>NC_136951.1:0-1220000 GCF_949987615.1 Pollachius pollachius | reverse complement strand
CGCCACCTGGGGAATTACACCCCAGGAAATATAGAACAAAGAAAATTAAACACAGGTTCGAGAACTAAAGAGGCAGAGACAATAAATATACTAACTTTCATTTATTACAATAATAATAATAATAATAACTAAATAAAGAAAACTGGAGCAAAACCAAACCAAACCAAACAGCAAAACAGGGGTTATATAACCCAGCAACCCATTGGTCAAACAATTAAACAGATAAAGGGGAAATAACACAAAAGCAAACTGAATTAAAGCAATCAAAACAAAATAGCAAAATAGAACCAAAACAAAACCAAAACAAAACAGCACAGCTAAAAACAGAACTAAAACCGTACAAAACAGCAGCAGGGGATCCAAAAAAACAAGAGACACTTATTAATAAAAGTTAAATGGGGACTCAAAACTGTTAAAAAACGGGGACCCTACTCACCACACTAGGAGGTAACCAACAGAGGCTGAGTTCAGCCGTCTTGGCCCTTTTATCTTGCACCTGGGTGCAGAGGGAGGAGCTAAGATGGGCTTGCATTCGCAACCCCTACTGAGGTTCACTACACATGCAAGTACTAATCAGATTCAAGATGATGGTACTGGCATACAAGGCAGTCGATGGAACTGCCCCTGCCTACCTCCAAGCATTAGTAAAGCCACACACCCCAGCTCGATCCCTCCGCTCAACTACCTTAGCTGGACGTCTGGTACCGCCATCGCTAAGAGCAAGCAAAGGTCGATCAGCGAAGTCACAACTTTTCTCTGTTTTGGGACCTCAGTGGTGGAACGAGCTCCCTAACGATGTCAGGACCGCAGAGTCGCTGACCAGCTTCCGCAAAAGACTCAAAACTCACCTGTTCAGAGTTCACCTCGACTCTGCAAAGAAAACAATGCACAGCCACCATTGATTGTTGTACGTCCTGGCACTTACACATGGCACTGATTGAAGGTACTTAATTGTGTAGCATCTACAGTAGCTGCTATTGTTGCTTTACACGGGGAATGGGTTAGCCTAGCGATTGTAATACTTGCACTTGGTTCTATGAACATCTTTACTGTACCGAAAGCGATATATTGTTTCACGTCTTACGACAAATGTACTTATTGTAACAAATGCAGTTATTGTAAGTCGCTTTGGATAAAAGCGTCTGCTAAATGCCCCAAATGTAAAATGTAAATGTAACCAGGCCCGACGCTGCTTAGCTTCCGAGATCAGACGAGATCGGGCATGTTCAGGTTAGTATGGCTTTAAGCAAGTATTATCGGGTCCATACTAGCTTTTATACAGGAGGAGCACATAAGGACTGAGAGTGCTGCCGTGGCCAGAGACGGGACTTGTACAGAAACAATGATTAGATCCATAATTAATGAAAGAAATGAATGAATACTTCATTCCAGACTCAAGCAAAAAATGCTTACAGCACCTGGTATTCCCAGGCGGTCACCCATCCAATTACTTACCAGGCCCGACCCTGCTTAGCTTCCGAGATCAGACGAGATCGGGCTTGATCAGGGTGGTATGGCCGTATGCAAATGTTACCGGGTCCATACTAGCTTTCACACAGCAGGAGCACATAAGGACTGAGAGCGATGCCGTGGCCAGAGACGGGACTTGTACAGAAACAATGATTAGATCCATAATGAAGGAAAGCAATGCATAAAGACTTTATTCCAGACTCAAAGTATCATATCAAAACGCAATGCAATACACTGCGTGTGCGGTTGAGTGATCTTTTGAAGAAATGTAGCGTTGCAACACCAGGGATAGACTGCAATGTATCTCTGTCGTTGCAGCCCTCTGATGCTCCCTGCTGCCGGCGTCACAACAGTGTCTGCATGTTTCACAAATAGAGTTTGGAGAGACGTTGTCAGTGTCTGTATGTTGCTTAAATTCTCCCAAACAGTGGGCGCTAAGGATCAGGGCACGGCAGACCATTGCAGCCATTGATCTCGAGCAGAAAAATAAAAATGCTTACAGCACCTGGAATTCCCAGGCGGTCACCCATCCAAGTACTAACCAGGCCCGACCCTGCTTAGCTTCCGAGATCAGACGAGATCGGGCGTGATCAGGGTGGTATGGCCGTACGCAAATGTTACCGGGTCCATACTACCTTTTATTCAGCAGGAGCACAAAAGGACTGAGAGCGCTGCCGTGGCCAGAGACGGGACTTGTACAGAAACAATGATTAGATCCATAATGAAGGAAAGCAATGCATAAAGACTTTATTCCATACTCAAAGTACCATATGAAAACGCAATGCAATACACTGCGTGTGCGGTTGAGTGATCTTTTGAAGAAATGTAGCGTTGCAACACCAGGGATAGACTGCAATGTATCTCTGTCGTTGCAGCCCTCTGATGCTCCCTGCTGCCGGCGTCACAACAGTGTCTGCATTTTTCACAAATAGAGTTTGGAGAGACGTTGTCAGTGTCTGTATGTTGCTTAAATTCTCCCAAACAGTGGGCGCTAAAGATCAGGGCACGGCAGACCATTGCAGCCATTGATCTCGAGCAGAAAAATAAATATGCTTACAGCACCTGGTATTCCCAGGCGGTCACCCATCCAAGTACTAACCAGGCCCGACCCTGCTTAGCTTCCGAGATCAGACGAGACCGGGCGTGATCAGGGTGGTATGGCCGTACGCAAATGTTACCGGGTCCATACTACCTTTTATTCAGCAGGAGCACAAAAGGACTGAGAGCGCTGCCGTGGCCAGAGACGGGACTTGTACAGAAACAATGATTAGATCCATAATGAAGGAAAGCAATGCATAAAGACTTTATTCCATACTCAAAGTACCATATGAAAACGCAATGCAATACACTGCGTGTGCGGTTGAGTGATCTTTTGAAGAAATGTAGCGTTGCAACACCAGGGATAGACTGCAATGTATCTCTGTCGTTGCAGCCCTCTGATGCTCCCTGCTGCCGGCGTCACAACAGTGTCTGCATTTTTCACAAATAGAGTTTGGAGAGACGTTGTCAGTGTCTGTATGTTGCTTAAATTCTCCCAAACAGTGGGCGCTAAAGATCAGGGCACGGCAGACCATTGCAGCCATTGATCTCGAGCAGAAAAATAAATATGCTTACAGCACCTGGTATTCCCAGGCGGTCACCCATCCAAGTACTAACCAGGCCCGACCCTGCTTAGCTTCCGAGATCAGACGAGATCGGGCGTGATCAGGGTGGTATGGCCGTACGCAAATGTTACCGGGTCCATACTACCTTTTATTCAGCAGGAGCACAAAAGGACTGAGAGCGCTGCCGTGGCCAGAGACGGGACTTGTACAGAAACAATGATTAGATCCATAATGAAGGAAAGCAATGCATAAAGACTTTATTCCATACTCAAAGTACCATATCAAAACGCAATGCAATACACTGCGTGTGCGGTTGAGTGATCTTTTGAAGAAATGTAGCGCTGCAACACCAGGGATAGACTGCAATGTATCTCTGTCGTTGCAGCCCTCTGATGCTACCTGCTGCCGGCGTCACAACAGTGTCTGCATTTTTCACAAATAGAGTTTGGAGAGACGTTGTCAGTGTCTGTATGTTGCTTAAATTCTCCCAAACAGTGGGCGCTAAAGATCAGGGCACGGCAGACCATTGCAGCCATTGATCTCGAGCAGAAAAAAAAAAAGCTTACAGCACCTGGTATTCCCAGGCGGTCTCCCATCCAAGAACTAACCAGGCCCGACCCTTCTTAGCTTCCGAGATCAGACGAGATCGGGCGTGTTCAGGGTGGTATGGCCGTAAGCGAGTATAGCCGCATCCAAAGTAGCTTTTAAACAGCAGGAGCACATAAGGACTGAGAGCGCTGCCGTGACCATAGACCAGACTTGTACAGAAACAATTATTAGATCAATAATGAAGGAAAGCAATGAATGAATACTTTATTCCGGACTCAAAGTACCATATCAAAACGCAATGCAATACACCGAGTTAGCGTGTGTGCTCGTTTACGTGAACCTTTGAAGAAACATAGCGTTTCAAACGCTGCGATGGACTGCAGCAGGTCAAGCGAAGCAGTCATTCATAGCTCTTATTTCTTTACAACAACATGATCAGGGGAGAGCGCGAACGCAGTCCCCCACTACCAGCAATTATGCAATCGAGATTCCCACATTTGGGGAATTCGCACGGGTCAGCAACAGCCGCAGTGCAATGGCCGAGCCTCACCATGGGTGAACCACCTTCTTGATCATGGTATCTCCCTTGCCAGGTAAGTATGATTAGTACTCGTTCAGATGGGCTGAACGGTGCCCACGCGTGTTCCCTTGGAGAACGGTTGCAAAGAATTCGGAGATGTCTAGACTTTAAAGTCCGTGTTGCAGGGTTTATTTTCCAACAAGTGTGTGCAATTTGCTTGTTCTTAATACAGATTTAAACTGTTATCCATTTTATTTCATGTTGTTAGGTATCACAAAACGGAATGTAATACGACAAAGTAGGTACTATTTTAGTGGTTTGCAATTGATTCTCTTTTCCCCCAGGATAATTAAATATGTTCTATTATTTGCCATGCGGAGCCAGCCAGTCCTGTGCACGTATGCAAATTAGCCATGTGCACCTAACAGAAGAATGACGTAATGTTGAGAACGAGTCATACTAAAAAGGGAGAGCAATCGACAGCTAAACCAGACTGTATCAATCACACACTTTGGGTCCATTCTAACTTATGATAAGAGGCTAGTCTTTAAATCTTTGCAGTGACTGAATGTTTATGATAAAACGGATTGTTTTGCATTCGATGAGTGTGTGCGACTGTGCGTTTGTCATTTCCGGCTTCGGCATACCGCATGGTAATGAAGGCCTCGTGGTGAGTTGCTTTCTTAGTGAAGCAGCCTCGCCTTGGAGTTGGATGAGTTGGAGTGATATAAGTTGCCAGTGTCTGTATGTTGCTTAAATTCTCCCAAACAGTGGGCGCTAAGGATCAGGGCACGGCAGACCATTGCAGCCATTGATCTCGAGCAGAAAAATAAAAATGCTTACAGCACCTGGTATTCCCAGGCGGTCACCCATCTAAGTACTAACCAGGCCCGACCCTGCTTAGCTTCCGAGATCAGACGAGATCGGGCGTGATCAGGGTGGTATGGCCGTACGCAAATGTTACCGGGTCCATACTACCTTTTATTCAGCAGGAGCACAAAAGGACTGAGAGCGCTGCCGTGGCCAGAGACGGGACTTGTACAGAAACAATGATTAGATCCATAATGAAGGAAAGCAATGCATAAAGACTTTATTCCATACTCAAAGTACCATATGAAAACGCAATGCAATACACTGCGTGTGCGGTTGAGTGATCTTTTGAAGAAATGTAACGTTGCAACACCAGGGATAGACTGCAATGTATCTCTGTCGTTGCAGCCCTCTGATGCTCCCTGCTGCCGGCGTCACAACAGTGTCTGCATGTTTCACAAATAGAGTTTGGAGAGACGTTGTCGGTGTCTGTATGTTGCTTATATTCTCCCAAACAGTGGGCGCTAAGGATCAGGGCACGGCAGACCATTGCAGCCATTGATCTCGAGCAGAAAAATAAAAAAGCTTACAGCACCTGGTATTCCCAGGCGGTCACCCATCCAATTACTTAGCAGGCCCGACCCTGCTTAGCTTCCGAGATCAGACGAGATCGGGCTTGATCAGGGTGGTATGGCCGTATGCAAATGTTACTGGGTCCATACTAGCTTTCACACAGCAGGAGCACATAAGGACTGAGAGCGCTGCCGTGGCCAGAGACGGGACTTGTACAGAAACAATGATTAGATCCATAATGAAGGAAAGCAATGCATAAAGACTTTATTCCAGACTCAAAGTATCATATCAAAACGCAATGCAATACACTGCGTGTGCGGTTGAGTGATCTTTTGAAGAAATGTAGCGTTGCAACACCAGGGATAGACTGCAATGTATCTCTGTCGTTGCAGCCCTCTGATGCTCCCTGCTGCCGGCGTCACAACAGTGTCTGCATTTTTCACAAATAGAGTTTGGAGAGACGTTGTCAGTGTCTGTATGTTGCTTATATTCTCCCAAACAGTGGGCGCTAAGGATCAGGGCACGGCAGACCATTGCAGCCATTGATCTCGAGCAGAAAAATAAAAATGCTTACAGCACCTGGTATTCCCAGGCGGTCTCCCATCCAAGTACTAACCAGGCCCGACCCTGCTTAGCTTCCGAGATCAGACGAGATCGGGCGTGTTCAGGGTGGTATGGCCGTAAGCGAGTATAGCCGCATCCAAAGTAGCTTTTAAACAGCAGGAGCGCATAAGGACTGAGAGCGCTGCCGTGACCATAGACCAGACTTGTACAGAAACAATTATTAGATCAATAATGAAGGAAAGCAATGAATGAATACTTTATTCCGGACTCAAAGTACCATATCAAAACGCAATGCAATACACCGAGTTGGCGTGTGTGCTCGTTTGCGTGAACCTTTGAAGAAACATAGCGTTTCAAACGCTGCGATGGACTGCAGCAGGTCAAGCGAAGCAGTCATTCATAGCTCTTATTTCTTTACAACAACATGATCAGGGGAGAGCGCGAACGCAGTCCCCCACTACCAGAAATTATGCAATCGAGATTCCCACATTTGGGGAATTCGCACGGGTCAGCAACAGCCGCAGTGCAATGGCCGAGCCTCACCATGGGTGAACCACCTTCTTGATCATGGTATCTCCCTTGCCAGGTAAGTATGATTAGTACTCGTTCAGATGGGCTGAACGCTGCCCACGCGTGTTCCCTTGGAGAACGGTTGCAAAGAATTCGGAGATGTCTAGACTTTAAAGTCCGTGTTGCAGGGTTTATTTTCCAACAAGTGTGTGCAATTTGCTTGTTCTTAATACAGATTTAAACTGTTATCCATTTTATTTCATGTTGTTAGGTATCACAAAACGGAATGTAATACGACAAAGTAGGTACTATTTTAGCGGTTTGCAATTGATTCTCTTTTCCCCCAGGATAATTAAATATGTTCTATTATTTGCCATGCGGTGCCAGCCAGTCCTGTGCACGTATGCAAATTAGCCATGTGCACCTAACAGAAGAATGACGTAATGTTGAGAACGAGTCATACTAAAAAGGGAGAGCAATCGACAGCTAAACCAGACTGTATCAATCACACACTTTGGGTCCATTCTAACTTATGATAAGAGGCTAGTCTTTAAATCTTTGCAGTGACTGAATGTTTATGATAAAACGGATTGTTTTGCATTCGATGAGTGTGTGCGACTGTGCGTTTGTCATTTCCGGCTTCGGCATACCGCATGGTAATGAAGGCCTCGTGGTGAGTTGCTTTCTTAGTGAAGCAGCCTCGCCTTGGAGTTGGATGAGTTGGAGTGATATAAGTTGTCAGTGTCTGTATGTTGCTTAAATTCTCCCAAACAGTGGGCGCTAAGGATCAGGGCACGGCAGACCATTGCAGCCATTGATCTCGAGCAGAAAAATAAAAATTCTTACAGCACCTGGTATTCCCAGGCGGTCACCCATCTAAGTACTAACCAGGCCCGACCCTGCTTAGCTTCCGAGATCAGACGAGATCGGGCGTGATCAGGGTGGTATGGCCGTACGCAAATGTTACCGGGTCCATACTACCTTTTATTCAGCAGGAGCACAAAAGGACTGAGAGCGCTGCCGTGGCCAGAGACGGGACTTGTACAGAAACAATGATTAGATCCATAATGAAGGAAAGCAATGCATAAAGACTTTATTCCATACTCAAAGTACCATATGAAAACGCAATGCAATACACTGCGTGTGCGGTTGAGTGATCTTTTGAAGAAATGTAACGTTGCAACACCAGGGATAGACTGCAATGTATCTCTGTCGTTGCAGCCCTCTGATGCTCCCTGCTGCCGGCGTCACAACAGTGTCTGCATGTTTCACAAATAGAGTTTGGAGAGACGTTGTCGGTGTCTGCATGTTGCTTATATTCTCCCAAACAGTGGGCGCTAAGGATCAGGGCATGGCAGACCATTGCAGCCATTGATCTCGAGCAGAAAAATAAAAATGCTTACAGCACCTGGTATTCCCAGGCGGTCACCCATCCAAGTACTAACCAGGCCCGACCCTACTTAGCTTCCGAGATCAGACGAGATCGGCCGTGATCAGGGTGGTATGGCCGTACGCAAATGTTACCGGGTCCATACTACCTTTTATTCAGCAGGAGCACAAAAGGACTGAGAGCGCTGCCGTGGCCAGAGACGGGACTTGTACAGAAACAATGATTAGATCCATAATGAAGGAAAGCAATGCATAAAGACTTTATTCCATACTCAAAGTACCATATGAAAACGCAATGCAATACACTGCGTGTGCGGTTGAGTGATCTTTTGAAGAAATGTAGCGTTGCAACACCAGGGATAGACTGCAATGTATCTCTGTCGTTGCAGCCCTCTGATACTCCCTGCTGCCGGCGTCACAACAGTGTCTGCATGTTTCACAAATAGAGTTTGGAGAGACGTTGTCGGTGTCTGTATGTTGATTAAATCCTCCCAAACAGTGGGCGCTAAGGATCAGGGCACGGCAGACCATTGCAGCCATTGATCTCGAGCAGAAAAATAAAAAAGCTTACAGCACCTGGTATTCCCAGGCGGTCACCCATCCAATTACTTACCAGGCCCGACCCTGCTTAGCTTCCGAGATCAGACGAGATCGGGCTTGATCAGGGTGGTATAGCCGTATGCAAATGTTACCGGGTCCATTCTAGCTTTCACACAGCAGGAGCACATAAGGACTGAGAGCGCTGCCGTGGCCAGAGACGGGACTTGTACAGAAACAATGATTAGATCCATAATGAAGGAAAGCAATGCATAAAGACTTTATTCCAGACTCAAAGTATCATATCAAAACGCAATGCAATACACTGCGTGTGCGGTTGAGTGATCTTTTGAAGAAATGTAGCGTTGCAACACCAGGGATAGACTGCAATGTATCTCTGTCGTTGCAGCCCTCTGATGCTCCCTGCTGCCGGCGTCACAACAGTGTCTGCATTTTTCACAAATAGAGTTTGGAGAGACGTTGTCAGTGTCTGTATGTTGCTTATATTCTCCCAAACAGTGGGCGCTAAGGATCAGGGCACGGCAGACCATTGCAGCCATTGATCTCGAGCAGAAAAATAAAAATGCTTACAGCACCTGGTATTCCCAGGCGGTCTCCCATCCAAGTACTAACCAGGCCCGACCCTGCTTAGCTTCCGAGATCAGACGAGATCGGGCGTGTTCAGGGTGGTATGGCCGTAAGCGAGTATAGCCGCATCCAAAGTAGCTTTTAAACAGCAGGAGCGCATAAGGACTGAGAGCGCTGCCGTGACCATAGACCAGACTTGTACAGAAACAATTATTAGATCAATAATGAAGGAAAGCAATGAATGAATACTTTATTCCGGACTCAAAGTACCATATCAAAACGCAATGCAATACACCGAGTTGGCGTGTGTGCTCGTTTGCGTGAACCTTTGAAGAAACATAGCGTTTCAAACGCTGCGATGGACTGCAGCAGGTCAAGCGAAGCAGTCATTCATAGCTCTTATTTCTTTACAACAACATGATCAGGGGAGAGCGCGAACGCAGTCCCCCACTACCAGAAATTATGCAATCGAGATTCCCACATTTGGGGAATTCGCACGGGTCAGCAACAGCCGCAGTGCAATGGCCGAGCCTCACCATGGGTGAACCACCTTCTTGATCATGGTATCTCCCTTGCCAGGTAAGTATGATTAGTACTCGTTCAGATGGGCTGAACGCTGCCCACGCGTGTTCCCTTGGAGAACGGTTGCAAAGAATTCGGAGATGTCTAGACTTTAAAGTCCGTGTTGCAGGGTTTATTTTCCAACAAGTGTGTGCAATTTGCTTGTTCTTAATACAGATTTAAACTGTTATCCATTTTATTTCATGTTGTTAGGTATCACAAAACGGAATGTAATACGACAAAGTAGGTACTATTTTAGCGGTTTGCAATTGATTCTCTTTTCCCCCAGGATAATTAAATATGTTCTATTATTTGCCATGCGGTGCCAGCCAGTCCTGTGCACGTATGCAAATTAGCCATGTGCACCTAACAGAAGAATGACGTAATGTTGAGAACGAGTCATACTAAAAAGGGAGAGCAATCGACAGCTAAACCAGACTGTATCAATCACACACTTTGGGTCCATTCTAACTTATGATAAGAGGCTAGTCTTTAAATCTTTGCAGTGACTGAATGTTTATGATAAAACGGATTGTTTTGCATTCGATGAGTGTGTGCGACTGTGCGTTTGTCATTTCCGGCTTCGGCATACCGCATGGTAATGAAGGCCTCGTGGTGAGTTGCTTTCTTAGTGAAGCAGCCTCGCCTTGGAGTTGGATGAGTTGGAGTGATATAAGTTGTCAGTGTCTGTATGTTGCTTAAATTCTCCCAAACAGTGGGCGCTAAGGATCAGGGCACGGCAGACCATTGCAGCCATTGATCTCGAGCAGAAAAATAAAAATGCTTACAGCACCTGGTATTCCCAGGCGGTCACCCATCTAAGTACTAACCAGGCCCGACCCTGCTTAGCTTCCGAGATCAGACGAGATCGGGCGTGATCAGGGTGGTATGGCCGTACGCAAATGTTACCGGGTCCATACTACCTTTTATTCAGCAGGAGCACAAAAGGACTGAGAGCGCTGCCGTGGCCAGAGACGGGACTTGTACATAAACAATGATTAGATCCATAATGAAGGAAAGCAATGCATAAAGACTTTATTCCATACTCAAAGTACCATATGAAAACGCAATGCAATACACTGCGTGTGCGGTTGAGTGATCTTTTGAAGAAATGTAACGTTGCAACACCAGGGATAGACTGCAATGTATCTCTGTCGTTGCAGCCCTCTGATGCTCCCTGCTGCCGGCGTCACAACAGTGTCTGCATGTTTCACAAATAGAGTTTGGAGAGACGTTGTCGGTGTCTGCATGTTGCTTATATTCTCCCAAACAGTGGGCGCTAAGGATCAGGGCACGGCAGACCATTGCAGCCATTGATCTCGAGCAGAAAAATAAAAATGCTTACAGCACCTGGTATTCCCAGGCGGTCACCCATCCAAGTACTAACCAGGCCCGACCCTGCTTAGCTTCCGAGATCAGACGAGATCGGGCGTGATCAGGGTGGTATGGCCGTACGCAAATTTTACCGGGTCCATACTACCTTTTATTCAGCAGGAGCACAAAAGGACTGAGAGCGCTGCCGTGGCCAGAGACGGGACTTGTACAGAAACAATGATTAGATCCATAATGAAGGAAAGCAATGCATAAAGACTTTATTCCATACTCAAAGTACCATATGAAAACGCAATGCAATACACTGCGTGTGCGGTTGAGTGATCTTTTGAAGAAATGTAACGTTGCAACACCAGGGATGGACTGCAATGTATCTCTGTCGTTGCAGCCCTCTGATGCTCCCTGCTGCCGGCGTCACAACAGTGTCTGCATGTTTCACAAATAGAGTTTGGAGAGACGTTGTCGGTGTCTGTATGTTGCTTATATTCTCCCAAACAGTGGGCGCTAAGGATCAGGGCACGGCAGACCATTGCAGCCATTGATCTCGAGCAGAAAAATAAAAATGCTTACAGCACCTGGTATTCCCAGGCGGTCACCCATCCAAGTACTAACCAGGCCCGACCCTGCTTAGCTTCCGAGATCAGACGAGATCGGGCGTGATCAGGGTGGTATGGCCGTACGCAAATGTTACCGGGTCCATACTACCTTTTATTCAGCAGGAGCACAAAAGGACTGAGAGCGCTGCCGTGGCCAGAGACGGGACTTGTACAGAAACAATGATTAGATCCATAATGAAGGAAAGCAATGCATAAAGACTTTATTCCATACTCAAAGTACCATATCAAAACGCAATGCAATACACTGCGTGTGCGGTTGAGTGATCTTTTGAAGAAATGTAGCGTTGCAACACCAGGGATAGACTGCAATGTATCTCTGTCGTTGCAGCCCTCTGATGCTCCCTGCTGCCGGCGTCACAACAGTGTCTGCATGTTTAACAAATAGAGTTTGGAGAGACGTTGTCAGTGTCTGTATGTTGCTTAAATTCTCCCAAACAGTGGGCGCTAAAGATCAGGGCACGGCAGACCATTGCAGCCATTGATCTCGAGCAGAAAAATAAATATGCTTACAGCACCTGGTATTCCCAGGCGGTCACCCATCCAAGTACTAACCAGGCCCGACCCTGCTTAGCTTCCGAGATCAGACGAGATCGGGCGTGATCAGGGTGGTATGGCCGTACGCAAATATTACCGGGTCCATACTACCTTTTATTCAGCAGGAGCACAAAAGGACTGAGCGCGCTGCCGTGGCCAGAGACGGGACTTGTACAGAAACAATGATTAGATCCATAATGAAGGAAAGCAATGCATAAAGACTTTATTCCATACTCAAAGTACCATATCAAAACGCAATGCAATACACTGCGTGTGCGGTTGAGTGATCTTTTGAAGAAATGTAGCGTTGCAACACCAGGGATAGACTGCAATGTATCTCTGTCGTTGCAGCCCTCTGATGCTCCCTGCTGCCGGCGTCACAACAGTGTCTGCATTTTTCACAAATAGAGTTTGGAGAGACGTTGTCAGTGTCTGTATGTTGCTTAAATTCTCCCAAACAGTGGGCGCTAAAGATCAGGGCACGGCAGACCATTGCAGCCATTGATCTCGAGCAGAAAAATAAATATGCTTACAGCACCTGGTATTCCCAGGCGGTCACCCATCCAAGTACTAACCAGGCCCGACCCTGCTTAGCTTCCGAGATCAGACGAGATCGGGGGTGATCAGTGTGGTTTGGCCGTACGCAAATGTTACCGGGTCCATACTACCTTTTATTCAGCAGGAGCACAAAAGGACTGAGAGCGCTGCCGTGGCCAGAGACGGGACTTGTACAGAAACAATGATTAGATCCATAATGAAGGAAAGCAATGCATAAAGACTTTATTCCATACTCAAAGTACCATATCAAAACGCAATGCAATACACTGCGTGTGCGGTTGAGTGATCTTTTGAAGAAATGTAGCGTTGCAACACCAGGGATAGACTGCAATGTATCTCTGTCGTTGCAGCCCTCTGATGCTCCCTGCTGCCGGCGTCACAACAGTGTCTGCATGTTTAACAAATAGAGTTTGGAGAGACGTTGTCAGTGTCTGTATGTTGCTTAAATTCTCCCAAACAGTGGGCGCTAAAGATCAGGGCACGGCAGACCATTGCAGCCATTGATCTCGAGCAGAAAAATAAAAATGCTTACAGCACCTGGTATTCCCAGGCGGTCACCCATCCAAGTACTAACCAGGCCCGACCCTGCTTAGCTTCCGAGATCAGACGAGATCGGGCGTGATCAGGGTGGTATGGCCGTACGCAAATGTTCCCGGGTCCATACTACCTTTTATTCAGCAGGAGCACAAAAGGACAGAGCGCTGCCGTGGCCAGAGACGGGACTTGTACAGAAACAATGATTAGATCCATAATGAAGGAAAGCAATGCATAAAGACTTTATTCCATACTCAAAGTACCATATCAAAACGCAATGCAATACACTGCGTGTGCGGTTGAGTGATCTTTTGAAGAAATGTAGCGTTGCAACACCAGGGATAGACTGCAATGTATCTCTGTCGTTGCAGCCCTCTGATGCTCCCTGCTGCCGGCGTCACAACAGTGTCTGCATTTTTCACAAATAGAGTTTGGAGAGACGTTGTCAGTGTCTGTATGTTGCTTAAATTCTCCCAAACAGTGGGCGCTAAAGATCTCTGCCCGTATGCAAATTAGCCATGTGCGCCTAACAGAAGAATGACGTAATGTTGAGAACGAGTCATACTAAAAACCGAGAGCAAGCGAAAGCTAAACCAGACTGTATCAATCACACACTTGGGGTCCATTCTAACTTTTGATAAGAGGCTAGTCTTTAAATCTTTGCAGTGACTGAATGTTGATGATAAAACGGATTGTTTTGCATAAGATGAGTGTGTGCGACTGTGTGTTTGTCATTTCCGGCTTCGGCATACCGCATGGTCATGAAGGCCTCGTGGTGAGTTACTTTCTTTGTGAAGCAGCTTAGCCTTACAGTTGGATAAGTTGGAGTGATTGGAGTTTATTTTTCACAGTGAGAGAGGGGTGCACCGGTCCTGGAGGTACTGCAATACCAGGTCGATGCGTGGAGTGGACGGAGCAAGCCCCTATTCCATCTCCCAGTTCCAAAAAACAATTTAATATATGGTCCCCGGGTAGGGGACGTATCAGATATTAAACTGATAAGAACAGATACTACACTTGATCTTAGCCAAAAGGCCGAGAAGCGATGCCCACACATGCTCAGACCAAGAGTCCAGCTTCCCAAACACGTCGCTCCACTTAGCGGTTTGACAGACGACGACAAAACAAATAGAAGACCAGTCACCCTGTGTGCGTGTTTGTGAAAGCTGAAGAAAAATGCCGAGGTCGCTGCATCTCTCTGCTGGTCCCTGCTGCCAGCGTCACTAGTGTGTCTGCATGTTTCTCAAATAGAGTTTGGAGAGACGTTGTCAGTGTCTGTATGTTGCTTAAATTCTCCCAAACAGTGGGCGCTAAAGATCACGGCACGGCAGGCCATTGCAGCCAATGAGCTCGAGTTGAAAAATAAATGTGCTTACAGCACCAGGTGGTCCCCCATCGATGTAGTAACCAGGCCCGACCCTGCTTAGCTTCCGAGATCAGACGAGATCGGGCATGATCAGGCTGTTATGGCCGTAAACTAACATTTCCGGGTCCATACTAGGTTTTATACAGCAGGAGCACATAAGGACTGAGGGTGCTGCCGTGGCCAGAGACGGGACTTGTACAGAAACAATGATTAGATCCATAATGAAGGAAAGCAATGCATAAAGACTTTATTCCATACTCAAAGTACCATATCAAAACGCAATGCAATACACTGCGTGTGCGGTTGAGTGATCTTTTGAAGAAATGTTGCGTTGCAACACCAGGGATAGACTGCAATGTATCTCTGTCGTTGCAGCCCTCTGATGCTCCCTGCTGCCGGCGTCACAACAGTGTCTGCATGTTTCACAAATAGAGTTTGGAGAGACGTTGTCGGTGTCTGTATGTTGCTTATATTCTCCCAAACAGTGGGCGCTAAGGATCAGGGCACGGCAGACCATTGCAGCCATTGATCTCGAGCAGAAAAATAAAAGTGCTTACAGCACCTGGTATTCCCAGGCGGTCACCCATCCAAGTACTAACCAAGCCCGACCCTGCTTAGCTTCCGAGATCAGACGAGACCGGGCGTGATCAGGGTGGTATGGCCGTACGCAAATGTTACCGGGTCCATACTACCTTTTATTCAGCAGGAGCACAAAAGGACTGAGAGCGCTGCCGTGGCCAGAGACGGGACTTGTACAGAAACAATGATTAGATCCATAATGAAGGAAAGCAATGCATAAAGACTTTATTCCATACTCAAAGTACCATATCAAAACGCAATGCAATACACTGCGTGTGCGGTTGAGTGATCTTTTGAAGAAATGTAGCGTTGCAACACCAGGGATAGACTGCAATGTATCTCTGTCGTTGCAGCCCTCTGATGCTCCCTGCTGCCGGCGTCACAACAGTGTCTGCATGTTTCACAAATAGAGTTTGGAGAGACGTTGTCAGTGTCTGTATGTTGCTTAAATTCTCCCAAACAGTGGGCGCTAAGGATCAGGGCACCGCAGATCATTGCAGCCATTGATCTCGAGCAGAAAAATAAAAATGCTTACAGCACCTGGTATTCCCAGGCGGTCACCCATCCAAGTACTAACCAGGCCCGACCCTGCTTAGCTTCCGAGATCAGACGAGATCGGGCGTGATCAGGGTGGTATGGCCGTACGCAAATGTTACCGGGTCCATACTACCTTTTATTCAGCAGGAGCACAAAAGGACTGAGAGCGCTGCCGTGGCCAGAGACGGGACTTGTACAGAAACAATGATTAGATCCATAATGAAGGAAAGCAATGCATAAAGACTTTATTCCATACTCAAAGTACCATATCAAAACGCAATGCAATACACTGCGTGTGCGGTTGAGTGATCTTTTGAAGAAATGTAGCGTTGCAACACCAGGGATAGACTGCAATGTATCTCTGTCGTTGCAGCCCTCTGATGCTCCCTGCTGCCGGCGTCACAACAGTGTCTGCATTTTTCACAAATAGAGTTTGGAGAGACGTTGTCAGTGTCTGTATGTTGCTTAAATTCTCCCAAACAGTGGGCGCTAAGGATCAGGGCACGGCAGACCATTGCAGCCATTGATCTCGAGCAGAAAAATAAAAATGCTTACAGCACCTGGTATTCCCAGGCGGTCACCCATTCAAGTACTAACCAGGCCCGACCCTGCTTAGCTTCCGAGATCAGACGAGATCGGGCGTGATCAGGGTGGTATGGCCGTACGCAAATGTTACCGGGTCCATACTACCTTTTATTCAGCAGGAGCACAAAAGGACTGAGAGCGCTGCCGTGGCCAGAGACGGGACTTGTACAGAAACAATGATTAGATCCATAATGAAGGAAAGCAATGCATAAAGACTTTATTCCATACTCAAAGTACCATATCAAAACGCAATGCAATACACTGCGTGTGCGGTTGAGTGATCTTTTGAAGAAATGTAGCGTTGCAACACCAGGGATAGACTGTAATGTATCTCTGTCGTTGCAGCCCTCTGATGCTCCCTGCTGCCGGCGTCACAACAGTGTCTGCATGTTTCACAAATAGAGTTTGGAGAGACGTTGTCAGTGTCTGTATGTTGCTTAAATTCTCCCAAACAGTGGGCGCTAAAGATCAGGGCACGGCAGACCATTGCAGCCATTGATCTCGAGCAGAAAAATAAAAATGCTTACAGCACCTGGTATTCCCAGGCGGTCACCCATCCAAGTACTAACCAGGCCCGACCCTGCTTAGCTTCCGAGATCAGACGAGATCGGGCGTGATCAGGGTGGTATGGCCGTACGCAAATGTTACCGGGTCCATACTACCTTTTATTCAGCAGGAGCACAAAAGGACTGAGAGCGCTGCCGTGGCCAGAGACGGGACTTGTACAGAAACAATGATTAGATCCATAATGAAGGAAAGCAATGCATAAAGACTTTATTCCATACTCAAAGTACCATATCAAAACGCAATGCAATACACTGCGTGTGCGGTTGAGTGATCTTTTGAAGAAATGTAGCGTTGCAACACCAGGGATAGACTGCAATGTATCTCTGTCGTTGCAGCCCTCTGATGCTCCCTGCTGCCGGCGTCACAACAGTGTCTGCATGTTTCACAAATAGAGTTTGGAGAGACGTTGTCGGTGTCTGTATGTTGCTTATATTCTCCCAAACAGTGGGCGCTAAGGATCAGGGCACGGCAGACCATTGCAGCCATTGATCTCGAGCAGAAAAATAATTATGCTTACAGCACCTGGTATTCCCAGGCGGTCACCCATCCAAGTACTGACCAGGCCCGACCCTGCTTAGCTTCCGAGATCAGACGAGATCGGGCGTGATCAGGGTGGTATGGCCGTACGCAAATGTTACCGGGTCCATACTACCTTTTATTCAGCAGGAGCACAAAAGGACTGAGAGCGCTGCCGTGGCCAGAGACGGGACTTGTACAGAAACAATGATTAGATCCATAATGAAGGAAAGCAATGCATAAAGACTTTATTCCATACTCAAAGTACCATATGAAAACGCAATGCAATACACTGCGTGTGCGGTTGAGTGATCTTTTGAAGAAATGTAGCGTTGCAACACCAGGGATAGACTGCAATGTATCTCTGTCGTTGCAGCCCTCTGATGCTCCCTGCTGCCGGCGTCACAACAGTGTCTGCATGTTTCACAAATAGAGTTTGGAGAGACGTTGTCGGTGTCTGTATGTTGATTAAATTCTCCCAAACAGTGGGCGCTAAGGATCAGGGCACGGCAGACCATTGCAGCCATTGATCTCGAGCAGAAAAATAAAATAGCTTACAGCACCTGGTATTCCCAGGCGGTCACCCATCCAAGTACTAACCAGGCCCGACCCTGCTTAGCTTCCGAGATCAGACGAGATCGGGCGTGATCAGGGTGGTATGGCCGTACGCAAATGTTACCGGGTCCATACTACCTTTTATTCAGCAGGAGCACAAAAGGACTGAGAGCGCTGCCGTGGCCAGAGACGGGACTTGTACAGAAACAATGATTAGATCCATAATGAAGGAAAGCAATGCATAAAGACTTTATTCCATACTCAAAGTACCATATCAAAACGCAATGCAATACACTGAGTGTGCGGTTGAGTGATCTTTTGAAGAAATGTAGCGTTGCAACACCAGGGATAGACTGTAATGTATCTCTGTCGTTGCAGCCCTCTGATGCTCCCTGCTGCCGGCGTCACAACAGTGTCTGCATGTTTCACAAATAGAGTTTGGAGAGACGTTGTCAGTGTCTGTATGTTGCTTAAATTCTCCCAAACAGTGGGCGCTAAAGATCTCTGCCCGTATGCAAATTAGCCATGTGCGCCTAACAGAAGAATGACGTAATGTTGAGAACGAGTCATACTAAAAACCGAGAGCAAGCGAAAGCTAAACCAGACTGTATCAATCACACACTTTGGGTCCATTCTAACTTTTGATAAGAGGCTAGTCTTTAAATCTTTGCAGTGACTGAATGTTGATGATAAAACGGATTGTTTTGCATAAGATGAGTGTGTGCGACTGTGTGTTTGTCATTTCCGGCTTCGGCATACCGCATGGTCATGAAGGCCTCGTGGTGAGTTACTTTCTTAGTGAAGCAGCTTAGCCTTACAGTTGGATAAGTTGGAGTGATTGGAGTTTATTTTTCACAGTGAGAGAGGGGTGCACCGGTCCTGGAGGTACTGCAATACCAGGTCGATGCGTGGAGTGGACGGAGCAAGCCCCTATTCCATCTCCCAGTTCCAAAAAACAATTTAATATATGGTCCCCGGGTAGGGGACGTATCAGATATTAAACTGATAAGAACAGATTTTTTCATTCGAAAATTTTATTGACACACGTTGCTTTACCTTATCTTTCACATCACATGTTTCCAGTTTCGTTCAATTTTTTTTTTTTTTTTTTTAAATCATACACAATGTTTTGTTTCTTTTTTTTTTAACAACAAGGAATTGAAAAAATATAACCATCCATAAAACCAAGAATAAAACCTATGTTTTAAAAAGAAAATAAAAACCAACACTAAAAGATGCTGCTGTGCAGGAGCGGGAAACACACTTAGTTAAAAGAAATTTAAAAGAAAGTGTACCCCGTCCTGCCCTCCCAACAGCGTCGGTCTCTCGGGACCTGTCGCTCAGAGGATCTCCTCCCCTCTCTGCTCCTTCCCACCTGCCTCTCCCGGAGAGCCAGGCCGCCGCTGCCTCGACCTTTCTGTGTGTGGCTCCGGCTCCCTTCTCCGAATGGGCACAGAGGCGATGTCTTCATTTTGGCTGTGTCCTAGGCCTGCCGCCTGCAGCAACGGCTACTTTTACCGTTGCTGCGGCCATCCGGATCACAGCCAAGGGGGGAATCAGCTTGTGCTTGCTTACCAGCAGGTTTCTGGAGGTCCAAAAGGCGTCTTTAATGGCGGCTAGGGTGAGCCACTGCCTGGGGAAGTTAACTGCAGTATTTTGGCTCACCCCATACAGCACCAATTGGGCTGTCAGGACCTCCCCTGCTGGCAAGTACGGGAATAGTAGGGAGCCGGCCGTTGCCCACTGGTCTCCAGCAGCGCTGCACTCCCAGAGCAGATGCCTCACCGACTCAGGCGCGCCACAACCTGGTCGGGGGCATGTTGCGGATGCGGCCATGCCCCGGGAGTGCATGACGGCTCTGACTGGGAGGATCTCGTGAGCTACCATCCATGACAGGTCCCGGAGTCTGTTGGGGAGGACAGGATGGTTAACGTTTCGCCAAACAGTTGCGGGGTCGCCGAGTGCTAGCCCGCGCACTGGACTTACTGGTTCCCGCTCCTGCACCAGCGCAATCATTAATCGATGGCTTTCTAAAACTTGTACTTCCTCGTTTTCTAGGTTATATTTTTTTAAAAACTTCTTGATAAAAACATAGGACTGGGGCAGGTTAAAAGATACTGGCGTCCTATGGTCAGAAACATAAAAACTGAACTTTTTCAGATAGGAACCCATCCAGAACCGGGTCATTGCTGTGCTTTTTTTTTTGGCTGGGTACCGACATTGCATTTTGTATGTGTAGAGCTGCATATCGACTTCCTAGATATAAATTGAGGTCTGGGACTCCTTTTCCCCCTTTTTCTTTAGTTTTCTTCATTTCGTTTCTCTTTAGTCTCTCCCACTTAGACCCCCACAGGAAGTAAAAAATGGCACGTTCTAGATCTAAAAGAACTCTGCGGGGTGGAATAAAAACAGAGCATACCAATAAAAGCAAAGGTAAAATCACTGACTTAATGATTAAAACCTTTCCTTCCATTGTAAGTCCTCTAAGTCCCCAGTATCCCAGTCTCCGCCTCACTTTCCCTACCATGTCCGGCCAATTTTTGGTACCCTCCCCCTCCTTGTCAAATTTGACCCCGAGTATTTTCAACTCGGTCTGCTTCACGGTCAGGGGGAGTCCAGTCGTCTCGGTCACCGTCCATGGTCCATAAAAAAGGGCTTGGGTCTTCTCTCTGTTGAGTTTGGACCCAGAGGCCAGTCCGTAGGAGTCTGTCAAGTCCAGTGCCTTCTGTAATGAACCGATGTCTGTACATAAAATGTTGACGTCGTCCATATATAAAACACATTTGCTAAAAAGTCCCCCACTTCCCGGTATGCCCACCCCTTTAATCCTTTTGTCCCTTCTCAATACCTGTGCCAGTGGTTCTATGCAAGCCACGTAGAGGAGAGCAGATAAAGGACAACCCTGACGGACCCCGCAGTGCAAGTCTACTGCTTTTGTAAGTTGCCCGTTAACAAAGAATTTGCTGGTGATGTCCCGATACAGCAATCCCACCCACTCTACATACCTTTGTGGGAAACCCATTTTAGGCAGTACCTGAAATAGGTACTGGTGCGAGACCCGATCGAAAGCTTTTTCAAAGTCTAAATTTAGGACTACTAGTCTAATGTTTCTGTCTCTCGCATAACAGATGGTGTCTCTAATCAGTACGAGGCTGTCAGTGATCTTTCTCCCCGGTATGCCACAGGTTTGATCCGGGTGGATTACCTCCCCTAAAACAACAGACATTCTGTTGGCTAAAAGTTTGCTAAAAAGTTTACAGTCCACGTTTAAAAGGGTAATAGGTCTCCAGTTCTTCAGGTCAGTCTTGTCGTCTTTCTTGTGTAGTAGTTTCACTATCCCTGATCTAAAACTGTCTGGTAGTCGGCCTAGTCCTTGGAATTCTGTAAAAACAGTCAACAAGTCGGTTGCTAAAATGTCCCAGAAGGTCTGATAAAATTCAAGTGAAAGCCCATCTTCCCCCGGTGATTTTCCCCCTCTAAAACTCGACAAACAATTGGAAAGTTCTAAAAGGTTAAAATCATGGGTTAAAAATGCACTCTCACTGATCTTCTTTTTCAAGGCATTCAATATATTGTCTTTTGGTTCTTCTTCAATGCATTTTTTTTTATACAGCTCTCCATAGAAACACTCTATTTCGTCCATCGTTTCTTCTTGTGTTTTTGTGTATTCTCCATTTCTCTTTTTTAATTTAGAAATACCCTCCCCGCTGTTTATAATTTTCTTGAAAAAATATCGGGTACATTTTTCCCCTTCTTCTATGTCTCTTTCTTTACTTCTAATAATAATTCCTTTGCTCTTGACTTCTGCTAGAGCCGACATGTGTTCTTTAACCTCTCTTATTTCCTGAGTGTAATCAAACCCTTGTTGTCTTAATTTAAAATAACGTTGCAGTCTTTTCTGCAGCCCCATCATGCATTTGTTTTCTATATTTTTTTGTTTCATCCCTGCCTTTCTAAAAAAAGTCTTTGTCCTTTCCTTCACCATTTCCCACCAGTGTGCGCGTGTTTTGTATAAGTCTTGGAGGGTCTGCCATTGACTGAATTGCTCCCTGTACTGGCTGGCTAAATCTTTATCTTTTATCAGGGAGCAATTCAGTTTCCACAGACCACCACCTTTTGTCACACCTGAGGGGAGTGAAAGGGTGCAGGAGAGCATAGCGTGATCGGAGAAGAAAACAGGGGTTAATCTAGCATCGGTTGGCGGGCAGTCTCTGGTAAAAATATAGTCTATTCGAGAGGCTCTGGCACCGTCACTACTGAACCAGGTGAAGCCCTCCTCTCTTGGATGCACGGTTTTAAAACAGTCTTTCAGTTTAAAATCCCTGCACTGTGCCTGCAATAAAACCGACGTCTTGTCTACTTTAAAATCTTCCCCCGCACTTCTCCTATCGCTCCTAGTTAAAATACAATTAAAATCTCCCGCTAAAACAAAAGGCGCTCTGCCTAGCATGTGGGGCTGCAATTCTTTTAAAAGGTCATGTCTGTCATTTTTGTTGTTAAAACCATAAATGTTTAAGAGATTAAAATCCCTTCCCATAAAAGTCAAGTGTGCTAAAAGCGCCCTTCCGTCTCTCACCACCGTGCTGCCCTTCACCAAGATTGAGGGATTTTTGATTAAAATGGCCACCCCGTCATTTTTGTTTTCATTTGAACCACTCCATAAGGATTTATGTGGCCACTTTTCCTCCCATTCCCTGTATTGGTTTAAAAATGGTAGTGCACATTCTTGTAGTAAAAACACATCTGACTTAAAATTGTTAAGAAAGGATAAAATCGTTTGTGCTCTAACTTTTGATTTCACACTTCTTACATTTAGTGTCGAAATGGTGAGCACCATGATTATGGTGTTAAAAAGACAAACAATCATTAAAAGACTAAAAAAACAACTATGGGTTAAAACCATCTAAAAAAAGTCATCCAATGCTTTGTGACAGAAGCTCTTCCTTTATCTCAATAGGAGATGAGTAAAGGTTGTCTGCTTCATTTCCCTCCCAGACTCTACTTTGGTCGAAAATTGAGTCTTTTGGGGTTGATTGCAGTGCAATATTTAAAAAAGAGAGAGTGTTGGGAGGGTTGTTTGGGAAGACTCTGGCATCCTCCAAAGATGGATTGTCTGAGGAGCCAGGTCTTCCCCTTTTCTCTGAGGCTCCTTGAGTCTCAGAGGACAACTCTGACACTGCTCTCTTACCAGGCTGGGCTCCTGGGAGGGAGGCTTCACTGGACTCCACTTCAGACTCTTCTCCCTGGCTGTCTGTTTCTAGACTCACGGATTCCTCAGAGTCTGAAGTGGAGTCCATCTCAGCTCCACCGGCTGCCTGGGCCCCACCAGCCTCTTTCACCTCACCACTAGGTGGGGCAGCCTCAGGCCCCGCCCCCTCTCCCCCAATCAGAGTTATTACTTCCAGCCTGGTGTCTTCAATTGTTTGTGCACCCCCGTCTGTCAATTTTCTTGCATTTTGTTTTACTTTGTTAGCAAAAGATTTCGGGCAGTCTCTGAAGAGATGGTTTGAGTCTCCACAGAGGTTGCACTTCCTGCCATTGGTACATTCTTCAAAAGAGTGTCCAATTTCTCTACATTTGCCGCAAACAACCTTGGTACACGCTTCCGCCAGGTGCCCTTGCTCACCACACTTGCGGCAGAGCTTGGGCTGTCCCTGGTAGTGAATGTAGCCCCTGTTCTCTCCAAGAACCATCATGGATGGGAGATGTTTCAGGCCCTGGAAGCCATGTGGGTCCCGCCATTGTTGTATGGGGACCCTCCATGAACAATTCCAGATGCCGTCCTCATCTCTCACCTTGGTGGCCTGGGCCCTCACAGTGCAGTATCTTGCCAGCCATATACAAATATCATCAGCATTTACCGTTTCATTGAACATCCTGACGATTACGGTTTTAATGGAATCGTCATTTAGTCTCTCCACTTCAAATGCTGAAAACTGGTCTTTTACCGTGTCGTAGCGTGTCCAAAATTCTTTCAGGGTTGTTGCCGCTGCGAAGCTTACATCGAATCCTTTGTTAAAGGGCAGAGTAAGAATACAATTCAAGTCATTCGCAGAAAACTTCAGGATTCCTTGGATGTGCTTCCTTGAAAAGTCGAGTCGGGAGATCTGAATTACGGTTCCATTTAATGACTTCAATTTAAAACGTACGCTGTGGTGCCTCCTCATGCCGGTTGGGTTAACCGACATGGTGGAGACACCACGCTCTTAAAATACAAGGAGGTTAAAAGCAATAAAACACTGAATATACTAAAAAAACAGAATAAATAAACAAATAAATACAGGCAACAATAAAATCCACTTACCTTACCTGGACAATGGACTTCTTGGTAGAGGGTATCAGCAACTGATATTTGATCCCAACTAACCAAGAAGATGGTGCAATATCCTCCAAACCTGCTATATAATTGCCACAAAATAGGCAGTATATAGACAGCCAAGGGAGGTGATCACTGTCTTAGCCAAAAGGCCGAGAAGCGATGCCCACACATGCTCAGACCAAGAGTCCAGCTTCCCAAACACGTCGCTCCACTTAGCGGTTTGACAGACGACGACAAAACAAATAGAAGACCAGTCACCCTGTGTGCGTGTTTGTGAAAGCTGAAGAAAAATGCCGAGGTCGCTGCATCTCTCTGCTGGTCCCTGCTGCCAGCCTCACTAGTGTGTCTGCATGTTTCTCAAATAGAGTTTGGAGAGACGTTGTCAGTGTCTGTATGTTGCTTAAATTCTCCCAAACAGTGGGCGCTAAAGATCACGGCACGGCAGGCCATTGCAGCCAATGAGCTCGAGTTGAAAAATAAATGTGCTTACAGCACCAGGTGGTCCCCCATCGATGTAGTAACCAGGCCCGACCCTGCTTAGCTTCCGAGATCAGACGAGATCGGGCATGATCAGGCTGTTATGGCCGTAAACTAACATTTCCGGGTCCATACTAGGTTTTATACAGCAGGAGCACATAAGGACTGAGGGTGCTGCCGTGGCCAGAGACGGGACTTGTACAGAAACAATGATTAGATCCATAATGAAGGAAAGCAATGCATAAAGACTTTATTCCAGACTCAATGTACCATATCAAAACGTAATGCAATACACTGCGTGTGCGGTTGAGTGATCTTTTGAAGAAATGTAGCGTTGCAACACCAGGGATAGACTGCAATGTATCTCTGTCGTTGCAGCCCTCTGATGCTCCCTGCTGCCGGCGTCACAACAGTGTCTGCATGTTTCACAAATAGAGTTTGGAGAGACGTTGTCAGTGTCTGTATGTTGCTTAAATTCTCCCAAACAGTGGGCGCTAAGGATCAGGGCACGGCAGACCATTGCAGCCATTGATCTCGAGCAGAAAAATAAAAAAGCTTACAGCACCTGGTATTCCCAGGCGGTCACCCATCCAAGTACTAACCAGGCCCGACCCTGCTTAGCTTCCGAGATCAGACGAGACCGGGCGTGATCAGGGTGGTATGGCCGTACGCAAATGTTACCGGGTCCATACTACCATTTATTCAGCAGGAGCACAAAAGGACTGAGAGCGCTGCCGTGGCCAGAGACGGGACTTGTACAGAAACAATGATTAGATCCATAATGAAGGAAAGCAATGCATAAAGACTTTATTCCATACTCAAAGTACCATATCAAAACGCAATGCAATACACTGCGTGTGCGGTTGAGTGATCTTTTGAAGAAATGTTGCGTTGCAACACCAGGGATAGACTGCAATGTATCTCTGTCGTTGCAGCCCTCTGATGCTCCCTGCTGCCGGCGTCACAACAGTGTCTGCATGTTTCACAAATAGAGTTTGGAGAGACGTTGTCGGTGTCTGTATGTTGCTTATATTCTCCCAAACAGTGGGCGCTAAGGATCAGGGCACGGCAGACCATTGCAGCCATTGATCTCGAGCAGAAAAATAAAAGTGCTTACAGCACCTGGTATTCCCAGGCGGTCACCCATCCAAGTACTAACCAAGCCCGACCCTGCTTAGCTTCCGAGATCAGACGAGACCGGGCGTGATCAGGGTGGTATGGCCGTACGCAAATGTTACCGGGTCCATACTACCTTTTATTCAGCAGGAGCACAAAAGGACTGAGAGCGCTGCCGTGGCCAGAGACGGGACTTGTACAGAAACAATGATTAGATCCATAATGAAGGAAAGCAATGCATAAAGACTTTATTCCATACTCAAAGTACCATATCAAAACGCAATGCAATACACTGCGTGTGCGGTTGAGTGATCTTTTGAAGAAATGTAGCGTTGCAACACCAGGGATAGACTGCAATGTATCTCTGTCGTTGCAGCCCTCTGATGCTCCCTGCTGCCGGCGTCACAACAGTGTCTGCATGTTTCACAAATAGAGTTTGGAGAGACGTTGTCAGTGTCTGTATGTTGCTTAAATTCTCCCAAACAGTGGGCGCTAAGGATCAGGGCACGGCAGATCATTGCAGCCATTGATCTCGAGCAGAAAAATAAAAATGCTTACAGCACCTGGTATTCCCAGGCGGTCACCCATCCAAGTACTAACCAGGCCCGACCCTGCTTAGCTTCCGAGATCAGACGAGATCGGGCGTGATCAGGGTGGTATGGCCGTACGCAAATGTTACCGGGTCCATACTACCTTTTATTCAGCAGGAGCACAAAAGGACTGAGAGCGCTGCCGTGGCCAGAGACGGGACTTGTACAGAAACAATGATTAGATCCATAATGAAGGAAAGCAATGCATAAAGACTTTATTCCATACTCAAAGTACCATATCAAAACGCAATGCAATACACTGCGTGTGCGGTTGAGTGATCTTTTGAAGAAATGTAGCGTTGCAACACCAGGGATAGACTGCAATGTATCTCTGTCGTTGCAGCCCTCTGATGCTCCCTGCTGCCGGCGTCACAACAGTGTCTGCATTTTTCACAAATAGAGTTTGGAGAGACGTTGTCAGTGTCTGTATGTTGCTTAAATTCTCCCAAACAGTGGGCGCTAAGGATCAGGGCACGGCAGACCATTGCAGCCATTGATCTCGAGCAGAAAAATAAAAATGCTTACAGCACCTGGTATTCCCAGGCGGTCACCCATCCAAGTACTAACCAGGCCCGACCCTGCTTAGCTTCCGAGATCAGACGAGATCGGGCGTGATCAGGGTGGTATGGCCGTACGCAAATGTTACCGGGTCCATACTACCTTTTATTCAGCAGGAGCACAAAAGGACTGAGAGCGCTGCCGTGGCCAGAGACGGGACTTGTACAGAAACAATGATTAGATCCATAATGAAGGAAAGCAATGCATAAAGACTTTATTCCATACTCAAAGTACCATATCAAAACGCAATGCAATACACTGCGTGTGCGGTTGAGTGATCTTTTGAAGAAATGTAGCGTTGCAACACCAGGGATAGACTGTAATGTATCTCTGTCGTTGCAGCCCTCTGATGCTCCCTGCTGCCGGCGTCACAACAGTGTCTGCATGTTTCACAAATAGAGTTTGGAGAGACGTTGTCAGTGTCTGTATGTTGCTTAAATTCTCCCAAACAGTGGGCGCTAAAGATCAGGGCACGGCAGACCATTGCAGCCATTGATCTCGAGCAGAAAAATAAAAATGCTTACAGCACCTGGTATTCCCAGGCGGTCACCCATCCAAGTACTAACCAGGCCCGACCCTGCTTAGCTTCCGAGATCAGACGAGATCGGGCGTGATCAGGGTGGTATGGCCGTACGCAAATGTTACCGGGTCCATACTACCTTTTATTCAGCAGGAGCACAAAAGGACTGAGAGCGCTGCCGTGGCCAGAGACGGGACTTGTACAGAAACAATGATTAGATCCATAATGAAGGAAAGCAATGCATAAAGACTTTATTCCATACTCAAAGTACCATATGAAAACGCAATGCAATACACTGCGTGTGCGGTTGAGTGATCTTTTGAAGAAATGTAGCGTTGCAACACCAGGGATAGACTGTAATGTATCTCTGTCGTTGCAGCCCTCTGATGCTCCCTGCTGCCGGCGTCACAACAGTGTCTGCATGTTTCACAAATAGAGTTTGGAGAGACGTTGTCAGTGTCTGTATGTTGCTTAAATTCTCCCAAACAGTGGGCGCTAAGGATCAGGGCACGGCAGACCATTGCAGCCATTGATCTCGAGCAGAAAAATAATTATGCTTACAGCACCTGGTATTCCCAGGCGGTCACCCATCCAAGTACTGACCAGGCCCGACCCTGCTTAGCTTCCGAGATCAGACGAGATCGGGCGTGATCAGGGTGGTATGGCCGTACGCAAATGTTACCGGGTCCATACTACCTTTTATTCAGCAGGAGCACAAAAGGACTGAGAGCGCTGCCGTGGCCAGAGACGGGACTTGTACAGAAACAATGATTAGATCCATAATGAAGGAAAGCAATGCATAAAGACTTTATTCCATACTCAAAGTACCATATGAAAACGCAATGCAATACACTGCGTGTGCGGTTGAGTGATCTTTTGAAGAAATGTAGCGTTGCAACACCAGGGATAGACTGCAATGTATCTCTGTCGTTGCAGCCCTCTGATGCTCCCTGCTGCCGGCGTCACAACAGTGTCTGCATGTTTCACAAATAGAGTTTGGAGAGACGTTGTCGGTGTCTGTATGTTGATTAAATTCTCCCAAACAGTGGGCGCTAAGGATCAGGGCACGGCAGACCATTGCAGCCATTGATCTCGAGCAGAAAAATAAAAGAGCTTACAGCACCTGGTATTCCCAGGCGGTCACCCATCCAAGTACTAACCAGGCCCGACCCTGCTTAGCTTCCGAGATCAGACGAGATCGGGCGTGATCAGGGTGGTATGGCCGTACGCAAATGTTACCGGGTCCATACTACCTTTTATTCAGCAGGAGCACAAAAGGACTGAGAGCGCTGCCGTGGCCAGAGACGGGACTTGTACAGAAACAATGATTAGATCCATAATGAAGGAAAGCAATGCATAAAGACTTTATTCCATACTCAAAGTACCATATGAAAACGCAATGCAATACACTGCGTGTGCGGTTGAGTGATCTTTTGAAGAAATGTAGCGTTGCAACACCAGGGATAGACTGTAATGTATCTCTGTCGTTGCAGCCCTCTGATGCTCCCTGCTGCCGGCGTCACAACAGTGTCTGCATGTTTCACAAATAGAGTTTGGAGAGACGTTGTCAGTGTCTGTATGTTGCTTAAATTCTCCCAAACAGTGGGCGCTAAAGATCTCTGCCCGTATGCAAATTAGCCATGTGCGCCTAACAGAAGAATGACGTAATGTTGAGAACGAGTCATACTAAAAACCGAGAGCAAGCGAAAGCTAAACCAGACTGTATCAATCACACACTTTGGGTCCATTCTAACTTTTGATAAGAGGCTAGTCTTTAAATCTTTGCAGTGACTGAATGTTGATGATAAAACGGATTGTTTTGCATAAGATGAGTGTGTGCGACTGTGTGTTTGTCATTTCCGGCTTCGGCATACCGCATGGTCATGAAGGCCTCGTGGTGAGTTACTTTCTTAGTGAAGCAGCTTAGCCTTACAGTTGGATAAGTTGGAGTGATTGGAGTTTATTTTTCACAGTGAGAGAGGGGTGCACCGGTCCTGGAGGTACTGCAATACCAGGTCGATGCGTGGAGTGGACGGAGCAAGCCCCTATTCCATCTCCCAGTTCCAAAAAACAATTTAATATATGGTCCCCGGGTAGGGGACGTATCAGATATTAAACTGATAAGAACAGATACTACACTTGATCTTAGCCAAAAGGCCGAGAAGCGATGCCCACACATGCTCAGACCAAGAGTCCAGCTTCCCAAACACGTCGCTCCACTTAGCGGTTTGACAGACGACGACAAAACAAATAGAAGACCAGTCACCCTGTGTGCGTGTTTGTGAAAGCTGAAGAAAAATGCCGAGGTCGCTGCATCTCTCTGCTGGTCCCTGCTGCCAGCGTCACTAGTGTGTCTGCATGTTTCTCAAATAGAGTTTGGAGAGACGTTGTCAGTGTCTGTATGTTGCTTAAATTCTCCCAAACAGTGGGCGCTAAAGATCACGGCACGGCAGGCCATTGCAGCCAATGAGCTCGAGTTGAAAAATAAATGTGCTTACAGCACCAGGTGGTCCCCCATCGATGTAGTAACCAGGCCCGACCCTGCTTAGCTTCCGAGATCAGACGAGATCGGGCATGATCAGGCTGTTATGGCCGTAAACTAACATTTCCGGGTCCATACTAGGTTTTATACAGCAGGAGCACATAAGGACTGAGGGTGCTGCCGTGGCCAGAGACGGGACTTGTACAGAAACAATGATTAGATCCATAATGAAGGAAAGCAATGCATAAAGACTTTATTCCATACTCAAAGTACCATATCAAAACGCAATGCAATACACTGCGTGTGCGGTTGAGTGATCTTTTGAAGAAATGTTGCGTTGCAACACCAGGGATAGACTGCAATGTATCTCTGTCGTTGCAGCCCTCTGATGCTCCCTGCTGCCGGCGTCACAACAGTGTCTGCATGTTTCACAAATAGAGTTTGGAGAGACGTTGTCGGTGTCTGTATGTTGCTTATATTCTCCCAAACAGTGGGCGCTAAGGATCAGGGCACGGCAGACCATTGCAGCCATTGATCTCGAGCAGAAAAATAAAAGTGCTTACAGCACCTGGTATTCCCAGGCGGTCACCCATCCAAGTACTAACCAAGCCCGACCCTGCTTAGCTTCCGAGATCAGACGAGACCGGGCGTGATCAGGGTGGTATGGCCGTACGCAAATGTTACCGGGTCCATACTACCTTTTATTCAGCAGGAGCACAAAAGGACTGAGAGCGCTGCCGTGGCCAGAGACGGGACTTGTACAGAAACAATGATTAGATCCATAATGAAGGAAAGCAATGCATAAAGACTTTATTCCATACTCAAAGTACCATATCAAAACGCAATGCAATACACTGCGTGTGCGGTTGAGTGATCTTTTGAAGAAATGTAGCGTTGCAACACCAGGGATAGACTGCAATGTATCTCTGTCGTTGCAGCCCTCTGATGCTCCCTGCTGCCGGCGTCACAACAGTGTCTGCATGTTTCACAAATAGAGTTTGGAGAGACGTTGTCAGTGTCTGTATGTTGCTTAAATTCTCCCAAACAGTGGGCGCTAAGGATCAGGGCACGGCAGATCATTGCAGCCATTGATCTCGAGCAGAAAAATAAAAATGCTTACAGCACCTGGTATTCCCAGGCGGTCACCCATCCAAGTACTAACCAGGCCCGACCCTGCTTAGCTTCCGAGATCAGACGAGATCGGGCGTGATCAGGGTGGTATGGCCGTACGCAAATGTTACCGGGTCCATACTACCTTTTATTCAGCAGGAGCACAAAAGGACTGAGAGCGCTGCCGTGGCCAGAGACGGGACTTGTACAGAAACAATGATTAGATCCATAATGAAGGAAAGCAATGCATAAAGACTTTATTCCATACTCAAAGTACCATATCAAAACGCAATGCAATACACTGCGTGTGCGGTTGAGTGATCTTTTGAAGAAATGTAGCGTTGCAACACCAGGGATAGACTGCAATGTATCTCTGTCGTTGCAGCCCTCTGATGCTCCCTGCTGCCGGCGTCACAACAGTGTCTGCATTTTTCACAAATAGAGTTTGGAGAGACGTTGTCAGTGTCTGTATGTTGCTTAAATTCTCCCAAACAGTGGGCGCTAAGGATCAGGGCACGGCAGACCATTGCAGCCATTGATCTCGAGCAGAAAAATAAAAATGCTTACAGCACCTGGTATTCCCAGGCGGTCACCCATCCAAGTACTAACCAGGCCCGACCCTGCTTAGCTTCCGAGATCAGACGAGATCGGGCGTGATCAGGGTGGTATGGCCGTACGCAAATGTTACCGGGTCCATACTACCTTTTATTCAGCAGGAGCACAAAAGGACTGAGAGCGCTGCCGTGGCCAGAGACGGGACTTGTACAGAAACAATGATTAGATCCATAATGAAGGAAAGCAATGCATAAAGACTTTATTCCATACTCAAAGTACCATATGAAAACGCAATGCAATACACTGCGTGTGCGGTTGAGTGATCTTTTGAAGAAATGTAGCGTTGCAACACCAGGGATAGACTGTAATGTATCTCTGTCGTTGCAGCCCTCTGATGCTCCCTGCTGCCGGCGTCACAACAGTGTCTGCATGTTTCACAAATAGAGTTTGGAGAGACGTTGTCAGTGTCTGTATGTTGCTTAAATTCTCCCAAACAGTGGGCGCTAAGGATCAGGGCACGGCAGACCATTGCAGCCATTGATCTCGAGCAGAAAAATAATTATGCTTACAGCACCTGGTATTCCCAGGCGGTCACCCATCCAAGTACTGACCAGGCCCGACCCTGCTTAGCTTCCGAGATCAGACGAGATCGGGCGTGATCAGGGTGGTATGGCCGTACGCAAATGTTACCGGGTCCATACTACCTTTTATTCAGCAGGAGCACAAAAGGACTGAGAGCGCTGCCGTGGCCAGAGACGGGACTTGTACAGAAACAATGATTAGATCCATAATGAAGGAAAGCAATGCATAAAGACTTTATTCCATACTCAAAGTACCATATGAAAACGCAATGCAATACACTGCGTGTGCGGTTGAGTGATCTTTTGAAGAAATGTAGCGTTGCAACACCAGGGATAGACTGCAATGTATCTCTGTCGTTGCAGCCCTCTGATGCTCCCTGCTGCCGGCGTCACAACAGTGTCTGCATGTTTCACAAATAGAGTTTGGAGAGACGTTGTCGGTGTCTGTATGTTGATTAAATTCTCCCAAACAGTGGGCGCTAAGGATCAGGGCACGGCAGACCATTGCAGCCATTGATCTCGAGCAGAAAAATAAAAGAGCTTACAGCACCTGGTATTCCCAGGCGGTCACCCATCCAAGTACTAACCAGGCCCGACCCTGCTTAGCTTCCGAGATCAGACGAGATCGGGCGTGATCAGGGTGGTATGGCCGTACGCAAATGTTACCGGGTCCATACTACCTTTTATTCAGCAGGAGCACAAAAGGACTGAGAGCGCTGCCGTGGCCAGAGACGGGACTTGTACAGAAACAATGATTAGATCCATAATGAAGGAAAGCAATGCATAAAGACTTTATTCCATACTCAAAGTACCATATGAAAACGCAATGCAATACACTGCGTGTGCGGTTGAGTGATCTTTTGAAGAAATGTAGCGTTGCAACACCAGGGATAGACTGTAATGTATCTCTGTCGTTGCAGCCCTCTGATGCTCCCTGCTGCCGGCGTCACAACAGTGTCTGCATGTTTCACAAATAGAGTTTGGAGAGACGTTGTCAGTGTCTGTATGTTGCTTAAATTCTCCCAAACAGTGGGCGCTAAAGATCTCTGCCCGTATGCAAATTAGCCATGTGCGCCTAACAGAAGAATGACGTAATGTTGAGAACGAGTCATACTAAAAACCGAGAGCAAGCGAAAGCTAAACCAGACTGTATCAATCACACACTTTGGGTCCATTCTAACTTTTGATAAGAGGCTAGTCTTTAAATCTTTGCAGTGACTGAATGTTGATGATAAAACGGATTGTTTTGCATAAGATGAGTGTGTGCGACTGTGTGTTTGTCATTTCCGGCTTCGGCATACCGCATGGTCATGAAGGCCTCGTGGTGAGTTACTTTCTTAGTGAAGCAGCTTAGCCTTACAGTTGGATAAGTTGGAGTGATTGGAGTTTATTTTTCACAGTGAGAGAGGGGTGCACCGGTCCTGGAGGTACTGCAATACCAGGTCGATGCGTGGAGTGGACGGAGCAAGCCCCTATTCCATCTCCCAGTTCCAAAAAACAATTTAATATATGGTCCCCGGGTAGGGGACGTATCAGATATTAAACTGATAAGAACAGATACTACACTTGATCTTAGCCAAAAGGCCGAGAAGCGATGCCCACACATGCTCAGACCAAGAGTCCAGCTTCCCAAACACGTCGCTCCACTTAGCGGTTTGACAGACGACGACAAAACAAATAGAAGACCAGTCACCCTGTGTGCGTGTTTGTGAAAGCTGAAGAAAAATGCCGAGGTCGCTGCATCTCTCTGCTGGTCCCTGCTGCCAGCGTCACTAGTGTGTCTGCATGTTTCTCAAATAGAGTTTGGAGAGACGTTGTCAGTGTCTGTATGTTGCTTAAATTCTCCCAAACAGTGGGCGCTAAAGATCACGGCACGGCAGGCCATTGCAGCCAATGAGCTCGAGTTGAAAAATAAATGTGCTTACAGCACCAGGTGGTCCCCCATCGATGTAGTAACCAGGCCCGACCCTGCTTAGCTTCCGAGATCAGACGAGATCGGGCATGATCAGGCTGTTATGGCCGTAAACTAACATTTCCGGGTCCATACTAGGTTTTATACAGCAGGAGCACATAAGGACTGAGGGTGCTGCCGTGGCCAGAGACGGGACTTGTACAGAAACAATGATTAGATCCATAATGAAGGAAAGCAATGCATAAAGACTTTATTCCATACTCAAAGTACCATATCAAAACGCAATGCAATACACTGCGTGTGCGGTTGAGTGATCTTTTGAAGAAATGTTGCGTTGCAACACCAGGGATAGACTGCAATGTATCTCTGTCGTTGCAGCCCTCTGATGCTCCCTGCTGCCGGCGTCACAACAGTGTCTGCCTTTTTCACAAATAGAGTTTGGAGAGACGTTGTCAGTGTCTGTATGTTGCTTAAATTCTCCCAAACAGTGGGCGCTAAGGATCAGGGCACGGCAGACCATTGCAGCCATTGATCTCGAGCAGAAAAATAAAAATGCTTACAGCACCTGGTATTCCCAGGCGGTCACCCATTCAAGTACTAACCAGGCCCGACCCTGCTTAGCTTCCGAGATCAGACGAGATCGGGCGTGATCAGGGTGGTATGGCCGTACGCAAATGTTACCGGGTCCATACTACCTTTTATTCAGCAGGAGCACAAAAGGACTGAGAGCGCTGCCGTGGCCAGAGACGGGACTTGTACAGAAACAATGATTAGATCCATAATGAAGGAAAGCAATGCATAAAGACTTTATTCCATACTCAAAGTACCATATCAAAACGCAATGCAATACACTGCGTGTGCGGTTGAGTGATCTTTTGAAGAAATGTAGCGTTGCAACACCAGGGATAGACTGTAATGTATCTCTGTCGTTGCAGCCCTCTGATGCTCCCTGCTGCCGGCGTCACAACAGTGTCTGCATGTTTCACAAATAGAGTTTGGAGAGACGTTGTCAGTGTCTGTATGTTGCTTAAATTCTCCCAAACAGTGGGCGCTAAAGATCAGGGCACGGCAGACCATTGCAGCCATTGATCTCGAGCAGAAAAATAAAAATGCTTACAGCACCTGGTATTCCCAGGCGGTCACCCATCCAAGTACTAACCAGGCCCGACCCTGCTTAGCTTCCGAGATCAGACGAGATCGGGCGTGATCAGGGTGGTATGGCCGTACGCAAATGTTACCGGGTCCATACTACCTTTTATTCAGCAGGAGCACAAAAGGACTGAGAGCGCTGCCGTGGCCAGAGACGGGACTTGTACAGAAACAATGATTAGATCCATAATGAAGGAAAGCAATGCATAAAGACTTTATTCCATACTCAAAGTACCATATCAAAACGCAATGCAATACACTGCGTGTGCGGTTGAGTGATCTTTTGAAGAAATGTAGCGTTGCAACACCAGGGATAGACTGCAATGTATCTCTGTCGTTGCAGCCCTCTGATGCTCCCTGCTGCCGGCGTCACAACAGTGTCTGCATGTTTCACAAATAGAGTTTGGAGAGACGTTGTCGGTGTCTGTATGTTGCTTATATTCTCCCAAACAGTGGGCGCTAAGGATCAGGGCACGGCAGACCATTGCAGCCATTGATCTCGAGCAGAAAAATAATTATGCTTACAGCACCTGGTATTCCCAGGCGGTCACCCATCCAAGTACTGACCAGGCCCGACCCTGCTTAGCTTCCGAGATCAGACGAGATCGGGCGTGATCAGGGTGGTATGGCCGTACGCAAATGTTACCGGGTCCATACTACCTTTTATTCAGCAGGAGCACAAAAGGACTGAGAGCGCTGCCGTGGCCAGAGACGGGACTTGTACAGAAACAATGATTAGATCCATAATGAAGGAAAGCAATGCATAAAGACTTTATTCCATACTCAAAGTACCATATGAAAACGCAATGCAATACACTGCGTGTGCGGTTGAGTGATCTTTTGAAGAAATGTAGCGTTGCAACACCAGGGATAGACTGCAATGTATCTCTGTCGTTGCAGCCCTCTGATGCTCCCTGCTGCCGGCGTCACAACAGTGTCTGCATGTTTCACAAATAGAGTTTGGAGAGACGTTGTCGGTGTCTGTATGTTGATTAAATTCTCCCAAACAGTGGGCGCTAAGGATCAGGGCACGGCAGACCATTGCAGCCATTGATCTCGAGCAGAAAAATAAAATAGCTTACAGCACCTGGTATTCCCAGGCGGTCACCCATCCAAGTACTAACCAGGCCCGACCCTGCTTAGCTTCCGAGATCAGACGAGATCGGGCGTGATCAGGGTGGTATGGCCGTACGCAAATGTTACCGGGTCCATACTACCTTTTATTCAGCAGGAGCACAAAAGGACTGAGAGCGCTGCCGTGGCCAGAGACGGGACTTGTACAGAAACAATGATTAGATCCATAATGAAGGAAAGCAATGCATAAAGACTTTATTCCATACTCAAAGTACCATATCAAAACGCAATGCAATACACTGAGTGTGCGGTTGAGTGATCTTTTGAAGAAATGTAGCGTTGCAACACCAGGGATAGACTGTAATGTATCTCTGTCGTTGCAGCCCTCTGATGCTCCCTGCTGCCGGCGTCACAACAGTGTCTGCATGTTTCACAAATAGAGTTTGGAGAGACGTTGTCAGTGTCTGTATGTTGCTTAAATTCTCCCAAACAGTGGGCGCTAAAGATCTCTGCCCGTATGCAAATTAGCCATGTGCGCCTAACAGAAGAATGACGTAATGTTGAGAACGAGTCATACTAAAAACCGAGAGCAAGCGAAAGCTAAACCAGACTGTATCAATCACACACTTTGGGTCCATTCTAACTTTTGATAAGAGGCTAGTCTTTAAATCTTTGCAGTGACTGAATGTTGATGATAAAACGGATTGTTTTGCATAAGATGAGTGTGTGCGACTGTGTGTTTGTCATTTCCGGCTTCGGCATACCGCATGGTCATGAAGGCCTCGTGGTGAGTTACTTTCTTAGTGAAGCAGCTTAGCCTTACAGTTGGATAAGTTGGAGTGATTGGAGTTTATTTTTCACAGTGAGAGAGGGGTGCACCGGTCCTGGAGGTACTGCAATACCAGGTCGATGCGTGGAGTGGACGGAGCAAGCCCCTATTCCATCTCCCAGTTCCAAAAAACAATTTAATATATGGTCCCCGGGTAGGGGACGTATCAGATATTAAACTGATAAGAACAGATACTACACTTGATCTTAGCCAAAAGGCCGAGAAGCGATGCCCACACATGCTCAGACCAAGAGTCCAGCTTCCCAAACACGTCGCTCCACTTAGCGGTTTGACAGACGACGACAAAACAAATAGAAGACCAGTCACCCTGTGTGCGTGTTTGTGAAAGCTGAAGAAAAATGCCGAGGTCGCTGCATCTCTCTGCTGGTCCCTGCTGCCAGCCTCACTAGTGTGTCTGCATGTTTCTCAAATAGAGTTTGGAGAGACGTTGTCAGTGTCTGTATGTTGCTTAAATTCTCCCAAACAGTGGGCGCTAAAGATCACGGCACGGCAGGCCATTGCAGCCAATGAGCTCGAGTTGAAAAATAAATGTGCTTACAGCACCAGGTGGTCCCCCATCGATGTAGTAACCAGGCCCGACCCTGCTTAGCTTCCGAGATCAGACGAGATCGGGCATGATCAGGCTGTTATGGCCGTAAACTAACATTTCCGGGTCCATACTAGGTTTTATACAGCAGGAGCACATAAGGACTGAGGGTGCTGCCGTGGCCAGAGACGGGACTTGTACAGAAACAATGATTAGATCCATAATGAAGGAAAGCAATGCATAAAGACTTTATTCCAGACTCAATGTACCATATCAAAACGTAATGCAATACACTGCGTGTGCGGTTGAGTGATCTTTTGAAGAAATGTAGCGTTGCAACACCAGGGATAGACTGCAATGTATCTCTGTCGTTGCAGCCCTCTGATGCTCCCTGCTGCCGGCGTCACAACAGTGTCTGCATGTTTCACAAATAGAGTTTGGAGAGACGTTGTCAGTGTCTGTATGTTGCTTAAATTCTCCCAAACAGTGGGCGCTAAGGATCAGGGCACGGCAGACCATTGCAGCCATTGATCTCGAGCAGAAAAATAAAAAAGCTTACAGCACCTGGTATTCCCAGGCGGTCACCCATCCAAGTACTAACCAGGCCCGACCCTGCTTAGCTTCCGAGATCAGACGAGACCGGGCGTGATCAGGGTGGTATGGCCGTACGCAAATGTTACCGGGTCCATACTACCATTTATTCAGCAGGAGCACAAAAGGACTGAGAGCGCTGCCGTGGCCAGAGACGGGACTTGTACAGAAACAATGATTAGATCCATAATGAAGGAAAGCAATGCATAAAGACTTTATTCCATACTCAAAGTACCATATCAAAACGCAATGCAATACACTGCGTGTGCGGTTGAGTGATCTTTTGAAGAAATGTTGCGTTGCAACACCAGGGATAGACTGCAATGTATCTCTGTCGTTGCAGCCCTCTGATGCTCCCTGCTGCCGGCGTCACAACAGTGTCTGCATGTTTCACAAATAGAGTTTGGAGAGACGTTGTCGGTGTCTGTATGTTGCTTATATTCTCCCAAACAGTGGGCGCTAAGGATCAGGGCACGGCAGACCATTGCAGCCATTGATCTCGAGCAGAAAAATAAAAGTGCTTACAGCACCTGGTATTCCCAGGCGGTCACCCATCCAAGTACTAACCAAGCCCGACCCTGCTTAGCTTCCGAGATCAGACGAGACCGGGCGTGATCAGGGTGGTATGGCCGTACGCAAATGTTACCGGGTCCATACTACCTTTTATTCAGCAGGAGCACAAAAGGACTGAGAGCGCTGCCGTGGCCAGAGACGGGACTTGTACAGAAACAATGATTAGATCCATAATGAAGGAAAGCAATGCATAAAGACTTTATTCCATACTCAAAGTACCATATCAAAACGCAATGCAATACACTGCGTGTGCGGTTGAGTGATCTTTTGAAGAAATGTAGCGTTGCAACACCAGGGATAGACTGCAATGTGTCTCTGTCGTTGCAGCCCTCTGATGCTCCCTGCTGCCGGCGTCACAACAGTGTCTGCATGTTTCACAAATAGAGTTTGGAGAGACGTTGTCAGTGTCTGTATGTTGCTTAAATTCTCCCAAACAGTGGGCGCTAAGGATCAGGGCACGGCAGATCATTGCAGCCATTGATCTCGAGCAGAAAAATAAAAATGCTTACAGCACCTGGTATTCCCAGGCGGTCACCCATCCAAGTACTAACCAGGCCCGACCCTGCTTAGCTTCCGAGATCAGACGAGATCGGGCGTGATCAGGGTGGTATGGCCGTACGCAAATGTTACCGGGTCCATACTACCTTTTATTCAGCAGGAGCACAAAAGGACTGAGAGCGCTGCCGTGGCCAGAGACGGGACTTGTACAGAAACAATGATTAGATCCATAATGAAGGAAAGCAATGCATAAAGACTTTATTCCATACTCAAAGTACCATATCAAAACGCAATGCAATACACTGCGTGTGCGGTTGAGTGATCTTTTGAAGAAATGTAGCGTTGCAACACCAGGGATAGACTGCAATGTATCTCTGTCGTTGCAGCCCTCTGATGCTCCCTGCTGCCGGCGTCACAACAGTGTCTGCATTTTTCACAAATAGAGTTTGGAGAGACGTTGTCAGTGTCTGTATGTTGCTTAAATTCTCCCAAACAGTGGGCGCTAAGGATCAGGGCACGGCAGACCATTGCAGCCATTGATCTCGAGCAGAAAAATAAAAATGCTTACAGCACCTGGTATTCCCAGGCGGTCACCCATCCAAGTACTAACCAGGCCCGACCCTGCTTAGCTTCCGAGATCAGACGAGATCGGGCGTGATCAGGGTGGTATGGCCGTACGCAAATGTTACCGGGTCCATACTACCTTTTATTCAGCAGGAGCACAAAAGGACTGAGAGCGCTGCCGTGGCCAGAGACGGGACTTGTACAGAAACAATGATTAGATCCATAATGAAGGAAAGCAATGCATAAAGACTTTATTCCATACTCAAAGTACCATATCAAAACGCAATGCAATACACTGCGTGTGCGGTTGAGTGATCTTTTGAAGAAATGTAGCGTTGCAACACCAGGGATAGACTGTAATGTATCTCTGTCGTTGCAGCCCTCTGATGCTCCCTGCTGCCGGCGTCACAACAGTGTCTGCATGTTTCACAAATAGAGTTTGGAGAGACGTTGTCAGTGTCTGTATGTTGCTTAAATTCTCCCAAACAGTGGGCGCTAAAGATCAGGGCACGGCAGACCATTGCAGCCATTGATCTCGAGCAGAAAAATAAAAATGCTTACAGCACCTGGTATTCCCAGGCGGTCACCCATCCAAGTACTAACCAGGCCCGACCCTGCTTAGCTTCCGAGATCAGACGAGATCGGGCGTGATCAGGGTGGTATGGCCGTACGCAAATGTTACCGGGTCCATACTACCTTTTATTCAGCAGGAGCACAAAAGGACTGAGAGCGCTGCCGTGGCCAGAGACGGGACTTGTACAGAAACAATGATTAGATCCATAATGAAGGAAAGCAATGCATAAAGACTTTATTCCATACTCAAAGTACCATATCAAAACGCAATGCAATACACTGCGTGTGCGGTTGAGTGATCTTTTGAAGAAATGTAGCGTTGCAACACCAGGGATAGACTGCAATGTATCTCTGTCGTTGCAGCCCTCTGATGCTCCCTGCTGCCGGCGTCACAACAGTGTCTGCATGTTTCACAAATAGAGTTTGGAGAGACGTTGTCGGTGTCTGTATGTTGCTTATATTCTCCCAAACAGTGGGCGCTAAGGATCAGGGCACGGCAGACCATTGCAGCCATTGATCTCGAGCAGAAAAATAATTATGCTTACAGCAACTGGTATTCCCAGGCGGTCACCCATCCAAGTACTAACCAGGCCCGACCCTGCTTAGCTTCCGAGATCAGACGAGATCGGGCGTGATCAGGGTGGTATGGCCGTACGCAAATGTTATCGGGTCCATACTACCTTTTATTCAGCAGGAGCACAAAAGGACTGAGAGCGCTGCCGTGGCCAGAGACGGGACTTGTACAGAAACAATGATTAGATCCATAATGAAGGAAAGCAATGCATAAAGACTTTATTCCATACTCAAAGTACCATATGAAAACGCAATGCAATACACTGCGTGTGCGGTTGAGTGATCTTTTGAAGAAATGTAGCGTTGCAACACCAGGGATAGACTGTAATGTATCTCTGTCGTTGCAGCCCTCTGATGCTCCCTGCTGCCGGCGTCACAACAGTGTCTGCATGTTTCACAAATAGAGTTTGGAGAGACGTTGTCAGTGTCTGTATGTTGCTTAAATTCTCCCAAACAGTGGGCGCTAAGGATCAGGGCACGGCAGACCATTGCAGCCATTGATCTCGAGCAGAAAAATAATTATGCTTACAGCACCTGGTATTCCCAGGCGGTCACCCATCCAAGTACTGACCAGGCCCGACCCTGCTTAGCTTCCGAGATCAGACGAGATCGGGCGTGATCAGGGTGGTATGGCCGTACGCAAATGTTACCGGGTCCATACTACCTTTTATTCAGCAGGAGCACAAAAGGACTGAGAGCGCTGCCGTGGCCAGAGACGGGACTTGTACAGAAACAATGATTAGATCCATAATGAAGGAAAGCAATGCATAAAGACTTTATTCCATACTCAAAGTACCATATGAAAACGCAATGCAATACACTGCGTGTGCGGTTGAGTGATCTTTTGAAGAAATGTAGCGTTGCAACACCAGGGATAGACTGCAATGTATCTCTGTCGTTGCAGCCCTCTGATGCTCCCTGCTGCCGGCGTCACAACAGTGTCTGCATGTTTCACAAATAGAGTTTGGAGAGACGTTGTCGGTGTCTGTATGTTGATTAAATTCTCCCAAACAGTGGGCGCTAAGGATCAGGGCACGGCAGACCATTGCAGCCATTGATCTCGAGCAGAAAAATAAAAGAGCTTACAGCACCTGGTATTCCCAGGCGGTCACCCATCCAAGTACTAACCAGGCCCGACCCTGCTTAGCTTCCGAGATCAGACGAGATCGGGCGTGATCAGGGTGGTATGGCCGTACGCAAATGTTACCGGGTCCATACTACCTTTTATTCAGCAGGAGCACAAAAGGACTGAGAGCGCTGCCGTGGCCAGAGACGGGACTTGTACAGAAACAATGATTAGATCCATAATGAAGGAAAGCAATGCATAAAGACTTTATTCCATACTCAAAGTACCATATGAAAACGCAATGCAATACACTGCGTGTGCGGTTGAGTGATCTTTTGAAGAAATGTAGCGTTGCAACACCAGGGATAGACTGTAATGTATCTCTGTCGTTGCAGCCCTCTGATGCTCCCTGCTGCCGGCGTCACAACAGTGTCTGCATGTTTCACAAATAGAGTTTGGAGAGACGTTGTCAGTGTCTGTATGTTGCTTAAATTCTCCCAAACAGTGGGCGCTAAAGATCTCTGCCCGTATGCAAATTAGCCATGTGCGCCTAACAGAAGAATGACGTAATGTTGAGAACGAGTCATACTAAAAACCGAGAGCAAGCGAAAGCTAAACCAGACTGTATCAATCACACACTTTGGGTCCATTCTAACTTTTGATAAGAGGCTAGTCTTTAAATCTTTGCAGTGACTGAATGTTGATGATAAAACGGATTGTTTTGCATAAGATGAGTGTGTGCGACTGTGTGTTTGTCATTTCCGGCTTCGGCATACCGCATGGTCATGAAGGCCTCGTGGTGAGTTACTTTCTTAGTGAAGCAGCTTAGCCTTACAGTTGGATAAGTTGGAGTGATTGGAGTTTATTTTTCACAGTGAGAGAGGGGTGCACCGGTCCTGGAGGTACTGCAATACCAGGTCGATGCGTGGAGTGGACGGAGCAAGCCCCTATTCCATCTCCCAGTTCCAAAAAACAATTTAATATATGGTCCCCGGGTAGGGGACGTATCAGATATTAAACTGATAAGAACAGATACTACACTTGATCTTAGCCAAAAGGCCGAGAAGCGATGCCCACACATGCTCAGACCAAGAGTCCAGCTTCCCAAACACGTCGCTCCACTTAGCGGTTTGACAGACGACGACAAAACAAATAGAAGACCAGTCACCCTGTGTGCGTGTTTGTGAAAGCTGAAGAAAAATGCCGAGGTCGCTGCATCTCTCTGCTGGTCCCTGCTGCCAGCGTCACTAGTGTGTCTGCATGTTTCTCAAATAGAGTTTGGAGAGACGTTGTCAGTGTCTGTATGTTGCTTAAATTCTCCCAAACAGTGGGCGCTAAAGATCACGGCACGGCAGGCCATTGCAGCCAATGAGCTCGAGTTGAAAAATAAATGTGCTTACAGCACCAGGTGGTCCCCCATCGATGTAGTAACCAGGCCCGACCCTGCTTAGCTTCCGAGATCAGACGAGATCGGGCATGATCAGGCTGTTATGGCCGTAAACTAACATTTCCGGGTCCATACTAGGTTTTATACAGCAGGAGCACATAAGGACTGAGGGTGCTGCCGTGGCCAGAGACGGGACTTGTACAGAAACAATGATTAGATCCATAATGAAGGAAAGCAATGCATAAAGACTTTATTCCATACTCAAAGTACCATATCAAAACGCAATGCAATACACTGCGTGTGCGGTTGAGTGATCTTTTGAAGAAATGTTGCGTTGCAACACCAGGGATAGACTGCAATGTATCTCTGTCGTTGCAGCCCTCTGATGCTCCCTGCTGCCGGCGTCACAACAGTGTCTGCATGTTTCACAAATAGAGTTTGGAGAGACGTTGTCGGTGTCTGTATGTTGCTTATATTCTCCCAAACAGTGGGCGCTAAGGATCAGGGCACGGCAGACCATTGCAGCCATTGATCTCGAGCAGAAAAATAAAAGTGCTTACAGCACCTGGTATTCCCAGGCGGTCACCCATCCAAGTACTAACCAAGCCCGACCCTGCTTAGCTTCCGAGATCAGACGAGACCGGGCGTGATCAGGGTGGTATGGCCGTACGCAAATGTTACCGGGTCCATACTACCTTTTATTCAGCAGGAGCACAAAAGGACTGAGAGCGCTGCCGTGGCCAGAGACGGGACTTGTACAGAAACAATGATTAGATCCATAATGAAGGAAAGCAATGCATAAAGACTTTATTCCATACTCAAAGTACCATATCAAAACGCAATGCAATACACTGCGTGTGCGGTTGAGTGATCTTTTGAAGAAATGTAGCGTTGCAACACCAGGGATAGACTGCAATGTATCTCTGTCGTTGCAGCCCTCTGATGCTCCCTGCTGCCGGCGTCACAACAGTGTCTGCATGTTTCACAAATAGAGTTTGGAGAGACGTTGTCAGTGTCTGTATGTTGCTTAAATTCTCCCAAACAGTGGGCGCTAAGGATCAGGGCACGGCAGATCATTGCAGCCATTGATCTCGAGCAGAAAAATAAAAATGCTTACAGCACCTGGTATTCCCAGGCGGTCACCCATCCAAGTACTAACCAGGCCCGACCCTGCTTAGCTTCCGAGATCAGACGAGATCGGGCGTGATCAGGGTGGTATGGCCGTACGCAAATGTTACCGGGTCCATACTACCTTTTATTCAGCAGGAGCACAAAAGGACTGAGAGCGCTGCCGTGGCCAGAGACGGGACTTGTACAGAAACAATGATTAGATCCATAATGAAGGAAAGCAATGCATAAAGACTTTATTCCATACTCAAAGTACCATATCAAAACGCAATGCAATACACTGCGTGTGCGGTTGAGTGATCTTTTGAAGAAATGTAGCGTTGCAACACCAGGGATAGACTGCAATGTATCTCTGTCGTTGCAGCCCTCTGATGCTCCCTGCTGCCGGCGTCACAACAGTGTCTGCATTTTTCACAAATAGAGTTTGGAGAGACGTTGTCAGTGTCTGTATGTTGCTTAAATTCTCCCAAACAGTGGGCGCTAAGGATCAGGGCACGGCAGACCATTGCAGCCATTGATCTCGAGCAGAAAAATAAAAATGCTTACAGCACCTGGTATTCCCAGGCGGTCACCCATCCAAGTACTAACCAGGCCCGACCCTGCTTAGCTTCCGAGATCAGACGAGATCGGGCGTGATCAGGGTGGTATGGCCGTACGCAAATGTTACCGGGTCCATACTACCTTTTATTCAGCAGGAGCACAAAAGGACTGAGAGCGCTGCCGTGGCCAGAGACGGGACTTGTACAGAAACAATGATTAGATCCATAATGAAGGAAAGCAATGCATAAAGACTTTATTCCATACTCAAAGTACCATATCAAAACGCAATGCAATACACTGCGTGTGCGGTTGAGTGATCTTTTGAAGAAATGTAGCGTTGCAACACCAGGGATAGACTGTAATGTATCTCTGTCGTTGCAGCCCTCTGATGCTCCCTGCTGCCGGCGTCACAACAGTGTCTGCATGTTTCACAAATAGAGTTTGGAGAGACGTTGTCAGTGTCTGTATGTTGCTTAAATTCTCCCAAACAGTGGGCGCTAAAGATCAGGGCACGGCAGACCATTGCAGCCATTGATCTCGAGCAGAAAAATAAAAATGCTTACAGCACCTGGTATTCCCAGGCGGTCACCCATCCAAGTACTAACCAGGCCCGACCCTGCTTAGCTTCCGAGATCAGACGAGATCGGGCGTGATCAGGGTGGTATGGCCGTACGCAAATGTTACCGGGTCCATACTACCTTTTATTCAGCAGGAGCACAAAAGGACTGAGAGCGCTGCCGTGGCCAGAGACGGGACTTGTACAGAAACAATGATTAGATCCATAATGAAGGAAAGCAATGCATAAAGACTTTATTCCATACTCAAAGTACCATATCAAAACGCAATGCAATACACTGCGTGTGCGGTTGAGTGATCTTTTGAAGAAATGTAGCGTTGCAACACCAGGGATAGACTGCAATGTATCTCTGTCGTTGCAGCCCTCTGATGCTCCCTGCTGCCGGCGTCACAACAGTGTCTGCATGTTTCACAAATAGAGTTTGGAGAGACGTTGTCGGTGTCTGTATGTTGCTTATATTCTCCCAAACAGTGGGCGCTAAGGATCAGGGCACGGCAGACCATTGCAGCCATTGATCTCGAGCAGAAAAATAATTATGCTTACAGCAACTGGTATTCCCAGGCGGTCACCCATCCAAGTACTAACCAGGCCCGACCCTGCTTAGCTTCCGAGATCAGACGAGATCGGGCGTGATCAGGGTGGTATGGCCGTACGCAAATGTTACCGGGTCCATACTACCTTTTATTCAGCAGGAGCACAAAAGGACTGAGAGCGCTGCCGTGGCCAGAGACGGGACTTGTACAGAAACAATGATTAGATCCATAATGAAGGAAAGCAATGCATAAAGACTTTATTCCATACTCAAAGTACCATATGAAAACGCAATGCAATACACTGCGTGTGCGGTTGAGTGATCTTTTGAAGAAATGTAGCGTTGCAACACCAGGGATAGACTGTAATGTATCTCTGTCGTTGCAGCCCTCTGATGCTCCCTGCTGCCGGCGTCACAACAGTGTCTGCATGTTTCACAAATAGAGTTTGGAGAGACGTTGTCAGTGTCTGTATGTTGCTTAAATTCTCCCAAACAGTGGGCGCTAAGGATCAGGGCACGGCAGACCATTGCAGCCATTGATCTCGAGCAGAAAAATAATTATGCTTACAGCACCTGGTATTCCCAGGCGGTCACCCATCCAAGTACTGACCAGGCCCGACCCTGCTTAGCTTCCGAGATCAGACGAGATCGGGCGTGATCAGGGTGGTATGGCCGTACGCAAATGTTACCGGGTCCATACTACCTTTTATTCAGCAGGAGCACAAAAGGACTGAGAGCGCTGCCGTGGCCAGAGACGGGACTTGTACAGAAACAATGATTAGATCCATAATGAAGGAAAGCAATGCATAAAGACTTTATTCCATACTCAAAGTACCATATGAAAACGCAATGCAATACACTGCGTGTGCGGTTGAGTGATCTTTTGAAGAAATGTAGCGTTGCAACACCAGGGATAGACTGCAATGTATCTCTGTCGTTGCAGCCCTCTGATGCTCCCTGCTGCCGGCGTCACAACAGTGTCTGCATGTTTCACAAATAGAGTTTGGAGAGACGTTGTCGGTGTCTGTATGTTGATTAAATTCTCCCAAACAGTGGGCGCTAAGGATCAGGGCACGGCAGACCATTGCAGCCATTGATCTCGAGCAGAAAAATAAAAGAGCTTACAGCACCTGGTATTCCCAGGCGGTCACCCATCCAAGTACTAACCAGGCCCGACCCTGCTTAGCTTCCGAGATCAGACGAGATCGGGCGTGATCAGGGTGGTATGGCCGTACGCAAATGTTACCGGGTCCATACTACCTTTTATTCAGCAGGAGCACAAAAGGACTGAGAGCGCTGCCGTGGCCAGAGACGGGACTTGTACAGAAACAATGATTAGATCCATAATGAAGGAAAGCAATGCATAAAGACTTTATTCCATACTCAAAGTACCATATGAAAACGCAATGCAATACACTGCGTGTGCGGTTGAGTGATCTTTTGAAGAAATGTAGCGTTGCAACACCAGGGATAGACTGTAATGTATCTCTGTCGTTGCAGCCCTCTGATGCTCCCTGCTGCCGGCGTCACAACAGTGTCTGCATGTTTCACAAATAGAGTTTGGAGAGACGTTGTCAGTGTCTGTATGTTGCTTAAATTCTCCCAAACAGTGGGCGCTAAAGATCTCTGCCCGTATGCAAATTAGCCATGTGCGCCTAACAGAAGAATGACGTAATGTTGAGAACGAGTCATACTAAAAACCGAGAGCAAGCGAAAGCTAAACCAGACTGTATCAATCACACACTTTGGGTCCATTCTAACTTTTGATAAGAGGCTAGTCTTTAAATCTTTGCAGTGACTGAATGTTGATGATAAAACGGATTGTTTTGCATAAGATGAGTGTGTGCGACTGTGTGTTTGTCATTTCCGGCTTCGGCATACCGCATGGTCATGAAGGCCTCGTGGTGAGTTACTTTCTTAGTGAAGCAGCTTAGCCTTACAGTTGGATAAGTTGGAGTGATTGGAGTTTATTTTTCACAGTGAGAGAGGGGTGCACCGGTCCTGGAGGTACTGCAATACCAGGTCGATGCGTGGAGTGGACGGAGCAAGCCCCTATTCCATCTCCCAGTTCCAAAAAACAATTTAATATATGGTCCCCGGGTAGGGGACGTATCAGATATTAAACTGATAAGAACAGATACTACACTTGATCTTAGCCAAAAGGCCGAGAAGCGATGCCCACACATGCTCAGACCAAGAGTCCAGCTTCCCAAACACGTCGCTCCACTTAGCGGTTTGACAGACGACGACAAAACAAATAGAAGACCAGTCACCCTGTGTGCGTGTTTGTGAAAGCTGAAGAAAAATGCCGAGGTCGCTGCATCTCTCTGCTGGTCCCTGCTGCCAGCGTCACTAGTGTGTCTGCATGTTTCTCAAATAGAGTTTGGAGAGACGTTGTCAGTGTCTGTATGTTGCTTAAATTCTCCCAAACAGTGGGCGCTAAAGATCACGGCACGGCAGGCCATTGCAGCCAATGAGCTCGAGTTGAAAAATAAATGTGCTTACAGCACCAGGTGGTCCCCCATCGATGTAGTAACCAGGCCCGACCCTGCTTAGCTTCCGAGATCAGACGAGATCGGGCATGATCAGGCTGTTATGGCCGTAAACTAACATTTCCGGGTCCATACTAGGTTTTATACAGCAGGAGCACATAAGGACTGAGGGTGCTGCCGTGGCCAGAGACGGGACTTGTACAGAAACAATGATTAGATCCATAATGAAGGAAAGCAATGCATAAAGACTTTATTCCATACTCAAAGTACCATATCAAAACGCAATGCAATACACTGCGTGTGCGGTTGAGTGATCTTTTGAAGAAATGTTGCGTTGCAACACCAGGGATAGACTGCAATGTATCTCTGTCGTTGCAGCCCTCTGATGCTCCCTGCTGCCGGCGTCACAACAGTGTCTGCATGTTTCACAAATAGAGTTTGGAGAGACGTTGTCGGTGTCTGTATGTTGCTTATATTCTCCCAAACAGTGGGCGCTAAGGATCAGGGCACGGCAGACCATTGCAGCCATTGATCTCGAGCAGAAAAATAAAAGTGCTTACAGCACCTGGTATTCCCAGGCGGTCACCCATCCAAGTACTAACCAAGCCCGACCCTGCTTAGCTTCCGAGATCAGACGAGACCGGGCGTGATCAGGGTGGTATGGCCGTACGCAAATGTTACCGGGTCCATACTACCTTTTATTCAGCAGGAGCACAAAAGGACTGAGAGCGCTGCCGTGGCCAGAGACGGGACTTGTACAGAAACAATGATTAGATCCATAATGAAGGAAAGCAATGCATAAAGACTTTATTCCATACTCAAAGTACCATATCAAAACGCAATGCAATACACTGCGTGTGCGGTTGAGTGATCTTTTGAAGAAATGTAGCGTTGCAACACCAGGGATAGACTGCAATGTATCTCTGTCGTTGCAGCCCTCTGATGCTCCCTGCTGCCGGCGTCACAACAGTGTCTGCATGTTTCACAAATAGAGTTTGGAGAGACGTTGTCAGTGTCTGTATGTTGCTTAAATTCTCCCAAACAGTGGGCGCTAAGGATCAGGGCACGGCAGATCATTGCAGCCATTGATCTCGAGCAGAAAAATAAAAATGCTTACAGCACCTGGTATTCCCAGGCGGTCACCCATCCAAGTACTAACCAGGCCCGACCCTGCTTAGCTTCCGAGATCAGACGAGATCGGGCGTGATCAGGGTGGTATGGCCGTACGCAAATGTTACCGGGTCCATACTACCTTTTATTCAGCAGGAGCACAAAAGGACTGAGAGCGCTGCCGTGGCCAGAGACGGGACTTGTACAGAAACAATGATTAGATCCATAATGAAGGAAAGCAATGCATAAAGACTTTATTCCATACTCAAAGTACCATATCAAAACGCAATGCAATACACTGCGTGTGCGGTTGAGTGATCTTTTGAAGAAATGTAGCGTTGCAACACCAGGGATAGACTGCAATGTATCTCTGTCGTTGCAGCCCTCTGATGCTCCCTGCTGCCGGCGTCACAACAGTGTCTGCATTTTTCACAAATAGAGTTTGGAGAGACGTTGTCAGTGTCTGTATGTTGCTTAAATTCTCCCAAACAGTGGGCGCTAAGGATCAGGGCACGGCAGACCATTGCAGCCATTGATCTCGAGCAGAAAAATAAAAATGCTTACAGCACCTGGTATTCCCAGGCGGTCACCCATCCAAGTACTAACCAGGCCCGACCCTGCTTAGCTTCCGAGATCAGACGAGATCGGGCGTGATCAGGGTGGTATGGCCGTACGCAAATGTTACCGGGTCCATACTACCTTTTATTCAGCAGGAGCACAAAAGGACTGAGAGCGCTGCCGTGGCCAGAGACGGGACTTGTACAGAAACAATGATTAGATCCATAATGAAGGAAAGCAATGCATAAAGACTTTATTCCATACTCAAAGTACCATATCAAAACGCAATGCAATACACTGCGTGTGCGGTTGAGTGATCTTTTGAAGAAATGTAGCGTTGCAACACCAGGGATAGACTGTAATGTATCTCTGTCGTTGCAGCCCTCTGATGCTCCCTGCTGCCGGCGTCACAACAGTGTCTGCATGTTTCACAAATAGAGTTTGGAGAGACGTTGTCAGTGTCTGTATGTTGCTTAAATTCTCCCAAACAGTGGGCGCTAAAGATCAGGGCACGGCAGACCATTGCAGCCATTGATCTCGAGCAGAAAAATAAAAATGCTTACAGCACCTGGTATTCCCAGGCGGTCACCCATCCAAGTACTAACCAGGCCCGACCCTGCTTAGCTTCCGAGATCAGACGAGATCGGGCGTGATCAGGGTGGTATGGCCGTACGCAAATGTTACCGGGTCCATACTACCTTTTATTCAGCAGGAGCACAAAAGGACTGAGAGCGCTGCCGTGGCCAGAGACGGGACTTGTACAGAAACAATGATTAGATCCATAATGAAGGAAAGCAATGCATAAAGACTTTATTCCATACTCAAAGTACCATATCAAAACGCAATGCAATACACTGCGTGTGCGGTTGAGTGATCTTTTGAAGAAATGTAGCGTTGCAACACCAGGGATAGACTGCAATGTATCTCTGTCGTTGCAGCCCTCTGATGCTCCCTGCTGCCGGCGTCACAACAGTGTCTGCATGTTTCACAAATAGAGTTTGGAGAGACGTTGTCGGTGTCTGTATGTTGCTTATATTCTCCCAAACAGTGGGCGCTAAGGATCAGGGCACGGCAGACCATTGCAGCCATTGATCTCGAGCAGAAAAATAATTATGCTTACAGCAACTGGTATTCCCAGGCGGTCACCCATCCAAGTACTAACCAGGCCCGACCCTGCTTAGCTTCCGAGATCAGACGAGATCGGGCGTGATCAGGGTGGTATGGCCGTACGCAAATGTTACCGGGTCCATACTACCTTTTATTCAGCAGGAGCACAAAAGGACTGAGAGCGCTGCCGTGGCCAGAGACGGGACTTGTACAGAAACAATGATTAGATCCATAATGAAGGAAAGCAATGCATAAAGACTTTATTCCATACTCAAAGTACCATATGAAAACGCAATGCAATACACTGCGTGTGCGGTTGAGTGATCTTTTGAAGAAATGTAGCGTTGCAACACCAGGGATAGACTGTAATGTATCTCTGTCGTTGCAGCCCTCTGATGCTCCCTGCTGCCGGCGTCACAACAGTGTCTGCATGTTTCACAAATAGAGTTTGGAGAGACGTTGTCAGTGTCTGTATGTTGCTTAAATTCTCCCAAACAGTGGGCGCTAAGGATCAGGGCACGGCAGACCATTGCAGCCATTGATCTCGAGCAGAAAAATAATTATGCTTACAGCACCTGGTATTCCCAGGCGGTCACCCATCCAAGTACTGACCAGGCCCGACCCTGCTTAGCTTCCGAGATCAGACGAGATCGGGCGTGATCAGGGTGGTATGGCCGTACGCAAATGTTACCGGGTCCATACTACCTTTTATTCAGCAGGAGCACAAAAGGACTGAGAGCGCTGCCGTGGCCAGAGACGGGACTTGTACAGAAACAATGATTAGATCCATAATGAAGGAAAGCAATGCATAAAGACTTTATTCCATACTCAAAGTACCATATGAAAACGCAATGCAATACACTGCGTGTGCGGTTGAGTGATCTTTTGAAGAAATGTAGCGTTGCAACACCAGGGATAGACTGCAATGTATCTCTGTCGTTGCAGCCCTCTGATGCTCCCTGCTGCCGGCGTCACAACAGTGTCTGCATGTTTCACAAATAGAGTTTGGAGAGACGTTGTCGGTGTCTGTATGTTGATTAAATTCTCCCAAACAGTGGGCGCTAAGGATCAGGGCACGGCAGACCATTGCAGCCATTGATCTCGAGCAGAAAAATAAAAGAGCTTACAGCACCTGGTATTCCCAGGCGGTCACCCATCCAAGTACTAACCAGGCCCGACCCTGCTTAGCTTCCGAGATCAGACGAGATCGGGCGTGATCAGGGTGGTATGGCCGTACGCAAATGTTACCGGGTCCATACTACCTTTTATTCAGCAGGAGCACAAAAGGACTGAGAGCGCTGCCGTGGCCAGAGACGGGACTTGTACAGAAACAATGATTAGATCCATAATGAAGGAAAGCAATGCATAAAGACTTTATTCCATACTCAAAGTACCATATGAAAACGCAATGCAATACACTGCGTGTGCGGTTGAGTGATCTTTTGAAGAAATGTAGCGTTGCAACACCAGGGATAGACTGTAATGTATCTCTGTCGTTGCAGCCCTCTGATGCTCCCTGCTGCCGGCGTCACAACAGTGTCTGCATGTTTCACAAATAGAGTTTGGAGAGACGTTGTCAGTGTCTGTATGTTGCTTAAATTCTCCCAAACAGTGGGCGCTAAAGATCTCTGCCCGTATGCAAATTAGCCATGTGCGCCTAACAGAAGAATGACGTAATGTTGAGAACGAGTCATACTAAAAACCGAGAGCAAGCGAAAGCTAAACCAGACTGTATCAATCACACACTTTGGGTCCATTCTAACTTTTGATAAGAGGCTAGTCTTTAAATCTTTGCAGTGACTGAATGTTGATGATAAAACGGATTGTTTTGCATAAGATGAGTGTGTGCGACTGTGTGTTTGTCATTTCCGGCTTCGGCATACCGCATGGTCATGAAGGCCTCGTGGTGAGTTACTTTCTTAGTGAAGCAGCTTAGCCTTACAGTTGGATAAGTTGGAGTGATTGGAGTTTATTTTTCACAGTGAGAGAGGGGTGCACCGGTCCTGGAGGTACTGCAATACCAGGTCGATGCGTGGAGTGGACGGAGCAAGCCCCTATTCCATCTCCCAGTTCCAAAAAACAATTTAATATATGGTCCCCGGGTAGGGGACGTATCAGATATTAAACTGATAAGAACAGATACTACACTTGATCTTAGCCAAAAGGCCGAGAAGCGATGCCCACACATGCTCAGACCAAGAGTCCAGCTTCCCAAACACGTCGCTCCACTTAGCGGTTTGACAGACGACGACAAAACAAATAGAAGACCAGTCACCCTGTGTGCGTGTTTGTGAAAGCTGAAGAAAAATGCCGAGGTCGCTGCATCTCTCTGCTGGTCCCTGCTGCCAGCGTCACTAGTGTGTCTGCATGTTTCTCAAATAGAGTTTGGAGAGACGTTGTCAGTGTCTGTATGTTGCTTAAATTCTCCCAAACAGTGGGCGCTAAAGATCACGGCACGGCAGGCCATTGCAGCCAATGAGCTCGAGTTGAAAAATAAATGTGCTTACAGCACCAGGTGGTCCCCCATCGATGTAGTAACCAGGCCCGACCCTGCTTAGCTTCCGAGATCAGACGAGATCGGGCATGATCAGGCTGTTATGGCCGTAAACTAACATTTCCGGGTCCATACTAGGTTTTATACAGCAGGAGCACATAAGGACTGAGGGTGCTGCCGTGGCCAGAGACGGGACTTGTACAGAAACAATGATTAGATCCATAATGAAGGAAAGCAATGCATAAAGACTTTATTCCATACTCAAAGTACCATATCAAAACGCAATGCAATACACTGCGTGTGCGGTTGAGTGATCTTTTGAAGAAATGTTGCGTTGCAACACCAGGGATAGACTGCAATGTATCTCTGTCGTTGCAGCCCTCTGATGCTCCCTGCTGCCGGCGTCACAACAGTGTCTGCATGTTTCACAAATAGAGTTTGGAGAGACGTTGTCGGTGTCTGTATGTTGCTTATATTCTCCCAAACAGTGGGCGCTAAGGATCAGGGCACGGCAGACCATTGCAGCCATTGATCTCGAGCAGAAAAATAAAAGTGCTTACAGCACCTGGTATTCCCAGGCGGTCACCCATCCAAGTACTAACCAAGCCCGACCCTGCTTAGCTTCCGAGATCAGACGAGACCGGGCGTGATCAGGGTGGTATGGCCGTACGCAAATGTTACCGGGTCCATACTACCTTTTATTCAGCAGGAGCACAAAAGGACTGAGAGCGCTGCCGTGGCCAGAGACGGGACTTGTACAGAAACAATGATTAGATCCATAATGAAGGAAAGCAATGCATAAAGACTTTATTCCATACTCAAAGTACCATATCAAAACGCAATGCAATACACTGCGTGTGCGGTTGAGTGATCTTTTGAAGAAATGTAGCGTTGCAACACCAGGGATAGACTGCAATGTATCTCTGTCGTTGCAGCCCTCTGATGCTCCCTGCTGCCGGCGTCACAACAGTGTCTGCATTTTTCACAAATAGAGTTTGGAGAGACGTTGTCAGTGTCTGTATGTTGCTTAAATTCTCCCAAACAGTGGGCGCTAAGGATCAGGGCACGGCAGACCATTGCAGCCATTGATCTCGAGCAGAAAAATAAAAATGCTTACAGCACCTGGTATTCCCAGGCGGTCACCCATCCAAGTACTAACCAGGCCCGACCCTGCTTAGCTTCCGAGATCAGACGAGATCGGGCGTGATCAGGGTGGTATGGCCGTACGCAAATGTTACCGGGTCCATACTACCTTTTATTCAGCAGGAGCACAAAAGGACTGAGAGCGCTGCCGTGGCCAGAGACGGGACTTGTACAGAAACAATGATTAGATCCATAATGAAGGAAAGCAATGCATAAAGACTTTATTCCATACTCAAAGTACCATATCAAAACGCAATGCAATACACTGCGTGTGCGGTTGAGTGATCTTTTGAAGAAATGTAGCGTTGCAACACCAGGGATAGACTGTAATGTATCTCTGTCGTTGCAGCCCTCTGATGCTCCCTGCTGCCGGCGTCACAACAGTGTCTGCATGTTTCACAAATAGAGTTTGGAGAGACGTTGTCAGTGTCTGTATGTTGCTTAAATTCTCCCAAACAGTGGGCGCTAAAGATCAGGGCACGGCAGACCATTGCAGCCATTGATCTCGAGCAGAAAAATAAAAATGCTTACAGCACCTGGTATTCCCAGGCGGTCACCCATCCAAGTACTAACCAGGCCCGACCCTGCTTAGCTTCCGAGATCAGACGAGATCGGGCGTGATCAGGGTGGTATGGCCGTACGCAAATGTTACCGGGTCCATACTACCTTTTATTCAGCAGGAGCACAAAAGGACTGAGAGCGCTGCCGTGGCCAGAGACGGGACTTGTACAGAAACAATGATTAGATCCATAATGAAGGAAAGCAATGCATAAAGACTTTATTCCATACTCAAAGTACCATATGAAAACGCAATGCAATACACTGCGTGTGCGGTTGAGTGATCTTTTGAAGAAATGTAGCGTTGCAACACCAGGGATAGACTGCAATGTATCTCTGTCGTTGCAGCCCTCTGATGCTCCCTGCTGCCGGCGTCACAACAGTGTCTGCATGTTTCACAAATAGAGTTTGGAGAGACGTTGTCGGTGTCTGTATGTTGATTAAATTCTCCCAAACAGTGGGCGCTAAGGATCAGGGCACGGCAGACCATTGCAGCCATTGATCTCGAGCAGAAAAATAAAAGAGCTTACAGCACCTGGTATTCCCAGGCGGTCACCCATCCAAGTACTAACCAGGCCCGACCCTGCTTAGCTTCCGAGATCAGACGAGATCGGGCGTGATCAGGGTGGTATGGCCGTACGCAAATGTTATCGGGTCCATACTACCTTTTATTCAGCAGGAGCACAAAAGGACTGAGAGCGCTGCCGTGGCCAGAGACGGGACTTGTACAGAAACAATGATTAGATCCATAATGAAGGAAAGCAATGCATAAAGACTTTATTCCATACTCAAAGTACCATATGAAAACGCAATGCAATACACTGCGTGTGCGGTTGAGTGATCTTTTGAAGAAATGTAGCGTTGCAACACCAGGGATAGACTGTAATGTATCTCTGTCGTTGCAGCCCTCTGATGCTCCCTGCTGCCGGCGTCACAACAGTGTCTGCATGTTTCACAAATAGAGTTTGGAGAGACGTTGTCAGTGTCTGTATGTTGCTTAAATTCTCCCAAACAGTGGGCGCTAAAGATCTCTGCCCGTATGCAAATTAGCCATGTGCGCCTAACAGAAGAATGACGTAATGTTGAGAACGAGTCATACTAAAAACCGAGAGCAAGCGAAAGCTAAACCAGACTGTATCAATCACACACTTTGGGTCCATTCTAACTTTTGATAAGAGGCTAGTCTTTAAATCTTTGCAGTGACTGAATGTTGATGATAAAACGGATTGTTTTGCATAAGATGAGTGTGTGCGACTGTGTGTTTGTCATTTCCGGCTTCGGCATACCGCATGGTCATGAAGGCCTCGTGGTGAGTTACTTTCTTAGTGAAGCAGCTTAGCCTTACAGTTGGATAAGTTGGAGTGATTGGAGTTTATTTTTCACAGTGAGAGAGGGGTGCACCGGTCCTGGAGGTACTGCAATACCAGGTCGATGCGTGGAGTGGACGGAGCAAGCCCCTATTCCATCTCCCAGTTCCAAAAAACAATTTAATATATGGTCCCCGGGTAGGGGACGTATCAGATATTAAACTGATAAGAACAGATACTACACTTGATCTTAGCCAAAAGGCCGAGAAGCGATGCCCACACATGCTCAGACCAAGAGTCCAGCTTCCCAAACACGTCGCTCCACTTAGCGGTTTGACAGACGACGACAAAACAAATAGAAGACCAGTCACCCTGTGTGCGTGTTTGTGAAAGCTGAAGAAAAATGCCGAGGTCGCTGCATCTCTCTGCTGGTCCCTGCTGCCAGCGTCACTAGTGTGTCTGCATGTTTCTCAAATAGAGTTTGGAGAGACGTTGTCAGTGTCTGTATGTTGCTTAAATTCTCCCAAACAGTGGGCGCTAAAGATCACGGCACGGCAGGCCATTGCAGCCAATGAGCTCGAGTTGAAAAATAAATGTGCTTACAGCACCAGGTGGTCCCCCATCGATGTAGTAACCAGGCCCGACCCTGCTTAGCTTCCGAGATCAGACGAGATCGGGCATGATCAGGCTGTTATGGCCGTAAACTAACATTTCCGGGTCCATACTAGGTTTTATACAGCAGGAGCACATAAGGACTGAGGGTGCTGCCGTGGCCAGAGACGGGACTTGTACAGAAACAATGATTAGATCCATAATGAAGGAAAGCAATGCATAAAGACTTTATTCCATACTCAAAGTACCATATCAAAACGCAATGCAATACACTGCGTGTGCGGTTGAGTGATCTTTTGAAGAAATGTTGCGTTGCAACACCAGGGATAGACTGCAATGTATCTCTGTCGTTGCAGCCCTCTGATGCTCCCTGCTGCCGGCGTCACAACAGTGTCTGCATGTTTCACAAATAGAGTTTGGAGAGACGTTGTCGGTGTCTGTATGTTGCTTATATTCTCCCAAACAGTGGGCGCTAAGGATCAGGGCACGGCAGACCATTGCAGCCATTGATCTCGAGCAGAAAAATAAAAGTGCTTACAGCACCTGGTATTCCCAGGCGGTCACCCATCCAAGTACTAACCAAGCCCGACCCTGCTTAGCTTCCGAGATCAGACGAGACCGGGCGTGATCAGGGTGGTATGGCCGTACGCAAATGTTACCGGGTCCATACTACCTTTTATTCAGCAGGAGCACAAAAGGACTGAGAGCGCTGCCGTGGCCAGAGACGGGACTTGTACAGAAACAATGATTAGATCCATAATGAAGGAAAGCAATGCATAAAGACTTTATTCCATACTCAAAGTACCATATCAAAACGCAATGCAATACACTGCGTGTGCGGTTGAGTGATCTTTTGAAGAAATGTAGCGTTGCAACACCAGGGATAGACTGCAATGTATCTCTGTCGTTGCAGCCCTCTGATGCTCCCTGCTGCCGGCGTCACAACAGTGTCTGCATGTTTCACAAATAGAGTTTGGAGAGACGTTGTCAGTGTCTGTATGTTGCTTAAATTCTCCCAAACAGTGGGCGCTAAGGATCAGGGCACGGCAGATCATTGCAGCCATTGATCTCGAGCAGAAAAATAAAAATGCTTACAGCACCTGGTATTCCCAGGCGGTCACCCATCCAAGTACTAACCAGGCCCGACCCTGCTTAGCTTCCGAGATCAGACGAGATCGGGCGTGATCAGGGTGGTATGGCCGTACGCAAATGTTACCGGGTCCATACTACCTTTTATTCAGCAGGAGCACAAAAGGACTGAGAGCGCTGCCGTGGCCAGAGACGGGACTTGTACAGAAACAATGATTAGATCCATAATGAAGGAAAGCAATGCATAAAGACTTTATTCCATACTCAAAGTACCATATCAAAACGCAATGCAATACACTGCGTGTGCGGTTGAGTGATCTTTTGAAGAAATATAGCGTTGCAACACCAGGGATAGACTGCAATGTATCTCTGTCGTTGCAGCCCTCTGATGCTCCCTGCTGCCGGCGTCACAACAGTGTCTGCATTTTTCACAAATAGAGTTTGGAGAGACGTTGTCAGTGTCTGTATGTTGCTTAAATTCTCCCAAACAGTGGGCGCTAAGGATCAGGGCACGGCAGACCATTGCAGCCATTGATCTCGAGCAGAAAAATAAAAATGCTTACAGCACCTGGTATTCCCAGGCGGTCACCCATCCAAGTACTAACCAGGCCCGACCCTGCTTAGCTTCCGAGATCAGACGAGATCGGGCGTGATCAGGGTGGTATGGCCGTACGCAAATGTTACCGGGTCCATACTACCTTTTATTCAGCAGGAGCACAAAAGGACTGAGAGCGCTGCCGTGGCCAGAGACGGGACTTGTACAGAAACAATGATTAGATCCATAATGAAGGAAAGCAATGCATAAAGACTTTATTCCATACTCAAAGTACCATATCAAAACGCAATGCAATACACTGCGTGTGCGGTTGAGTGATCTTTTGAAGAAATGTAGCGTTGCAACACCAGGGATAGACTGTAATGTATCTCTGTCGTTGCAGCCCTCTGATGCTCCCTGCTGCCGGCGTCACAACAGTGTCTGCATGTTTCACAAATAGAGTTTGGAGAGACGTTGTCAGTGTCTGTATGTTGCTTAAATTCTCCCAAACAGTGGGCGCTAAAGATCAGGGCACGGCAGACCATTGCAGCCATTGATCTCGAGCAGAAAAATAAAAATGCTTACAGCACCTGGTATTCCCAGGCGGTCACCCATCCAAGTACTAACCAGGCCCGACCCTGCTTAGCTTCCGAGATCAGACGAGATCGGGCGTGATCAGGGTGGTATGGCCGTACGCAAATGTTACCGGGTCCATACTACCTTTTATTCAGCAGGAGCACAAAAGGACTGAGAGCGCTGCCGTGGCCAGAGACGGGACTTGTACAGAAACAATGATTAGATCCATAATGAAGGAAAGCAATGCATAAAGACTTTATTCCATACTCAAAGTACCATATCAAAACGCAATGCAATACACTGCGTGTGCGGTTGAGTGATCTTTTGAAGAAATGTAGCGTTGCAACACCAGGGATAGACTGCAATGTATCTCTGTCGTTGCAGCCCTCTGATGCTCCCTGCTGCCGGCGTCACAACAGTGTCTGCATGTTTCACAAATAGAGTTTGGAGAGACGTTGTCGGTGTCTGTATGTTGCTTATATTCTCCCAAACAGTGGGCGCTAAGGATCAGGGCACGGCAGACCATTGCAGCCATTGATCTCGAGCAGAAAAATAATTATGCTTACAGCAACTGGTATTCCCAGGCGGTCACCCATCCAAGTACTAACCAGGCCCGACCCTGCTTAGCTTCCGAGATCAGACGAGATCGGGCGTGATCAGGGTGGTATGGCCGTACGCAAATGTTACCGGGTCCATACTACCTTTTATTCAGCAGGAGCACAAAAGGACTGAGAGCGCTGCCGTGGCCAGAGACGGGACTTGTACAGAAACAATGATTAGATCCATAATGAAGGAAAGCAATGCATAAAGACTTTATTCCATACTCAAAGTACCATATGAAAACGCAATGCAATACACTGCGTGTGCGGTTGAGTGATCTTTTGAAGAAATGTAGCGTTGCAACACCAGGGATAGACTGTAATGTATCTCTGTCGTTGCAGCCCTCTGATGCTCCCTGCTGCCGGCGTCACAACAGTGTCTGCATGTTTCACAAATAGAGTTTGGAGAGACGTTGTCAGTGTCTGTATGTTGCTTAAATTCTCCCAAACAGTGGGCGCTAAGGATCAGGGCACGGCAGACCATTGCAGCCATTGATCTCGAGCAGAAAAATAATTATGCTTACAGCACCTGGTATTCCCAGGCGGTCACCCATCCAAGTACTGACCAGGCCCGACCCTGCTTAGCTTCCGAGATCAGACGAGATCGGGCGTGATCAGGGTGGTATGGCCGTACGCAAATGTTACCGGGTCCATACTACCTTTTATTCAGCAGGAGCACAAAAGGACTGAGAGCGCTGCCGTGGCCAGAGACGGGACTTGTACAGAAACAATGATTAGATCCATAATGAAGGAAAGCAATGCATAAAGACTTTATTCCATACTCAAAGTACCATATGAAAACGCAATGCAATACACTGCGTGTGCGGTTGAGTGATCTTTTGAAGAAATGTAGCGTTGCAACACCAGGGATAGACTGCAATGTATCTCTGTCGTTGCAGCCCTCTGATGCTCCCTGCTGCCGGCGTCACAACAGTGTCTGCATGTTTCACAAATAGAGTTTGGAGAGACGTTGTCGGTGTCTGTATGTTGATTAAATTCTCCCAAACAGTGGGCGCTAAGGATCAGGGCACGGCAGACCATTGCAGCCATTGATCTCGAGCAGAAAAATAAAAGAGCTTACAGCACCTGGTATTCCCAGGCGGTCACCCATCCAAGTACTAACCAGGCCCGACCCTGCTTAGCTTCCGAGATCAGACGAGATCGGGCGTGATCAGGGTGGTATGGCCGTACGCAAATGTTACCGGGTCCATACTACCTTTTATTCAGCAGGAGCACAAAAGGACTGAGAGCGCTGCCGTGGCCAGAGACGGGACTTGTACAGAAACAATGATTAGATCCATAATGAAGGAAAGCAATGCATAAAGACTTTATTCCATACTCAAAGTACCATATGAAAACGCAATGCAATACACTGCGTGTGCGGTTGAGTGATCTTTTGAAGAAATGTAGCGTTGCAACACCAGGGATAGACTGTAATGTATCTCTGTCGTTGCAGCCCTCTGATGCTCCCTGCTGCCGGCGTCACAACAGTGTCTGCATGTTTCACAAATAGAGTTTGGAGAGACGTTGTCAGTGTCTGTATGTTGCTTAAATTCTCCCAAACAGTGGGCGCTAAAGATCTCTGCCCGTATGCAAATTAGCCATGTGCGCCTAACAGAAGAATGACGTAATGTTGAGAACGAGTCATACTAAAAACCGAGAGCAAGCGAAAGCTAAACCAGACTGTATCAATCACACACTTTGGGTCCATTCTAACTTTTGATAAGAGGCTAGTCTTTAAATCTTTGCAGTGACTGAATGTTGATGATAAAACGGATTGTTTTGCATAAGATGAGTGTGTGCGACTGTGTGTTTGTCATTTCCGGCTTCGGCATACCGCATGGTCATGAAGGCCTCGTGGTGAGTTACTTTCTTAGTGAAGCAGCTTAGCCTTACAGTTGGATAAGTTGGAGTGATTGGAGTTTATTTTTCACAGTGAGAGAGGGGTGCACCGGTCCTGGAGGTACTGCAATACCAGGTCGATGCGTGGAGTGGACGGAGCAAGCCCCTATTCCATCTCCCAGTTCCAAAAAACAATTTAATATATGGTCCCCGGGTAGGGGACGTATCAGATATTAAACTGATAAGAACAGATACTACACTTGATCTTAGCCAAAAGGCCGAGAAGCGATGCCCACACATGCTCAGACCAAGAGTCCAGCTTCCCAAACACGTCGCTCCACTTAGCGGTTTGACAGACGACGACAAAACAAATAGAAGACCAGTCACCCTGTGTGCGTGTTTGTGAAAGCTGAAGAAAAATGCCGAGGTCGCTGCATCTCTCTGCTGGTCCCTGCTGCCAGCGTCACTAGTGTGTCTGCATGTTTCTCAAATAGAGTTTGGAGAGACGTTGTCAGTGTCTGTATGTTGCTTAAATTCTCCCAAACAGTGGGCGCTAAAGATCACGGCACGGCAGGCCATTGCAGCCAATGAGCTCGAGTTGAAAAATAAATGTGCTTACAGCACCAGGTGGTCCCCCATCGATGTAGTAACCAGGCCCGACCCTGCTTAGCTTCCGAGATCAGACGAGATCGGGCATGATCAGGCTGTTATGGCCGTAAACTAACATTTCCGGGTCCATACTAGGTTTTATACAGCAGGAGCACATAAGGACTGAGGGTGCTGCCGTGGCCAGAGACGGGACTTGTACAGAAACAATGATTAGATCCATAATGAAGGAAAGCAATGCATAAAGACTTTATTCCATACTCAAAGTACCATATCAAAACGCAATGCAATACACTGCGTGTGCGGTTGAGTGATCTTTTGAAGAAATGTTGCGTTGCAACACCAGGGATAGACTGCAATGTATCTCTGTCGTTGCAGCCCTCTGATGCTCCCTGCTGCCGGCGTCACAACAGTGTCTGCATGTTTCACAAATAGAGTTTGGAGAGACGTTGTCGGTGTCTGTATGTTGCTTATATTCTCCCAAACAGTGGGCGCTAAGGATCAGGGCACGGCAGACCATTGCAGCCATTGATCTCGAGCAGAAAAATAAAAGTGCTTACAGCACCTGGTATTCCCAGGCGGTCACCCATCCAAGTACTAACCAAGCCCGACCCTGCTTAGCTTCCGAGATCAGACGAGACCGGGCGTGATCAGGGTGGTATGGCCGTACGCAAATGTTACCGGGTCCATACTACCTTTTATTCAGCAGGAGCACAAAAGGACTGAGAGCGCTGCCGTGGCCAGAGACGGGACTTGTACAGAAACAATGATTAGATCCATAATGAAGGAAAGCAATGCATAAAGACTTTATTCCATACTCAAAGTACCATATCAAAACGCAATGCAATACACTGCGTGTGCGGTTGAGTGATCTTTTGAAGAAATGTAGCGTTGCAACACCAGGGATAGACTGCAATGTATCTCTGTCGTTGCAGCCCTCTGATGCTCCCTGCTGCCGGCGTCACAACAGTGTCTGCATTTTTCACAAATAGAGTTTGGAGAGACGTTGTCAGTGTCTGTATGTTGCTTAAATTCTCCCAAACAGTGGGCGCTAAGGATCAGGGCACGGCAGACCATTGCAGCCATTGATCTCGAGCAGAAAAATAAAAATGCTTACAGCACCTGGTATTCCCAGGCGGTCACCCATCCAAGTACTAACCAGGCCCGACCCTGCTTAGCTTCCGAGATCAGACGAGATCGGGCGTGATCAGGGTGGTATGGCCGTACGCAAATGTTACCGGGTCCATACTACCTTTTATTCAGCAGGAGCACAAAAGGACTGAGAGCGCTGCCGTGGCCAGAGACGGGACTTGTACAGAAACAATGATTAGATCCATAATGAAGGAAAGCAATGCATAAAGACTTTATTCCATACTCAAAGTACCATATCAAAACGCAATGCAATACACTGCGTGTGCGGTTGAGTGATCTTTTGAAGAAATGTAGCGTTGCAACACCAGGGATAGACTGTAATGTATCTCTGTCGTTGCAGCCCTCTGATGCTCCCTGCTGCCGGCGTCACAACAGTGTCTGCATGTTTCACAAATAGAGTTTGGAGAGACGTTGTCAGTGTCTGTATGTTGCTTAAATTCTCCCAAACAGTGGGCGCTAAAGATCAGGGCACGGCAGACCATTGCAGCCATTGATCTCGAGCAGAAAAATAAAAATGCTTACAGCACCTGGTATTCCCAGGCGGTCACCCATCCAAGTACTAACCAGGCCCGACCCTGCTTAGCTTCCGAGATCAGACGAGATCGGGCGTGATCAGGGTGGTATGGCCGTACGCAAATGTTACCGGGTCCATACTACCTTTTATTCAGCAGGAGCACAAAAGGACTGAGAGCGCTGCCGTGGCCAGAGACGGGACTTGTACAGAAACAATGATTAGATCCATAATGAAGGAAAGCAATGCATAAAGACTTTATTCCATACTCAAAGTACCATATCAAAACGCAATGCAATACACTGCGTGTGCGGTTGAGTGATCTTTTGAAGAAATGTAGCGTTGCAACACCAGGGATAGACTGCAATGTATCTCTGTCGTTGCAGCCCTCTGATGCTCCCTGCTGCCGGCGTCACAACAGTGTCTGCATGTTTCACAAATAGAGTTTGGAGAGACGTTGTCGGTGTCTGTATGTTGCTTATATTCTCCCAAACAGTGGGCGCTAAGGATCAGGGCACGGCAGACCATTGCAGCCATTGATCTCGAGCAGAAAAATAATTATGCTTACAGCAACTGGTATTCCCAGGCGGTCACCCATCCAAGTACTAACCAGGCCCGACCCTGCTTAGCTTCCGAGATCAGACGAGATCGGGCGTGATCAGGGTGGTATGGCCGTACGCAAATGTTACCGGGTCCATACTACCTTTTATTCAGCAGGAGCACAAAAGGACTGAGAGCGCTGCCGTGGCCAGAGACGGGACTTGTACAGAAACAATGATTAGATCCATAATGAAGGAAAGCAATGCATAAAGACTTTATTCCATACTCAAAGTACCATATGAAAACGCAATGCAATACACTGCGTGTGCGGTTGAGTGATCTTTTGAAGAAATGTAGCGTTGCAACACCAGGGATAGACTGTAATGTATCTCTGTCGTTGCAGCCCTCTGATGCTCCCTGCTGCCGGCGTCACAACAGTGTCTGCATGTTTCACAAATAGAGTTTGGAGAGACGTTGTCAGTGTCTGTATGTTGCTTAAATTCTCCCAAACAGTGGGCGCTAAGGATCAGGGCACGGCAGACCATTGCAGCCATTGATCTCGAGCAGAAAAATAATTATGCTTACAGCACCTGGTATTCCCAGGCGGTCACCCATCCAAGTACTGACCAGGCCCGACCCTGCTTAGCTTCCGAGATCAGACGAGATCGGGCGTGATCAGGGTGGTATGGCCGTACGCAAATGTTACCGGGTCCATACTACCTTTTATTCAGCAGGAGCACAAAAGGACTGAGAGCGCTGCCGTGGCCAGAGACGGGACTTGTACAGAAACAATGATTAGATCCATAATGAAGGAAAGCAATGCATAAAGACTTTATTCCATACTCAAAGTACCATATGAAAACGCAATGCAATACACTGCGTGTGCGGTTGAGTGATCTTTTGAAGAAATGTAGCGTTGCAACACCAGGGATAGACTGTAATGTATCTCTGTCGTTGCAGCCCTCTGATGCTCCCTGCTGCCGGCGTCACAACAGTGTCTGCATGTTTCACAAATAGAGTTTGGAGAGACGTTGTCAGTGTCTGTATGTTGCTTAAATTCTCCCAAACAGTGGGCGCTAAAGATCTCTGCCCGTATGCAAATTAGCCATGTGCGCCTAACAGAAGAATGACGTAATGTTGAGAACGAGTCATACTAAAAACCGAGAGCAAGCGAAAGCTAAACCAGACTGTATCAATCACACACTTTGGGTCCATTCTAACTTTTGATAAGAGGCTAGTCTTTAAATCTTTGCAGTGACTGAATGTTGATGATAAAACGGATTGTTTTGCATAAGATGAGTGTGTGCGACTGTGTGTTTGTCATTTCCGGCTTCGGCATACCGCATGGTCATGAAGGCCTCGTGGTGAGTTACTTTCTTAGTGAAGCAGCTTAGCCTTACAGTTGGATAAGTTGGAGTGATTGGAGTTTATTTTTCACAGTGAGAGAGGGGTGCACCGGTCCTGGAGGTACTGCAATACCAGGTCGATGCGTGGAGTGGACGGAGCAAGCCCCTATTCCATCTCCCAGTTCCAAAAAACAATTTAATATATGGTCCCCGGGTAGGGGACGTATCAGATATTAAACTGATAAGAACAGATACTACACTTGATCTTAGCCAAAAGGCCGAGAAGCGATGCCCACACATGCTCAGACCAAGAGTCCAGCTTCCCAAACACGTCGCTCCACTTAGCGGTTTGACAGACGACGACAAAACAAATAGAAGACCAGTCACCCTGTGTGCGTGTTTGTGAAAGCTGAAGAAAAATGCCGAGGTCGCTGCATCTCTCTGCTGGTCCCTGCTGCCAGCGTCACTAGTGTGTCTGCATGTTTCTCAAATAGAGTTTGGAGAGACGTTGTCAGTGTCTGTATGTTGCTTAAATTCTCCCAAACAGTGGGCGCTAAAGATCACGGCACGGCAGGCCATTGCAGCCAATGAGCTCGAGTTGAAAAATAAATGTGCTTACAGCACCAGGTGGTCCCCCATCGATGTAGTAACCAGGCCCGACCCTGCTTAGCTTCCGAGATCAGACGAGATCGGGCATGATCAGGCTGTTATGGCCGTAAACTAACATTTCCGGGTCCATACTAGGTTTTATACAGCAGGAGCACATAAGGACTGAGGGTGCTGCCGTGGCCAGAGACGGGACTTGTACAGAAACAATGATTAGATCCATAATGAAGGAAAGCAATGCATAAAGACTTTATTCCATACTCAAAGTACCATATGAAAACGCAATGCAATACACTGCGTGTGCGGTTGAGTGATCTTTTGAAGAAATGTAGCGTTGCAACACCAGGGATAGACTGCAATGTATCTCTGTCGTTGCAGCCCTCTGATGCTCCCTGCTGCCGGCGTCACAACAGTGTCTGCATGTTTCACAAATAGAGTTTGGAGAGACGTTGTCAGTGTCTGTATGTTGCTTAAATTCTCCCAAACAGTGGGCGCTAAGGATCAGGGCACGGCAGACCATTGCAGCCATTGATCTCGAGCAGAAAAATAAAAATGCTTACAGCACCTGGTATTCCCAGGCGGTCACCCATCCAAGTACTAACCAGGCCCGACCCTGCTTAGCTTCCGAGATCAGACGAGATCGGGCGTGATCAGGGTGGTATGGCCGTACGCAAATTTTACCGGGTCCATACTACCTTTTATTCAGCAGGAGCACAAAAGGACTGAGAGCGCTGCCGTGGCCAGAGACGGGACTTGTACAGAAACAATGATTAGATCCATAATGAAGGAAAGCAATGCATAAAGACTTTATTCCATACTCAAAGTACCATATGAAAACGCAATGCAATACACTGCGTGTGCGGTTGAGTGATCTTTTGAAGAAATGTAACGTTGCAACACCAGGGATGGACTGCAATGTATCTCTGTCGTTGCAGCCCTCTGATGCTCCCTGCTGCCGGCGTCACAACAGTGTCTGCATGTTTCACAAATAGAGTTTGGAGAGACGTTGTCGGTGTCTGTATGTTGCTTATATTCTCCCAAACAGTGGGCGCTAAGGATCAGGGCACGGCAGACCATTGCAGCCATTGATCTCGAGCAGAAAAATAAAAATGCTTACAGCACCTGGTATTCCCAGGCGGTCACCCATCCAAGTACTAACCAGGCCCGACCCTGCTTAGCTTCCGAGATCAGACGAGATCGGGCGTGATCAGGGTGGTATGGCCGTACGCAAATGTTACCGGGTCCATACTACCTTTTATTCAGCAGGAGCACAAAAGGACTGAGAGCGCTGCCGTGGCCAGAGACGGGACTTGTACAGAAACAATGATTAGATCCATAATGAAGGAAAGCAATGCATAAAGACTTTATTCCATACTCAAAGTACCATATCAAAACGCAATGCAATACACTGCGTGTGCGGTTGAGTGATCTTTTGAAGAAATGTAGCGTTGCAACACCAGGGATAGACTGCAATGTATCTCTGTCGTTGCAGCCCTCTGATGCTCCCTGCTGCCGGCGTCACAACAGTGTCTGCATGTTTAACAAATAGAGTTTGGAGAGACGTTGTCAGTGTCTGTATGTTGCTTAAATTCTCCCAAACAGTGGGCGCTAAAGATCAGGGCACGGCAGACCATTGCAGCCATTGATCTCGAGCAGAAAAATAAATATGCTTACAGCACCTGGTATTCCCAGGCGGTCACCCATCCAAGTACTAACCAGGCCCGACCCTGCTTAGCTTCCGAGATCAGACGAGATCGGGCGTGATCAGGGTGGTATGGCCGTACGCAAATATTACCGGGTCCATACTACCTTTTATTCAGCAGGAGCACAAAAGGACTGAGCGCGCTGCCGTGGCCAGAGACGGGACTTGTACAGAAACAATGATTAGATCCATAATGAAGGAAAGCAATGCATAAAGACTTTATTCCATACTCAAAGTACCATATCAAAACGCAATGCAATACACTGCGTGTGCGGTTGAGTGATCTTTTGAAGAAATGTAGCGTTGCAACACCAGGGATAGACTGCAATGTATCTCTGTCGTTGCAGCCCTCTGATGCTCCCTGCTGCCGGCGTCACAACAGTGTCTGCATTTTTCACAAATAGAGTTTGGAGAGACGTTGTCAGTGTCTGTATGTTGCTTAAATTCTCCCAAACAGTGGGCGCTAAAGATCAGGGCACGGCAGACCATTGCAGCCATTGATCTCGAGCAGAAAAATAAATATGCTTACAGCACCTGGTATTCCCAGGCGGTCACCCATCCAAGTACTAACCAGGCCCGACCCTGCTTAGCTTCCGAGATCAGACGAGATCGGGGGTGATCAGTGTGGTTTGGCCGTACGCAAATGTTACCGGGTCCATACTACCTTTTATTCAGCAGGAGCACAAAAGGACTGAGAGCGCTGCCGTGGCCAGAGACGGGACTTGTACAGAAACAATGATTAGATCCATAATGAAGGAAAGCAATGCATAAAGACTTTATTCCATACTCAAAGTACCATATCAAAACGCAATGCAATACACTGCGTGTGCGGTTGAGTGATCTTTTGAAGAAATGTAGCGTTGCAACACCAGGGATAGACTGCAATGTATCTCTGTCGTTGCAGCCCTCTGATGCTCCCTGCTGCCGGCGTCACAACAGTGTCTGCATGTTTAACAAATAGAGTTTGGAGAGACGTTGTCAGTGTCTGTATGTTGCTTAAATTCTCCCAAACAGTGGGCGCTAAAGATCAGGGCACGGCAGACCATTGCAGCCATTGATCTCGAGCAGAAAAATAAAAATGCTTACAGCACCTGGTATTCCCAGGCGGTCACCCATCCAAGTACTAACCAGGCCCGACCCTGCTTAGCTTCCGAGATCAGACGAGATCGGGCGTGATCAGGGTGGTATGGCCGTACGCAAATGTTCCCGGGTCCATACTACCTTTTATTCAGCAGGAGCACAAAAGGACAGAGCGCTGCCGTGGCCAGAGACGGGACTTGTACAGAAACAATGATTAGATCCATAATGAAGGAAAGCAATGCATAAAGACTTTATTCCATACTCAAAGTACCATATCAAAACGCAATGCAATACACTGCGTGTGCGGTTGAGTGATCTTTTGAAGAAATGTAGCGTTGCAACACCAGGGATAGACTGCAATGTATCTCTGTCGTTGCAGCCCTCTGATGCTCCCTGCTGCCGGCGTCACAACAGTGTCTGCATTTTTCACAAATAGAGTTTGGAGAGACGTTGTCAGTGTCTGTATGTTGCTTAAATTCTCCCAAACAGTGGGCGCTAAAGATATCTGCCCGTATGCAAATTAGCCATGTGCGCCTAACAGAAGAATGACGTAATGTTGAGAACGAGTCATACTAAAAACCGAGAGCAAGCGAAAGCTAAACCAGACTGTATCAATCACACACTTGGGGTCCATTCTAACTTTTGATAAGAGGCTAGTCTTTAAATCTTTGCAGTGACTGAATGTTGATGATAAAACGGATTGTTTTGCATAAGATGAGTGTGTGCGACTGTGTGTTTGTCATTTCCGGCTTCGGCATACCGCATGGTCATGAAGGCCTCGTGGTGAGTTACTTTCTTTGTGAAGCAGCTTAGCCTTACAGTTGGATAAGTTGGAGTGATTGGAGTTTATTTTTCACAGTGAGAGAGGGGTGCACCGGTCCTGGAGGTACTGCAATACCAGGTCGATGCGTGGAGTGGACGGAGCAAGCCCCTATTCCATCTCCCAGTTCCAAAAAACAATTTAATATATGGTCCCCGGGTAGGGGACGTATCAGATATTAAACTGATAAGAACAGATACTACACTTGATCTTAGCCAAAAGGCCGAGAAGCGATGCCCACACATGCTCAGACCAAGAGTCCAGCTTCCCAAACACGTCGCTCCACTTAGCGGTTTGACAGACGACGACAAAACAAATAGAAGACCAGTCACCCTGTGTGCGTGTTTGTGAAAGCTGAAGAAAAATGCCGAGGTCGCTGCATCTCTCTGCTGGTCCCTGCTGCCAGCGTCACTAGTGTGTCTGCATGTTTCTCAAATAGAGTTTGGAGAGACGTTGTCAGTGTCTGTATGTTGCTTAAATTCTCCCAAACAGTGGGCGCTAAAGATCACGGCACGGCAGGCCATTGCAGCCAATGAGCTCGAGTTGAAAAATAAATGTGCTTACAGCACCAGGTGGTCCCCCATCGATGTAGTAACCAGGCCCGACCCTGCTTAGCTTCCGAGATCAGACGAGATCGGGCATGATCAGGCTGTTATGGCCGTAAACTAACATTTCCGGGTCCATACTAGGTTTTATACAGCAGGAGCACATAAGGACTGAGGGTGCTGCCGTGGCCAGAGACGGGACTTGTACAGAAACAATGATTAGATCCATAATGAAGGAAAGCAATGCATAAAGACTTTATTCCATACTCAAAGTACCATATGAAAACGCAATGCAATACACTGCGTGTGCGGTTGAGTGATCTTTTGAAGAAATGTAGCGTTGCAACACCAGGGATAGACTGCAATGTATCTCTGTCGTTGCAGCCCTCTGATGCTCCCTGCTGCCGGCGTCACAACAGTGTCTGCATGTTTCACAAATAGAGTTTGGAGAGACGTTGTCGGTGTCTGTATGTTGCTTATATTCTCCCAAACAGTGGGCGCTAAGGATCAGGGCACGGCAGACCATTGCAGCCATTGATCTCGAGCAGAAAAATAATCATGCTTACAGCAACTGGTATTCCCAGGCGGTCACCCATCCAAGTACTAACCAGGCCCGACCCTGCTTAGCTTCCGAGATCAGACGAGATCGGGCGTGATCAGGGTGGTATGGCCGTACGCAAATGTTACCGGGTCCATACTACCTTTTATTCAGCAGGAGCACAAAAGGACTGAGAGCGCTGCCGTGGCCAGAGACGGGACTTGTACAGAAACAATGATTAGATCCATAATGAAGGAAAGCAATGCATAAAGACTTTATTCCATACTCAAAGTACCATATGAAAACGCAATGCAATACACTGCGTGTGCGGTTGAGTGATCTTTTGAAGAAATGTAGCGTTGCAACACCAGGGATAGACTGTAATGTATCTCTGTCGTTGCAGCCCTCTGATGCTCCCTGCTGCCGGCGTCACAACAGTGTCTGCATGTTTCACAAATAGAGTTTGGAGAGACGTTGTCAGTGTCTGTATGTTGCTTAAATTCTCCCAAACAGTGGGCGCTAAGGATCAGGGCACGGCAGACCATTGCAGCCATTGATCTCGAGCAGAAAAATAATTATGCTTACAGCACCTGGTATTCCCAGGCGGTCACCCATCCAAGTACTGACCAGGCCCGACCCTGCTTAGCTTCCGAGATCAGACGAGATCGGGCGTGATCAGGGTGGTATGGCCGTACGCAAATGTTACCGGGTCCATACTACCTTTTATTCAGCAGGAGCACAAAAGGACTGAGAGCGCTGCCGTGGCCAGAGACGGGACTTGTACAGAAACAATGATTAGATCCATAATGAAGGAAAGCAATGCATAAAGACTTTATTCCATACTCAAAGTACCATATGAAAACGCAATGCAATACACTGCGTGTGCGGTTGAGTGATCTTTTGAAGAAATGTAGCGTTGCAACACCAGGGATAGACTGTAATGTATCTCTGTCGTTGCAGCCCTCTGATGCTCCCTGCTGCCGGCGTCACAACAGTGTCTGCATGTTTCACAAATAGAGTTTGGAGAGACGTTGTCAGTGTCTGTATGTTGCTTAAATTCTCCCAAACAGTGGGCGCTAAAGATCTCTGCCCGTATGCAAATTAGCCATGTGCGCCTAACAGAAGAATGACGTAATGTTGAGAACGAGTCATACTAAAAACCGAGAGCAAGCGAAAGCTAAACCAGACTGTATCAATCACACACTTTGGGTCCATTCTAACTTTTGATAAGAGGCTAGTCTTTAAATCTTTGCAGTGACTGAATGTTGATGATAAAACGGATTGTTTTGCATAAGATGAGTGTGTGCGACTGTGTGTTTGTCATTTCCGGCTTCGGCATACCGCATGGTCATGAAGGCCTCGTGGTGAGTTACTTTCTTAGTGAAGCAGCTTAGCCTTACAGTTGGATAAGTTGGAGTGATTGGAGTTTATTTTTCACAGTGAGAGAGGGGTGCACCGGTCCTGGAGGTACTGCAATACCAGGTCGATGCGTGGAGTGGACGGAGCAAGCCCCTATTCCATCTCCCAGTTCCAAAAAACAATTTAATATATGGTCCCCGGGTAGGGGACGTATCAGATATTAAACTGATAAGAACAGATACTACACTTGATCTTAGCCAAAAGGCCCAGAAGCGATGCCCACACATGCTCAGACCAAGAGTCCAGCTTCCCAAACACGTCGCTCCACTTAGCGGTTTGACAGACGACGACAAAACAAATAGAAGACCAGTCACCCTGTGTGCGTGTTTGTGAAAGCTGAAGAAAAATGCCGAGGTCGCTGCATCTCTCTGCTGGTCCCTGCTGCCAGCGTCACTAGTGTGTCTGCATGTTTCTCAAATAGAGTTTGGAGAGACGTTGTCAGTGTCTGTATGTTGCTTAAATTCTCCCAAACAGTGGGCGCTAAAGATCACGGCACGGCAGGCCATTGCAGCCAATGAGCTCGAGTTGAAAAATAAATGTGCTTACAGCACCAGGTGGTCCCCCATCGATGTAGTAACCAGGCCCGACCCTGCTTAGCTTCCGAGATCAGACGAGATCGGGCATGATCAGGCTGTTATGGCCGTAAACTAACATTTCCGGGTCCATACTAGGTTTTATACAGCAGGAGCACATAAGGACTGAGGGTGCTGCCGTGGCCAGAGACGGGACTTGTACAGAAACAATGATTAGATCCATAATGAAGGAAAGCAATGCATAAAGACTTTATTCCATACTCAAAGTACCATATCAAAACGCAATGCAATACACTGCGTGTGCGGTTGAGTGATCTTTTGAAGAAATGTTGCGTTGCAACACCAGGGATAGACTGCAATGTATCTCTGTCGTTGCAGCCCTCTGATGCTCCCTGCTGCCGGCGTCACAACAGTGTCTGCATGTTTCACAAATAGAGTTTGGAGAGACGTTGTCGGTGTCTGTATGTTGCTTATATTCTCCCAAACAGTGGGCGCTAAGGATCAGGGCACGGCAGACCATTGCAGCCATTGATCTCGAGCAGAAAAATAAAAGTGCTTACAGCACCTGGTATTCCCAGGCGGTCACCCATCCAAGTAATAACCAAGCCCGACCCTGCTTAGCTTCCGAGATCAGACGAGACCGGGCGTGATCAGGGTGGTATGGCCGTACGCAAATGTTACCGGGTCCATACTACCTTTTATTCAGCAGGAGCACAAAAGGACTGAGAGCGCTGCCGTGGCCAGAGACGGGACTTGTACAGAAACAATGATTAGATCCATAATGAAGGAAAGCAATGCATAAAGACTTTATTCCATACTCAAAGTACCATATCAAAACGCAATGCAATACACTGCATGTGCGGTTGAGTGATCTTTTGAAGAAATGTAGCGTTGCAACACCAGGGATAGACTGCAATGTATCTCTGTCGTTGCAGCCCTCTGATGCTCCCTGCTGCCGGCGTCACAACAGTGTCTGCATGTTTCACAAATAGAGTTTGGAGAGACGTTGTCAGTGTCTGTATGTTGCTTAAATTCTCCCAAACAGTGGGCGCTAAGGATCAGGGCACGGCAGATCATTGCAGCCATTGATCTCGAGCAGAAAAATAAAAATGCTTACAGCACCTGGTATTCCCAGGCGGTCACCCATCCAAGTACTAACCAGGCCCGACCCTGCTTAGCTTCCGAGATCAGACGAGATCGGGCGTGATCAGGGTGGTATGGCCGTACGCAAATGTTACCGGGTCCATACTACCTTTTATTCAGCAGGAGCACAAAAGGACTGAGAGCGCTGCCGTGGCCAGAGACGGGACTTGTACAGAAACAATGATTAGATCCATAATGAAGGAAAGCAATGCATAAAGACTTTATTCCATACTCAAAGTACCATATCAAAACGCAATGCAATACACTGCGTGTGCGGTTGAGTGATCTTTTGAAGAAATGTAGCGTTGCAACACCAGGGATAGACTGCAATGTATCTCTGTCGTTGCAGCCCTCTGATGCTCCCTGCTGCCGGCGTCACAACAGTGTCTGCATTTTTCACAAATAGAGTTTGGAGAGACGTTGTCAGTGTCTGTATGTTGCTTAAATTCTCCCAAACAGTGGGCGCTAAGGATCAGGGCACGGCAGACCATTGCAGCCATTGATCTCGAGCAGAAAAATAAAAATGCTTACAGCACCTGGTATTCCCAGGCGGTCACCCATCCAAGTACTAACCAGGCCCGACCCTGCTTAGCTTCCGAGATCAGACGAGATCGGGCGTGATCAGGGTGGTATGGCCGTACGCAAATGTTACCGGGTCCATACTACCTTTTATTCAGCAGGAGCACAAAAGGACTGAGAGCGCTGCCGTGGCCAGAGACGGGACTTGTACAGAAACAATGATTAGATCCATAATGAAGGAAAGCAATGCATAAAGACTTTATTCCATACTCAAAGTACCATATCAAAACGCAATGCAATACACTGCGTGTGCGGTTGAGTGATCTTTTGAAGAAATGTAGCGTTGCAACACCAGGGATAGACTGTAATGTATCTCTGTCGTTGCAGCCCTCTGATGCTCCCTGCTGCCGGCGTCACAACAGTGTCTGCATGTTTCACAAATAGAGTTTGGAGAGACGTTGTCAGTGTCTGTATGTTGCTTAAATTCTCCCAAACAGTGGGCGCTAAAGATCAGGGCACGGCAGACCATTGCAGCCATTGATCTCGAGCAGAAAAATAAAAATGCTTACAGCACCTGGAATTCCCAGGCGGTCACCCATCCAAGTACTAACCAGGCCCGACCCTGCTTAGCTTCCGAGATCAGACGAGATCGGGCGTGATCAGGGTGGTATGGCCGTACGCAAATGTTACCGGGTCCATACTACCTTTTATTCAGCAGGAGCACAAAAGGACTGAGAGCGCTGCCGTGGCCAGCGACGGGACTTGTACAGAAACAATGATTAGATCCATAATGAAGGAAAGCAATGCATAAAGACTTTATTCCATACTCAAAGTACCATATCAAAACGCAATGCAATACACTGCGTGTGCGGTTGAGTGATCTTTTGAAGAAATGTAGCGTTGCAACACCAGGGATAGACTGTAATGTATCTCTGTCGTTGCAGCCCTCTGATGCTCCCTGCTGCCGGCGTCACAACAGTGTCTGCATGTTTCACAAATAGAGTTTGGAGAGACGTTGTCAGTGTCTGTATGTTGCTTAAATTCTCCCAAACAGTGGGCGCTAAAGATCAGGGCACGGCAGACCATTGCAGCCATTGATCTCGAGCAGAAAAATAAAAATGCTTACAGCACCTGGAATTCCCAGGCGGTCACCCATCCAAGTACTAACCAGGCCCGACCCTGCTTAGCTTCCGAGATCAGACGAGATCGGGCGTGATCAGGGTGGTATGGCCGTACGCAAATGTTACCGGGTCCATACTACCTTTTATTCAGCAGGAGCACAAAAGGACTGAGAGCGCTGCCGTGGCCAGCGACGGGACTTGTACAGAAACAATGATTAGATCCATAATGAAGGAAAGCAATGCATAAAGACTTTATTCCATACTCAAAGTACCATATCAAAACGCAATGCAATACACTGCGTGTGCGGTTGAGTGATCTTTTGAAGAAATGTAGCGTTGCAACACCAGGGATAGACTGCAATGTATCTCTGTCGTTGCAGCCCTCTGATGCTCCCTGCTGCCGGCGTCACAACAGTGTCTGCATGTTTCACAAATAGAGTTTGGAGAGACGTTGTCGGTGTCTGTATGTTGCTTATATTCTCCCAAACAGTGGGCGCTAAGGATCAGGGCACGGCAGACCATTGCAGCCATTGATCTCGAGCAGAAAAATAATTATGCTTACAGCAACTGGTATTCCCAGGCGGTCACCCATCCAAGTACTAACCAGGCCCGACCCTGCTTAGCTTCCGAGATCAGACGAGATCGGGCGTGATCAGGGTGGTATGGCCGTACGCAAATGTTACCGGGTCCATACTACCTTTTATTCAGCAGGAGCACAAAAGGACTGAGAGCGCTGCCGTGGCCAGAGACGGGACTTGTACAGAAACAATGATTAGATCCATAATGAAGGAAAGCAATGCATAAAGACTTTATTCCATACTCAAAGTACCATATGAAAACGCAATGCAATACACTGCGTGTGCGGTTGAGTGATCTTTTGAAGAAATGTAGCGTTGCAACACCAGGGATAGACTGTAATGTATCTCTGTCGTTGCAGCCCTCTGATGCTCCCTGCTGCCGGCGTCACAACAGTGTCTGCATGTTTCACAAATAGAGTTTGGAGAGACGTTGTCAGTGTCTGTATGTTGCTTAAATTCTCCCAAACAGTGGGCGCTAAGGATCAGGGCACGGCAGACCATTGCAGCCATTGATCTCGAGCAGAAAAATAATTATGCTTACAGCACCTGGTATTCCCAGGCGGTCACCCATCCAAGTACTGACCAGGCCCGACCCTGCTTAGCTTCCGAGATCAGACGAGATCGGGCGTGATCAGGGTGGTATGGCCGTACGCAAATGTTACCGGGTCCATACTACCTTTTATTCAGCAGGAGCACAAAAGGACTGAGAGCGCTGCCGTGGCCAGAGACGGGACTTGTACAGAAACAATGATTAGATCCATAATGAAGGAAAGCAATGCATAAAGACTTCATTCCATACTCAAAGTACCATATGAAAACGCAATGCAATACACTGCGTGTGCGGTTGAGTGATCTTTTGAAGAAATGTAGCGTTGCAACACCAGGGATAGACTGCAATGTATCTCTGTCGTTGCAGCCCTCTGATGCTCCCTGCTGCCGGCGTCACAACAGTGTCTGCATGTTTCACAAATAGAGTTTGGAGAGACGTTGTCGGTGTCTGTATGTTGATTAAATTCTCCCAAACAGTGGGCGCTAAGGATCAGGGCACGGCAGACCATTGCAGCCATTGATCTCGAGCAGAAAAATAAAAGAGCTTACAGCACCTGGTATTCCCAGGCGGTCACCCATCCAAGTACTAACCAGGCCCGACCCTGCTTAGCTTCCGAGATCAGACGAGATCGGGCGTGATCAGGGTGGTATGGCCGTACGCAAATGTTACCGGGTCCATACTACCTTTTATTCAGCAGGAGCACAAAAGGACTGAGAGCGCTGCCGTGGCCAGAGACGGGACTTGTACAGAAACAATGATTAGATCCATAATGAAGGAAAGCAATGCATAAAGACTTTATTCCATACTCAAAGTACCATATGAAAACGCAATGCAATACACTGCGTGTGCGGTTGAGTGATCTTTTGAAGAAATGTAGCGTTGCAACACCAGGGATAGACTGTAATGTATCTCTGTCGTTGCAGCCCTCTGATGCTCCCTGCTGCCGGCGTCACAACAGTGTCTGCATGTTTCACAAATAGAGTTTGGAGAGACGTTGTCAGTGTCTGTATGTTGCTTAAATTCTCCCAAACAGTGGGCGCTAAAGATCTCTGCCCGTATGCAAATTAGCCATGTGCGCCTAACAGAAGAATGACGTAATGTTGAGAACGAGTCATACTAAAAACCGAGAGCAAGCGAAAGCTAAACCAGACTGTATCAATCACACACTTTGGGTCCATTCTAACTTTTGATAAGAGGCTAGTCTTTAAATCTTTGCAGTGACTGAATGTTGATGATAAAACGGATTGTTTTGCATAAGATGAGTGTGTGCGACTGTGTGTTTGTCATTTCCGGCTTCGGCATACCGCATGGTCATGAAGGCCTCGTGGTGAGTTACTTTCTTAGTGAAGCAGCTTAGCCTTACAGTTGGATAAGTTGGAGTGATTGGAGTTTATTTTTCACAGTGAGAGAGGGGTGCACCGGTCCTGGAGGTACTGCAATACCAGGTCGATGCGTGGAGTGGACGGAGCAAGCCCCTATTCCATCTCCCAGTTCCAAAAAACAATTTAATATATGGTCCCCGGGTAGGGGACGTATCAGATATTAAACTGATAAGAACAGATACTACACTTGATCTTAGCCAAAAGGCCGAGAAGCGATGCCCACACATGCTCAGACCAAGAGTCCAGCTTCCCAAACACGTCGCTCCACTTAGCGGTTTGACAGACGACGACAAAACAAATAGAAGACCAGTCACCCTGTGTGCGTGTTTGTGAAAGCTGAAGAAAAATGCCGAGGTCGCTGCATCTCTCTGCTGGTCCCTGCTGCCAGCGTCACTAGTGTGTCTGCATGTTTCTCAAATAGAGTTTGGAGAGACGTTGTCAGTGTCTGTATGTTGCTTAAATTCTCCCAAACAGTGGGCGCTAAAGATCACGGCACGGCAGGCCATTGCAGCCAATGAGCTCGAGTTGAAAAATAAATGTGCTTACAGCACCAGGTGGTCCCCCATCGATGTAGTAACCAGGCCCGACCCTGCTTAGCTTCCGAGATCAGACGAGATCGGGCATGATCAGGCTGTTATGGCCGTAAACTAACATTTCCGGGTCCATACTAGGTTTTATACAGCAGGAGCACATAAGGACTGAGGGTGCTGCCGTGGCCAGAGACGGGACTTGTACAGAAACAATGATTAGATCCATAATGAAGGAAAGCAATGCATAAAGACTTTATTCCATACTCAAAGTACCATATGAAAACGCAATGCAATACACTGCGTGTGCGGTTGAGTGATCTTTTGAAGAAATGTAGCGTTGCAACACCAGGGATAGACTGCAATGTATCTCTGTCGTTGCAGCCCTCTGATGCTCCCTGCTGCCGGCGTCACAACAGTGTCTGCATGTTTCACAAATAGAGTTTGGAGAGACGTTGTCAGTGTCTGTATGTTGCTTAAATTCTCCCAAACAGTGGGCGCTAAGGATCAGGGCACGGCAGACCATTGCAGCCATTGATCTCGAGCAGAAAAATAAAAATGCTTACAGCACCTGGTATTCCCAGGCGGTCACCCATCCAAGTACTAACCAGGCCCGACCCTGCTTAGCTTCCGAGATCAGACGAGATCGGGCGTGATCAGGGTGGTATGGCCGTACGCAAATTTTACCGGGTCCATACTACCTTTTATTCAGCAGGAGCACAAAAGGACTGAGAGCGCTGCCGTGGCCAGAGACGGGACTTGTACAGAAACAATGATTAGATCCATAATGAAGGAAAGCAATGCATAAAGACTTTATTCCATACTCAAAGTACCATATGAAAACGCAATGCAATACACTGCGTGTGCGGTTGAGTGATCTTTTGAAGAAATGTAACGTTGCAACACCAGGGATGGACTGCAATGTATCTCTGTCGTTGCAGCCCTCTGATGCTCCCTGCTGCCGGCGTCACAACAGTGTCTGCATGTTTCACAAATAGAGTTTGGAGAGACGTTGTCGGTGTCTGTATGTTGCTTATATTCTCCCAAACAGTGGGCGCTAAGGATCAGGGCACGGCAGACCATTGCAGCCATTGATCTCGAGCAGAAAAATAAAAATGCTTACAGCACCTGGTATTCCCAGGCGGTCACCCATCCAAGTACTAACCAGGCCCGACCCTGCTTAGCTTCCGAGATCAGACGAGATCGGGCGTGATCAGGGTGGTATGGCCGTACGCAAATGTTACCGGGTCCATACTACCTTTTATTCAGCAGGAGCACAAAAGGACTGAGAGCGCTGCCGTGGCCAGAGACGGGACTTGTACAGAAACAATGATTAGATCCATAATGAAGGAAAGCAATGCATAAAGACTTTATTCCATACTCAAAGTACCATATCAAAACGCAATGCAATACACTGCGTGTGCGGTTGAGTGATCTTTTGAAGAAATGTAGCGTTGCAACACCAGGGATAGACTGCAATGTATCTCTGTCGTTGCAGCCCTCTGATGCTCCCTGCTGCCGGCGTCACAACAGTGTCTGCATTTTTCACAAATAGAGTTTGGAGAGACGTTGTCAGTGTCTGTATGTTGCTTAAATTCTCCCAAACAGTGGGCGCTAAAGATCAGGGCACGGCAGACCATTGCAGCCATTGATCTCGAGCAGAAAAATAAATATGCTTACAGCACCTGGTATTCCCAGGCGGTCACCCATCCAAGTACTAACCAGGCCCGACCCTGCTTAGCTTCCGAGATCAGACGAGATCGGGGGTGATCAGTGTGGTTTGGCCGTACGCAAATGTTACCGGGTCCATACTACCTTTTATTCAGCAGGAGCACAAAAGGACTGAGAGCGCTGCCGTGGCCAGAGACGGGACTTGTACAGAAACAATGATTAGATCCATAATGAAGGAAAGCAATGCATAAAGACTTTATTCCATACTCAAAGTACCATATCAAAACGCAATGCAATACACTGCGTGTGCGGTTGAGTGATCTTTTGAAGAAATGTAGCGTTGCAACACCAGGGATAGACTGCAATGTATCTCTGTCGTTGCAGCCCTCTGATGCTCCCTGCTGCCGGCGTCACAACAGTGTCTGCATGTTTAACAAATAGAGTTTGGAGAGACGTTGTCAGTGTCTGTATGTTGCTTAAATTCTCCCAAACAGTGGGCGCTAAAGATCAGGGCACGGCAGACCATTGCAGCCATTGATCTCGAGCAGAAAAATAAAAATGCTTACAGCACCTGGTATTCCCAGGCGGTCACCCATCCAAGTACTAACCAGGCCCGACCCTGCTTAGCTTCCGAGATCAGACGAGATCGGGCGTGATCAGGGTGGTATGGCCGTACGCAAATGTTCCCGGGTCCATACTACCTTTTATTCAGCAGGAGCACAAAAGGACAGAGCGCTGCCGTGGCCAGAGACGGGACTTGTACAGAAACAATGATTAGATCCATAATGAAGGAAAGCAATGCATAAAGACTTTATTCCATACTCAAAGTACCATATCAAAACGCAATGCAATACACTGCGTGTGCGGTTGAGTGGTCTTTTGAAGAAATGTAGCGTTGCAACACCAGGGATAGACTGCAATGTATCTCTGTCGTTGCAGCCCTCTGATGCTCCCTGCTGCCGGCGTCACAACAGTGTCTGCATTTTTCACAAATAGAGTTTGGAGAGACGTTGTCAGTGTCTGTATGTTGCTTAAATTCTCCCAAACAGTGGGCGCTAAGGATCAGGGCACGGCAGACCATTGCAGCCATTGATCTCGAGCAGAAAAATAAAAATGCTTACAGCACCTGGTATTCCCAGGCGGTCACCCATCCAAGTACTAACCAGGCCCGACCCTGCTTAGCTTCCGAGATCAGACGAGATCGGGCGTGATCAGGGTGGTATGGCCGTACGCAAATGTTACCGGGTCCATACTACCTTTTATTCAGCAGGAGCACAAAAGGACTGAGAGCGCTGCCGTGGCCAGAGACGGGACTTGTACAGAAACAATGATTAGATCCATAATGAAGGAAAGCAATGCATAAAGACTTTATTCCATACTCAAAGTACCATATCAAAACGCAATGCAATACACTGCGTGTGCGGTTGAGTGATCTTTTGAAGAAATGTAGCGTTGCAACACCAGGGATAGACTGTAATGTATCTCTGTCGTTGCAGCCCTCTGATGCTCCCTGCTGCCGGCGTCACAACAGTGTCTGCATGTTTCACAAATAGAGTTTGGAGAGACGTTGTCAGTGTCTGTATGTTGCTTAAATTCTCCCAAACAGTGGGCGCTAAAGATCAGGGCACGGCAGACCATTGCAGCCATTGATCTCGAGCAGAAAAATAAAAATGCTTACAGCACCTGGTATTCCCAGGCGGTCACCCATCCAAGTACTAACCAGGCCCGACCCTGCTTAGCTTCCGAGATCAGACGAGATCGGGCGTGATCAGGGTGGTATGGCCGTACGCAAATGTTACCGGGTCCATACTACCTTTTATTCAGCAGGAGCACAAAAGGACTGAGAGCGCTGCCGTGGCCAGAGACGGGACTTGTACAGAAACAATGATTAGATCCATAATGAAGGAAAGCAATGCATAAAGACTTTATTCCATACTCAAAGTACCATATGAAAACGCAATGCAATACACTGCGTGTGCGGTTGAGTGATCTTTTGAAGAAATGTAGCGTTGCAACACCAGGGATAGACTGCAATGTATCTCTGTCGTTGCAGCCCTCTGATGCTCCCTGCTGCCGGCGTCACAACAGTGTCTGCATGTTTCACAAATAGAGTTTGGAGAGACGTTGTCGGTGTCTGTATGTTGCTTATATTCTCCCAAACAGTGGGCGCTAAGGATCAGGGCACGGCAGACCATTGCAGCCATTGATCTCGAGCAGAAAAATAATTATGCTTACAGCACCTGGTATTCCCAGGCGGTCACCCATCCAAGTACTAACCAGGCCCGACCCTGCTTAGCTTCCGAGATCACACGAGATCGGGCGTGATCAGGGTGGTATGGCCGTACGCAAATGTTACCGGGTCCATACTACCTTTTATTCAGCAGGAGCACAAAAGGACTGAGAGCGCTGCCGTGGCCAGAGACGGGACTTGTACAGAAACAATGATTAGATCCATAATGAAGGAAAGCAATGCATAAAGACTTTATTCCATACTCAAAGTACCATATGAAAACGCAATGCAATACACTGCGTGTGCGGTTGAGTGATCTTTTGAAGAAATGTAGCGTTGCAACACCAGGGATAGACTGTAATGTATCTCTGTCGTTGCAGCCCTCTGATGCTCCCTGCTGCCGGCGTCACAACAGTGTCTGCATGTTTCACAAATAGAGTTTGGAGAGACGTTGTCAGTGTCTGTATGTTGCTTAAATTCTCCCAAACAGTGGGCGCTAAGGATCAGGGCACGGCAGACCATTGCAGCCATTGATCTCGAGCAGAAAAATAATTATGCTTACAGCACCTGGTATTCCCAGGCGGTCACCCATCCAAGTACTGACCAGGCCCGACCCTGCTTAGCTTCCGAGATCAGACGAGATCGGGCGTGATCAGGGTGGTATGGCCGTACGCAAATGTTACCGGGTCCATACTACCTTTTATTCAGCAGGAGCACAAAAGGACTGAGAGCGCTGCCGTGGCCAGAGACGGGACTTGTACAGAAACAATGATTAGATCCATAATGAAGGAAAGCAATGCATAAAGACTTTATTCCATACTCAAAGTACCATATGAAAACGCAATGCAATACACTGCGTGTGCGGTTGAGTGATCTTTTGAAGAAATGTAGCGTTGCAACACCAGGGATAGACTGCAATGTATCTCTGTCGTTGCAGCCCTCTGATGCTCCCTGCTGCCGGCGTCACAACAGTGTCTGCATGTTTCACAAATAGAGTTTGGAGAGACGTTGTCGGTGTCTGTATGTTGATTAAATTCTCCCAAACAGTGGGCGCTAAGGATCAGGGCACGGCAGACCATTGCAGCCATTGATCTCGAGCAGAAAAATAAAAGAGCTTACAGCACCTGGTATTCCCAGGCGGTCACCCATCCAAGTACTAACCAGGCCCGACCCTGCTTAGCTTCCGAGATCAGACGAGATCGGGCGTGATCAGGGTGGTATGGCCGTACGCAAATGTTACCGGGTCCATACTACCTTTTATTCAGCAGGAGCACAAAAGGACTGAGAGCGCTGCCGTGGCCAGAGACGGGACTTGTACAGAAACAATGATTAGATCCATAATGAAGGAAAGCAATGCATAAAGACTTTATTCCATACTCAAAGTACCATATGAAAACGCAATGCAATACACTGCGTGTGCGGTTGAGTGATCTTTTGAAGAAATGTAGCGTTGCAACACCAGGGATAGACTGTAATGTATCTCTGTCGTTGCAGCCCTCTGATGCTCCCTGCTGCCGGCGTCACAACAGTGTCTGCATGTTTCACAAATAGAGTTTGGAGAGACGTTGTCAGTGTCTGTATGTTGCTTAAATTCTCCCAAACAGTGGGCGCTAAAGATCTCTGCCCGTATGCAAATTAGCCATGTGCGCCTAACAGAAGAATGACGTAATGTTGAGAACGAGTCATACTAAAAACCGAGAGCAAGCGAAAGCTAAACCAGACTGTATCAATCACACACTTTGGGTCCATTCTAACTTTTGATAAGAGGCTAGTCTTTAAATCTTTGCAGTGACTGAATGTTGATGATAAAACGGATTGTTTTGCATAAGATGAGTGTGTGCGACTGTGTGTTTGTCATTTCCGGCTTCGGCATACCGCATGGTCATGAAGGCCTCGTGGTGAGTTACTTTCTTAGTGAAGCAGCTTAGCCTTACAGTTGGATAAGTTGGAGTGATTGGAGTTTATTTTTCACAGTGAGAGAGGGGTGCACCGGTCCTGGAGGTACTGCAATACCAGGTCGATGCGTGGAGTGGACGGAGCAAGCCCCTATTCCATCTCCCAGTTCCAAAAAACAATTTAATATATGGTCCCCGGGTAGGGGACGTATCAGATATTAAACTGATAAGAACAGATACTACACTTGATCTTAGCCAAAAGGCCGAGAAGCGATGCCCACACATGCTCAGACCAAGAGTCCAGCTTCCCAAACACGTCGCTCCACTTAGCGGTTTGACAGACGACGACAAAACAAATAGAAGACCAGTCACCCTGTGTGCGTGTTTGTGAAAGCTGAAGAAAAATGCCGAGGTCGCTGCATCTCTCTGCTGGTCCCTGCTGCCAGCGTCACTAGTGTGTCTGCATGTTTCTCAAATAGAGTTTGGAGAGACGTTGTCAGTGTCTGTATGTTGCTTAAATTCTCCCAAACAGTGGGCGCTAAAGATCACGGCACGGCAGGCCATTGCAGCCAATGAGCTCGAGTTGAAAAATAAATGTGCTTACAGCACCAGGTGGTCCCCCATCGATGTAGTAACCAGGCCCGACCCTGCTTAGCTTCCGAGATCAGACGAGATCGGGCATGATCAGGCTGTTATGGCCGTAAACTAACATTTCCGGGTCCATACTAGGTTTTATACAGCAGGAGCACATAAGGACTGAGGGTGCTGCCGTGGCCAGAGACGGGACTTGTACAGAAACAATGATTAGATCCATAATGAAGGAAAGCAATGCATAAAGACTTTATTCCATACTCAAAGTACCATATGAAAACGCAATGCAATACACTGCGTGTGCGGTTGAGTGATCTTTTGAAGAAATGTAGCGTTGCAACACCAGGGATAGACTGCAATGTATCTCTGTCGTTGCAGCCCTCTGATGCTCCCTGCTGCCGGCGTCACAACAGTGTCTGCATGTTTCACAAATAGAGTTTGGAGAGACGTTGTCAGTGTCTGTATGTTGCTTAAATTCTCCCAAACAGTGGGCGCTAAGGATCAGGGCACGGCAGACCATTGCAGCCATTGATCTCGAGCAGAAAAATAAAAATGCTTACAGCACCTGGTATTCCCAGGCGGTCACCCATCCAAGTACTAACCAGGCCCGACCCTGCTTAGCTTCCGAGATCAGACGAGATCGGGCGTGATCAGGGTGGTATGGCCGTACGCAAATTTTACCGGGTCCATACTACCTTTTATTCAGCAGGAGCACAAAAGGACTGAGAGCGCTGCCGTGGCCAGAGACGGGACTTGTACAGAAACAATGATTAGATCCATAATGAAGGAAAGCAATGCATAAAGACTTTATTCCATACTCAAAGTACCATATGAAAACGCAATGCAATACACTGCGTGTGCGGTTGAGTGATCTTTTGAAGAAATGTAACGTTGCAACACCAGGGATGGACTGCAATGTATCTCTGTCGTTGCAGCCCTCTGATGCTCCCTGCTGCCGGCGTCACAACAGTGTCTGCATGTTTCACAAATAGAGTTTGGAGAGACGTTGTCGGTGTCTGTATGTTGCTTATATTCTCCCAAACAGTGGGCGCTAAGGATCAGGGCACGGCAGACCATTGCAGCCATTGATCTCGAGCAGAAAAATAAAAATGCTTACAGCACCTGGTATTCCCAGGCGGTCACCCATCCAAGTACTAACCAGGCCCGACCCTGCTTAGCTTCCGAGATCAGACGAGATCGGGCGTGATCAGGGTGGTATGGCCGTACGCAAATGTTACCGGGTCCATACTACCTTTTATTCAGCAGGAGCACAAAAGGACTGAGAGCGCTGCCGTGGCCAGAGACGGGACTTGTACAGAAACAATGATTAGATCCATAATGAAGGAAAGCAATGCATAAAGACTTTATTCCATACTCAAAGTACCATATCAAAACGCAATGCAATACACTGCGTGTGCGGTTGAGTGATCTTTTGAAGAAATGTAGCGTTGCAACACCAGGGATAGACTGCAATGTATCTCTGTCGTTGCAGCCCTCTGATGCTCCCTGCTGCCGGCGTCACAACAGTGTCTGCATGTTTAACAAATAGAGTTTGGAGAGACGTTGTCAGTGTCTGTATGTTGCTTAAATTCTCCCAAACAGTGGGCGCTAAAGATCAGGGCACGGCAGACCATTGCAGCCATTGATCTCGAGCAGAAAAATAAATATGCTTACAGCACCTGGTATTCCCAGGCGGTCACCCATCCAAGTACTAACCAGGCCCGACCCTGCTTAGCTTCCGAGATCAGACGAGATCGGGCGTGATCAGGGTGGTATGGCCGTACGCAAATATTACCGGGTCCATACTACCTTTTATTCAGCAGGAGCACAAAAGGACTGAGCGCGCTGCCGTGGCCAGAGACGGGACTTGTACAGAAACAATGATTAGATCCATAATGAAGGAAAGCAATGCATAAAGACTTTATTCCATACTCAAAGTACCATATCAAAACGCAATGCAATACACTGCGTGTGCGGTTGAGTGATCTTTTGAAGAAATGTAGCGTTGCAACACCAGGGATAGACTGCAATGTATCTCTGTCGTTGCAGCCCTCTGATGCTCCCTGCTGCCGGCGTCACAACAGTGTCTGCATTTTTCACAAATAGAGTTTGGAGAGACGTTGTCAGTGTCTGTATGTTGCTTAAATTCTCCCAAACAGTGGGCGCTAAAGATCAGGGCACGGCAGACCATTGCAGCCATTGATCTCGAGCAGAAAAATAAATATGCTTACAGCACCTGGTATTCCCAGGCGGTCACCCATCCAAGTACTAACCAGGCCCGACCCTGCTTAGCTTCCGAGATCAGACGAGATCGGGGGTGATCAGTGTGGTTTGGCCGTACGCAAATGTTACCGGGTCCATACTACCTTTTATTCAGCAGGAGCACAAAAGGACTGAGAGCGCTGCCGTGGCCAGAGACGGGACTTGTACAGAAACAATGATTAGATCCATAATGAAGGAAAGCAATGCATAAAGACTTTATTCCATACTCAAAGTACCATATCAAAACGCAATGCAATACACTGCGTGTGCGGTTGAGTGATCTTTTGAAGAAATGTAGCGTTGCAACACCAGGGATAGACTGCAATGTATCTCTGTCGTTGCAGCCCTCTGATGCTCCCTGCTGCCGGCGTCACAACAGTGTCTGCATGTTTAACAAATAGAGTTTGGAGAGACGTTGTCAGTGTCTGTATGTTGCTTAAATTCTCCCAAACAGTGGGCGCTAAAGATCAGGGCACGGCAGACCATTGCAGCCATTGATCTCGAGCAGAAAAATAAAAATGCTTACAGCACCTGGTATTCCCAGGCGGTCACCCATCCAAGTACTAACCAGGCCCGACCCTGCTTAGCTTCCGAGATCAGACGAGATCGGGCGTGATCAGGGTGGTATGGCCGTACGCAAATGTTCCCGGGTCCATACTACCTTTTATTCAGCAGGAGCACAAAAGGACAGAGCGCTGCCGTGGCCAGAGACGGGACTTGTACAGAAACAATGATTAGATCCATAATGAAGGAAAGCAATGCATAAAGACTTTATTCCATACTCAAAGTACCATATCAAAACGCAATGCAATACACTGCGTGTGCGGTTGAGTGATCTTTTGAAGAAATGTAGCGTTGCAACACCAGGGATAGACTGCAATGTATCTCTGTCGTTGCAGCCCTCTGATGCTCCCTGCTGCCGGCGTCACAACAGTGTCTGCATTTTTCACAAATAGAGTTTGGAGAGACGTTGTCAGTGTCTGTATGTTGCTTAAATTCTCCCAAACAGTGGGCGCTAAAGATCTCTGCCCGTATGCAAATTAGCCATGTGCGCCTAACAGAAGAATGACGTAATGTTGAGAACGAGTCATACTAAAAACCGAGAGCAAGCGAAAGCTAAACCAGACTGTATCAATCACACACTTGGGGTCCATTCTAACTTTTGATAAGAGGCTAGTCTTTAAATCTTTGCAGTGACTGAATGTTGATGATAAAACGGATTGTTTTGCATAAGATGAGTGTGTGCGACTGTGTGTTTGTCATTTCCGGCTTCGGCATACCGCATGGTCATGAAGGCCTCGTGGTGAGTTACTTTCTTTGTGAAGCAGCTTAGCCTTACAGTTGGATAAGTTGGAGTGATTGGAGTTTATTTTTCACAGTGAGAGAGGGGTGCACCGGTCCTGGAGGTACTGCAATACCAGGTCGATGCGTGGAGTGGACGGAGCAAGCCCCTATTCCATCTCCCAGTTCCAAAAAACAATTTAATATATGGTCCCCGGGTAGGGGACGTATCAGATATTAAACTGATAAGAACAGATACTACACTTGATCTTAGCCAAAAGGCCGAGAAGCGATTCCCACACATGCTCAGACCAAGAGTCCAGCTTCCCAAACACGTCGCTCCACTTAGCGGTTTGACAGACGACGACAAAACAAATAGAAGACCAGTCACCCTGTGTGCGTGTTTGTGAAAGCTGAAGAAAAATGCCGAGGTCGCTGCATCTCTCTGCTGGTCCCTGCTGCCAGCGTCACTAGTGTGTCTGCATGTTTCTCAAATAGAGTTTGGAGAGACGTTGTCAGTGTCTGTATGTTGCTTAAATTCTCCCAAACAGTGGGCGCTAAAGATCACGGCACGGCAGGCCATTGCAGCCAATGAGCTCGAGTTGAAAAATAAATGTGCTTACAGCACCAGGTGGTCCCCCATCGATGTAGTAACCAGGCCCGACCCTGCTTAGCTTCCGAGATCAGACGAGATCGGGCATGATCAGGCTGTTATGGCCGTAAACTAACATTTCCGGGTCCATACTAGGTTTTATACAGCAGGAGCACATAAGGACTGAGGGTGCTGCCGTGGCCAGAGACGGGACTTGTACAGAAACAATGATTAGATCCATAATGAAGGAAAGCAATGCATAAAGACTTTATTCCATACTCAAAGTACCATATCAAAACGCAATGCAATACACTGCGTGTGCGGTTGAGTGATCTTTTGAAGAAATGTTGCGTTGCAACACCAGGGATAGACTGCAATGTATCTCTGTCGTTGCAGCCCTCTGATGCTCCCTGCTGCCGGCGTCACAACAGTGTCTGCATGTTTCACAAATAGAGTTTGGAGAGACGTTGTCGGTGTCTGTATGTTGCTTATATTCTCCCAAACAGTGGGCGCTAAGGATCAGGGCACGGCAGACCATTGCAGCCATTGATCTCGAGCAGAAAAATAAAAATGCTTACAGCACCTGGTATTCCCAGGCGGTCACCCATCCAAGTACTAACCAGGCCCGACCCTGCTTAGCTTCCGAGATCAGACGAGATCGGGCGTGATCAGGGTGGTATGGCCGTACGCAAATGTTACCGGGTCCATACTACCTTTTATTCAGCAGGAGCACAAAAGGACTGAGAGCGCTGCCGTGGCCAGAGACGGGACTTGTACAGAAACAATGATTAGATCCATAATGAAGGAAAGCAATGCATAAAGACTTTATTCCATACTCAAAGTACCATATCAAAACGCAATGCAATACACTGCGTGTGCGGTTGAGTGATCTTTTGAAGAAATGTAGCGTTGCAACACCAGGGATAGACTGCAATGTATCTCTGTCGTTGCAGCCCTCTGATGCTCCCTGCTGCCGGCGTCACAACAGTGTCTGCATGTTTAACAAATAGAGTTTGGAGAGACGTTGTCAGTGTCTGTATGTTGCTTAAATTCTCCCAAACAGTGGGCGCTAAAGATCAGGGCACGGCAGACCATTGCAGCCATTGATCTCGAGCAGAAAAATAAATATGCTTACAGCACCTGGTATTCCCAGGCGGTCACCCATCCAAGTACTAACCAGGCCCGACCCTGCTTAGCTTCCGAGATCAGACGAGATCGGGCGTGATCAGGGTGGTATGGCCGTACGCAAATATTACCGGGTCCATACTACCTTTTATTCAGCAGGAGCACAAAAGGACTGAGCGCGCTGCCGTGGCCAGAGACGGGACTTGTACAGAAACAATGATTAGATCCATAATGAAGGAAAGCAATGCATAAAGACTTTATTCCATACTCAAAGTACCATATCAAAACGCAATGCAATACACTGCGTGTGCGGTTGAGTGATCTTTTGAAGAAATGTAGCGTTGCAACACCAGGGATAGACTGCAATGTATCTCTGTCGTTGCAGCCCTCTGATGCTCCCTGCTGCCGGCGTCACAACAGTGTCTGCATTTTTCACAAATAGAGTTTGGAGAGACGTTGTCAGTGTCTGTATGTTGCTTAAATTCTCCCAAACAGTGGGCGCTAAAGATCAGGGCACGGCAGACCATTGCAGCCATTGATCTCGAGCAGAAAAATAAATATGCTTACAGCACCTGGTATTCCCAGGCGGTCACCCATCCAAGTACTAACCAGGCCCGACCCTGCTTAGCTTCCGAGATCAGACGAGATCGGGGGTGATCAGTGTGGTTTGGCCGTACGCAAATGTTACCGGGTCCATACTACCTTTTATTCAGCAGGAGCACAAAAGGACTGAGAGCGCTGCCGTGGCCAGAGACGGGACTTGTACAGAAACAATGATTAGATCCATAATGAAGGAAAGCAATGCATAAAGACTTTATTCCATACTCAAAGTACCATATCAAAACGCAATGCAATACACTGCGTGTGCGGTTGAGTGATCTTTTGAAGAAATGTAGCGTTGCAACACCAGGGATAGACTGCAATGTATCTCTGTCGTTGCAGCCCTCTGATGCTCCCTGCTGCCGGCGTCACAACAGTGTCTGCATGTTTAACAAATAGAGTTTGGAGAGACGTTGTCAGTGTCTGTATGTTGCTTAAATTCTCCCAAACAGTGGGCGCTAAAGATCAGGGCACGGCAGACCATTGCAGCCATTGATCTCGAGCAGAAAAATAAAAATGCTTACAGCACCTGGTATTCCCAGGCGGTCACCCATCCAAGTACTAACCAGGCCCGACCCTGCTTAGCTTCCGAGATCAGACGAGATCGGGCGTGATCAGGGTGGTATGGCCGTACGCAAATGTTCCCGGGTCCATACTACCTTTTATTCAGCAGGAGCACAAAAGGACAGAGCGCTGCCGTGGCCAGAGACGGGACTTGTACAGAAACAATGATTAGATCCATAATGAAGGAAAGCAATGCATAAAGACTTTATTCCATACTCAAAGTACCATATCAAAACGCAATGCAATACACTGCGTGTGCGGTTGAGTGGTCTTTTGAAGAAATGTAGCGTTGCAACACCAGGGATAGACTGCAATGTATCTCTGTCGTTGCAGCCCTCTGATGCTCCCTGCTGCCGGCGTCACAACAGTGTCTGCATTTTTCACAAATAGAGTTTGGAGAGACGTTGTCAGTGTCTGTATGTTGCTTAAATTCTCCCAAACAGTGGGCGCTAAGGATCAGGGCACGGCAGACCATTGCAGCCATTGATCTCGAGCAGAAAAATAAAAATGCTTACAGCACCTGGTATTCCCAGGCGGTCACCCATCCAAGTACTAACCAGGCCCGACCCTGCTTAGCTTCCGAGATCAGACGAGATCGGGCGTGATCAGGGTGGTATGGCCGTACGCAAATGTTACCGGGTCCATACTACCTTTTATTCAGCAGGAGCACAAAAGGACTGAGAGCGCTGCCGTGGCCAGAGACGGGACTTGTACAGAAACAATGATTAGATCCATAATGAAGGAAAGCAATGCATAAAGACTTTATTCCATACTCAAAGTACCATATCAAAACGCAATGCAATACACTGCGTGTGCGGTTGAGTGATCTTTTGAAGAAATGTAGCGTTGCAACACCAGGGATAGACTGTAATGTATCTCTGTCGTTGCAGCCCTCTGATGCTCCCTGCTGCCGGCGTCACAACAGTGTCTGCATGTTTCACAAATAGAGTTTGGAGAGACGTTGTCAGTGTCTGTATGTTGCTTAAATTCTCCCAAACAGTGGGCGCTAAAGATCAGGGCACGGCAGACCATTGCAGCCATTGATCTCGAGCAGAAAAATAAAAATGCTTACAGCACCTGGTATTCCCAGGCGGTCACCCATCCAAGTACTAACCAGGCCCGACCCTGCTTAGCTTCCGAGATCAGACGAGATCGGGCGTGATCAGGGTGGTATGGCCGTACGCAAATGTTACCGGGTCCATACTACCTTTTATTCAGCAGGAGCACAAAAGGACTGAGAGCGCTGCCGTGGCCAGAGACGGGACTTGTACAGAAACAATGATTAGATCCATAATGAAGGAAAGCAATGCATAAAGACTTTATTCCATACTCAAAGTACCATATGAAAACGCAATGCAATACACTGCGTGTGCGGTTGAGTGATCTTTTGAAGAAATGTAGCGTTGCAACACCAGGGATAGACTGCAATGTATCTCTGTCGTTGCAGCCCTCTGATGCTCCCTGCTGCCGGCGTCACAACAGTGTCTGCATGTTTCACAAATAGAGTTTGGAGAGACGTTGTCGGTGTCTGTATGTTGCTTATATTCTCCCAAACAGTGGGCGCTAAGGATCAGGGCACGGCAGACCATTGCAGCCATTGATCTCGAGCAGAAAAATAATTATGCTTACAGCACCTGGTATTCCCAGGCGGTCACCCATCCAAGTACTAACCAGGCCCGACCCTGCTTAGCTTCCGAGATCACACGAGATCGGGCGTGATCAGGGTGGTATGGCCGTACGCAAATGTTACCGGGTCCATACTACCTTTTATTCAGCAGGAGCACAAAAGGACTGAGAGCGCTGCCGTGGCCAGAGACGGGACTTGTACAGAAACAATGATTAGATCCATAATGAAGGAAAGCAATGCATAAAGACTTTATTCCATACTCAAAGTACCATATGAAAACGCAATGCAATACACTGCGTGTGCGGTTGAGTGATCTTTTGAAGAAATGTAGCGTTGCAACACCAGGGATAGACTGTAATGTATCTCTGTCGTTGCAGCCCTCTGATGCTCCCTGCTGCCGGCGTCACAACAGTGTCTGCATGTTTCACAAATAGAGTTTGGAGAGACGTTGTCAGTGTCTGTATGTTGCTTAAATTCTCCCAAACAGTGGGCGCTAAGGATCAGGGCACGGCAGACCATTGCAGCCATTGATCTCGAGCAGAAAAATAATTATGCTTACAGCACCTGGTATTCCCAGGCGGTCACCCATCCAAGTACTGACCAGGCCCGACCCTGCTTAGCTTCCGAGATCAGACGAGATCGGGCGTGATCAGGGTGGTATGGCCGTACGCAAATGTTACCGGGTCCATACTACCTTTTATTCAGCAGGAGCACAAAAGGACTGAGAGCGCTGCCGTGGCCAGAGACGGGACTTGTACAGAAACAATGATTAGATCCATAATGAAGGAAAGCAATGCATAAAGACTTTATTCCATACTCAAAGTACCATATGAAAACGCAATGCAATACACTGCGTGTGCGGTTGAGTGATCTTTTGAAGAAATGTAGCGTTGCAACACCAGGGATAGACTGCAATGTATCTCTGTCGTTGCAGCCCTCTGATGCTCCCTGCTGCCGGCGTCACAACAGTGTCTGCATGTTTCACAAATAGAGTTTGGAGAGACGTTGTCGGTGTCTGTATGTTGATTAAATTCTCCCAAACAGTGGGCGCTAAGGATCAGGGCACGGCAGACCATTGCAGCCATTGATCTCGAGCAGAAAAATAAAAGAGCTTACAGCACCTGGTATTCCCAGGCGGTCACCCATCCAAGTACTAACCAGGCCCGACCCTGCTTAGCTTCCGAGATCAGACGAGATCGGGCGTGATCAGGGTGGTATGGCCGTACGCAAATGTTACCGGGTCCATACTACCTTTTATTCAGCAGGAGCACAAAAGGACTGAGAGCGCTGCCGTGGCCAGAGACGGGACTTGTACAGAAACAATGATTAGATCCATAATGAAGGAAAGCAATGCATAAAGACTTTATTCCATACTCAAAGTACCATATGAAAACGCAATGCAATACACTGCGTGTGCGGTTGAGTGATCTTTTGAAGAAATGTAGCGTTGCAACACCAGGGATAGACTGTAATGTATCTCTGTCGTTGCAGCCCTCTGATGCTCCCTGCTGCCGGCGTCACAACAGTGTCTGCATGTTTCACAAATAGAGTTTGGAGAGACGTTGTCAGTGTCTGTATGTTGCTTAAATTCTCCCAAACAGTGGGCGCTAAAGATCTCTGCCCGTATGCAAATTAGCCATGTGCGCCTAACAGAAGAATGACGTAATGTTGAGAACGAGTCATACTAAAAACCGAGAGCAAGCGAAAGCTAAACCAGACTGTATCAATCACACACTTTGGGTCCATTCTAACTTTTGATAAGAGGCTAGTCTTTAAATCTTTGCAGTGACTGAATGTTGATGATAAAACGGATTGTTTTGCATAAGATGAGTGTGTGCGACTGTGTGTTTGTCATTTCCGGCTTCGGCATACCGCATGGTCATGAAGGCCTCGTGGTGAGTTACTTTCTTAGTGAAGCAGCTTAGCCTTACAGTTGGATAAGTTGGAGTGATTGGAGTTTATTTTTCACAGTGAGAGAGGGGTGCACCGGTCCTGGAGGTACTGCAATACCAGGTCGATGCGTGGAGTGGACGGAGCAAGCCCCTATTCCATCTCCCAGTTCCAAAAAACAATTTAATATATGGTCCCCGGGTAGGGGACGTATCAGATATTAAACTGATAAGAACAGATACTACACTTGATCTTAGCCAAAAGGCCGAGAAGCGATGCCCACACATGCTCAGACCAAGAGTCCAGCTTCCCAAACACGTCGCTCCACTTAGCGGTTTGACAGACGACGACAAAACAAATAGAAGACCAGTCACCCTGTGTGCGTGTTTGTGAAAGCTGAAGAAAAATGCCGAGGTCGCTGCATCTCTCTGCTGGTCCCTGCTGCCAGCGTCACTAGTGTGTCTGCATGTTTCTCAAATAGAGTTTGGAGAGACGTTGTCAGTGTCTGTATGTTGCTTAAATTCTCCCAAACAGTGGGCGCTAAAGATCACGGCACGGCAGGCCATTGCAGCCAATGAGCTCGAGTTGAAAAATAAATGTGCTTACAGCACCAGGTGGTCCCCCATCGATGTAGTAACCAGGCCCGACCCTGCTTAGCTTCCGAGATCAGACGAGATCGGGCATGATCAGGCTGTTATGGCCGTAAACTAACATTTCCGGGTCCATACTAGGTTTTATACAGCAGGAGCACATAAGGACTGAGGGTGCTGCCGTGGCCAGAGACGGGACTTGTACAGAAACAATGATTAGATCCATAATGAAGGAAAGCAATGCATAAAGACTTTATTCCATACTCAAAGTACCATATGAAAACGCAATGCAATACACTGCGTGTGCGGTTGAGTGATCTTTTGAAGAAATGTAGCGTTGCAACACCAGGGATAGACTGCAATGTATCTCTGTCGTTGCAGCCCTCTGATGCTCCCTGCTGCCGGCGTCACAACAGTGTCTGCATGTTTCACAAATAGAGTTTGGAGAGACGTTGTCAGTGTCTGTATGTTGCTTAAATTCTCCCAAACAGTGGGCGCTAAGGATCAGGGCACGGCAGACCATTGCAGCCATTGATCTCGAGCAGAAAAATAAAAATGCTTACAGCACCTGGTATTCCCAGGCGGTCACCCATCCAAGTACTAACCAGGCCCGACCCTGCTTAGCTTCCGAGATCAGACGAGATCGGGCGTGATCAGGGTGGTATGGCCGTACGCAAATTTTACCGGGTCCATACTACCTTTTATTCAGCAGGAGCACAAAAGGACTGAGAGCGCTGCCGTGGCCAGAGACGGGACTTGTACAGAAACAATGATTAGATCCATAATGAAGGAAAGCAATGCATAAAGACTTTATTCCATACTCAAAGTACCATATGAAAACGCAATGCAATACACTGCGTGTGCGGTTGAGTGATCTTTTGAAGAAATGTAACGTTGCAACACCAGGGATGGACTGCAATGTATCTCTGTCGTTGCAGCCCTCTGATGCTCCCTGCTGCCGGCGTCACAACAGTGTCTGCATGTTTCACAAATAGAGTTTGGAGAGACGTTGTCGGTGTCTGTATGTTGCTTATATTCTCCCAAACAGTGGGCGCTAAGGATCAGGGCACGGCAGACCATTGCAGCCATTGATCTCGAGCAGAAAAATAAAAATGCTTACAGCACCTGGTATTCCCAGGCGGTCACCCATCCAAGTACTAACCAGGCCCGACCCTGCTTAGCTTCCGAGATCAGACGAGATCGGGCGTGATCAGGGTGGTATGGCCGTACGCAAATGTTACCGGGTCCATACTACCTTTTATTCAGCAGGAGCACAAAAGGACTGAGAGCGCTGCCGTGGCCAGAGACGGGACTTGTACAGAAACAATGATTAGATCCATAATGAAGGAAAGCAATGCATAAAGACTTTATTCCATACTCAAAGTACCATATCAAAACGCAATGCAATACACTGCGTGTGCGGTTGAGTGATCTTTTGAAGAAATGTAGCGTTGCAACACCAGGGATAGACTGCAATGTATCTCTGTCGTTGCAGCCCTCTGATGCTCCCTGCTGCCGGCGTCACAACAGTGTCTGCATGTTTAACAAATAGAGTTTGGAGAGACGTTGTCAGTGTCTGTATGTTGCTTAAATTCTCCCAAACAGTGGGCGCTAAAGATCAGGGCACGGCAGACCATTGCAGCCATTGATCTCGAGCAGAAAAATAAATATGCTTACAGCACCTGGTATTCCCAGGCGGTCACCCATCCAAGTACTAACCAGGCCCGACCCTGCTTAGCTTCCGAGATCAGACGAGATCGGGCGTGATCAGGGTGGTATGGCCGTACGCAAATATTACCGGGTCCATACTACCTTTTATTCAGCAGGAGCACAAAAGGACTGAGCGCGCTGCCGTGGCCAGAGACGGGACTTGTACAGAAACAATGATTAGATCCATAATGAAGGAAAGCAATGCATAAAGACTTTATTCCATACTCAAAGTACCATATCAAAACGCAATGCAATACACTGCGTGTGCGGTTGAGTGATCTTTTGAAGAAATGTAGCGTTGCAACACCAGGGATAGACTGCAATGTATCTCTGTCGTTGCAGCCCTCTGATGCTCCCTGCTGCCGGCGTCACAACAGTGTCTGCATTTTTCACAAATAGAGTTTGGAGAGACGTTGTCAGTGTCTGTATGTTGCTTAAATTCTCCCAAACAGTGGGCGCTAAAGATCAGGGCACGGCAGACCATTGCAGCCATTGATCTCGAGCAGAAAAATAAATATGCTTACAGCACCTGGTATTCCCAGGCGGTCACCCATCCAAGTACTAACCAGGCCCGACCCTGCTTAGCTTCCGAGATCAGACGAGATCGGGGGTGATCAGTGTGGTTTGGCCGTACGCAAATGTTACCGGGTCCATACTACCTTTTATTCAGCAGGAGCACAAAAGGACTGAGAGCGCTGCCGTGGCCAGAGACGGGACTTGTACAGAAACAATGATTAGATCCATAATGAAGGAAAGCAATGCATAAAGACTTTATTCCATACTCAAAGTACCATATCAAAACGCAATGCAATACACTGCGTGTGCGGTTGAGTGATCTTTTGAAGAAATGTAGCGTTGCAACACCAGGGATAGACTGCAATGTATCTCTGTCGTTGCAGCCCTCTGATGCTCCCTGCTGCCGGCGTCACAACAGTGTCTGCATGTTTAACAAATAGAGTTTGGAGAGACGTTGTCAGTGTCTGTATGTTGCTTAAATTCTCCCAAACAGTGGGCGCTAAAGATCAGGGCACGGCAGACCATTGCAGCCATTGATCTCGAGCAGAAAAATAAAAATGCTTACAGCACCTGGTATTCCCAGGCGGTCACCCATCCAAGTACTAACCAGGCCCGACCCTGCTTAGCTTCCGAGATCAGACGAGATCGGGCGTGATCAGGGTGGTATGGCCGTACGCAAATGTTCCCGGGTCCATACTACCTTTTATTCAGCAGGAGCACAAAAGGACAGAGCGCTGCCGTGGCCAGAGACGGGACTTGTACAGAAACAATGATTAGATCCATAATGAAGGAAAGCAATGCATAAAGACTTTATTCCATACTCAAAGTACCATATGAAAACGCAATGCAATACACTGCGTGTGCGGTTGAGTGATCTTTTGAAGAAATGTAGCGTTGCAACACCAGGGATAGACTGCAATGTATCTCTGTCGTTGCAGCCCTCTGATGCTCCCTGCTGCCGGCGTCACAACAGTGTCTGCATTTTTCACAAATAGAGTTTGGAGAGACGTTGTCAGTGTCTGTATGTTGCTTAAATTCTCCCAAACAGTGGGCGCTAAAGATCTCTGCCCGTATGCAAATTAGCCATGTGCGCCTAACAGAAGAATGACGTAATGTTGAGAACGAGTCATACTAAAAACCGAGAGCAAGCGAAAGCTAAACCAGACTGTATCAATCACACACTTGGGGTCCATTCTAACTTTTGATAAGAGGCTAGTCTTTAAATCTTTGCAGTGACTGAATGTTGATGATAAAACGGATTGTTTTGCATAAGATGAGTGTGTGCGACTGTGTGTTTGTCATTTCCGGCTTCGGCATACCGCATGGTCATGAAGGCCTCGTGGTGAGTTACTTTCTTTGTGAAGCAGCTTAGCCTTACAGTTGGATAAGTTGGAGTGATTGGAGTTTATTTTTCACAGTGAGAGAGGGGTGCACCGGTCCTGGAGGTACTGCAATACCAGGTCGATGCGTGGAGTGGACGGAGCAAGCCCCTATTCCATCTCCCAGTTCCAAAAAACAATTTAATATATGGTCCCCGGGTAGGGGACGTATCAGATATTAAACTGATAAGAACAGATACTACACTTGATCTTAGCCAAAAGGCCGAGAAGCGATTCCCACACATGCTCAGACCAAGAGTCCAGCTTCCCAAACACGTCGCTCCACTTAGCGGTTTGACAGACGACGACAAAACAAATAGAAGACCAGTCACCCTGTGTGCGTGTTTGTGAAAGCTGAAGAAAAATGCCGAGGTCGCTGCATCTCTCTGCTGGTCCCTGCTGCCAGCGTCACTAGTGTGTCTGCATGTTTCTCAAATAGAGTTTGGAGAGACGTTGTCAGTGTCTGTATGTTGCTTAAATTCTCCCAAACAGTGGGCGCTAAAGATCACGGCACGGCAGGCCATTGCAGCCAATGAGCTCGAGTTGAAAAATAAATGTGCTTACAGCACCAGGTGGTCCCCCATCGATGTAGTAACCAGGCCCGACCCTGCTTAGCTTCCGAGATCAGACGAGATCGGGCATGATCAGGCTGTTATGGCCGTAAACTAACATTTCCGGGTCCATACTAGGTTTTATACAGCAGGAGCACATAAGGACTGAGGGTGCTGCCGTGGCCAGAGACGGGACTTGTACAGAAACAATGATTAGATCCATAATGAAGGAAAGCAATGCATAAAGACTTTATTCCATACTCAAAGTACCATATCAAAACGCAATGCAATACACTGCGTGTGCGGTTGAGTGATCTTTTGAAGAAATGTTGCGTTGCAACACCAGGGATAGACTGCAATGTATCTCTGTCGTTGCAGCCCTCTGATGCTCCCTGCTGCCGGCGTCACAACAGTGTCTGCATGTTTCACAAATAGAGTTTGGAGAGACGTTGTCGGTGTCTGTATGTTGCTTATATTCTCCCAAACAGTGGGCGCTAAGGATCAGGGCACGGCAGACCATTGCAGCCATTGATCTCGAGCAGAAAAATAAAAGTGCTTACAGCACCTGGTATTCCCAGGCGGTCACCCATCCAAGTACTAACCAAGCCCGACCCTGCTTAGCTTCCGAGATCAGACGAGACCGGGCGTGATCAGGGTGGTATGGCCGTACGCAAATGTTACCGGGTCCATACTACCTTTTATTCAGCAGGAGCACAAAAGGACTGAGAGCGCTGCCGTGGCCAGAGACGGGACTTGTACAGAAACAATGATTAGATCCATAATGAAGGAAAGCAATGCATAAAGACTTTATTCCATACTCAAAGTACCATATCAAAACGCAATGCAATACACTGCGTGTGCGGTTGAGTGATCTTTTGAAGAAATGTAGCGTTGCAACACCAGGGATAGACTGCAATGTATCTCTGTCGTTGCAGCCCTCTGATGCTCCCTGCTGCCGGCGTCACAACAGTGTCTGCATGTTTCACAAATAGAGTTTGGAGAGACGTTGTCAGTGTCTGTATGTTGCTTAAATTCTCCCAAACAGTGGGCGCTAAGGATCAGGGCACCGCAGATCATTGCAGCCATTGATCTCGAGCAGAAAAATAAAAATGCTTACAGCACCTGGTATTCCCAGGCGGTCACCCATCCAAGTACTAACCAGGCCCGACCCTGCTTAGCTTCCGAGATCAGACGAGATCGGGCGTGATCAGGGTGGTATGGCCGTACGCAAATGTTACCGGGTCCATACTACCTTTTATTCAGCAGGAGCACAAAAGGACTGAGAGCGCTGCCGTGGCCAGAGACGGGACTTGTACAGAAACAATGATTAGATCCATAATGAAGGAAAGCAATGCATAAAGACTTTATTCCATACTCAAAGTACCATATCAAAACGCAATGCAATACACTGCGTGTGCGGTTGAGTGATCTTTTGAAGAAATGTAGCGTTGCAACACCAGGGATAGACTGCAATGTATCTCTGTCGTTGCAGCCCTCTGATGCTCCCTGCTGCCGGCGTCACAACAGTGTCTGCATTTTTCACAAATAGAGTTTGGAGAGACGTTGTCAGTGTCTGTATGTTGCTTAAATTCTCCCAAACAGTGGGCGCTAAGGATCAGGGCACGGCAGACCATTGCAGCCATTGATCTCGAGCAGAAAAATAAAAATGCTTACAGCACCTGGTATTCCCAGGCGGTCACCCATTCAAGTACTAACCAGGCCCGACCCTGCTTAGCTTCCGAGATCAGACGAGATCGGGCGTGATCAGGGTGGTATGGCCGTACGCAAATGTTACCGGGTCCATACTACCTTTTATTCAGCAGGAGCACAAAAGGACTGAGAGCGCTGCCGTGGCCAGAGACGGGACTTGTACAGAAACAATGATTAGATCCATAATGAAGGAAAGCAATGCATAAAGACTTTATTCCATACTCAAAGTACCATATCAAAACGCAATGCAATACACTGCGTGTGCGGTTGAGTGATCTTTTGAAGAAATGTAGCGTTGCAACACCAGGGATAGACTGTAATGTATCTCTGTCGTTGCAGCCCTCTGATGCTCCCTGCTGCCGGCGTCACAACAGTGTCTGCATGTTTCACAAATAGAGTTTGGAGAGACGTTGTCAGTGTCTGTATGTTGCTTAAATTCTCCCAAACAGTGGGCGCTAAAGATCAGGGCACGGCAGACCATTGCAGCCATTGATCTCGAGCAGAAAAATAAAAATGCTTACAGCACCTGGTATTCCCAGGCGGTCACCCATCCAAGTACTAACCAGGCCCGACCCTGCTTAGCTTCCGAGATCAGACGAGATCGGGCGTGATCAGGGTGGTATGGCCGTACGCAAATGTTACCGGGTCCATACTACCTTTTATTCAGCAGGAGCACAAAAGGACTGAGAGCGCTGCCGTGGCCAGAGACGGGACTTGTACAGAAACAATGATTAGATCCATAATGAAGGAAAGCAATGCATAAAGACTTTATTCCATACTCAAAGTACCATATCAAAACGCAATGCAATACACTGCGTGTGCGGTTGAGTGATCTTTTGAAGAAATGTAGCGTTGCAACACCAGGGATAGACTGCAATGTATCTCTGTCGTTGCAGCCCTCTGATGCTCCCTGCTGCCGGCGTCACAACAGTGTCTGCATGTTTCACAAATAGAGTTTGGAGAGACGTTGTCGGTGTCTGTATGTTGCTTATATTCTCCCAAACAGTGGGCGCTAAGGATCAGGGCACGGCAGACCATTGCAGCCATTGATCTCGAGCAGAAAAATAATTATGCTTACAGCACCTGGTATTCCCAGGCGGTCACCCATCCAAGTACTGACCAGGCCCGACCCTGCTTAGCTTCCGAGATCAGACGAGATCGGGCGTGATCAGGGTGGTATGGCCGTACGCAAATGTTACCGGGTCCATACTACCTTTTATTCAGCAGGAGCACAAAAGGACTGAGAGCGCTGCCGTGGCCAGAGACGGGACTTGTACAGAAACAATGATTAGATCCATAATGAAGGAAAGCAATGCATAAAGACTTTATTCCATACTCAAAGTACCATATGAAAACGCAATGCAATACACTGCGTGTGCGGTTGAGTGATCTTTTGAAGAAATGTAGCGTTGCAACACCAGGGATAGACTGCAATGTATCTCTGTCGTTGCAGCCCTCTGATGCTCCCTGCTGCCGGCGTCACAACAGTGTCTGCATGTTTCACAAATAGAGTTTGGAGAGACGTTGTCGGTGTCTGTATGTTGATTAAATTCTCCCAAACAGTGGGCGCTAAGGATCAGGGCACGGCAGACCATTGCAGCCATTGATCTCGAGCAGAAAAATAAAAGAGCTTACAGCACCTGGTATTCCCAGGCGGTCACCCATCCAAGTACTAACCAGGCCCGACCCTGCTTAGCTTCCGAGATCAGACGAGATCGGGCGTGATCAGGGTGGTATGGCCGTACGCAAATGTTACCGGGTCCATACTACCTTTTATTCAGCAGGAGCACAAAAGGACTGAGAGCGCTGCCGTGGCCAGAGACGGGACTTGTACAGAAACAATGATTAGATCCATAATGAAGGAAAGCAATGCATAAAGACTTTATTCCATACTCAAAGTACCATATGAAAACGCAATGCAATACACTGCGTGTGCGGTTGAGTGATCTTTTGAAGAAATGTAGCGTTGCAACACCAGGGATAGACTGTAATGTATCTCTGTCGTTGCAGCCCTCTGATGCTCCCTGCTGCCGGCGTCACAACAGTGTCTGCATGTTTCACAAATAGAGTTTGGAGAGACGTTGTCAGTGTCTGTATGTTGCTTAAATTCTCCCAAACAGTGGGCGCTAAAGATCTCTGCCCGTATGCAAATTAGCCATGTGCGCCTAACAGAAGAATGACGTAATGTTGAGAACGAGTCATACTAAAAACCGAGAGCAAGCGAAAGCTAAACCAGACTGTATCAATCACACACTTTGGGTCCATTCTAACTTTTGATAAGAGGCTAGTCTTTAAATCTTTGCAGTGACTGAATGTTGATGATAAAACGGATTGTTTTGCATAAGATGAGTGTGTGCGACTGTGTGTTTGTCATTTCCGGCTTCGGCATACCGCATGGTCATGAAGGCCTCGTGGTGAGTTACTTTCTTAGTGAAGCAGCTTAGCCTTACAGTTGGATAAGTTGGAGTGATTGGAGTTTATTTTTCACAGTGAGAGAGGGGTGCACCGGTCCTGGAGGTACTGCAATACCAGGTCGATGCGTGGAGTGGACGGAGCAAGCCCCTATTCCATCTCCCAGTTCCAAAAAACAATTTAATATATGGTCCCCGGGTAGGGGACGTATCAGATATTAAACTGATAAGAACAGATACTACACTTGATCTTAGCCAAAAGGCCGAGAAGCGATGCCCACACATGCTCAGACCAAGAGTCCAGCTTCCCAAACACGTCGCTCCACTTAGCGGTTTGACAGACGACGACAAAACAAATAGAAGACCAGTCACCCTGTGTGCGTGTTTGTGAAAGCTGAAGAAAAATGCCGAGGTCGCTGCATCTCTCTGCTGGTCCCTGCTGCCAGCGTCACTAGTGTGTCTGCATGTTTCTCAAATAGAGTTTGGAGAGACGTTGTCAGTGTCTGTATGTTGCTTAAATTCTCCCAAACAGTGGGCGCTAAAGATCACGGCACGGCAGGCCATTGCAGCCAATGAGCTCGAGTTGAAAAATAAATGTGCTTACAGCACCAGGTGGTCCCCCATCGATGTAGTAACCAGGCCCGACCCTGCTTAGCTTCCGAGATCAGACGAGATCGGGCATGATCAGGCTGTTATGGCCGTAAACTAACATTTCCGGGTCCATACTAGGTTTTATACAGCAGGAGCACATAAGGACTGAGGGTGCTGCCGTGGCCAGAGACGGGACTTGTACAGAAACAATGATTAGATCCATAATGAAGGAAAGCAATGCATAAAGACTTTATTCCATACTCAAAGTACCATATCAAAACGCAATGCAATACACTGCGTGTGCGGTTGAGTGATCTTTTGAAGAAATGTTGCGTTGCAACACCAGGGATAGACTGCAATGTATCTCTGTCGTTGCAGCCCTCTGATGCTCCCTGCTGCCGGCGTCACAACAGTGTCTGCATGTTTCACAAATAGAGTTTGGAGAGACGTTGTCGGTGTCTGTATGTTGCTTATATTCTCCCAAACAGTGGGCGCTAAGGATCAGGGCACGGCAGACCATTGCAGCCATTGATCTCGAGCAGAAAAATAAAAGTGCTTACAGCACCTGGTATTCCCAGGCGGTCACCCATCCAAGTACTAACCAAGCCCGACCCTGCTTAGCTTCCGAGATCAGACGAGACCGGGCGTGATCAGGGTGGTATGGCCGTACGCAAATGTTACCGGGTCCATACTACCTTTTATTCAGCAGGAGCACAAAAGGACTGAGAGCGCTGCCGTGGCCAGAGACGGGACTTGTACAGAAACAATGATTAGATCCATAATGAAGGAAAGCAATGCATAAAGACTTTATTCCATACTCAAAGTACCATATCAAAACGCAATGCAATACACTGCGTGTGCGGTTGAGTGATCTTTTGAAGAAATGTAGCGTTGCAACACCAGGGATAGACTGCAATGTATCTCTGTCGTTGCAGCCCTCTGATGCTCCCTGCTGCCGGCGTCACAACAGTGTCTGCATGTTTCACAAATAGAGTTTGGAGAGACGTTGTCAGTGTCTGTATGTTGCTTAAATTCTCCCAAACAGTGGGCGCTAAGGATCAGGGCACGGCAGATCATTGCAGCCATTGATCTCGAGCAGAAAAATAAAAATGCTTACAGCACCTGGTATTCCCAGGCGGTCACCCATCCAAGTACTAACCAGGCCCGACCCTGCTTAGCTTCCGAGATCAGAAGAGATCGGGCGTGATCAGGGTGGTATGGCCGTACGCAAATGTTACCGGGTCCATACTACCTTTTATTCAGCAGGAGCACAAAAGGACTGAGAGCGCTGCCGTGGCCAGAGACGGGACTTGTACAGAAACAATGATTAGATCCATAATGAAGGAAAGCAATGCATAAAGACTTTATTCCATACTCAAAGTACCATATCAAAACGCAATGCAATACACTGCGTGTGCGGTTGAGTGATCTTTTGAAGAAATGTAGCGTTGCAACACCAGGGATAGACTGCAATGTATCTCTGTCGTTGCAGCCCTCTGATGCTCCCTGCTGCCGGCGTCACAACAGTGTCTGCATTTTTCACAAATAGAGTTTGGAGAGACGTTGTCAGTGTCTGTATGTTGCTTAAATTCTCCCAAACAGTGGGCGCTAAGGATCAGGGCACGGCAGACCATTGCAGCCATTGATCTCGAGCAGAAAAATAAAAATGCTTACAGCACCTGGTATTCCCAGGCGGTCACCCATCCAAGTACTAACCAGGCCCGACCCTGCTTAGCTTCCGAGATCAGACGAGATCGGGCGTGATCAGGGTGGTATGGCCGTACGCAAATGTTACCGGGTCCATACTACCTTTTATTCAGCAGGAGCACAAAAGGACTGAGAGCGCTGCCGTGGCCAGAGACGGGACTTGTACAGAAACAATGATTAGATCCATAATGAAGGAAAGCAATGCATAAAGACTTTATTCCATACTCAAAGTACCATATCAAAACGCAATGCAATACACTGCGTGTGCGGTTGAGTGATCTTTTGAAGAAATGTAGCGTTGCAACACCAGGGATAGACTGTAATGTATCTCTGTCGTTGCAGCCCTCTGATGCTCCCTGCTGCCGGCGTCACAACAGTGTCTGCATGTTTCACAAATAGAGTTTGGAGAGACGTTGTCAGTGTCTGTATGTTGCTTAAATTCTCCCAAACAGTGGGCGCTAAAGATCAGGGCACGGCAGACCATTGCAGCCATTGATCTCGAGCAGAAAAATAAAAATGCTTACAGCACCTGGTATTCCCAGGCGGTCACCCATCCAAGTACTAACCAGGCCCGACCCTGCTTAGCTTCCGAGATCAGACGAGATCGGGCGTGATCAGGGTGGTATGGCCGTACGCAAATGTTACCGGGTCCATACTACCTTTTATTCAGCAGGAGCACAAAAGGACTGAGAGCGCTGCCGTGGCCAGAGACGGGACTTGTACAGAAACAATGATTAGATCCATAATGAAGGAAAGCAATGCATAAAGACTTTATTCCATACTCAAAGTACCATATGAAAACGCAATGCAATACACTGCGTGTGCGGTTGAGTGATCTTTTGAAGAAATGTAGCGTTGCAACACCAGGGATAGACTGCAATGTATCTCTGTCGTTGCAGCCCTCTGATGCTCCCTGCTGCCGGCGTCACAACAGTGTCTGCATGTTTCACAAATAGAGTTTGGAGAGACGTTGTCGGTGTCTGTATGTTGCTTATATTCTCCCAAACAGTGGGCGCTAAGGATCAGGGCACGGCAGACCATTGCAGCCATTGATCTCGAGCAGAAAAATAATTATGCTTACAGCACCTGGTATTCCCAGGCGGTCACCCATCCAAGTACTAACCAGGCCCGACCCTGCTTAGCTTCCGAGATCACACGAGATCGGGCGTGATCAGGGTGGTATGGCCGTACGCAAATGTTACCGGGTCCATACTACCTTTTATTCAGCAGGAGCACAAAAGGACTGAGAGCGCTGCCGTGGCCAGAGACGGGACTTGTACAGAAACAATGATTAGATCCATAATGAAGGAAAGCAATGCATAAAGACTTTATTCCATACTCAAAGTACCATATGAAAACGCAATGCAATACACTGCGTGTGCGGTTGAGTGATCTTTTGAAGAAATGTAGCGTTGCAACACCAGGGATAGACTGTAATGTATCTCTGTCGTTGCAGCCCTCTGATGCTCCCTGCTGCCGGCGTCACAACAGTGTCTGCATGTTTCACAAATAGAGTTTGGAGAGACGTTGTCAGTGTCTGTATGTTGCTTAAATTCTCCCAAACAGTGGGCGCTAAGGATCAGGGAACGGCAGACCATTGCAGCCATTGATCTCGAGCAGAAAAATAATTATGCTTACAGCACCTGGTATTCCCAGGCGGTCACCCATCCAAGTACTGACCAGGCCCGACCCTGCTTAGCTTCCGAGATCAGACGAGATCGGGCGTGATCAGGGTGGTATGGCCGTACGCAAATGTTACCGGGTCCATACTACCTTTTATTCAGCAGGAGCACAAAAGGACTGAGAGCGCTGCCGTGGCCAGAGACGGGACTTGTACAGAAACAATGATTAGATCCATAATGAAGGAAAGCAATGCATAAAGACTTTATTCCATACTCAAAGTACCATATGAAAACGCAATGCAATACACTGCGTGTGCGGTTGAGTGATCTTTTGAAGAAATGTAGCGTTGCAACACCAGGGATAGACTGCAATGTATCTCTGTCGTTGCAGCCCTCTGATGCTCCCTGCTGCCGGCGTCACAACAGTGTCTGCATGTTTCACAAATAGAGTTTGGAGAGACGTTGTCGGTGTCTGTATGTTGATTAAATTCTCCCAAACAGTGGGCGCTAAGGATCAGGGCACGGCAGACCATTGCAGCCATTGATCTCGAGCAGAAAAATAAAAGAGCTTACAGCACCTGGTATTCCCAGGCGGTCACCCATCCAAGTACTAACCAGGCCCGACCCTGCTTAGCTTCCGAGATCAGACGAGATCGGGCGTGATCAGGGTGGTATGGCCGTACGCAAATGTTACCGGGTCCATACTACCTTTTATTCAGCAGGAGCACAAAAGGACTGAGAGCGCTGCCGTGGCCAGAGACGGGACTTGTACAGAAACAATGATTAGATCCATAATGAAGGAAAGCAATGCATAAAGACTTTATTCCATACTCAAAGTACCATATGAAAACGCAATGCAATACACTGCGTGTGCGGTTGAGTGATCTTTTGAAGAAATGTAGCGTTGCAACACCAGGGATAGACTGTAATGTATCTCTGTCGTTGCAGCCCTCTGATGCTCCCTGCTGCCGGCGTCACAACAGTGTCTGCATGTTTCACAAATAGAGTTTGGAGAGACGTTGTCAGTGTCTGTATGTTGCTTAAATTCTCCCAAACAGTGGGCGCTAAAGATCTCTGCCCGTATGCAAATTAGCCATGTGCGCCTAACAGAAGAATGACGTAATGTTGAGAACGAGTCATACTAAAAACCGAGAGCAAGCGAAAGCTAAACCAGACTGTATCAATCACACACTTTGGGTCCATTCTAACTTTTGATAAGAGGCTAGTCTTTAAATCTTTGCAGTGACTGAATGTTGATGATAAAACGGATTGTTTTGCATAAGATGAGTGTGTGCGACTGTGTGTTTGTCATTTCCGGCTTCGGCATACCGCATGGTCATGAAGGCCTCGTGGTGAGTTACTTTCTTAGTGAAGCAGCTTAGCCTTACAGTTGGATAAGTTGGAGTGATTGGAGTTTATTTTTCACAGTGAGAGAGGGGTGCACCGGTCCTGGAGGTACTGCAATACCAGGTCGATGCGTGGAGTGGACGGAGCAAGCCCCTATTCCATCTCCCAGTTCCAAAAAACAATTTAATATATGGTCCCCGGGTAGGGGACGTATCAGATATTAAACTGATAAGAACAGATACTACACTTGATCTTAGCCAAAAGGCCGAGAAGCGATGCCCACACATGCTCAGACCAAGAGTCCAGCTTCCCAAACACGTAGCTCCACTTAGCGGTTTGACAGACGACGACAAAACAAATAGAAGACCAGTCACCCTGTGTGCGTGTTTGTGAAAGCTGAAGAAAAATGCCGAGGTCGCTGCATCTCTCTGCTGGTCCCTGCTGCCAGCGTCACTAGTGTGTCTGCATGTTTCTCAAATAGAGTTTGGAGAGACGTTGTCAGTGTCTGTATGTTGCTTAAATTCTCCCAAACAGTGGGCGCTAAAGATCACGGCACGGCAGGCCATTGCAGCCAATGAGCTCGAGTTGAAAAATAAATGTGCTTACAGCACCAGGTGGTCCCCCATCGATGTAGTAACCAGGCCCGACCCTGCTTAGCTTCCGAGATCAGACGAGATCGGGCATGATCAGGCTGTTATGGCCGTAAACTAACATTTCCGGGTCCATACTAGGTTTTATACAGCAGGAGCACATAAGGACTGAGGGTGCTGCCGTGGCCAGAGACGGGACTTGTACAGAAACAATGATTAGATCCATAATGAAGGAAAGCAATGCATAAAGACTTTATTCCATACTCAAAGTACCATATGAAAACGCAATGCAATACACTGCGTGTGCGGTTGAGTGATCTTTTGAAGAAATGTAGCGTTGCAACACCAGGGATAGACTGCAATGTATCTCTGTCGTTGCAGCCCTCTGATGCTCCCTGCTGCCGGCGTCACAACAGTGTCTGCATGTTTCACAAATAGAGTTTGGAGAGACGTTGTCAGTGTCTGTATGTTGCTTAAATTCTCCCAAACAGTGGGCGCTAAGGATCAGGGCACGGCAGACCATTGCAGCCATTGATCTCGAGCAGAAAAATAAAAATGCTTACAGCACCTGGTATTCCCAGGCGGTCACCCATCCAAGTACTAACCAGGCCCGACCCTGCTTAGCTTCCGAGATCAGACGAGATCGGGCGTGATCAGGGTGGTATGGCCGTACGCAAATTTTACCGGGTCCATACTACCTTTTATTCAGCAGGAGCACAAAAGGACTGAGAGCGCTGCCGTGGCCAGAGACGGGACTTGTACAGAAACAATGATTAGATCCATAATGAAGGAAAGCAATGCATAAAGACTTTATTCCATACTCAAAGTACCATATGAAAACGCAATGCAATACACTGCGTGTGCGGTTGAGTGATCTTTTGAAGAAATGTAACGTTGCAACACCAGGGATGGACTGCAATGTATCTCTGTCGTTGCAGCCCTCTGATGCTCCCTGCTGCCGGCGTCACAACAGTGTCTGCATGTTTCACAAATAGAGTTTGGAGAGACGTTGTCGGTGTCTGTATGTTGCTTATATTCTCCCAAACAGTGGGCGCTAAGGATCAGGGCACGGCAGACCATTGCAGCCATTGATCTCGAGCAGAAAAATAAAAATGCTTACAGCACCTGGTATTCCCAGGCGGTCACCCATCCAAGTACTAACCAGGCCCGACCCTGCTTAGCTTCCGAGATCAGACGAGATCGGGCGTGATCAGGGTGGTATGGCCGTACGCAAATGTTACCGGGTCCATACTACCTTTTATTCAGCAGGAGCACAAAAGGACTGAGAGCGCTGCCGTGGCCAGAGACGGGACTTGTACAGAAACAATGATTAGATCCATAATGAAGGAAAGCAATGCATAAAGACTTTATTCCATACTCAAAGTACCATATCAAAACGCAATGCAATACACTGCGTGTGCGGTTGAGTGATCTTTTGAAGAAATGTAGCGTTGCAACACCAGGGATAGACTGCAATGTATCTCTGTCGTTGCAGCCCTCTGATGCTCCCTGCTGCCGGCGTCACAACAGTGTCTGCATGTTTAACAAATAGAGTTTGGAGAGACGTTGTCAGTGTCTGTATGTTGCTTAAATTCTCCCAAACAGTGGGCGCTAAAGATCAGGGCACGGCAGACCATTGCAGCCATTGATCTCGAGCAGAAAAATAAATATGCTTACAGCACCTGGTATTCCCAGGCGGTCACCCATCCAAGTACTAACCAGGCCCGACCCTGCTTAGCTTCCGAGATCAGACGAGATCGGGCGTGATCAGGGTGGTATGGCCGTACGCAAATATTACCGGGTCCATACTACCTTTTATTCAGCAGGAGCACAAAAGGACTGAGCGCGCTGCCGTGGCCAGAGACGGGACTTGTACAGAAACAATGATTAGATCCATAATGAAGGAAAGCAATGCATAAAGACTTTATTCCATACTCAAAGTACCATATCAAAACGCAATGCAATACACTGCGTGTGCGGTTGAGTGATCTTTTGAAGAAATGTAGCGTTGCAACACCAGGGATAGACTGCAATGTATCTCTGTCGTTGCAGCCCTCTGATGCTCCCTGCTGCCGGCGTCACAACAGTGTCTGCATTTTTCACAAATAGAGTTTGGAGAGACGTTGTCAGTGTCTGTATGTTGCTTAAATTCTCCCAAACAGTGGGCGCTAAAGATCAGGGCACGGCAGACCATTGCAGCCATTGATCTCGAGCAGAAAAATAAATATGCTTACAGCACCTGGTATTCCCAGGCGGTCACCCATCCAAGTACTAACCAGGCCCGACCCTGCTTAGCTTCCGAGATCAGACGAGATCGGGAGTGATCAGTGTGGTTTGGCCGTACGCAAATGTTACCGGGTCCATACTACCTTTTATTCAGCAGGAGCACAAAAGGACTGAGAGCGCTGCCGTGGCCAGAGACGGGACTTGTACAGAAACAATGATTAGATCCATAATGAAGGAAAGCAATGCATAAAGACTTTATTCCATACTCAAAGTACCATATCAAAACGCAATGCAATACACTGCGTGTGCGGTTGAGTGATCTTTTGAAGAAATGTAGCGTTGCAACACCAGGGATAGACTGCAATGTATCTCTGTCGTTGCAGCCCTCTGATGCTCCCTGCTGCCGGCGTCACAACAGTGTCTGCATGTTTAACAAATAGAGTTTGGAGAGACGTTGTCAGTGTCTGTATGTTGCTTAAATTCTCCCAAACAGTGGGCGCTAAAGATCAGGGCACGGCAGACCATTGCAGCCATTGATCTCGAGCAGAAAAATAAAAATGCTTACAGCACCTGGTATTCCCAGGCGGTCACCCATCCAAGTACTAACCAGGCCCGACCCTGCTTAGCTTCCGAGATCAGACGAGATCGGGCGTGATCAGGGTGGTATGGCCGTACGCAAATGTTCCCGGGTCCATACTACCTTTTATTCAGCAGGAGCACAAAAGGACAGAGCGCTGCCGTGGCCAGAGACGGGACTTGTACAGAAACAATGATTAGATCCATAATGAAGGAAAGCAATGCATAAAGACTTTATTCCATACTCAAAGTACCATATCAAAACGCAATGCAATACACTGCGTGTGCGGTTGAGTGATCTTTTGAAGAAATGTAGCGTTGCAACACCAGGGATAGACTGCAATGTATCTCTGTCGTTGCAGCCCTCTGATGCTCCCTGCTGCCGGCGTCACAACAGTGTCTGCATTTTTCACAAATAGAGTTTGGAGAGACGTTGTCAGTGTCTGTATGTTGCTTAAATTCTCCCAAACAGTGGGCGCTAAGGATCAGGGCACGGCAGACCATTGCAGCCATTGATCTCGAGCAGAAAAATAAAAATGCTTACAGCACCTGGTATTCCCAGGCGGTCACCCATCCAAGTACTAACCAGGCCCGACCCTGCTTAGCTTCCGAGATCAGACGAGATCGGGCGTGATCAGGGTGGTATGGCCGTACGCAAATGTTACCGGGTCCATACTACCTTTTATTCAGCCGGAGCACAAAAGGACTGAGAGCGCTGCCGTGGCCAGAGACGGGACTTGTACAGAAACAATGATTAGATCCATAATGAAGGAAAGCAATGCATAAAGACTTTATTCCATACTCAAAGTACCATATCAAAACGCAATGCAATACACTGCGTGTGCGGTTGAGTGATCTTTTGAAGAAATGTAGCGTTGCAACACCAGGGATAGACTGTAATGTATCTCTGTCGTTGCAGCCCTCTGATGCTCCCTGCTGCCGGCGTCACAACAGTGTCTGCATGTTTCACAAATAGAGTTTGGAGAGACGTTGTCAGTGTCTGTATGTTGCTTAAATTCTCCCAAACAGTGGGCGCTAAAGATCTCTGCCCGTATGCAAATTAGCCATGTGCGCCTAACAGAAGAATGACGTAATGTTGAGAACGAGTCATACTAAAAACCGAGAGCAAGCGAAAGCTAAACCAGACTGTATCAATCACACACTTGGGGTCCATTCTAACTTTTGATAAGAGGCTAGTCTTTAAATCTTTGCAGTGACTGAATGTTGATGATAAAACGGATTGTTTTGCATAAGATGAGTGTGTGCGACTGTGTGTTTGTCATTTCCGGCTTCGGCATACCGCATGGTCATGAAGGCCTCGTGGTGAGTTACTTTCTTTGTGAAGCAGCTTAGCCTTACAGTTGGATAAGTTGGAGTGATTGGAGTTTATTTTTCACAGTGAGAGAGGGGTGCACCGGTCCTGGAGGTACTGCAATACCAGGTCGATGCGTGGAGTGGACGGAGCAAGCCCCTATTCCATCTCCCAGTTCCAAAAAACAATTTAATATATGGTCCCCGGGTAGGGGACGTATCAGATATTAAACTGATAAGAACAGATACTACACTTGATCTTAGCCAAAAGGCCGAGAAGCGATGCCCACACATGCTCAGACCAAGAGTCCAGCTTCCCAAACACGTCGCTCCACTTAGCGGTTTGACAGACGACGACAAAACAAATAGAAGACCAGTCACCCTGTGTGCGTGTTTGTGAAAGCTGAAGAAAAATGCCGAGGTCGCTGCATCTCTCTGCTGGTCCCTGCTGCCAGCGTCACTAGTGTGTCTGCATGTTTCTCAAATAGAGTTTGGAGAGACGTTGTCAGTGTCTGTATGTTGCTTAAATTCTCCCAAACAGTGGGCGCTAAAGATCACGGCACGGCAGGCCATTGCAGCCAATGAGCTCGAGTTGAAAAATAAATGTGCTTACAGCACCAGGTGGTCCCCCATCGATGTAGTAACCAGGCCCGACCCTGCTTAGCTTCCGAGATCAGACGAGATCGGGCATGATCAGGCTGTTATGGCCGTAAACTAACATTTCCGGGTCCATACTAGGTTTTATACAGCAGGAGCACATAAGGACTGAGGGTGCTGCCGTGGCCAGAGACGGGACTTGTACAGAAACAATGATTAGATCCATAATGAAGGAAAGCAATGCATAAAGACTTTATTCCAGACTCAATGTACCATATCAAAACGTAATGCAATACACTGCGTGTGCGGTTGAGTGATCTTTTGAAGAAATGTAGCGTTGCAACACCAGGGATAGACTGCAATGTATCTCTGTCGTTGCAGCCCTCTGATGCTCCCTGCTGCCGGCGTCACAACAGTGTCTGCATGTTTCACAAATAGAGTTTGGAGAGACGTTGTCAGTGTCTGTATGTTGCTTAAATTCTCCCAAACAGTGGGCGCTAAGGATCAGGGCACGGCAGACCATTGCAGCCATTGATCTCGAGCAGAAAAATAAAAAAGCTTACAGCACCTGGTATTCCCAGGCGGTCACCCATCCAAGTACTAACCAGGCCCGACCCTGCTTAGCTTCCGAGATCAGACGAGACCGGGCGTGATCAGGGTGGTATGGCCGTACGCAAATGTTACCGGGTCCATACTACCTTTTATTCAGCAGGAGCACAAAAGGACTGAGAGCGCTGCCGTGGCCAGAGACGGGACTTGTACAGAAACAATGATTAGATCCATAATGAAGGAAAGCAATGCATAAAGACTTTATTCCATACTCAAAGTACCATATCAAAACGCAATGCAATACACTGCGTGTGCGGTTGAGTGATCTTTTGAAGAAATGTTGCGTTGCAACACCAGGGATAGACTGCAATGTATCTCTGTCGTTGCAGCCCTCTGATGCTCCCTGCTGCCGGCGTCACAACAGTGTCTGCATGTTTCACAAATAGAGTTTGGAGAGACGTTGTCAGTGTCTGTATGTTGCTTAAATTCTCCCAAACAGTGGGCGCTAAGGATCAGGGCACGGCAGACCATTGCAGCCATTGATCTCGAGCAGAAAAATAAAAAAGCTTACAGCACCTGGTATTCCCAGGCGGTCACCCATCCAAGTACTAACCAGGCCCGACCCTGCTTAGCTTCCGAGATCAGACGAGACCGGGCGTGATCAGGGTGGTATGGCCGTACGCAAATGTTACCGGGTCCATACTACCTTTTATTCAGCAGGAGCACAAAAGGACTGAGAGCGCTGCCGTGGCCAGAGACGGGACTTGTACAGAAACAATGATTAGATCCATAATGAAGGAAAGCAATGCATAAAGACTTTATTCCATACTCAAAGTACCATATCAAAACGCAATGCAATACACTGCGTGTGCGGTTGAGTGATCTTTTGAAGAAATGTAACGTTGCAACACCAGGGATGGACTGCAATGTATCTCTGTCGTTGCAGCCCTCTGATGCTCCCTGCTGCCGGCGTCACAACAGTGTCTGCATGTTTCACAAATAGAGTTTGGAGAGACGTTGTCGGTGTCTGTATGTTGCTTATATTCTCCCAAACAGTGGGCGCTAAGGATCAGGGCACGGCAGACCATTGCAGCCATTGATCTCGAGCAGAAAAATAAAAATGCTTACAGCACCTGGTATTCCCAGGCGGTCACCCATCCAAGTACTAACCAGGCCCGACCCTGCTTAGCTTCCGAGATCAGACGAGATCGGGCGTGATCAGGGTGGTATGGCCGTACGCAAATGTTACCGGGTCCATACTACCTTTTATTCAGCAGGAGCACAAAAGGACTGAGAGCGCTGCCGTGGCCAGAGACGGGACTTGTACAGAAACAATGATTAGATCCATAATGAAGGAAAGCAATGCATAAAGACTTTATTCCATACTCAAAGTACCATATCAAAACGCAATGCAATACACTGCGTGTGCGGTTGAGTGATCTTTTGAAGAAATGTAGCGTTGCAACACCAGGGATAGACTGCAATGTATCTCTGTCGTTGCAGCCCTCTGATGCTCCCTGCTGCCGGCGTCACAACAGTGTCTGCATGTTTAACAAATAGAGTTTGGAGAGACGTTGTCAGTGTCTGTATGTTGCTTAAATTCTCCCAAACAGTGGGCGCTAAAGATCAGGGCACGGCAGACCATTGCAGCCATTGATCTCGAGCAGAAAAATAAATATGCTTACAGCACCTGGTATTCCCAGGCGGTCACCCATCCAAGTACTAACCAGGCCCGACCCTGCTTAGCTTCCGAGATCAGACGAGATCGGGCGTGATCAGGGTGGTATGGCCGTACGCAAATATTACCGGGTCCATACTACCTTTTATTCAGCAGGAGCACAAAAGGACTGAGCGCGCTGCCGTGGCCAGAGACGGGACTTGTACAGAAACAATGATTAGATCCATAATGAAGGAAAGCAATGCATAAAGACTTTATTCCATACTCAAAGTACCATATCAAAACGCAATGCAATACACTGCGTGTGCGGTTGAGTGATCTTTTGAAGAAATGTAGCGTTGCAACACCAGGGATAGACTGCAATGTATCTCTGTCGTTGCAGCCCTCTGATGCTCCCTGCTGCCGGCGTCACAACAGTGTCTGCATTTTTCACAAATAGAGTTTGGAGAGACGTTGTCAGTGTCTGTATGTTGCTTAAATTCTCCCAAACAGTGGGCGCTAAAGATCAGGGCACGGCAGACCATTGCAGCCATTGATCTCGAGCAGAAAAATAAATATGCTTACAGCACCTGGTATTCCCAGGCGGTCACCCATCCAAGTACTAACCAGGCCCGACCCTGCTTAGCTTCCGAGATCAGACGAGATCGGGAGTGATCAGTGTGGTTTGGCCGTACGCAAATGTTACCGGGTCCATACTACCTTTTATTCAGCAGGAGCACAAAAGGACTGAGAGCGCTGCCGTGGCCAGAGACGGGACTTGTACAGAAACAATGATTAGATCCATAATGAAGGAAAGCAATGCATAAAGACTTTATTCCATACTCAAAGTACCATATCAAAACGCAATGCAATACACTGCGTGTGCGGTTGAGTGATCTTTTGAAGAAATGTAGCGTTGCAACACCAGGGATAGACTGCAATGTATCTCTGTCGTTGCAGCCCTCTGATGCTCCCTGCTGCCGGCGTCACAACAGTGTCTGCATGTTTAACAAATAGAGTTTGGAGAGACGTTGTCAGTGTCTGTATGTTGCTTAAATTCTCCCAAACAGTGGGCGCTAAAGATCAGGGCACGGCAGACCATTGCAGCCATTGATCTCGAGCAGAAAAATAAAAATGCTTACAGCACCTGGTATTCCCAGGCGGTCACCCATCCAAGTACTAACCAGGCCCGACCCTGCTTAGCTTCCGAGATCAGACGAGATCGGGCGTGATCAGGGTGGTATGGCCGTACGCAAATGTTCCCGGGTCCATACTACCTTTTATTCAGCAGGAGCACAAAAGGACAGAGCGCTGCCGTGGCCAGAGACGGGACTTGTACAGAAACAATGATTAGATCCATAATGAAGGAAAGCAATGCATAAAGACTTTATTCCATACTCAAAGTACCATATCAAAACGCAATGCAATACACTGCGTGTGCGGTTGAGTGATCTTTTGAAGAAATGTAGCGTTGCAACACCAGGGATAGACTGCAATGTATCTCTGTCGTTGCAGCCCTCTGATGCTCCCTGCTGCCGGCGTCACAACAGTGTCTGCATTTTTCACAAATAGAGTTTGGAGAGACGTTGTCAGTGTCTGTATGTTGCTTAAATTCTCCCAAACAGTGGGCGCTAAGGATCAGGGCACGGCAGACCATTGCAGCCATTGATCTCGAGCAGAAAAATAAAAATGCTTACAGCACCTGGTATTCCCAGGCGGTCACCCATCCAAGTACTAACCAGGCCCGACCCTGCTTAGCTTCCGAGATCAGACGAGATCGGGCGTGATCAGGGTGGTATGGCCGTACGCAAATGTTACCGGGTCCATACTACCTTTTATTCAGCCGGAGCACAAAAGGACTGAGAGCGCTGCCGTGGCCAGAGACGGGACTTGTACAGAAACAATGATTAGATCCATAATGAAGGAAAGCAATGCATAAAGACTTTATTCCATACTCAAAGTACCATATCAAAACGCAATGCAATACACTGCGTGTGCGGTTGAGTGATCTTTTGAAGAAATGTAGCGTTGCAACACCAGGGATAGACTGTAATGTATCTCTGTCGTTGCAGCCCTCTGATGCTCCCTGCTGCCGGCGTCACAACAGTGTCTGCATGTTTCACAAATAGAGTTTGGAGAGACGTTGTCAGTGTCTGTATGTTGCTTAAATTCTCCCAAACAGTGGGCGCTAAAGATCTCTGCCCGTATGCAAATTAGCCATGTGCGCCTAACAGAAGAATGACGTAATGTTGAGAACGAGTCATACTAAAAACCGAGAGCAAGCGAAAGCTAAACCAGACTGTATCAATCACACACTTGGGGTCCATTCTAACTTTTGATAAGAGGCTAGTCTTTAAATCTTTGCAGTGACTGAATGTTGATGATAAAACGGATTGTTTTGCATAAGATGAGTGTGTGCGACTGTGTGTTTGTCATTTCCGGCTTCGGCATACCGCATGGTCATGAAGGCCTCGTGGTGAGTTACTTTCTTTGTGAAGCAGCTTAGCCTTACAGTTGGATAAGTTGGAGTGATTGGAGTTTATTTTTCACAGTGAGAGAGGGGTGCACCGGTCCTGGAGGTACTGCAATACCAGGTCGATGCGTGGAGTGGACGGAGCAAGCCCCTATTCCATCTCCCAGTTCCAAAAAACAATTTAATATATGGTCCCCGGGTAGGGGACGTATCAGATATTAAACTGATAAGAACAGATACTACACTTGATCTTAGCCAAAAGGCCGAGAAGCGATGCCCACACATGCTCAGACCAAGAGTCCAGCTTCCCAAACACGTCGCTCCACTTAGCGGTTTGACAGACGACGACAAAACAAATAGAAGACCAGTCACCCTGTGTGCGTGTTTGTGAAAGCTGAAGAAAAATGCCGAGGTCGCTGCATCTCTCTGCTGGTCCCTGCTGCCAGCGTCACTAGTGTGTCTGCATGTTTCTCAAATAGAGTTTGGAGAGACGTTGTCAGTGTCTGTATGTTGCTTAAATTCTCCCAAACAGTGGGCGCTAAAGATCACGGCACGGCAGGCCATTGCAGCCAATGAGCTCGAGTTGAAAAATAAATGTGCTTACAGCACCAGGTGGTCCCCCATCGATGTAGTAACCAGGCCCGACCCTGCTTAGCTTCCGAGATCAGACGAGATCGGGCATGATCAGGCTGTTATGGCCGTAAACTAACATTTCCGGGTCCATACTAGGTTTTATACAGCAGGAGCACATAAGGACTGAGGGTGCTGCCGTGGCCAGAGACGGGACTTGTACAGAAACAATGATTAGATCCATAATGAAGGAAAGCAATGCATAAAGACTTTATTCCAGACTCAATGTACCATATCAAAACGTAATGCAATACACTGCGTGTGCGGTTGAGTGATCTTTTGAAGAAATGTAGCGTTGCAACACCAGGGATAGACTGCAATGTATCTCTGTCGTTGCAGCCCTCTGATGCTCCCTGCTGCCGGCGTCACAACAGTGTCTGCATGTTTCACAAATAGAGTTTGGAGAGACGTTGTCAGTGTCTGTATGTTGCTTAAATTCTCCCAAACAGTGGGCGCTAAGGATCAGGGCACGGCAGACCATTGCAGCCATTGATCTCGAGCAGAAAAATAAAAAAGCTTACAGCACCTGGTATTCCCAGGCGGTCACCCATCCAAGTACTAACCAGGCCCGACCCTGCTTAGCTTCCGAGATCAGACGAGACCGGGCGTGATCAGGGTGGTATGGCCGTACGCAAATGTTACCGGGTCCATACTACCTTTTATTCAGCAGGAGCACAAAAGGACTGAGAGCGCTGCCGTGGCCAGAGACGGGACTTGTACAGAAACAATGATTAGATCCATAATGAAGGAAAGCAATGCATAAAGACTTTATTCCATACTCAAAGTACCATATCAAAACGCAATGCAATACACTGCGTGTGCGGTTGAGTGATCTTTTGAAGAAATGTTGCGTTGCAACACCAGGGATAGACTGCAATGTATCTCTGTCGTTGCAGCCCTCTGATGCTCCCTGCTGCCGGCGTCACAACAGTGTCTGCATGTTTCACAAATAGAGTTTGGAGAGACGTTGTCAGTGTCTGTATGTTGCTTAAATTCTCCCAAACAGTGGGCGCTAAGGATCAGGGCACGGCAGACCATTGCAGCCATTGATCTCGAGCAGAAAAATAAAAAAGCTTACAGCACCTGGTATTCCCAGGCGGTCACCCATCCAAGTACTAACCAGGCCCGACCCTGCTTAGCTTCCGAGATCAGACGAGACCGGGCGTGATCAGGGTGGTATGGCCGTACGCAAATGTTACCGGGTCCATACTACCTTTTATTCAGCAGGAGCACAAAAGGACTGAGAGCGCTGCCGTGGCCAGAGACGGGACTTGTACAGAAACAATGATTAGATCCATAATGAAGGAAAGCAATGCATAAAGACTTTATTCCATACTCAAAGTACCATATCAAAACGCAATGCAATACACTGCGTGTGCGGTTGAGTGATCTTTTGAAGAAATGTTGCGTTGCAACACCAGGGATAGACTGCAATGTATCTCTGTCGTTGCAGCCCTCTGATGCTCCCTGCTGCCGGCGTCACAACAGTGTCTGCATGTTTCACAAATAGAGTTTGGAGAGACGTTGTCGGTGTCTGTATGTTGCTTATATTCTCCCAAACAGTGGGCGCTAAGGATCAGGGCACGGCAGACCATTGCAGCCATTGATCTCGAGCAGAAAAATAAAAATGCTTACAGCACCTGGTATTCCCAGGCGGTCACCCATCCAAGTACTAACCAGGCCCGACCCTGCTTAGCTTCCGAGATCAGACGAGATCGGGCGTGATCAGGGTGTTATGGCCGTACGCAAATGTTACCGGGTCCATACTACCTTTTATTCAGCAGGAGCACAAAAGGACTGAGAGCGCTGCCGTGGCCAGAGACGGGACTTGTACAGAAACAATGATTAGATCCATAATGAAGGAAAGCAATGCATAAAGACTTTATTCCATACTCAAAGTACCATATCAAAACGCAATGCAATACACTGCGTGTGCGGTTGAGTGATCTTTTGAAGAAATGTAGCGTTGCAACACCAGGGATAGACTGTAATGTATCTCTGTCGTTGCAGCCCTCTGATGCTCCCTGCTGCCGGCGTCACAACAGTGTCTGCATGTTTCACAAATAGAGTTTGGAGAGACGTTGTCAGTGTCTGTATGTTGCTTAAATTCTCCCAAACAGTGGGCGCTAAGGATCAGGGCACGGCAGACCATTGCAGCCATTGATCTCGAGCAGAAAAATAATTATGCTTACAGCACCTGGTATTCCCAGGCGGTCACCCATCCAAGTACTAACCAGGCCCGACCCTGCTTAGCTTCCGAGATCAGACGAGATCGGGCGTGATCAGGCTGTTATTGCCGTAAACTAACATTTCCGGGTCCATACTAGGTTTTATACAGCAGGAGCACATAAGGACTGAGGGTGCTGCCGTGGCCAGAGACGGGACTTGTACAGAAACAATGATTAGATCCATAATGAAGGAAAGCAATGCATAAAGACTTTATTCCATACTCAAAGTACCATATGAAAACGCAATGCAATACACTGCGTGTGCGGTTGAGTGATCTTTTGAAGAAATGTAGCGTTGCAACACCAGGGATAGACTGCAATGTATCTCTGTCGTTGCAGCCCTCTGATGCTCCCTGCTGCCGGCGTCACAACAGTGTCTGCATGTTTCACAAATAGAGTTTGGAGAGACGTTGTCAGTGTCTGTATGTTGCTTAAATTCTCCCAAACAGTGGGCGCTAAGGATCAGGGCACGGCAGACCATTGCAGCCATTGATCTCGAGCAGAAAAATAAAAATGCTTACAGCACCTGGTATTCCCAGGCGGTCACCCATCCAAGTACTAACCAGGCCCGACCCTGCTTAGCTTCCGAGATCAGACGAGATCGGGCGTGATGAGGGTGGTATGGCCGTACGCAAATTTTACCGGGTCCATACTACCTTTTATTCAGCAGGAGCACAAAAGGACTGAGAGCGCTGCCGTGGCCAGAGACGGGACTTGTACAGAAACAATGATTAGATCCATAATGAAGGAAAGCAATGCATAAAGACTTTATTCCATACTCAAAGTACCATATGAAAACGCAATGCAATACACTGCGTGTGCGGTTGAGTGATCTTTTGAAGAAATGTAACGTTGCAACACCAGGGATGGACTGCAATGTATCTCTGTCGTTGCAGCCCTCTGATGCTCCCTGCTGCCGGCGTCACAACAGTGTCTGCATGTTTCACAAATAGAGTTTGGAGAGACGTTGTCGGTGTCTGTATGTTGCTTATATTCTCCCAAACAGTGGGCGCTAAGGATCAGGGCACGGCAGACCATTGCAGCCATTGATCTCGAGCAGAAAAATAAAAATGCTTACAGCACCTGGTATTCCCAGGCGGTCACCCATCCAAGTACTAACCAGGCCCGACCCTGCTTAGCTTCCGAGATCAGACGAGATCGGGCGTGATCAGGGTGGTATGGCCGTACGCAAATGTTACCGGGTCCATACTACCTTTTATTCAGCAGGAGCACAAAAGGACTGAGAGCGCTGCCGTGGCCAGAGACGGGACTTGTACAGAAACAATGATTAGATCCATAATGAAGGAAAGCAATGCATAAAGACTTTATTCCATACTCAAAGTACCATATCAAAACGCAATGCAATACACTGCGTGTGCGGTTGAGTGATCTTTTGAAGAAATGTAGCGTTGCAACACCAGGGATAGACTGCAATGTATCTCTGTCGTTGCAGCCCTCTGATGCTCCCTGCTGCCGGCGTCACAACAGTGTCTGCATGTTTAACAAATAGAGTTTGGAGAGACGTTGTCAGTGTCTGTATGTTGCTTAAATTCTCCCAAACAGTGGGCGCTAAAGATCAGGGCACGGCAGACCATTGCAGCCATTGATCTCGAGCAGAAAAATAAATATGCTTACAGCCCCTGGTATTCCCAGGCGGTCACCCATCCAAGTACTAACCAGGCCCGACCCTGCTTAGCTTCCGAGATCAGACGAGATCGGGCGTGATCAGGGTGGTATGGCCGTACGCAAATGTTACCGGGTCCATACTACCTTTTATTCAGCAGGAGCACAAAAGGACTGAGCGCGCTGCCGTGGCCAGAGACGGGACTTGTACAGAAACAATGATTAGATCCATAATGAAGGAAAGCAATGCATAAAGACTTTATTCCATACTCAAAGTACCATATCAAAACGCAATGCAATACACTGCGTGTGCGGTTGAGTGATCTTTTGAAGAAATGTAGCGTTGCAACACCAGGGATAGACTGCAATGTATCTCTGTCGTTGCAGCCCTCTGATGCTCCCTGCTGCCGGCGTCACAACAGTGTCTGCATTTTTCACAAATAGAGTTTGGAGAGACGTTGTCAGTGTCTGTATGTTGCTTAAATTCTCCCAAACAGTGGGCGCTAAAGATCAGGGCACGGCAGACCATTGCAGCCATTGATCTCGAGCAGAAAAATAAATATGCTTACAGCACCTGGTATTCCCAGGCGGTCACCCATCCAAGTACTAACCAGGCCCGACCCTGCTTAGCTTCCGAGATCAGACGAGATCGGGCGTGATCAGTGTGGTTTGGCCGTACGCAAATGTTACCGGGTCCATACTACCTTTTATTCAGCAGGAGCACAAAAGGACTGAGAGCGCTGCCGTGGCCAGAGACGGGACTTGTACAGAAACAATGATTAGATCCATAATGAAGGAAAGCAATGCATAAAGACTTTATTCCATACTCAAAGTACCATATCAAAACGCAGTGCAATACACTGCGTGTGCGGTTGAGTGATCTTTTGAAGAAATGTAGCGTTGCAACACCAGGGATAGACTGCAATGTATCTCTGTCGTTGCAGCCCTCTGATGCTCCCTGCTGCCGGCGTCACAACAGTGTCTGCATGTTTAACAAATAGAGTTTGGAGAGACGTTGTCAGTGTCTGTATGTTGCTTAAATTCTCCCAAACAGTGGGCGCTAAAGATCAGGGCACGGCAGACCATTGCAGCCATTGATCTCGAGCAGAAAAATAAAAATGCTTACAGCACCTGGTATTCCCAGGCGGTCACCCATCCAAGTACTAACCAGGCCCGACCCTGCTTAGCTTCCGAGATCAGACGAGATCGGGCGTGATCAGGGTGGTATGGCCGTACGCAAATGTTCCCGGGTCCATACTACCTTTTATTCAGCAGGAGCACAAAAGGACAGAGCGCTGCCGTGGCCAGAGACGGGACTTGTACAGAAACAATGATTAGATCCATAATGAAGGAAAGCAATGCATAAAGACTTTATTCCATACTCAAAGTACCATATGAAAACGCAATGCAATACACTGCGTGTGCGGTTGAGTGATCTTTTGAAGAAATGTAGCGTTGCAACACCAGGGATAGACTGTAATGTATCTCTGTCGTTGCAGCCCTCTGATGCTCCCTGCTGCCGGCGTCACAACAGTGTCTGCATGTTTCACAAATAGAGTTTGGAGAGACGTTGTCAGTGTCTGTATGTTGCTTAAATTCTCCCAAACAGTGGGCGCTAAAGATCTCTGCCCGTATGCAAATTAGCCATGTGCGCCTAACAGAAGAATGACGTAATGTTGAGAACGAGTCATACTAAAAACCGAGAGCAAGCGAAAGCTAAACCAGACTGTATCAATCACACACTTTGGGTCCATTCTAACTTTTGATAAGAGGCTAGTCTTTAAATCTTTGCAGTGACTGAATGTTGATGATAAAACGGATTGTTTTGCATAAGATGAGTGTGTGCGACTGTGTGTTTGTCATTTCCGGCTTCGGCATACAGCATGGTCATGAAGGCCTCGTGGTGAGTTACTTTCTTAGTGAAGCAGCTTAGCCTTACAGTTGGATAAGTTGGAGTGATTGGAGTTTATTTTTCACAGTGAGAGAGGGGTGCACCGGTCCTGGAGGTACTGCAATACCAGGTCGATGCGTGGAGTGGACGGAGCAAGCCCCTATTCCATCTCCCAGTTCCAAAAAACAATTTAATATATGGTCCCCGGGTAGGGGACGTATCAGATATTAAACTGATAAGAACAGATACTACACTTGATCTTAGCCAAAAGGCCGAGAAGCGATGCCCACACATGCTCAGACCAAGAGTCCAGCTTCCCAAACACGTCGCTCCACTTAGCGGTTTGACAGACGACGACAAAACAAATAGAAGACCAGTCACCCTGTGTGCGTGTTTGTGAAAGCTGAAGAAAAATGCCGAGGTCGCTGCATCTCTCTGCTGGTCCCTGCTGCCAGCGTCACTAGTGTGTCTGCATGTTTCTCAAATAGAGTTTGGAGAGACGTTGTCAGTGTCTGTATGTTGCTTAAATTCTCCCAAACAGTGGGCGCTAAAGATCACGGCACGGCAGACCATTGCAGCCATTGATCTCGAGCAGAAAAATAAAAATGCTTACAGCACCTGGTATTCCCAGGCGGTCACCCATCCAAGTACTAACCAGGCCCGACCCTGCTTAGCTTCCGAGATCAGACGAGATCGGGCGTGATGAGGGTGGTATGGCCGTACGCAAATGTTACCGGGTCCATACTACCTTTTATTCAGCAGGAGCACAAAAGGACTGAGAGCGCTGCCGTGGCCAGAGACGGGACTTGTACAGAAACAATGATTAGATCCATAATGAAGGAAAGCAATGCATAAAGACTTTATTCCATACTCAAAGTACCATATCAAAACGCAATGCAATACACTGCGTGTGCGGTTGAGTGATCTTTTGAAGAAATGTAGCGTTGCAACACCAGGGATAGACTGCAATGTATCTCTGTCGTTGCAGCCCTCTGATGCTCCCTGCTGCCGGCGTCACAACAGTGTCTGCATGTTTCACAAATAGAGTTTGGAGAGACGTTGTCGGTGTCTGTATGTTGCTTATATTCTCCCAAACAGTGGGCGCTAAGGATCAGGGCACGGCAGACCATTGCAGCCATTGATCTCGAGCAGAAAAATAATTATGCTTACAGCAACTGGTATTCCCAGGCGGTCACCCATCCAAGTACTAACCAGGCCCGACCCTGCTTAGCTTCCGAGATCAGACGAGATCGGGCGTGATCAGGGTGGTATGGCCGTACGCAAATGTTACCGGGTCCATACTACCTTTTATTCAGCAGGAGCACAAAAGGACTGAGAGCGCTGCCGTGGCCAGAGACGGGACTTGTACAGAAACAATGATTAGATCCATAATGAAGGAAAGCAATGCATAAAGACTTTATTCCATACTCAAAGTACCATATGAAAACGCAATGCAATACACTGCGTGTGCGGTTGAGTGATCTTTTGAAGAAATGTAGCGTTGCAACACCAGGGATAGACTGTAATGTATCTCTGTCGTTGCAGCCCTCTGATGCTCCCTGCTGCCGGCGTCACAACAGTGTCTGCATGTTTCACAAATAGAGTTTGGAGAGACGTTGTCAGTGTCTGTATGTTGCTTAAATTCTCCCAAACAGTGGGCGCTAAGGATCAGGGCACGGCAGACCATTGCAGCCATTGATCTCGAGCAGAAAAATAATTATGCTTACAGCACCTGGTATTCCCAGGCGGTCACCCATCCAAGTACTGACCAGGCCCGACCCTGCTTAGCTTCCGAGATCAGACGAGATCGGGCGTGATCAGGGTGGTATGGCCGTACGCAAATGTTACCGGGTCCATACTACCTTTTATTCAGCAGGAGCACAAAAGGACTGAGAGCGCTGCCGTGGCCAGAGACGGGACTTGTACAGAAACAATGATTAGATCCATAATGAAGGAAAGCAATGCATAAAGACTTTATTCCATACTCAAAGTACCATATGAAAACGCAATGCAATACACTGCGTGTGCGGTTGAGTGATCTTTTGAAGAAATGTAGCGTTGCAACACCAGGGATAGACTGTAATGTATCTCTGTCGTTGCAGCCCTCTGATGCTCCCTGCTGCCGGCGTCACAACAGTGTCTGCATGTTTCACAAATAGAGTTTGGAGAGACGTTGTCAGTGTCTGTATGTTGCTTAAATTCTCCCAAACAGTGGGCGCTAAAGATCTCTGCCCGTATGCAAATTAGCCATGTGCGCCTAACAGAAGAATGACGTAATGTTGAGAACGAGTCATACTAAAAACCGAGAGCAAGCGAAAGCTAAACCAGACTGTATCAATCACACACTTTGGGTCCATTCTAACTTTTGATAAGAGGCTAGTCTTTAAATCTTTGCAGTGACTGAATGTTGATGATAAAACGGATTGTTTTGCATAAGATGAGTGTGTGCGACTGTGTGTTTGTCATTTCCGGCTTCGGCATACCGCATGGTCATGAAGGCCTCGTGGTGAGTTACTTTCTTAGTGAAGCAGCTTAGCCTTACAGTTGGATAAGTTGGAGTGATTGGAGTTTATTTTTCACAGTGAGAGAGGGGTGCACCGGTCCTGGAGGTACTGCAATACCAGGTCGATGCGTGGAGTGGACGGAGCAAGCCCCTATTCCATCTCCCAGTTCCAAAAAACAATTTAATATATGGTCCCCGGGTAGGGGACGTATCAGATATTAAACTGATAAGAACAGATACTACACTTGATCTTAGCCAAAAGGCCGAGAAGCGATGCCCACACATGCTCAGACCAAGAGTCCAGCTTCCCAAACACGTCGCTCCACTTAGCGGTTTGACAGACGACGACAAAACAAATAGAAGACCAGTCACCCTGTGTGCGTGTTTGTGAAAGCTGAAGAAAAATGCCGAGGTCGCTGCATCTCTCTGCTGGTCCCTGCTGCCAGCGTCACTAGTGTGTCTGCATGTTTCTCAAATAGAGTTTGGAGAGACGTTGTCAGTGTCTGTATGTTGCTTAAATTCTCCCAAACAGTGGGCGCTAAAGATCACGGCACGGCAGGCCATTGCAGCCAATGAGCTCGAGTTGAAAAATAAATGTGCTTACAGCACCAGGTGGTCCCCCATCGATGTAGTAACCAGGCCCGACCCTGCTTAGCTTCCGAGATCAGACGAGATCGGGCATGATCAGGCTGTTATGGCCGTAAACTAATATTTCCGGGTCCATACTAGGTTTTATACAGCAGGAGCACATAAGGACTGAGGGTGCTGCCGTGGCCAGAGACGGGACTTGTACAGAAACAATGATTAGATCCATAATGAAGGAAAGCAATGCATAAAGACTTTATTCCATACTCAAAGTACAATATCAAAACGCAATGCAATACACTGCGTGTGCGGTTGAGTGATCTTTTGAAGAAATGTTGCGTTGCAACACCAGGGATAGACTGCAATGTATCTCTGTCGTTGCAGCCCTCTGATGCTCCCTGCTGCCGGCGTCACAACAGTGTCTGCATGTTTCACAAATAGAGTTTGGAGAGACGTTGTCGGTGTCTGTATGTTGCTTATATTCTCCCAAACAGTGGGCGCTAAGGATCAGGGCACGGCAGACCATTGCAGCCATTGATCTCGAGCAGAAAAATAAAAGTGCTTACAGCACCTGGTATTCCCAGGCGGTCACCCATCCAAGTACTAACCAAGCCCGACCCTGCTTAGCTTTCGAGATCAGACGAGACCGGGCGTGATCAGGGTGGTATGGCCGTACGCAAATGTTACCGGGTCCATACTACCTTTTATTCAGCAGGAGCACAAAAGGACTGAGAGCGCTGCCGTGGCCAGAGACGGGACTTGTACAGAAACAATGATTAGATCCATAATGAAGGAAAGCAATGCATAAAGACTTTATTCCATACTCAAAGTACCATATCAAAACGCAATGCAATACACTGCGTGTGCGGTTGAGTGATCTTTTGAAGAAATGTAGCGTTGCAACACCAGGGATAGACTGCAATGTATCTCTGTCGTTGCAGCCCTCTGATGCTCCCTGCTGCCGGCGTCACAACAGTGTCTGCATGTTTCACAAATAGAGTTTGGAGAGACGTTGTCAGTGTCTGTATGTTGCTTAAATTCTCCCAAACAGTGGGCGCTAAGGATCAGGGCACGGCAGATCATTGCAGCCATTGATCTCGAGCAGAAAAATAAAAATGCTTACAGCACCTGGTATTCCCAGGCGGTCACCCATCCAAGTACTAACCAGGCCCGACCCTGCTTAGCTTCCGAGATCAGACGAGATCGGGCGTGATCAGGGTGGTATGGCCGTACGCAAATGTTACCGGGTCCATACTACCTTTTATTCAGCAGGAGCACAAAAGGACTGAGAGCGCTGCCGTGGCCAGAGACGGGACTTGTACAGAAACAATGATTAGATCCATAATGAAGGAAAGCAATGCATAAAGACTTTATTCCATACTCAAAGTACCATATCAAAACGCAATGCAATACACTGCGTGTGCGGTTGAGTGATCTTTTGAAGAAATGTAGCGTTGCAACACCAGGGATAGACTGTAATGTATCTCTGTCGTTGCAGCCCTCTGATGCTCCCTGCTGCCGGCGTCACAACAGTGTCTGCATGTTTCACAAATAGAGTTTGGAGAGACGTTGTCAGTGTCTGTATGTTGCTTAAATTCTCCCAAACAGTGGGCGCTAAAGATCAGGGCACGGCAGACCATTGCAGCCATTGATCTCGAGCAGAAAAATAAAAATGCTTACAGCACCTAGTATTCCCAGGCGGTCACCCATCCAAGTACTAACCAGGCCCGACCCTGCTTAGCTTCCGAGATCAGACGAGATCGGGCGTGATCAGGGTGGTATGGCCGTACGCAAATGTTACCGGGTCCATACTACCTTTTATTCAGCAGGAGCACAAAAGGACTGAGAGCGCTGCCGTGGCCAGAGACGGGACTTGTACAGAAACAATGATTAGATCCATAATGAAGGAAAGCAATGCATAAAGACTTTATTCCATACTCAAAGTACCATATCAAAACGCAATGCAATACACTGCGTGTGCGGTTGAGTGATCTTTTGAAGAAATGTAGCGTTGCAACACCAGGGATAGACTGCAATGTATCTCTGTCGTTGCAGCCCTCTGATGCTCCCTGCTGCCGGCGTCACAACAGTGTCTGCATGTTTCACAAATAGAGTTTGGAGAGACGTTGTCGGTGTCTGTATGTTGCTTATATTCTCCCAAACAGTGGGCGCTAAGGATCAGGGCACGGCAGACCATTGCAGCCATTGATCTCGAGCAGAAAAATAATTATGCTTACAGCAACTGGTATTCCCAGGCGGTCACCCATCCAAGTACTAACCAGGCCCGACCCTGCTTAGCTTCCGAGATCAGACGAGATCGGGCGTGATCAGGGTGGTATGGCCGTACGCAAATGTTACCGGGTCCATACTACCTTTTATTCAGCAGGAGCACAAAAGGACTGAGAGCGCTGCCGTGGCCAGAGACGGGACTTGTACAGAAACAATGATTAGATCCATAATGAAGGAAAGCAATGCATAAAGACTTTATTCCATACTCAAAGTACCATATGAAAACGCAATGCAATACACTGCGTGTGCGGTTGAGTGATCTTTTGAAGAAATGTAGCGTTGCAACACCAGGGATAGACTGTAATGTATCTCTGTCGTTGCAGCCCTCTGATGCTCCCTGCTGCCGGCGTCACAACAGTGTCTGCATGTTTCACAAATAGAGTTTGGAGAGACGTTGTCAGTGTCTGTATGTTGCTTAAATTCTCCCAAACAGTGGGCGCTAAGGATCAGGGCACGGCAGACCATTGCAGCCATTGATCTCGAGCAGAAAAATAATTATGCTTACAGCACCTGGTATTCCCAGGCGGTCACCCATCCAAGTACTGACCAGGCCCGACCCTGCTTAGCTTCCGAGATCAGACGAGATCGGGCGTGATCAGGGTGGTATGGCCGTACGCAAATGTTACCGGGTCCATACTACCTTTTATTCAGCAGGAGCACAAAAGGACTGAGAGCGCTGACGTGGCCAGAGACGGGACTTGTACAGAAACAATGATTAGATCCATAATGAAGGAAAGCAATGCATAAAGACTTTATTCCATACTCAAAGTACCATATGAAAACGCAATGCAATACACTGCGTGTGCGGTTGAGTGATCTTTTGAAGAAATGTAGCGTTGCAACACCAGGGATAGACTGCAATGTATCTCTGTCGTTGCAGCCCTCTGATGCTCCCTGCTGCCGGCGTCACAACAGTGTCTGCATGTTTCACAAATAGAGTTTGGAGAGACGTTGTCGGTGTCTGTATGTTGATTAAATTCTCCCAAACAGTGGGCGCTAAGGATCAGGGCACGGCAGACCATTGCAGCCATTGATCTCGAGCAGAAAAATAAAAGAGCTTACAGCACCTGGTATTCCCAGGCGGTCACCCATCCAAGTACTAACCAGGCCCGACCCTGCTTAGCTTCCGAGATCAGACGAGATCGGGCGTGATCAGGGTGGTATGGCCGTACGCAAATGTTACCGGGTCCATACTACCTTTTATTCAGCAGGAGCACAAAAGGACTGAGAGCGCTGCCGTGGCCAGAGACGGGACTTGTACAGAAACAATGATTAGATCCATAATGAAGGAAAGCAATGCATAAAGACTTTATTCCATACTCAAAGTACCATATGAAAACGCAATGCAATACACTGCGTGTGCGGTTGAGTGATCTTTTGAAGAAATGTAGCGTTGCAACACCAGGGATAGACTGTAATGTATCTCTGTCGTTGCAGCCCTCTGATGCTCCCTGCTGCCGGCGTCACAACAGTGTCTGCATGTTTCACAAATAGAGTTTGGAGAGACGTTGTCAGTGTCTGTATGTTGCTTAAATTCTCCCAAACAGTGGGCGCTAAAGATCTCTGCCCGTATGCAAATTAGCCATGTGCGCCTAACAGAAGAATGACGTAATGTTGAGAACGAGTCATACTAAAAACCGAGAGCAAGCGAAAGCTAAACCAGACTGTATCAATCACACACTTTGGGTCCATTCTAACTTTTGATAAGAGGCTAGTCTTTAAATCTTTGCAGTGACTGAATGTTGATGATAAAACGGATTGTTTTGCATAAGATGAGTGTGTGCGACTGTGTGTTTGTCATTTCCGGCTTCGGCATACCGCATGGTCATGAAGGCCTCGTGGTGAGTTACTTTCTTAGTGAAGCAGCTTAGCCTTACAGTTGGATAAGTTGGAGTGATTGGAGTTTATTTTTCACAGTGAGAGAGGGGTGCACCGGTCCTGGAGGTACTGCAATACCAGGTCGATGCGTGGAGTGGACGGAGCAAGCCCCTATTCCATCTCCCAGTTCCAAAAAACAATTTAATATATGGTCCCCGGGTAGGGGACGTATCAGATATTAAACTGATAAGAACAGATTTTTCATTCGAAAATTTTATTGACACACGTTGCTATACCTTATCTTTCACATCACATGTTTCCAGTTTCGTTCAATTATTATTATTATTATTTTTTTTTTTTAAATCATACACAATGTTTTGTTTCTTTTTTTTTTTTTAACAACAAGGAATTAAAAAAATGTAACCATCCATAAAACCAAGAATAAAACCGATGTTTTAAAAGGAAAATAAAAACCAACACTAAAAGATGCTGCTGTGCAGGAGCGGGAACACACTTAGTTAAAAGAAATTTAAAAGAAATTGTACCCCGTCCTGCCCTCCCAACAGCGTCGGTCTCTCGGGACCTGTCGCTCAGAGGATCTCCTCCCCTCTCTGCTCCTTCCCACCTGCCTCTCCCGGAGAGCCAGGCCGCCGCTGCCTCGACCTTTCTGTGTGTGGCTCCGGCTCCCTTCTCCGAATGGGCACAGAGGCGATGTCTTCATTTTGGCTGTGTCCTAGGCCTGCCGCCTGCAGCAACGGCTACTTTTACCGTTGCTGCGGCCATCCGGATCACAGCCAAGGGGGGGATCAGCTTGTGCTTGCTTACCAGCAGGTTTCTGGAGGTCCAAAAGGCGTCTTTAATGGCGGCTAGGGTGAGCCACTGCCTGGGGAAGTTAACTGCAGTATTTTGGCTCACCCCATACAGCACCAATTGGGCTGTCAGGACCTCCCCTGCTGGCAAGTACGGGAATAGTAGGGAGCCGGCCGTTGCCCACTGGTCTCCAGCAGCGCTGCACTCCCAGAGCAGATGCCTCACCGACTCAGGCGCGCCACAACCTGGTCGGGGGCATGTTGCGGATGCGGCCATGCCCCGGGAGTGCATGACGGCTCTGACTGGGAGGATCTCGTGAGCTACCATCCATGACAGGTCCCGGAGTCTGTTGGGGAGGACAGGATGGTTAACGTTTCGCCAAACAGTTGCGGGGTCGCCGAGTGCTAGCCCGCGCACTGGACTTACTGGTTCCCGCTCCTGCACCAGCGCAATCATTAAACGATGGCTTTTTAAGACTTCTAAGTCCTCGTTTTCTAGGTTATATTTTTTTAAAAACTTCTTGATAAAAACATAGGACTGGGGCAGGTTAAAAGATACTGGCGTCCTATGGTCAGAAACATAAAAACTGAACTTTTTCAGATAGGAACCCATCCAGAACCGGGTCATTGCTGTGCTTTTTTTTTGGCTGGGTACCGACATTGCATTTTGTATGTGTAGAGCTGCATATCGACTTCCTAGATATAAATTGAGGTCTGGGACTCCTTTTCCCCCTTTTTCTTTAGTTTTCTTCATTTCGTTTCTCTTTAGTCTCTCCCACTTAGACCCCCACAGGAAGTAAAAAATGGCACGTTCTAGATCTAAAAGAACTCTGCGGGGTGGAATAAAAACAGAGCATACCAATAAAAGCAAAGGTAAAATCACTGACTTAATGATTAAAACCTTTCCTTCCATTGTAAGTCCTCTAAGTCCCCAGTATCCCAGTCTCCGCCTCACTTTCCCTACCATGTCCGGCCAATTTTTGGTACCCTCCCCCTCCTTGTCAAATTTGACCCCGAGTATTTTCAAGTCGGTCTGCTTCACGGTCAGGGGGAGTCCAGTCGTCTCGGTCACCGTCCATGGTCCATAAAAAAGGGCTTGGGTCTTCTCTCTGTTGAGTTTGGACCCAGAGGCCAGTCCGTAGGAGTCTGTCAAGTCCAGTGCCTTCTGTAATGAACCGATGTCTGTACATAAAATGTTGACGTCGTCCATATATAAAACACATTTGCTAAAAAGTCCCCCACTTCCCGGTATGCCCACCCCTTTAATCCATTTGTCCCTTCTCAATACCTGTGCCAGTGGTTCTATGCAAGCCACGTAGAGGAGAGCAGATAAAGGACAACCCTGACGGACCCCGCAGTGCAAGTCTACTGCTTTTGTAAGTTGCCCGTTAACAAAGAATTTGCTGGTGATGTCCCGATACAGCAATCCCACCCACTCTACATACCTTTGTGGGAAACCCATTTTAGGCAGTACCTGAAATAGGTACTGGTGCGAGACCCGATCGAAAGCTTTTTCAAAGTCTAAATTTAGGACTACTAGTCTAATGTTTCTGTCTCTCGCATAACAGATGGTGTCTCTAATCAGTACGAGGCTGTCAGTGATCTTTCTCCCCGGTATGCCACAGGTTTGATCCGGGTGGATTACCTCCCCTAAAACAACAGACATTCTGTTGGCTAAAAGTTTGCTAAAAAGTTTACAATCCACGTTTAAAAGGGTAATAGGTCTCCAGTTCTTCAGGTCAGTCTTGTCGTCTTTCTTATGTAGTAGTTTCACTATCCCTGATCTAAAACTGTCTGGTAGTCGGCCTAGTCCTTGGAATTCTGTAAAAACAGTCAACAAGTCGGTTGCTAAAATGTCCCAGAAGGTCTGATAAAATTCAAGTGAAAGCCCATCTTCCCCCGGTGATTTTCCCCCTCTAAAACTCGACAAACAATTGGAAAGTTCTAAAAGGTTAAAATCATGGGTTAAAAATGCGCTCTCACTGATCTTCTTTTTCAAGGCATTTAATATATTGTCTTTTGGTTCCTCTTCAATGCTTTTTTTGCTATACAGCTCTGTATAGAAACACTCTATTTCGTCCATTGTTTCTTCTTGCGTTTTGGTGTATTCTCCATTTCTCTTTTTTAATTTATAAATACCCTCCCCGCTGTTTATGATTTTCTTGAAGAAATATCGTGTGCATTTTTCCCCTTCTTCTATGTCTCTTTCTTTACTTCTAATAATTATTCCTTTGCTTTTGATTTCTGCTAGAGCCGACATTTGTTCTTTTACCTCTCTTATTTCCTGATTGTAATAAAACCCTTGTTGTCTTAATTTAAAATAACGTTGCAGTCTTTTCTGCAGCCCCATCATGCATCTGTTTTCTATTTTCTTTTGTTTCATCCCTGCCTTTCTAAAAAAAGTCTTTGTCCGTTCCTTCACCATTTCCCACCAGTGTGCACGTGTTTTGTGTAAGTCTTGGAGGGTCTGCCATTGACTGAATTGCTCCCTGTACTGGCTGGCTAAATCTTTATCTTTTATCAGGGAGCAATTCAGTTTCCACAGACCACCACCTTTTGTCACACCTGAGGGGAGTGAAAGGGTGCAGGAGAGCATAGCGTGATCGGAGAAGAAAACGGGGGTTAATCTAGCATCGGTTGGCGGGCAGTCTCTGGTAAAAATATAGTCTATTCGAGAGGCTCTGGCACCGTCACTACTGAACCAGGTGAAGCCCTCCTCTCTTGGATGCACGGTTTTAAAACAGTCTTTCAGTTTAAAATCCCTGCACTGTGCCTGCAATAAAACCGACGTCTTGTCTACTTTAAAATCTTCCCCCGCACTTCTCCTATCGCTCCTAGTTAAAATACAATTAAAATCTCCCGCTAAAACTAAAGGCGCTCTGCCTAGCATGTGGGGCTGCAATTCTTTTAAAAGGTCATGTCTGTCATTTTTGTCGTTAAAACCATAAATGTTTAAGAGATTAAAATCCCTTCCCATAAAAGTCAAGTGTGCTAAAAGCGCCCTTCCGTCTCTCACCACCGTGCTGCCCTTCACCAAGATTGAGGGATTTTTGATTAAAATGGCCACCCCGTCATTTTTGCTTTCATTTGAACCACTCCATAAGGATTTATGTGGCCACTTTTCCTCCCATTCCCTGTATTGGTTTAAAAATGGTAGTGCACATTCTTGTAGTAAAAACACATCTGACTTAAAATTGTTAAGAAAGGATAAAATCGTTTGTGCTCTAACTTTAGATTTCACACTTCTTACATTTAGTGTCGAAATGGTGAGCACCATGATTATGGTGTTAAAAAGACAAACAATCATTAAAAGACTAAAAAACAACTATGGGTTAAAACCATCTAAAAAAGTCATCCAATGCTTTGTGACAGAAGCTCTTCCTTTATCTCAATAGGAGATGAGTAAAGGTTGTCTGCTTCATTTCCCTCCCAGACTCTACTTTGGTCGAAAATTGAGTCTTTTGGGGTTGATTGCAGTGCAATATTTAAAAAAGAGAGAGTGTTGGGAGGGTTGTTTGGGAAGACTCTGGCATCCTCCAAAGATGGATTGTCTGAGGAGCCAGGTCTTCCCCTTTTCTCTGAGGCTCCTTGAGTCTCAGAGGACAACTCTGACACTGCTCTCTTACCAGGCTGGGCTCCTGGGAGGGAGGCTTCACTGGACTCCACTTCAGACTCTTCTCCCTGGCTGTCTGTTTCTAGACTCACGGATTCCTCAGAGTCTGAAGTGGAGTCCATCTCAGCTCCACCGGCTGCCTGGGCCCCACCAGCCTCTTTCACCTCACCACTAGGTGGGGCAACCTCAGGCCCCGCCCCCTCTCCCCCAATCAGAGTTATTACTTCCAGCCTGGTGTCTTCAATTGTTTGTGCACCCCCGTCTGCCAATTTCCTTGCATTTTGTTTTACTTTGTTAGCAAAGGATTTCGGGCAGTCTCTGAAGAGATGGTTTGAGTCTCCACAGAGGTTGCACTTCCTGCCATTGGTACATTCTTCAAAAGAGTGTCCAATTTCTCTACATTTGCCGCAAACAACCTTGGTACACGCTTCCGCCAGGTGCCCTTGCTCACCACACTTGCGGCAGAGCTTGGGCTGTCCCTGGTAGTGAATGTAGCCCCTGTTCTCTCCAAGAACCATCATGGATGGGAGATGTTTCAGGCCCTGGAAGCCATGTGGGTCCCGCCATTGTTGTATGGGGACCCTCCATGAACAATTCCAGATGCCGTCCTCATCTCTCACCTTGGTGGCCTGGGCCCTCACAGTGCAGTATCTTGCCAGCCATATACAAATATCATCAGCATTTACCGTTTCATTGAACATCCTGACGATTACGGTTTTAATGGAATCGTCATTTAGTCTCTCCACTTCAAATGCTGAAAACTGGTCTTTTACCGTGTCGTAGCGTGTCCAAAATTCTTTCAGGGTTGTTGCCGCTGCGAAGCTTACATCGAATCCTTTGTTAAAGGGCAGAGTAAGAATACAATTCAAGTCGTTCGCAGAAAACTTCAGGATTCCTTGGATGTGCTTCCTTGAAAAGTCGAGTCGGGAGATCTGAATTACGGTTCCATTTAATGACTTCAATTTAAAACGTACGCTGTGGTGCCTCCTCATGCCGGTTTGGTTAACCGACATGGTAGAGACACCACGCTCTTAAAATAGAAGGAGGTTAAAAGCAATAAAACACTGAATATACTAAAAAAACAGAATAAATAAACAAATAAATACAGGCAACAATAAAATCCACTTACCTTACCTGGACAATGGACTTCTTGGTAGAGGGTATCAGCAACTGATATTTGATCCCAACTAACCAAGAAGATGGTGCAATATCCTCCAAACCTGCTATATAATTGCCACAAAATAGGCAGTATATAGACAGCCAAGGGAGGTGATCACTGTCTTAGCCAAAAGGCCGAGAAGCGATGCCCACACATGCTCAGACCAAGAGTCCAGCTTCCCAAACACGTCGCTCCACTTAGCGGTTTGACAGACGACGACAAAACAAATAGAAGACCAGTCACCCTGTGTGCGTGTTTGTGAAAGCTGAAGAAAAATGCCGAGGTCGCTGCATCTCTCTGCTGGTCCCTGCTGCCAGCGTCACTAGTGTGTCTGCATGTTTCTCAAATAGAGTTTGGAGAGACGTTGTCAGTGTCTGTATGTTGCTTAAATTCTCCCAAACAGTGGGCGCTAAAGATCACGGCACGGCAGGCCATTGCAGCCAATGAGCTCGAGTTGAAAAATAAATGTGCTTACAGCACCAGGTGGTCCCCCATCGATGTAGTAACCAGGCCCGACCCTGCTTAGCTTCCGAGATCAGACGAGATCGGGCATGATCAGGCTGTTATGGCCGTAAACTAACATTTCCGGGTCCATACTAGGTTTTACACAGCAGGAGCACATAAGGACTGAGGGTGCTGCCGTGGCCAGAGACGGGACTTGTACAGAAACAATGATTAGATCCATAATGAAGGAAAGCAATGCATAAAGACTTTATTCCAGACTCAATGTACCATATCAAAACGTAATGCAATACACTGCGTGTGCGGTTGAGTGATCTTTTGAAGAAATGTAGCGTTGCAACACCAGGGATAGACTGCAATGTATCTCTGTCGTTGCAGCCCTCTGATGCTCCCTGCTGCCGGCGTCACAACAGTGTCTGCATGTTTCACAAATAGAGTTTGGAGAGACGTTGTCAGTGTCTGTATGTTGCTTAAATTCTCCCAAACAGTGGGCGCTAAGGATCAGGGCACGGCAGACCATTGCAGCCATTGATCTCGAGCAGAAAAATAAAAAAGCTTACAGCACCTGGTATTCCCAGGCGGTCACCCATCCAAGTACTAACCAGGCCCGACCCTGCTTAGCTTCCGAGATCAGACGAGACCGGGCGTGATCAGGGTGGTATGGCCGTACGCAAATGTTACCGGGTCCATACTACCTTTTATTCAGCAGGAGCACAAAAGGACTGAGAGCGCTGCCGTGGCCAGAGACGGGACTTGTACAGAAACAATGATTAGATCCATAATGAAGGAAAGCAATGCATAAAGACTTTATTCCATACTCAAAGTACCATATCAAAACGCAATGCAATACACTGCGTGTGCGGTTGAGTGATCTTTTGAAGAAATGTTGCGTTGCAACACCAGGGATAGACTGCAATGTATCTCTGTCGTTGCAGCCCTCTGATGCTCCCTGCTGCCGGCGTCACAACAGTGTCTGCATGTTTCACAAATAGAGTTTGGAGAGACGTTGTCAGTGTCTGTATGTTGCTTAAATTCTCCCAAACAGTGGGCGCTAAGGATCAGGGCACGGCAGACCATTGCAGCCATTGATCTCGAGCAGAAAAATAAAAAAGCTTACAGCACCTGGTATTCCCAGGCGGTCACCCATCCAAGTACTAACCAGGCCCGACCCTGCTTAGCTTCCGAGATCAGACGAGACCGGGCGTGATCAGGGTGGTATGGCCGTACGCAAATGTTACCGGGTCCATACTACCTTTTATTCAGCAGGAGCACAAAAGGACTGAGAGCGCTGCCGTGGCCAGAGACGGGACTTGTACAGAAACAATGATTAGATCCATAATGAAGGAAAGCAATGCATAAAGACTTTATTCCATACTCAAAGTACCATATCAAAACGCAATGCAATACACTGCGTGTGCGGTTGAGTGATCTTTTGAAGAAATGTTGCGTTGCAACACCAGGGATAGACTGCAATGTATCTCTGTCGTTGCAGCCCTCTGATGCTCCCTGCTGCCGGCGTCACAACAGTGTCTGCATGTTTCACAAATAGAGTTTGGAGAGACGTTGTCAGTGTCTGTATGTTGCTTAAATTCTCCCAAACAGTGGGCGCTAAAGATCAGGGCACGGCAGACCATTGCAGCCATTGATATCGAGCAGAAAAATAAATATGCTTACAGCACCTGGTATTCCCAGGCGGTCACCCATCCAAGTACTAACCAGGCCCGACCCTGCTTAGCTTCCGAGATCAGACGAGATCGGGCGTGATCAGGGTGGTATGGCCGTACGCAAATGTTACCGGGTCCAGACTACCTTTTATTCAGCAGGAGCACAAAAGGACTGAGCGCGCTGCCGTGGCCAGAGACGGGACTTGTACAGAAACAATGATTAGATCCATAATGAAGGAAAGCAATGCATAAAGACTTTATTCCATACTCAAAGTACCATATCAAAACGCAATGCAATACACTGCGTGTGCGGTTGAGTGATCTTTTGAAGAAATGTAGCGTTGCAACACCAGGGATAGACTGCAATGTTTCTCTGTCGTTGCAGCCCTCTGATGCTCCATGCTGCCGGCGTCACAACAGTGTCTGCATTTTTCACAAATAGAGTTTGGAGAGATGTTGTCAGTGTCTGTATGTTGCTTAAATTCTCCCAAACAGTGGGCGCTAAGGATCAGGGCACGGCAGACCATTGCAGCCATTGATCTCGAGCAGAAAAATAAAAATGCTTACAGCACCTGGTATTCCCAGGCGGTCACCCATCCAAGTACTAACCAGGCCCGACCCTGCTTAGCTTCCGAGATCAGACGAGATCGGGCGTGATCAGGGTGGTATGGCCGTACGCAAATGTTATCGGGTCCATACTACCTTTTATTCAGCAGGAGCACAAAAGGACTGAGAGCGCTGCCGTGGCCAGAGACGGGACTTGTACAGAAACAATGATTCGATCCATAATGAAGGAAAGCAATGCATAAAGACTTTATTCCCTACTCAAAGTACCATATCAAAACGCAATGCAATACACTGCGTGTGCGGTTGAGTGATCTTTTGAAGAAATGTAGCGTTGCAACACCAGGGATAGACTGCAATGTATATCTGTCGTTGCAGCCCTCTGATGCTCCCTGCTGCCGGCGTCACAACAGTGTCTGCATGTTTCACAAATAGAGTTTGGAGAGACGTTGTCGGTGTCTGTATGTTGCTTAAATTCTCCCAAACAGTGGGCGCTAAAGATCAGGGCACGGCAGACCATTGCAGCCATTAATCTCGAGCAGAAAAATAAATATGCTTACAGCACCTGGTATTCCCAGGCGGTCACCCATCCAAGTACTAACCAGGCCCGACCCTGCTTAGCTTCCGAGATCAGACGAGATCGGGCGTGATCAGGGTGGTATGGCCGTACGCAAATGTTACCGGGTCCATACTACCTTTTATTCAGCAGGAGCACAAAAGGACTGAGAGCGCTGCCGTGGCCAGAGACGGGACTTGTACAGAAACAATGATTAGATCCATAATGAAGGAAAGCAATGCATAAAGACTTTATTCCATACTCAAAGTACCATATCAAAACGCAATGCAATACACTGCGTGTGCGGTTGAGTGATCTTTTGAAGAAATGTAGCGTTGCAACACCAGGGATAGACTGCAATGTATCTCTGTCGTTGCAGCCCTCTGATGCTCCCTGCTGCCGGCGTCACAACAGTGTCTGCATTTTTCACAAATAGAGTTTGGAGAGACGTTGTCAGTGTCTGTATGTTGCTTAAATTCTCCCAAACAGTGGGCGCTAAAGATCAGGGCACGGCAGACCATTGCAGCCATTGATCTCGAGCAGAAAAAAAAAAAGCTTACAGCACCTGGTATTCCCAGGCGGTCTCCCATCCAAGTACTAACCAGGCCCGACCCTGCTTAGCTTCCGAGATCAGACGAGATCGGGCGTGTTCAGGGTGGTATGGCCGTAAGCGAGTATAGCCGCATCCAAAGTAGCTTTTAAACAGCAGGAGCACATAAGGACTGAGAGCGCTGCCGTGACCATAGACCAGACTTGTACAGAAACAATTATTAGATCAATAATGAAGGAAAGCAATGAATGAATACTTTATTCCGGACTCAAAGTACCATATCAAAACGCAATGCAATACACCGAGTTGGCGTGTGTGCTCGTTTGCGTGAACCTTTGAAGAAACATAGCGTTTCAAACGCTGCGATGGACTGCAGCAGGTCAAGCGAAGCAGTCATTCATAGCTCTTATTTCTTTACAACAACATGATCAGGGGAGAGCGCGAACGCAGTCCCCCACTACCAGAAATTATGCAATCGAGATTCCCACATTTGGGGAATTCGCACGGGTCAGCAACAGCCGCAGTGCAATGGCCGAGCCTCACCATGGGTGAACCACCTTCTTGATCATGGTATCTCCCTTGCCAGGTAAGTATGATTAGTACTCGTTCAGATGGGCTGAACGCTGCCCACGCGTGTTCCCTTGGAGAACGGTTGCAAAGAATTCGGAGATGTCTAGACTTTAAAGTCCGTGTTGCAGGGTTTATTTTCCAACAAGTGTGTGCAATTTGCTTGTTCTTAATACAGATTTAAACTGTTATCCATTTTATTTCATGTTGTTAGGTATCACAAAACGGAATGTAATACGACAAAGTAGGTACTATTTTAGCGGTTTGCAATTGATTCTCTTTTCCCCCAGGATAATTAAATATGTTCTATTATTTGCCATGCGGAGCCAGCCAGTCCTGTGCACGTATGCAAATTAGCCATGTGCACCTAACAGAAGAATGACGTAATGTTGAGAACGAGTCATACTAAAAAGGGAGAGCAATCGACAGCTAAACCAGACTGTATCAATCACACACTTTGGGTCCATTCTAACTTATGATAAGAGGCTAGTCTTTAAATCTTTGCAGTGACTGAATGTTTATGATAAAACGGATTGTTTTGCATTCGATGAGTGTGTGCGACTGTGCGTTTGTCATTTCCGGCTTCGGCATACCGCATGGTAATGAAGGCCTCGTGGTGAGTTGCTTTCTTAGTGAAGCAGCCTCGCCTTGGAGTTGGATGAGTTGGAGTGATATAAGTTGTCAGTGTCTGTATGTTGCTTAAATTCTCCCAAACAGTGGGCGCTAAGGATCAGGGCACGGCAGACCATTGCAGCCATTGATCTCGAGCAGAAAAAAAAAAAGCTTACAGCACCTGGTATTCCCAGGCGGTCTCCCATCCAAGTACTAACCAGGCCCGACCCTGCTTAGCTTCCGAGATCAGACGAGATCGGGCGTGATCAGGGTGGTATGGCCGTACGCAAATGTTCCCGGGTCCATACTACATTTTATTCAGCAGGAGCACAAAAGGACAGAGCGCTGCCGTGGCCAGAGACGGGACTTGTACAGAAACAATGATTAGATCCATAATGAAGGAAAGCAATGCATAAAGACTTTATTCCATACTCAAAGTACCATATCAAAACGCAATGCAATACACTGCGTGTGCGGTTGAGTGATCTTTTGAAGAAATGTAGCGTTGCAACACCAGGGATAGACTGCAATGTATCTCTGTCGTTGCAGCCCTGTGATGCTACCTGCTGCCGGCGTCACAAAAGTGTCTGCATTTTTCACAAATAGAGTTTGGAGAGACGTTGTCAGTGTCTGTATGTTGCTTAAATTCTCCCAAACAGTGGGCGCTAAAGATCAGGGCACGGCAGACCATTGCAGCCATTGATCTCGAGCAGAAAAATAAATATGCTTACAGCACCTGGTATTCCCAGGCGGTCACCCATCCAAGTACTAACCAGGCCCGACCCTGCTTAGCTTCCGAGATCAGACGAGATCGGGCGTGATCAGGGTGGTATGGCCGTACGCAAATGTTACCGGGTCCATACTACCTTTTATTCAGCAGGAGCACAAAAGGACTGAGCGCGCTGCCGTGGCCAGAGACGGGACTTGTACAGAAACAATGATTAGATCCATAATGAAGGAAAGCAATGCATAAAGACTTTATTCCATACTCAAAGTACCATATCAAAACGCAATGCAATACACTGCGTGTGCGGTTGAGTGATCTTTTGAAGAAATGTAGCGTTGCAACACCAGGGATAGACTGCAATGTATCTCTGTCGTTGCAGCCCTCTGATGCTCCCTGCTGCCGGCGTCACAACAGTGTCTGCATGTTTAACAAATAGAGTTTGGAGAGACGTTGTCAGTGTCTGTATGTTGCTTAAATTCTCCCAAACAGTGGGCGCTAAAGATCTCTGCCCGTCTGCAAATTAGCCATGTGCGCCTAACAGAAGAATGACGTAATGTTGAGAACGAGTCATACTAAAAACCGAGAGCAAGCGAAAGCTAAACCAGACTGTATCAATCACACACTTTGGGTCCATTCTAACTTTTGATAAGAGGCTAGTCTTTAAATCTTTGCAGTGACTGAATGTTGATGATAAAACGGATTATTTTGCATAAGATGAGTGTGTGCGACTGTGTGTTTGTCATTTCCGGCTTCGGCATACCGCATGGTCATGAAGGCCTCGTGGTGAGTTACTTTCTTAGTGAAGCAGCTTAGCCTTACAGTTGGATAAGTTGGAGTGATTGGAGTTTATTTTTCACAGTGAGAGAGGGGTGCACCGGTCCTGGAGGTACTGCAATACCAGGTCGATGCGTGGAGTGGACGGAGCAAGCCCCTACTCCATCTCCCAGTTCCAAAAAACAATTTAATATATGGTCCCCGGGTAGGGGACGTATCAGATATTAAACTGATAAGAACAGATACTACACTTGATCTTAGCCAAAAGGCCGAGAAGCGATGCCCACACATGCTCAGACCAAGAGTCCAGCTAACCAAACACGTCGCTCCACTTAGCGGTTTGACAGACGACGACAAAACAAATAGAAGACCAGTCACCCTGTGTGCGTGTTTGTGAAAGCTGAAGAAAAATGCCGAGGTCGCTGCATCTCTCTGCTGGTCCCTGCTGCCAGCGTCACTAGTGTGTCTGCATGTTTCTCAAATAGAGTTTGGAGAGACGTTGTCAGTGTCTGTATGTTGCTTAAATTCTCCCAAACAGTGGGCGCTAAAGATCACGGCACGGCAGGCCATTGCAGCCAATGAGCTCGAGTTGAAAAATAAATGTGCTTACAGCACCAGGTGGTCCCCCATCGATGTAGTAACCAGGCCCGACCCTGCTTAGCTTCCGAGATCAGACGAGATCGGGCATGATCAGGCTGTTATGGCCGTAAACTAACATTTCCGGGTCCATACTAGGTTTTACACAGCAGGAGCACATAAGGACTGAGGGTGCTGCCGTGGCCAGAGACGGGACTTGTACAGAAACAATGATTAGATCCATAATGAAGGAAAGCAATGCATAAAGACTTTATTCCAGACTCAATGTACCATATCAAAACGTAATGCAATACACTGCGTGTGCGGTTGAGTGATCTTTTGAAGAAATGTAGCGTTGCAACACCAGGGATAGACTGCAATGTATCTCTGTCGTTGCAGCCCTCTGATGCTCCCTGCTGCCGGCGTCACAACAGTGTCTGCATGTTTCACAAATAGAGTTTGGAGAGACGTTGTCAGTGTCTGTATGTTGCTTAAATTCTCCCAAACAGTGGGCGCTAAGGATCAGGGCACGGCAGACCATTGCAGCCATTGATCTCGAGCAGAAAAATAAAAAAGCTTACAGCACCTGGTATTCCCAGGCGGTCACCCATCCAAGTACTAACCAGGCCCGACCCTGCTTAGCTTCCGAGATCAGACGAGACCGGGCGTGATCAGGGTGGTATGGCCGTACGCAAATGTTACCGGGTCCATACTACCTTTTATTCAGCAGGAGCACAAAAGGACTGAGAGCGCTGCCGTGGCCAGAGACGGGACTTGTACAGAAACAATGATTAGATCCATAATGAAGGAAAGCAATGCATAAAGACTTTATTCCATACTCAAAGTACCATATCAAAACGCAATGCAATACACTGCGTGTGCGGTTGAGTGATCTTTTGAAGAAATGTTGCGTTGCAACACCAGGGATAGACTGCAATGTATCTCTGTCGTTGCAGCCCTCTGATGCTCCCTGCTGCCGGCGTCACAACAGTGTCTGCATGTTTCACAAATAGAGTTTGGAGAGACGTTGTCAGTGTCTGTATGTTGCTTAAATTCTCCCAAACAGTGGGCGCTAAGGATCAGGGCACGGCAGACCATTGCAGCCATTGATCTCGAGCAGAAAAATAAAAAAGCTTACAGCACCTGGTATTCCCAGGCGGTCACCCATCCAAGTACTAACCAGGCCCGACCCTGCTTAGCTTCCGAGATCAGACGAGACCGGGCGTGATCAGGGTGGTATGGCCGTACGCAAATGTTACCGGGTCCATACTACCTTTTATTCAGCAGGAGCACAAAAGGACTGAGAGCGCTGCCGTGGCCAGAGACGGGACTTGTACAGAAACAATGATTAGATCCATAATGAAGGAAAGCAATGCATAAAGACTTTATTCCATACTCAAAGTACCATATCAAAACGCAATGCAATACACTGCGTGTGCGGTTGAGTGATCTTTTGAAGAAATGTTGCGTTGCAACACCAGGGATAGACTGCAATGTATCTCTGTCGTTGCAGCCCTCTGATGCTCCCTGCTGCCGGCGTCACAACAGTGTCTGCATGTTTCACAAATAGAGTTTGGAGAGACGTTGTCAGTGTCTGTATGTTGCTTAAATTCTCCCAAACAGTGGGCGCTAAAGATCAGGGCACGGCAGACCATTGCAGCCATTGATATCGAGCAGAAAAATAAATATGCTTACAGCACCTGGTATTCCCAGGCGGTCACCCATCCAAGTACTAACCAGGCCCGACCCTGCTTAGCTTCCGAGATCAGACGAGATCGGGCGTGATCAGGGTGGTATGGCCGTACGCAAATGTTACCGGGTCCAGACTACCTTTTATTCAGCAGGAGCACAAAAGGACTGAGCGCGCTGCCGTGGCCAGAGACGGGACTTGTACAGAAACAATGATTAGATCCATAATGAAGGAAAGCAATGCATAAAGACTTTATTCCATACTCAAAGTACCATATCAAAACGCAATGCAATACACTGCGTGTGCGGTTGAGTGATCTTTTGAAGAAATGTAGCGTTGCAACACCAGGGATAGACTGCAATGTTTCTCTGTCGTTGCAGCCCTCTGATGCTCCATGCTGCCGGCGTCACAACAGTGTCTGCATTTTTCACAAATAGAGTTTGGAGAGATGTTGTCAGTGTCTGTATGTTGCTTAAATTCTCCCAAACAGTGGGCGCTAAGGATCAGGGCACGGCAGACCATTGCAGCCATTGATCTCGAGCAGAAAAATAAAAATGCTTACAGCACCTGGTATTCCCAGGCGGTCACCCATCCAAGTACTAACCAGGCCCGACCCTGCTTAGCTTCCGAGATCAGACGAGATCGGGCGTGATCAGGGTGGTATGGCCGTACGCAAATGTTATCGGGTCCATACTACCTTTTATTCAGCAGGAGCACAAAAGGACTGAGAGCGCTGCCGTGGCCAGAGACGGGACTTGTACAGAAACAATGATTCGATCCATAATGAAGGAAAGCAATGCATAAAGACTTTATTCCCTACTCAAAGTACCATATCAAAACGCAATGCAATACACTGCGTGTGCGGTTGAGTGATCTTTTGAAGAAATGTAGCGTTGCAACACCAGGGATAGACTGCAATGTATATCTGTCGTTGCAGCCCTCTGATGCTCCCTGCTGCCGGCGTCACAACAGTGTCTGCATGTTTCACAAATAGAGTTTGGAGAGACGTTGTCGGTGTCTGTATGTTGCTTAAATTCTCCCAAACAGTGGGCGCTAAAGATCAGGGCACGGCAGACCATTGCAGCCATTAATCTCGAGCAGAAAAATAAATATGCTTACAGCACCTGGTATTCCCAGGCGGTCACCCATCCAAGTACTAACCAGGCCCGACCCTGCTTAGCTTCCGAGATCAGACGAGATCGGGCGTGATCAGGGTGGTATGGCCGTACGCAAATGTTACCGGGTCCATACTACCTTTTATTCAGCAGGAGCACAAAAGGACTGAGAGCGCTGCCGTGGCCAGAGACGGGACTTGTACAGAAACAATGATTAGATCCATAATGAAGGAAAGCAATGCATAAAGACTTTATTCCATACTCAAAGTACCATATCAAAACGCAATGCAATACACTGCGTGTGCGGTTGAGTGATCTTTTGAAGAAATGTAGCGTTGCAACACCAGGGATAGACTGCAATGTATCTCTGTCGTTGCAGCCCTCTGATGCTCCCTGCTGCCGGCGTCACAACAGTGTCTGCATTTTTCACAAATAGAGTTTGGAGAGACGTTGTCAGTGTCTGTATGTTGCTTAAATTCTCCCAAACAGTGGGCGCTAAAGATCAGGGCACGGCAGACCATTGCAGCCATTGATCTCGAGCAGAAAAAAAAAAAGCTTACAGCACCTGGTATTCCCAGGCGGTCTCCCATCCAAGTACTAACCAGGCCCGACCCTGCTTAGCTTCCGAGATCAGACGAGATCGGGCGTGTTCAGGGTGGTATGGCCGTAAGCGAGTATAGCCGCATCCAAAGTAGCTTTTAAACAGCAGGAGCACATAAGGACTGAGAGCGCTGCCGTGACCATAGACCAGACTTGTACAGAAACAATTATTAGATCAATAATGAAGGAAAGCAATGAATGAATACTTTATTCCGGACTCAAAGTACCATATCAAAACGCAATGCAATACACCGAGTTGGCGTGTGTGCTCGTTTGCGTGAACCTTTGAAGAAACATAGCGTTTCAAACGCTGCGATGGACTGCAGCAGGTCAAGCGAAGCAGTCATTCATAGCTCTTATTTCTTTACAACAACATGATCAGGGGAGAGCGCGAACGCAGTCCCCCACTACCAGAAATTATGCAATCGAGATTCCCACATTTGGGGAATTCGCACGGGTCAGCAACAGCCGCAGTGCAATGGCCGAGCCTCACCATGGGTGAACCACCTTCTTGATCATGGTATCTCCCTTGCCAGGTAAGTATGATTAGTACTCGTTCAGATGGGCTGAACGCTGCCCACGCGTGTTCCCTTGGAGAACGGTTGCAAAGAATTCGGAGATGTCTAGACTTTAAAGTCCGTGTTGCAGGGTTTATTTTCCAACAAGTGTGTGCAATTTGCTTGTTCTTAATACAGATTTAAACTGTTATCCATTTTATTTCATGTTGTTAGGTATCACAAAACGGAATGTAATACGACAAAGTAGGTACTATTTTAGCGGTTTGCAATTGATTCTCTTTTCCCCCAGGATAATTAAATATGTTCTATTATTTGCCATGCGGAGCCAGCCAGTCCTGTGCACGTATGCAAATTAGCCATGTGCACCTAACAGAAGAATGACGTAATGTTGAGAACGAGTCATACTAAAAAGGGAGAGCAATCGACAGCTAAACCAGACTGTATCAATCACACACTTTGCGTCCATTCTAACTTATGATAAGAGGCTAGTCTTTAAATCTTTGCAGTGACTGAATGTTTATGATAAAACGGATTGTTTTGCATTCGATGAGTGTGTGCGACTGTGCGTTTGTCATTTCCGGCTTCGGCATACCGCATGGTAATGAAGGCCTCGTGGTGAGTTGCTTTCTTAGTGAAGCAGCCTCGCCTTGGAGTTGGATGAGTTGGAGTGATATAAGTTGTCAGTGTCTGTATGTTGCTTAAATTCTCCCAAACAGTGGGCGCTAAGGATCAGGGCACGGCAGACCATTGCAGCCATTGATCTCGAGCAGAAAAATAAATATGCTTACAGCACCTGGTATTCCCAGGCGGTCACCCATCCAAGTACTAACCAGGCCCGACCCTGCTTAGCTTCCGAGATCAGACGAGATCGGGCGTGATCAGGGTGGTTTGGCCGTACGCAAATGTTACCGGGTCCATACTACCTTTTATTCAGCAGGAGCACAAAAGGACTGAGAGCGCTGCCGTGGCCAGAGACGGGACTTGTACAGAAACAATGATTAGATCCATAATGAAGGAAAGCAATGCATAAAGACTTTATTCCATACTCAAAGTACCATATCAAAACGCAATGCAATACACTGCGTGTGCGGTTGAGTGATCTTTTGAAGAAATGTAGCGTTGCAACACCAGGGATAGACTGCAATGTTTCTCTGTCGTTGCAGCCCTCTGATGCTCCCTGCTGCCGGCGTCACAACAGTGTCTGCATGTTTCACAAATAGAGTTTGGAGAGACGTTGTCGGTGTCTGTATGTTGATTAAATTCTCCCAAACAGTGGGCGCTAAGGATCAGGGCACGGCAGACCATTGCAGCCATTGATCTCGAGCAGAAAAATAAAAAAGCTTACAGCACCTGGTATTCCCAGGCGGTCACCCATCCAATTACTTACCAGGCCCGACCCTGCTTTGCTTCCGAGATCAGACGAGATCGGGCTTGATCAGGGTGGTATGGCCGTGTGCAAATGTTACCGGGTCCATACTAGCTTTCACACAGCAGGAGCACATAAGGACTGAGAGCGCTGCCGTGGCCAGAGACGGGACTTGTACAGAAACAATGATTAGATCCATAATGAAGGGAAGCAATGCATAAAGACTTTATTCCAGACTCAAAGTATCATATCAAAACGCAATGCAATACACTGCGTGTGCGGTTGAGTGATCTTTTGAGGAAATGTAGCGTTGCAACACCAGGGATAGACTGCAATGTATCTCTGTCGTTGCAGCCCTCTGATGCTCCCTGCTGCCGGCGTCACAACAGTGTCTGCATTTTTCACAAATAGAGTTTGGAGAGACGTTGTCAGTGTCTGTATGTTGCTTAAATTCTCCCAAACAGTGGGCGCTAAAGATCAGGGCACGGCAGACCATTGCAGCCATTGATCTCGAGCAGAAAAATAAATATGCTTACAGCACCTGGTATTCCCAGGCGGTCACCCATCCAAGTACTAACCAGGCCCGACCCTGCTTAGCTTCCGAGATCAGACGAGATCGGGCGTGATCAGGGTGGTATGGCCGTACGCAAATGTTACCGGGTCCATACTACCTTTTATTCAGCAGGAGCACAAAAGGACTGAGAGCGCTGCCGTGGCCAGAGACGGGACTTGTACAGAAACAATGATTAGATCCATAATGATGGAAAGCAATGCATAAAGACTTTATTCCATACTCAAAGTACCATATGAAAACGCAATGCAATACACTGCGTGTGCGGTTGAGTGATCTTTTGAAGAAATGTAGCGTTGCAACACCAGGGATAGACTGCAATGTATCTCTGTCGTTGCAGCCCTCTGATGCTCCCTGCTGCCGGCGTCACAACAGTGTCTGCATTTTTCACAAATAGAGTTTGGAGAGACGTTGTCAGTGTCTGTATGTTGCTTAAATTCTCCCAAACAGTGGGCGCTAAAGATCAGGGCACGGCAGACCATTGCAGCCATTGATCTCGAGCAGAAAAATAAATATGCTTACAGCACCTGGTATTCCCAGGCGGTCACCCATCCAAGTACTAACCAGGCCCGACCCTGCTTAGCTTCCGAGATCAGACGAGATCGGGCGTGATCAGGGTGGTATGGCCGTACGCAAATGTTACCGGGTCCATACTACCTTTTATTCAGCAGGAGCACAAAAGGACTGAGCGCGCTGCCGTGGCCAGAGACGGGACTTGTACAGAAACAATGATTAGATCCATAATGAAGGAAAGCAATGCATAAAGACTTTATTCCATACTCAAAGTACCATATCAAAACGCAATGCAATACACTGCGTGTGCGGTTGAGTGATCTTTTGAAGAAATGTAGCGTTGCAACACCAGGGATAGACTGCAATGTATCTCTGTCGTTGCAGCCCTCTGATGCTCCCTGCTGCCGGCGTCACAACAGTGTCTGCATTTTTCACAAATAGAGTTTGGAGAGACGTTGTCAGTGTCTGTATGTTGCTTAAATTCTCCCAAACAGTGGGCGCTAAAGATCAGGGCACGGCAGACCATTGCAGCCATTGATCTCGAGCAGAAAAATAAATATGCTTACAGCACCTGGTATTCCCAGGCGGTCACCCATCCAAGTACTAACCAGGCCCGACCCTGCTTAGCTTCCGAGATCAGACGAGATCGGGCGTGATCAGGGTGGTATGGCCGTACGCAAATATTACCGGGTCCATACTACCTTTTATTCAGCAGGAGCACAAAAGGACTGAGAGCGCTGCCGTGGCCAGAGACGGGACTTGTACAGAAACAATGATTAGATCCATAATGAAGGAAAGCAATGCATAAAGACTTTATTCCATACTCAAAGTACCATATCAAAACGCAATGCAATACACTGCGTGTGCGGTTGAGTGATCTTTTGAAGAAATGTAGCGTTGCAACACCAGGGATAGACTGCAATGTATCTCTGTCGTTGCAGCCCTCTGATGCTCCCTGCTGCCGGCGTCACAACAGTGTCTGCATGTTTCCAAATAGAGTTTGGAGAGACGTTGTCAGTGTCTGTATGTTGCTTAAATTCTCCCAAACAGTGGGCGCTAAAGATCAGGGCACGGCAGACCATTGCAGCCATTGATATCGAGCAGAAAAATAAATATGCTTACAGCACCTGGTATTCCCAGGCGGTCACCCATCCAAGTACTAACCAGGCCCGACCCTGCTTAGCTTCCGAGATCAGACGAGATCGGGCGTGATCAGGGTGGTATGGCCGTACGCAAATGTTACCGGGTCCAGACTACCTTTTATTCAGCAGGAGCACAAAAGGACTGAGCGCGCTGCCGTGGCCAGAGACGGGACTTGTACAGAAACAATGATTAGATCCATAATGAAGGAAAGCAATGCATAAAGACTTTATTCCATACTCAAAGTACCATATCAAAACGCAATGCAATACACTGCGTGTGCGGTTGAGTGATCTTTTGAAGAAATGTAGCGTTGCAACACCAGGGATAGACTGCAATGTTTCTCTGTCGTTGCAGCCCTCTGATGCTCCATGCTGCCGGCGTCACAACAGTGTCTGCATTTTTCACAAATAGAGTTTGGAGAGATGTTGTCAGTGTCTGTATGTTGCTTAAATTCTCCCAAACAGTGGGCGCTAAGGATCAGGGCACGGCAGACCATTGCAGCCATTGATCTCGAGCAGAAAAATAAAAATGCTTACAGCACCTGGTATTCCCAGGCGGTCACCCATCCAAGTACTAACCAGGGCCGACCCTGCTTAGCTTCCGAGATCAGACGAGATCGGGCGTGATCAGGGTGGTATGGCCGTACGCAAATGTTATCGGGTCCATACTACCTTTTATTCAGCAGGAGCACAAAAGGACTGAGAGCGCTGCCGTGGCCAGAGACGGGACTTGTACAGAAACAATGATTCGATCCATAATGAAGGAAAGCAATGCATAAAGACTTTATTCCCTACTCAAAGTACCATATCAAAACGCAATGCAATACACTGCGTGTGCGGTTGAGTGATCTTTTGAAGAAATGTAGCGTTGCAACACCAGGGATAGACTGCAATGTATATCTGTCGTTGCAGCCCTCTGATGCTCCCTGCTGCCGGCGTCACAACAGTGTCTGCATGTTTCACAAATAGAGTTTGGAGAGACGTTGTCGGTGTCTGTATGTTGCTTAAATTCTCCCAAACAGTGGGCGCTAAAGATCAGGGCACGGCAGACCATTGCAGCCATTAATCTCGAGCAGAAAAATAAATATGCTTACAGCACCTGGTATTCCCAGGCGGTCACCCATCCAAGTACTAACCAGGCCCGACCCTGCTTAGCTTCCGAGATCAGACGAGATCGGGCGTGATCAGGGTGGTATGGCCGTACGCAAATGTTACCGGGTCCATACTACCTTTTATTCAGCAGGAGCACAAAAGGACTGAGAGCGCTGCCGTGGCCAGAGACGGGACTTGTACAGAAACAATGATTAGATCCATAATGAAGGAAAGCAATGCATAAAGACTTTATTCCAGACTCAAAGTACCATATCAAAACGCAATGCAATACACTGCGTGTGCGGTTGAGTGATCTTTTGAAGAAATGTAGCGTTGCAACACCAGGGATAGACTGCAATGTATCTCTGTCGTTGCAGCCCTCTGATGCTCCCTGCTGCCGGCGTCACAACAGTGTCTGCATTTTTCACAAATAGAGTTTGGAGAGACGTTGTCAGTGTCTGTATGTTGCTTAAATTCTCCCAAACAGTGGGCGCTAAAGATCAGGGCACGGCAGACCATTGCAGCCATTGATCTCGAGCAGAAAAAAAAAAAGCTTACAGCACCTGGTATTCCCAGGCGGTCTCCCATCCAAGTACTAACCAGGCCCGACCCTGCTTAGCTTCCGAGATCAGACGAGATCGGGCGTGTTCAGGGTGGTATGGCCGTAAGCGAGTATAGCCGCATCCAAAGTAGCTTTTAAACAGCAGGAGCACATAAGGACTGAGAGCGCTGCCGTGACCATAGACCAGACTTGTACAGAAACAATTATTAGATCAATAATGAAGGAAAGCAATGAATGAATACTTTATTCCGGACTCAAAGTACCATATCAAAACGCAATGCAATACACCGAGTTGGCGTGTGTGCTCGTTTGCGTGAACCTTTGAAGAAACATAGCGTTTCAAACGCTGCGATGGACTGCAGCAGGTCAAGCGAAGCAGTCATTCATAGCTCTTATTTCTTTACAACAACATGATCAGGGGAGAGCGCGAACGCAGTCCCCCACTACCAGAAATTATGCAATCGAGATTCCCACATTTGGGGAATTCGCACGGGTCAGCAACAGCCGCAGTGCAATGGCCGAGCCTCACCATGGGTGAACCACCTTCTTGATCATGGTATCTCCCTTGCCAGGTAAGTATGATTAGTACTCGTTCAGATGGGCTGAACGCTGCCCACGCGTGTTCCCTTGGAGAACGGTTGCAAAGAATTCGGAGATGTCTAGACTTTAAAGTCCGTGTTGCAGGGTTTATTTTCCAACAAGTGTGTGCAATTTGCTTGTTCTTAATACAGATTTAAACTGTTATCCATTTTATTTCATGTTGTTAGGTATCACAAAACGGAATGTAATACGACAAAGTAGGTACTATTTTAGCGGTTTGCAATTGATTCTCTTTTCCCCCAGGATAATTAAATATGTTCTATTATTTGCCATGCGGAGCCAGCCAGTCCTGTGCACGTATGCAAATTAGCCATGTGCACCTAACAGAAGAATGACGTAATGTTGAGAACGAATCATACTAAAAAGGGAGAGCAATCGACAGCTAAACCAGACTGTATCAATCACACACTTTGGGTCCATTCTAACTTATGATAAGAGGCTAGTCTTTAAATATTTGCAGTGACTGAATGTTTATGATAAAACGGATTGTTTTGCATTCGATGAGTGTGTGCGACTGTGCGTTTGTCATTTCCGGCTTCGGCATACCGCATGGTAATGAAGGCCTCGTGGTGAGTTGCTTTCTTAGTGAAGCAGCCTCGCCTTGGAGTTGGATGAGTTGGAGTGATATAAGTTGTCAGTGTCTGTATGTTGCTTAAATTCTCCCAAACAGTGGGCGCTAAGGATCAGGGCACGGCAGACCATTGCAGCCATTGATCTCGAGCAGAAAAATAAATATGCTTACAGCACCTGGTATTCCCAGGCGGTCACCCATCCAAGTACTAACCAGGCCCGACCCTGCTTAGCTTCCGAGATCAGACGAGATCGGGCGTGATCAGGGTGGTTTGGCCGTACGCAAATGTTACCGGGTCCATACTACCTTTTATTCAGCAGGAGCACAAAAGGACTGAGAGCGCTGCCGTGGCCAGAGACGGGACTTGTACAGAAACAATGATTAGATCCATAATGAAGGAAAGCAATGCATAAAGACTTTATTCCATACTCAAAGTACCATATCAAAACGCAATGCAATACACTGCGTGTGCGGTTGAGTGATCTTTTGAAGAAATGTAGCGTTGCAACACCAGGGATAGACTGCAATGTATCTCTGTCGTTGCAGCCCTCTGATGCTCCCTGCTGCCGGCGTCACAACAGTGTCTGCATGTTTCACAAATAGAGTTTGGAGAGACGTTGTCAGTGTCTGTATGTTGCTTAAATTCTCCCAAACAGTGGGCGCTAAAGATCAGGGCACGGCAGACCATTGCAGCCATTGATCTCGAGCAGAAAAATAAATATGCTTACAGCACCTGGTATTCCCAGGCGGTCACCCATCCAAGTACTAACCAGGCCCGACCCTGCTTAGCTTCCGAGATCAGACGAGATCGGGCGTGATCAGGGTGGTATGGCCGTACGCAAATGTTATCGGGTCCATACTACCTTTTATTCAGCAGGAGCACAAAAGGACTGAGAGCGCTGCCGTGGCCAGAGACGGGACTTGTACAGAAACAATGATTAGATCCATAATGAAGGAAAGCAATGCATAAAGACTTTATTCCATACTCAAAGTACCACATCAAAACGCAATGCAATACACTGCGTGTGCGGTTGAGTGATCTTTTGAAGAAATGTAGCGTTGCAACACCAGGGATAGACTGCAATGTATCTCTGTCGTTGCAGCCCTCTGATGCTCCCTGCTGCCGGCGTCACAACAGTGTCTGCATGTTTCACAAATAGAGTTTGGAGAGACGTTGTCGGTGTCTGTATGTTGCTTAAATTCTCCCAAACAGTGGGCGCTAAAGATCAGGGCACGGCAGACCATTGCAGCCATTGATCTCGAGCAGAAAAATAAATATGCTTACAGCACCTGGGATTCCCAGGCGGTCACCCATCCAAGTACTAACCAGGCCCGACCCTGCTTAGCTTCCGAGATTATACGAGATCTGGCGTGATCAGGGTGGTATGGCCGTACGCAAATGTTACCGGGTCCATACTAGCTTTCATACAGCAGGAGCACATATGGACTGAGAGCGCTGCCGTGGCCAGAGACGGGACTTGTACAGAAACAATGATTAGATCCATAATGAAGGAAAGCAATGCATAAAGACTTTATTCCAGACTCAAAGTACCATTTCAAAACGCAATGCAATACGCTGCGTGTGCGGTTGAGTGATCTTTTGAAGAAATGTTGCGTTGCAACACCAGGGATAGACTGCAATGTATCACTGTCGTTGCAGCCCTCTTATGCTCCCTGCTGCCGGCGTCACAACAGTGTCTGCATGTTTCACAAATAGAGTTTGGAGAGACGTTGTCAGTGTCTGTATGTTGCTTAAATTCTCCCAAACAGTGGGCGCTAAAGATCAGGGCACGGCAGACCATTGCAGCCATTGATCTCGAGCAGAAAAATAAAAATGCTTACAGCACCTGGTATTCCCAGGCTGTCACCCATCCAAGTACTAACCAGGCCCGACCCTGCTTAGCTTCCGAGATCAGACGAGATCGGGCGTGATCAGGGTGGTATGGCCGTACGCAAATGTTACCGGGTCCATACTACCTTTTATTCAGCAGGAGCACAAAAGGACTGAGAGCGCTGCCGTGGCCAGAGACGGGACTTGTACAGAAACAATGATTAGATCCATAATGAAGGAAAGCAATGCATAAAGACTTTATTCCATACTCAAAGTACCATATCAAAACGCAATGCAATACACTGCGTGTGCGGTTGAGTGATCTTTTGAAGAAATGTAGCGTTGCAACACTAGGGATAGACTGCAATGTATCTCTGTCGTTGCAGCCCTCTGATGCTCCCTGCTGCCGGCGTCACAACAGTGTCTGCATGTTTCACAAATAGAGTTTGGAGAGACGTTGTCGGTGTCTGTATGTTGCTTAAATTCTCCCAAACAGTGGGCGCTAAAGATCAGGGCACGGCAGACCATTGCAGCCATTGATCTCGAGCAGAAAAAAAAAAAGCTTACAGCACCTGGTATTCCCAGGCGGTCTCCCATCCAAGTACTAACCAGGCCCGACCCTGCTTAGCTTCCGAGATCAGACGAGATCGGGCGTGTTCAGGGTGGTATGGCCGTAAGCGAGTACAGCCGCATCCAAAGTAGCTTTTAAACAGCAGGAGCACATAAGGACTGAGAGCGCTGCCGTGACCATAGACCAGACTTGTACAGAAACAATTATTAGATCAATAATGAAGGAAAGCAATGAATGAATACTTTATTCCGGACTCAAAGTACCATATCAAAACGCAATGCAATACACCGAGTTGGCGTGTGTGCTCGTTTGCGTGAACCTTTGAAGAAACATAGCGTTTCAAACGCTGCGATGGACTGCAGCAGGTCAAGCGAAGCAGTCATTCATAGCTCTTATTTCTTTACAACAACATGATCAGGGGAGAGCGCGAACGCAGTCCCCCACTACCAGAAATTATGCAATCGAGATTCCCACATTTGGGGAATTCGCACGGGTCAGCAACAGCCGCAGTGCAATGGCCGAGCCTCACCATGGGTGAACCACCTTCTTGATCATGGTATCTCCCTTGCCAGGTAAGTATGATTAGTACTCGTTCAGATGGGCTGAACGCTGCCCACGCGTGTTCCCTTGGAGAACGGTTGCAAAGAATTCGGAGATGTCTAGACTTTAAAGTCCGTGTTGCAGGGTTTATTTTCCAACAAGTGTGTGCAATTTGCTTGTTCTTAATACAGATTTAAACTGTTATCCATTTTATTTCATGTTGTTAGGTATCACAAAACGGAATGTAATACGACAAAGTAGGTACTATTTTAGCGGTTTGCAATTGATTCTCTTTTCCCCCAGGATAATTAAATATGTTCTATTATTTGCCATGCGGAGCCAGCCAGTCCTGTGCACGTATGCAAATTAGCCATGTGCACCTAACAGAAGAATGACGTAATGTTGAGAACGAGTCATACTAAAAAGGGAGAGCAATCGACAGCTAAACCAGACTGTATCAATCACACACTTTGGGTCCATTCTAACTTATGATAAGAGGCTAGTCTTTAAATCTTTGCAGTGACTGAATGTTTATGATAAAACGGATTGTTTTGCATTCGATGAGTGTGTGCGACTGTGCGTTTGTCATTTCCGGCTTCGGCATACCGCATGGTAATGAAGGCCTCGTGGTGAGTTGCTTTCTTAGTGAAGCAGCCTCGCCTTGGAGTTGGATGAGTTGGAGTGATATAAGTTGTCAGTGTCTGTATGTTGCTTAAATTCTCCCAAACAGTGGGCGCTAAGGATCAGGGCACGGCAGACCATTGCAGCCATTGATCTCGAGCAGAAAAATAAATATGCTTACAGCACCTGGTATTCCCAGGCGGTCACCCATCCAAGTACTAACCAGGCCCGACCCTGCTTAGCTTCCGAGATCAGACGAGATCGGGCGTGATCAGGATGGTTTGGCCGTACGCAAATGTTACCGGGTCCATACTACCTTTTATTCAGCAGGAGCACAAAAGGACTGAGAGCGCTGCCGTGGCCAGAGACGGGACTTGTACAGAAACAATGATTAGATCCATAATGAAGGAAAGCAATGCATAAAGACTTTATTCCATACTCAAAGTACCATATCAAAACGCAATGCAATACACTGCGTGTGCGGTTGAGTGATCTTTTGAAGAAATGTAGCGTTGCAACACCAGGGATAGACTGCAATGTATCTCTGTCGTTGCAGCCCTCTGATGCTCCCTGCTGCCGGCGTCACAACAGTGTCTGCATGTTTCACAAATAGAGTTTGGAGAGACGTTGTCGGTGTCTGTATGTTGATTAAATTCTCCCAAACAGTGGGCGCTAAGGATCAGGGCACGGCAGACCATTGCAGCCATTGATCTCGAGCAGAAAAATAAAAAAGCTTACAGCACCTGGTATTCCCAGGCGGTCACCCATCCAATTACTTACCAGGCCCGACCCTGCTTTGCTTCCGAGATCAGACGAGATCGGGCTTGATCAGGGTGGTATGGCCGTATGCAAATGTTACCGGGTCCATACTAGCTTTCACACAGCAGGAGCACATAAGGACTGAGAGCGCTGCCGTGGCCAGAGACGGGACTTGTACAGAAACAATGATTAGATCCATAATGAAGGGAAGCAATGCATAAAGACTTTATTCCAGACTCAAAGTATCATATCAAAACGCAATGCAATACACTGCGTGTGCGGTTGAGTGATCTTTTGAGGAAATGTAGCGTTGCAACACCAGGGATAGACTGCAATGTATCTCTGTCGTTGCAGCCCTCTGATGCTCCCTGCTGCCGGCGTCACAACAGTGTCTGCATTTTTCACAAATAGAGTTTGGAGAGACGTTGTCAGTGTCTGTATGTTGCTTAAATTCTCCCAAACAGTGGGCGCTAAAGATCAGGGCACGGCAGACCATTGCAGCCATTGATCTCGAGCAGAAAAATAAATATGCTTACAGCACCTGGTATTCCCAGGCGGTCACCCATCCAAGTACTAACCAGGCCCGACCCTGCTTAGCTTCCGAGATCAGACGAGATCGGGCGTGATCAGGGTGGTATGGCCGTACGCAAATGTTACCGGGTCCATACTACCTTTTATTCAGCAGGAGCACAAAAGGACTGAGAGCGCTGCCGTGGCCAGAGACGGGACTTGTACAGAAACAATGATTAGATCCATAATGATGGAAAGCAATGCATAAAGACTTTATTCCATACTCAAAGTACCATATGAAAACGCAATGCAATACACTGCGTGTGCGGTTGAGTGATCTTTTGAAGAAATGTAGCGTTGCAACACCAGGGATAGACTGCAATGTATCTCTGTCGTTGCAGCCCTCTGATGCTCCCTGCTGCCGGCGTCACAACAGTGTCTGCATTTTTCACAAATAGAGTTTGGAGAGACGTTGTCAGTGTCTGTATGTTGCTTAAATTCTCCCAAACAGTGGGCGCTAAAGATCAGGGCACGGCAGACCATTGCAGCCATTGATCTCGAGCAGAAAAATAAATATGCTTACAGCACCTGGTATTCCCAGGCGGTCACCCATCCAAGTACTAACCAGGCCCGACCCTGCTTAGCTTCCGAGATCAGACGAGATCGGGCGTGATCAGGGTGGTATGGCCGTACGCAAATGTTACCGGGTCCATACTACCTTTTATTCAGCAGGAGCACAAAAGGACTGAGCGCGCTGCCGTGGCCAGAGACGGGACTTGTACAGAAACAATGATTAGATCCATAATGAAGGAAAGCAATGCATAAAGACTTTATTCCATACTCAAAGTACCATATCAAAACGCAATGCAATACACTGCGTGTGCGGTTGAGTGATCTTTTGAAGAAATGTAGCGTTGCAACACCAGGGATAGACTGCAATGTATCTCTGTCGTTGCAGCCCTCTGATGCTCCCTGCTGCCGGCGTCACAACAGTGTCTGCATTTTTCACAAATAGAGTTTGGAGAGACGTTGTCAGTGTCTGTATGTTGCTTAAATTCTCCCAAACAGTGGGCGCTAAAGATCAGGGCACGGCAGACCATTGCAGCCATTGATCTCGAGCAGAAAAATAAATATGCTTACAGCACCTGGTATTCCCAGGCGGTCACCCATCCAAGTACTAACCAGGCCCGACCCTGCTTAGCTTCCGAGATCAGACGAGATCGGGCGTGATCAGGGTGGTATGGCCGTACGCAAATATTACCGGGTCCATACTACCTTTTATTCAGCAGGAGCACAAAAGGACTGAGAGCGCTGCCGTGGCCAGAGACGGGACTTGTACAGAAACAATGATTAGATCCATAATGAAGGAAAGCAATGCATAAAGACTTTATTCCATACTCAAAGTACCATATCAAAACGCAATGCAATACACTGCGTGTGCGGTTGAGTGATCTTTTGAAGAAATGTAGCGTTGCAACACCAGGGATAGACTGCAATGTATCTCTGTCGTTGCAGCCCTCTGATGCTCCCTGCTGCCGGCGTCACAACAGTGTCTGCATGTTTCCAAATAGAGTTTGGAGAGACGTTGTCAGTGTCTGTATGTTGCTTAAATTCTCCCAAACAGTGGGCGCTAAAGATCAGGGCACGGCAGACCATTGCAGCCATTGATATCGAGCAGAAAAATAAATATGCTTACAGCACCTGGTATTCCCAGGCGGTCACCCATCCAAGTACTAACCAGGCCCGACCCTGCTTAGCTTCCGAGATCAGACGAGATCGGGCGTGATCAGGGTGGTATGGCCGTACGCAAATGTTACCGGGTCCAGACTACCTTTTATTCAGCAGGAGCACAAAAGGACTGAGCGCGCTGCCGTGGCCAGAGACGGGACTTGTACAGAAACAATGATTAGATCCATAATGAAGGAAAGCAATGCATAAAGACTTTATTCCATACTCAAAGTACCATATCAAAACGCAATGCAATACACTGCGTGTGCGGTTGAGTGATCTTTTGAAGAAATGTAGCGTTGCAACACCAGGGATAGACTGCAATGTTTCTCTGTCGTTGCAGCCCTCTGATGCTCCATGCTGCCGGCGTCACAACAGTGTCTGCATTTTTCACAAATAGAGTTTGGAGAGATGTTGTCAGTGTCTGTATGTTGCTTAAATTCTCCCAAACAGTGGGCGCTAAGGATCAGGGCACGGCAGACCATTGCAGCCATTGATCTCGAGCAGAAAAATAAAAATGCTTACAGCACCTGGTATTCCCAGGCGGTCACCCATCCAAGTACTAACCAGGCCCGACCCTGCTTAGCTTCCGAGATCAGACGAGATCGGGCGTGATCAGGGTGGTATGGCCGTACGCAAATGTTACCGGGTCCATACTAGCTTTCATACAGCAGGAGCACATATGGACTGAGAGCGCTGCCGTGGCCAGAGACGGGACTTGTACAGAAACAATGATTAGATCCATAATGAAGGAAAGCAATGCATAAAGACTTTATTCCAGACTCAAAGTACCATTTCAAAACGCAATGCAATACGCTGCGTGTGCGGTTGAGTGATCTTTTGAAGAAATGTTGCGTTGCAACACCAGGGATAGACTGCAATGTATCACTGTCGTTGCAGCCCTCTTATGCTCCCTGCTGCCGGCGTCACAACAGTGTCTGCATGTTTCACAAATAGAGTTTGGAGAGACGTTGTCAGTGTCTGTATGTTGCTTAAATTCTCCCAAACAGTGGGCGCTAAAGATAAGGGCACGGCAGACCATTGCAGCCATTGATCTCGAGCAGAAAAATAAAAATGCTTACAGCACCTGGTATTCCCAGGCGGTCACCCATCCAAGTACTAACCAGGCCCGACCCTGCTTAGCTTCCGAGATCAGACGAGATCGGGCGTGATCAGGGTGGTATGGCCGTACGCAAATGTTACCGGGTCCATACTACCTTTTATTCAGCAGGAGCACAAAAGGACTGAGAGCGCTGCCGTGGCCAGAGACGGGACTTGTACAGAAACAATGATTAGATCCATAATGAAGGAAAGCAATGCATAAAGACTTTATTCCATACTCAAAGTACCATATCAAAACGCAATGCAATACACTGCGTGTGCGGTTGAGTGATCTTTTGAAGAAATGTAGCGTTGCAACACTAGGGATAGACTGCAATGTATCTCTGTCGTTGCAGCCCTCTGATGCTCCCTGCTGCCGGCGTCACAACAGTGTCTGCATGTTTCACAAATAGAGTTTGGAGAGACGTTGTCGGTGTCTGTATGTTGCTTAAATTCTCCCAAACAGTGGGCGCTAAAGATCAGGGCACGGCAGACCATTGCAGCCATTGATCTCGAGCAGAAAAAAAAAGCTTACAGCACCTGGTATTCCCAGGCGGTCTCCCATCCAAGTACTAACCAGGCCCGACCCTGCTTAGCTTCCGAGATCAGACGAGATCGGGCGTGTTCAGGGTGGTATGGCCGTAAGCGAGTACAGCCGCATCCAAAGTAGCTTTTAAACAGCAGGAGCACATAAGGACTGAGAGCGCTGCCGTGACCATAGACCAGACTTGTACAGAAACAATTATTAGATCAATAATGAAGGAAAGCAATGAATGAATACTTTATTCCGGACTCAAAGTACCATATCAAAACGCAATGCAATACACCGAGTTGGCGTGTGTGCTCGTTTGCGTGAACCTTTGAAGAAACATAGCGTTTCAAACGCTGCGATGGACTGCAGCAGGTCAAGCGAAGCAGTCATTCATAGCTCTTATTTCTTTACAACAACATGATCAGGGGAGAGCGCGAACGCAGTCCCCCACTACCAGAAATTATGCAATCGAGATTCCCACATTTGGGGAATTCGCACGGGTCAGCAACAGCCGCAGTGCAATGGCCGAGCCTCACCATGGGTGAACCACCTTCTTGATCATGGTATCTCCCTTGCCAGGTAAGTATGATTAGTACTCGTTCAGATGGGCTGAACGCTGCCCACGCGTGTTCCCTTGGAGAACGGTTGCAAAGAATTCGGAGATGTCTAGACTTTAAAGTCCGTGTTGCAGGGTTTATTTTCCAACAAGTGTGTGCAATTTGCTTGTTCTTAATACAGATTTAAACTGTTATCCATTTTATTTCATGTTGTTAGGTATCACAAAACGGAATGTAATACGACAAAGTAGGTACTATTTTAGCGGTTTGCAATTGATTCTCTTTTCCCCCAGGATAATTAAATATGTTCTATTATTTGCCATGCGGAGCCAGCCAGTCCTGTGCACGTATGCAAATTAGCCATGTGCACCTAACAGAAGAATGACGTAATGTTGAGAACGAGTCATACTAAAAAGGGAGAGCAATCGACAGCTAAACCAGACTGTATCAATCACACACTTTGGGTCCATTCTAACTTATGATAAGAGGCTAGTCTTTAAATCTTTGCAGTGACTGAATGTTTATGATAAAACGGATTGTTTTGCATTCGATGAGTGTGTGCGACTGTGCGTTTGTCATTTCCGGCTTCGGCATACCGCATGGTAATGAAGGCCTCGTGGTGAGTTGCTTTCTTAGTGAAGCAGCCTCGCCTTGGAGTTGGATGAGTTGGAGTGATATAAGTTGTCAGTGTCTGTATGTTGCTTAAATTCTCCCAAACAGTGGGCGCTAAGGATCAGGGCACGGCAGACCATTGCAGCCATTGATCTCGAGCAGAAAAATAAATATGCTTACAGCACCTGGTATTCCCAGGCGGTCACCCATCCAAGTACTAACCAGGCCCGACCCTGCTTAGCTTCCGAGATCAGACGAGATCGGGCGTGATCAGGGTGGTTTGGCCGTACGCAAATGTTACCGGGTCCATACTACCTTTTATTCAGCAGGAGCACAAAAGGACTGAGAGCGCTGCCGTGGCCAGAGACGGGACTTGTACAGAAACAATGATTAGATCCATAATGAAGGAAAGCAATGCATAAAGACTTTATTCCATACTCAAAGTACCATATCAAAACGCAATGCAATACACTGCGTGTGCGGTTGAGTGATCTTTTGAAGAAATGTAGCGTTGCAACACCAGGGATAGACTGCAATGTATCTCTGTCGTTGCAGCCCTCTGATGCTCCCTGCTGCCGGCGTCACAACAGTGTCTGCATTTTTCACAAATAGAGTTTGGAGAGACGTTGTCAGTGTCTGTATGTTGCTTAAATTCTCCCAAACAGTGGGCGCTAAAGATCAGGGCACGGCAGACCATTGCAGCCATTGATCTCGAGCAGAAAAATAAATATGCTTACAGCACCTGGTATTCCCAGGCGGTCACCCATCCAAGTACTAACCAGGCCCGACCCTGCTTAGCTTCCGAGATCAGACGAGATCGGGCGTGATCAGGGTGGTATGGCCGTACGCAAATGTTACCGGGTCCATACTACCTTTTATTCTGCAGGAGCACAAAAGGACTGAGAGCGCTGCCGTGGCCAGAGACGGGACTTGTACAGAAACAATGATTAGATCCATAATGATGGAAAGCAATGCATAAAGACTTTATTCCATACTCAAAGTACCATATGAAAACGCAATGCAATACACTGCGTGTGCGGTTGAGTGATCTTTTGAAGAAATGTAGCGTTGCAACACCAGGGATAGACTGCAATGTATCTCTGTCGTTGCAGCCCTCTGATGCTCCCTGCTGCCGGCGTCACAACAGTGTCTGCATTTTTCACAAATAGAGTTTGGAGAGACGTTGTCAGTGTCTGTATGTTGCTTAAATTCTCCCAAACAGTGGGCGCTAAAGATCAGGGCACGGCAGACCATTGCAGCCATTGATCTCGAGCAGAAAAATAAATATGCTTACAGCACCTGGTATTCCCAGGCGGTCACCCATCCAAGTACTAACCAGGCCCGACCCTGCTTAGCTTCCGAGATCAGACGAGATCGGGCGTGATCAGGGTGGTATGGCCGTACGCAAATGTTACCGGGTCCATACTACCTTTTATTCAGCAGGAGCACAAAAGGACTGAGCGCGCTGCCGTGGCCAGAGACGGGACTTGTACAGAAACAATGATTAGATCCATAATGAAGGAAAGCAATGCATAAAGACTTTATTCCATACTCAAAGTACCATATCAAAACGCAATGCAATACACTGCGTGTGCGGTTGAGTGATCTTTTGAAGAAATGTAGCGTTGCAACACCAGGGATAGACTGCAATGTATCTCTGTCGTTGCAGCCCTCTGATGCTCCCTGCTGCCGGCGTCACAACAGTGTCTGCATTTTTCACAAATAGAGTTTGGAGAGACGTTGTCAGTGTCTGTATGTTGCTTAAATTCTCCCAAACAGTGGGCGCTAAAGATCAGGGCACGGCAGACCATTGCAGCCATTGATCTCGAGCAGAAAAATAAATATGCTTACAGCACCTGGTATTCCCAGGCGGTCACCCATCCAAGTACTAACCAGGCCCGACCCTGCTTAGCTTCCGAGATCAGACGAGATCGGGCGTGATCAGGGTGGTATGGCCGTACGCAAATATTACCGGGTCCATACTACCTTTTATTCAGCAGGAGCACAAAAGGACTGAGAGCGCTGCCGTGGCCAGAGACGGGACTTGTACAGAAACAATGATTAGATCCATAATGAAGGAAAGCAATGCATAAAGACTTTATTCCATACTCAAAGTACCATATCAAAACGCAATGCAATACACTGCGTGTGCGGTTGAGTGATCTTTTGAAGAAATGTAGCGTTGCAACACCAGGGATAGACTGCAATGTATCTCTGTCGTTGCAGCCCTCTGATGCTCCCTGCTGCCGGCGTCACAACAGTGTCTGCATGTTTCCAAATAGAGTTTGGAGAGACGTTGTCAGTGTCTGTATGTTGCTTAAATTCTCCCAAACAGTGGGCGCTAAAGATCAGGGCACGGCAGACCATTGCAGCCATTGATATCGAGCAGAAAAATAAATATGCTTACAGCACCTGGTATTCCCAGGCGGTCACCCATCCAAGTACTAACCAGGCCCGACCCTGCTTAGCTTCCGAGATCAGACGAGATCGGGCGTGATCAGGGTGGTATGGCCGTACGCAAATGTTACCGGGTCCAGACTACCTTTTATTCAGCAGGAGCACAAAAGGACTGAGCGCGCTGCCGTGGCCAGAGACGGGACTTGTACAGAAACAATGATTAGATCCATAATGAAGGAAAGCAATGCATAAAGACTTTATTCCATACTCAAAGTACCATATCAAAACGCAATGCAATACACTGCGTGTGCGGTTGAGTGATCTTTTGAAGAAATGTAGCGTTGCAACACCAGGGATAGACTGCAATGTTTCTCTGTCGTTGCAGCCCTCTGATGCTCCATGCTGCCGGCGTCACAACAGTGTCTGCATTTTTCACAAATAGAGTTTGGAGAGATGTTGTCAGTGTCTGTATGTTGCTTAAATTCTCCCAAACAGTGGGCGCTAAGGATCAGGGCACGGCAGACCATTGCAGCCATTGATCTCGAGCAGAAAAATAAAAATGCTTACAGCACCTGGTATTCCCAGGCGGTCACCCATCCAAGTACTAACCAGGCCCGACCCTGCTTAGCTTCCGAGATCAGACGAGATCGGGCGTGATCAGGGTGGTATGGCCGTACGCAAATGTTACCGGGTCCATACTAGCTTTCATACAGCAGGAGCACATATGGACTGAGAGCGCTGCCGTGGCCAGAGACGGGACTTGTACAGAAACAATGATTAGATCCATAATGAAGGAAAGCAATGCATAAAGACTTTATTCCAGACTCAAAGTACCATTTCAAAACGCAATGCAATACGCTGCGTGTGCGGTTGAGTGATCTTTTGAAGAAATGTTGCGTTGCAACACCAGGGATAGACTGCAATGTATCACTGTCGTTGCAGCCCTCTTATGCTCCCTGCTGCCGGCGTCACAACAGTGTCTGCATGTTTCACAAATAGAGTTTGGAGAGACGTTGTCAGTGTCTGTATGTTGCTTAAATTCTCCCAAACAGTGGGCGCTAAAGATCAGGGCACGGCAGACCATTGCAGCCATTGATCTCGAGCAGAAAAATAAAAATGCTTACAGCACCTGGTATTCCCAGGCGGTCACCCATCCAAGTACTAACCAGGCCCGACCCTGCTTAGCTTCCGAGATCAGACGAGATCGGGCGTGATCAGGGTGGTATGGCCGTACGCAAATGTTACCGGGTCCATACTACCTTTTATTCAGCAGGAGCACAAAAGGACTGAGAGCGCTGCCGTGGCCAGAGACGGGACTTGTACAGAAACAATGATTAGATCCATAATGAAGGAAAGCAATGCATAAAGACTTTATTCCATACTCAAAGTACCATATCAAAACGCAATGCAATACACTGCGTGTGCGGTTGAGTGATCTTTTGAAGAAATGTAGCGTTGCAACACTAGGGATAGACTGCAATGTATCTCTGTCGTTGCAGCCCTCTGATGCTCCCTGCTGCCGGCGTCACAACAGTGTCTGCATGTTTCACAAATAGAGTTTGGAGAGACGTTGTCGGTGTCTGTATGTTGCTTAAATTCTCCCAAACAGTGGGCGCTAAAGATCAGGGCACGGCAGACCATTGCAGCCATTGATCTCGAGCAGAAAAAAAAAAAGCTTACAGCACCTGGTATTCCCAGGCGGTCTCCCATCCAAGTACTAACCAGGCCCGACCCTGCTTAGCTTCCGAGATCAGACGAGATCGGGCGTGTTCAGGGTGGTATGGCCGTAAGCGAGTACAGCCGCATCCAAAGTAGCTTTTAAACAGCAGGAGCACATAAGGACTGAGAGCGCTGCCGTGACCATAGACCAGACTTGTACAGAAACAATTATTAGATCAATAATGAAGGAAAGCAATGAATGAATACTTTATTCCGGACTCAAAGTACCATATCAAAACGCAATGCAATACACCGAGTTGGCGTGTGTGCTCGTTTGCGTGAACCTTTGAAGAAACATAGCGTTTCAAACGCTGCGATGGACTGCAGCAGGTCAAGCGAAGCAGTCATTCATAGCTCTTATTTCTTTACAACAACATGATCAGGGGAGAGCGCGAACGCAGTCCCCCACTACCAGAAATTATGCAATCGAGATTCCCACATTTGGGGAATTCGCACGGGTCAGCAACAGCCGCAGTGCAATGGCCGAGCCTCACCATGGGTGAACCACCTTCTTGATCATGGTATCTCCCTTGCCAGGTAAGTATGATTAGTACTCGTTCAGATGGGCTGAACGCTGCCCACGCGTGTTCCCTTGGAGAACGGTTGCAAAGAATTCGGAGATGTCTAGACTTTAAAGTCCGTGTTGCAGGGTTTATTTTCCAACAAGTGTGTGCAATTTGCTTGTTCTTAATACAGATTTAAACTGTTATCCATTTTATTTCATGTTGTTAGGTATCACAAAACGGAATGTAATACGACAAAGTAGGTACTATTTTAGCGGTTTGCAATTGATTCTCTTTTCCCCCAGGATAATTAAATATGTTCTATTATTTGCCATGCGGAGCCAGCCAGTCCTGTGCACGTATGCAAATTAGCCATGTGCACCTAACAGAAGAATGACGTAATGTTGAGAACGAGTCATACTAAAAAGGGAGAGCAATCGACAGCTAAACCAGACTGTATCAATCACACACTTTGGGTCCATTCTAACTTATGATAAGAGGCTAGTCTTTAAATCTTTGCAGTGACTGAATGTTTATGATAAAACGGATTGTTTTGCATTCGATGAGTGTGTGCGACTGTGCGTTTGTCATTTCCGGCTTCGGCATACCGCATGGTAATGAAGGCCTCGTGGTGAGTTGCTTTCTTAGTGAAGCAGCCTCGCCTTGGAGTTGGATGAGTTGGAGTGATATAAGTTGTCAGTGTCTGTATGTTGCTTAAATTCTCCCAAACAGTGGGCGCTAAGGATCAGGGCACGGCAGACCATTGCAGCCATTGATCTCGAGCAGAAAAATAAATATGCTTACAGCACCTGGTATTCCCAGGCGGTCACCCATCCAAGTACTAACCAGGCCCGACCCTGCTTAGCTTCCGAGATCAGACGAGATCGGGCGTGATCAGGGTGGTTTGGCCGTACGCAAATGTTACCGGGTCCATACTACCTTTTATTCAGCAGGAGCACAAAAGGACTGAGAGCGCTGCCGTGGCCAGAGACGGGACTTGTACAGAAACAATGATTAGATCCATAATGAAGGAAAGCAATGCATAAAGACTTTATTCCATACTCAAAGTACCATATCAAAACGCAATGCAATACACTGCGTGTGCGGTTGAGTGATCTTTTGAAGAAATGTAGCGTTGCAACACCAGGGATAGACTGCAATGTATCTCTGTCGTTGCAGCCCTCTGATGCTCCCTGCTGCCGGCGTCACAACAGTGTCTGCATGTTTCACAAATAGAGTTTGGAGAGACGTTGTCAGTGTCTGTATGTTGCTTAAATTCTCCCAAACAGTGGGCGCTAAAGATCAGGGCACGGCAGACCATTGCAGCCATTGATCTCGAGCAGAAAAATAAATATGCTTACAGCACCTGGTATTCCCAGGCGGTCACCCATCCAAGTACTAACCAGGCCCGACCCTGCTTAGCTTCCGAGATCAGACGAGATCGGGCGTGATCAGGGTGGTATGGCCGTACGCAAATGTTATCGGGTCCATACTACCTTTTATTCAGCAGGAGCACAAAAGGACTGAGAGCGCTGCCGTGGCCAGAGACGGGACTTGTACAGAAACAATGATTAGATCCATAATGAAGGAAAGCAATGCATAAAGACTTTATTCCATACTCAAAGTACCACATCAAAACGCAATGCAATACACTGCGTGTGCGGTTGAGTGATCTTTTGAAGAAATGTAGCGTTGCAACACCAGGGATAGACTGCAATGTATCTCTGTCGTTGCAGCCCTCTGATGCTCCCTGCTGCCGGCGTCACAACAGTGTCTGCATGTTTCACAAATAGAGTTTGGAGAGACGTTGTCGGTGTCTGTATGTTGCTTAAATTCTCCCAAACAGTGGGCGCTAAAGATCAGGGCACGGCAGACCATTGCAGCCATTGATCTCGAGCAGAAAAATAAATATGCTTACAGCACCTGGGATTCCCAGGCGGTCACCCATCCAAGTACTAACCAGGCCCGACCCTGCTTAGCTTCCGAGATTATACGAGATCTGGCGTGATCAGGGTGGTATGGCCGTACGCAAATGTTACCGGGTCCATACTAGCTTTCATACAGCAGGAGCACATATGGACTGAGAGCGCTGCCGTGGCCAGAGACGGGACTTGTACAGAAACAATGATTAGATCCATAATGAAGGAAAGCAATGCATAAAGACTTTATTCCAGACTCAAAGTACCATTTCAAAACGCAATGCAATACGCTGCGTGTGCGGTTGAGTGATCTTTTGAAGAAATGTTGCGTTGCAACACCAGGGATAGACTGCAATGTATCACTGTCGTTGCAGCCCTCTTATGCTCCCTGCTGCCGGCGTCACAACAGTGTCTGCATGTTTCACAAATAGAGTTTGGAGAGACGTTGTCAGTGTCTGTATGTTGCTTAAATTCTCCCAAACAGTGGGCGCTAAAGATCAGGGCACGGCAGACCATTGCAGCCATTGATCTCGAGCAGAAAAATAAAAATGCTTACAGCACCTGGTATTCCCAGGCGGTCACCCATCCAAGTACTAACCAGGCCCGACCCTGCTTAGCTTCCGAGATCAGACGAGATCGGGCGTGATCAGGGTGGTATGGCCGTACGCAAATGTTACCGGGTCCATACTACCTTTTATTCAGCAGGAGCACAAAAGGACTGAGAGCGCTGCCGTGGCCAGAGACGGGACTTGTACAGAAACAATGATTAGATCCATAATGAAGGAAAGCAATGCATAAAGACTTTATTCCATACTCAAAGTACCATATCAAAACGCAATGCAATACACTGCGTGTGCGGTTGAGTGATCTTTTGAAGAAATGTAGCGTTGCAACACTAGGGATAGACTGCAATGTATCTCTGTCGTTGCAGCCCTCTGATGCTCCCTGCTGCCGGCGTCACAACAGTGTCTGCATGTTTCACAAATAGAGTTTGGAGAGACGTTGTCGGTGTCTGTATGTTGCTTAAATTCTCCCAAACAGTGGGCGCTAAAGATCAGGGCACGGCAGACCATTGCAGCCATTGATCTCGAGCAGAAAAAAAAAAAGCTTACAGCACCTGGTATTCCCAGGCGGTCTCCCATCCAAGTACTAACCAGGCCCGACCCTGCTTAGCTTCCGAGATCAGACGAGATCGGGCGTGTTCAGGGTGGTATGGCCGTAAGCGAGTACAGCCGCATCCAAAGTAGCTTTTAAACAGCAGGAGCACATAAGGACTGAGAGCGCTGCCGTGACCATAGACCAGACTTGTACAGAAACAATTATTAGATCAATAATGAAGGAAAGCAATGAATGAATACTTTATTCCGGACTCAAAGTACCATATCAAAACGCAATGCAATACACCGAGTTGGCGTGTGTGCTCGTTTGCGTGAACCTTTGAAGAAACATAGCGTTTCAAACGCTGCGATGGACTGCAGCAGGTCAAGCGAAGCAGTCATTCATAGCTCTTATTTCTTTACAACAACATGATCAGGGGAGAGCGCGAACGCAGTCCCCCACTACCAGAAATTATGCAATCGAGATTCCCACATTTGGGGAATTCGCACGGGTCAGCAACAGCCGCAGTGCAATGGCCGAGCCTCACCATGGGTGAACCACCTTCTTGATCATGGTATCTCCCTTGCCAGGTAAGTATGATTAGTACTCGTTCAGATGGGCTGAACGCTGCCCACGCGTGTTCCCTTGGAGAACGGTTGCAAAGAATTCGGAGATGTCTAGACTTTAAAGTCCGTGTTGCAGGGTTTATTTTCCAACAAGTGTGTGCAATTTGCTTGTTCTTAATACAGATTTAAACTGTTATCCATTTTATTTCATGTTGTTAGGTATCACAAAACGGAATGTAATACGACAAAGTAGGTACTATTTTAGCGGTTTGCAATTGATTCTCTTTTCCCCCAGGATAATTAAATATGTTCTATTATTTGCCATGCGGAGCCAGCCAGTCCTGTGCACGTATGCAAATTAGCCATGTGCACCTAACAGAAGAATGACGTAATGTTGAGAACGAGTCATACTAAAAAGGGAGAGCAATCGACAGCTAAACCAGACTGTATCAATCACACACTTTGGGTCCATTCTAACTTATGATAAGAGGCTAGTCTTTAAATCTTTGCAGTGACTGAATGTTTATGATAAAACGGATTGTTTTGCATTCGATGAGTGTGTGCGACTGTGCGTTTGTCATTTCCGGCTTCGGCATACCGCATGGTAATGAAGGCCTCGTGGAGAGTTGCTTTCTTAGTGAAGCAGCCTCGCCTTGGAGTTGGATGAGTTGGAGTGATATAAGTTGTCAGTGTCTGTATGTTGCTTAAATTCTCCCAAACAGTGGGCGCTAAGGATCAGGGCACGGCAGACCATTGCAGCCATTGATCTCGAGCAGAAAAATAAAAATGCTTACAGCACCTGGTATTCCCAGGCGGTCACCCATCTAAGTACTAACCAGGCCCGACCCTGCTTAGCTTCCGAGATCAGACGAGATCGGGCGTGATCAGGGTGGTATGGCCGTACGCAAATGTTACCGGGTCCATACTACCTTTTATTCAGCAGGAGCACAAAAGGACTGAGAGCGCTGCCGTGGCCAGAGACGGGACTTGTACAGAAACAATGATTAGATCCATAATGAAGGAAAGCAATGCATAAAGACTTTATTCCATACTCAAAGTACCATATGAAAACGCAATGCAATACACTGCGTGTGCGGTTGAGTGATCTTTTGAAGAAATGTAGCGTTGCAACACCAGGGATAGACTGCAATGTATCTCTGTCGTTGCAGCCCTCTGATGCTCCCTGCTGCCGGCGTCACAACAGTGTCTGCATTTTTCACAAATAGAGTTTGGAGAGACGTTGTCAGTGTCTGTATGTTGCTTAAATTCTCCCAAACAGTGGGCGCTAAAGATCAGGGCACGGCAGACCATTGCAGCCATTGATCTCGAGCAGAAAAATAAATATGCTTACAGCACCTGGTATTCCCAGGCGGTCACCCATCCAAGTACTAACCAGGCCCGACCCTGCTTAGCTTCCGAGATCAGACGAGATCGGGCGTGATCAGGGTGGTATGGCCGTACGCAAATGTTACCGGGTCCATACTACCTTTTATTCAGCAGGAGCACAAAAGGACTGAGAGCGCTGCCGTGGCCAGAGACGGGACTTGTACAGAAACAATGATTAGATCCATAATGAAGGAAAGCAATGCATAAAGACTTTATTCCATACTCAAAGTACCATATCAAAACGCAATGCAATACACTGCGTGTGCGGTTGAGTGATCTTTTGAAGAAATGTAGCGTTGCAACACCAGGGATAGACTGCAATGTATCTCTGTCGTTGCAGCCCTCTGATGCTCCCTGCTGCCGGCGTCACAACAGTGTCTGCATTTTTCACAAATAGAGTTTGGAGAGACGTTGTCAGTGTCTGTATGTTGCTTAAATTCTCCCAAACAGTGGGCGCTAAAGATCAGGGCACGGCAGACCATTGCAGCCATTGATCTCGAGCAGAAAAATAAATATGCTTACAGCACCTGGTATTCCCAGGGGGTCACCCATCCAAGTACTAACCAGGCCCGACCCTGCTTAGCTTCCGAGATCAGACGAGATCGGGCGTGATCAGGGTGGTATGGCCGTACGCAAATGTTCCCGGGTCCATACTACCTTTTATTCAGCAGGAGCACAAAAGGACAGAGCGCTGCCGTGGCCAGAGACGGGACTTGTACAGAAACAATGATTAGATCCATAATGAAGGAAAGCAATGCATAAAGACTTTATTCCATACTCAAAGTACCATATCAAAACGCAATGCAATACATTGCGTGTGCGGTTGAGTGATCTTTTGAAGAAATGTAGCGTTGCAACACCAGGGATAGACTGCAATGTATCTCTGTCGTTGCAGCCCTCTGATGCTCCCTGCTGCCGGCGTCACAACAGTGTCTGCATTTTTCACAAATAGAGTTTGGAGAGACGTTGTCAGTGTCTGTATGTTGCTTAAATTCTCCCAAACAGTGGGCGCTAAAGATCTCTGCCCGTATGCAAATTAGCCATGTGCGCCTAACAGAAGAATGACGTAATGTTGAGAACGAGTCATACTAAAAACCGAGAGCAAGCGAAAGCTAAACCAGACTGTATCAATCACACACTTTGGGTCCATTCTAACTTTTGATAAGAGGCTAGTCTTTAAATCTTTGCAGTGACTGAATGTTGATGATAAAACGGATTGTTTTGCATAAGATGAGTGTGTGCGACTGTGTGTTTGTCATTTCCGGCTTCGGCATACCGCATGGTCATGAAGGCCTCGTGGTGAGTTACTTTCTTAGTGAAGCAGCTTAGCCTTACAGTTGGATAAGTTGGAGTGATTGGAGTTTATTTTTCACAGTGAGAGAGGGGTGCACCGGTCCTGGAGGTACTGCAATACCAGGTCGATGCGTGGAGTGGACGGAGCAAGCCCCTATTCCATCTCCCAGTTCCAAAAAACAATTTAATATATGGTCCCCGGGTAGGGGACGTATCAGATATTAAACTGATAAGAACAGATACTACACTTGATCTTAGCCAAAAGGCCGAGAAGCGATGCCCACACATGCTCAGACCAAGAGTCCAGCTTCCCAAACACGTCGCTCCACTTAGCGGTTTGACAGACGACGACAAAACAAATAGAAGACCAGTCACCCTGTGTGCGTGTTTGTGAAAGCTGAAGAAAAATGCCGAGGTCGCTGCATCTCTCTGCTGGTCCCTGCTGCCAGCGTCACCAGTGTGTCTGCATGTTTCTCAAATAGAGTTTGGAGAGACGTTGTCAGTGTCTGTATGTTGCTTAAATTCTCCCAAACAGTGGGCGCTAAAGATCACGGCACGGCAGGCCATTGCAGCCAATGAGCTCGAGTTGAAAAATAAATGTGCTTACAGCACCAGGTGGTCCCCCATCGATGTAGTAACCAGGCCCGACCCTGCTTAGCTTCCGAGATCAGACGAGATCGGGCATGATCAGGCTGTTATGGCCGTAAACTAACATTTCCGGGTCCATACTAGGTTTTATACAGCAGGAGCACATAAGGACTGAGGGTGCTGCCGTGGCCAGAGAAGGGACTTGTACAGAAACAATGATTAGATCCATAATGAAGGAAAGCAATGCATAAAGACTTTATTCCATACTCAAAGTACCATATGAAAACGCAATGCAATACACTGCGTGTGCGGTTGAGTGATCTTTTGAAGAAATGTAGCGTTGCAACACCAGGGATAGACTGCAATGTATCTCTGTCGTTGCAGCCCTCTGATGCTCCCTGCTGCCGGCGTCACAACAGTGTCTGCATGTTTCACAAATAGAGTTTGGAGAGACGTTGTCAGTGTCTGTATGTTGCTTAAATTCTCCCAAACAGTGGGCGCTAAGGATCAGGGCACGGCAGACCATTGCAGCCATTGATCTCGAGCAGAAAAATAAAAATGCTTACAGCACCTGGTATTCCCAGGCGGTCACCCATCCAAGTACTAACCAGGCCCGACCCTGCTTAGCTTCCGAGATCAGACGAGATCGGGCGTGATCAGGGTGGTATGGCCGTACGCAAATTTTACCGGGTCCATACTACCTTTTATTCAGCAGGAGCACAAAAGGACTGAGAGCGCTGCCGTGGCCAGAGACGGGACTTGTACAGAAACAATGATTAGATCCATAATGAAGGAAAGCAATGCATAAAGACTTTATTCCATGCTCAAAGTACCATATGAAAACGCAATGCAATACACTGCGTGTGCGGTTGAGTGATCTTTTGAAGAAATGTAACGTTGCAACACCAGGGATGGACTGCAATGTATCTCTGTCGTTGCAGCCCTCTGATGCTCCCTGCTGCCGGCGTCACAACAGTGTCTGCATGTTTCACAAATAGAGTTTGGAGAGACGTTGTCGGTGTCTGTATGTTGCTTATATTCTCCCAAACAGTGGGCGCTAAGGATCAGGGCACGGCAGACCATTGCAGCCATTGATCTCGAGCAGAAAAATAAAAATGCTTACAGCACCTGGTATTCCCAGGCGGTCACCCATCCAAGTACTAACCAGGCCCGACCCTGCTTAGCTTCCGAGATCAGACGAGATCGGGCGTGATCAGGGTGGTATGGCCGTACGCAAATGTTACCGGGTCCATACTACCTTTTATTCAGCAGGAGCACAAAAGGACTGAGAGCGCTGCCGTGGCCAGAGACGGGACTTGTACAGAAACAATGATTAGATCCATAATGAAGGAAAGCAATGCATAAAGACTTTATTCCATACTCAAAGTACCATATCAAAACGCAATGCAATACACTGCGTGTGCGGTTGAGTGATCTTTTGAAGAAATGTAGCGTTGCAACACCAGGGATAGACTGCAATGTATCTCTGTCGTTGCAGCCCTCTGATGCTCCCTGCTGCCGGCGTCACAACAGTGTCTGCATGTTTAACAAATAGAGTTTGGAGAGACGTTGTCAGTGTCTGTATGTTGCTTAAATTCTCCCAAACAGTGGGCGCTAAAGATCAGGGCACGGCAGACCATTGCAGCCATTGATCTCGAGCAGAAAAATAAATATGCTTACAGCACCTGGTATTCCCAGGCGGTCACCCATCCAAGTACTAACCAGGCCCGACCCTGCTTAGCTTCCGAGATCAGACGAGATCGGGCGTGATCAGGGTGGTATGGCCGTACGCAAATGTTACCGGGTCCATACTACCTTTTATTCAGCAGGAGCACAAAAGGACTGAGCGCGCTGCCGTGGCCAGAGAAGGGACTTGTACAGAAACAATGATTAGATCCATAATGAAGGAAAGCAATGCATAAAGACTTTATTCCATACTCAAAGTACCATATCAAAACGCAATGCAATACACTGCGTGTGCGGTTGAGTGATCTTTTGAAGAAATGTAGCGTTGCAACACCAGGGATAGACTGCAATGTATCTCTGTCGTTGCAGCCCTCTGATGCTCCCTGCTGCCGGCGTCACAACAGTGTCTGCATTTTTCACAAATAGAGTTTGGAGAGACGTTGTCAGTGTCTGTATGTTGCTTAAATTCTCCCAAACAGTGGGCGCTAAAGATCAGGGCACGGCAGACCATTGCAGCCATTGATCTCGAGCAGAAAAATAAATATGCTTACAGCACCTGGTATTCCCAGGCGGTCACCCATCCAAGTACTAACCAGGCCCGACCCTGCTTAGCTTCCGAGATCAGACGAGATCGGGCGTGATCAGTGTGGTTTGGCCGTACGCAAATGTTACCGGGTCCATACTACCTTTTATTCAGCAGGAGCACAAAAGGACTGAGAGCGCTGCCGTGGCCAGAGACGGGACTTGTACAGAAACAATGATTAGATCCATAATGAAGGAAAGCAATGCATAAAGACTTTATTCCATACTCAAAGTACCATATCAAAACGCAATGCAATACACTGCGTGTGCGGTTGAGTGATCTTTTGAAGAAATGTAGCGTTGCAACACCAGGGATAGACTGCAATGTATCTCTGTCGTTGCAGCCCTCTGATGCTCCCTGCTGCCGGCGTCACAACAGTGTCTGCATGTTTAACAAATAGAGTTTGGAGAGACGTTGTCAGTGTCTGTATGTTGCTTAAATTCTCCCAAACAGTGGGCGCTAAGGATCAGGGCACGGCAGACCATTGCAGCCATTGATCTCGAGCAGAAAAATAAAAATGCTTACAGCACCTGGTATTCCCAGGCGGTCACCCATCCAAGTACTAACCAGGCCCGACCCTGCTTAGCTTCCGAGATCAGACGAGATCGGGCGTGATCAGGGTGGTATGGCCGTACGCAAATGTTACCGGGTCCATACTACCTTTTATTCAGCCGGAGCACAAAAGGACTGAGAGCGCTGCCGTGGCCAGAGACGGGACTTGTACAGAAACAATGATTAGATCCATAATGAAGGAAAGCAATGCATAAAGACTTTATTCCATACTCAAAGTACCATATCAAAACGCAATGCAATACACTGCGTGTGCGGTTGAGTGATCTTTTGAAGAAATGTAGCGTTGCAACACCAGGGATAGACTGTAATGTATCTCTGTCGTTGCAGCCCTCTGATGCTCCCTGCTGCCGGCGTCACAACAGTGTCTGCATGTTTCACAAATAGAGTTTGGAGAGACGTTGTCAGTGTCTGTATGTTGCTTAAATTCTCCCAAACAGTGGGCGCTAAAGATCTCTGCCCGTATGCAAATTAGCCATGTGCGCCTAACAGAAGAATGACGTAATGTTGAGAACGAGTCATACTAAAAACCGAGAGCAAGCGAAAGCTAAACCAGACTGTATCAATCACACACTTTGGGTCCATTCTAACTTTTGATAAGAGGCTAGTCTTTAAATCTTTGCAGTGACTGAATGTTGATGATAAAACGGATTGTTTTGCATAAGATGAGTGTGTGCGACTGTGTGTTTGTCATTTCCGGCTTCGGCATACCGCATGGTCATGAAGGCCTCGTGGTGAGTTACTTTCTTAGTGAAGCAGCTTAGCCTTACAGTTGGATAAGTTGGAGTGATTGGAGTTTATTTTTCACAGTGAGAGAGGGGTGCACCGGTCCTGGAGGTACTGCAATACCAGGTCGATGCGTGGAGTGGACGGAGCAAGCCCCTATTCCATCTCCCAGTTCCAAAAAACAATTTAATATATGGTCCCCGGGTAGGGGACGTATCAGATATTAAACTGATAAGAACAGATTTTTTCATTCGAAAATTTTATTGACACACGTTGCTATACCTTATCTTTCACATCACATGTTTCCAGTTTCGTTCAATTATTATTATTATTTTTTTTTAAATCATACACAATGTTTTGTTTCTTTTTTTTTTTTTTTAACAACAAGGAATTAAAAAAAATATAACCATCCATAAAACCAAGAATAAAACCGATGTTTTAAAAGGAAAATAAAAACCAACACTAAAAGATGCTGCTGTGCAGGAGCGGGAACACACTTAGTTAAAAGAAATTTAAAAGAAAGTGTACCCCGTCCTGCCCTCCCAACAGCGTCGGTCTCTCGGGACCTGTCGCTCAGAGGATCTCCTCCCCTCTCTGCTCCTTCCCACCTGCCTCTCCCGGAGAGCCAGGCCGCCGCTGCCTCGACCTTTCTGTGTGTGGCTCCGGCTCCCTTCTCCGAATGGGCACAGAGGCGATGTCTTCATTTTGGCTGTGTCCTAGGCCTGCCGCCTGCAGCAACGGCTACTTTTACCGTTGCTGCGGCCATCCGGATCACAGCCAAGGGGGGGATCAGCTTGTGCTTGCTTACCAGCAGGTTTCTGGAGGTCCAAAAGGCGTCTTTAATGGCGGCTAGGGTGAGCCACTGCCTGGGGAAGTTAACTGCAGTATTTTGGCTCACCCCATACAGCACCAATTGGGCTGTCAGGACCTCCCCTGCTGGCAAGTACGGGAATAGTAGGGAGCCGGCCGTTGCCCACTGGTCTCCAGCAGCGCTGCACTCCCAGAGCAGATGCCTCACCGACTCAGGCGCGCCACAACCTGGTCGGGGGCATGTTGCGGATGCGGCCATGCCCCGGGAGTGCATGACGGCTCTGACTGGGAGGATCTCGTGAGCTACCATCCATGACAGGTCCCGGAGTCTGTTGGGGAGGACAGGATGGTTAACGTTTCGCCAAACAGTTGCGGGGTCGCCGAGTGCTAGCCCGCGCACTGGACTTACTGGTTCCCGCTCCTGCACCAGCGCAATCATTAATCGATGGCTTTCCAAAACTTGTAATTCCTCGTTTTCTAGGTTATATTTTTTTAAAAACTTCTTGATAAAAACATAGGACTGGGGCAGGTTAAAAGATACTGGCGTCCTATGGTCAGATACATAAAAACTGAACTTTTTCAGATAGGAACCCATCCAGAACCGGGTCATTGCTGTGCTTTTTTTTTGGCTGGGTACCGACATTGCATTTTGTATGTGTAGAGCTGTATATCGACTTCCTAAATATAAATTGAGGTCTGGGACTCCTTTTCCCCCTTTTTCTTTAGTTTTCTTCATTTCGTTTCTCTTGAGTCTCTCCCACTTAGACCCCCACAGGAAGTAAAAAATGGCACGTTCTAGATCTAAAAGGACTCTGCGGGGTGGAATAAAAACAGAGCATACCAATAAAAGCAAAGGTAAAATCACTGACTTAATGATTAAAACCTTTCCTTCCATTGTAAGTCCTCTAAGTCCCCAGTATCCCAGTCTCCGCCTCACTTTCCCTACCATGTCCGGCCAATTTTTGGTACCCTCCCCCTCCCTGTCAAATTTGACCCCGAGTATTTTCAAGTCGGTCTGTTTTACGGTCAGGGGAAGTCCAGTCGTCTCGGTCACTGTCCATGGTCCATAAAAAAGGGCTTGGGTCTTCTCTCTGTTGAGTTTGGACCCAGAGGCCAGTCCGTAGGAGTCTGTCAAGTCCAGTGCCTTATGTAATGAACAGATGTCTGTACATAAAATGTTGACGTCGTCCATATATAAAACACATTTGCTAAAAAGTCCCCCACTTCCCGGTATGCCCACCCCTTTAATCCATTTGTCCCTTCTCAATACCTGTGCCAGTGGTTCTATGCAAGCCACGTAGAGGAGAGCAGATAAAGGACAACCCTGACGGACCCCGCAGTGCAAGTCTACTGCTTTTGTAAGTTGCCCGTTAACAAGGAATTTGCTGGTGATGTCCCGATACAGCAATCCCACCCACTCTACATACCTTTGTGGAAAACCCATTTTGGGCAGTACCTGAAATAGGTACTGGTGCGAGACCCGATCGAAAGCTTTTTCAAAATCTAAATTTAGGACTACTAGTCTAATGTTTCTGTCTCTCGCATAACAGATGGTGTCTCTAATCAGTAAGAGGCTGTCTGTGATCTTTCTCCCCGGTATGCCACAGGTTTGATCCGGGTGGATTACCTCCCCTAAAACAACAGACATTCTGTTGGCTAAAAGTTTGCTAAAAAGTTTACAATCCACGTTTAAAAGGGTAATAGGTCTCCAGTTCTTCAGGTCAGTCTTGTCGTCTTTCTTATGTAGTAGTTTCACTATCCCTGATCTAAAACTGTCTGGTAGTCGGCCTAGTCCTTGGAATTCTGTAAAAACAGTCAACAAGTCGGTTGCTAAAATGTCCCAGAAGGTCTGATAAAATTCAAGTGAAAGCCCATCTTCCCCCGGTGATTTTCCCCCTCTAAAACTTAACAAACAATTGGAAAGTTCCAAAAGGTTAAAATCATCGGTTAAAAATGCACTCTCACTGATCTTCTTTTGCAAGGAATTCAATATCTTCTCATTTGGTTCTTCTTCAATGCTTTTTTTGCTATACAGCTCTGTATAGAAACACTCTATTTCGTCCATTGTTTCTTCTTGCGTTTTGGTGTATTCTCCATTTCTCTTTTTTAATTTATAAATACCCTCCCCGCTGTTTATGATTTTCTTGAAGAAATATTGTGTGCATTTTTCCCCTTCTTCTATGTCTCTTTCTGTACTTCTAATAATTATTCCTTTGCTTTTGATTTCTGCTAGAGCCGACATTTGTTCTTTTACCTCTCTTATTTCCTGATTGTAATCAAACCCTTGTTGTCTTAATTTAAAATAACGTTGCAGTCTTTTCTGCAGCCCCATCATGCATTTGTTTTCTATTTTCTTTTGTTTCATCCCTGCCTTTCTAAAAAAAGTCTTTGTCCGTTCCTTCACCATTTCCCACCAGTGTGCACGTGTTTTGTGTAAGTCTTGGAGGGTCTGCCATTGACTGAATTGCTCCCTGTACTGGCTGGCTAAATCTTTATCTTTTATCAGGGAGCAATTCAGTTTCCACAGACCACCACCTTTTGTCACACCTGAGGGGAGTGAAAGGGTGCAGGAGAGCATAGCGTGATCGGAGAAGAAAACGGGGGTTAATCTAGCATCGGTTGGCGGGCAGTCTCTGGTAAAAATATAGTCTATTCGAGAGGCTCTGGCACCGTCACTACTGAACCAGGTGAAGCCCTCCTCTCTTTGATGCACGGTTTTAAAACAGTCTTTCAGTTTAAAATCCCTGCACTGTGCCTGCAATAAAACCGACGTCTTGTCTACTTTAAAATCTTCCCCCGCACTTCTCCTATCGCTCCTAGTTAAAATACAATTAAAATCTCCCGCTAAAACTAAAGGCGCTCTGCCTAGCATGTGGGGCTGCAATTCTTTTAAAAGGTCATGTCTGTCATTTTTGTCGTTAAAACCATAAATGTTTAAGAGATTAAAATCCCTTCCCATAAAAGTCAAGTGTGCTAAAAGCGCCCTTCCGTCTCTCACCACCGTGCTGCCCTTCACCAAGATTGAGGGATTTTTGATTAAAATGGCCACCCCGTCATTTTTGCTTTCATTTGAACCACTCCATAAGGATTTATGTGGCCACTTTTCCTCCCATTCCCTGTATTGGTTTAAAAATGGTAGTGCACATTCTTGTAGTAAAAACACATCTGACTTAAAATTGTTAAGAAAGGATAAAATCGTTTGTGCTCTAACTTTTGATTTCACACTTCTTACATTTAGTGTCGAAATGGTGAGCACCATGATTATGGTGTTAAAAGGACAAACAATCATTAAAAGACTAAAAAACAACTATGGGTTAAAACCATCTAAAAAAAGTCATCCAATGCTTTGTGACAGAAGCTCTTCCTTTATCTCAATAGGAGATGAGTAAAGGTTGTCTGCTTCATTTCCCTCCCAGACTCTACTTTGGTCGAAAATTGAGTCTTTTGGGGTTGATTGCAGTGCAATATTTAAAAAAGAGAGAGTGTTGGGAGGGTTGTTTGGGAAGACTCTGGCATCCTCCAAAGATGGATTGTCTGAGGAGCCAGGTCTTCCCCTTTTCTCTGAGGCTCCTTGAGTCTCAGAGGACAACTCTGACACTGCTCTCTTACCAGGCTGGGCTCCTGGGAGGGAGGCTTCACTGGACTCCACTTCAGACTCTTCTCCCTGGCTGTCTGTTTCTAGACTCACGGATTCCTCAGAGTCTGAAGTGGAGTCCATCTCAGCTCCACCGGCTGCCTGGGCCCCACCAGCCTCTTTCACCTCACCACTAGGTGGGGCAACCTCAGGCCCCGCCCCCTCTCCCCCAATCAGAGTTATTACTTCCAGCCTGGTGTCTTCAATTGTTTGTGCACCCCCGTCTGCCAATTTCCTTGCATTTTGTTTTACTTTGTTAGCAAAGGATTTCGGGCAGTCTCTGAAGAGATGGTTTGAGTCTCCACAGAGGTTGCACTTCCTGCCATTGGTACATTCTTCAAAAGAGTGTCCAATTTCTCTACATTTGCCGCAAACAACCTTGGTACACGCTTCCGCCAGGTGCCCTTGCTCACCACACTTGCGGCAGAGCTTGGGCTGTCCCTGGTAGTGAATGTAGCCCCTGTTCTCTCCAAGAACCATCATGGATGGGAGATGTTTCAGGCCCTGGAAGCCATGTGGGTCCCGCCATTGTTGTATGGGGACCCTCCATGAACAATTCCAGATGCCGTCCTCATCTCTCACCTTGGTGGCCTGGGCCCTCACAGTGCAGTATCTTGCCAGCCATATACAAATATCATCAGCATTTACCGTTTCATTGAACATCCTGACGATTACGGTTTTAATGGAATCGTCATTTAGTCTCTCCACTTCAAATGCTGAAAACTGGTCTTTTACCGTGTCGTAGCGTGTCCAAAATTCTTTGAGGGTTGTTGCTGCTGCGAAGCTTACATCGAATCCTTTGTTAAAGGGCAGAGTAAGAATACAATTCAAATCGTTTGCAGAAAACTTCAGGATTCCTTGGATGTGCTTCCTTGAAAAATCAAGACGGGAGATCTGAATTACCGTTCCATTTACTGACTTCAGTTTAAAACGTACGCTGTGGTGCCTCCTCATGCCGGTAGGGTTAACCGACATGGTGGAGACACCACGCTCTTAAAAAACAAGGAGGTTAAAAGCAATAAAACACTGGATATACTAAAAATACAGAAATAATAAATAAACAAATAAATACAGGCAACAATAAAATCCACTTACCTTACCTGGACAATGGACTTCTTGGTAGAGGGTATCAGCAACTGATATTTGATCCCAACTTACCAAGAAGATGGTGCAATATCCTCCGAACCTGCTATATAATTGCCACAAAATGCAATATATAGACAGCCAAGGGAGGTGATCACTGTCTTAGCCAAAAGGCCGAGAAGCGATGCCCACACATGCTCAGACCAAGAGTCCAGCTTCCCAAACACGTCGCTCCACTTAGCGGTTTGACAGACGACGACAAAACAAATAGAAGACCAGTCACCCTGTGTGCGTGTTTGTGAAAGCTGAAGAAAAATGCCGAGGTCGCTGCATCTCTCTGCTGGTCCCTGCTGCCAGCGTCACCAGTGTGTCTGCATGTTTCTCAAATAGAGTTTGGAGAGACGTTGTCAGTGTCTGTATGTTGCTTAAATTCTCCCAAACAGTGGGCGCTAAAGATCACGGCACGGCAGGCCATTGCAGCCAATGAGCTCGAGTTGAAAAATAAATGTGCTTACAGCACCAGGTGGTCCCCCATCGATGTAGTAACCAGGCCCGACCCTGCTTAGCTTCCGAGATCAGACGAGATCGGGCATGATCAGGCTGTTATGGCCGTAAACTAACATTTCCGGGTCCATACTAGGTTTTATACAGCAGGAGCACATAAGGACTGAGGGTACTGCCGTGGCCAGAGACGGGACTTGTACAGAAACAATGATTAGATCCATAATGAAGGAAAGCAATGCATAAAGACTTTATTCCATACTCAAAGTACCATATGAAAACGCAATGCAATACACTGCGTGTGCGGTTGAGTGATCTTTTGAAGAAATGTAGCGTTGCAACACCAGGGATAGACTGCAATGTATCTCTGTCGTTGCAGCCCTCTGATGCTCCCTGCTGCCGGCGTCACAACAGTGTCTGCATGTTTCACAAATAGAGTTTGGAGAGACGTTGTCAGTGTCTGTATGTTGCTTAAATTCTCCCAAACAGTGGGCGCTAAGGATCAGGGCACGGCAGACCATTGCAGCCATTGATCTCGAGCAGAAAAATAAAAATGCTTACAGCACCTGGTATTCCCAGGCGGTCACCCATCCAAGTACTAACCAGGCCCGACCCTGCTTAGCTTCCGAGATCAGACGAGATCGGGCGTGATCAGGGTGGTATGGCCGTACGCAAATGTTACCGGGTCCATACTACCTTTTATTCAGCAGGAGCACAAAAGGACTGAGAGCGCTGCCGTGGCCAGAGACGGGACTTGTACAGAAACAATGATTAGATCCATAATGAAGGAAAGCAATGCATAAAGACTTTATTCCATACTCAAAGTACCATATGAAAACGCAATGCAATACACTGCGTGTGCGGTTGAGTGATCTTTTGAAGAAATGTAACGTTGCAACACCAGGGATGGACTGCAATGTATCTCTGTCGTTGCAGCCCTCTGATGCTCCCTGCTGCCGGCGTCACAACAGTGTCTGCATGTTTCACAAATAGAGTTTGGAGAGACGTTGTCGGTGTCTGTATGTTGCTTATATTCTCCCAAACAGTGGGCGCTAAGGATCAGGGCACGGCAGACCATTGCAGCCATTGATCTCGAGCAGAAAAATAAAAATGCTTACAGCACCTGGTATTCCCAGGCGGTCACCCATCCAAGTACTAACCAGGCCCGACCCTGCTTAGCTTCCGAGATCAGACGAGATCGGGCGTGATCAGGGTGGTATGGCCGTACGCAAATGTTACCGGGTCCATACTACCTTTTATTCAGCAGGAGCACAAAAGGACTGAGAGCGCTGCCGTGGCCAGAGACGGGACTTGTACAGAAACAATGATTAGATCCATAATGAAGGAAAGCAATGCATAAAGACTTTATTCCATACTCAAAGTACCATATCAAAACGCAATGCAATACACTGCGTGTGCGGTTGAGTGATCTTTTGAAGAAATGTAGCGTTGCAACACCAGGGATAGACTGCAATGTATCTCTGTCGTTGCAGCCCTCTGATGCTCCCTGCTGCTGGCGTCACAACAGTGTCTGCATTTTTCACAAATAGAGTTTGGAGAGACGTTGTCAGTGTCTGTATGTTGCTTAAATTCTCCCAAACAGTGGGCGCTAAAGATCAGGGCACGGCAGACCATTGCAGCCATTGATCTCGAGCAGAAAAATAAATATGCTTACAACACCTGGTATTCCCAGGCGGTCACCCATCAAAGTACTAACCAGGCCCGACCCTGCTTAGCTTCCGAGATCAGACGAGATCGGGCGTGTTCAGGGTGGTATGGCCGTAAGCGAGTATAGCCGCATCCAAAGTAGGTTTTAAACAGCAGGAGCACATAAGGACTGAGAGCGCTGCCGTGACCATAGACCAGACTTGTACAGAAACAATTATTAGATCAATAATGAAGGAAAGCAATGAATGAATACTTTATTCCGGACTCAAAGTACCATATCAAAACGCAATGCAATACACCGAGTTGGCGTGTGTGCTCGTTTGCGTGAACCTTTGAAGAAACATAGCGTTTCAAACGCTGCGATGGACTGCAGCAGGTCAAGCGAAGCAGTCATTCATAGCTCTTATTTCTTTACAACAACATGATCAGGGGAGAGCGCGAACGCAGTCCCCCACTACCAGAAATTATGCAATCGAGATTCCCACATTTGGGGAATTCGCACGGGTCAGCAACAGCCGCAGTGCAATGGCCGAGCCTCACCATGGGTGAACCACCTTCTTGATCATGGTATCTCCCTTGCCAGGTAAGTATGATTAGTACTCGTTCAGATGGGCTGAACGCTGCCCACGCGTGTTCCCTTGGAGAACGGTTGAAAAGAATTCGGAGATGTCTAGACTTTAAAGTCCGTGTTGCAGGGTTTATTTTCCAACAAGTGTGTGCAATTTGCTTGTTCTTAATACAGATTTAAACTGTTATCCATTTTATTTCATGTTGTTAGGTATCACAAAACGGAATGTAATACGACAAAGTAGGTACTATTTTAGCGGTTTGCAATTGATTCTCTTTTCCCCCAGGATAATTAAATATGTTCTATTATTTGCCATGCGGAGCCAGCCAGTCCTGTGAATGTATGCAAATTAGCCATGTGCACCTAACAGAAGAATGACGTAATGTTGAGAACGAGTCATACTAAAAAGGGAGAGCAATCGACAGCTAAACCAGACTGTATCAATCACACACTTTGGGTCCATTCTAACTTATGATAAGAGGCTAGTCTTTAAATCTTTGCAGTGACTGAATGTTTATGATAAAACGGATTGTTTTGCATTCGATGAGTGTGTGCGACTGTGCGTTTGTCATTTCCGGCTTCGGCATACCGCATGGTAATGAAGGCCTCGTGGTGAGTTGCTTTCTTAGTGAAGCAGCCTCGCCTTGGAGTTGGATGAGTTGGAGTGATATAAGTTGTCAGTGTCTGTATGTTGCTTAAATTCTCCCAAACAGTGGGCGCTAAGGATCAGGGCACGGCAGACCATTGCAGCCATTGATCTCGAGCAGAAAAAAAAAAAGCTTACAGCACCTGGTATTCCCAGGCGGTCTCCCATCCAAGTACTAACCAGGCCCGACCCTGCTTAGCTTCCGAGATCAGACGAGATCGGGCTTGATCAGGGTGGTATGGCCGTATCCAAATGTTACCGGGTCCATACTAGCTTTCACACAGCAGGAGCACATAAGGACTGAGAGCGCTGCCGTGGCCAGAGACGGGACTTGTACAGAAACAATGATTAGATCCATAATGAAGGAAAGCAATGCATAAAGACTTTATTCCATACTCAAAGTACCATGTCAAAACGCAATGCAATACACTGCGTGTGCGGTTGAGTGATCTTTTGAAGAAATGTAGCGTTGCAACACCAGGGATAGACTGCAATGTATCTCTGTCGTTGCAGCCCTCTGATGCTCCCTGCTGCCGGCGTCACAACAGTGTCTGCATTTTTCACAAATAGAGTTTGGAGAGACGTTGTCAGTGTCTGTATGTTGCTTAAATTCTCCCAAACAGTGGGCGCTAAAGATCAGGGCACGGCAGACCATTGCAGCCATTGATCTCGAGCAGAAAAATAAATATGCTTACAGCACCTGGTATTCCCAGGCGGTCACCCATCCAAGTACTAACCAGGCCCGACCCTGCTTAGCTTCCGAGATCAGACGAGATCGGGCGTGATCAGGGTGGTATGGCCGTACGCAAATGTTACCGGGTCCATACTACCTTTTATTCAGCAGGAGCACAAAAGGACTGAGAGCGCTGCAGTGGCCAGAGACGGGACTTGTACAGAAACAATGATTAGATCCATAATGAAGGAAAGCAATGCATAAAGACTTTATTCCATACTCAAAGTACCATATCAAAACGCAATGCAATACACTGCGTGTGCGGTTGAGTGATCTTTTGAAGAAATGTAGCGTTGCAACACCAGGGATAGACTGCAATGTATCTCTGTCGTTGCAGCCCTCTGATGCTCCCTGCTGCCGGCGTCACAACAGTGTCTGCATTTTTCACAAATAGAGTTTGGAGAGACGTTGTCAGTGTCTGTATGTTGCTTAAATTCTCCCAAACAGTGGGGGCTAAAGATCAGGGCACGGCAGACCATTGCAGCCATTGATCTCGAGCAGAAAAATAAATATGCTTACAGCACCTGGTATTCCCAGGCGGTCACCCATCCAAGTACTAACCAGGCCCGACCCTGCTTAGCTTCCGAGATCAGACGAGATCGGGCGTGATCAGGGTGGTATGGCCGTACGCAAATGTTCCCGGGTCCATACTACCTTTTATTCAGCAGGAGCACAAAAGGACTGAGAGCGCTGCCGTGGCCAGAGACGGGACTTGTACAGAAACAATGATTAGATCCATAATGAAGGAAAGCAATGCATAAAGACTTTATTCCATACTCAAAGTACCATATCAAAACGCAATGCAATACACTGCGTGTGCGGTTGAGTGATCTTTTGAAGAAATGTAGCGTTGCAACACCAGGGATAGACTGCAATGTATCTCTGTCGTTGCAGCCCTCTGATGCTCCCTGCTGCCGGCGTCACAACAGTGTCTGCATTTTTCACAAATAGAGTTTGGAGAGACGTTGTCAGTGTCTGTATGTTGCTTAAATTCTCCCAAACAGTGGGCGCTAAAGATCTCTGCCCGTATGCAAATTAGCCATGTGCGCCTAACAGAAGAATGACGTAATGTTGAGAACGAGTCATACTAAAAACCGAGAGCAAGCGAAAGCTAAACCAGACTGTATCAATCACACACTTTGGGTCCATTCTAACTTTTGATAAGAGGCTAGTCTTTAAATCTTTGCAGTGACTGAATGTTGATGATAAAACGGATTGTTTTGCATAAGATGAGTGTGTGCGACTGTGTGTTTGTCATTTCCGGCTTCGGCATACCGCATGGTCATGAAGGCCTCGTGGTGAGTTACTTTCTTAGTGAAGCAGCTTAGCCTTACAGTTGGATAAGTTGGAGTGATTGGAGTTTATTTTTCACAGTGAGAGAGGGGTGCACCGGTCCTGGAGGTACTGCAATACCAGGTCGATGCGTGGAGTGGACGGAGCAAGCCCCTATTCCATCTCCCAGTTCCAAAAAACAATTTAATATATGGTCCCCGGGTAGGGGACGTATCAGATATTAAACTGATAAGAACAGATACTACACTTGATCTTAGCCAAAAGGCCGAGAAGCGATGCCCACACATGCTCAGACCAAGAGTCCAGCTTCCCAAACACGTCGCTCCACTTAGCGGTTTGACAGACGACGACAAAACAAATAGAAGACCAGTCACCCTGTGTGCGTGTTTGTGAAAGCTGAAGAAAAATGCCGAGGTCGCTGCATCTCTCTGCTGGTCCCTGCTGCCAGCGTCACCAGTGTGTCTGCATGTTTCTCAAATAGAGTTTGGAGAGACGTTGTCAGTGTCTGTATGTTGCTTAAATTCTCCCAAACAGTGGGCGCTAAAGATCACGGCACGGCAGGCCATTGCAGCCAATGAGCTCGAGTTGAAAAATAAATGTGCTTACAGCACCAGGTGGTCCCCCATCGATGTAGTAACCAGGCCCGACCCTGCTTAGCTTCCGAGATCAGACGAGATCGGGCATGATCAGGCTGTTATGGCCGTAAACTAACATTTCCGGGTCCATACTAGGTTTTATACAGCAGGAGCACATAAGGACTGAGGGTACTGCCGTGGCCAGAGACGGGACTTGTACAGAAACAATGATTAGATCCATAATGAAGGAAAGCAATGCATAAAGACTTTATTCCATACTCAAAGTACCATATGAAAACGCAATGCAATACACTGCGTGTGCGGTTGAGTGATCTTTTGAAGAAATGTAGCGTTGCAACACCAGGGATAGACTGCAATGTATCTCTGTCGTTGCAGCCCTCTGATGCTCCCTGCTGCCGGCGTCACAACAGTGTCTGCATGTTTCACAAATAGAGTTTGGAGAGACGTTGTCAGTGTCTGTATGTTGCTTAAATTCTCCCAAACAGTGGGCGCTAAGGATCAGGGCACGGCAGACCATTGCAGCCATTGATCTCGAGCAGAAAAATAAAAATGCTTACAGCACCTGGTATTCCCAGGCGGTCACCCATCCAAGTACTAACCAGGCCCGACCCTGCTTAGCTTCCGAGATCAGACGAGATCGGGCGTGATCAGGGTGGTATGGCCGTACGCAAATGTTACCGGGTCCATACTACCTTTTATTCAGCAGGAGCACAAAAGGACTGAGAGCGCTGCCGTGGCCAGAGACGGGACTTGTACAGAAACAATGATTAGATCCATAATGAAGGAAAGCAATGCATAAAGACTTTATTCCATACTCAAAGTACCATATGAAAACGCAATGCAATACACTGCGTGTGCGGTTGAGTGATCTTTTGAAGAAATGTAACGTTGCAACACCAGGGATGGACTGCAATGTATCTCTGTCGTTGCAGCCCTCTGATGCTCCCTGCTGCCGGCGTCACAACAGTGTCTGCATGTTTCACAAATAGAGTTTGGAGAGACGTTGTCGGTGTCTGTATGTTGCTTATATTCTCCCAAACAGTGGGCGCTAAGGATCAGGGCACGGCAGACCATTGCAGCCATTGATCTCGAGCAGAAAAATAAAAATGCTTACAGCACCTGGTATTCCCAGGCGGTCACCCATCCAAGTACTAACCAGGCCCGACCCTGCTTAGCTTCCGAGATCAGACGAGATCGGGCGTGATCAGGGTGGTATGGCCGTACGCAAATGTTACCGGGTCCATACTACCTTTTATTCAGCAGGAGCACAAAAGGACTGAGAGCGCTGCCGTGGCCAGAGACGGGACTTGTACAGAAACAATGATTAGATCCATAATGAAGGAAAGCAATGCATAAAGACTTTATTCCATACTCAAAGTACCATATCAAAACGCAATGCAATACACTGCGTGTGCGGTTGAGTGATCTTTTGAAGAAATGTAGCGTTGCAACACCAGGGATAGACTGCAATGTATCTCTGTCGTTGCAGCCCTCTGATGCTCCCTGCTGCTGGCGTCACAACAGTGTCTGCATTTTTCACAAATAGAGTTTGGAGAGACGTTGTCAGTGTCTGTATGTTGCTTAAATTCTCCCAAACAGTGGGCGCTAAAGATCAGGGCACGGCAGACCATTGCAGCCATTGATCTCGAGCAGAAAAATAAATATGCTTACAACACCTGGTATTCCCAGGCGGTCACCCATCAAAGTACTAACCAGGCCCGACCCTGCTTAGCTTCCGAGATAAGACGAGATCGGGCGTGATCAGGGTGGTATGGCCGTACGCAAATGTTACCGGGTCCATACTACCTTTTATTCAGCAGGAGCACAAAAGGACTGAGAGCGCTGCCGTGGCCAGAGACGGGACTTGTACAGAAACAATGATTAGATCCATAATGAAGGAAAGCAATGCATAAAGACTTTATTCCATACTCAAAGTACCATATCAAAACGCAATGCAATACACTGCGTGTGCGGTTGAGTGATCTTTTGAAGAAATGTAGCGTTGCAACAACAGGGATAGACTGCAATGTATCTCTGTCGTTGCAGCCCTCTGATGCTCCCTGCTGCCGGCGTCACAACAGTGTCTGCATTTTTCACAAATAGAGTTTGGAGAGACGTTGTCAGTGTCTGTATGTTGCTTAAATTCTCCCAAACAGTGGGCGCTAAGGATCAGGGCACGGCAGACCATTGCAGCCATTGATCTCGAGCAGAAAAAAAAAGAAGCTTACAGCACCTGGTATTCCCAGGCGGTCTCCCATCCAAGTACTAACCAGGCCCGACCCTGCTTAGCTTCCGAGATCAGACGAGATCGGGCGTGTTCAGGGTGGTATGGCCGTAAGCGAGTACAGCCGCATCCAAAGTAGGTTTTAAACAGCAGGAGCACATAAGGACTGAGAGCGCTGCCGTGACCATAGACCAGACTTGTACAGAAACAATTATTAGATCAATAATGAAGGAAAGCAATGAATGAATACTTTATTCCGGACTCAAAGTACCATATCAAAACGCAATGCAATACACCGAGTTGGCGTGTGTGCTCGTTTGCGTGAACCTTTGAAGAAACATAGCGTTTCAAACGCTGCGATGGACTGCAGCAGGTCAAGCGAAGCAGTCATTCATAGCTCTTATTTCTTTACAACAACATGATCAGGGGAGAGCGCGAACGCAGTCCCCCACTACCAGAAATTATGCAATCGAGATTCCCACATTTGGGGAATTCGCACGGGTCAGCAACAGCCGCAGTGCAATGGCCGAGCCTCACCATGGGTGAACCACCTTCTTGATCATGGTATCTCCCTTGCCAGGTAAGTATGATTAGTACTCGTTCAGATGGGCTGAACGCTGCCCACGCGTGTTCCCTTGGAGAACGGTTGAAAAGAATTCGGAGATGTCTAGACTTTAAAGTCCGTGTTGCAGGGTTTATTTTCCAACAAGTGTGTGCAATTTGCTTGTTCTTAATACAGATTTAAACTGTTATCCATTTTATTTCATGTTGTTAGGTATCACAAAACGGAATGTAATACGACAAAGTAGGTACTATTTTAGCGGTTTGCAATTGATTCTCTTTTCCCCCAGGATAATTAAATATGTTCTATTATTTGCCATGCGGAGCCAGCCAGTCCTGTGAATGTATGCAAATTAGCCATGTGCACCTAACAGAAGAATGACGTAATGTTGAGAACGAGTCATACTAAAAAGGGAGAGCAATCGACAGCTAAACCAGACTGTATCAATCACACACTTTGGGTCCATTCTAACTTATGATAAGAGGCTAGTCTTTAAATCTTTGCAGTGACTGAATGTTTATGATAAAACGGATTGTTTTGCATTCGATGAGTGTGTGCGACTGTGCGTTTGTCATTTCCGGCTTCGGCATACCGCATGGTAATGAAGGCCTCGTGGTGAGTTGCTTTCTTAGTGAAGCAGCCTCGCCTTGGAGTTGGATGAGTTGGAGTGATATAAGTTGTCAGTGTCTGTATGTTGCTTAAATTCTCCCAAACAGTGGGCGCTAAGGATCAGGGCACGGCAGACCATTGCAGCCATTGATCTCGAGCAGAAAAAAAAAAAGCTTACAGCACCTGGTATTCCCAGGCGGTCTCCCATCCAAGTACTAACCAGGCCCGACCCTGCTTAGCTTCCGAGATCAGACGAGATCGGGCTTGATCAGGGTGGTATGGCCGTATCCAAATGTTACCGGGTCCATACTAGCTTTCACACAGCAGGAGCACATAAGGACTGAGAGCGCTGCCGTGGCCAGAGACGGGACTTGTACAGAAACAATGATTAGATCCATAATGAAGGAAAGCAATGCATAAAGACTTTATTCCATACTCAAAGTACCATGTCAAAACGCAATGCAATACACTGCGTGTGCGGTTGAGTGATCTTTTGAAGAAATGTAGCGTTGCAACACCAGGGATAGACTGCAATGTATCTCTGTCGTTGCAGCCCTCTGATGCTCCCTGCTGCCGGCGTCACAACAGTGTCTGCATTTTTCACAAATAGAGTTTGGAGAGACGTTGTCAGTGTCTGTATGTTGCTTAAATTCTCCCAAACAGTGGGCGCTAAAGATCAGGGCACGGCAGACCATTGCAGCCATTGATCTCGAGCAGAAAAATAAATATGCTTACAGCACCTGGTATTCCCAGGCGGTCACCCATCCAAGTACTAACCAGGCCCGACCCTGCTTAGCTTCCGAGATCAGACGAGATCGGGCGTGATCAGGGTGGTATGGCCGTACGCAAATGTTACCGGGTCCATACTACCTTTTATTCAGCAGGAGCACAAAAGGACTGAGAGCGCTGCAGTGGCCAGAGACGGGACTTGTACAGAAACAATGATTAGATCCATAATGAAGGAAAGCAATGCATAAAGACTTTATTCCATACTCAAAGTACCATATCAAAACGCAATGCAATACACTGCGTGTGCGGTTGAGTGATCTTTTGAAGAAATGTAGCGTTGCAACACCAGGGATAGACTGCAATGTATCTCTGTCGTTGCAGCCCTCTGATGCTCCCTGCTGCCGGCGTCACAACAGTGTCTGCATTTTTCACAAATAGAGTTTGGAGAGACGTTGTCAGTGTCTGTATGTTGCTTAAATTCTCCCAAACAGTGGGGGCTAAAGATCAGGGCACGGCAGACCATTGCAGCCATTGATCTCGAGCAGAAAAATAAATATGCTTACAGCACCTGGTATTCCCAGGCGGTCACCCATCCAAGTACTAACCAGGCCCGACCCTGCTTAGCTTCCGAGATCAGACGAGATCGGGCGTGATCAGGGTGGTATGGCCGTACGCAAATGTTCCCGGGTCCATACTACCTTTTATTCAGCAGGAGCACAAAAGGACTGAGAGCGCTGCCGTGGCCAGAGACGGGACTTGTACAGAAACAATGATTAGATCCATAATGAAGGAAAGCAATGCATAAAGACTTTATTCCATACTCAAAGTACCATATCAAAACGCAATGCAATACACTGCGTGTGCGGTTGAGTGATCTTTTGAAGAAATGTAGCGTTGCAACACCAGGGATAGACTGCAATGTATCTCTGTCGTTGCAGCCCTCTGATGCTCCCTGCTGCCGGCGTCACAACAGTGTCTGCATTTTTCACAAATAGAGTTTGGAGAGACGTTGTCAGTGTCTGTATGTTGCTTAAATTCTCCCAAACAGTGGGCGCTAAAGATCTCTGCCCGTATGCAAATTAGCCATGTGCGCCTAACAGAAGAATGACGTAATGTTGAGAACGAGTCATACTAAAAACCGAGAGCAAGCGAAAGCTAAACCAGACTGTATCAATCACACACTTTGGGTCCATTCTAACTTTTGATAAGAGGCTAGTCTTTAAATCTTTGCAGTGACTGAATGTTGATGATAAAACGGATTGTTTTGCATAAGATGAGTGTGTGCGACTGTGTGTTTGTCATTTCCGGCTTCGGCATACCGCATGGTCATGAAGGCCTCGTGGTGAGTTACTTTCTTAGTGAAGCAGCTTAGCCTTACAGTTGGATAAGTTGGAGTGATTGGAGTTTATTTTTCACAGTGAGAGAGGGGTGCACCGGTCCTGGAGGTACTGCAATACCAGGTCGATGCGTGGAGTGGACGGAGCAAGCCCCTATTCCATCTCCCAGTTCCAAAAAACAATTTAATATATGGTCCCCGGGTAGGGGACGTATCAGATATTAAACTGATAAGAACAGATACTACACTTGATCTTAGCCAAAAGGCCGAGAAGCGATGCCCACACATGCTCAGACCAAGAGTCCAGCTTCCCAAACACGTCGCTCCACTTAGCGGTTTGACAGACGACGACAAAACAAATAGAAGACCAGTCACCCTGTGTGCGTGTTTGTGAAAGCTGAAGAAAAATGCCGAGGTCGCTGCATCTCTCTGCTGGTCCCTGCTGCCAGCGTCACCAGTGTGTCTGCATGTTTCTCAAATAGAGTTTGGAGAGACGTTGTCAGTGTCTGTATGTTGCTTAAATTCTCCCAAACAGTGGGCGCTAAAGATCACGGCACGGCAGGCCATTGCAGCCAATGAGCTCGAGTTGAAAAATAAATGTGCTTACAGCACCAGGTGGTCCCCCATCGATGTAGTAACCAGGCCCGACCCTGCTTAGCTTCCGAGATCAGACGAGATCGGGCATGATCAGGCTGTTATGGCCGTAAACTAACATTTCCGGGTCCATACTAGGTTTTATACAGCAGGAGCACATAAGGACTGAGGGTGCTGCCGTGGCCAGAGACGGGACTTGTACAGAAACAATGATTAGATCCATAATGAAGGAAAGCAATGCATAAAGACTTTATTCCATACTCAAAGTACCATATGAAAACGCAATGCAATACACTGCGTGTGCGGTTGAGTGATCTTTTGAAGAAATGTAGCGTTGCAACACCAGGGATAGACTGCAATGTATCTCTGTCGTTGCAGCCCTCTGATGCTCCCTGCTGCCGGCGTCACAACAGTGTCTGCATGTTTCACAAATAGAGTTTGGAGAGACGTTGTCAGTGTCTGTATGTTGCTTAAATTCTCCCAAACAGTGGGCGCTAAGGATCAGGGCACGGCAGACCATTGCAGCCATTGATCTCGAGCAGAAAAATAAAAATGCTTACAGCACCTGGTATTCCCAGGCGGTCACCCATCCAAGTACTAACCAGGCCCGACCCTGCTTAGCTTCCGAGATCAGACGAGATCGGGCGTGATCAGGGTGGTATGGCCGTACGCAAATGTTACCGGGTCCATACTACCTTTTATTCAGCAGGAGCACAAAAGGACTGAGAGCGCTGCCGTGGCCAGAGACGGGACTTGTACAGAAACAATGATTAGATCCATAATGAAGGAAAGCAATGCATAAAGACTTTATTCCATACTCAAAGTACCATATGAAAACGCAATGCAATACACTGCGTGTGCGGTTGAGTGATCTTTTGAAGAAATGTAACGTTGCAACACCAGGGATGGACTGCAATGTATCTCTGTCGTTGCAGCCCTCTGATGCTCCCTGCTGCCGGCGTCACAACAGTGTCTGCATGTTTCACAAATAGAGTTTGGAGAGACGTTGTCGGTGTCTGTATGTTGCTTATATTCTCCCAAACAGTGGGCGCTAAGGATCAGGGCACGGCAGACCATTGCAGCCATTGATCTCGAGCAGAAAAATAAAAATGCTTACAGCACCTGGTATTCCCAGGCGGTCACCCATCCAAGTACTAACCAGGCCCCACCCTGCTTAGCTTCCGAGATCAGACGAGATCGGGCGTGATCAGGGTGGTATGGCCGTACGCAAATGTTACCGGGTCCATACTACCTTTTATTCAGCAGGAGCACAAAAGGACTGAGAGCGCTGCCGTGGCCAGAGACGGGACTTGTACAGAAACAATGATTAGATCCATAATGAAGGAAAGCAATGCATAAAGACTTTATTCCATACTCAAAGTACCATATCAAAACGCAATGCAATACACTGCGTGTGCGGTTGAGTGATCTTTTGAAGAAATGTAGCGTTGCAACACCAGGGATAGACTGCAATGTATCTCTGTCGTTGCAGCCCTCTGATGCTCCCTGCTGCTGGCGTCACAACAGTGTCTGCATTTTTCACAAATAGAGTTTGGAGAGACGTTGTCAGTGTCTGTATGTTGCTTAAATTCTCCCAAACAGTGGGCGCTAAAGATCAGGGCACGGCAGACCATTGCAGCCATTGATCTCGAGCAGAAAAATAAATATGCTTACAGCACCTGGTATTCCCAGGCGGTCACCCATCCAAGTACTAACCAGGCCCGACCCTGCTTAGCTTCCGAGATCAGACGAGATCGGGCGTGATCAGGGTGGTATGGCCGTACGCAAATGTTCCCGGGTCCATACTACCTTTTATTCAGCAGGAGCACAAAAGGACTGAGAGCGCTGCCGTGGCCAGAGACGGGACTTGTACAGAAACAATGATTAGATCCATAATGAAGGAAAGCAATGCATAAAGACTTTATTCCATACTCAAAGTACCATATCAAAACGCAATGCAATACACTGCGTGTGCGGTTGAGTGATCTTTTGAAGAAATGTAGCGTTGCAACACCAGGGATAGACTGCAATGTATCTCTGTCGTTGCAGCCCTCTGATGCTCCCTGCTGCCGGCGTCACAACAGTGTCTGCATTTTTCACAAATAGAGTTTGGAGAGACGTTGTCAGTGTCTGTATGTTGCTTAAATTCTCCCAAACAGTGGGGGCTAAAGATCAGGGCACGGCAGACCATTGCAGCCATTGATCTCGAGCAGAAAAATAAATATGCTTACAGCACCTGGTATTCCCAGGCGGTCACCCATCCAAGTACTAACCAGGCCCGACCCTGCTTAGCTTCCGAGATCAGACGAGATCGGGCGTGATCAGGGTGGTATGGCCGTACGCAAATGTTCCCGGGTCCATACTACCTTTTATTCAGCAGGAGCACAAAAGGACTGAGAGCGCTGCCGTGGCCAGAGACGGGACTTGTACAGAAACAATGATTAGATCCATAATGAAGGAAAGCAATGCATAAAGACTTTATTCCATACTCAAAGTACCATATCAAAACGCAATGCAATACACTGCGTGTGCGGTTGAGTGATCTTTTGAAGAAATGTAGCGTTGCAACACCAGGGATAGACTGCAATGTATCTCTGTCGTTGCAGCCCTCTGATGCTCCCTGCTGCCGGCGTCACAACAGTGTCTGCATTTTTCACAAATAGAGTTTGGAGAGACGTTGTCAGTGTCTGTATGTTGCTTAAATTCTCCCAAACAGTGGGCGCTAAAGATCTCTGCCCGTATGCAAATTAGCCATGTGCGCCTAACAGAAGAATGACGTAATGTTGAGAACGAGTCATACTAAAAACCGAGAGCAAGCGAAAGCTAAACCAGACTGTATCAATCACACACTTTGGGTCCATTCTAACTTTTGATAAGAGGCTAGTCTTTAAATCTTTGCAGTGACTGAATGTTGATGATAAAACGGATTGTTTTGCATAAGATGAGTGTGTGCGACTGTGTGTTTGTCATTTCCGGCTTCGGCATACCGCATGGTCATGAAGGCCTCGTGGTGAGTTACTTTCTTAGTGAAGCAGCTTAGCCTTACAGTTGGATAAGTTGGAGTGATTGGAGTTTATTTTTCACAGTGAGAGAGGGGTGCACCGGTCCTGGAGGTACTGCAATACCAGGTCGATGCGTGGAGTGGACGGAGCAAGCCCCTATTCCATCTCCCAGTTCCAAAAAACAATTTAATATATGGTCCCCGGGTAGGGGACGTATCAGATATTAAACTGATAAGAACAGATACTACACTTGATCTTAGCCAAAAGGCCGAGAAGCGATGCCCACACATGCTCAGACCAAGAGTCCAGCTTCCCAAACACGTCGCTCCACTTAGCGGTTTGACAGACGACGACAAAACAAATAGAAGACCAGTCACCCTGTGTGCGTGTTTGTGAAAGCTGAAGAAAAATGCCGAGGTCGCTGCATCTCTCTGCTGGTCCCTGCTGCCAGCGTCACCAGTGTGTCTGCATGTTTCTCAAATAGAGTTTGGAGAGACGTTGTCAGTGTCTGTATGTTGCTTAAATTCTCCCAAACAGTGGGCGCTAAAGATCACGGCACGGCAGGCCATTGCAGCCAATGAGCTCGAGTTGAAAAATAAATGTGCTTACAGCACCAGGTGGTCCCCCATCGATGTAGTAACCAGGCCCGACCCTGCTTAGCTTCCGAGATCAGACGAGATCGGGCATGATCAGGCTGTTATGGCCGTAAACTAACATTTCCGGGTCCATACTAGGTTTTATACAGCAGGAGCACATAAGGACTGAGGGTGCTGCCGTGGCCAGAGACGGGACTTGTACAGAAACAATGATTAGATCCATAATGAAGGAAAGCAATGCATAAAGACTTTATTCCATACTCAAAGTACCATATGAAAACGCAATGCAATACACTGCGTGTGCGGTTGAGTGATCTTTTGAAGAAATGTAGCGTTGCAACACCAGGGATAGACTGCAATGTATCTCTGTCGTTGCAGCCCTCTGATGCTCCCTGCTGCCGGCGTCACAACAGTGTCTGCATGTTTCACAAATAGAGTTTGGAGAGACGTTGTCAGTGTCTGTATGTTGCTTAAATTCTCCCAAACAGTGGGCGCTAAGGATCAGGGCACGGCAGACCATTGCAGCCATTGATCTCGAGCAGAAAAATAAAAATGCTTACAGCACCTGGTATTCCCAGGCGGTCACCCATCCAAGTACTAACCAGGCCCGACCCTGCTTAGCTTCCGAGATCAGACGAGATCGGGCGTGATCAGGGTGGTATGGCCGTACGCAAATGTTACCGGGTCCATACTACCTTTTATTCAGCAGGAGCACAAAAGGACTGAGAGCGCTGCCGTGGCCAGAGACGGGACTTGTACAGAAACAATGATTAGATCCATAATGATGGAAAGCAATGCATAAAGACTTTATTCCATACTCAAAGTACCATATGAAAACGCAATGCAATACACTGCGTGTGCGGTTGAGTGATCTTTTGAAGAAATGTAACGTTGCAACACCAGGGATGGACTGCAATGTATCTCTGTCGTTGCAGCCCTCTGATGCTCCCTGCTGCCGGCGTCACAACAGTGTCTGCATGTTTCACAAATAGAGTTTGGAGAGACGTTGTCGGTGTCTGTATGTTGCTTATATTCTCCCAAACAGTGGGCGCTAAGGATCAGGGCACGGCAGACCATTGCAGCCATTGATCTCGAGCAGAAAAATAAAAATGCTTACAGCACCTGGTATTCCCAGGCGGTCACCCATCCAAGTACTAACCAGGCCCGACCCTGCTTAGCTTCCGAGATCAGACGAGATCGGGCGTGATCAGGGTGGTATGGCCGTACGCAAATGTTACCGGGTCCATACTACCTTTTATTCAGCAGGAGCACAAAAGGACTGAGAGCGCTGCCGTGGCCAGAGACGGGACTTGTACAGAAACAATGATTAGATCCATAATGAAGGAAAGCAATGCATAAAGACTTTATTCCATACTCAAAGTACCATATCAAAACGCAATGCAATACACTGCGTGTGCGGTTGAGTGATCTTTTGAAGAAATGTAGCGTTGCAACACCAGGGATACACTGCAATGTATCTCTGTCGTTGCAGCCCTCTGATGCTCCCTGCTGCTGGCGTCACAACAGTGTCTGCATTTTTCACAAATAGAGTTTGGAGAGACGTTGTCAGTGTCTGTATGTTGCTTAAATTCTCCCAAACAGTGGGCGCTAAAGATCAGGGCACGGCAGACCATTGCAGCCATTGATCTCGAGCAGAAAAATAAATATGCTTACAGCACCTGGTATTCCCAGGCGGTCACCCATCCAAGTACTAACCAGGCCCGACCCTGCTTAGCTTCCGAGATCAGACGAGATCGGGCGTGATCAGGGTGGTATGGCCGTACGCAAATGTTCCCGGGTCCATACTACCTTTTATTCAGCAGGAGCACAAAAGGACTGAGAGCGCTGCCGTGGCCAGAGACGGGACTTGTACAGAAACAATGATTAGATCCATAATGAAGGAAAGCAATGCATAAAGACTTTATTCCATACTCAAAGTACCATATCAAAACGCAATGCAATACACTGCGTGTGCGGTTGAGTGATCTTTTGAAGAAATGTAGCGTTGCAACACCAGGGATAGACTGCAATGTATCTCTGTCGTTGCAGCCCTCTGATGCTCCCTGCTGCCGGCGTCACAACAGTGTCTGCATTTTTCACAAATAGAGTTTGGAGAGACGTTGTCAGTGTCTGTATGTTGCTTAAATTCTCCCAAACAGTGGGCGCTAAAGATCTCTGCCCGTATGCAAATTAGCCATGTGCGCCTAACAGAAGAATGACGTAATGTTGAGAACGAGTCATACTAAAAACCGAGAGCAAGCGAAAGCTAAACCAGACTGTATCAATCACACACTTTGGGTCCATTCTAACTTTTGATAAGAGGCTAGTCTTTAAATCTTTGCAGTGACTGAATGTTGATGATAAAACGGATTGTTTTGCATAAGATGAGTGTGTGCGACTGTGTGTTTGTCATTTCCGGCTTCGGCATACCGCATGGTCATGAAGGCCTCGTGGTGAGTTACTTTCTTAGTGAAGCAGCTTAGCCTTACAGTTGGATAAGTTGGAGTGATTGGAGTTTATTTTTCACAGTGAGAGAGGGGTGCACCGGTCCTGGAGGTACTGCAATACCAGGTCGATGCGTGGAGTGGACGGAGCAAGCCCCTATTCCATCTCCCAGTTCCAAAAAACAATTTAATATATGGTCCCCGGGTAGGGGACGTATCAGATATTAAACTGATAAGAACAGATACTACACTTGATCTTAGCCAAAAGGCCGAGAAGCGATGCCCACACATGCTCAGACCAAGAGTCCAGCTTCCCAAACACGTCGCTCCACTTAGCGGTTTGACAGACGACGACAAAACAAATAGAAGACCAGTCACCCTGTGTGCGTGTTTGTGAAAGCTGAAGAAAAATGCCGAGGTCGCTGCATCTCTCTGCTGGTCCCTGCTGCCAGCGTCACCAGTGTGTCTGCATGTTTCTCAAATAGAGTTTGGAGAGACGTTGTCAGTGTCTGTATGTTGCTTAAATTCTCCCAAACAGTGGGCGCTAAAGATCACGGCACGGCAGGCCATTGCAGCCAATGAGCTCGAGTTGAAAAATAAATGTGCTTACAGCACCAGGTGGTCCCCCATCGATGTAGTAACCAGGCCCGACCCTGCTTAGCTTCCGAGATCAGACGAGATCGGGCATGATCAGGCTGTTATGGCCGTAAACTAACATTTCCGGGTCCATACTAGGTTTTATACAGCAGGAGCACATAAGGACTGAGGGTGCTGCCGTGGCCAGAGACGGGACTTGTACAGAAACAATGATTAGATCCATAATGAAGGAAAGCAATGCATAAAGACTTTATTCCATACTCAAAGTACCATATGAAAACGCAATGCAATACACTGCGTGTGCGGTTGAGTGATCTTTTGAAGAAATGTAGCGTTGCAACACCAGGGATAGACTGCAATGTATCTCTGTCGTTGCAGCCCTCTGATGCTCCCTGCTGCCGGCGTCACAACAGTGTCAGCATTTTTCACAAATAGAGTTTGGAGAGACGTTGTCAGTGTCTGTATGTTGCTTAAATTCTCCCAAACAGTGGGCGCTAAGGATCAGGGCACGGCAGACCATTGCAGCCATTGATCTCGAGCAGAAAAAAAAAAAGCTTACAGCACCTGGTATTCCCAGGCGGTCTCCCATCCAAGTACTAACCAGGCCCGACCCTGCTTAGCTTCCGAGATCAGACGAGATCGGGCGTGTTCAGGGTGGTATGGCCGTAAGCGAGTATAGCCGCATCCAAAGTAGGTTTTAAACAGCAGGAGCACATAAGGACTGAGAGCGCTGCCGTGACCATAGACCAGACTTGTACAGAAACAATTATTAGATCAATAATGAAGGAAAGCAATGCATAAAGACTTTATTCCATACTCAAAGTACCATATCAAAACGCAATGCAATACACTGCGTGTGCGGTTGAGTGATCTTTTGAAGAAATGTAGCGTTGCAACACTAGGGATAGACTGCAATGTATCTCTGTCGTTGCAGCCCTCTGATGCTCCCTGCTGCCGGCGTCACAACAGTGTCTGCATGTTTCACAAATAGAGTTTGGAGAGACGTTGTCGGTGTCTGTATGTTGCTTAAATTCTCCCAAACAGTGGGCGCTAAAGATCAGGGCACGGCAGACCATTGCAGCCATTGATCTCGAGCAGAAAAAAAAAAAGCTTACAGCACCTGGTATTCCCAGGCGGTCTCCCATCCAAGTACTAACCAGGCCCGACCCTGCTTAGCTTCCGAGATCAGACGAGATCGGGCGTGTTCAGGGTGGTATGGCCGTAAGCGAGTACAGCCGCATCCAAAGTAGCTTTTAAACAGCAGGAGCACATAAGGACTGAGAGCGCTGCCGTGACCATAGACCAGACTTGTACAGAAACAATTATTAGATCAATAATGAAGGAAAGCAATGAATGAATACTTTATTCCGGACTCAAAGTACCATATCAAAACGCAATGCAATACACCGAGTTGGCGTGTGTGCTCGTTTGCGTGAACCTTTGAAGAAACATAGCGTTTCAAACGCTGCGATGGACTGCAGCAGGTCAAGCGAAGCAGTCATTCATAGCTCTTATTTCTTTACAACAACATGATCAGGGGAGAGCGCGAACGCAGTCCCCCACTACCAGAAATTATGCAATCGAGATTCCCACATTTGGGGAATTCGCACGGGTCAGCAACAGCCGCAGTGCAATGGCCGAGCCTCACCATGGGTGAACCACCTTCTTGATCATGGTATCTCCCTTGCCAGGTAAGTATGATTAGTACTCGTTCAGATGGGCTGAACGCTGCCCACGCGTGTTCCCTTGGAGAACGGTTGCAAAGAATTCGGAGATGTCTAGACTTTAAAGTCCGTGTTGCAGGGTTTATTTTCCAACAAGTGTGTGCAATTTGCTTGTTCTTAATACAGATTTAAACTGTTATCCATTTTATTTCATGTTGTTAGGTATCACAAAACGGAATGTAATACGACAAAGTAGGTACTATTTTAGCGGTTTGCAATTGATTCTCTTTTCCCCCAGGATAATTAAATATGTTATATTATTTGCCATGCGGAGCCAGCCAGTCCTGTGAATGTATGCAAATTAGCCATGTGCACCTAACAGAAGAATGACGTAATGTTGAGAACGAGTCATACTAAAAAGGGAGAGCAATCGACAGCTAAACCAGACTGTATCAATCACACACTTTGGGTCCATTCTAACTTATGATAAGAGGCTAGTCTTTAAATCTTTGCAGTGACTGAATGTTTATGATAAAACGGATTGTTTTGCATTCGATGAGTGTGTGCGACTGTGCGTTTGTCATTTCCGGCTTCGGCATACCGCATGGTAATGAAGGCCTCGTGGTGAGTTGCTTTCTTAGTGAAGCAGCCTCGCCTTGGAGTTGGATGAGTTGGAGTGATATAAGTTGTCAGTGTCTGTATGTTGCTTAAATTCTCCCAAACAGTGGGCGCTAAGGATCAGGGCACGGCAGACCATTGCAGCCATTGATCTCGAGCAGAAAAAAAAAAAGCTTACAGCACCTGGTATTCCCAGGCGGTCTCCCATCCAAGTACTAACCAGGCCCGACCCTGCTTAGCTTCCGAGATCAGACGAGATCGGGCTTGATCAGGGTGGTATGGCCGTATCCAAATGTTACCGGGTCCATACTAGCTTTCACACAGCAGGAGCACATAAGGACTGAGAGCGCTGCCGTGGCCAGAGACGGGACTTGTACAGAAACAATGATTAGATCCATAATGAAGGAAAGCAATGCATAAAGACTTTATTCCATACTCAAAGTACCATGTCAAAACGCAATGCAATACACTGCGTGTGCGGTTGAGTGATCTTTTGAAGAAATGTAGCGTTGCAACACCAGGGATAGACTGCAATGTATCTCTGTCGTTGCAGCCCTCTGATGCTCCCTGCTGCCGGCGTCACAACAGTGTCTGCATTTTTCACAAATAGAGTTTGGAGAGACGTTGTCAGTGTCTGTATGTTGCTTAAATTCTCCCAAACAGTGGGCGCTAAAGATCAGGGCACGGCAGACCATTGCAGCCATTGATCTCGAGCAGAAAAATAAATATGCTTACAGCACCTGGTATTCCCAGGCGGTCACCCATCCAAGTACTAACCAGGCCCGACCCTGCTTAGCTTCCGAGATCAGACGAGATCGGGCGTGATCAGGGTGGTATGGCCGTACGCAAATGTTACCGGGTCCATACTACCTTTTATTCAGCAGGAGCACAAAAGGACTGAGAGCGCTGCAGTGGCCAGAGACGGGACTTGTACAGAAACAATGATTAGATCCATAATGAAGGAAAGCAATGCATAAAGACTTTATTCCATACTCAAAGTACCATATCAAAACGCAATGCAATACACTGCGTGTGCGGTTGAGTGATCTTTTGAAGAAATGTAGCGTTGCAACACCAGGGATAGACTGCAATGTATCTCTGTCGTTGCAGCCCTCTGATGCTCCCTGCTGCCGGCGTCACAACAGTGTCTGCATTTTTCACAAATAGAGTTTGGAGAGACGTTGTCAGTGTCTGTATGTTGCTTAAATTCTCCCAAACAGTGGGGGCTAAAGATCAGGGCACGGCAGACCATTGCAGCCATTGATCTCGAGCAGAAAAATAAATATGCTTACAGCACCTGGTATTCCCAGGCGGTCACCCATCCAAGTACTAACCAGGCCCGACCCTGCTTAGCTTCCGAGATCAGACGAGATCGGGCGTGATCAGGGTGGTATGGCCGTACGCAAATGTTCCCGGGTCCATACTACCTTTTATTCAGCAGGAGCACAAAAGGACTGAGAGCGCTGCCGTGGCCAGAGACGGGACTTGTACAGAAACAATGATTAGATCCATAATGAAGGAAAGCAATGCATAAAGACTTTATTCCATACTCAAAGTACCATATCAAAACGCAATGCAATACACTGCGTGTGCGGTTGAGTGATCTTTTGAAGAAATGTAGCGTTGCAACACCAGGGATAGACTGCAATGTATCTCTGTCGTTGCAGCCCTCTGATGCTCCCTGCTGCCGGCGTCACAACAGTGTCTGCATTTTTCACAAATAGAGTTTGGAGAGACGTTGTCAGTGTCTGTATGTTGCTTAAATTCTCCCAAACAGTGGGCGCTAAAGATCTCTGCCCGTATGCAAATTAGCCATGTGCGCCTAACAGAAGAATGACGTAATGTTGAGAACGAGTCATACTAAAAACCGAGAGCAAGCGAAAGCTAAACCAGACTGTATCAATCACACACTTTGGGTCCATTCTAACTTTTGATAAGAGGCTAGTCTTTAAATCTTTGCAGTGACTGAATGTTGATGATAAAACGGATTGTTTTGCATAAGATGAGTGTGTGCGACTGTGTGTTTGTCATTTCCGGCTTCGGCATACCGCATGGTCATGAAGGCCTCGTGGTGAGTTACTTTCTTAGTGAAGCAGCTTAGCCTTACAGTTGGATAAGTTGGAGTGATTGGAGTTTATTTTTCACAGTGAGAGAGGGGTGCACCGGTCCTGGAGGTACTGCAATACCAGGTCGATGCGTGGAGTGGACGGAGCAAGCCCCTATTCCATCTCCCAGTTCCAAAAAACAATTTAATATATGGTCCCCGGGTAGGGGACGTATCAGATATTAAACTGATAAGAACAGATACTACACTTGATCTTAGCCAAAAGGCCGAGAAGCGATGCCCACACATGCTCAGACCAAGAGTCCAGCTTCCCAAACACGTCGCTCCACTTAGCGGTTTGACAGACGACGACAAAACAAATAGAAGACCAGTCACCCTGTGTGCGTGTTTGTGAAAGCTGAAGAAAAATGCCGAGGTCGCTGCATCTCTCTGCTGGTCCCTGCTGCCAGCGTCACCAGTGTGTCTGCATGTTTCTCAAATAGAGTTTGGAGAGACGTTGTCAGTGTCTGTATGTTGCTTAAATTCTCCCAAACAGTGGGCGCTAAAGATCACGGCACGGCAGGCCATTGCAGCCAATGAGCTCGAGTTGAAAAATAAATGTGCTTACAGCACCAGGTGGTCCCCCATCGATGTAGTAACCAGGCCCGACCCTGCTTAGCTTCCGAGATCAGACGAGATCGGGCATGATCAGGCTGTTATGGCCGTAAACTAACATTTCCGGGTCCATACTAGGTTTTATACAGCAGGAGCACATAAGGACTGAGGGTGCTGCCGTGGCCAGAGACGGGACTTGTACAGAAACAATGATTAGATCCATAATGAAGGAAAGCAATGCATAAAGACTTTATTCCATACTCAAAGTACCATATGAAAACGCAATGCAATACACTGCGTGTGCGGTTGAGTGATCTTTTGAAGAAATGTAGCGTTGCAACACCAGGGATAGACTGCAATGTATCTCTGTCGTTGCAGCCCTCTGATGCTCCCTGCTGCCGGCGTCACAACAGTGTCTGCATGTTTCACAAATAGAGTTTGGAGAGACGTTGTCAGTGTCTGTATGTTGCTTAAATTCTCCCAAACAGTGGGCGCTAAGGATCAGGGCACGGCAGACCATTGCAGCCATTGATCTCGAGCAGAAAAATAAAAATGCTTACAGCACCTGGTATTCCCAGGCGGTCACCCATCCAAGTACTAACCAGGCCCGACCCTGCTTAGCTTCCGAGATCAGACGAGATCGGGCGTGATCAGGGTGGTATGGCCGTACGCAAATGTTACCGGGTCCATACTACCTTTTATTCAGCAGGAGCACAAAAGGACTGAGAGCGCTGCCGTGGCCAGAGACGGGACTTGTACAGAAACAATGATTAGATCCATAATGAAGGAAAGCAATGCATAAAGACTTTATTCCATACTCAAAGTACCATATCAAAACGCAATGCAATACACTGCGTGTGCGGTTGAGTGATCTTTTGAAGAAATGTAACGTTGCAACACCAGGGATGGACTGCAATGTATCTCTGTCGTTGCAGCCCTCTGATGCTCCCTGCTGCCGGCGTCACAACAGTGTCTGCATGTTTCACAAATAGAGTTTGGAGAGACGTTGTCGGTGTCTGTATGTTGCTTATATTCTCCCAAACAGTGGGCGCTAAGGATCAGGGCACGGCAGACCATTGCAGCCATTGATCTCGAGCAGAAAAATAAAAATGCTTACAGCACCTGGTATTCCCAGGCGGTCACCCATCCAAGTACTAACCAGGCCCGACCCTGCTTAGCTTCCGAGATCAGACGAGATCGGGCGTGATCAGGGTGGTATGGCCGTACGCAAATGTTACCGGGTCCATACTACCTTTTATTCAGCAGGAGCACAAAAGGACTGAGAGCGCTGCCGTGGCCAGAGACGGGACTTGTACAGAAACAATGATTAGATCCATAATGAAGGAAAGCAATGCATAAAGACTTTATTCCATACTCAAAGTACCATATCAAAACGCAATGCAATACACTGCGTGTGCGGTTGAGTGATCTTTTGAAGAAATGTAGCGTTGCAACACCAGGGATAGACTGCAATGTATCTCTGTCGTTGCAGCCCTCTGATGCTCCCTGCTGCCGGCGTCACAACAGTGTCTGCATTTTTCACAAATAGAGTTTGGAGAGACGTTGTCAGTGTCTGTATGTTGCTTAAATTCTCCCAAACAGTGGGGGCTAAAGATCAGGGCACGGCAGACCATTGCAGCCATTGATCTCGAGCAGAAAAATAAATATGCTTACAGCACCTGGTATTCCCAGGCGGTCACCCATCCAAGTACTAACCAGGCCCGACCCTGCTTAGCTTCCGAGATCAGACGAGATCGGGCGTGATCAGGGTGGTATGGCCGTACGCAAATGTTCCCGGGTCCATACTACCTTTTATTCAGCAGGAGCACAAAAGGACTGAGAGCGCTGCCGTGGCCAGAGACGGGACTTGTACAGAAACAATGATTAGATCCATAATGAAGGAAAGCAATGCATAAAGACTTTATTCCATACTCAAAGTACCATATCAAAACGCAATGCAATACACTGCGTGTGCGGTTGAGTGATCTTTTGAAGAAATGTAGCGTTGCAACACCAGGGATAGACTGCAATGTATCTCTGTCGTTGCAGCCCTCTGATGCTCCCTGCTGCCGGCGTCACAACAGTGTCTGCATTTTTCACAAATAGAGTTTGGAGAGACGTTGTCAGTGTCTGTATGTTGCTTAAATTCTCCCAAACAGTGGGGGCTAAAGATCAGGGCACGGCAGACCATTGCAGCCATTGATCTCGAGCAGAAAAATAAATATGCTTACAGCACCTGGTATTCCCAGGCGGTCACCCATCCAAGTACTAACCAGGCCCGACCCTGCTTAGCTTCCGAGATCAGACGAGATCGGGCGTGATCAGGGTGGTATGGCCGTACGCAAATGTTCCCGGGTCCATACTACCTTTTATTCAGCAGGAGCACAAAAGGACTGAGAGCGCTGCCGTGGCCAGAGACGGGACTTGTACAGAAACAATGATTAGATCCATAATGAAGGAAAGCAATGCATAAAGACTTTATTCCATACTCAAAGTACCATATCAAAACGCAATGCAATACACTGCGTGTGCGGTTGAGTGATCTTTTGAAGAAATGTAGCGTTGCAACACCAGGGATAGACTGCAATGTATCTCTGTCGTTGCAGCCCTCTGATGCTCCCTGCTGCCGGCGTCACAACAGTGTCTGCATTTTTCACAAATAGAGTTTGGAGAGACGTTGTCAGTGTCTGTATGTTGCTTAAATTCTCCCAAACAGTGGGCGCTAAAGATCTCTGCCCGTATGCAAATTAGCCATGTGCGCCTAACAGAAGAATGACGTAATGTTGAGAACGAGTCATACTAAAAACCGAGAGCAAGCGAAAGCTAAACCAGACTGTATCAATCACACACTTTGGGTCCATTCTAACTTTTGATAAGAGGCTAGTCTTTAAATCTTTGCAGTGACTGAATGTTGATGATAAAACGGATTGTTTTGCATAAGATGAGTGTGTGCGACTGTGTGTTTGTCATTTCCGGCTTCGGCATACCGCATGGTCATGAAGGCCTCGTGGTGAGTTACTTTCTTAGTGAAGCAGCTTAGCCTTACAGTTGGATAAGTTGGAGTGATTGGAGTTTATTTTTCACAGTGAGAGAGGGGTGCACCGGTCCTGGAGGTACTGCAATACCAGGTCGATGCGTGGAGTGGACGGAGCAAGCCCCTATTCCATCTCCCAGTTCCAAAAAACAATTTAATATATGGTCCCCGGGTAGGGGACGTATCAGATATTAAACTGATAAGAACAGATACTACACTTGATCTTAGCCAAAAGGCCGAGAAGCGATGCCCACACATGCTCAGACCAAGAGTCCAGCTTCCCAAACACGTCGCTCCACTTAGCGGTTTGACAGACGACGACAAAACAAATAGAAGACCAGTCACCCTGTGTGCGTGTTTGTGAAAGCTGAAGAAAAATGCCGAGGTCGCTGCATCTCTCTGCTGGTCCCTGCTGCCAGCGTCACCAGTGTGTCTGCATGTTTCTCAAATAGAGTTTGGAGAGACGTTGTCAGTGTCTGTATGTTGCTTAAATTCTCCCAAACAGTGGGCGCTAAAGATCACGGCACGGCAGGCCATTGCAGCCAATGAGCTCGAGTTGAAAAATAAATGTGCTTACAGCACCAGGTGGTCCCCCATCGATGTAGTAACCAGGCCCGACCCTGCTTAGCTTCCGAGATCAGACGAGATCGGGCATGATCAGGCTGTTATGGCCGTAAACTAACATTTCCGGGTCCATACTAGGTTTTATACAGCAGGAGCACATAAGGACTGAGGGTGCTGCCGTGGCCAGAGACGGGACTTGTACAGAAACAATGATTAGATCCATAATGAAGGAAAGCAATGCATAAAGACTTTATTCCATACTCAAAGTACCATATGAAAACGCAATGCAATACACTGCGTGTGCGGTTGAGTGATCTTTTGAAGAAATGTAGCGTTGCAACACCAGGGATAGACTGCAATGTATCTCTGTCGTTGCAGCCCTCTGATGCTCCCTGCTGCCGGCGTCACAACAGTGTCTGCATGTTTCACAAATAGAGTTTGGAGAGACGTTGTCAGTGTCTGTATGTTGCTTAAATTCTCCCAAACAGTGGGCGCTAAGGATCAGGGCACGGCAGACCATTGCAGCCATTGATCTCGAGCAGAAAAATAAAAATGCTTACAGCACCTGGTATTCCCAGGCGGTCACCCATCCAAGTACTAACCAGGCCCGACCCTGCTTAGCTTCCGAGATCAGACGAGATCGGGCGTGATCAGGGTGGTATGGCCGTACGCAAATGTTACCGGGTCCATACTACCTTTTATTCAGCAGGAGCACAAAAGGACTGAGAGCGCTGCCGTGGCCAGAGACGGGACTTGTACAGAAACAATGATTAGATCCATAATGAAGGAAAGCAATGCATAAAGACTTTATTCCATACTCAAAGTACCATATCAAAACGCAATGCAATACACTGCGTGTGCGGTTGAGTGATCTTTTGAAGAAATGTAACGTTGCAACACCAGGGATGGACTGCAATGTATCTCTGTCGTTGCAGCCCTCTGATGCTCCCTGCTGCCGGCGTCACAACAGTGTCTGCATGTTTCACAAATAGAGTTTGGAGAGACGTTGTCGGTGTCTGTATGTTGCTTATATTCTCCCAAACAGTGGGCGCTAAGGATCAGGGCACGGCAGACCATTGCAGCCATTGATCTCGAGCAGAAAAATAAAAATGCTTACAGCACCTGGTATTCCCAGGCGGTCACCCATCCAAGTACTAACCAGGCCCGACCCTGCTTAGCTTCCGAGATCAGACGAGATCGGGCGTGATCAGGGTGGTATGGCCGTACGCAAATGTTACCGGGTCCATACTACCTTTTATTCAGCAGGAGCACAAAAGGACTGAGAGCGCTGCCGTGGCCAGAGACGGGACTTGTACAGAAACAATGATTAGATCCATAATGAAGGAAAGCAATGCATAAAGACTTTATTCCATACTCAAAGTACCATATCAAAACGCAATGCAATACACTGCGTGTGCGGTTGAGTGATCTTTTGAAGAAATGTAGCGTTGCAACACCAGGGATAGACTGCAATGTATCTCTGTCGTTGCAGCCCTCTGATGCTCCCTGCTGCTGGCGTCACAACAGTGTCTGCATTTTTCACAAATAGAGTTTGGAGAGACGTTGTCAGTGTCTGTATGTTGCTTAAATTCTCCCAAACAGTGGGCGCTAAAGATCAGGGCACGGCAGACCATTGCAGCCATTGATCTCGAGCAGAAAAATAAATATGCTTACAGCACCTGGTATTCCCAGGCGGTCACCCATCCAAGTACTAACCAGGCCCGACCCTGCTTAGCTTCCGAGATCAGACGAGATCGGGCGTGATCAGGGTGGTATGGCCGTACGCAAATGTTCCCGGGTCCATACTACCTTTTATTCAGCAGGAGCACAAAAGGACTGAGAGCGCTGCCGTGGCCAGAGACGGGACTTGTACAGAAACAATGATTAGATCCATAATGAAGGAAAGCAATGCATAAAGACTTTATTCCATACTCAAAGTACCATATCAAAACGCAATGCAATACACTGCGTGTGCGGTTGAGTGATCTTTTGAAGAAATGTAGCGTTGCAACACCAGGGATAGACTGCAATGTATCTCTGTCGTTGCAGCCCTCTGATGCTCCCTGCTGCCGGCGTCACAACAGTGTCTGCATTTTTCACAAATAGAGTTTGGAGAGACGTTGTCAGTGTCTGTATGTTGCTTAAATTCTCCCAAACAGTGGGCGCTAAAGATCTCTGCCCGTATGCAAATTAGCCATGTGCGCCTAACAGAAGAATGACGTAATGTTGAGAACGAGTCATACTAAAAACCGAGAGCAAGCGAAAGCTAAACCAGACTGTATCAATCACACACTTTGGGTCCATTCTAACTTTTGATAAGAGGCTAGTCTTTAAATCTTTGCAGTGACTGAATGTTGATGATAAAACGGATTGTTTTGCATAAGATGAGTGTGTGCGACTGTGTGTTTGTCATTTCCGGCTTCGGCATACCGCATGGTCATGAAGGCCTCGTGGTGAGTTACTTTCTTAGTGAAGCAGCTTAGCCTTACAGTTGGATAAGTTGGAGTGATTGGAGTTTATTTTTCACAGTGAGAGAGGGGTGCACCGGTCCTGGAGGTACTGCAATACCAGGTCGATGCGTGGAGTGGACGGAGCAAGCCCCTATTCCATCTCCCAGTTCCAAAAAACAATTTAATATATGGTCCCCGGGTAGGGGACGTATCAGATATTAAACTGATAAGAACAGATACTACACTTGATCTTAGCCAAAAGGCCGAGAAGCGATGCCCACACATGCTCAGACCAAGAGTCCAGCTTCCCAAACACGTCGCTCCACTTAGCGGTTTGACAGACGACGACAAAACAAATAGAAGACCAGTCACCCTGTGTGCGTGTTTGTGAAAGCTGAAGAAAAATGCCGAGGTCGCTGCATCTCTCTGCTGGTCCCTGCTGCCAGCGTCACCAGTGTGTCTGCATGTTTCTCAAATAGAGTTTGGAGAGACGTTGTCAGTGTCTGTATGTTGCTTAAATTCTCCCAAACAGTGGGCGCTAAAGATCACGGCACGGCAGGCCATTGCAGCCAATGAGCTCGAGTTGAAAAATAAATGTGCTTACAGCACCAGGTGGTCCCCCATCGATGTAGTAACCAGGCCCGACCCTGCTTAGCTTCCGAGATCAGACGAGATCGGGCATGATCAGGCTGTTATGGCCGTAAACTAACATTTCCGGGTCCATACTAGGTTTTATACAGCAGGAGCACATAAGGACTGAGGGTGCTGCCGTGGCCAGAGACGGGACTTGTACAGAAACAATGATTAGATCCATAATGAAGGAAAGCAATGCATAAAGACTTTATTCCATACTCAAAGTACCATATGAAAACGCAATGCAATACACTGCGTGTGCGGTTGAGTGATCTTTTGAAGAAATGTAGCGTTGCAACACCAGGGATAGACTGCAATGTATCTCTGTCGTTGCAGCCCTCTGATGCTCCCTGCTGCCGGCGTCACAACAGTGTCAGCATTTTTCACAAATAGAGTTTGGAGAGACGTTGTCAGTGTCTGTATGTTGCTTAAATTCTCCCAAACAGTGGGCGCTAAGGATCAGGGCACGGCAGACCATTGCAGCCATTGATCTCGAGCAGAAAAAAAAAAAGCTTACAGCACCTGGTATTCCCAGGCGGTCTCCCATCCAAGTACTAACCAGGCCCGACCCTGCTTAGCTTCCGAGATCAGACGAGATCGGGCGTGTTCAGGGTGGTATGGCCGTAAGCGAGTATAGCCGCATCCAAAGTAGGTTTTAAACAGCAGGAGCACATAAGGACTGAGAGCGCTGCCGTGACCATAGACCAGACTTGTACAGAAACAATTATTAGATCAATAATGAAGGAAAGCAATGCATAAAGACTTTATTCCATACTCAAAGTACCATATCAAAACGCAATGCAATACACTGCGTGTGCGGTTGAGTGATCTTTTGAAGAAATGTAGCGTTGCAACACTAGGGATAGACTGCAATGTATCTCTGTCGTTGCAGCCCTCTGATGCTCCCTGCTGCCGGCGTCACAACAGTGTCTGCATGTTTCACAAATAGAGTTTGGAGAGACGTTGTCGGTGTCTGTATGTTGCTTAAATTCTCCCAAACAGTGGGCGCTAAAGATCAGGGCACGGCAGACCATTGCAGCCATTGATCTCGAGCAGAAAAAAAAAAAGCTTACAGCACCTGGTATTCCCAGGCGGTCTCCCATCCAAGTACTAACCAGGCCCGACCCTGCTTAGCTTCCGAGATCAGACGAGATCGGGCGTGTTCAGGGTGGTATGGCCGTAAGCGAGTACAGCCGCATCCAAAGTAGCTTTTAAACAGCAGGAGCACATAAGGACTGAGAGCGCTGCCGTGACCATAGACCAGACTTGTACAGAAACAATTATTAGATCAATAATGAAGGAAAGCAATGAATGAATACTTTATTCCGGACTCAAAGTACCATATCAAAACGCAATGCAATACACCGAGTTGGCGTGTGTGCTCGTTTGCGTGAACCTTTGAAGAAACATAGCGTTTCAAACGCTGCGATGGACTGCAGCAGGTCAAGCGAAGCAGTCATTCATAGCTCTTATTTCTTTACAACAACATGATCAGGGGAGAGCGCGAACGCAGTCCCCCACTACCAGAAATTATGCAATCGAGATTCCCACATTTGGGGAATTCGCACGGGTCAGCAACAGCCGCAGTGCAATGGCCGAGCCTCACCATGGGTGAACCACCTTCTTGATCATGGTATCTCCCTTGCCAGGTAAGTATGATTAGTACTCGTTCAGATGGGCTGAACGCTGCCCACGCGTGTTCCCTTGGAGAACGGTTGCAAAGAATTCGGAGATGTCTAGACTTTAAAGTCCGTGTTGCAGGGTTTATTTTCCAACAAGTGTGTGCAATTTGCTTGTTCTTAATACAGATTTAAACTGTTATCCATTTTATTTCATGTTGTTAGGTATCACAAAACGGAATGTAATACGACAAAGTAGGTACTATTTTAGCGGTTTGCAATTGATTCTCTTTTCCCCCAGGATAATTAAATATGTTCTATTATTTGCCATGCGGAGCCAGCCAGTCCTGTGAATGTATGCAAATTAGCCATGTGCACCTAACAGAAGAATGACGTAATGTTGAGAACGAGTCATACTAAAAAGGGAGAGCAATCGACAGCTAAACCAGACTGTATCAATCACACACTTTGGGTCCATTCTAACTTATGATAAGAGGCTAGTCTTTAAATCTTTGCAGTGACTGAATGTTTATGATAAAACGGATTGTTTTGCATTCGATGAGTGTGTGCGACTGTGCGTTTGTCATTTCCGGCTTCGGCATACCGCATGGTAATGAAGGCCTCGTGGTGAGTTGCTTTCTTAGTGAAGCAGCCTCGCCTTGGAGTTGGATGAGTTGGAGTGATATAAGTTGTCAGTGTCTGTATGTTGCTTAAATTCTCCCAAACAGTGGGCGCTAAGGATCAGGGCACGGCAGACCATTGCAGCCATTGATCTCGAGCAGAAAAAAAAAAAGCTTACAGCACCTGGTATTCCCAGGCGGTCTCCCATCCAAGTACTAACCAGGCCCGACCCTGCTTAGCTTCCGAGATCAGACGAGATCGGGCTTGATCAGGGTGGTATGGCCGTATCCAAATGTTACCGGGTCCATACTAGCTTTCACACAGCAGGAGCACATAAGGACTGAGAGCGCTGCCGTGGCCAGAGACGGGACTTGTACAGAAACAATGATTAGATCCATAATGAAGGAAAGCAATGCATAAAGACTTTATTCCATACTCAAAGTACCATATCAAAACGCAATGCAATACACTGCGTGTGCGGTTGAGTGATCTTTTGAAGAAATGTAGCGTTGCAACACCAGGGATAGACTGCAATGTATCTCTGTCGTTGCAGCCCTCTGATGCTCCCTGCTGCCGGCGTCACAACAGTGTCTGCATTTTTCACAAATAGAGTTTGGAGAGACGTTGTCAGTGTCTGTATGTTGCTTAAATTCTCCCAAACAGTGGGCGCTAAAGATCAGGGCACGGCAGACCATTGCAGCCATTGATCTCGAGCAGAAAAATAAATATGCTTACAGCACCTAGTATTCCCAGGCGGTCACCCATCCAAGTACTAACCAGGCCCGACCCTGCTTAGCTTCCGAGATCAGACGAGATCGGGCGTGATCAGGGTGGTATGGCCGTACGCAAATGTTACCGGGTCCATACTACCTTTTATTCAGCAGGAGCACAAAAGGACTGAGAGCGCTGCAGTGGCCAGAGACGGGACTTGTACAGAAACAATGATTAGATCCATAATGAAGGAAAGCAATGCATAAAGACTTTATTCCATACTCAAAGTACCATATCAAAACGCAATGCAATACACTGCGTGTGCGGTTGAGTGATCTTTTGAAGAAATGTAGCGTTGCAACACCAGGGATAGACTGCAATGTATCTCTGTCGTTGCAGCCCTCTGATGCTCCCTGCTGCCGGCGTCACAACAGTGTCTGCATTTTTCACAAATAGAGTTTGGAGAGACGTTGTCAGTGTCTGTATGTTGCTTAAATTCTCCCAAACAGTGGGGGCTAAAGATCAGGGCACGGCAGACCATTGCAGCCATTGATCTCGAGCAGAAAAATAAATATGCTTACAGCACCTGGTATTCCCAGGCGGTCACCCATCCAAGTACTAACCAGGCCCGACCCTGCTTAGCTTCCGAGATCAGACGAGATCGGGCGTGATCAGGGTGGTATGGCCGTACGCAAATGTTCCCGGGTCCATACTACCTTTTATTCAGCAGGAGCACAAAAGGACTGAGAGCGCTGCCGTGGCCAGAGACGGGACTTGTACAGAAACAATGATTAGATCCATAATGAAGGAAAGCAATGCATAAAGACTTTATTCCATACTCAAAGTACCATATCAAAACGCAATGCAATACACTGCGTGTGCGGTTGAGTGATCTTTTGAAGAAATGTAGCGTTGCAACACCAGGGATAGACTGCAATGTATCTCTGTCGTTGCAGCCCTCTGATGCTCCCTGCTGCCGGCGTCACAACAGTGTCTGCATTTTTCACAAATAGAGTTTGGAGAGACGTTGTCAGTGTCTGTATGTTGCTTAAATTCTCCCAAACAGTGGGCGCTAAAGATCTCTGCCCGTATGCAAATTAGCCATGTGCGCCTAACAGAAGAATGACGTAATGTTGAGAACGAGTCATACTAAAAACCGAGAGCAAGCGAAAGCTAAACCAGACTGTATCAATCACACACTTTGGGTCCATTCTAACTTTTGATAAGAGGCTAGTCTTTAAATCTTTGCAGTGACTGAATGTTGATGATAAAACGGATTGTTTTGCATAAGATGAGTGTGTGCGACTGTGTGTTTGTCATTTCCGGCTTCGGCATACCGCATGGTCATGAAGGCCTCGTGGTGAGTTACTTTCTTAGTGAAGCAGCTTAGCCTTACAGTTGGATAAGTTGGAGTGATTGGAGTTTATTTTTCACAGTGAGAGAGGGGTGCACCGGTCCTGGAGGTACTGCAATACCAGGTCGATGCGTGGAGTGGACGGAGCAAGCCCCTATTCCATCTCCCAGTTCCAAAAAACAATTTAATATATGGTCCCCGGGTAGGGGACGTATCAGATATTAAACTGATAAGAACAGATACTACACTTGATCTTAGCCAAAAGGCCGAGAAGCGATGCCCACACATGCTCAGACCAAGAGTCCAGCTTCCCAAACACGTCGCTCCACTTAGCGGTTTGACAGACGACGACAAAACAAATAGAAGACCAGTCACCCTGTGTGCGTGTTTGTGAAAGCTGAAGAAAAATGCCGAGGTCGCTGCATCTCTCTGCTGGTCCCTGCTGCCAGCGTCACCAGTGTGTCTGCATGTTTCTCAAATAGAGTTTGGAGAGACGTTGTCAGTGTCTGTATGTTGCTTAAATTCTCCCAAACAGTGGGCGCTAAAGATCACGGCACGGCAGGCCATTGCAGCCAATGAGCTCGAGTTGAAAAATAAATGTGCTTACAGCACCAGGTGGTCCCCCATCGATGTAGTAACCAGGCCCGACCCTGCTTAGCTTCCGAGATCAGACGAGATCGGGCATGATCAGGCTGTTATGGCCGTAAACTAACATTTCCGGGTCCATACTAGGTTTTATACAGCAGGAGCACATAAGGACTGAGGGTGCTGCCGTGGCCAGAGACGGGACTTGTACAGAAACAATGATTAGATCCATAATGAAGGAAAGCAATGCATAAAGACTTTATTCCATACTCAAAGTACCATATGAAAACGCAATGCAATACACTGCGTGTGCGGTTGAGTGATCTTTTGAAGAAATGTAGCGTTGCAACACCAGGGATAGACTGCAATGTATCTCTGTCGTTGCAGCCCTCTGATGCTCCCTGCTGCCGGCGTCACAACAGTGTCAGCATTTTTCACAAATAGAGTTTGGAGAGACGTTGTCAGTGTCTGTATGTTGCTTAAATTCTCCCAAACAGTGGGCGCTAAGGATCAGGGCACGGCAGACCATTGCAGCCATTGATCTCGAGCAGAAAAAAAAAAAGCTTACAGCACCTGGTATTCCCAGGCGGTCTCCCATCCAAGTACTAACCAGGCCCGACCCTGCTTAGCTTCCGAGATCAGACGAGATCGGGCGTGTTCAGGGTGGTATGGCCGTAAGCGAGTATAGCCGCATCCAAAGTAGGTTTTAAACAGCAGGAGCACATAAGGACTGAGAGCGCTGCCGTGACCATAGACCAGACTTGTACAGAAACAATTATTAGATCAATAATGAAGGAAAGCAATGCATAAAGACTTTATTCCATACTCAAAGTACCATATCAAAACGCAATGCAATACACTGCGTGTGCGGTTGAGTGATCTTTTGAAGAAATGTAGCGTTGCAACACTAGGGATAGACTGCAATGTATCTCTGTCGTTGCAGCCCTCTGATGCTCCCTGCTGCCGGCGTCACAACAGTGTCTGCATGTTTCACAAATAGAGTTTGGAGAGACGTTGTCGGTGTCTGTATGTTGCTTAAATTCTCCCAAACAGTGGGCGCTAAAGATCAGGGCACGGCAGACCATTGCAGCCATTGATCTCGAGCAGAAAAAAAAAAAGCTTACAGCACCTGGTATTCCCAGGCGGTCTCCCATCCAAGTACTAACCAGGCCCGACCCTGCTTAGCTTCCGAGATCAGACGAGATCGGGCGTGTTCAGGGTGGTATGGCCGTAAGCGAGTACAGCCGCATCCAAAGTAGCTTTTAAACAGCAGGAGCACATAAGGACTGAGAGCGCTGCCGTGACCATAGACCAGACTTGTACAGAAACAATTATTAGATCAATAATGAAGGAAAGCAATGAATGAATACTTTATTCCGGACTCAAAGTACCATATCAAAACGCAATGCAATACACCGAGTTGGCGTGTGTGCTCGTTTGCGTGAACCTTTGAAGAAACATAGCGTTTCAAACGCTGCGATGGACTGCAGCAGGTCAAGCGAAGCAGTCATTCATAGCTCTTATTTCTTTACAACAACATGATCAGGGGAGAGCGCGAACGCAGTCCCCCACTACCAGAAATTATGCAATCGAGATTCCCACATTTGGGGAATTCGCACGGGTCAGCAACAGCCGCAGTGCAATGGCCGAGCCTCACCATGGGTGAACCACCTTCTTGATCATGGTATCTCCCTTGCCAGGTAAGTATGATTAGTACTCGTTCAGATGGGCTGAACGCTGCCCACGCGTGTTCCCTTGGAGAACGGTTGCAAAGAATTCGGAGATGTCTAGACTTTAAAGTCCGTGTTGCAGGGTTTATTTTCCAACAAGTGTGTGCAATTTGCTTGTTCTTAATACAGATTTAAACTGTTATCCATTTTATTTCATGTTGTTAGGTATCACAAAACGGAATGTAATACGACAAAGTAGGTACTATTTTAGCGGTTTGCAATTGATTCTCTTTTCCCCCAGGATAATTAAATATGTTCTATTATTTGCCATGCGGAGCCAGCCAGTCCTGTGCACGTATGCAAATTAGCCATGTGCACCTAACAGAAGAATGACGTAATGTTGAGAACGAGTCATACTAAAAAGGGAGAGCAATCGACAGCTAAACCAGACTGTATCAATCACACACTTTGGGTCCATTCTAACTTATGATAAGAGGCTAGTCTTTAAATCTTTGCAGTGACTGAATGTTTATGATAAAACGGATTGTTTTGCATTCGATGAGTGTGTGCGACTGTGCGTTTGTCATTTCCGGCTTCGGCATACCGCATGGTAATGAAGGCCTCGTGGTGAGTTGCTTTCTTAGTGAAGCAGCCTCGCCTTGGAGTTGGATGAGTTGGAGTGATATAAGTTGTCAGTGTCTGTATGTTGCTTAAATTCTCCCAAACAGTGGGCGCTAAGGATCAGGGCACGGCAGACCATTGCAGCCATTGATCTCGAGCAGAAAAATAAATATGCTTACAGCACCTGGTATTCCCAGGCGGTCACCCATCCAAGTACTAACCAGGCCCGACCCTGCTTAGCTTCCGAGATCAGACGAGATCGGGCGTGATCAGGGTGGTTTGGCCGTACGCAAATGTTACCGGGTCCATACTACCTTTTATTCAGCAGGAGCACAAAAGGACTGAGAGCGCTGCCGTGGCCAGAGACGGGACTTGTACAGAAACAATGATTAGATCCATAATGAAGGAAAGCAATGCATAAAGACTTTATTCCATACTCAAAGTACCATATCAAAACGCAATGCAATACACTGCGTGTGCGGTTGAGTGATCTTTTGAAGAAATGTAGCGTTGCAACACCAGGGATAGACTGCAATGTATCTCTGTCGTTGCAGCCCTCTGATGCTCCCTGCTGCCGGCGTCACAACAGTGTCTGCATGTTTCACAAATAGAGTTTGGAGAGACGTTGTCAGTGTCTGTATGTTGCTTAAATTCTCCCAAACAGTGGGCGCTAAAGATCAGGGCACGGCAGACCATTGCAGCCATTGATCTCGAGCAGAAAAATAAATATGCTTACAGCACCTGGTATTCCCAGGCGGTCACCCATCCAAGTACTAACCAGGCCCGACCCTGCTTAGCTTCCGAGATCAGACGAGATCGGGCGTGATCAGGGTGGTATGGCCGTACGCAAATGTTATCGGGTCCATACTACCTTTTATTCAGCAGGAGCACAAAAGGACTGAGAGCGCTGCCGTGGCCAGAGACGGGACTTGTACAGAAACAATGATTAGATCCATAATGAAGGAAAGCAATGCATAAAGACTTTATTCCATACTCAAAGTACCATATGAAAACGCAATGCAATACACTGCGTGTGCGGTTGAGTGATCTTTTGAAGAAATGTAGCGTTGCAACACCAGGGATAGACTGCAATGTATCTCTGTCGTTGCAGCCCTCTGATGCTCCCTGCTGCCGGCGTCACAACAGTGTCTGCATGTTTCACAAATAGAGTTTGGAGAGACGTTGTCGGTGTCTGTATGTTGCTTAAATTCTCCCAAACAGTGGGCGCTAAAGATCAGGGCACGGCAGACCATTGCAGCCATTGATCTCGAGCAGAAAAATAAATATGCTTACAGCACCTGGGATTCCCAGGCGGTCACCCATCCAAGTACTAACCAGGCCCGACCCTGCTTAGCTTCCGAGATCAGACGAGATCTGGCGTGATCAGGGTGGTATGGCCGTACGCAAATGTTACCGGGTCCATACTAGCTTTCATACAGCAGGAGCACATATGGACTGAGAGCGCTGCCGTGGCCAGAGACGGGACTTGTACAGAAACAATGATTAGATCCATAATGAAGGAAAGCAATGCATAAAGACTTTATTCCAGACTCAAAGTACCATTTCAAAACGCAATGCAATACGCTGCGTGTGCGGTTGAGTGATCTTTTGAAGAAATGTTGCGTTGCAACACCAGGGATAGACTGCAATGTATCACTGTCGTTGCAGCCCTCTTATGCTCCCTGCTGCCGGCGTCACAACAGTGTCTGCATGTTTCACAAATAGAGTTTGGAGAGACGTTGTCAGTGTCTGTATGTTGCTTAAATTCTCCCAAACAGTGGGCGCTAAAGATCAGGGCACGGCAGACCATTGCAGCCATTGATCTCGAGCAGAAAAATAAAAATGCTTACAGCACCTGGTATTCCCAGGCGGTCACCCATCCAAGTACTAACCAGGCCCGACCCTGCTTAGCTTCCGAGATCAGACGAGATCGGGCGTGATCAGGGTGGTATGGCCGTACGCAAATGTTACCGGGTCCATACTACCTTTTATTCAGCAGGAGCACAAAAGGACTGAGAGCGCTGCCGTGGCCAGAGACGGGACTTGTACAGAAACAATGATTAGATCCATAATGAAGGAAAGCAATGCATAAAGACTTTATTCCATACTCAAAGTACCATATCAAAACGCAATGCAATACACTGCGTGTGCGGTTGAGTGATCTTTTGAAGAAATGTAGCGTTGCAACACTAGGGATAGACTGCAATGTATCTCTGTCGTTGCAGCCCTCTGATGCTCCCTGCTGCCGGCGTCACAACAGTGTCTGCATGTTTCACAAATAGAGTTTGGAGAGACGTTGTCGGTGTCTGTATGTTGATTAAATTCTCCCAAACAGTGGGCGCTAAGGATCAGGGCACGGCAGACCATTGCAGCCATTGATCTCGAGCAGAAAAATAAAAAAGCTTACAGCACCTGGTATTCCCAGGCGGTCACCCATCCAATTACTTACCAGGCCCGACCCTGCTTTGCTTCCGAGATCAGACGAGATCGGGCTTGATCAGGGTGGTATGGCCGTATGCAAATGTTACCGGGTCCATACTAGCTTTCACACAGCAGGAGCACATAAGGACTGAGAGCGCTGCCGTGGCCAGAGACGGGACTTGTACAGAAACAATGATTAGATCCATAATGAAGGAAAGCAATGCATAAAGACTTTATTCCAGACTCAAAGTATCATATCAAAACGCAATGCAATACACTGCGTGTGCGGTTGAGTGATCTTTTGAGGAAATGTAGCGTTGCAACACCAGGGATAGACTGCAATGTATCTCTGTCGTTGCAGCCCTCTGATGCTCCCTGCTGCCGGCGTCACAACAGTGTCTGCATTTTTCACAAATAGAGTTTGGAGAGACGTTGTCAGTGTCTGTATGTTGCTTAAATTCTCCCAAACAGTGGGCGCTAAGGATCAGGGCACGGCAGACCATTGCAGCCATTGATCTCGAGCAGAAAAATAAAAATGCTTACAGCACCTGGTATTCCCAGGCGGTCACCCATCCAAGTACTAACCAGGCCCGACCCTGCTTAGCTTCCGAGATCAGACGAGATCGGGCGTGATCAGGATGGTTTGGCCGTACGCAAATGTTACCGGGTCCATACTACCTTTTATTCAGCAGGAGCACAAAAGGACTGAGAGCGCTGCCGTGGCCAGAGACGGGACTTGTACAGAAACAATGATTAGATCCATAATGAAGGAAAGCAATGCATAAAGACTTTATTCCATACTCAAAGTACCATATCAAAACGCAATGCAATACACTGCGTGTGCGGTTGAGTGATCTTTTGAAGAAATGTAGCGTTGCAACACCAGGGATAGACTGCAATGTATCTCTGTCGTTGCAGCCCTCTGATGCTCCCTGCTGCCGGCGTCACAACAGTGTCTGCATGTTTCACAAATAGAGTTTGGAGAGACGTTGTCAGTGTCTGTATGTTGCTTAAATTCTCCCAAACAGTGGGCGCTAAAGATCAGGGCACGGCAGACCATTGCAGCCATTGATCTCGAGCAGAAAAATAAATATGCTTACAGCACCTGGTATTCCCAGGCGGTCACCCATCCAAGTACTAACCAGGCCCGACCCTGCTTAGCTTCCGAGATCAGACGAGATCGGGCGTGATCAGGGTGGTATGGCCGTACGCAAATATTACCGGGTCCATACTACCTTTTATTCAGCAGGAGCACAAAAGGACTGAGAGCGCTGCCGTGGCCAGAGACGGGACTTGTACAGAAACAATGATTAGATCCATAATGAAGGAAAGCAATGCATAAAGACTTTAGTCCATACTCAAAGTACCATATGAAAACGCAATGCAATACACTGCGTGTGCGGTTGAGTGATCTTTTGAAGAAATGTAACGTTGCAACACCAGGGATAGACTGCAATGTATCTCTGTCGTTGCAGCCCTCTGATGCTCCCTGCTGCCGGCGTCACAACAGTGTCTGCATGTTTCACAAATAGAGTTTGGAGAGACGTTGTCGGTGTCTGTATGTTGCTTATATTCTCCCAAACAGTGGGCGCTAAGGATCAGGGCACGGCAGACCATTGCAGCCATTGATCTCGAGCAGAAAAATAAAAATGCTTACAGCACCTGGTATTCCCAGGCGGTCACCCATCCAAGTACTAACCAGGCCCGACGCTGCTTAGCTTCCGAGATCAGACGAGATCGGGCGTGTTCAGGGTGGTATGGCCGTACGCAAATGTTACCGGGTCCATACTACCTTTTATTCAGCAGGAGCACAAAAGGACTGAGAGCGCTGCCGTGGCCAGAGACGGGACTTGTACAGAAACAATGATTAGATCCATAATGAAGGAAAGCAATGCATAAAGACTTTATTCCATACTCAAAGTACCATATCAAAACGCAATGCAATACACTGCGTGTGCGGTTGAGTGATCTTTTGAAGAAATGTAGCGTTGCAACACCAGGGATAGACTGCAATGTATCTCTGTCGTTGCAGCCCTCTGATGCTCCCTGCTGCTGGCGTCACAACAGTGTCTGCATTTTTCACAAATAGAGTTTGGAGAGACGTTGTCAGTGTCTGTATGTTGCTTAAATTCTCCCAAACAGTGGGCGCTAAAGATCAGGGCACGGCAGACCATTGCAGCCATTGATCTCGAGCAGAAAAATAAATATGCTTACAGCACCTGGTATTCCCAGGCGGTCACCCATCCAAGTACTAACCAGGCCCGACCCTGCTTAGCTTCCGAGATCAGACGAGATCTGGCGTGTTCAGGGTGGTATGGCCGTAAGCGAGTCTAGCCGCATCCAAAGTAGCTTTTAAACAGCAGGAGCACATAAGGACTGAGAGCGCTGCCGTGACCATAGACCAGACTTGTACAGAAACAATTATTAGATCAATAATGAAGGAAAGCAATGAATGAATACTTTATTCCGGACTCAAAGTACCATATCAAAACGCAATGCAATACACCGAGTTGGCGTGTGTGCTCGTTTGCGTGAACCTTTGAAGAAACATAGCGTTTCAAACGCTGCGATGGACTGCAGCAGGTCAAGCGAAGCAGTCATTCATAGCTCTTATTTTTTTACAACATGATCAGGGGAGAGCGCGAACGCAGTCCCCCACTACCAGAAATTATGCAATCGAGATTCCCACATTTGGGGAATTCGCACGGGTCAGCAACAGCCGCAGTGCAATGGCCGAGCCTCACCATGGGTGAACCACCTTCTTGATCATGGTATCTCCCTTGCCAGGTAAGTATGATTAGTACTCGTTCAGATGGGCTGAACGCTGCCCACGCGTGTTCCCTTGGAGAACGGTTGCAAAGAATTCGGAGATGTCTAGACTTTAAAGTCCGTGTTGCAGGGTTTATTTTCCAACAAGTGTGTGCAATTTGCTTGTTCTTAATACAGATTTAAACTGTTATCCATTTTATTTCATGTTGTTAGGTATCACAAAACGGAATGTAATACGACAAAGTAGGTACTATTTTAGCGGTTTGCAATTGATTCTCTTTTCCCCCAGGATAATTAAATATGTTCTATTATTTGCCATGCGGAGCCAGCCAGTCCTGTGCACGTATGCAAATTAGCCATGTGCACCTAACAGAAGAATGACGTAATGTTGAGAACGAGTCATACTAAAAAGGGAGAGCAATCGACAGCTAAACCAGACTGTATCAATCACACACTTTGGGTCCATTCTAACTTATGATAAGAGGCTAGTCTTTAAATCTTTGCAGTGACTGAATGTTTATGATAAAACGGATTGTTTTGCATTCGATGAGTGTGTGCGACTGTGCGTTTGTCATTTCCGGCTTCGGCATACCGCATGGTAATGAAGGCCTCGTGGAGAGTTGCTTTCTTAGTGAAGCAGCCTCGCCTTGGAGTTGGATGAGTTGGAGTGATATAAGTTGTCAGTGTCTGTATGTTGCTTAAATTCTCCCAAACAGTGGGCGCTAAGGATCAGGGCACGGCAGACCATTGCAGCCATTGATCTCGAGCAGAAAAATAAAAATGCTTACAGCACCTGGTATTCCCAGGCGGTCACCCATCTAAGTACTAACCAGGCCCGACCCTGCTTAGCTTCCGAGATCAGACGAGATCGGGCGTGATCAGGGTGGTATGGCCGTACGCAAATGTTACCGGGTCCATACTACCTTTTATTCAGCAGGAGCACAAAAGGACTGAGAGCGCTGCCGTGGCCAGAGACGGGACTTGTACAGAAACAATGATTAGATCCATAATGAAGGAAAGCAATGCATAAAGACTTTATTCCATACTCAAAGTACCATATGAAAACGCAATGCAATACACTGCGTGTGCGGTTGAGTGATCTTTTGAAGAAATGTAGCGTTGCAACACCAGGGATAGACTGCAATGTATCTCTGTCGTTGCAGCCCTCTGATGCTCCCTGCTGCCGGCGTCACAACAGTGTCTGCATTTTTCACAAATAGAGTTTGGAGAGACGTTGTCAGTGTCTGTATGTTGCTTAAATTCTCCCAAACAGTGGGCGCTAAAGATCAGGGCACGGCAGACCATTGCAGCCATTGATCTCGAGCAGAAAAATAAATATGCTTACAGCACCTGGTATTCCCAGGCGGTCACCCATCCAAGTACTAACCAGGCCCGACCCTGCTTAGCTTCCGAGATCAGACGAGATCGGGCGTGATCAGGGTGGTATGGCCGTACGCAAATGTTACCGGGTCCATACTACCTTTTATTCAGCAGGAGCACAAAAGGACTGAGAGCGCTGCCGTGGCCAGAGACGGGACTTGTACAGAAACAATGATTAGATCCATAATGAAGGAAAGCAATGCATAAAGACTTTATTCCATACTCAAAGTACCATATGAAAACGCAATGCAATACACTGCGTGTGCGGTTGAGTGATCTTTTGAAGAAATGTAGCGTTGCAACACCAGGGATAGACTGCAATGTATCTCTGTCGTTGCAGCCCTCTGATGCTCCCTGCTGCCGGCGTCACAACAGTGTCTGCATTTTTCACAAATAGAGTTTGGAGAGACGTTGTCGGTGTCTGTATGTTGCTTAAATTCTCCCAAACAGTGGGCGCTAAAGATCAGGGCACGGCAGACCATTGCAGCCATTGATCTCGAGCAGAAAAATAAATATGCTTACAGCACCTGGGATTCCCAGGCGGTCACCCATCCAAGTACTAACCAGGCCCGACCCTGCTTAGCTTCCGAGATCAGACGAGATCTGGCGTGATCAGGGTGGTATGGCCGTACGCAAATGTTACCGGGTCCATACTAGCTTTCATACAGCAGGAGCACATATGGACTGAGAGCGCTGCCGTGGCCAGAGACGGGACTTGTACAGAAACAATGATTAGATCCATAATGAAGGAAAGCAATGCATAAAGACTTTATTCCAGACTCAAAGTACCATTTCAAAACGCAATGCAATACGCTGCGTGTGCGGTTGAGTGATCTTTTGAAGAAATGTTGCGTTGCAACACCAGGGATAGACTGCAATGTATCACTGTCGTTGCAGCCCTCTTATGCTCCCTGCTGCCGGCGTCACAACAGTGTCTGCATGTTTCACAAATAGAGTTTGGAGAGACGTTGTCAGTGTCTGTATGTTGCTTAAATTCTCCCAAACAGTGGGCGCTAAAGATCAGGGCACGGCAGACCATTGCAGCCATTGATCTCGAGCAGAAAAATAAAAATGCTTACAGCACCTGGTATTCCCAGGCGGTCACCCATCCAAGTACTAACCAGGCCCAACCCTGCTTAGCTTCCGAGATCAGACGAGATCGGGCGTGATCAGGGTGGTATGGCCGTACGCAAATGTTACCGGGTCCATACTACCTTTTATTCAGCAGGAGCACAAAAGGACTGAGAGCGCTGCCGTGGCCAGAGACGGGACTTGTACAGAAACAATGATTAGATCCATAATGAAGGAAAGCAATGCATAAAGACTTTATTCCATACTCAAAGTACCATATCAAAACGCAATGCAATACACTGCGTGTGCGGTTGAGTGATCTTTTGAAGAAATGTAGCGTTGCAACACTAGGGATAGACTGCAATGTATCTCTGTCGTTGCAGCCCTCTGATGCTCCCTGCTGCCGGCGTCACAACAGTGTCTGCATGTTTCACAAATAGAGTTTGGAGAGACGTTGTCGGTGTCTGTATGTTGATTAAATTCTCCCAAACAGTGGGCGCTAAGGATCAGGGCACGGCAGACCATTGCAGCCATTGATCTCGAGCAGAAAAATAAAAAAGCTTACAGCACCTGGTATTCCCAGGCGGTCACCCATCCAATTACTTACCAGGCCCGACCCTGCTTTGCTTCCGAGATCAGACGAGATCGGGCTTGATCAGGGTGGTATGGCCGTATGCAAATGTTACCGGGTCCATACTAGCTTTCACACAGCAGGAGCACATAAGGACTGAGAGCGCTGCCGTGGCCAGAGACGGGACTTGTACAGAAACAATGATTAGATCCATAATGAAGGAAAGCAATGCATAAAGACTTTATTCCAGACTCAAAGTATCATATCAAAACGCAATGCAATACACTGCGTGTGCGGTTGAGTGATCTTTTGAGGAAATGTAGCGTTGCAACACCAGGGATAGACTGCAATGTATCTCTGTCGTTGCAGCCCTCTGATGCTCCCTGCTGCCGGCGTCACAACAGTGTCTGCATTTTTCACAAATAGAGTTTGGAGAGACGTTGTCAGTGTCTGTATGTTGCTTAAATTCTCCCAAACAGTGGGCGCTAAGGATCAGGGCACGGCAGACCATTGCAGCCATTGATCTCGAGCAGAAAAATAAAAATGCTTACAGCACCTGGTATTCCCAGGCGGTCACCCATCCAAGTACTAACCAGGCCCGACCCTGCTTAGCTTCCGAGATCAGACGAGATCGGGCGTGATCAGGGTGGTTTGGCCGTACGCAAATGTTACCGGGTCCATACTACCTTTTATTCAGCAGGAGCACAAAAGGACTGAGAGCGCTGCCGTGGCCAGAGACGGGACTTGTACAGAAACAATGATTAGATCCATAATGAAGGAAAGCAATGCATAAAGACTTTATTCCATACTCAAAGTACCATATCAAAACGCAATGCAATACACTGCGTGTGCGGTTGAGTGATCTTTTGAAGAAATGTAGCGTTGCAACACCAGGGATAGACTGCAATGTATCTCTGTCGTTGCAGCCCTCTGATGCTCCCTGCTGCCGGCGTCACAACAGTGTCTGCATGTTTCACAAATAGAGTTTGGAGAGACGTTGTCAGTGTCTGTATGTTGCTTAAATTCTCCCAAACAGTGGGCGCTAAAGATCAGGGCACGGCAGACCATTGCAGCCATTGATCTCGAGCAGAAAAATAAATATGCTTACAGCACCTGGTATTCCCAGGCGGTCACCCATCCAAGTACTAACCAGGCCCGACCCTGCTTAGCTTCCGAGATCAGACGAGATCGGGCGTGATCAGGGTGGTATGGCCGTACGCAAATATTACCGGGTCCATACTACCTTTTATTCAGCAGGAGCACAAAAGGACTGAGAGCGCTGCCGTGGCCAGAGACGGGACTTGTACAGAAACAATGATTAGATCCATAATGAAGGAAAGCAATGCATAAAGACTTTAGTCCATACTCAAAGTACCATATGAAAACGCAATGCAATACACTGCGTGTGCGGTTGAGTGATCTTTTGAAGAAATGTAACGTTGCAACACCAGGGATAGACTGCAATGTATCTCTGTCGTTGCAGCCCTCTGATGCTCCCTGCTGCCGGCGTCACAACAGTGTCTGCATGTTTCACAAATAGAGTTTGGAGAGACGTTGTCGGTGTCTGTATGTTGCTTATATTCTCCCAAACAGTGGGCGCTAAGGATCAGGGCACGGCAGACCATTGCAGCCATTGATCTCGAGCAGAAAAATAAAAATGCTTACAGCACCTGGTATTCCCAGGCGGTCACCCATCCAAGTACTAGCCAGGCCCGACGCTGCTTAGCTTCCGAGATCAGACGAGATCGGGCGTGTTCAGGGTGGTATGGCCGTACGCAAATGTTACCGGGTCCATACTACCTTTTATTCAGCAGGAGCACAAAAGGACTGAGAGCGCTGCCGTGGCCAGAGACGGGACTTGTACAGAAACAATGATTAGATCCATAATGAAGGAAAGCAATGCATAAAGACTTTATTCCATACTCAAAGTACCATATCAAAACGCAATGCAATACACTGCGTGTGCGGTTGAGTGATCTTTTGAAGAAATGTAGCGTTGCAACACCAGGGATAGACTGCAATGTATCTCTGTCGTTGCAGCCCTCTGATGCTCCCTGCTGCTGGCGTCACAACAGTGTCTGCATTTTTCACAAATAGAGTTTGGAGAGACGTTGTCAGTGTCTGTATGTTGCTTAAATTCTCCCAAACAGTGGGCGCTAAAGATCAGGGCACGGCAGACCATTGCAGCCATTGATCTCGAGCAGAAAAATAAATATGCTTACAGCACCTGGTATTCCCAGGCGGTCACCCATCCAAGTACTAACCAGGCCCGACCCTGCTTAGCTTCCGAGATCAGACGAGATCTGGCGTGTTCAGGGTGGTATGGCCGTAAGCGAGTCTAGCCGCATCCAAAGTAGCTTTTAAACAGCAGGAGCACATAAGGACTGAGAGCGCTGCCGTGACCATAGACCAGACTTGTACAGAAACAATTATTAGATCAATAATGAAGGAAAGCAATGAATGAATACTTTATTCCGGACTCAAAGTACCATATCAAAACGCAATGCAATACACCGAGTTGGCGTGTGTGCTCGTTTGCGTGAACCTTTGAAGAAACATAGCGTTTCAAACGCTGCGATGGACTGCAGCAGGTCAAGCGAAGCAGTCATTCATAGCTCTTATTTTTTTACAACATGATCAGGGGAGAGCGCGAACGCAGTCCCCCACTACCAGAAATTATGCAATCGAGATTCCCACATTTGGGGAATTCGCACGGGTCAGCAACAGCCGCAGTGCAATGGCCGAGCCTCACCATGGGTGAACCACCTTCTTGATCATGGTATCTCCCTTGCCAGGTAAGTATGATTAGTACTCGTTCAGATGGGCTGAACGCTGCCCACGCGTGTTCCCTTGGAGAACGGTTGCAAAGAATTCGGAGATGTCTAGACTTTAAAGTCCGTGTTGCAGGGTTTATTTTCCAACAAGTGTGTGCAATTTGCTTGTTCTTAATACAGATTTAAACTGTTATCCATTTTATTTCATGTTGTTAGGTATCACAAAACGGAATGTAATACGACAAAGTAGGTACTATTTTAGCGGTTTGCAATTGATTCTCTTTTCCCCCAGGATAATTAAATATGTTCTATTATTTGCCATGCGGAGCCAGCCAGTCCTGTGCACGTATGCAAATTAGCCATGTGCACCTAACAGAAGAATGACGTAATGTTGAGAACGAGTCATACTAAAAAGGGAGAGCAATCGACAGCTAAACCAGACTGTATCAATCACACACTTTGGGTCCATTCTAACTTATGATAAGAGGCTAGTCTTTAAATCTTTGCAGTGACTGAATGTTTATGATAAAACGGATTGTTTTGCATTCGATGAGTGTGTGCGACTGTGCGTTTGTCATTTCCGGCTTCGGCATACCGCATGGTAATGAAGGCCTCGTGGAGAGTTGCTTTCTTAGTGAAGCAGCCTCGCCTTGGAGTTGGATGAGTTGGAGTGATATAAGTTGTCAGTGTCTGTATGTTGCTTAAATTCTCCCAAACAGTGGGCGCTAAGGATCAGGGCACGGCAGACCATTGCAGCCATTGATCTCGAGCAGAAAAATAAAAATGCTTACAGCACCTGGTATTCCCAGGCGGTCACCCATCTAAGTACTAACCAGGCCCGACCCTGCTTAGCTTCCGAGATCAGACGAGATCGGGCGTGATCAGGGTGGTATGGCCGTACGCAAATGTTACCGGGTCCATACTACCTTTTATTCAGCAGGAGCACAAAAGGACTGAGAGCGCTGCCGTGGCCAGAGACGGGACTTGTACAGAAACAATGATTAGATCCATAATGAAGGAAAGCAATGCATAAAGACTTTATTCCATACTCAAAGTACCATATGAAAACGCAATGCAATACACTGCGTGTGCGGTTGAGTGATCTTTTGAAGAAATGTAGCGTTGCAACACCAGGGATAGACTGCAATGTATCTCTGTCGTTGCAGCCCTCTGATGCTCCCTGCTGCCGGCGTCACAACAGTGTCTGCATTTTTCACAAATAGAGTTTGGAGAGACGTTGTCAGTGTCTGTATGTTGCTTAAATTCTCCCAAACAGTGGGCGCTAAAGATCAGGGCACGGCAGACCATTGCAGCCATTGATCTCGAGCAGAAAAATAAATATGCTTACAGCACCTGGTATTCCCAGGCGGTCACCCATCCAAGTACTAACCAGGCCCGACCCTGCTTAGCTTCCGAGATCAGACGAGATCGGGCGTGATCAGGGTGGTATGGCCGTACGCAAATGTTACCGGGTCCATACTACCTTTTATTCAGCAGGAGCACAAAAGGACTGAGAGCGCTGCCGTGGCCAGAGACGGGACTTGTACAGAAACAATGATTAGATCCATAATGAAGGAAAGCAATGCATAAAGACTTTATTCCATACTCAAAGTACCATATGAAAACGCAATGCAATACACTGCGTGTGCGGTTGAGTGATCTTTTGAAGAAATGTAGCGTTGCAACACCAGGGATAGACTGCAATGTATCTCTGTCGTTGCAGCCCTCTGATGCTCCCTGCTGCCGGCGTCACAACAGTGTCTGCATTTTTCACAAATAGAGTTTGGAGAGACGTTGTCAGTGTCTGTATGTTGCTTAAATTCTCCCAAACAGTGGGCGCTAAAGATCAGGGCACGGCAGACCATTGCAGCCATTGATCTCGAGCAGAAAAATAAATATGCTTACAGCACCTGGTATTCCCAGGCGGTCACCCATCCAAGTACTAACCAGGCCCGACCCTGCTTAGCTTCCGAGATCAGACGAGATCGGGCGTGATCAGGGTGGTATGGCCGTACGCAAATGTTACCGGGTCCATACTACCTTTTATTCAGCAGGAGCACAAAAGGACTGAGCGCGCTGCCGTGGCCAGAGACGGGACTTGTACAGAAACAATGATTAGATCCATAATGAAGGAAAGCAATGCATAAAGACTTTATTCCATACTCAAAGTACCATATCAAAACGCAATGCAATACACTGCGTGTGCGGTTGAGTGATCTTTTGAAGAAATGTAGCGTTGCAACACCAGGGATAGACTGCAATGTATCTCTGTCGTTGCAGCCCTCTGATGCTCCCTGCTGCCGGCGTCACAACAGTGTCTGCATTTTTCACAAATAGAGTTTGGAGAGACGTTGTCAGTGTCTGTATGTTGCTTAAATTCTCCCAAACAGTGGGCGCTAAAGATCAGGGCACGGCAGACCATTGCAGCCATTGATCTCGAGCAGAAAAATAAATATGCTTACAGCACCTGGTATTCCCAGGCGGTCACCCATCCAAGTACTAACCAGGCCCGACCCTGCTTAGCTTCCGAGATCAGACGAGATCGGGCGTGATCAGTGTGGTTTGGCCGTACGCAAATGTTACCGGGTCCATACTACCTTTTATTCAGCAGGAGCACAAAAGGACTGAGAGCGCTGCCGTGGCCAGAGACGGGACTTGTACAGAAACAATGATTAGATCCATAATGAAGGAAAGCAATGCATAAAGACTTTATTCCATACTCAAAGTACCATATCAAAACGCAATGCAATACACTGCGTGTGCGGTTGAGTGATCTTTTGAAGAAATGTAGCGTTGCAACACCAGGGATAGACTGCAATGTATCTCTGTCGTTGCAGCCCTCTGATGCTCCCTGCTGCCGGCGTCACAACAGTGTCTGCATGTTTAACAAATAGAGTTTGGAGAGACGTTGTCAGTGTCTGTATGTTGCTTAAATTCTCCCAAACAGTGGGCGCTAAGGATCAGGGCACGGCAGACCATTGCAGCCATTGATCTCGAGCAGAAAAATAAAAATGCTTACAGCACCTGGTATTCCCAGGCGGTCACCCATCCAAGTACTAACCAGGCCCGACCCTGCTTAGCTTCCGAGATCAGACGAGATCGGGCGTGATCAGGGTGGTATGGCCGTACGCAAATGTTACCGGGTCCATACTACCTTTTATTCAGCCGGAGCACAAAAGGACTGAGAGCGCTGCCGTGGCCAGAGACGGGACTTGTACAGAAACAATGATTAGATCCATAATGAAGGAAAGCAATGCATAAAGACTTTATTCCATACTCAAAGTACCATATCAAAACGCAATGCAATACACTGCGTGTGCGGTTGAGTGATCTTTTGAAGAAATGTAGCGTTGCAACACCAGGGATAGACTGTAATGTATCTCTGTCGTTGCAGCCCTCTGATGCTCCCTGCTGCCGGCGTCACAACAGTGTCTGCATGTTTCACAAATAGAGTTTGGAGAGACGTTGTCAGTGTCTGTATGTTGCTTAAATTCTCCCAAACAGTGGGCGCTAAAGATCTCTGCCCGTATGCAAATTAGCCATGTGCGCCTAACAGAAGAATGACGTAATGTTGAGAACGAGTCATACTAAAAACCGAGAGCAAGCGAAAGCTAAACCAGACTGTATCAATCACACACTTTGGGTCCATTCTAACTTTTGATAAGAGGCTAGTCTTTAAATCTTTGCAGTGACTGAATGTTGATGATAAAACGGATTGTTTTGCATAAGATGAGTGTGTGCGACTGTGTGTTTGTCATTTCCGGCTTCGGCATACCGCATGGTCATGAAGGCCTCGTGGTGAGTTACTTTCTTAGTGAAGCAGCTTAGCCTTACAGTTGGATAAGTTGGAGTGATTGGAGTTTATTTTTCACAGTGAGAGAGGGGTGCACCGGTCCTGGAGGTACTGCAATACCAGGTCGATGCGTGGAGTGGACGGAGCAAGCCCCTATTCCATCTCCCAGTTCCAAAAAACAATTTAATATATGGTCCCCGGGTAGGGGACGTATCAGATATTAAACTGATAAGAACAGATTTTTTCATTCGAAAATTTTATTGACACACGTTGCTATACCTTATCTTTCACATCACATGTTTCCAGTTTCGTTCAATTATTATTATTATTTTTTTTTAAATCATACACAATGTTTTGTTTCTTTTTTTTTTTTTTTAACAACAAGGAATTAAAAAAAATATAACCATCCATAAAACCAAGAATAAAACCGATGTTTTAAAAGGAAAATAAAAACCAACACTAAAAGATGCTGCTGTGCAGGAGCGGGAACACACTTAGTTAAAAGAAATTTAAAAGAAAGTGTACCCCGTCCTGCCCTCCCAACAGCGTCGGTCTCTCGGGACCTGTCGCTCAGAGGATCTCCTCCCCTCTCTGCTCCTTCCCACCTGCCTCTCCCGGAGAGCCAGGCCGCCGCTGCCTCGACCTTTCTGTGTGTGGCTCCGGCTCCCTTCTCCGAATGGGCACAGAGGCGATGTCTTCATTTTGGCTGTGTCCTAGGCCTGCCGCCTGCAGCAACGGCTACTTTTACCGTTGCTGCGGCCATCCGGATCACAGCCAAGGGGGGGATCAGCTTGTGCTTGCTTACCAGCAGGTTTCTGGAGGTCCAAAAGGCGTCTTTAATGGCGGCTAGGGTGAGCCACTGCCTGGGGAAGTTAACTGCAGTATTTTGGCTCACCCCATACAGCACCAATTGGGCTGTCAGGACCTCCCCTGCTGGCAAGTACGGGAATAGTAGGGAGCCGGCCGTTGCCCACTGGTCTCCAGCAGCGCTGCACTCCCAGAGCAGATGCCTCACCGACTCAGGCGCGCCACAACCTGGTCGGGGGCATGTTGCGGATGCGGCCATGCCCCGGGAGTGCATGACGGCTCTGACTGGGAGGATCTCGTGAGCTACCATCCATGACAGGTCCCGGAGTCTGTTGGGGAGGACAGGATGGTTAACGTTTCGCCAAACAGTTGCGGGGTCGCCGAGTGCTAGCCCGCGCACTGGACTTACTGGTTCCCGCTCCTGCACCAGCGCAATCATTAATCGATGGCTTTCCAAAACTTGTAATTCCTCGTTTTCTAGGTTATATTTTTTTAAAAACTTCTTGATAAAAACATAGGACTGGGGCAGGTTAAAAGATACTGGCGTCCTATGGTCAGATACATAAAAACTGAACTTTTTCAGATAGGAACCCATCCAGAACCGGGTCATTGCTGTGCTTTTTTTTTGGCTGGGTACCGACATTGCATTTTGTATGTGTAGAGCTGTATATCGACTTCCTAAATATAAATTGAGGTCTGGGACTCCTTTTCCCCCTTTTTCTTTAGTTTTCTTCATTTCGTTTCTCTTGAGTCTCTCCCACTTAGACCCCCACAGGAAGTAAAAAATGGCACGTTCTAGATCTAAAAGGACTCTGCGGGGTGGAATAAAAACAGAGCATACCAATAAAAGCAAAGGTAAAATCACTGACTTAATGATTAAAACCTTTCCTTCCATTGTAAGTCCTCTAAGTCCCCAGTATCCCAGTCTCCGCCTCACTTTCCCTACCATGTCCGGCCAATTTTTGGTACCCTCCCCCTCCCTGTCAAATTTGACCCCGAGTATTTTCAAGTCGGTCTGTTTTACGGTCAGGGGAAGTCCAGTCGTCTCGGTCACTGTCCATGGTCCATAAAAAAGGGCTTGGGTCTTCTCTCTGTTGAGTTTGGACCCAGAGGCCAGTCCGTAGGAGTCTGTCAAGTCCAGTGCCTTATGTAATGAACAGATGTCTGTACATAAAATGTTGACGTCGTCCATATATAAAACACATTTGCTAAAAAGTCCCCCACTTCCCGGTATGCCCACCCCTTTAATCCATTTGTCCCTTCTCAATACCTGTGCCAGTGGTTCTATGCAAGCCACGTAGAGGAGAGCAGATAAAGGACAACCCTGACGGACCCCGCAGTGCAAGTCTACTGCTTTTGTAAGTTGCCCGTTAACAAGGAATTTGCTGGTGATGTCCCGATACAGCAATCCCACCCACTCTACATACCTTTGTGGAAAACCCATTTTGGGCAGTACCTGAAATAGGTACTGGTGCGAGACCCGATCGAAAGCTTTTTCAAAATCTAAATTTAGGACTACTAGTCTAATGTTTCTGTCTCTCGCATAACAGATGGTGTCTCTAATCAGTAAGAGGCTGTCTGTGATCTTTCTCCCCGGTATGCCACAGGTTTGATCCGGGTGGATTACCTCCCCTAAAACAACAGACATTCTGTTGGCTAAAAGTTTGCTAAAAAGTTTACAATCCACGTTTAAAAGGGTAATAGGTCTCCAGTTCTTCAGGTCAGTCTTGTCGTCTTTCTTATGTAGTAGTTTCACTATCCCTGATCTAAAACTGTCTGGTAGTCGGCCTAGTCCTTGGAATTCTGTAAAAACAGTCAACAAGTCGGTTGCTAAAATGTCCCAGAAGGTCTGATAAAATTCAAGTGAAAGCCCATCTTCCCCCGGTGATTTTCCCCCTCTAAAACTTAACAAACAATTGGAAAGTTCCAAAAGGTTAAAATCATCGGTTAAAAATGCACTCTCACTGATCTTCTTTTGCAAGGAATTCAATATCTTCTCATTTGGTTCTTCTTCAATGCTTTTTTTGCTATACAGCTCTGTATAGAAACACTCTATTTCGTCCATTGTTTCTTCTTGCGTTTTGGTGTATTCTCCATTTCTCTTTTTTAATTTATAAATACCCTCCCCGCTGTTTATGATTTTCTTGAAGAAATATTGTGTGCATTTTTCCCCTTCTTCTATGTCTCTTTCTTTACTTCTAATAATTATTCCTTTGCTTTTGATTTCTGCTAGAGCCGACATTTGTTCTTTTACCTCTCTTATTTCCTGATTGTAATCAAACCCTTGTTGTCTTGATTTAAAATAACGTTGCAGTCTTTTCTGCAGCCCCATCATGCATTTGTTTTCTATTTTCTTTTGTTTCATCCCTGCCTTTCTAAAAAAAGTCTTTGTCCGTTCCTTCACCATTTCCCACCAGTGTGCACGTGTTTTGTGTAAGTCTTGGAGGGTCTGCCATTGACTGAATTGCTCCCTGTACTGGCTGGCTAAATCTTTATCTTTTATCAGGGAGCAATTCAGTTTCCACAGACCACCACCTTTTGTCACACCTGAGGGGAGTGAAAGGGTGCAGGAGAGCATAGCGTGATCGGAGAAGAAAACGGGGGTTAATCTAGCATCGGTTGGCGGGCAGTCTCTGGTAAAAATATAGTCTATTCGAGAGGCTCTGGCACCGTCACTACTGAACCAGGTGAAGCCCTCCTCTCTTTGATGCACGGTTTTAAAACAGTCTTTCAGTTTAAAATCCCTGCACTGTGCCTGCAATAAAACCGACGTCTTGTCTACTTTAAAATCTTCCCCCGCACTTCTCCTATCGCTCCTAGTTAAAATACAATTAAAATCTCCCGCTAAAACTAAAGGCGCTCTGCCTAGCATGTGGGGCTGCAATTCTTTTAAAAGGTCATGTCTGTCATTTTTGTCGTTAAAACCATAAATGTTTAAGAGATTAAAATCCCTTCCCATAAAAGTCAAGTGTGCTAAAAGCGCCCTTCCGTCTCTCACCACCGTGCTGCCCTTCACCAAGATTGAGGGATTTTTGATTAAAATGGCCACCCCGTCATTTTTGCTTTCATTTGAACCACTCCATAAGGATTTATGTGGCCACTTTTCCTCCCATTCCCTGTATTGGTTTAAAAATGGTAGTGCACATTCTTGTAGTAAAAACACATCTGACTTAAAATTGTTAAGAAAGGATAAAATCGTTTGTGCTCTAACTTTTGATTTCACACTTCTTACATTTAGTGTCGAAATGGTGAGCACCATGATTATGGTGTTAAAAGGACAAACAATCATTAAAAGACTAAAAAACAACTATGGGTTAAAACCATCTAAAAAAAGTCATCCAATGCTTTGTGACAGAAGCTCTTCCTTTATCTCAATAGGAGATGAGTAAAGGTTGTCTGCTTCATTTCCCTCCCAGACTCTACTTTGGTCGAAAATTGAGTCTTTTGGGGTTGATTGCAGTGCAATATTTAAAAAAGAGAGAGTGTTGGGAGGGTTGTTTGGGAAGACTCTGGCATCCTCCAAAGATGGATTGTCTGAGGAGCCAGGTCTTCCCCTTTTCTCTGAGGCTCCTTGAGTCTCAGAGGACAACTCTGACACTGCTCTCTTACCAGGCTGGGCTCCTGGGAGGGAGGCTTCACTGGACTCCACTTCAGACTCTTCTCCCTGGCTGTCTGTTTCTAGACTCACGGATTCCTCAGAGTCTGAAGTGGAGTCCATCTCAGCTCCACCGGCTGCCTGGGCCCCACCAGCCTCTTTCACCTCACCACTAGGTGGGGCAACCTCAGGCCCCGCCCCCTCTCCCCCAATCAGAGTTATTACTTCCAGCCTGGTGTCTTCAATTGTTTGTGCACCCCCGTCTGCCAATTTCCTTGCATTTTGTTTTACTTTGTTAGCAAAGGATTTCGGGCAGTCTCTGAAGAGATGGTTTGAGTCTCCACAGAGGTTGCACTTCCTGCCATTGGTACATTCTTCAAAAGAGTGTCCAATTTCTCTACATTTGCCGCAAACAACCTTGGTACACGCTTCCGCCAGGTGCCCTTGCTCACCACACTTGCGGCAGAGCTTGGGCTGTCCCTGGTAGTGAATGTAGCCCCTGTTCTCTCCAAGAACCATCATGGATGGGAGATGTTTCAGGCCCTGGAAGCCATGTGGGTCCCGCCATTGTTGTATGGGGACCCTCCATGAACAATTCCAGATGCCGTCCTCATCTCTCACCTTGGTGGCCTGGGCCCTCACAGTGCAGTATCTTGCCAGCCATATACAAATATCATCAGCATTTACCGTTTCATTGAACATCCTGACGATTACGGTTTTAATGGAATCGTCATTTAGTCTCTCCACTTCAAATGCTGAAAACTGGTCTTTTACCGTGTCGTAGCGTGTCCAAAATTCTTTGAGGGTTGTTGCTGCTGCGAAGCTTACATCGAATCCTTTGTTAAAGGGCAGAGTAAGAATACAATTCAAATCGTTTGCAGAAAACTTCAGGATTCCTTGGATGTGCTTCCTTGAAAAATCAAGACGGGAGATCTGAATTACCGTTCCATTTACTGACTTCAGTTTAAAACGTACGCTGTGGTGCCTCCTCATGCCGGTAGGGTTAACCGACATGGTGGAGACACCACGCTCTTAAAAAACAAGGAGGTTAAAAGCAATAAAACACTGGATATACTAAAAATACAGAAATAATAAATAAACAAATAAATACAGGCAACAATAAAATCCACTTACCTTACCTGGACAATGGACTTCTTGGTAGAGGGTATCAGCAACTGATATTTGATCCCAACTTACCAAGAAGATGGTGCAATATCCTCCGAACCTGCTATATAATTGCCACAAAATGCAATATATAGACAGCCAAGGGAGGTGATCACTGTCTTAGCCAAAAGGCCGAGAAGCGATGCCCACACATGCTCAGACCAAGAGTCCAGCTTCCCAAACACGTCGCTCCACTTAGCGGTTTGACAGACGACGACAAAACAAATAGAAGACCAGTCACCCTGTGTGCGTGTTTGTGAAAGCTGAAGAAAAATGCCGAGGTCGCTGCATCTCTCTGCTGGTCCCTGCTGCCAGCGTCACCAGTGTGTCTGCATGTTTCTCAAATAGAGTTTGGAGAGACGTTGTCAGTGTCTGTATGTTGCTTAAATTCTCCCAAACAGTGGGCGCTAAAGATCACGGCAAGGCAGGCCATTGCAGCCAATGAGCTCGAGTTGAAAAATAAATGTGCTTACAGCACCAGGTGGTCCCCCATCGATGTAGTAACCAGGCCCGACCCTGCTTAGCTTCCGAGATCAGACGAGATCGGGCATGATCAGGCTGTTATGGCCGTAAACTAACATTTCCGGGTCCATACTAGGTTTTATACAGCAGGAGCACATAAGGACTGAGGGTACTGCCGTGGCCAGAGACGGGACTTGTACAGAAACAATGATTAGATCCATAATGAAGGAAAGCAATGCATAAAGACTTTATTCCATACTCAAAGTACCATATGAAAACGCAATGCAATACACTGCGTGTGCGGTTGAGTGATCTTTTGAAGAAATGTAGCGTTGCAACACCAGGGATAGACTGCAATGTATCTCTGTCGTTGCAGCCCTCTGATGCTCCCTGCTGCCGGCGTCACAACAGTGTCTGCATGTTTCACAAATAGAGTTTGGAGAGACGTTGTCAGTGTCTGTATGTTGCTTAAATTCTCCCAAACAGTGGGCGCTAAGGATCAGGGCACGGCAGACAATTGCAGCCATTGATCTCGAGCAGAAAAATAAAAATGCTTACAGCACCTGGTATTCCCAGGCGGTCACCCATCCAAGTACTAACCAGGCCCGACCCTGCTTAGCTTCCGAGATCAGACGAGATCGGGCGTGATCAGGGTGGTATGGCCGTACGCAAATGTTACCGGGTCCATACTACCTTTTATTCAGCAGGAGCACAAAAGGACTGAGAGCGCTGCCGTGGCCAGAGACGGGACTTGTACAGAAACAATGATTAGATCCATAATGAAGGAAAGCAATGCATAAAGACTTTATTCCATACTCAAAGTACCATATGAAAACGCAATGCAATACACTGCGTGTGCGGTTGAGTGATCTTTTGAAGAAATGTAACGTTGCAACACCAGGGATGGACTGCAATGTATCTCTGTCGTTGCAGCCCTCTGATGCTCCCTGCTGCCGGCGTCACAACAGTGTCTGCATGTTTCACAAATAGAGTTTGGAGAGACGTTGTCGGTGTCTGTATGTTGCTTATATTCTCCCAAACAGTGGGCGCTAAGGATCAGGGCACGGCAGACCATTGCAGCCATTGATCTCGAGCAGAAAAATAAAAATGCTTACAGCACCTGGTATAATAATGAAGGAAAGCAATGAATGAATACTTTATTCCGGACTCAAAGTACCATATCAAAACGCAATGCAATACACCGAGTTGGCGTGTGTGCTCGTTTGCGTGAACCTTTGAAGAAACATAGCGTTTCAAACGCTGCGATGGACTGCAGCAGGTCAAGCGAAGCAGTCATTCATAGCTCTTATTTCTTTACAACAACATGATCAGGGGAGAGCGCGAACGCAGTCCCCCACTACCAGAAATTATGCAATCGAGATTCCCACATTTGGGGAATTCGCACGGGTCAGCAACAGCCGCAGTGCAATGGCCGAGCCTCACCATGGGTGAACCACCTTCTTGATCATGGTATCTCCCTTGCCAGGTAAGTATGATTAGTACTCGTTCAGATGGGCTGAACGCTGCCCACGCGTGTTCCCTTGGAGAACGGTTGCAAAGAATTCGGAGATGTCTAGACTTTAAAGTCCGTGTTGCAGGGTTTATTTTCCAACAAGTGTGTGCAATTTGCTTGTTCTTAATACAGATTTAAACTGTTATCCATTTTATTTCATGTTGTTAGGTATCACAAAACGGAATGTAATACGACAAAGTAGGTACTATTTTAGCGGTTTGCAATTGATTCTCTTTTCCCCCAGGATAATTAAATATGTTCTATTATTTGCCATGCGGAGCCAGCCAGTCCTGTGAATGTATGCAAATTAGCCATGTGCACCTAACAGAAGAATGACGTAATGTTGAGAACGAGTCATACTAAAAAGGGAGAGCAATCGACAGCTAAACCAGACTGTATCAATCACACACTTTGGGTCCATTCTAACTTATGATAAGAGGCTAGTCTTTAAATCTTTGCAGTGACTGAATGTTTATGATAAAACGGATTGTTTTGCATTCGATGAGTGTGTGCGACTGTGCGTTTGTCATTTCCGGCTTCGGCATACCGCATGGTAATGAAGGCCTCGTGGTGAGTTGCTTTCTTAGTGAAGCAGCCTCGCCTTGGAGTTGGATGAGTTGGAGTGATATAAGTTGTCAGTGTCTGTATGTTGCTTAAATTCTCCCAAACAGTGGGCGCTAAGGATCAGGGCACGGCAGACCATTGCAGCCATTGATCTCGAGCAGAAAAAAAAAAAAGCTTACAGCACCTGGTATTCCCAGGCGGTCTCCCATCCAAGTACTAACCAGGCCCGACCCTGCTTAGCTTCCGAGATCAGACGAGATCGGGCGTGTTCAGGGTGGTATGGCCGTAAGCGAGTATAGCCGCATCCAAAGTAGCTTTTAAACAGCAGGAGCACATAAGGACTGAGAGCGCTGCCGTGACCATAGACCAGACTTGTACAGAAACAATTATTAGATCAATAATGAAGGAAAGCAATGAATGAATACTTTATTCCGGACTCAAAGTACCATATCAAAACGCAATGCAATACACCGAGTTGGCGTGTGTGCTCGTTTGCGTGAACCTTTGAAGAAACATAGCGTTTCAAACGCTGCGATGGACTGCAGCAGGTCAAGCGAAGCAGTCATTCATAGCTCTTATTTCTTTACAACAACATGATCAGGGGAGAGCGCGAACGCAGTCCCCCACTACCAGAAATTATGCAATCGAGATTCCCACATTTGGGGAATTCGCACGGGTCAGCAACAGCCGCAGTGCAATGGCCGAGCCTCACCATGGGTGAACCACCTTCTTGATCATGGTATCTCCCTTGCCAGGTAAGTATGATTAGTACTCGTTCAGATGGGCTGAACGCTGCCCACGCGTGTTCCCTTGGAGAACGGTTGCAAAGAATTCGGAGATGTCTAGACTTTAAAGTCCGTGTTGCAGGGTTTATTTTCCAACAAGTGTGTGCAATTTGCTTGTTCTTAATACAGATTTAAACTGTTATCCATTTTATTTCATGTTGTTAGGTATCACAAAACGGAATGTAATACGACAAAGTAGGTACTATTTTAGCGGTTTGCAATTGATTCTCTTTTCCCCCAGGATAATTAAATATGTTCTATTATTTGCCATGCGGAGCCAGCCAGTCCTGTGAATGTATGCAAATTAGCCATGTGCACCTAACAGAAGAATGACGTAATGTTGAGAACGAGTCATACTAAAAAGGGAGAGCAATCGACAGCTAAACCAGACTGTATCAATCACACACTTTGGGTCCATTCTAACTTATGATAAGAGGCTAGTCTTTAAATCTTTGCAGTGACTGAATGTTTATGATAAAACGGATTGTTTTGCATTCGATGAGTGTGTGCGACTGTGCGTTTGTCATTTCCGGCTTCGGCATACCGCATGGTAATGAAGGCCTCGTGGTGAGTTGCTTTCTTAGTGAAGCAGCCTCGCCTTGGAGTTGGATGAGTTGGAGTGATATAAGTTGTCAGTGTCTGTATGTTGCTTAAATTCTCCCAAACAGTGGGCGCTAAGGATCAGGGCACGGCAGACCATTGCAGCCATTGATCTCGAGCAGAAAAAAAAAAAAGCTTACAGCACCTGGTATTCCCAGGCGGTCTCCCATCCAAGTACTAACCAGCCCCGACCCTGCTTAGCTTCCGAGATCAGACGAGATCGGGCGTGTTCAGGGTGGTATGGCCGTAAGCGAGTATAGCCGCATCCAAAGTAGCTTTTAAACAGCAGGAGCACATAAGGACTGAGAGCGCTGCCGTGACCATAGACCAGACTTGTACAGAAACAATTATTAGATCAATAATGAAGGAAAGCAATGAATGAATACTTTATTCCGGACTCAAAGTACCATATCAAAACGCAATGCAATACACCGAGTTGGCGTGTGTGCTCGTTTGCGTGAACCTTTGAAGAAACATAGCGTTTCAAACGCTGCGATGGACTGCAGCAGGTCAAGCGAAGCAGTCATTCATAGCTCTTATTTCTTTACAACAACATGATCAGGGGAGAGCGCGAACGCAGTCCCCCACTACCAGAAATTATGCAATCGAGATTCCCACATTTGGGGAATTCGCACGGGTCAGCAACAGCCGCAGTGCAATGGCCGAGCCTCACCATGGGTGAACCACCTTCTTGATCATGGTATCTCCCTTGCCAGGTAAGTATGATTAGTACTCGTTCAGATGGGCTGAACGCTGCCCACGCGTGTTCCCTTGGAGAACGGTTGCAAAGAATTCGGAGATGTCTAGACTTTAAAGTCCGTGTTGCAGGGTTTATTTTCCAACAAGTGTGTGCAATTTGCTTGTTCTTAATACAGATTTAAACTGTTATCCATTTTATTTCATGTTGTTAGGTATCACAAAACGGAATGTAATACGACAAAGTAGGTACTATTTTAGCGGTTTGCAATTGATTCTCTTTTCCCCCAGGATAATTAAATATGTTCTATTATTTGCCATGCGGAGCCAGCCAGTCCTGTGCACGTATGCAAATTAGCCATGTGCACCTAACAGAAGAATGACGTAATGTTGAGAACGAGTCATACTAAAAAGGGAGAGCAATCGACAGCTAAACCAGACTGTATCAATCACACACTTTGGGTCCATTCTAACTTATGATAAGAGGCTAGTCTTTAAATCTTTGCAGTGACTGAATGTTTATGATAAAACGGATTGTTTTGCATTCGATGAGTGTGTGCGACTGTGCGTTTGTCATTTCCGGCTTCGGCATACCGCATGGTAATGAAGGCCTCGTGGTGAGTTGCTTTCTTAGTGAAGCAGCCTCGCCTTGGAGTTGGATGAGTTGGAGTGATATAAGTTGTCAGTGTCTGTATGTTGCTTAAATTCTCCCAAACAGTGGGCGCTAAGGATCAGGGCACGGCAGACCATTGCAGCCATTGATCTCGAGCAGAAAAATAAAAATGCTTACAGCACCTGGTATTCCCAGGCGGTCACCCATCCAAGTACTAACCAGGCCCGACCCTGCTTAGCTTCCGAGATCAGACGAGATCGGGCGTGATCAGGGTGGTATGGCCGTACGCAAATGTTACCGGGTCCATACTACCTTTTATTCAGCAGGAGCACAAAAGGACTGAGAGCGCTGCCGTGGCCAGAGACGGGACTTGTACAGAAACAATGATTAGATCCATAATGAAGGAAAGCAATGCATAAAGACTTTATTCCATACTCAAAGTACCATATCAAAACGCAATGCAATACACTGCGTGTGCGGTTGAGTGATCTTTTGAAGAAATGTAGCGTTGCAACACCAGGGATAGACTGCAATGTATCTCTGTCGTTGCAGCCCTCTGATGCTCCCTGCTGCCGGCGTCACAACAGTGTCTGCATTTTTCACAAATAGAGTTTGGAGAGACGTTGTCAGTGTCTGTATGTTGCTTAAATTCTCCCAAACAGTGGGCGCTAAAGATCAGGGCACGGCAGACCATTGCAGCCATTGATCTCGAGCAGAAAAATAAATATGCTTACAGCACCTGGTATTCCCAGGCGGTCACCCATCCAAGTACTAACCAGGCCCGACCCTGCTTAGCTTCCGAGATCAGACGAGATCGGGCGTGATCAGGGTGGTATGGCCGTACGCAAATGTTCCCGGGTCCATACTACCTTTTATTCAGCAGGAGCACAAAAGGACTGAGAGCGCTGCCGTGGCCAGAGACGGGACTTGTACAGAAACAATGATTAGATCCATAATGAAGGAAAGCAATGCATAAAGACTTTATTCCATACTCAAAGTACCATATCAAAACGCAATGCAATACACTGCGTGTGCGGTTGAGTAATCTTTTGAAGAAATGTAGCGTTGCAACACCAGGGATAGACTGCAATGTATCTCTGTCGTTGCAGCCCTCTGATGCTCCCTGCTGCCGGCGTCACAACAGTGTCTGCATTTTTCACAAATAGAGTTTGGAGAGACGTTGTCAGTGTCTGTATGTTGCTTAAATTCTCCCAAACAGTGGGCGCTAAAGATCTCTGCCCGTATGCAAATTAGCCATGTGCGCCTAACAGAAGAATGACGTAATGTTGAGAACGAGTCATACTAAAAACCGAGAGCAAGCGAAAGCTAAACCAGACTGTATCAATCACACACTTTGGGTCCATTCTAACTTTTGATAAGAGGCTAGTCTTTAAATCTTTGCAGTGACTGAATGTTGATGATAAAACGGATTGTTTTGCATAAGATGAGTGTGTGCGACTGTGTGTTTGTCATTTCCGGCTTCGGCATACCGCATGGTCATGAAGGCCTCGTGGTGAGTTACTTTCTTAGTGAAGCAGCTTAGCCTTACAGTTGGATAAGTTGGAGTGATTGGAGTTTATTTTTCACAGTGAGAGAGGGGTGCACCGGTCCTGGAGGTACTGCAATACCAGGTCGATGCGTGGAGTGGACGGAGCAAGCCCCTATTCCATCTCCCAGTTCCAAAAAACAATTTAATATATGGTCCCCGGGTAGGGGACGTATCAGATATTAAACTGATAAGAACAGATTTTTTTCATTCGAAAATTTTATTGACACACGTTGCTATACCTTATCTTTCACATCACATGTTTCCAGTTTCGTTCAATTTTTTTTTTTTTTTTTTTTTCTTTTTTTAAATCATACATAATGTTTTGTTTCTTTTTTTTTTTTTAACAACAAGGAATTTGAAAAAAATATAACCATCCATAAAACCAAGAATAAAACCTATGTTTTAAAAAGAAAATAAAAACCAACACTAAAAGATGCTGCTGTGCAGGAGCGGGAACAAACTTAGTTAAAATAAATTTAAAAGAAAGTGTACCCCGTCCTGCCCTCCCAACAGCGTCGGTCTCTCGGGACCTGTCGCTCAGAGGATCTCCTCCCCTCTCTGCTCCTTCCCACCTGCCTCTCCCGGAGAGCCAGGCCGCCGCTGCCTCGACCTTTCTGTGTGTGGCTCCGGCTCCCTTCTCCGAATGGGCACAGAGGCGATGTCTTCATTTTGGCTGTGTCCTAGGCCTGCCGCCTGCAGCAACGGCTACTTTTACCGTTGCTGCGGCCATCCGGATCACAGCCAAGGGGGGGATCAGCTTGTGCTTCCTTACCAGCAGGTTTCTGGAGGTCCAAAAGGCGTCTTTAATGGCGGCTAGGGTGAGCCACTGCCTGGGGAAGTTAACTGCAGTATTTTGGCTCACCCCATACAGCACCAATTGGGCTGTCAGGACCTCCCCTGCTGGCAAGTACGGGAATAGTAGGGAGCCGGCCATTGCCCACTGGTCTCCAGCAGCGCTGCACTCCCAGAGCAGATGCCTCACCGACTCAGGCGCGCCACAACCTGGTCGGGGGCATGTTTCGGATGCGGCCATGCCCCGGGAGTGCATGACGGCTCTGACTGGGAGGATCTCGTGAGCTACCATCCATGACAGGTCCCGGAGTCTGTTGGGGAGGACAGGATGGTTAACATTTCGCCAAACAGTTGCGGGGTCGCCGAGTGCTAGCCCGCGCACTGGACTTACTGGTTCCCGCTCCTGCACCAGCGCAATCATTAAACGATGGCTTTTTAAGACTTCTAAGTCCTCGTTTTCTAGGTTATATTTTTTTAAAAACTTCTTGATAAAAACATAGGACTGGGGCAGGTTAAAAGATACTGGCGTCCTATGGTCAGAAACATAAAAACTGAACTTTTTCAGATAGGAACCCATCCAGAACCGGGTCATTGCTGTGCTTTTTTTTTGGCTGGGTACCGACATTGCATTTTGTATGTGTAGAGCTGTATATCGGCTTCCTAAATATAAATTGAGGTCTGGGACTCCTTTTCCCCCTTTTTCTTTAGTTTTTTTCATTTCGTTTCTCTTGAGTCTCTCCCACTTAGACCCCCACAGGAAGTAAAAAATGGCACGTTCTAGATCTAAAAGAACTCTGCGGGGTGGAATAAAAACAGAGCATACCAATAAAAGCAAAGGTAAAATCACTGACTTAATGATTAAAACCTTTCCTTCCATTGTAAGTCCTCTAAGTCCCCAGTATCCCAGTCTCCGCCTCACTTTTCCTACCATGTCCGGCCAATTTTTGGTACCCTCCCCCTCCCTGTCAAATTTGACCCCGAGTATTTTCAAGTCGGTCTGTTTCACGGTCAGGGGGAGTCCAGTCGTCTCGGTCACCGTCCATGGTCCATAAAAAAGGGCTTGGGTCTTCTCTCTGTTGAGTTTGGACCCAGAGGCCAGTCCGTAGGAGTCTGTCAAGTCCAGTGCCTTCTGTAATGAACCGATGTCTGTACATAAAATGTTGACGTCGTCCATATATAAAACACATTTGCTAAAAAGTCCCCCACTTCCCGGTATGCCCACCCCTTTAATCCATTTGTCCCTTCTCAATACCTGTGCCAGTGGTTCTATGCAAGCCACGTAGAGGAGAGCAGATAAAGGACAACCCTGACGGACCCCGCAGTGCAAGTCTACTGCTTTTGTAAGTTGCCCGTTAACAAAGAATTTGCTGGTGATGTCCCGATACAGCAATCCCACCCACTCTACATACCTTTGTGGGAAACCCATTTTAGGCAGTACCTGAAATAGGTACTGGTGCGAGACCCGATCGAAAGCTTTTTCAAAGTCTAAATTTAGGACTACTAGTCTAATGTTTCTGTCTCTCGCATAACAGATGGTGTCTCTAATCAGTACGAGGCTGTCAGTGATCTTTCTCCCCGGTATGCCACAGGTTTGATCCGGGTGGATTACCTCCCCTAAAACAACAGACATTCTGTTGGCTAAAAGTTTGCTAAAAAGTTTACAGTCCACGTTTAAAAGGGTAATAGGTCTCCAGTTCTTCAGGTCAGTCTTGTCGTCTTTCTTGTGTAATAGTTTCACTATCCCTGATCTAAAACTGTCTGGTAGTCGGCCTAGTCCTTGGAATTCTGTAAAAACAGTCAACAAGTCGGTTGCTAAAATGTCCCAGAAGGTCTGATAAAATTCAAGTGAAAGCCCATCTTCCCCCGGTGATTTTCCCCCTCTAAAACTCGACAAACAATTGGAAAGTTCTAAAAGGTTAAAATCATGGGTTAAAAATGCGCTCTCACTGATCTTCTTTTTCAAGGCATTCAATATATTGTCTTTTGGTTCTTCTTCAATGCATTTTTTTTTATACAGCTCTCCATAGAAACACTCTATTTCGTCCATCGTTTCTTCTTGTGTTTTTGTGTATTCTCCATTTCTCTTTTTTAATTTATAAATACCCTCCCCGCTGTTTATGATTTTCTTGAAGAAATATCGTGTGCATTTTTCCCCTTCTTCTATGTCTCTTTCTTTACTTCTAATAATTATTCCTTTGCTTTTGATTTCTGCTAGAGCCGACATTTGTTCTTTTACCTCTCTTATTTCCTGATTGTAATCAAACCCTTGTTGTCTTAATTTAAAATAACGTTGCAGTCTTTTCTGCAGCCCCATCATGCATTTGTTTTCTATTTTCTTTTGTTTCATCCCTGCCTTTCTAAAAAAAAGTCTTTGTCCGTTCCTTCACCATTTCCCACCAGTGTGCACGTGTTTTGTGTAAGTCTTGGAGGGTCTGCCATTGACTGAATTGCTCCCTGTACTGGCTGGCTAAATCTTTATCTTTTATCAGGGAGCAATTCAGTTTCCACAGACCACCACCTTTTGTCACACCTGAGGGGAGTGAAAGGGTGCAGGAGAGCATAGCGTGATCGGAGAAGAAAACGGGGGTTAATCTAGCATCGGTTGGCGGGCAGTCTCTGGTAAAAATATAGTCTATTCGAGAGGCTCTGGCACCGTCACTACTGAACCAGGTGAAGCCCTCCTCTCTTGGATGCACGGTTTTAAAACAGTCTTTCAGTTTAAAATCCCTGCACTGTGCCTGCAATAAAACCGACGTCTTGTCTACTTTAAAATCTTCCCCCGCACTTCTCCTATCGCTCCTAGTTAAAATACAATTAAAATCTCCCGCTAAAACTAAAGGCGCTCTGCCTAGCATGTGGGGCTGCAATTCTTTTAAAAGGTCATGTCTGTCATTTTTGTCGTTAAAACCATAAATGTTTAAGAGATTAAAATCCCTTCCCATAAAAGTCAAGTGTGCTAAAAGCGCCCTTCCGTCTCTCACCACCGTGCTGCCCTTCACCAAGATTGAGGGATTTTTGATTAAAATGGCCACCCCGTCATTTTTGCTTTCATTTGAACCACTCCATAAGGATTTATGTGGCCACTTTTCCTCCCATTCCCTGTATTGGTTTAAAAATGGTAGTGCACATTCTTGTAGTAAAAACACATCTGACTTAAAATTGTTAAGAAAGGATAAAATCGTTTGTGCTCTAACTTTTGATTTCACACTTCTTACATTTAGTGTCGAAATGGTGAGCACCATGATTATGGTGTTAAAAAGACAAACAATCATTAAAAGACTAAAAAACAACTATGGGTTAAAACCATCTAAAAAAGTCATCCAATGCTTTGTGACAGAAGCTCTTCCTTTATCTCAATAGGAGATGAGTAAAGGTTGTCTGCTTCATTTCCCTCCCAGACTCTACTTTGGTCGAAAATTGAGTCTTTTGGGGTTGATTGCAGTGCAATATTTAAAAAAGAGAGAGTGTTGGGAGGGTTGTTTGGGAAGACTCTGGCATCCTCCAAAGATGGATTGTCTGAGGAGCCAGGTCTTCCCCTTTTCTCTGAGGCTCCTTGAGTCTCAGAGGACAACTCTGACACTGCTCTCTTACCAGGCTGGGCTCCTGGGAGGGAGGCTTCACTGGACTCCACTTCAGACTCTTCTCCCTGGCTGTCTGTTTCTAGACTCACGGATTCCTCAGAGTCTGAAGTGGAGTCCATCTCAGCTCCACCGGCTGCCTGGGCCCCACCAGCCTCTTTCACCTCACCACTAGGTGGGGCAACCTCAGGCCCCGCCCCCTCTCCCCCAATCAGAGTTATTACTTCCAGCCTGGTGTCTTCAATTGTTTGTGCACCCCCGTCTGCCAATTTCCTTGCATTTTGTTTTACTTTGTTAGCAAAGGATTTCGGGCAGTCTCTGAAGAGATGGTTTGAGTCTCCACAGAGGTTGCACTTCCTGCCATTGGTACATTCTTCAAAAGAGTGTCCAATTTCTCTACATTTGCCGCAAACAACCTTGGTACACGCTTCCGCCAGGTGCCCTTGCTCACCACACTTGCGGCAGAGCTTGGGCTGTCCCTGGTAGTGAATGTAGCCCCTGTTCTCTCCAAGAACCATCATGGATGGGAGATGTTTCAGGCCCTGGAAGCCATGTGGGTCCCGCCATTGTTGTATGGGGACCCTCCATGAACAATTCCAGATGCCGTCCTCATCTCTCACCTTGGTGGCCTGGGCCCTCACAGTGCAGTATCTTGCCAGCCATATACAAATATCATCAGCATTTACCGTTTCATTGAACATCCTGACGATTACGGTTTTAATGGAATCGTCATTTAGTCTCTCCACTTCAAATGCTGAAAACTGGTCTTTTACCGTGTCGTAGCGTGTCCAAAATTCTTTGAGGGTTGTTGCTGCTGCGAAGCTTACATCGAATCCTTTGTTAAAGGGCAGAGTAAGAATACAATTCAAATCGTTTGCAGAAAACTTCAGGATTCCTTGGATGTGCTTCCTTGAAAAATCAAGACGGGAGATCTGAATTACCGTTCCATTTACTGACTTCAGTTTAAAACGTACGCTGTGGTGCCTCCTCATGCCGGTAGGGTTAACCGACATGGTGGAGACACCACGCTCTTAAAAAACAAGGAGGTTAAAAGCAATAAAACACTGGATATACTAAAAATACAGAAATAATAAATACAAGCAACAATAAAATCCACTTACCTTACCTGGACAATGGACTTCTTGGTAGAGGGTATCAGCAACTGATATTTGATCTCAACTTACCAAGAAGATGGTGCAATATCCTCCGAACCTGCTATATAATTGCCACAAAATGCAATATATAGACAGCCAAGGGAGGTGATCACTGTCTTAGCCAAAAGGCCGAGAAGCGATTCCCACACATGCTCAGACCAAGAGTCCAGCTTCCCAAACACGTCGCTCCACTTAGCGGTTTGACAGACGACGACAAAACAAATAGAAGACCAGTCACCCTGTGTGCGTGTTTGTGAAAGCTGAAGAAAAATGCCGAGGTCGCTGCATCTCTCTGCTGGTCCCTGCTGCCAGCGTCACCAGTGTGTCTGCATGTTTCTCAAATAGAGTTTGGAGAGACGTTGTCAGTGTCTGTATGTTGCTTAAATTCTCCCAAACAGTGGGCGCTAAAGATCACGGCACGGCAGGCCATTGCAGCCAATGAGCTCGAGTTGAAAAATAAATGTGCTTACAGCACCAGGTGGTCCCCCATCGATGTAGTAACCAGGCCCGACCCTGCTTAGCTTCCGAGATCAGACGAGATCGGGCATGATCAGGCTGTTATGGCCGTAAACTAACATTTCCGGGTCCATACTAGGTTTTATACAGCAGGAGCACATAAGGACTGAGGGTGCTGCCGTGGCCAGAGACGGGACTTGTACAGAAACAATGATTAGATCCATAATGAAGGAAAGCAATGCATAAAGACTTTATTCCATACTCAAAGTACCATATGAAAACGCAATGCAATACACTGCGTGTGCGGTTGAGTGATCTTTTGAAGAAATGTAGCGTTGCAACACCAGGGATAGACTGCAATGTATCTCTGTCGTTGCAGCCCTCTGATGCTCCCTGCTGCCGGCGTCACAACAGTGTCTGCATGTTTAACAAATAGAGTTTGGAGAGACGTTGTCAGTGTCTGTATGTTGCTTAAATTCTCCCAAACAGTGGGCGCTAAGGATCAGGGCACGGCAGACCATTGCAGCCATTGATCTCGAGCAGAAAAATAAAAATTCTTACAGCACCTGGTATTCCCAGGCGGTCACCCATCCAAGTACTAACCAGGCCCGACCCTGCTTAGCTTCCGAGATCAGACGAGATCGGGCGTGATCAGGGTGGTATGGCCGTACGCAAATGTTACCGGGTCCATACTACCTTTTATTCAGCAGGAGCACAAAAGGACTGAGAGCGCTGCCGTGGCCAGAGACGGGACTTGTACAGAAACAATGATTAGATCCATAATGAAGGAAAGCAATGCATAAAGACTTTATTCCATACTCAAAGTACCATATGAAAACGCAATGCAATACACTGCGTGTGCGGTTGAGTGATCTTTTGAAGAAATGTAACGTTGCAACACCAGGGATGGACTGCAATGTATCTCTGTCGTTGCAGCCCTCTGATGCTCCCTGCTGCCGGCGTCACAACAGTGTCTGCATTTTTCACAAATAGAGTTTGGAGAGACGTTGTCAGTGTCTGTATGTTGCTTAAATTCTCCCAAACAGTGGGCGCTAAAGATCAGGGCACGGCAGACCATTGCAGCCATTGATCTCGAGCAGAAAAATAAATATGCTTACAGCACCTGGTATTCCCAGGCGGTCACCCATCCAAGTACTAACCAGGCCCGACCCTGCTTAGCTTCCGAGATAAGACGAGATCGGGCGTGATCAGGGTGGTATGGCCGTACGCAAATGTTACCGGGTCCATACTACCTTTTATTCAGCAGGAGCACAAAAGGACTGAGAGCGCTGCCGTGGCCAGAGACGGGACTTGTACAGAAACAATGATTAGATCCATAATGAAGGAAAGCAATGCATAAAGACTTTATTCCATACTCAAAGTACCATATCAAAACGCAATGCAATACACTGCGTGTGCGGTTGAGTGATCTTTTGAAGAAATGTAGCGTTGCAACACCAGGGATAGACTGCAATGTATCTCTGTCGTTGCAGCCCTCTGATGCTCCCTGCTGCCGGCGTCACAACAGTGTCTGCATTTTTCACAAATAGAGTTTGGAGAGACGTTGTCAGTGTCTGTATGTTGCTTAAATTCTCCCAAACAGTGGGCGCTAAAGATCAGGGCACGGCAGACCATTGCAGCCATTGATCTCGAGCAGAAAAAAAAAAAGCTTACAGCACCTGGTATTCCCAGGCGGTCTCCCATCCAAGTACTAACCAGGCCCGACCCTGCTTAGCTTCCGAGATCAGACGAGATCGGGCGTGTTCAGGGTGGTATGGCCGTAAGCGAGTACAGCCGCATCCAAAGTAGCTTTTAAACAGCAGGAGCACATAAGGACTGAGAGCGCTGCCGTGACCATAGACCAGACTTGTACAGAAACAATTATTAGATCAATAATGAAGGAAAGCAATGAATGAATACTTTATTCCGGACTCAAAGTACCATATCAAAACGCAATGCAATACACCGAGTTGGCGTGTGTGCTCGTTTGCGTGAACCTTTGAAGAAACATAGCGTTTCAAACGCTGCGATGGACTGCAGCAGGTCAAGCGAAGCAGTCATTCATAGCTCTTATTTCTTTACAACAACATGATCAGGGGAGAGCGCGAACGCAGTCCCCCACTACCAGAAATTATGCAATCGAGATTCCCACATTTGGGGAATTTGCACGGGTCAGCAACAGCCGCAGTGCAATGGCCGAGCCTCACCATGGGTGAACCACCTTCTTGATCATGGTATCTCCCTTGCCAGGTAAGTATGATTAGTACTCGTTCAGATGGGCTGAACGCTGCCCACGCGTGTTCCCTTGGAGAACGGTTGCAAAGAATTCGGAGATGTCTAGACTTTAAAGTCCGTGTTGCAGGGTTTATTTTCCAACAAGTGTGTGCAATTTGCTTGTTCTTAATACAGATTTAAACTGTTATCCATTTTATTTCATGTTGTTAGGTATCACAAAACGGAATGTAATACGACAAAGTAGGTACTATTTTAGCGGTTTGCAATTGATTCTCTTTTCCCCCAGGATAATTAAATATGTTCTATTATTTGCCATGCGGAGCCAGCCAGTCCTGTGCACGTATGCAAATTAGCCATGTGCACCTAACAGAAGAATGACGTAATGTTGAGAACGAGTCATACTAAAAAGGGAGAGCAATCGACAGCTAAACCAGACTGTATCAATCACACACTTTGGGTCCATTCTAACTTATGATAAGAGGCTAGTCTTTAAATCTTTGCAGTGACTGAATGTTTATGATAAAACGGATTGTTTTGCATTCGATGAGTGTGTGCGACTGTGCGTTTGTCATTTCCGGCTTCGGCATACCGCATGGTAATGAAGGCCTCGTGGTGAGTTGCTTTCTTAGTGAAGCAGCCTCGCCTTGGAGTTGGATGAGTTGGAGTGATATAAGTTGTCAGTGTCTGTATGTTGCTTAAATTCTCCCAAACAGTGGGCGCTAAGGATCAGGGCACGGCAGACCATTGCAGCCATTGATCTCGAGCAGAAAAAAAAAAAGCTTACAGCACCTGGTATTCCCAGGCGGTCTCCCATCCAAGTACTAACCAGGCCCGACCCTGCTTAGCTTCCGAGATCAGACGAGATCGGGCGTGATCAGGGTGGTATGGCCGTACGCAAATGTTCCCGGGTCCATACTACCTTTTATTCAGCAGGAGCACAAAAGGACAGAGCGCTGCCGTGGCCAGAGACGGGACTTGTACAGAAACAATGATTAGATCCATAATGAAGGAAAGCAATGCATAAAGACTTTATTCCATACTCAAAGTACCATATCAAAACGCAATGCAATACACTGCGTGTGCGGTTGAGTGATCTTTTGAAGAAATGTAGCGTTGCAACACCAGGGATAGACTGCAATGTATCTCTGTCGTTGCAGCCCTGTGATGCTACCTGCTGCCGGCGTCACAAAAGTGTCTGCATTTTTCACAAATAGAGTTTGGAGAGACGTTGTCAGTGTCTGTATGTTGCTTAAATTCTCCCAAACAGTGGGCGCTAAAGATCAGGGCACGGCAGACCATTGCAGCCATTGATCTCGAGCAGAAAAATAAATATGCTTACAGCACCTGGTATTCCCAGGCGGTCACCCATCCAAGTACTAACCAGGCCCGACCCTGCTTAGCTTCCGAGATCAGACGAGATCGGGCGTGATCAGGGTGGTATGGCCGTACGCAAATGTTACCGGGTCCATACTACCTTTTATTCAGCAGGAGCACAAAAGGACTGAGCGCGCTGCCGTGGCCAGAGACGGGACTTGTACAGAAACAATGATTAGATCCATAATGAAGGAAAGCAATGCATAAAGACTTTATTCCATACTCAAAGTACCATATCAAAACGCAATGCAATACACTGCGTGTGCGGTTGAGTGATCTTTTGAAGAAATGTAGCGTTGCAACACCAGGGATAGACTGCAATGTATCTCTGTCGTTGCAGCCCTCTGATGCTCCCTGCTGCCGGCGTCACAACAGTGTCTGCATGTTTAACAAATAGAGTTTGGAGAGACGTTGTCAGTGTCTGTATGTTGCTTAAATTCTCCCAAACAGTGGGCGCTAAAGATCTCTGCCCGTCTGCAAATTAGCCATGTGCGCCTAACAGAAGAATGACGTAATGTTGAGAACGAGTCATACTAAAAACCGAGAGCAAGCGAAAGCTAAACCAGACTGTATCAATCACACACTTTGGGTCCATTCTAACTTTTGATAAGAGGCTAGTCTTTAAATCTTTGCAGTGACTGAATGTTGATGATAAAACGGATTGTTTTGCATAAGATGAGTGTGTGCGACTGTGTGTTTGTCATTTCCGGCTTCGGCATACCGCATGGTCATGAAGGCCTCGTGGTGAGTTACTTTCTTAGTGAAGCAGCTTAGCCTTACAGTTGGATAAGTTGGAGTGATTGGAGTTTATTTTTCACAGTGAGAGAGGGGTGCACCGGTCCTGGAGGTACTGCAATACCAGGTCGATGCGTGGAGTGGACGGAGCAAGCCCCTACTCCATCTCCCAGTTCCAAAAAACAATTTAATATATGGTCCCCGGGTAGGGGACGTATCAGATATTAAACTGATAAGAACAGATACTACACTTGATCTTAGCCAAAAGGCCGAGAAGCGATGCCCACACATGCTCAGACCAAGAGTCCAGCTTCCCAAACACGTCGCTCCACTTAGCGGTTTGACAGACGACGACAAAACAAATAGAAGACCAGTCACCCTGTGTGCGTGTTTGTGAAAGCTGAAGAAAAATGCCGAGGTCGCTGCATCTCTCTGCTGGTCCCTGCTGCCAGCGTCACTAGTGTGTCTGCATGTTTCTCAAATAGAGTTTGGAGAGACGTTGTCAGTGTCTGTATGTTGCTTAAATTCTCCCAAACAGTGGGCGCTAAAGATCACGGCACGGCAGGCCATTGCAGCCAATGAGCTCGAGTTGAAAAATAAATGTGCTTACAGCACCAGGTGGTCCCCCATCGATGTAGTAACCAGGCCCGACCCTGCTTAGCTTCCGAGATCAGACGAGATCGGGCATGATCAGGCTGTTATGGCCGTAAACTAACATTTCCGGGTCCATACTAGGTTTTACACAGCAGGAGCACATAAGGACTGAGGGTGCTGCCGTGGCCAGAGACGGGACTTGTACAGAAACAATGATTAGATCCATAATGAAGGAAAGCAATGCATAAAGACTTTATTCCAGACTCAATGTACCATATCAAAACGTAATGCAATACACTGCGTGTGCGGTTGAGTGATCTTTTGAAGAAATGTAGCGTTGCAACACCAGGGATAGACTGCAATGTATCTCTGTCGTTGCAGCCCTCTGATGCTCCCTGCTGCCGGCGTCACAACAGTGTCTGCATGTTTCACAAATAGAGTTTGGAGAGACGTTGTCAGTGTCTGTATGTTGCTTAAATTCTCCCAAACAGTGGGCGCTAAGGATCAGGGCACGGCAGACCATTGCAGCCATTGATCTCGAGCAGAAAAATAAAAAAGCTTACAGCACCTGGTATTCCCAGGCGGTCACCCATCCAAGTACTAACCAGGCCCGACCCTGCTTAGCTTCCAAGATCAGACGAGACCGGGCGTGATCAGGGTGGTATGGCCGTACGCAAATGTTACCGGGTCCATACTACCTTTTATTCAGCAGGAGCACAAAAGGACTGAGAGCGCTGCCGTGGCCAGAGACGGGACTTGTACAGAAACAATGATTAGATCCATAATGAAGGAAAGCAATGCATAAAGACTTTATTCCATACTCAAAGTACCATATCAAAACGCAATGCAATACACTGCGTGTGCGGTTGAGTGATCTTTTGAAGAAATGTTGCGTTGCAACACCAGGGATAGACTGCAATGTATCTCTGTCGTTGCAGCCCTCTGATGCTCCCTGCTGCCGGCGTCACAACAGTGTCTGCATGTTTCACAAATAGAGTTTGGAGAGACGTTGTCAGTGTCTGTATGTTGCTTAAGTTCTCCCAAACAGTGGGCGCTAAGGATCAGGGCACGGCAGACCATTGCAGCCATTGATCTCGAGCAGAAAAATAAAAAAGCTTACAGCACCTGGTATTCCCAGGCGGTCACCCATCCAAGTACTAACCAGGCCCGACCCTGCTTAGCTTCCGAGATCAGACGAGACCGGGCGTGATCAGGGTGGTATGGCCGTACGCAAATGTTACCGGGTCCATACTACCTTTTATTCAGCAGGAGCACAAAAGGACTGAGAGCGCTGCCGTGGCCAGAGACGGGACTTGTACAGAAACAATGATTAGATCCATAATGAAGGAAAGCAATGCATAAAGACTTTATTCCATACTCAAAGTACCATATCAAAACGCAATGCAATACACTGCGTGTGCGGTTGAGTGATCTTTTGAAGAAATGTAGCGTTGCAACACCAGGGATAGACTGCAATGTTTCTCTGTCGTTGCAGCCCTCTGATGCTCCATGCTGCCGGCGTCACAACAGTGTCTGCATTTTTCACAAATAGAGTTTGGAGAGATGTTGTCAGTGTCTGTATGTTGCTTAAATTCTCCCAAACAGTGGGCGCTAAGGATCAGGGCACGGCAGACCATTGCAGCCATTGATCTCGAGCAGAAAAATAAAAATGCTTACAGCACCTGGTATTCCCAGGCGGTCACCCATCCAAGTACTAACCAGGCCCGACCCTGCTTAGCTTCCGAGATCAGACGAGATCGGGCGTGATCAGGGTGGTATGGCCGTACGCAAATGTTATCGGGTCCATACTACCTTTTATTCAGCAGGAGCACAAAAGGACTGAGAGCGCTGCCGTGGCCAGAGACGGGACTTGTACAGAAACAATGATTCGATCCATAATGAAGGAAAGCAATGCATAAAGACTTTATTCCCTACTCAAAGTACCATATCAAAACGCAATGCAATACACTGCGTGTGCGGTTGAGTGATCTTTTGAAGAAATGTAGCGTTGCAACACCAGGGATAGACTGCAATGTATATCTGTCGTTGCAGCCCTCTGATGCTCCCTGCTGCCGGCGTCACAACAGTGTCTGCATGTTTCACAAATAGAGTTTGGAGAGACGTTGTCGGTGTCTGTATGTTGCTTAAATTCTCCCAAACAGTGGGCGCTAAAGATCAGGGCACGGCAGACCATTGCAGCCATTAATCTCGAGCAGAAAAATAAATATGCTTACAGCACCTGGTATTCCCAGGCGGTCACCCATCCAAGTACTAACCAGGCCCGACCCTGCTTAGCTTCCGAGATCAGACGAGATCGGGCGTGATCAGGGTGGTATGGCCGTACGCAAATGTTACCGGGTCCATACTACCTTTTATTCAGCAGGAGCACAAAAGGACTGAGAGCGCTGCCGTGGCCAGAGACGGGACTTGTACAGAAACAATGATTAGATCCATAATGAAGGAAAGCAATGCATAAAGACTTTATTCCATACTCAAAGTACCATATCAAAACGCAATGCAATACACTGCGTGTGCGGTTGAGTGATCTTTTGAAGAAATGTAGCGTTGCAACACCAGGGATAGACTGCAATGTATCTCTGTCGTTGCAGCCCTCTGATGCTCCCTGCTGCCGGCGTCACAACAGTGTCTGCATTTTTCACAAATAGAGTTTGGAGAGACGTTGTCAGTGTCTGTATGTTGCTTAAATTCTCCCAAACAGTGGGCGCTAAAGATCAGGGCACGGCAGACCATTGCAGCCATTGATCTCGAGCAGAAAAAAAAAAAGCTTACAGCACCTGGTATTCCCAGGCGGTCTCCCATCCAAGTACTAACCAGGCCCGACCCTGCTTAGCTTCCGAGATCAGACGAGATCGGGCGTGTTCAGGGTGGTATGGCCGTAAGCGAGTATAGCCGCATCCAAAGTAGCTTTTAAACAGCAGGAGCACATAAGGACTGAGAGCGCTGCCGTGACCATAGACCAGACTTGTACAGAAACAATTATTAGATCAATAATGAAGGAAAGCAATGAATGAATACTTTATTCCGGACTCAAAGTACCATATCAAAACGCAATGCAATACACCGAGTTGGCGTGTGTGCTCGTTTGCGTGAACCTTTGAAGAAACATAGCGTTTCAAACGCTGCGATGGACTGCAGCAGGTCAAGCGAAGCAGTCATTCATAGCTCTTATTTCTTTACAACAACATGATCAGGGGAGAGCGCGAACGCAGTCCCCCACTAACAGAAATTATGCAATCGAGATTCCCACATTTGGGGAATTCGCACGGGTCAGCAACAGCCGCAGTGCAATTGCCGAGCCTCACCATGGGTGAACCACCTTCTTGATCATGGTATCTCCCTTGCCAGGTAAGTATGATTAGTACTCGTTCAGATGGGCTGAACGCTGCCCACGCGTGTTCCCTTGGAGAACGGTTGCAAAGAATTCGGAGATGTCTAGACTTTAAAGTCCGTGTTGCAGGGTTTATTTTCCAACAAGTGTGTGCAATTTGCTTGTTCTTAATACAGATTTAAACTGTTATCCATTTTATTTCATGTTGTTAGGTATCACAAAACGGAATGTAATACGACAAAGTAGGTACTATTTTAGCGGTTTGCAATTGATTCTCTTTTCCCCCAGGATAATTAAATATGTTCTATTATTTGCCATGCGGAGCCAGCCAGTCCTGTGCACGTATGCAAATTAGCCATGTGCACCTAACAGAAGAATGACGTAATGTTGAGAACGAGTCATACTAAAAAGGGAGAGCAATCGACAGCTAAACCAGACTGTATCAATCACACACTTTGGGTCCATTCTAACTTATGATAAGAGGCTAGTCTTTAAATCTTTGCAGTGACTGAATGTTTATGATAAAACGGATTGTTTTGCATTCGATGAGTGTGTGCGACTGTGCGTTTGTCATTTCCGGCTTCGGCATACCGCATGGTAATGAAGGCCTCGTGGTGAGTTGCTTTCTTAGTGAAGCAGCCTCGCCTTGGAGTTGGATGAGTTGGAGTGATATAAGTTGTCAGTGTCTGTATGTTGCTTAAATTCTCCCAAACAGTGGGCGCTAAGGATCAGGGCACGGCAGACCATTGCAGCCATTGATCTCGAGCAGAAAAATAAATATGCTTACAGCACCTGGTATTCCCAGGCGGTCACCCATCCAAGTACTAACCAGGCCCGACCCTGCTTAGCTTCCGAGATCAGACGAGATCGGGCGTGATCAGGGTGGTTTGGCCGTACGCAAATGTTACCGGGTCCATACTACCTTTTATTCAGCAGGAGCACAAAAGGACTGAGAGCGCTGCCGTGGCCAGAGACGGGACTTGTACAGAAACAATGATTAGATCCATAATGAAGGAAAGCAATGCATAAAGACTTTATTCCATACTCAAAGTACCATATCAAAACGCAATGCAATACACTGCGTGTGCGGTTGAGTGATCTTTTGAAGAAATGTAGCGTTGCAACACCAGGGATAGACTGCAATGTATCTCTGTCGTTGCAGCCCTCTGATGCTCCCTGCTGCCGGCGTCACAACAGTGTCTGCATGTTTCACAAATAGAGTTTGGAGAGACGTTGTCAGTGTCTGTATGTTGCTTAAATTCTCCCAAACAGTGGGCGCTAAAGATCAGGGCACGGCAGACCATTGCAGCCATTGATCTCGAGCAGAAAAATAAATATGCTTACAGCACCTGGTATTCCCAGGCGGTCACCCATCCAAGTACTAACCAGGCCCGACCCTGCTTAGCTTCCGAGATCAGACGAGATCGGGCGTGATCAGGGTGGTATGGCCGTACGCAAATGTTATCGGGTCCATACTACCTTTTATTCAGCAGGAGCACAAAAGGACTGAGAGCGCTGCCGTGGCCAGAGACGGGACTTGTACAGAAACAATGATTAGATCCATAATGAAGGAAAGCAATGCATAAAGACTTTATTCCATACTCAAAGTACCATATGAAAACGCAATGCAATACACTGCGTGTGCGGTTGAGTGATCTTTTGAAGAAATGTAGCGTTGCAACACCAGGGATAGACTGCAATGTATCTCTGTCGTTGCAGCCCTCTGATGCTCCCTGCTGCCGGCGTCACAACAGTGTCTGCATGTTTCACAAATAGAGTTTGGAGAGACGTTGTCGGTGTCTGTATGTTGCTTAAATTCTCCCAAACAGTGGGCGCTAAAGATCAGGGCACGGCAGACCATTGCAGCCATTGATCTCGAGCAGAAAAATAAATATGCTTACAGCACCTGGGATTCCCAGGCGGTCACCCATCCAAGTACTAACCAGGCCCGACCCTGCTTAGCTTCCGAGATCAGACGAGACCGGGCGTGATCAGGGTGGTATGGCCGTACGCAAATGTTACCGGGTCCATACTACCTTTTATTCAGCAGGAGCACATAAGGACTGAGAGCGCTGCCGTGACCATAGACCAGACTTGTACAGAAACAATTATTAGATCAATAATGAAGGAAAGCAATGAATGAATACTTTATTCCGGACTCAAAGTACCATATCAAAACGCAATGCAATACACCGAGTTGGCGTGTGTGCTCGTTTGCGTGAACCTTTGAAGAAACATAGCGTTTCAAACGCTGCGATGGACTGCAGCAGGTCAAGCGAAGCAGTCATTCATAGCTCTTATTTTTTTACAACAACATGATCAGGGGAGAGCGCGAACGCAGTCCCCCACTACCAGAAATTATGCAATCGAGATTCCCACATTTGGGGAATTCGCACGGGTCAGCAACAGCCGCAGTGCAATGGCCGAGCCTCACCATGGGTGAACCACCTTCTTGATCATGGTATCTCCCTTGCCAGGTAAGTATGATTAGTACTCGTTCAGATGGGCTGAACGCTGCCCACGCGTGTTCCCTTGGAGAACGGTTGCAAAGAATTCGGAGATGTCTAGACTTTAAAGTCCGTGTTGCAGGGTTTATTTTCCAACAAGTGTGTGCAATTTGCTTGTTCTTAATACAGATTTAAACTGTTATCCATTTTATTTCATGTTGTTAGGTATCACAAAACGGAATGTAATACGACAAAGTAGGTACTATTTTAGCGGTTTGCAATTGATTCTCTTTTCCCCCAGGATAATTAAATATGTTCTATTATTTGCCATGCGGAGCCAGCCAGTCCTGTGCACGTATGCAAATTAGCCATGTGCACCTAACAGAAGAATGACGTAATGTTGAGAACGAGTCATACTAAAAAGGGAGAGCAATCGACAGCTAAACCAGACTGTATCAATCACACACTTTGGGTCCATTCTAACTTATGATAAGAGGCTAGTCTTTAAATCTTTGCAGTGACTGAATGTTTATGATAAAACGGATTGTTTTGCATTCGATGAGTGTGTGCGACTGTGCGTTTGTCATTTCCGGCTTCGGCATACCGCATGGTAATGAAGGCCTCGTGGAGAGTTGCTTTCTTAGTGAAGCAGCCTCGCCTTGAAGTTGGATGAGTTGGAGTGATATAAGTTGTCAGTGTCTGTATGTTGCTTAAATTCTCCCAAACAGTGGGCGCTAAAGATCAGGGCACGGCAGACCATTGCATCCATTAATCTCGAGCAGAAAAATAAAAATGCTTTCAGCACCTGGTATTCCCAGGCGGTCACCCATCCAAGTACTAACCAGGCCCGACCCTGCTTAGCTTCCGAGATCAGACGAGATCGGGCGTGATCAGGGTGGTATGGCCGTACGCAAATGTTACCGGGTCCATACTACCTTTTATTCAGCAGGAGCACAAAAGGACTGAGAGCGCTGCCGTGGCCAGAGACGGGACTTGTACAGAAACAATGATTAGATCCATAATGAAGGAAAGCAATGCATAAAGACTTTATTCCATACTCAAAGTACCATATCAAAACGCAATGCAATACACTGCGTGTGCGGTTGAGTGATCTTTTGAAGAAATGTAGCGTTGCAACACCAGGGATAGACTGCAATGTATCTCTGTCGTTGCAGCCCTCTGATGCTCCCTGCTGCCGGCGTCACAACAGTGTCTGCATTTTTCACAAATAGAGTTTGGAGAGACGTTGTCAGTGTCTGTATGTTGCTTAAATTCTCCCAAACAGTGGGCGCTAAAGATCAGGGCACGGCAGACCATTGCAGCCATTGATCTCGAGCAGAAAAAAAAAAAGCTTACAGCACCTGGTATTCCCAGGCGGTCTCCCATCCAAGTACTAACCAGGCCCGACCCTGCTTAGCTTCCGAGATCAGACGAGATCGGGCGTGTTCAGGGTGGTATGGCCGTAAGCGAGTATAGCCGCATCCAAAGTAGCTTTTAAACAGCAGGAGCACATAAGGACTGAGAGCGCTGCCGTGACCATAGACCAGACTTGTACAGAAACAATTATTAGATCAATAATGAAGGAAAGCAATGAATGAATACTTTATTCCGGACTCAAAGTACCATATCAAAACGCAATGCAATACACCGAGTGGGCGTGTGTGCTCGTTTGCGTGAACCTTTGAAGAAACATAGCGTTTCAAACGCTGCGATGGACTGCAGCAGGTCAAGCGAAGCAGTCATTCACAGCTCTTATTTCTTTACAACAACATGATCAGGGGAGAGCGCGAACGCAGTCCCCCACTAACAGAAATTATGCAATCGAGATTCCCACATTTGGGGAATTCGCACGGGTCAGCAACAGCCGCAGTGCAATTGCCGAGCCTCACCATGGGTGAACCACCTTCTTGATCATGGTATCTCCCTTGCCAGGTAAGTATGATTAGTACTCGTTCAGATGGGCTGAACGCTGCCCACGCGTGTTCCCTTGGAGAACGGTTGCAAAGAATTCGGAGATGTCTAGACTTTAAAGTCCGTGTTGCAGGGTTTATTTTCCAACAAGTGTGTGCAATTTGCTTGTTCTTAATACAGATTTAAACTGTTATCCATTTTATTTCATGTTGTTAGGTATCACAAAACGGAATGTAATACGACAAAGTAGGTACTATTTTAGCGGTTTGCAATTGATTCTCTTTTCCCCCAGGATAATTAAATATGTTCTATTATTTGCCATGCGGAGCCAGCCAGTCCTGTGCACGTATGCAAATTAGCCATGTGCACCTAACAGAAGAATGACGTAATGTTGAGAACGAGTCATACTAAAAAGGGAGAGCAATCGACAGCTAAACCAGACTGTATCAATCACACACTTTGGGTCCATTCTAACTTATGATAAGAGGCTAGTCTTTAAATCTTTGCAGTGACTGAATGTTTATGATAAAACGGATTGTTTTGCATTCGATGAGTGTGTGCGACTGTGCGTTTGTCATTTCCGGCTTCGGCATACCGCATGGTAATGAAGGCCTCGTGGTGAGTTGCTTTCTTAGTGAAGCAGCCTCGCCTTGGAGTTGGATGAGTTGGAGTGATATAAGTTGTCAGTGTCTGTATGTTGCTTAAATTCTCCCAAACAGTGGGCGCTAAGGATCAGGGCACGGCAGACCATTGCAGCCATTGATCTCGAGCAGAAAAATAAATATGCTTACAGCACCTGGTATTCCCAGGCGGTCACCCATCCAAGTACTAACCAGGCCCGACCCTGCTTAGCTTCCGAGATCAGACGAGATCGGGCGTGATCAGGGTGGTTTGGCCGTACGCAAATGTTACCGGGTCCATACTACCTTTTATTCAGCAGGAGCACAAAAGGACTGAGAGCGCTGCCGTGGCCAGAGACGGGACTTGTACAGAAACAATGATTAGATCCATAATGAAGGAAAGCAATGCATAAAGACTTTATTCCATACTCAAAGTACCATATCAAAACGCAATGCAATACACTGCGTGTGCGGTTGAGTGATCTTTTGAAGAAATGTAGCGTTGCAACACCAGGGATAGACTGCAATGTATCTCTGTCGTTGCAGCCCTCTGATGCTCCCTGCTGCCGGCGTCACAACAGTGTCTGCATGTTTCACAAATAGAGTTTGGAGAGACGTTGTCAGTGTCTGTATGTTGCTTAAATTCTCCCAAACAGTGGGCGCTAAAGATCAGGGCACGGCAGACCATTGCAGCCATTGATCTCGAGCAGAAAAATAAATATGCTTACAGCACCTGGTATTCCCAGGCGGTCACCCATCCAAGTACTAACCAGGCCCGACCCTGCTTAGCTTCCGAGATCAGACGAGATCGGGCGTGATCAGGGTGGTATGGCCGTACGCAAATGTTATCGGGTCCATACTACCTTTTATTCAGCAGGAGCACAAAAGGACTGAGAGCGCTGCCGTGGCCAGAGACGGGACTTGTACAGAAACAATGATTAGATCCATAATGAAGGAAAGCAATGCATAAAGACTTTATTCCATACTCAAAGTACCATATGAAAACGCAATGCAATACACTGCGTGTGCGGTTGAGTGATCTTTTGAAGAAATGTAGCGTTGCAACACCAGGGATAGACTGCAATGTATCTCTGTCGTTGCAGCCCTCTGATGCTCCCTGCTGCCGGCGTCACAACAGTGTCTGCATGTTTCACAAATAGAGTTTGGAGAGACGTTGTCGGTGTCTGTATGTTGCTTAAATTCTCCCAAACAGTGGGCGCTAAAGATCAGGGCACGGCAGACCATTGCAGCCATTGATCTCGAGCAGAAAAATAAATATGCTTACAGCACCTGGGATTCCCAGGCGGTCACCCATCCAAGTACTAACCAGGCCCGACCCTGCTTAGCTTCCGAGATCAGACGAGACCGGGCGTGATCAGGGTGGTATGGCCGTACGCAAATGTTACCGGGTCCATACTACCTTTTATTCAGCAGGAGCACATAAGGACTGAGAGCGCTGCCGTGACCATAGACCAGACTTGTACAGAAACAATTATTAGATCAATAATGAAGGAAAGCAATGAATGAATACTTTATTCCGGACTCAAAGTACCATATCAAAACGCAATGCAATACACCGAGTTGGCGTGTGTGCTCGTTTGCGTGAACCTTTGAAGAAACATAGCGTTTCAAACGCTGCGATGGACTGCAGCAGGTCAAGCGAAGCAGTCATTCATAGCTCTTATTTTTTTACAACAACATGATCAGGGGAGAGCGCGAACGCAGTCCCCCACTACCAGAAATTATGCAATCGAGATTCCCACATTTGGGGAATTCGCACGGGTCAGCAACAGCCGCAGTGCAATGGCCGAGCCTCACCATGGGTGAACCACCTTCTTGATCATGGTATCTCCCTTGCCAGGTAAGTATGATTAGTACTCGTTCAGATGGGCTGAACGCTGCCCACGCGTGTTCCCTTGGAGAACGGTTGCAAAGAATTCGGAGATGTCTAGACTTTAAAGTCCGTGTTGCAGGGTTTATTTTCCAACAAGTGTGTGCAATTTGCTTGTTCTTAATACAGATTTAAACTGTTATCCATTTTATTTCATGTTGTTAGGTATCACAAAACGGAATGTAATACGACAAAGTAGGTACTATTTTAGCGGTTTGCAATTGATTCTCTTTTCCCCCAGGATAATTAAATATGTTCTATTATTTGCCATGCGGAGCCAGCCAGTCCTGTGCACGTATGCAAATTAGCCATGTGCACCTAACAGAAGAATGACGTAATGTTGAGAACGAGTCATACTAAAAAGGGAGAGCAATCGACAGCTAAACCAGACTGTATCAATCACACACTTTGGGTCCATTCTAACTTATGATAAGAGGCTAGTCTTTAAATCTTTGCAGTGACTGAATGTTTATGATAAAACGGATTGTTTTGCATTCGATGAGTGTGTGCGACTGTGCGTTTGTCATTTCCGGCTTCGGCATACCGCATGGTAATGAAGGCCTCGTGGAGAGTTGCTTTCTTAGTGAAGCAGCCTCGCCTTGAAGTTGGATGAGTTGGAGTGATATAAGTTGTCAGTGTCTGTATGTTGCTTAAATTCTCCCAAACAGTGGGCGCTAAAGATCAGGGCACGGCAGACCATTGCATCCATTAATCTCGAGCAGAAAAATAAAAATGCTTACAGCACCTGGTATTCCCAGGCGGTCACCCATCCAAGTACTAACCAGGCCCGACCCTGCTTAGCTTCCGAGATCAGACGAGATCGGGCGTGATCAGGGTGGTATGGCCGTACGCAAATGTTACCGGGTCCATACTACCTTTTATTCAGCAGGAGCACAAAAGGACTGAGAGCGCTGCCGTGGCCAGAGACGGGACTTGTACAGAAACAATGATTAGATCCATAATGAAGGAAAGCAATGCATAAAGACTTTATTCCATACTCAAAGTACCATATCAAAACGCAATGCAATACACTGCGTGTGCGGTTGAGTGATCTTTTGAAGAAATGTAGCGTTGCAACACCAGGGATAGACTGCAATGTATCTCTGTCGTTGCAGCCCTCTGATGCTCCCTGCTGCCGGCGTCACAACAGTGTCTGCATTTTTCACAAATAGAGTTTGGAGAGACGTTGTCAGTGTCTGTATGTTGCTTAAATTCTCCCAAACAGTGGGCGCTAAAGATCAGGGCACGGCAGACCATTGCAGCCATTGATCTCGAGCAGAAAAAAAAAAAGCTTACAGCACCTGGTATTCCCAGGCGGTCTCCCATCCAAGTACTAACCAGGCCCGACCCTGCTTAGCTTCCGAGATCAGACGAGATCGGGCGTGTTCAGGGTGGTATGGCCGTAAGCGAGTATAGCCGCATCCAAAGTAGCTTTTAAACAGCAGGAGCACATAAGGACTGAGAGCGCTGCCGTGACCATAGACCAGACTTGTACAGAAACAATTATTAGATCAATAATGAAGGAAAGCAATGAATGAATACTTTATTCCGGACTCAAAGTACCATATCAAAACGCAATGCAATACACCGAGTGGGCGTGTGTGCTCGTTTGCGTGAACCTTTGAAGAAACATAGCGTTTCAAACGCTGCGATGGACTGCAGCAGGTCAAGCGAAGCAGTCATTCACAGCTCTTATTTCTTTACAACAACATGATCAGGGGAGAGCGCGAACGCAGTCCCCCACTACCAGAAATTATGCAATCGAGATTCCCACATTTGGGGAATTCGCACGGGTCAGCAACAGCCGCAGTGCAATGGCCGAGCCTCACCATGGGTGAACCACCTTCTTGATCATGGTATCTCCCTTGCCAGGTAAGTATGATTAGTACTCGTTCAGATGGGCTGAACGCTGCCCACGCGTGTTCCCTTGGAGAACGGTTGCAAAGAATTCGGAGATGTCTAGACTTTAAAGTCCGTGTTGCAGGGTTTATTTTCCAACAAGTGTGTGCAATTTGCTTGTTCTTAATACAGATTTAAACTGTTATCCATTTTATTTCATGTTGTTAGGTATCACAAAACGGAATGTAATACGACAAAGTAGGTACTATTTTAGCGGTTTGCAATTGATTCTCTTTTCCCCCAGGATAATTAAATATGTTCTATTATTTGCCATGCGGAGCCAGCCAGTCCTGTGCACGTATGCAAATTAGCCATGTGCACCTAACAGAAGAATGACGTAATGTTGAGAACGAGTCATACTAAAAAGGGAGAGCAATCGACAGCTAAACCAGACTGTATCAATCACACACTTTGGGTCCATTCTAACTTATGATAAGAGGCTAGTCTTTAAATCTTTGCAGTGACTGAATGTTTATGATAAAACGGATTGTTTTGCATTCGATGAGTGTGTGCGACTGTGCGTTTGTCATTTCCGGCTTCGGCATACCGCATGGTAATGAAGGCCTCGTGGTGAGTTGCTTTCTTAGTGAAGCAGCCTCGCCTTGGAGTTGGATGAGTTGGAGTGATATAAGTTGTCAGTGTCTGTATGTTGCTTAAATTCTCCCAAACAGTGGGCGCTAAGGATCAGGGCACGGCAGACCATTGCAGCCATTGATCTCGAGCAGAAAAATAAATATGCTTACAGCACCTGGTATTCCCAGGCGGTCACCCATCCAAGTACTAACCAGGCCCGACCCTGCTTAGCTTCCGAGATCAGACGAGATCGGGCGTGATCAGGGTGGTTTGGCCGTACGCAAATGTTACCGGGTCCATACTACCTTTTATTCAGCAGGAGCACAAAAGGACTGAGAGCGCTGCCGTGGCCAGAGACGGGACTTGTACAGAAACAATGATTAGATCCATAATGAAGGAAAGCAATGCATAAAGACTTTATTCCATACTCAAAGTACCATATCAAAACGCAATGCAATACACTGCGTGTGCGGTTGAGTGATCTTTTGAAGAAATGTAGCGTTGCAACACCAGGGATAGACTGCAATGTATCTCTGTCGTTGCAGCCCTCTGATGCTCCCTGCTGCCGGCGTCACAACAGTGTCTGCATGTTTCACAAATAGAGTTTGGAGAGACGTTGTCGGTGTCTGTATGTTGATTAAATTCTCCCAAACAGTGGGCGCTAAGGATCAGGGCACGGCAGACCATTGCAGCCATTGATCTCGAGCAGAAAAATAAAAAAGCTTACAGCACCTGGTATTCCCAGGCGGTCACCCATCCAATTACTTACCAGGCCCGACCCTGCTTTGCTTCCGAGATCAGACGAGATCGGGCTTGATCAGGGTGGTATGGCCGTATGCAAATGTTACCGGGTCCATACTAGCTTTCACACAGCAGGAGCACATAAGGACTGAGAGCGCTGCCGTGGCCAGAGACGGGACTTGTACAGAAACAATGATTAGATCCATAATGAAGGGAAGCAATGCATAAAGACTTTATTCCAGACTCAAAGTATCATATCAAAACGCAATGCAATACACTGCGTGTGCGGTTGAGTGATCTTTTGAGGAAATGTAGCGTTGCAACACCAGGGATAGACTGCAATGTATCTCTGTCGTTGCAGCCCTCTGATGCTCCCTGCTGCCGGCGTCACAACAGTGTCTGCATTTTTCACAAATAGAGTTTGGAGAGACGTTGTCAGTGTCTGTATGTTGCTTAAATTCTCCCAAACAGTGGGCGCTAAAGATCAGGGCACGGCAGACCATTGCAGCCATTGATCTCGAGCAGAAAAATAAATATGCTTACAGCACCTGGTATTCCCAGGCGGTCACCCATCCAAGTACTAACCAGGCCCGACCCTGCTTAGCTTCCGAGATCAGACGAGATCGGGCGTGATCAGGGTGGTATGGCCGTACGCAAATGTTACCGGGTCCATACTACCTTTTATTCAGCAGGAGCACAAAAGGACTGAGAGCGCTGCCGTGGCCAGAGACGGGACTTGTACAGAAACAATGATTAGATCCATAATGATGGAAAGCAATGCATAAAGACTTTATTCCATACTCAAAGTACCATATGAAAACGCAATGCAATACACTGCGTGTGCGGTTGAGTGATCTTTTGAAGAAATGTAGCGTTGCAACACCAGGGATAGACTGCAATGTATCTCTGTCGTTGCAGCCCTCTGATGCTCCCTGCTGCCGGCGTCACAACAGTGTCTGCATTTTTCACAAATAGAGTTTGGAGAGACGTTGTCAGTGTCTGTATGTTGCTTAAATTCTCCCAAACAGTGGGCGCTAAAGATCAGGGCACGGCAGACCATTGCAGCCATTGATCTCGAGCAGAAAAATAAATATGCTTACAGCACCTGGTATTCCCAGGCGGTCACCCATCCAAGTACTAACCAGGCCCGACCCTGCTTAGCTTCCGAGATCAGACGAGATCGGGCGTGATCAGGGTGGTATGGCCGTACGCAAATGTTACCGGGTCCATACTACCTTTTATTCAGCAGGAGCACAAAAGGACTGAGCGCGCTGCCGTGGCCAGAGACGGGACTTGTACAGAAACAATGATTAGATCCATAATGAAGGAAAGCAATGCATAAAGACTTTATTCCATACTCAAAGTACCATATCAAAACGCAATGCAATACACTGCGTGTGCGGTTGAGTGATCTTTTGAAGAAATGTAGCGTTGCAACACCAGGGATAGACTGCAATGTATCTCTGTCGTTGCAGCCCTCTGATGCTCCCTGCTGCCGGCGTCACAACAGTGTCTGCATTTTTCACAAATAGAGTTTGGAGAGACGTTGTCAGTGTCTGTATGTTGCTTAAATTCTCCCAAACAGTGGGCGCTAAAGATCAGGGCACGGCAGACCATTGCAGCCATTGATCTCGAGCAGAAAAATAAATATGCTTACAGCACCTGGTATTCCCAGGTGGTCACCCATCCAAGTACTAACCATGCCCGACCCTGCTTAGCTTCCGAGATCAGACGAGATCGGGCGTGATCAGGGTGGTATGGCCGTACGCAAATATTACCGGGTCCATACTACCTTTTATTCAGCAGGAGCACAAAAAGACTGAGAGCGCTGCCGTGGCCAGAGACGGGACTTGTACAGAAACAATGATTAGATCCATAATGAAGGAAAGCAATGCATAAAGACTTTATTCCATACTCAAAGTACCATATCAAAACGCAATGCAATACACTGCGTGTGCGGTTGAGTGATCTTTTGAAGAAATGTAGCGTTGCAACACCAGGGATAGACTGCAATGTATCTCTGTCGTTGCAGCCCTCTGATGCTCCCTGCTGCCGGCGTCACAACAGTGTCTGCATGTTTCCAAATAGAGTTTGGAGAGACGTTGTCAGTGTCTGTATGTTGCTTAAATTCTCCCAAACAGTGGGCGCTAAAGATCAGGGCACGGCAGACCATTGCAGCCATTGATATCGAGCAGAAAAATAAATATGCTTACAGCACCTGGTATTCCCAGGCGGTCACCCATCCAAGTACTAACCAGGCCCGACCCTGCTTAGCTTCCGAGATCAGACGAGATCGGGCGTGATCAGGGTGGTATGGCCGTACGCAAATGTTACCGGGTCCAGACTACCTTTTATTCAGCAGGAGCACAAAAGGACTGAGAGCGCTGCCGTGGCCAGAGACGGGACTTGTACAGAAACAATGATTAGATCCATAATGAAGGAAAGCAATGCATAAAGACTTTATTCCATACTCAAAGTACCATATCAAAACGCAATGCAATACACTGCGTGTGCGGTTGAGTGATCTTTTGAAGAAATGTAGCGTTGCAACACCAGGGATAGACTGCAATGTTTCTCTGTCGTTGCAGCCCTCTGATGCTCCATGCTGCCGGCGTCACAACAGTGTCTGCATTTTTCACAAATAGAGTTTGGAGAGATGTTGTCAGTGTCTGTATGTTGCTTAAATTCTCCCAAACAGTGGGCGCTAAGGATCAGGGCACGGCAGACCATTGCAGCCATTGATCTCGAGCAGAAAAATAAAAATGCTTACAGCACCTGGTATTCCCAGGCGGTCACCCATCCAAGTACTAACCAGGCCCGACCCTGCTTAGCTTCCGAGATCAGACGAGATCGGGCGTGATCAGGGTGGTATGGCCGTACGCAAATGTTACCGGGTCCATACTACCTTTTATTCAGCAGGAGCACAAAAGGACTGAGAGCGCTGCCGTGGCCAGAGACGGGACTTGTACAGAAACAATGATTCGATCCATAATGAAGGAAAGCAATGCATAAAGACTTTATTCCCTACTCAAAGTACCATATCAAAACGCAATGCAATACACTGCGTGTGCGGTTGAGTGATCTTTTGAAGAAATGTAGCGTTGCAACACCAGGGATAGACTGCAATGTATATCTGTCGTTGCAGCCCTCTGATGCTCCCTGCTGCCGGCGTCACAACAGTGTCTGCATGTTTCACAAATAGAGTTTGGAGAGACGTTGTCGGTGTCTGTATGTTGCTTAAATTCTCCCAAACAGTGGGCGCTAAAGATCAGGGCACGGCAGACCATTGCAGCCATTAATCTCGAGCAGAAAAATAAATATGCTTACAGCACCTGGTATTCCCAGGCGGTCACCCATCCAAGTACTAACCAGGCCCGACCCTGCTTAGCTTCCGAGATCAGACGAGATCGGGCGTGATCAGGGTGGTATGGCCGTACGCAAATGTTACCGGGTCCATACTACCTTTTATTCAGCAGGAGCACAAAAGGACTGAGAGCGCTGCCGTGGCCAGAGACGGGACTTGTACAGAAACAATGATTAGATCCATAATGAAGGAAAGCAATGCATAAAGACTTTATTCCAGACTCAAAGTACCATATCAAAACGCAATGCAATACACTGCGTGTGCGGTTGAGTGATCTTTTGAAGAAATGTAGCGTTGCAACACCAGGGATAGACTGCAATGTATCTCTGTCGTTGCAGCCCTCTGATGCTCCCTGCTGCCGGCGTCACAACAGTGTCTGCATTTTTCACAAATAGAGTTTGGAGAGACGTTGTCAGTGTCTGTATGTTGCTTAAATTCTCCCAAACAGTGGGCGCTAAAGATCAGGGCACGGCAGACCATTGCAGCCATTGATCTCGAGCAGAAAAAAAAAAAGCTTACAGCACCTGGTATTCCCAGGCGGTCTCCCATCCAAGTACTAACCAGGCCCGACCCTGCTTAGCTTCCGAGATCAGACGAGATCGGGCGTGTTCAGGGTGGTATGGCCGTAAGCGAGTATAGCCGCATCCAAAGTAGCTTTTAAACAGCAGGAGCACATAAGGACTGAGAGCGCTGCCGTGACCATAGACCAGACTTGTACAGAAACAATTATTAGATCAATAATGAAGGAAAGCAATGAATGAATACTTTATTCCGGACTCAAAGTACCATATCAAAACGCAATGCAATACACCGAGTTGGCGTGTGTGCTCGTTTGCATGAACCTTTGAAGAAACATAGCGTTTCAAACGCTGCGATGGACTGCAGCAGGTCAAGCGAAGCAGTCATTCATAGCTCTTATTTCTTTACAACAACATGATCAGGGGAGAGCGCGAACGCAGTCCCCCACTACCAGAAATTATGCAATCGAGATTCCCACATTTGGGGAATTCGCACGGGTCAGCAACAGCCGCAGTGCAATGGCCGAGCCTCACCATGGGTGAACCACCTTCTTGATCATGGTATCTCCCTTGCCAGGTAAGTATGATTAGTACTCGTTCAGATGGGCTGAACGCTGCCCACGCGTGTTCCCTTGGAGAACGGTTGCAAAGAATTCGGAGATGTCTAGACTTTAAAGTCCGTGTTGCAGGGTTTATTTTCCAACAAGTGTGTGCAATTTGCTTGTTCTTAATACAGATTTAAACTGTTATCCATTTTATTTCATGTTGTTAGGTATCACAAAACGGAATGTAATACGACAAAGTAGGTACTATTTTAGCGGTTTGCAATTGATTCTCTTTTCCCCCAGGATAATTAAATATGTTCTATTATTTGCCATGCGGAGCCAGCCAGTCCTGTGCACGTATGCAAATTAGCCATGTGCACCTAACAGAAGAATGACGTAATGTTGAGAACGAGTCATACTAAAAAGGGAGAGCAATCGACAGCTAAACCAGACTGTATCAATCACACACTTTGGGTCCATTCTAACTTATGATAAGAGGCTAGTCTTTAAATCTTTGCAGTGACTGAATGTTTATGATAAAACGGATTGTTTTGCATTCGATGAGTGTGTGCGACTGTGCGTTTGTCATTTCCGGCTTCGGCATACCGCATGGTAATGAAGGCCTCGTGGTGAGTTGCTTTCTTAGTGAAGCAGCCTCGCCTTGGAGTTGGATGAGTTGGAGTGATATAAGTTGTCAGTGTCTGTATGTTGCTTAAATTCTCCCAAACAGTGGGCGCTAAGGATCAGGGCACGGCAGACCATTGCAGCCATTGATCTCGAGCAGAAAAATAAATATGCTTACAGCACCTGGTATTCCCAGGCGGTCACCCATCCAAGTACTAACCAGGCCCGACCCTGCTTAGCTTCCGAGATCAGACGAGATCGGGCGTGATCAGGGTGGTTTGGCCGTACGCAAATGTTACCGGGTCCATACTACCTTTTATTCAGCAGGAGCACAAAAGGACTGAGAGCGCTGCCGTGGCCAGAAACGGGACTTGTACAGAAACAATGATTAGATCCATAATGAAGGAAAGCAATGCATAAAGACTTTATTCCATACTCAAAGTACCATATCAAAACGCAATGCAATACACTGCGTGTGCGGTTGAGTGATCTTTTGAAGAAATGTAGCGTTGCAACACCAGGGATAGACTGCAATGTATCTCTGTCGTTGCAGCCCTCTGATGCTCCCTGCTGCCGGCGTCACAACAGTGTCTGCATGTTTCACAAATAGAGTTTGGAGAGACGTTGTCAGTGTCTGTATGTTGCTTAAATTCTCCCAAACAGTGGGCGCTAAAGATCAGGGCACGGCAGACCATTGCAGCCATTGATCTCGAGCAGAAAAATAAATATGCTTACAGCACCTGGTATTCCCAGGCGGTCACCCATCCAAGTACTAACCAGGCCCGACCCTGCTTAGCTTCCGAGATCAGACGAGATCGGGCGTGATCAGGGTGGTATGGCCGTACGCAAATGTTATCGGGTCCATACTACCTTTTATTCAGCAGGAGCACAAAAGGACTGAGAGCGCTGCCGTGGCCAGAGACGGGACTTGTACAGAAACAATGATTAGATCCATAATGAAGGAAAGCAATGCATAAAGACTTTATTCCATACTCAAAGTACCACATCAAAACGCAATGCAATACACTGCGTGTGCGGTTGAGTGATCTTTTGAAGAAATGTAGCGTTGCAACACCAGGGATAGACTGCAATGTATCTCTGTCGTTGCAGCCCTCTGATGCTCCCTGCTGCCGGCGTCACAACAGTGTCTGCATGTTTCACAAATAGAGTTTGGAGAGACGTTGTCGGTGTCTGTATGTTGCTTAAATTCTCCCAAACAGTGGGCGCTAAAGATCAGGGCACGGCAGACCATTGCAGCCATTGATCTCGAGCAGAAAAATAAATATGCTTACAGCACCTGGGATTCCCAGGCGGTCACCCATCCAAGTACTAACCAGGCCCGACCCTGCTTAGCTTCCGAGATCAGACGAGATCTGGCGTGATCAGGGTGGTATGGCCGTAGGCAAATGTTACCGGGTCCATACTAGCTTTCATACAGCAGGAGCACATATGGACTGAGAGCGCTGCCGTGGCCAGAGACGGGACTTGTACAGAAACAATGATTAGATCCATAATGAAGGAAAGCAATGCATAAAGACTTTATTCCAGACTCAAAGTACCATTTCAAAACGCAATGCAATACGCTGCGTGTGCGGTTGAGTGATCTTTTGAAGAAATGTTGCGTTGCAACACCAGGGATAGACTGCAATGTATCACTGTCGTTGCAGCCCTCTTATGCTCCCTGCTGCCGGCGTCACAACAGTGTCTGCATGTTTCACAAATAGAGTTTGGAGAGACGTTGTCAGTGTCTGTATGTTGCTTAAATTCTCCCAAACAGTGGGCGCTAAAGATCAGGGCACGGCAGACCATTGCAGCCATTGATCTCGAGCAGAAAAATAAAAATGCTTACAGCACCTGGTATTCCCAGGCGGTCACCCATCCAAGTACTAACCAGGCCCGACCCTGCTTAGCTTCCGAGATCAGACGAGATCGGGCGTGATCAGGGTGGTATGGCCGTACGCAAATGTTACCGGGTCCATACTACCTTTTATTCAGCAGGAGCACAAAAGGACTGAGAGCGCTGCCGTGGCCAGAGACGGGACTTGTACAGAAACAATGATTAGATCCATAATGAAGGAAAGCAATGCATAAAGACTTTATTCCATACTCAAAGTACCATATCAAAACGCAATGCAATACACTGCGTGTGCGGTTGAGTGATCTTTTGAAGAAATGTAGCGTTGCAACACTAGGGATAGACTGCAATGTATCTCTGTCGTTGCAGCCCTCTGATGCTCCCTGCTGCCGGCGTCACAACAGTGTCTGCATGTTTCACAAATAGAGTTTGGAGAGACGTTGTCGGTGTCTGTATGTTGCTTAAATTCTCCCAAACAGTGGGCGCTAAAGATCAGGGCAGGGCAGACCATTGCAGCCATTGATCTCGAGCAGAAAAAAAAAAAGCTTACAGCACCTGGTATTCCCAGGCGGTCTCCCATCCAAGTACTAACCAGGCCCGACCCTGCTTAGCTTCCGAGATCAGACGAGATCGGGCGTGTTCAGGGTGGTATGGCCGTAAGCGAGTACAGCCGCATCCAAAGTAGCTTTTAAACAGCAGGAGCACATAAGGACTGAGAGCGCTGCCGTGACCATAGACCAGACTTGTACAGAAACAATTATTAGATCAATAATGAAGGAAAGCAATGAATGAATACTTTATTCCGGACTCAAAGTACCATATCAAAACGCAATGCAATACACCGAGTTGGCGTGTGTGCTCGTTTGCGTGAACCTTTGAAGAAACATAGCGTTTCAAACGCTGCGATGGACTGCAGCAGGTCAAGCGAAGCAGTCATTCATAGCTCTTATTTCTTTACAACAACATGATCAGGGGAGAGCGCGAACGCAGTCCCCCACTACCAGAAATTATGCAATCGAGATTCCCACATTTGGGGAATTCGCACGGGTCAGCAACAGCCGCAGTGCAATGGCCGAGCCTCACCATGGGTGAACCACCTTCTTGATCATGGTATCTCCCTTGCCAGGTAAGTATGATTAGTACTCGTTCAGATGGGCTGAACGCTGCCCACGCGTGTTCCCTTGGAGAACGGTTGCAAAGAATTCGGAGATGTCTAGACTTTAAAGTCCGTGTTGCAGGGTTTATTTTCCAACAAGTGTGTGCAATTTGCTTGTTCTTAATACAGATTTAAACTGTTATCCATTTTATTTCATGTTGTTAGGTATCACAAAACGGAATGTAATACGACAAAGTAGGTACTATTTTAGCGGTTTGCAATTGATTCTCTTTTCCCCCAGGATAATTAAATATGTTCTATTATTTGCCATGCGGAGCCAGCCAGTCCTGTGCACGTATGCAAATTAGCCATGTGCACCTAACAGAAGAATGACGTAATGTTGAGAACGAGTCATACTAAAAAGGGAGAGCAATCGACAGCTAAACCAGACTGTATCAATCACACACTTTGGGTCCATTCTAACTTATGATAAGAGGCTAGTCTTTAAATCTTTGCAGTGACTGAATGTTTATGATAAAACGGATTGTTTTGCATTCGATGAGTGTGTGCGACTGTGCGTTTGTCATTTCCGGCTTCGGCATACCGCATGGTAATGAAGGCCTCGTGGTGAGTTGCTTTCTTAGTGAAGCAGCCTCGCCTTGGAGTTGGATGAGTTGGAGTGATATAAGTTGTCAGTGTCTGTATGTTGCTTAAATTCTCCCAAACAGTGGGCGCTAAGGATCAGGGCACGGCAGACCATTGCAGCCATTGATCTCGAGCAGAAAAATAAATATGCTTACAGCACCTGGTATTCCCAGGCGGTCACCCATCCAAGTACTAACCAGGCCCGACCCTGCTTAGCTTCCGAGATCAGACGAGATCGGGCGTGATCAGGGTGGTTTGGCCGTACGCAAATGTTACCGGGTCCATACTAGCTTTCATACAGCAGGAGCACATATGGACTGAGAGCGCTGCCGTGGCCAGAGACGGGACTTGTACAGAAACAATGATTAGATCCATAATGAAGGAAAGCAATGCATAAAGACTTTATTCCAGACTCAAAGTACCATTTCAAAACGCAATGCAATACGCTGCGTGTGCGGTTGAGTGATCTTTTGAAGAAATGTTGCGTTGCAACACCAGGGATAGACTGCAATGTATCACTGTCGTTGCAGCCCTCTTATGCTCCCTGCTGCCGGCGTCACAACAGTGTCTGCATGTTTCACAAATAGAGTTTGGAGAGACGTTGTCAGTGTCTGTATGTTGCTTAAATTCTCCCAAACAGTGGGCGTTAAAGATCAGGGCACGGCAGACCATTGCAGCCATTGATCTCGAGCAGAAAAATAAAAATGCTTACAGCACCTGGTATTCCCAGGCGGTCACCCATCCAAGTACTAACCAGGCCCGACCCTGCTTAGCTTCCGAGATCAGACGAGATCGGGCGTGATCAGGGTGGTATGGCCGTACGCAAATGTTACCGGGTCCATACTACCTTTTATTCAGCAGGAGCACAAAAGGACTGAGAGCGCTGCCGTGGCCAGAGACGGGACTTGTACAGAAACAATGATTAGATCCATAATGAAGGAAAGCAATGCATAAAGACTTTATTCCATACTCAAAGTACCATATCAAAACGCAATGCAATACACTGCGTGTGCGGTTGAGTGATCTTTTGAAGAAATGTAGCGTTGCAACACTAGGGATAGACTGCAATGTATCTCTGTCGTTGCAGCCCTCTGATGCTCCCTGCTGCCGGCGTCACAACAGTGTCTGCATGTTTCACAAATAGAGTTTGGAGAGACGTTGTCGGTGTCTGTATGTTGATTAAATTCTCCCAAACAGTGGGCGCTAAGGATCAGGGCACGGCAGACCATTGCAGCCATTGATCTCGAGCAGAAAAATAAAAAAGCTTACAGCACCTGGTATTCCCAGGCGGTCACCCATCCAATTACTTACCAGGCCCGACCCTGCTTTGCTTCCGAGATCAGACGAGATCGGGCTTGATCAGGGTGGTATGGCCGTATGCAAATGTTACCGGGTCCATACTAGCTTTCACACAGCAGGAGCACATAAGGACTGAGAGCGCTGCCGTGGCCAGAGACGGGACTTGTACAGAAACAATGATTAGATCCATAATGAAGGAAAGCAATGCATAAAGACTTTATTCCAGACTCAAAGTATCATATCAAAACGCAATGCAATACACTGCGTGTGCGGTTGAGTGATCTTTTGAGGAAATGTAGCGTTGCAACACCAGGGATAGACTGCAATGTATCTCTGTCGTTGCAGCCCTCTGATGCTCCCTGCTGCCGGCGTCACAACAGTGTCTGCATTTTTCACAAATAGAGTTTGGAGAGACGTTGTCAGTGTCTGTATGTTGCTTAAATTCTCCCAAACAGTGGGCGCTAAGGATCAGGGCACGGCAGACCATTGCAGCCATTGATCTCGAGCAGAAAAATAAATATGCTTACAGCACCTGGTATTCCCAGGCGGTCACCCATCCAAGTACTAACCAGGCCCGACCCTGCTTAGCTTCCGAGATCAGACGAGATCGGGCGTGATCAGGGTGGTTTGGCCGTACGCAAATGTTACCGGGTCCATCCTACCTTTTATTCAGCAGGAGCACAAAAGGACTGAGAGCGCTGCCGTGGCCAGAGACGGGACTTGTACAGAAACAATGATTAGATCCATAATGAAGGAAAGCAATGCATAAAGACTTTATTCCATACTCAAAGTACCATATCAAAACGCAATGCAATACACTGCGTGTGCGGTTGAGTGATCTTTTGAAGAAATGTAGCGTTGCAACACCAGGGATAGACTGCAATGTATCTCTGTCGTTGCAGCCCTCTGATGCTCCCTGCTGCCGGCGTCACAACAGTGTCTGCATGTTTCACAAATAGAGTTTGGAGAGACGTTGTCAGTGTCTGTATGTTGCTTAAATTCTCCCAAACAGTGGGCGCTAAAGATCAGGGCACGGCAGACCATTGCAGCCATTGATCTCGAGCAGAAAAATAAATATGCTTACAGCACCTGGTATTCCCAGGCGGTCACCCATCCAAGTACTAACCAGGCCCGACCCTGCTTAGCTTCCGAGATCAGACGAGATCGGGCGTGATCAGGGTGGTATGGCCGTACGCAAATATTACCGGGTCCATACTACCTTTTATTCAGCAGGAGCACAAAAGGACTGAGAGCGCTGCCGTGGCCAGAGACGGGACTTGTACAGAAACAATGATTAGATCCATAATGAAGGAAAGCAATGCATAAAGACTTTATTCCATACTCAAAGTACCATATGAAAACGCAATGCAATACACTGCGTGTGCGGTTGAGTGATCTTTTGAAGAAATGTAACGTTGCAACACCAGGGATAGACTGCAATGTATCTCTGTCGTTGCAGCCCTCTGATGCTCCCTGCTGCCGGCGTCACAACAGTGTCTGCATGTTTCACAAATAGAGTTTGGAGAGACGTTGTCGGTGTCTGTATGTTGCTTATATTCTCCCAAACAGTGGGCGCTAAGGATCAGGGCACGGCAGACCATTGCAGCCATTGATCTCGAGCAGAAAAATAAAAATGCTTACAGCACCTGGTATTCCCAGGTGGTCACCCATCCAAGTACTAACCAGGCCCGACGCTGCTCAGCTTCCGAGATCAGACGAGATCGGGCGTGATCAGGGTGGTATGGCCGTACGCAAATGTTACCGGGTCCATACTACCTTTTATTCAGCAGGAGCACAAAAGGACTGAGAGCGCTGCCGTGGCCAGAGACGGGACTTGTACAGAAACAATGATTAGATCCATAATGAAGGAAAGCAATGCATAAAGACTTTATTCCATACTCAAAGTACCATATCAAAACGCAATGCAATACACTGCGTGTGCGGTTGAGTGATCTTTTGAAGAAATGTAGCGTTGCAACACCAGGGATAGACTGCAATGTATCTCTGTCGTTGCAGCCCTCTGATGCTCCCTGCTGCTGGCGTCACAACAGTGTCTGCATTTTTCACAAATAGAGTTTGGAGAGACGTTGTCAGTGTCTGTATGTTGCTTAAATTCTCCCAAACAGTGGGCGCTAAAGATCAGGGCACGGCAGACCATTGCAGCCATTGATCTCGAGCAGAAAAATAAATATGCTTACAGCACCTGGTATTCCCAGGCGGTCACCCATCCAAGTACTAACCAGGCCCGACCCTGCTTAGCTTCCGAGATCAGACGAGATCTGGCGTGTTCAGGGTGGTATGGCCGTAAGCGAGTATAGCCGCATCCAAAGTAGCTTTTAAACAGCAGGAGCACATAAGGACTGAGAGCGCTGCCGTGACCATAGACCAGACTTGTACAGAAACAATTATTAGATCAATAATGAAGGAAAGCAATGAATGAATACTTTATTCCGGACTCAAAGTACCATATCAAAACGCAATGCAATACACCGAGTTGGCGTGTGTGCTCGTTTGCGTGAACCTTTGAAGAAACATAGCGTTTCAAACGCTGCGATGGACTGCAGCAGGTCAAGCGAAGCAGTCATTCATAGCTCTTATTTCTTTACAACAACATGATCAGGGGAGAGCGCGAACGCAGTCCCCCACTACCAGAAATTATGCAATCGAGATTCCCACATTTGGGGAATTCGCACGGGTCAGCAACAGCCGCAGTGCAATGGCCGAGCCTCACCATGGGTGAACCACCTTCTTGATCATGGTATCTCCCTTGCCAGGTAAGTATGATTAGTACTCGTTCAGATGGGCTGAACGCTGCCCACGCGTGTTCCCTTGGAGAACGGTTGCAAAGAATTCGGAGATGTCTAGACTTTAAAGTCCGTGTTGCAGGGTTTATTTTCCAACAAGTGTGTGCAATTTGCTTGTTCTTAATACAGATTTAAACTGTTATCCATTTTATTTCATGTTGTTAGGTATCACAAAACGGAATGTAATACGACAAAGTAGGTACTATTTTAGCGGTTTGCAATTGATTCTCTTTTCCCCCAGGATAATTAAATATGTTCTATTATTTGCCATGCGGAGCCAGCCAGTCCTGTGCACGTATGCAAATTAGCCATGTGCACCTAACAGAAGAATGACGTAATGTTGAGAACGAGTCATACTAAAAAGGGAGAGCAATCGACAGCTAAACCAGACTGTATCAATCACACACTTTGGGTCCATTCTAACTTATGATAAGAGGCTAGTCTTTAAATCTTTGCAGTGACTGAATGTTTATGATAAAACGGATTGTTTTGCATTCGATGAGTGTGTGCGACTGTGCGTTTGTCATTTCCGGCTTCGGCATACCGCATGGTAATGAAGGCCTCGTGGAGAGTTGCTTTCTTAGTGAAGCAGCCTCGCCTTGGAGTTGGATGAGTTGGAGTGATATAAGTTGTCAGTGTCTGTATGTTGCTTAAATTCTCCCAAACAGTGGGCGCTAAAGATCTCTGCCCGTATGCAAATTAGCCATGTGCGCCTAACAGAAGAATGACGTAATGTTGAGAACGAGTCATACTAAAAACCGAGAGCAAGCGAAAGCTAAACCAGACTGTATCAATCACACACTTTGGGTCCATTCTAACTTTTGATAAGAGGCTAGTCTTTAAATCTTTGCAGTGACTGAATGTTGATGATAAAACGGATTGTTTTGCATAAGATGAGTGTGTGCGACTGTGTGTTTGTCATTTCCGGCTTCGGCATACCGCATGGTCATGAAGGCCTCGTGGTGAGTTACTTTCTTAGTGAAGCAGCTTAGCCTTACAGTTGGATAAGTTGGAGTGATTGGAGTTTATTTTTCACAGTGAGAGAGGGGTGCACCGGTCCTGGAGGTACTGCAATACCAGGTCGATGCGTGGAGTGGACGGAGCAAGCCCCTATTCCATCTCCCAGTTCCAAAAAACAATTTAATATATGGTCCCCGGGTAGGGGACGTATCAGATATTAAACTGATAAGAACAGATACTACACTTGATCTTAGCCAAAAGGCCGAGAAGCGATGCCCACACATGCTCAGACCAAGAGTCCAGCTTCCCAAACACGTCGCTCCACTTAGCGGTTTGACAGACGACGACAAAACAAATAGAAGACCAGTCACCCTGTGTGCGTGTTTGTGAAAGCTGAAGAAAAATGCCGAGGTCGCTGCATCTCTCTGCTGGTCCCTGCTGCCAGCGTCACTAGTGTGTCTGCATGTTTCTCAAATAGAGTTTGGAGAGACGTTGTCAGTGTCTGTATGTTGCTTAAATTCTCCCAAACAGTGGGCGCTAAAGATCACGGCACGGCAGGCCATTGCAGCCAATGAGCTCGAGTTGAAAAATAAATGTGCTTACAGCACCAGGTGGTCCCCCATCGATGTAGTAACCAGGCCCGACCCTGCTTAGCTTCCGAGATCAGACGAGATCGGGCATGATCAGGCTGTTATGGCCGTAAACTCACATTTCCGGGTCCATACTAGGTTTTATACAGCAGGAGCACATAAGGACTGAGGGTGCTGCCGTGGCCAGAGACGGGACTTGTACAGAAACAATGATTACATCCATAATGAAGGAAAGCAATGCATAAAGACTTTATTCCAGACTCAATGTACCATATCAAAACGTAATGCAATACACTGCGTGTGCGGTTGAGTGATCTTTTGAAGAAATGTAGCGTTGCAACACCAGGGATAGACTGCAATGTATCTCTGTCGTTGCAGCCCTCTGATGCTCCCTGCTGCCGGCGTCACAACAGTGTCTGCATGTTTCACAAATAGAGTTTGGAGAGACGTTGTCAGTGTCTGTATGTTGCTTAAATTCTCCCAAACAGTGGGCGCTAAGGATCAGGGCACGGCAGACCATTGCAGCCATTGATCTCGAGCAGAAAAATAAAAAAGCTTACAGCACCTGGTATTCCCAGGCGGTCACCCATCCAAGTACTAACCAGGCCCGACCCTGCTTAGCTTCCGAGATCAGACGAGACCGGGCGTGATCAGGGTGGTATGGCCGTACGCAAATGTTACCGGGTCCATACTACCTTTTATTCAGCAGGAGCACAAAAGGACTGAGAGCGCTGCCGTGGCCAGAGACGGGACTTGTACAGAAACAATGATTAGATCCATAATGAAGGAAAGCAATGCATAAAGACTTTATTCCATACTCAAAGTACCATATCAAAACGCAATGCAATACACTGCGTGTGCGGTTGAGTGATCTTTTGAAGAAATGTTGCGTTGCAACACCAGGGATAGACTGCAATGTATCTCTGTCGTTGCAGCCCTCTGATGCTCCCTGCTGCCGGCGTCACAACAGTGTCTGCATGTTTCACAAATAGAGTTTGGAGAGACGTTGTCGGTGTCTGTATGTTGCTTAAATTCTCCCAAACAGTGGGCGCTAAGGATCAGGGCACGGCAGACCATTGCAGCCATTGATCTCGAGCAGAAAAATAAAAATGCTTACAGCACCTGGTATTCCCAGGCGGTCACCCATCCAAGTACTAACCAGGCCCGACCCTGCTTAGCTTCCGAGATCAGACGAGACCGGGCGTGATCAGGGTGGTATGGCCGTACGCAAATGTTACCGGGTCCATACTACCTTTTATTCAGCAGGAGCACAAAAGGACTGAGAGCGCTGCCGTGGCCAGAGACGGGACTTGTACAGAAACAATGATTAGATCCATAATGAAGGAAAGCAATGCATAAAGACTTTATTCCATACTCAAAGTACCATATCAAAACGCAATGCAATACACTGCGTGTGCGGTTGAGTGATCTTTTGAAGAAATGTAACGTTGCAACACCAGGGATGGACTGCAATGTATCTCTGTCGTTGCAGCCCTCTGATGCTCCCTGCTGCCGGCGTCACAACAGTGTCTGCATGTTTCACAAATAGAGTTTGGAGAGACGTTGTCGGTGTCTGTATGTTGCTTATATTCTCCCAAACAGTGGGCGCTAAGGATCAGGGCACGGCAGACCATTGCAGCCATTGATCTCGAGCAGAAAAATAAAAATGCTTACAGCACCTGGTATTCCCAGGCGGTCACCCATCCAAGTACTAACCAGGCCCGACCCTGCTTAGCTTCCGAGATCAGACGAGATCGGGCGTGATCAGGGTGGTATGGCCGTACGCAAATGTTACCGGGTCCATACTACCTTTTATTCAGCAGGAGCACAAAAGGACTGAGAGCGCTGCCGTGGCCAGAGACGGGACTTGTACAGAAACAATGATTAGATCCATAATGAAGGAAAGCAATGCATAAAGACTTTATTCCATACTCAAAGTACCATATCAAAACGCAATGCAATACACTGCGTGTGCGGTTGAGTGATCTTTTGAAGAAATGTAGCGTTGCAACACCAGGGATAGACTGCAATGTATCTCTGTCGTTGCAGCCCTCTGATGCTCCCTGCTGCCGGCGTCACAACAGTGTCTGCATGTTTAACAAATAGAGTTTGGAGAGACGTTGTCAGTGTCTGTATGTTGCTTAAATTCTCCCAAACAGTGGGCGCTAAAGATCAGGGCACGGCAGACCATTGCAGCCATTGATCTCGAGCAGAAAAATAAATATGCTTACAGCACCTGGTATTCCCAGGCGGTCACCCAACCAAGTACTAACCAGGCCCGACCCTGCTTAGCTTCCGAGATCAGACGAGATCGGGCGTGATCAGGGTGGTATGGCCGTACGCAAATTTTACCGGGTCCATACTACCTTTTATTCAGCAGGAGCACAAAAGGACTGAGCGCGCTGCCGTGGCCAGAGACGGGACTTGTACAGAAACAATGATTAGATCCATAATGAAGGAAAGCAATGCATAAAGACTTTATTCCATACTCAAAGTACCATATCAAAACGCAATGCAATACACTGCGTGTGCGGTTGAGTGATCTTTTGAAGAAATGTAGCGTTGCAACACCAGGGATAGACTGCAATGTATCTCTGTCGCTGCAGCCCTCTGATGCTCCCTGCTGCCGGCGTCACAACAGTGTCTGCATTTTTCACAAATAGAGTTTGGAGAGACGTTGTCAGTGTCTGTATGTTGCTTAAATTCTCCCAAACAGTGGGCGCTAAAGATCAGGGCACGGCAGACCATTGCAGCCATTGATCTCGAGCAGAAAAATAAATATGCTTACAGCACCTGGTATTCCCAGGCGGTCACCCATCCAAGTACTAACCAGGCCCGACCCTGCTTAGCTTCCGAGATCAGACGAGATCGGGCGTGATCAGTGTGGTTTGGCCGTACGCAAATGTTACCGGGTCCATACTACCTTTTATTCAGCAGGAGCACAAAAGGACTGAGAGCGCTGCCGTGGCCAGAGACGGGACTTGTACAGAAACAATGATTAGATCCATAATGAAGGAAAGCAATGCATAAAGACTTTATTCCATACTCAAAGTACCATATCAAAACGCAATGCAATACACTGCGTGTGCGGTTGAGTGATCTTTTGAAGAAATGTAGCGTTGCAACACCAGGGATAGACTGCAATGTATCTCTGTCGTTGCAGCCCTCTGATGCTCCCTGCTGCCGGCGTCACAACAGTGTCTGCATTTTTCACAAATAGAGTTTGGAGAGACGTTGTCAGTGTCTGTATGTTGCTTAAATTCTCCCAAACAGTGGGCGCTAAGGATCAGGGCACGGCAGACCATTGCAGCCATTGATCTCGAGCAGAAAAATAAAAAAGCTTACAGCACCTGGTATTCCCAGGCGGTCACCCATCCAAGTACTAACCAGGCCCGACCCTGCTTAGCTTCCGAGATCAGACGAGACCGGGCGTGATCAGGGTGGTATGGCCGTACGCAAATGTTACCGGGTCCATACTACCTTTTATTCAGCAGGAGCACAAAAGGACTGAGAGCGCTGCCGTGGCCAGAGACGGGACTTGTACAGAAACAATGATTAGATCCATAATGAAGGAAAGCAATGCATAAAGACTTTATTCCATACTCAAAGTACCATATCAAAACGCAATGCAATACACTGCGTGTGCGGTTGAGTGATCTTTTGAAGAAATGTTGCGTTGCAACACCAGGGATAGACTGCAATGTATCTCTGTCGTTGCAGCCCTCTGATGCTCCCTGCTGCCGGCGTCACAACAGTGTCTGCATGTTTCACAAATAGAGTTTGGAGAGACGTTGTCGGTGTCTGTATGTTGCTTATATTCTCCCAAACAGTGGGCGCTAAGGATCAGGGCACGGCAGACCATTGCAGCCATTGATCTCGAGCAGAAAAATAAAAATGCTTACAGCACCTGGTATTCCCAGGCGGTCACCCATCCAAGTACTAACCAGGCCCGACCCTGCTTAGCTTCTGAGATCAGACGAGATCGGGCGTGATCAGGGTGGTATGGCCGTACGCAAATGTTACCGGGTCCATACTACCTTTTATTCAGCAGGAGCACAAAAGGACTGAGAGCGCTGCCGTGGCCAGAGACGGGACTTGTACAGAAACAATGATTAGATCCATAATGAAGGAAAGCAATGCATAAAGACTTTATTCCATACTCAAAGTACCATATCAAAACTCAATGCAATACACTGCGTGTGCGGTTGAGTGATCTTTTGAAGAAATGTAGCGTTGCAACACCAGGGATAGACTGTAATGTATCTCTGTCGTTGCAGCCCTCTGATGCTCCCTGCTGCCGGCGTCACAACAGTGTCTGCATGTTTCACAAATAGAGTTTGGAGAGACGTTGTCAGTGTCTGTATGTTGCTTAAATTCTCCCAAACAGTGGGCGCTAAGGATCAGGGCACGGCAGACCATTGCAGCCATTGATCTCGAGCAGAAAAATAATTATGCTTACAGCACCTGGTATTCCCAGGCGGTCACCCATCCAAGTACTAACCAGGCCCGACCCTGCTTAGCTTCCGAGATCAGACGAGATCGGGCGTGATCAGGGTGGTATGGCCGTACGCAAATGTTACCGGGTCCATACTACCTTTTATTCAGCAGGAGCACAAAAGGACTGAGAGCGCTGCCGTGGCCAGAGACGGGACTTGTACAGAAACAATGATTAGATCCATAATGAAGGAAAGCAATGCATAAAGACTTTATTCCATACTCAAAGTACCATATCAAAACGCAATGCAATACACTGCGTGTGCGGTTGAGTGATCTTTTGAAGAAATGTAGCGTTGCAACACCAGGGATAGACTGCAATGTATCTCTGTCGTTGCAGCCCTCTGATGCTCCCTGCTGCCGGCGTCACAACAGTGTCTGCATGTTTCACAAATAGAGTTTGGAGAGACGTTGTCGGTGTCTGTATGTTGCTTATATTCTCCCAAACAGTGGGCGCTAAGGATCAGGGCACGGCAGACCATTGCAGCCATTGATCTCGAGCAGAAAAATAATTATGCTTACAGCACCTGGTATTCCCAGGCGGTCTCCCATCCAAGTACTAACCAGGCCCGACCCTGCTTAGCTTCCGAGATCAGACGAGATCGGGCTTGATCAGGGTGGTATGGCCGTATCCAAATGTTACCGGGTCCATACTAGCTTTCACACAGCAGGAGCACATAAGGACTGAGAGCGCTGCCGTGGCCAGAGACGGGACTTGTACAGAAACAATGATTAGATCCATAATGAAGGAAAGCAATGCATAAAGACTTTATTCCATACTCAAAGTACCATATCAAAACGCAATGCAATACACTGCGTGTGCGGTTGAGTGATCTTTTGAAGAAATGTAGCGTTGCAACACCAGGGATAGACTGCAATGTATCTCTGTCGTTGCAGCCCTCTGATGCTCCCTGCTGCCGGCGTCACAACAGTGTCTGCATGTTTCACAAATAGAGTTTGGAGAGACGTTGTCGGTGTCTGTATGTTGCTTATATTCTCCCAAACAGTGGGCGCTAAGGATCAGGGCACGGCAGACCATTGCAGCCATTGATCTCGAGCAGAAAAATAATTATGCTTACAGCACCTGGTATTCCCAGGCGGTCACCCATCCAAGTACTAACCAGGCCCGACCCTGCTTAGCTTCCGAGATCAGACGAGATCGGGGGTGATCAGTGTGGTTTGGCCGTACGCAAATGTTACCGGGTCCATACTACCTTTTATTCAGCAGGAGCACAAAAGGACTGAGAGCGCTGCCGTGGCCAGAGACGGGACTTGTACAGAAACAATGATTAGATCCATAATGAAGGAAAGCAATGCATAAAGACTTTATTCCATACTCAAAGTACCATATCAAAACGCAATGCAATACACTGCGTGTGCGGTTGAGTGATCTTTTGAAGAAATGTAGCGTTGCAACACCAGGGATAGACTGCAATGTATCTCTGTCGTTGCAGCCCTCTGATGCTCCCTGCTGCCGGCGTCACAACAGTGTCTGCATGTTTAACAAATAGAGTTTGGAGAGACGTTGTCAGTGTCTGTATGTTGCTTAAATTCTCCCAAACAGTGGGCGCTAAAGATCAGGGCACGGCAGACCATTGCAGCCATTGATCTCGAGCAGAAAAATAAAAATGCTTACAGCACCTGGTATTCCCAGGCGGTCACCCATCCAAGTACTAACCAGGCCCGACCCTGCTTAGCTTCCGAGATCAGACGAGATCGGGCGTGATCAGGGTGGTATGGCCGTACGCAAATGTTCCCGGGTCCATACTACCTTTTATTCAGCAGGAGCACAAAAGGACAGAGCGCTGCCGTGGCCAGAGACGGGACTTGTACAGAAACAATGATTAGATCCATAATGAAGGAAAGCAATGCATAAAGACTTTATTCCATACTCAAAGTACCATATCAAAACGCAATGCAATACACTGCGTGTGCGGTTGAGTGATCTTTTGAAGAAATGTAGCGTTGCAACACCAGGGATAGACTGCAATGTATCTCTGTCGTTGCAGCCCTCTGATGCTCCCTGCTGCCGGCGTCACAACAGTGTCTGCATTTTTCACAAATAGAGTTTGGAGAGACGTTGTCAGTGTCTGTATGTTGCTTAAATTCTCCCAAACAGTGGGCGCTAAAGATCTCTGCCCGTATGCAAATTAGCCATGTGCGCCTAACAGAAGAATGACGTAATGTTGAGAACGAGTCATACTAAAAACCGAGAGCAAGCGAAAGCTAAACCAGACTGTATCAATCACACACTTGGGGTCCATTCTAACTTTTGATAAGAGGCTAGTCTTTAAATCTTTGCAGTGACTGAATGTTGATGATAAAACGGATTGTTTTGCATAAGATGAGTGTGTGCGACTGTGTGTTTGTCATTTCCGGCTTCGGCATACCGCATGGTCATGAAGGCCTCGTGGTGAGTTACTTTCTTTGTGAAGCAGCTTAGCCTTACAGTTGGATAAGTTGGAGTGATTGGAGTTTATTTTTCACAGTGAGAGAGGGGTGCACCGGTCCTGGAGGTACTGCAATACCAGGTCGATGCGTGGAGTGGACGGAGCAAGCCCCTATTCCATCTCCCAGTTCCAAAAAACAATTTAATATATGGTCCCCGGGTAGGGGACGTATCAGATATTAAACTGATAAGAACAGATACTACACTTGATCTTAGCCAAAAGGCCGAGAAGCGATGCCCACACATGCTCAGACCAAGAGTCCAGCTTCCCAAACACGTCGCTCCACTTAGCGGTTTGACAGACGACGACAAAACAAATAGAAGACCAGTCACCCTGTGTGCGTGTTTGTGAAAGCTGAAGAAAAATGCCGAGGTCGCTGCATCTCTCTGCTGGTCCCTGCTGCCAGCGTCACTAGTGTGTCTGCATGTTTCTCAAATAGAGTTTGGAGAGACGTTGTCAGTGTCTGTATGTTGCTTAAATTCTCCCAAACAGTGGGCGCTAAAGATCACGGCACGGCAGGCCATTGCAGCCAATGAGCTCGAGTTGAAAAATAAATGTGCTTACAGCACCAGGTGGTCCCCCATCGATGTAGTAACCAGGCCCGACCCTGCTTAGCTTCCGAGATCAGACGAGATCGGGCATGATCAGGCTGTTATGGCCGTAAACTAACATTTCCGGGTCCATACTAGGTTTTATACAGCAGGAGCACATAAGGACTGAGGGTGCTGCCGTGGCCAGAGACGGGACTTGTACAGAAACAATGATTAGATCCATAATGAAGGAAAGCAATGCATAAAGACTTTATTCCATACTCAAAGTACCATATCAAAACGCAATGCAATACACTGCGTGTGCGGTTGAGTGATCTTTTGAAGAAATGTTGCGTTGCAACACCAGGGATAGACTGCAATGTATCTCTGTCGTTGCAGCCCTCTGATGCTCCCTGCTGCCGGCGTCACAACAGTGTCTGCATGTTTCACAAATAGAGTTTGGAGAGACGTTGTCGGTGTCTGTATGTTGCTTATATTCTCCCAAACAGTGGGCGCTAAGGATCAGGGCACGGCAGACCATTGCAGCCATTGATCTCGAGCAGAAAAATAAAAGTGCTTACAGCACCTGGTATTCCCAGGCGGTCACCCATCCAAGTACTAACCAAGCCCGACCCTGCTTAGCTTCCGAGATCAGACGAGACCGGGCGTGATCAGGGTGGTATGGCCGTACGCAAATGTTACCGGGTCCATACTACCTTTTATTCAGCAGGAGCACAAAAGGACTGAGAGCGCTGCCGTGGCCAGAGACGGGACTTGTACAGAAACAATGATTAGATCCATAATGAAGGAAAGCAATGCATAAAGACTTTATTCCATACTCAAAGTACCATATCAAAACGCAATGCAATACACTGCGTGTGCGGTTGAGTGATCTTTTGAAGAAATGTAGCGTTGCAACACCAGGGATAGACTGCAATGTATCTCTGTCGTTGCAGCCCTCTGATGCTCCCTGCTGCCGGCGTCACAACAGTGTCTGCATGTTTCACAAATAGAGTTTGGAGAGACGTTGTCAGTGTCTGTATGTTGCTTAAATTCTCCCAAACAGTGGGCGCTAAGGATCAGGGCACCGCAGATCATTGCAGCCATTGATCTCGAGCAGAAAAATAAAAATGCTTACAGCACCTGGTATTCCCAGGCGGTCACCCATCCAAGTACTAACCAGGCCCGACCCTGCTTAGCTTCCGAGATCAGACGAGATCGGGCGTGATCAGGGTGGTATGGCCGTACGCAAATGTTACCGGGTCCATACTACCTTTTATTCAGCAGGAGCACAAAAGGACTGAGAGCGCTGCCGTGGCCAGAGACGGGACTTGTACAGAAACAATGATTAGATCCATAATGAAGGAAAGCAATGCATAAAGACTTTATTCCATACTCAAAGTACCATATCAAAACGCAATGCAATACACTGCGTGTGCGGTTGAGTGATCTTTTGAAGAAATGTAGCGTTGCAACACCAGGGATAGACTGCAATGTATCTCTGTCGTTGCAGCCCTCTGATGCTCCCTGCTGCCGGCGTCACAACAGTGTCTGCATTTTTCACAAATAGAGTTTGGAGAGACGTTGTCAGTGTCTGTATGTTGCTTAAATTCTCCCAAACAGTGGGCGCTAAGGATCAGGGCACGGCAGACCATTGCAGCCATTGATCTCGAGCAGAAAAATAAAAATGCTTACAGCACCTGGTATTCCCAGGCGGTCACCCATCCAAGTACTAACCAGGCCCGACCCTGCTTAGCTTCCGAGATCAGACGAGATCGGGCGTGATCAGGGTGGTATGGCCGTACGCAAATGTTACCGGGTCCATACTACCTTTTATTCAGCAGGAGCACAAAAGGACTGAGAGCGCTGCCGTGGCCAGAGACGGGACTTGTACAGAAACAATGATTAGATCCATAATGAAGGAAAGCAATGCATAAAGACTTTATTCCATACTCAAAGTACCATATCAAAACGCAATGCAATACACTGCGTGTGCGGTTGAGTGATCTTTTGAAGAAATGTAGCGTTGCAACACCAGGGATAGACTGTAATGTATCTCTGTCGTTGCAGCCCTCTGATGCTCCCTGCTGCCGGCGTCACAACAGTGTCTGCATGTTTCACAAATAGAGTTTGGAGAGACGTTGTCAGTGTCTGTATGTTGCTTAAATTCTCCCAAACAGTGGGCGCTAAAGATCAGGGCACGGCAGACCATTGCAGCCATTGATCTCGAGCAGAAAAATAAAAATGCTTACAGCACCTGGTATTCCCAGGCGGTCACCCATCCAAGTACTAACCAGGCCCGACCCTGCTTAGCTTCCGAGATCAGACGAGATCGGGCGTGATCAGGGTGGTATGGCCGTACGCAAATGTTACCGGGTCCATACTACCTTTTATTCAGCAGGAGCACAAAAGGACTGAGAGCGCTGCCGTGGCCAGAGACGGGACTTGTACAGAAACAATGATTAGATCCATAATGAAGGAAAGCAATGCATAAAGACTTTATTCCATACTCAAAGTACCATATCAAAACGCAATGCAATACACTGCGTGTGCGGTTGAGTGATCTTTTGAAGAAATGTAGCGTTGCAACACCAGGGATAGACTGCAATGTATCTCTGTCGTTGCAGCCCTCTGATGCTCCCTGCTGCCGGCGTCACAACAGTGTCTGCATGTTTCACAAATAGAGTTTGGAGAGACGTTGTCGGTGTCTGTATGTTGCTTATATTCTCCCAAACAGTGGGCGCTAAGGATCAGGGCACGGCAGACCATTGCAGCCATTGATCTCGAGCAGAAAAATAATTATGCTTACAGCACCTGGTATTCCCAGGCGGTCACCCATCCAAGTACTGACCAGGCCCGACCCTGCTTAGCTTCCGAGATCAGACGAGATCGGGCGTGATCAGGGTGGTATGGCCGTACGCAAATGTTACCGGGTCCATACTACCTTTTATTCAGCAGGAGCACAAAAGGACTGAGAGCGCTGCCGTGGCCAGAGACGGGACTTGTACAGAAACAATGATTAGATCCATAATGAAGGAAAGCAATGCATAAAGACTTTATTCCATACTCAAAGTACCATATGAAAACGCAATGCAATACACTGCGTGTGCGGTTGAGTGATCTTTTGAAGAAATGTAGCGTTGCAACACCAGGGATAGACTGCAATGTATCTCTGTCGTTGCAGCCCTCTGATGCTCCCTGCTGCCGGCGTCACAACAGTGTCTGCATGTTTCACAAATAGAGTTTGGAGAGACGTTGTCGGTGTCTGTATGTTGATTAAATTCTCCCAAACAGTGGGCGCTAAGGATCAGGGCACGGCAGACCATTGCAGCCATTGATCTCGAGCAGAAAAATAAAAGAGCTTACAGCACCTGGTATTCCCAGGCGGTCACCCATCCAAGTACTAACCAGGCCCGACCCTGCTTAGCTTCCGAGATCAGACGAGATCGGGCGTGATCAGGGTGGTATGGCCGTACGCAAATGTTACCGGGTCCATACTACCTTTTATTCAGCAGGAGCACAAAAGGACTGAGAGCGCTGCCGTGGCCAGAGACGGGACTTGTACAGAAACAATGATTAGATCCATAATGAAGGAAAGCAATGCATAAAGACTTTATTCCATACTCAAAGTACCATATGAAAACGCAATGCAATACACTGCGTGTGCGGTTGAGTGATCTTTTGAAGAAATGTAGCGTTGCAACACCAGGGATAGACTGTAATGTATCTCTGTCGTTGCAGCCCTCTGATGCTCCCTGCTGCCGGCGTCACAACAGTGTCTGCATGTTTCACAAATAGAGTTTGGAGAGACGTTGTCAGTGTCTGTATGTTGCTTAAATTCTCCCAAACAGTGGGCGCTAAAGATCTCTGCCCGTATGCAAATTAGCCATGTGCGCCTAACAGAAGAATGACGTAATGTTGAGAACGAGTCATACTAAAAACCGAGAGCAAGCGAAAGCTAAACCAGACTGTATCAATCACACACTTTGGGTCCATTCTAACTTTTGATAAGAGGCTAGTCTTTAAATCTTTGCAGTGACTGAATGTTGATGATAAAACGGATTGTTTTGCATAAGATGAGTGTGTGCGACTGTGTGTTTGTCATTTCCGGCTTCGGCATACCGCATGGTCATGAAGGCCTCGTGGTGAGTTACTTTCTTAGTGAAGCAGCTTAGCCTTACAGTTGGATAAGTTGGAGTGATTGGAGTTTATTTTTCACAGTGAGAGAGGGGTGCACCGGTCCTGGAGGTACTGCAATACCAGGTCGATGCGTGGAGTGGACGGAGCAAGCCCCTATTCCATCTCCCAGTTCCAAAAAACAATTTAATATATGGTCCCCGGGTAGGGGACGTATCAGATATTAAACTGATAAGAACAGATACTACACTTGATCTTAGCCAAAAGGCCGAGAAGCGATGCCCACACATGCTCAGACCAAGAGTCCAGCTTCCCAAACACGTCGCTCCACTTAGCGGTTTGACAGACGACGACAAAACAAATAGAAGACCAGTCACCCTGTGTGCGTGTTTGTGAAAGCTGAAGAAAAATGCCGAGGTCGCTGCATCTCTCTGCTGGTCCCTGCTGCCAGCGTCACTAGTGTGTCTGCATGTTTCTCAAATAGAGTTTGGAGAGACGTTGTCAGTGTCTGTATGTTGCTTAAATTCTCCCAAACAGTGGGCGCTAAAGATCACGGCACGGCAGGCCATTGCAGCCAATGAGCTCGAGTTGAAAAATAAATGTGCTTACAGCACCAGGTGGTCCCCCATCGATGTAGTAACCAGGCCCGACCCTGCTTAGCTTCCGAGATCAGACGAGATCGGGCATGATCAGGCTGTTATGGCCGTAAACTAACATTTCCGGGTCCATACTAGGTTTTATACAGCAGGAGCACATAAGGACTGAGGGTGCTGCCGTGGCCAGAGACGGGACTTGTACAGAAACAATGATTAGATCCATAATGAAGGAAAGCAATGCATAAAGACTTTATTCCATACTCAAAGTACCATATCAAAACGCAATGCAATACACTGCGTGTGCGGTTGAGTGATCTTTTGAAGAAATGTTGCGTTGCAACACCAGGGATAGACTGCAATGTATCTCTGTCGTTGCAGCCCTCTGATGCTCCCTGCTGCCGGCGTCACAACAGTGTCTGCATGTTTCACAAATAGAGTTTGGAGAGACGTTGTCGGTGTCTGTATGTTGCTTATATTCTCCCAAACAGTGGGCGCTAAGGATCAGGGCACGGCAGACCATTGCAGCCATTGATCTCGAGCAGAAAAATAAAAGTGCTTACAGCACCTGGTATTCCCAGGCGGTCACCCATCCAAGTACTAACCAAGCCCGACCCTGCTTAGCTTCCGAGATCAGACGAGACCGGGCGTGATCAGGGTGGTATGGCCGTACGCAAATGTTACCGGGTCCATACTACCTTTTATTCAGCAGGAGCACAAAAGGACTGAGAGCGCTGCCGTGGCCAGAGACGGGACTTGTACAGAAACAATGATTAGATCCATAATGAAGGAAAGCAATGCATAAAGACTTTATTCCATACTCAAAGTACCATATCAAAACGCAATGCAATACACTGCGTGTGCGGTTGAGTGATCTTTTGAAGAAATGTAGCGTTGCAACACCAGGGATAGACTGCAATGTATCTCTGTCGTTGCAGCCCTCTGATGCTCCCTGCTGCCGGCGTCACAACAGTGTCTGCATGTTTCACAAATAGAGTTTGGAGAGACGTTGTCAGTGTCTGTATGTTGCTTAAATTCTCCCAAACAGTGGGCGCTAAGGATCAGGGCACGGCAGATCATTGCAGCCATTGATCTCGAGCAGAAAAATAAAAATGCTTACAGCACCTGGTATTCCCAGGCGGTCACCCATCCAAGTACTAACCAGGCCCGACCCTGCTTAGCTTCCGAGATCAGAAGAGATCGGGCGTGATCAGGGTGGTATGGCCGTACGCAAATGTTACCGGGTCCATACTACCTTTTATTCAGCAGGAGCACAAAAGGACTGAGAGCGCTGCCGTGGCCAGAGACGGGACTTGTACAGAAACAATGATTAGATCCATAATGAAGGAAAGCAATGCATAAAGACTTTATTCCATACTCAAAGTACCATATCAAAACGCAATGCAATACACTGCGTGTGCGGTTGAGTGATCTTTTGAAGAAATGTAGCGTTGCAACACCAGGGATAGACTGCAATGTATCTCTGTCGTTGCAGCCCTCTGATGCTCCCTGCTGCCGGCGTCACAACAGTGTCTGCATTTTTCACAAATAGAGTTTGGAGAGACGTTGTCAGTGTCTGTATGTTGCTTAAATTCTCCCAAACAGTGGGCGCTAAGGATCAGGGCACGGCAGATCATTGCAGCCATTGATCTCGAGCAGAAAAATAAAAATGCTTACAGCACCTGGTATTCCCAGGCGGTCACCCATCCAAGTACTAACCAGGCCCGACCCTGCTTAGCTTCCGAGATCAGACGAGATCGGGCGTGATCAGGGTGGTATGGCCGTACGCAAATGTTACCGGGTCCATACTACCTTTTATTCAGCAGGAGCACAAAAGGACTGAGAGCGCTGCCGTGGCCAGAGACGGGACTTGTACAGAAACAATGATTAGATCCATAATGAAGGAAAGCAATGCATAAAGACTTTATTCCATACTCAAAGTACCATATCAAAACGCAATGCAATACACTGCGTGTGCGGTTGAGTGATCTTTTGAAGAAATGTAGCGTTGCAACACCAGGGATAGACTGTAATGTATCTCTGTCGTTGCAGCCCTCTGATGCTCCCTGCTGCCGGCGTCACAACAGTGTCTGCATGTTTCACAAATAGAGTTTGGAGAGACGTTGTCAGTGTCTGTATGTTGCTTAAATTCTCCCAAACAGTGGGCGCTAAAGATCAGGGCACGGCAGACCATTGCAGCCGTTGATCTCGAGCAGAAAAATAAAAATGCTTACAGCACCTGGTATTCCCAGGCGGTCACCCATCCAAGTACTAACCAGGCCCGACCCTGCTTAGCTTCCGAGATCAGACGAGATCGGGCGTGATCAGGGTGGTATGGCCGTACGCAAATGTTACCGGGTCCATACTACCTTTTATTCAGCAGGAGCACAAAAGGACTGAGAGCGCTGCCGTGGCCAGAGACGGGACTTGTACAGAAACAATGATTAGATCCATAATGAAGGAAAGCAATGCATAAAGACTTTATTCCATACTCAAAGTACCATATGAAAACGCAATGCAATACACTGCGTGTGCGGTTGAGTGATCTTTTGAAGAAATGTAGCGTTGCAACACCAGGGATAGACTGCAATGTATCTCTGTCGTTGCAGCCCTCTGATGCTCCCTGCTGCCGGCGTCACAACAGTGTCTGCATGTTTCACAAATAGAGTTTGGAGAGACGTTGTCGGTGTCTGTATGTTGCTTATATTCTCCCAAACAGTGGGCGCTAAGGATCAGGGCACGGCAGACCATTGCAGCCATTGATCTCGAGCAGAAAAATAATTATGCTTACAGCACCTGGTATTCCCAGGCGGTCACCCATCCAAATACTAACCAGGCCCGACCCTGCTTAGCTTCCGAGATCACACGAGATCGGGCGTGATCAGGGTGGTATGGCCGTACGCAAATGTTACCGGGTCCATACTACCTTTTATTCAGCAGGAGCACAAAAGGACTGAGAGCGCTGCCGTGGCCAGAGACGGGACTTGTACAGAAACAATGATTAGATCCATAATGAAGGAAAGCAATGCATAAAGACTTTATTCCATACTCAAAGTACCATATGAAAACGCAATGCAATACACTGCGTGTGCGGTTGAGTGATCTTTTGAAGAAATGTAGCGTTGCAACACCAGGGATAGACTGTAATGTATCTCTGTCGTTGCAGCCCTCTGATGCTCCCTGCTGCCGGCGTCACAACAGTGTCTGCATGTTTCACAAATAGAGTTTGGAGAGACGTTGTCAGTGTCTGTATGTTGCTTAAATTCTCCCAAACAGTGGGCGCTAAGGATCAGGGCACGGCAGACCATTGCAGCCATTGATCTCGAGCAGAAAAATAATTATGCTTACAGCACCTGGTATTCCCAGGCGGTCACCCATCCAAGTACTGACCAGGCCCGACCCTGCTTAGCTTCCGAGATCAGACGAGATCGGGCGTGATCAGGGTGGTATGGCCGTACGCAAATGTTACCGGGTCCATACTACCTTTTATTCAGCAGGAGCACAAAAGGACTGAGAGCGCTGCCGTGGCCAGAGACGGGACTTGTACAGAAACAATGATTAGATCCATAATGAAGGAAAGCAATGCATAAAGACTTTATTCCATACTCAAAGTACCATATGAAAACGCAATGCAATACACTGCGTGTGCGGTTGAGTGATCTTTTGAAGAAATGTAGCGTTGCAACACCAGGGATAGACTGCAATGTATCTCTGTCGTTGCAGCCCTCTGATGCTCCCTGCTGCCGGCGTCACAACAGTGTCTGCATGTTTCACAAATAGAGTTTGGAGAGACGTTGTCGGTGTCTGTATGTTGATTAAATTCTCCCAAACAGTGGGCGCTAAGGATCAGGGCACGGCAGACCATTGCAGCCATTGATCTCGAGCAGAAAAATAAAAGAGCTTACAGCACCTGGTATTCCCAGGCGGTCACCCATCCAAGTACTAACCAGGCCCGACCCTGCTTAGCTTCCGAGATCAGACGAGATCGGGCGTGATCAGGGTGGTATGGCCGTACGCAAATGTTACCGGGTCCATACTACCTTTTATTCAGCAGGAGCACAAAAGGACTGAGAGCGCTGCCGTGGCCAGAGACGGGACTTGTACAGAAACAATGATTAGATCCATAATGAAGGAAAGCAATGCATAAAGACTTTATTCCATACTCAAAGTACCATATGAAAACGCAATGCAATACACTGCGTGTGCGGTTGAGTGATCTTTTGAAGAAATGTAGCGTTGCAACACCAGGGATAGACTGTAATGTATCTCTGTCGTTGCAGCCCTCTGATGCTCCCTGCTGCCGGCGTCACAACAGTGTCTGCATGTTTCACAAATAGAGTTTGGAGAGACGTTGTCAGTGTCTGTATGTTGCTTAAATTCTCCCAAACAGTGGGCGCTAAAGATCTCTGCCCGTATGCAAATTAGCCATGTGCGCCTAACAGAAGAATGACGTAATGTTGAGAACGAGTCATACTAAAAACCGAGAGCAAGCGAAAGCTAAACCAGACTGTATCAATCACACACTTTGGGTCCATTCTAACTTTTGATAAGAGGCTAGTCTTTAAATCTTTGCAGTGACTGAATGTTGATGATAAAACGGATTGTTTTGCATAAGATGAGTGTGTGCGACTGTGTGTTTGTCATTTCCGGCTTCGGCATACCGCATGGTCATGAAGGCCTCGTGGTGAGTTACTTTCTTAGTGAAGCAGCTTAGCCTTACAGTTGGATAAGTTGGAGTGATTGGAGTTTATTTTTCACAGTGAGAGAGGGGTGCACCGGTCCTGGAGGTACTGCAATACCAGGTCGATGCGTGGAGTGGACGGAGCAAGCCCCTATTCCATCTTCCAGTTCCAAAAAACAATTTAATATATGGTCCCCGGGTAGGGGACGTATCAGATATTAAACTGATAAGAACAGATACTACACTTGATCTTAGCCAAAAGGCCGAGAAGCGATGCCCACACATGCTCAGACCAAGAGTCCAGCTTCCCAAACACGTCGCTCCACTTAGCGGTTTGACAGACGACGACAAAACAAATAGAAGACCAGTCACCCTGTGTGCGTGTTTGTGAAAGCTGAAGAAAAATGCCGAGGTCGCTGCATCTCTCTGCTGGTCCCTGCTGCCAGCGTCACCAGTGTGTCTGCATGTTTCTCAAATAGAGTTTGAAGAGACGTTGTCAGTGTCTGTATGTTGCTTAAATTCTCCCAAACAGTGGGCGCTAAAGATCACGGCACGGCAGGCCATTGCAGCCAATGAGCTCGAGTTGAAAAATAAATGTGCTTACAGCACCAGGTGGTCCCCCATCGATGTAGTAACCAGGCCCGACCCTGCTTAGCTTCCGAGATCAGACGAGATCGGGCGTGATCAGGGTGGTATGGCCGTACGCAAATGTTACCGGGTCCATACTACCTTTTATTCAGCAGGAGCACAAAAGGACTGAGAGCGCTGCCGTGGCCAGAGACGGGACTTGTACAGAAACAATGATTAGATCCATAATGAAGGAAAGCAATGCATAAAGACTTTATTCCATACTCAAAGTACCATATCAAAACGCAATGCAATACACTGCGTGTGCGGTTGAGTGATCTTTTGAAGAAATGTAGCGTTGCAACACCAGGGATAGACTGCAATGTATCTCTGTCGTTGCAGCCCTCTGATGCTCCCTGCTGCCGGCGTCACAACAGTGTCTGCATGTTTAACAAATAGAGTTTGGAGAGACGTTGTCAGTGTCTGTATGTTGCTTAAATTCTCCCAAACAGTGGGCGCTAAAGATCAGGGCACGGCAGACCATTGCAGCCATTGATCTCGAGCAGAAAAATAAATATGCTTACAGCACCTGGTATTCCCAGGCGGTCACCCATCCAAGTACTAACCAGGCCCGACCCTGCTTAGCTTCCGAGATCAGACGAGATCGGGCGTGATCAGGGTGGTATGGCCGTACGCAAATTTTACCGGGTCCATACTACCTTTTATTCAGCAGGAGCACAAAAGGACTGAGCGCGCTGCCGTGGCCAGAGACGGGACTTGTACAGAAACAATGATTAGATCCATAATGAAGGAAAGCAATGCATAAAGACTTTATTCCATACTCAAAGTACCATATCAAAACGCAATGCAATACACTGCGTGTGCGGTTGAGTGATCTTTTGAAGAAATGTAGCGTTGCAACACCAGGGATAGACTGCAATGTATCTCTGTCGTTGCAGCCCTCTGATGCTCCCTGCTGCCGGCGTCACAACAGTGTCTGCATTTTTCACAAATAGAGTTTGGAGAGACGTTGTCAGTGTCTGTATGTTGCTTAAATTCTCCCAAACAGTGGGCGCTAAAGATCAGGGCACGGCAGACCATTGCAGCCATTGATCTCGAGCAGAAAAATAAATATGCTTACAGCACCTGGTATTCCCAGGCGGTCACCCATCCAAGTACTAACCAGGCCCGACCCTGCTTAGCTTCCGAGATCAGACGAGATCGGGCGTGATCAGTGTGGTTTGGCCGTACGCAAATGTTACCGGGTCCATACTACCTTTTATTCAGCAGGAGCACAAAAGGACTGAGAGCGCTGCCGTGGCCAGAGACGGGACTTGTACAGAAACAATGATTAGATCCATAATGAAGGAAAGCAATGCATAAAGACTTTATTCCATACTCAAAGTACCATATCAAAACGCAATGCAATACACTGCGTGTGCGGTTGAGTGATCTTTTGAAGAAATGTAGCGTTGCAACACCAGGGATAGACTGCAATGTATCTCTGTCGTTGCAGCCCTCTGATGCTCCCTGCTGCCGGCGTCACAACAGTGTCTGCATTTTTCACAAATAGAGTTTGGAGAGACGTTGTCAGTGTCTGTATGTTGCTTAAATTCTCCCAAACAGTGGGCGCTAAGGATCAGGGCACGGCAGACCATTGCAGCCATTGATCTCGAGCAGAAAAATAAAAATGCTTACAGCACCTGGTATTCCCAGGCGGTCACCCATCCAAGTACTAACCAGGCCCGACCCTGCTTAGCTTCCGAGATCAGACGAGATCGGGCGTGATCAGGGTGGTATGGCCGTACGCAAATGTTACCGGGTCCATACTACCTTTTATTCAGCCGGAGCACAAAAGGACTGAGAGCGCTGCCGTGGCCAGAGACGGGACTTGTACAGAAACAATGATTAGATCCATAATGAAGGAAAGCAATGCATAAAGACTTTATTCCATACTCAAAGTACCATATCAAAACGCAATGCAATACACTGCGTGTGCGGTTGAGTGATCTTTTGAAGAAATGTAGCGTTGCAACACCAGGGATAGACTGTAATGTATCTCTGTCGTTGCAGCCCTCTGATGCTCCCTGCTGCCGGCGTCACAACAGTGTCTGCATGTTTCACAAATAGAGTTTGGAGAGACGTTGTCAGTGTCTGTATGTTGCTTAAATTCTCCCAAACAGTGGGCGCTAAAGATCTCTGCCCGTATGCAAATTAGCCATGTGCGCCTAACAGAAGAATGACGTAATGTTGAGAACGAGTCATACTAAAAACCGAGAGCAAGCGAAAGCTAAACCAGACTGTATCAATCACACACTTTGGGTCCATTCTAACTTTTGATAAGAGGCTAGTCTTTAAATCTTTGCAGTGACTGAATGTTGATGATAAAACGGATTGTTTTGCATAAGATGAGTGTGTGCGACTGTGTGTTTGTCATTTCCGGCTTCGGCATACCGCATGGTCATGAAGGCCTCGTGGTGAGTTACTTTCTTAGTGAAGCAGCTTAGCCTTACAGTTGGATAAGTTGGAGTGATTGGAGTTTATTTTTCACAGTGAGAGAGGGGTGCACCGGTCCTGGAGGTACTGCAATACCAGGTCGATGCGTGGAGTGGACGGAGCAAGCCCCTATTCCATCTCCCAGTTCCAAAAAACAATTTAATATATGGTCCCCGGGTAGGGGACGTATCAGATATTAAACTGATAAGAACAGATACTACACTTGATCTTAGCCAAAAGGCCGAGAAGCGATGCCCACACATGCTCAGACCAAGAGTCCAGCTTCCCAAACACGTCGCTCCACTTAGCGGTTTGACAGACGACGACAAAACAAATAGAAGACCAGTCACCCTGTGTGCGTGTTTGTGAAAGCTGAAGAAAAATGCCGAGGTCGCTGCATCTCTCTGCTGGTCCCTGCTGCCAGCGTCACTAGTGTGTCTGCATGTTTCTCAAATAGAGTTTGGAGAGACGTTGTCAGTGTCTGTATGTTGCTTAAATTCTCCCAAACAGTGGGCGCTAAAGATCACGGCACGGCAGGCCATTGCAGCCAATGAGCTCGAGTTGAAAAATAAATGTGCTTACAGCACCAGGTGGTCCCCCATCGATGTAGTAACCAGGCCCGACCCTGCTTAGCTTCCGAGATCAGACGAGATCGGGCATGATCAGGCTGTTATGGCCGTAAACTCACATTTCCGGGTCCATACTAGGTTTTATACAGCAGGAGCACATAAGGACTGAGGGTGCTGCCGTGGCCAGAGACGGGACTTGTACAGAAACAATGATTACATCCATAATGAAGGAAAGCAATGCATAAAGACTTTATTCCAGACTCAATGTACCATATCAAAACGTAATGCAATACACTGCGTGTGCGGTTGAGTGATCTTTTGAAGAAATGTAGCGTTGCAACACCAGGGATAGACTGCAATGTATCTCTGTCGTTGCAGCCCTCTGATGCTCCCTGCTGCCGGCGTCACAACAGTGTCTGCATGTTTCACAAATAGAGTTTGGAGAGACGTTGTCAGTGTCTGTATGTTGCTTAAATTCTCCCAAACAGTGGGCGCTAAGGATCAGGGCACGGCAGACCATTGCAGCCATTGATCTCGAGCAGAAAAATAAAAAAGCTTACAGCACCTGGTATTCCCAGGCGGTCACCCATCCAAGTACTAACCAGGCCCGACCCTGCTTAGCTTCCGAGATCAGACGAGACCGGGCGTGATCAGGGTGGTATGGCCGTACGCAAATGTTACCGGGTCCATACTACCTTTTATTCAGCAGGAGCACAAAAGGACTGAGAGCGCTGCCGTGGCCAGAGACGGGACTTGTACAGAAACAATGATTAGATCCATAATGAAGGAAAGCAATGCATAAAGACTTTATTCCATACTCAAAGTACCATATCAAAACGCAATGCAATACACTGCGTGTGCGGTTGAGTGATCTTTTGAAGAAATGTTGCGTTGCAACACCAGGGATAGACTGCAATGTATCTCTGTCGTTGCAGCCCTCTGATGCTCCCTGCTGCCGGCGTCACAACAGTGTCTGCATGTTTCACAAATAGAGTTTGGAGAGACGTTGTCGGTGTCTGTATGTTGCTTAAATTCTCCCAAACAGTGGGCGCTAAGGATCAGGGCACGGCAGACCATTGCAGCCATTGATCTCGAGCAGAAAAATAAAAATGCTTACAGCACCTGGTATTCCCAGGCGGTCACCCATCCAAGTACTAACCAGGCCCGACCCTGCTTAGCTTCCGAGATCAGACGAGACCGGGCGTGATCAGGGTGGTATGGCCGTACGCAAATGTTACCGGGTCCATACTACCTTTTATTCAGCAGGAGCACAAAAGGACTGAGAGCGCTGCCGTGGCCAGAGACGGGACTTGTACAGAAACAATGATTAGATCCATAATGAAGGAAAGCAATGCATAAAGACTTTATTCCATACTCAAAGTACCATATCAAAACGCAATGCAATACACTGCGTGTGCGGTTGAGTGATCTTTTGAAGAAATGTAACGTTGCAACACCAGGGATGGACTGCAATGTATCTCTGTCGTTGCAGCCCTCTGATGCTCCCTGCTGCCGGCGTCACAACAGTGTCTGCATGTTTCACAAATAGAGTTTGGAGAGACGTTGTCGGTGTCTGTATGTTGCTTATATTCTCCCAAACAGTGGGCGCTAAGGATCAGGGCACGGCAGACCATTGCAGCCATTGATCTCGAGCAGAAAAATAAAAATGCTTACAGCACCTGGTATTCCCAGGCGGTCACCCATCCAAGTACTAACCAGGCCCGACCCTGCTTAGCTTCCGAGATCAGACGAGATCGGGCGTGATCAGGGTGGTATGGCCGTACGCAAATGTTACCGGGTCCATACTACCTTTTATTCAGCAGGAGCACAAAAGGACTGAGAGCGCTGCCGTGGCCAGAGACGGGACTTGTACAGAAACAATGATTAGATCCATAATGAAGGAAAGCAATGCATAAAGACTTTATTCCATACTCAAAGTACCATATCAAAACGCAATGCAATACACTGCGTGTGCGGTTGAGTGATCTTTTGAAGAAATGTAGCGTTGCAACACCAGGGATAGACTGCAATGTATCTCTGTCGTTGCAGCCCTCTGATGCTCCCTGCTGCCGGCGTCACAACAGTGTCTGCATGTTTAACAAATAGAGTTTGGAGAGACGTTGTCAGTGTCTGTATGTTGCTTAAATTCTCCCAAACAGTGGGCGCTAAAGATCAGGGCACGGCAGACCATTGCAGCCATTGATCTCGAGCAGAAAAATAAATATGCTTACAGCACCTGGTATTCCCAGGCGGTCACCCAACCAAGTACTAACCAGGCCCGACCCTGCTTAGCTTCCGAGATCAGACGAGATCGGGCGTGATCAGGGTGGTATGGCCGTACGCAAATTTTACCGGGTCCATACTACCTTTTATTCAGCAGGAGCACAAAAGGACTGAGCGCGCTGCCGTGGCCAGAGACGGGACTTGTACAGAAACAATGATTAGATCCATAATGAAGGAAAGCAATGCATAAAGACTTTATTCCATACTCAAAGTACCATATCAAAACGCAATGCAATACACTGCGTGTGCGGTTGAGTGATCTTTTGAAGAAATGTAGCGTTGCAACACCAGGGATAGACTGCAATGTATCTCTGTCGCTGCAGCCCTCTGATGCTCCCTGCTGCCGGCGTCACAACAGTGTCTGCATTTTTCACAAATAGAGTTTGGAGAGACGTTGTCAGTGTCTGTATGTTGCTTAAATTCTCCCAAACAGTGGGCGCTAAAGATCAGGGCACGGCAGACCATTGCAGCCATTGATCTCGAGCAGAAAAATAAATATGCTTACAGCACCTGGTATTCCCAGGCGGTCACCCATCCAAGTACTAACCAGGCCCGACCCTGCTTAGCTTCCGAGATCAGACGAGATCGGGCGTGATCAGTGTGGTTTGGCCGTACGCAAATGTTACCGGGTCCATACTACCTTTTATTCAGCAGGAGCACAAAAGGACTGAGAGCGCTGCCGTGGCCAGAGACGGGACTTGTACAGAAACAATGATTAGATCCATAATGAAGGAAAGCAATGCATAAAGACTTTATTCCATACTCAAAGTACCATATCAAAACGCAATGCAATACACTGCGTGTGCGGTTGAGTGATCTTTTGAAGAAATGTAGCGTTGCAACACCAGGGATAGACTGCAATGTATCTCTGTCGTTGCAGCCCTCTGATGCTCCCTGCTGCCGGCGTCACAACAGTGTCTGCATTTTTCACAAATAGAGTTTGGAGAGACGTTGTCAGTGTCTGTATGTTGCTTAAATTCTCCCAAACAGTGGGCGCTAAGGATCAGGGCACGGCAGACCATTGCAGCCATTGATCTCGAGCAGAAAAATAAAAAAGCTTACAGCACCTGGTATTCCCAGGCGGTCACCCATCCAAGTACTAACCAGGCCCGACCCTGCTTAGCTTCCGAGATCAGACGAGACCGGGCGTGATCAGGGTGGTATGGCCGTACGCAAATGTTACCGGGTCCATACTACCTTTTATTCAGCAGGAGCACAAAAGGACTGAGAGCGCTGCCGTGGCCAGAGACGGGACTTGTACAGAAACAATGATTAGATCCATAATGAAGGAAAGCAATGCATAAAGACTTTATTCCATACTCAAAGTACCATATCAAAACGCAATGCAATACACTGCGTGTGCGGTTGAGTGATCTTTTGAAGAAATGTTGCGTTGCAACACCAGGGATAGACTGCAATGTATCTCTGTCGTTGCAGCCCTCTGATGCTCCCTGCTGCCGGCGTCACAACAGTGTCTGCATGTTTCACAAATAGAGTTTGGAGAGACGTTGTCGGTGTCTGTATGTTGCTTATATTCTCCCAAACAGTGGGCGCTAAGGATCAGGGCACGGCAGACCATTGCAGCCATTGATCTCGAGCAGAAAAATAAAAATGCTTACAGCACCTGGTATTCCCAGGCGGTCACCCATCCAAGTACTAACCAGGCCCGACCCTGCTTAGCTTCTGAGATCAGACGAGATCGGGCGTGATCAGGGTGGTATGGCCGTACGCAAATGTTACCGGGTCCATACTACCTTTTATTCAGCAGGAGCACAAAAGGACTGAGAGCGCTGCCGTGGCCAGAGACGGGACTTGTACAGAAACAATGATTAGATCCATAATGAAGGAAAGCAATGCATAAAGACTTTATTCCATACTCAAAGTACCATATCAAAACTCAATGCAATACACTGCGTGTGCGGTTGAGTGATCTTTTGAAGAAATGTAGCGTTGCAACACCAGGGATAGACTGTAATGTATCTCTGTCGTTGCAGCCCTCTGATGCTCCCTGCTGCCGGCGTCACAACAGTGTCTGCATGTTTCACAAATAGAGTTTGGAGAGACGTTGTCAGTGTCTGTATGTTGCTTAAATTCTCCCAAACAGTGGGCGCTAAGGATCAGGGCACGGCAGACCATTGCAGCCATTGATCTCGAGCAGAAAAATAATTATGCTTACAGCACCTGGTATTCCCAGGCGGTCACCCATCCAAGTACTAACCAGGCCCGACCCTGCTTAGCTTCCGAGATCAGACGAGATCGGGCGTGATCAGGGTGGTATGGCCGTACGCAAATGTTACCGGGTCCATACTACCTTTTATTCAGCAGGAGCACAAAAGGACTGAGAGCGCTGCCGTGGCCAGAGACGGGACTTGTACAGAAACAATGATTAGATCCATAATGAAGGAAAGCAATGCATAAAGACTTTATTCCATACTCAAAGTACCATATCAAAACGCAATGCAATACACTGCGTGTGCGGTTGAGTGATCTTTTGAAGAAATGTAGCGTTGCAACACCAGGGATAGACTGCAATGTATCTCTGTCGTTGCAGCCCTCTGATGCTCCCTGCTGCCGGCGTCACAACAGTGTCTGCATGTTTCACAAATAGAGTTTGGAGAGACGTTGTCGGTGTCTGTATGTTGCTTATATTCTCCCAAACAGTGGGCGCTAAGGATCAGGGCACGGCAGACCATTGCAGCCATTGATCTCGAGCAGAAAAATAATTATGCTTACAGCACCTGGTATTCCCAGGCGGTCTCCCATCCAAGTACTAACCAGGCCCGACCCTGCTTAGCTTCCGAGATCAGACGAGATCGGGCTTGATCAGGGTGGTATGGCCGTATCCAAAAGTTACCGGGTCCATACTAGCTTTCACACAGCAGGAGCACATAAGGACTGAGAGCGCTGCCGTGGCCAGAGACGGGACTTGTACAGAAACAATGATTAGATCCATAATGAAGGAAAGCAATGCATAAAGACTTTATTCCATACTCAAAGTACCATATCAAAACGCAATGCAATACACTGCGTGTGCGGTTGAGTGATCTTTTGAAGAAATGTAGCGTTGCAACACCAGGGATAGACTGCAATGTATCTCTGTCGTTGCAGCCCTCTGATGCTCCCTGCTGCCGGCGTCACAACAGTGTCTGCATGTTTCACAAATAGAGTTTGGAGAGACGTTGTCGGTGTCTGTATGTTGCTTATATTCTCCCAAACAGTGGGCGCTAAGGATCAGGGCACGGCAGACCATTGCAGCCATTGATCTCGAGCAGAAAAATAATTATGCTTACAGCACCTGGTATTCCCAGGCGGTCACCCATCCAAGTACTAACCAGGCCCGACCCTGCTTAGCTTCCGAGATCAGACGAGATCGGGGGTGATCAGTGTGGTTTGGCCGTACGCAAATGTTACCGGGTCCATACTACCTTTTATTCAGCAGGAGCACAAAAGGACTGAGAGCGCTGCCGTGGCCAGAGACGGGACTTGTACAGAAACAATGATTAGATCCATAATGAAGGAAAGCAATGCATAAAGACTTTATTCCATACTCAAAGTACCATATCAAAACGCAATGCAATACACTGCGTGTGCGGTTGAGTGATCTTTTGAAGAAATGTAGCGTTGCAACACCAGGGATAGACTGCAATGTATCTCTGTCGTTGCAGCCCTCTGATGCTCCCTGCTGCCGGCGTCACAACAGTGTCTGCATGTTTAACAAATAGAGTTTGGAGAGACGTTGTCAGTGTCTGTATGTTGCTTAAATTCTCCCAAACAGTGGGCGCTAAAGATCAGGGCACGGCAGACCATTGCAGCCATTGATCTCGAGCAGAAAAATAAAAATGCTTACAGCACCTGGTATTCCCAGGCGGTCACCCATCCAAGTACTAACCAGGCCCGACCCTGCTTAGCTTCCGAGATCAGACGAGATCGGGCGTGATCAGGGTGGTATGGCCGTACGCAAATGTTCCCGGGTCCATACTACCTTTTATTCAGCAGGAGCACAAAAGGACAGAGCGCTGCCGTGGCCAGAGACGGGACTTGTACAGAAACAATGATTAGATCCATAATGAAGGAAAGCAATGCATAAAGACTTTATTCCATACTCAAAGTACCATATCAAAACGCAATGCAATACACTGCGTGTGCGGTTGAGTGATCTTTTGAAGAAATGTAGCGTTGCAACACCAGGGATAGACTGCAATGTATCTCTGTCGTTGCAGCCCTCTGATGCTCCCTGCTGCCGGCGTCACAACAGTGTCTGCATTTTTCACAAATAGAGTTTGGAGAGACGTTGTCAGTGTCTGTATGTTGCTTAAATTCTCCCAAACAGTGGGCGCTAAAGATCTCTGCCCGTATGCAAATTAGCCATGTGCGCCTAACAGAAGAATGACGTAATGTTGAGAACGAGTCATACTAAAAACCGAGAGCAAGCGAAAGCTAAACCAGACTGTATCAATCACACACTTGGGGTCCATTCTAACTTTTGATAAGAGGCTAGTCTTTAAATCTTTGCAGTGACTGAATGTTGATGATAAAACGGATTGTTTTGCATAAGATGAGTGTGTGCGACTGTGTGTTTGTCATTTCCGGCTTCGGCATACCGCATGGTCATGAAGGCCTCGTGGTGAGTTACTTTCTTTGTGAAGCAGCTTAGCCTTACAGTTGGATAAGTTGGAGTGATTGGAGTTTATTTTTCACAGTGAGAGAGGGGTGCACCGGTCCTGGAGGTACTGCAATACCAGGTCGATGCGTGGAGTGGACGGAGCAAGCCCCTATTCCATCTCCCAGTTCCAAAAAACAATTTAATATATGGTCCCCGGGTAGGGGACGTATCAGATATTAAACTGATAAGAACAGATACTACACTTGATCTTAGCCAAAAGGCCGAGAAGCGATGCCCACACATGCTCAGACCAAGAGTCCAGCTTCCCAAACACGTCGCTCCACTTAGCGGTTTGACAGACGACGACAAAACAAATAGAAGACCAGTCACCCTGTGTGCGTGTTTGTGAAAGCTGAAGAAAAATGCCGAGGTCGCTGCATCTCTCTGCTGGTCCCTGCTGCCAGCGTCACTAGTGTGTCTGCATGTTTCTCAAATAGAGTTTGGAGAGACGTTGTCAGTGTCTGTATGTTGCTTAAATTCTCCCAAACAGTGGGCGCTAAAGATCACGGCACGGCAGGCCATTGCAGCCAATGAGCTCGAGTTGAAAAATAAATGTGCTTACAGCACCAGGTGGTCCCCCATCGATGTAGTAACCAGGCCCGACCCTGCTTAGCTTCCGAGATCAGACGAGATCGGGCATGATCAGGCTGTTATGGCCGTAAACTAACATTTCCGGGTCCATACTAGGTTTTATACAGCAGGAGCACATAAGGACTGAGGGTGCTGCCGTGGCCAGAGACGGGACTTGTACAGAAACAATGATTAGATCCATAATGAAGGAAAGCAATGCATAAAGACTTTATTCCATACTCAAAGTACCATATCAAAACGCAATGCAATACACTGCGTGTGCGGTTGAGTGATCTTTTGAAGAAATGTTGCGTTGCAACACCAGGGATAGACTGCAATGTATCTCTGTCGTTGCAGCCCTCTGATGCTCCCTGCTGCCGGCGTCACAACAGTGTCTGCATGTTTCACAAATAGAGTTTGGAGAGACGTTGTCGGTGTCTGTATGTTGCTTATATTCTCCCAAACAGTGGGCGCTAAGGATCAGGGCACGGCAGACCATTGCAGCCATTGATCTCGAGCAGAAAAATAAAAGTGCTTACAGCACCTGGTATTCCCAGGCGGTCACCCATCCAAGTACTAACCAAGCCCGACCCTGCTTAGCTTCCGAGATCAGACGAGACCGGGCGTGATCAGGGTGGTATGGCCGTACGCAAATGTTACCGGGTCCATACTACCTTTTATTCAGCAGGAGCACAAAAGGACTGAGAGCGCTGCCGTGGCCAGAGACGGGACTTGTACAGAAACAATGATTAGATCCATAATGAAGGAAAGCAATGCATAAAGACTTTATTCCATACTCAAAGTACCATATCAAAACGCAATGCAATACACTGCGTGTGCGGTTGAGTGATCTTTTGAAGAAATGTAGCGTTGCAACACCAGGGATAGACTGCAATGTATCTCTGTCGTTGCAGCCCTCTGATGCTCCCTGCTGCCGGCGTCACAACAGTGTCTGCATGTTTCACAAATAGAGTTTGGAGAGACGTTGTCAGTGTCTGTATGTTGCTTAAATTCTCCCAAACAGTGGGCGCTAAGGATCAGGGCACCGCAGATCATTGCAGCCATTGATCTCGAGCAGAAAAATAAAAATGCTTACAGCACCTGGTATTCCCAGGCGGTCACCCATCCAAGTACTAACCAGGCCCGACCCTGCTTAGCTTCCGAGATCAGACGAGATCGGGCGTGATCAGGGTGGTATGGCCGTACGCAAATGTTACCGGGTCCATACTACCTTTTATTCAGCAGGAGCACAAAAGGACTGAGAGCGCTGCCGTGGCCAGAGACGGGACTTGTACAGAAACAATGATTAGATCCATAATGAAGGAAAGCAATGCATAAAGACTTTATTCCATACTCAAAGTACCATATCAAAACGCAATGCAATACACTGCGTGTGCGGTTGAGTGATCTTTTGAAGAAATGTAGCGTTGCAACACCAGGGATAGACTGCAATGTATCTCTGTCGTTGCAGCCCTCTGATGCTCCCTGCTGCCGGCGTCACAACAGTGTCTGCATGTTTAACAAATAGAGTTTGGAGAGACGTTGTCAGTGTCTGTATGTTGCTTAAATTCTCCCAAACAGTGGGCGCTAAAGATCAGGGCACGGCAGACCATTGCAGCCATTGATCTCGAGCAGAAAAATAAAAATGCTTACAGCACCTGGTATTCCCAGGCGGTCACCCATCCAAGTACTAACCAGGCCCGACCCTGCTTAGCTTCCGAGATCAGACGAGATCGGGCGTGATCAGGGTGGTATGGCCGTACGCAAATGTTCCCGGGTCCATACTACCTTTTATTCAGCAGGAGCACAAAAGGACAGAGCGCTGCCGTGGCCAGAGACGGGACTTGTACAGAAACAATGATTAGATCCATAATGAAGGAAAGCAATGCATAAAGACTTTATTCCATACTCAAAGTACCATATCAAAACGCAATGCAATACACTGCGTGTGCGGTTGAGTGATCTTTTGAAGAAATGTAGCGTTGCAACACCAGGGATAGACTGCAATGTATCTCTGTCGTTGCAGCCCTCTGATGCTCCCTGCTGCCGGCGTCACAACAGTGTCTGCATTTTTCACAAATAGAGTTTGGAGAGACGTTGTCAGTGTCTGTATGTTGCTTAAATTCTCCCAAACAGTGGGCGCTAAAGATCTCTGCCCGTATGCAAATTAGCCATGTGCGCCTAACAGAAGAATGACGTAATGTTGAGAACGAGTCATACTAAAAACCGAGAGCAAGCGAAAGCTAAACCAGACTGTATCAATCACACACTTGGGGTCCATTCTAACTTTTGATAAGAGGCTAGTCTTTAAATCTTTGCAGTGACTGAATGTTGATGATAAAACGGATTGTTTTGCATAAGATGAGTGTGTGCGACTGTGTGTTTGTCATTTCCGGCTTCGGCATACCGCATGGTCATGAAGGCCTCGTGGTGAGTTACTTTCTTTGTGAAGCAGCTTAGCCTTACAGTTGGATAAGTTGGAGTGATTGGAGTTTATTTTTCACAGTGAGAGAGGGGTGCACCGGTCCTGGAGGTACTGCAATACCAGGTCGATGCGTGGAGTGGACGGAGCAAGCCCCTATTCCATCTCCCAGTTCCAAAAAACAATTTAATATATGGTCCCCGGGTAGGGGACGTATCAGATATTAAACTGATAAGAACAGATACTACACTTGATCTTAGCCAAAAGGCCGAGAAGCGATGCCCACACATGCTCAGACCAAGAGTCCAGCTTCCCAAACACGTCGCTCCACTTAGCGGTTTGACAGACGACGACAAAACAAATAGAAGACCAGTCACCCTGTGTGCGTGTTTGTGAAAGCTGAAGAAAAATGCCGAGGTCGCTGCATCTCTCTGCTGGTCCCTGCTGCCAGCGTCACTAGTGTGTCTGCATGTTTCTCAAATAGAGTTTGGAGAGACGTTGTCAGTGTCTGTATGTTGCTTAAATTCTCCCAAACAGTGGGCGCTAAAGATCACGGCACGGCAGGCCATTGCAGCCAATGAGCTCGAGTTGAAAAATAAATGTGCTTACAGCACCAGGTGGTCCCCCATCGATGTAGTAACCAGGCCCGACCCTGCTTAGCTTCCGAGATCAGACGAGATCGGGCATGATCAGGCTGTTATGGCCGTAAACTAACATTTCCGGGTCCATACTAGGTTTTATACAGCAGGAGCACATAAGGACTGAGGGTGCTGCCGTGGCCAGAGACGGGACTTGTACAGAAACAATGATTAGATCCATAATGAAGGAAAGCAATGCATAAAGACTTTATTCCATACTCAAAGTACCATATCAAAACGCAATGCAATACACTGCGTGTGCGGTTGAGTGATCTTTTGAAGAAATGTTGCGTTGCAACACCAGGGATAGACTGCAATGTATCTCTGTCGTTGCAGCCCTCTGATGCTCCCTGCTGCCGGCGTCACAACAGTGTCTGCATGTTTCACAAATAGAGTTTGGAGAGACGTTGTCGGTGTCTGTATGTTGCTTATATTCTCCCAAACAGTGGGCGCTAAGGATCAGGGCACGGCAGACCATTGCAGCCATTGATCTCGAGCAGAAAAATAAAAGTGCTTACAGCACCTGGTATTCCCAGGCGGTCACCCATCCAAGTACTAACCAAGCCCGACCCTGCTTAGCTTCCGAGATCAGACGAGACCGGGCGTGATCAGGGTGGTATGGCCGTACGCAAATGTTACCGGGTCCATACTACCTTTTATTCAGCAGGAGCACAAAAGGACTGAGAGCGCTGCCGTGGCCAGAGACGGGACTTGTACAGAAACAATGATTAGATCCATAATGAAGGAAAGCAATGCATAAAGACTTTATTCCATACTCAAAGTACCATATCAAAACGCAATGCAATACACTGCGTGTGCGGTTGAGTGATCTTTTGAAGAAATGTAGCGTTGCAACACCAGGGATAGACTGCAATGTATCTCTGTCGTTGCAGCCCTCTGATGCTCCCTGCTGCCGGCGTCACAACAGTGTCTGCATGTTTCACAAATAGAGTTTGGAGAGACGTTGTCAGTGTCTGTATGTTGCTTAAATTCTCCCAAACAGTGGGCGCTAAGGATCAGGGCACCGCAGATCATTGCAGCCATTGATCTCGAGCAGAAAAATAAAAATGCTTACAGCACCTGGTATTCCCAGGCGGTCACCCATCCAAGTACTAACCAGGCCCGACCCTGCTTAGCTTCCGAGATCAGACGAGATCGGGCGTGATCAGGGTGGTATGGCCGTACGCAAATGTTACCGGGTCCATACTACCTTTTATTCAGCAGGAGCACAAAAGGACTGAGAGCGCTGCCGTGGCCAGAGACGGGACTTGTACAGAAACAATGATTAGATCCATAATGAAGGAAAGCAATGCATAAAGACTTTATTCCATACTCAAAGTACCATATCAAAACGCAATGCAATACACTGCGTGTGCGGTTGAGTGATCTTTTGAAGAAATGTAGCGTTGCAACACCAGGGATAGACTGCAATGTATCTCTGTCGTTGCAGCCCTCTGATGCTCCCTGCTGCCGGCGTCACAACAGTGTCTGCATTTTTCACAAATAGAGTTTGGAGAGACGTTGTCAGTGTCTGTATGTTGCTTAAATTCTCCCAAACAGTGGGCGCTAAGGATCAGGGCACGGCAGACCATTGCAGCCATTGATCTCGAGCAGAAAAATAAAAATGCTTACAGCACCTGGTATTCCCAGGCGGTCACCCATCCAAGTACTAACCAGGCCCGACCCTGCTTAGCTTCCGAGATCAGACGAGATCGGGCGTGATCAGGGTGGTATGGCCGTACGCAAATGTTACCGGGTCCATACTACCTTTTATTCAGCAGGAGCACAAAAGGACTGAGAGCGCTGCCGTGGCCAGAGACGGGACTTGTACAGAAACAATGATTAGATCCATAATGAAGGAAAGCAATGCATAAAGACTTTATTCCATACTCAAAGTACCATATCAAAACGCAATGCAATACACTGCGTGTGCGGTTGAGTGATCTTTTGAAGAAATGTAGCGTTGCAACACCAGGGATAGACTGTAATGTATCTCTGTCGTTGCAGCCCTCTGATGCTCCCTGCTGCCGGCGTCACAACAGTGTCTGCATGTTTCACAAATAGAGTTTGGAGAGACGTTGTCAGTGTCTGTATGTTGCTTAAATTCTCCCAAACAGTGGGCGCTAAAGATCAGGGCACGGCAGACCATTGCAGCCATTGATCTCGAGCAGAAAAATAAAAATGCTTACAGCACCTGGTATTCCCAGGCGGTCACCCATCCAAGTACTAACCAGGCCCGACCCTGCTTAGCTTCCGAGATCAGACGAGATCGGGCGTGATCAGGATGGTATGGCCGTACGCAAATGTTACCGGGTCCATACTACCTTTTATTCAGCAGGAGCACAAAAGGACTGAGAGCGCTACCGTGGCCAGAGACGGGACTTGTACAGAAACAATGATTAGATCCATAATGAAGGAAAGCAATGCATAAAGACTTTATTCCATACTCAAAGTACCATATCAAAACGCAATGCAATACACTGCGTGTGCGGTTGAGTGATCTTTTGAAGAAATGTAGCGTTGCAACACCAGGGATAGACTGCAATGTATCTCTGTCGTTGCAGCCCTCTGATGCTCCCTGCTGCCGGCGTCACAACAGTGTCTGCATGTTTCACAAATAGAGTTTGGAGAGACGTTGTCGGTGTCTGTATGTTGCTTATATTCTCCCAAACAGTGGGCGCTAAGGATCAGGGCACGGCAGACCATTGCAGCCATTGATCTCGAGCAGAAAAATAATTATGCTTACAGCACCTGGTATTCCCAGGCGGTCACCCATCCAAGTACTGACCAGGCCCGACCCTGCTTAGCTTCCGAGATCAGACGAGATCGGGCGTGATCAGGGTGGTATGGCCGTACGCAAATGTTACCGGGTCCATACTACCTTTTATTCAGCAGGAGCACAAAAGGACTGAGAGCGCTGCCGTGGCCAGAGACGGGACTTGTACAGAAACAATGATTAGATCCATAATGAAGGAAAGCAATGCATAAAGACTTTATTCCATACTCAAAGTACCATATGAAAACGCAATGCAATACACTGCGTGTGCGGTTGAGTGATCTTTTGAAGAAATGTAGCGTTGCAACACCAGGGATAGACTGCAATGTATCTCTGTCGTTGCAGCCCTCTGATGCTCCCTGCTGCCGGCGTCACAACAGTGTCTGCATGTTTCACAAATAGAGTTTGGAGAGACGTTGTCGGTGTCTGTATGTTGATTAAATTCTCCCAAACAGTGGGCGCTAAGGATCAGGGCACGGCAGACCATTGCAGCCATTGATCTCGAGCAGAAAAATAAAAGAGCTTACAGCACCTGGTATTCCCAGGCGGTCACCCATCCAAGTACTAACCAGGCCCGACCCTGCTTAGCTTCCGAGATCAGACGAGATCGGGCGTGATCAGGGTGGTATGGCCGTACGCAAATGTTACCGGGTCCATACTACCTTTTATTCAGCAGGAGCACAAAAGGACTGAGAGCGCTGCCGTGGCCAGAGACGGGACTTGTACAGAAACAATGATTAGATCCATAATGAAGGAAAGCAATGCATAAAGACTTTATTCCATACTCAAAGTACCATATGAAAACGCAATGCAATACACTGCGTGTGCGGTTGAGTGATCTTTTGAAGAAATGTAGCGTTGCAACACCAGGGATAGACTGTAATGTATCTCTGTCGTTGCAGCCCTCTGATGCTCCCTGCTGCCGGCGTCACAACAGTGTCTGCATGTTTCACAAATAGAGTTTGGAGAGACGTTGTCAGTGTCTGTATGTTGCTTAAATTCTCCCAAACAGTGGGCGCTAAAGATCTCTGCCCGTATGCAAATTAGCCATGTGCGCCTAACAGAAGAATGACGTAATGTTGAGAACGAGTCATACTAAAAACCGAGAGCAAGCGAAAGCTAAACCAGACTGTATCAATCACACACTTTGGGTCCATTCTAACTTTTGATAAGAGGCTAGTCTTTAAATCTTTGCAGTGACTGAATGTTGATGATAAAACGGATTGTTTTGCATAAGATGAGTGTGTGCGACTGTGTGTTTGTCATTTCCGGCTTCGGCATACCGCATGGTCATGAAGGCCTCGTGGTGAGTTACTTTCTTAGTGAAGCAGCTTAGCCTTACAGTTGGATAAGTTGGAGTGATTGGAGTTTATTTTTCACAGTGAGAGAGGGGTGCACCGGTCCTGGAGGTACTGCAATACCAGGTCGATGCGTGGAGTGGACGGAGCAAGCCCCTATTCCATCTCCCAGTTCCAAAAAACAATTTAATATATGGTCCCCGGGTAGGGGACGTATCAGATATTAAACTGATAAGAACAGATACTACACTTGATCTTAGCCAAAAGGCCGAGAAGCGATGCCCACACATGCTCAGACCAAGAGTCCAGCTTCCCAAACACGTCGCTCCACTTAGCGGTTTGACAGACGACGACAAAACAAATAGAAGACCAGTCACCCTGTGTGCGTGTTTGTGAAAGCTGAAGAAAAATGCCGAGGTCGCTGCATCTCTCTGCTGGTCCCTGCTGCCAGCGTCACTAGTGTGTCTGCATGTTTCTCAAATAGAGTTTGGAGAGACGTTGTCAGTGTCTGTATGTTGCTTAAATTCTCCCAAACAGTGGGCGCTAAAGATCACGGCACGGCAGGCCATTGCAGCCAATGAGCTCGAGTTGAAAAATAAATGTGCTTACAGCACCAGGTGGTCCCCCATCGATGTAGTAACCAGGCCCGACCCTGCTTAGCTTCCGAGATCAGACGAGATCGGGCATGATCAGGCTGTTATGGCCGTAAACTAACATTTCCGGGTCCATACTAGGTTTTATACAGCAGGAGCACATAAGGACTGAGGGTGCTGCCGTGGCCAGAGACGGGACTTGTACAGAAACAATGATTAGATCCATAATGAAGGAAAGCAATGCATAAAGACTTTATTCCATACTCAAAGTACCATATCAAAACGCAATGCAATACACTGCGTGTGCGGTTGAGTGATCTTTTGAAGAAATGTTGCGTTGCAACACCAGGGATAGACTGCAATGTATCTCTGTCGTTGCAGCCCTCTGATGCTCCCTGCTGCCGGCGTCACAACAGTGTCTGCATGTTTCACAAATAGAGTTTGGAGAGACGTTGTCGGTGTCTGTATGTTGCTTATATTCTCCCAAACAGTGGGCGCTAAGGATCAGGGCACGGCAGACCATTGCAGCCATTGATCTCGAGCAGAAAAATAAAAGTGCTTACAGCACCTGGTATTCCCAGGCGGTCACCCATCCAAGTACTAACCAAGCCCGACCCTGCTTAGCTTCCGAGATCAGACGAGACCGGGCGTGATCAGGGTGGTATGGCCGTACGCAAATGTTACCGGGTCCATACTACCTTTTATTCAGCAGGAGCACAAAAGGACTGAGAGCGCTGCCGTGGCCAGAGACGGGACTTGTACAGAAACAATGATTAGATCCATAATGAAGGAAAGCAATGCATAAAGACTTTATTCCATACTCAAAGTACCATATCAAAACGCAATGCAATACACTGCGTGTGCGGTTGAGTGATCTTTTGAAGAAATGTAGCGTTGCAACACCAGGGATAGACTGCAATGTATCTCTGTCGTTGCAGCCCTCTGATGCTCCCTGCTGCCGGCGTCACAACAGTGTCTGCATGTTTCACAAATAGAGTTTGGAGAGACGTTGTCAGTGTCTGTATGTTGCTTAAATTCTCCCAAACAGTGGGCGCTAAGGATCAGGGCACGGCAGATCATTGCAGCCATTGATCTCGAGCAGAAAAATAAAAATGCTTACAGCACCTGGTATTCCCAGGCGGTCACCCATCCAAGTACTAACCAGGCCCGACCCTGCTTAGCTTCCGAGATCAGAAGAGATCGGGCGTGATCAGGGTGGTATGGCCGTACGCAAATGTTACCGGGTCCATACTACCTTTTATTCAGCAGGAGCACAAAAGGACTGAGAGCGCTGCCGTGGCCAGAGACGGGACTTGTACAGAAACAATGATTAGATCCATAATGAAGGAAAGCAATGCATAAAGACTTTATTCCATACTCAAAGTACCATATCAAAACGCAATGCAATACACTGCGTGTGCGGTTGAGTGATCTTTTGAAGAAATGTAGCGTTGCAACACCAGGGATAGACTGCAATGTATCTCTGTCGTTGCAGCCCTCTGATGCTCCCTGCTGCCGGCGTCACAACAGTGTCTGCATTTTTCACAAATAGAGTTTGGAGAGACGTTGTCAGTGTCTGTATGTTGCTTAAATTCTCCCAAACAGTGGGCGCTAAGGATCAGGGCACGGCAGATCATTGCAGCCATTGATCTCGAGCAGAAAAATAAAAATGCTTACAGCACCTGGTATTCCCAGGCGGTCACCCATCCAAGTACTAACCAGGCCCGACCCTGCTTAGCTTCCGAGATCAGACGAGATCGGGCGTGATCAGGGTGGTATGGCCGTACGCAAATGTTACCGGGTCCATACTACCTTTTATTCAGCAGGAGCACAAAAGGACTGAGAGCGCTGCCGTGGCCAGAGACGGGACTTGTACAGAAACAATGATTAGATCCATAATGAAGGAAAGCAATGCATAAAGACTTTATTCCATACTCAAAGTACCATATCAAAACGCAATGCAATACACTGCGTGTGCGGTTGAGTGATCTTTTGAAGAAATGTAGCGTTGCAACACCAGGGATAGACTGTAATGTATCTCTGTCGTTGCAGCCCTCTGATGCTCCCTGCTGCCGGCGTCACAACAGTGTCTGCATGTTTCACAAATAGAGTTTGGAGAGACGTTGTCAGTGTCTGTATGTTGCTTAAATTCTCCCAAACAGTGGGCGCTAAAGATCAGGGCACGGCAGACCATTGCAGCCGTTGATCTCGAGCAGAAAAATAAAAATGCTTACAGCACCTGGTATTCCCAGGCGGTCACCCATCCAAGTACTAACCAGGCCCGACCCTGCTTAGCTTCCGAGATCAGACGAGATCGGGCGTGATCAGGGTGGTATGGCCGTACGCAAATGTTACCGGGTCCATACTACCTTTTATTCAGCAGGAGCACAAAAGGACTGAGAGCGCTGCCGTGGCCAGAGACGGGACTTGTACAGAAACAATGATTAGATCCATAATGAAGGAAAGCAATGCATAAAGACTTTATTCCATACTCAAAGTACCATATGAAAACGCAATGCAATACACTGCGTGTGCGGTTGAGTGATCTTTTGAAGAAATGTAGCGTTGCAACACCAGGGATAGACTGCAATGTATCTCTGTCGTTGCAGCCCTCTGATGCTCCCTGCTGCCGGCGTCACAACAGTGTCTGCATGTTTCACAAATAGAGTTTGGAGAGACGTTGTCGGTGTCTGTATGTTGCTTATATTCTCCCAAACAGTGGGCGCTAAGGATCAGGGCACGGCAGACCATTGCAGCCATTGATCTCGAGCAGAAAAATAATTATGCTTACAGCACCTGGTATTCCCAGGCGGTCACCCATCCAAATACTAACCAGGCCCGACCCTGCTTAGCTTCCGAGATCACACGAGATCGGGCGTGATCAGGGTGGTATGGCCGTACGCAAATGTTACCGGGTCCATACTACCTTTTATTCAGCAGGAGCACAAAAGGACTGAGAGCGCTGCCGTGGCCAGAGACGGGACTTGTACAGAAACAATGATTAGATCCATAATGAAGGAAAGCAATGCATAAAGACTTTATTCCATACTCAAAGTACCATATGAAAACGCAATGCAATACACTGCGTGTGCGGTTGAGTGATCTTTTGAAGAAATGTAGCGTTGCAACACCAGGGATAGACTGTAATGTATCTCTGTCGTTGCAGCCCTCTGATGCTCCCTGCTGCCGGCGTCACAACAGTGTCTGCATGTTTCACAAATAGAGTTTGGAGAGACGTTGTCAGTGTCTGTATGTTGCTTAAATTCTCCCAAACAGTGGGCGCTAAGGATCAGGGCACGGCAGACCATTGCAGCCATTGATCTCGAGCAGAAAAATAATTATGCTTACAGCACCTGGTATTCCCAGGCGGTCACCCATCCAAGTACTGACCAGGCCCGACCCTGCTTAGCTTCCGAGATCAGACGAGATCGGGCGTGATCAGGGTGGTATGGCCGTACGCAAATGTTACCGGGTCCATACTACCTTTTATTCAGCAGGAGCACAAAAGGACTGAGAGCGCTGCCGTGGCCAGAGACGGGACTTGTACAGAAACAATGATTAGATCCATAATGAAGGAAAGCAATGCATAAAGACTTTATTCCATACTCAAAGTACCATATGAAAACGCAATGCAATACACTGCGTGTGCGGTTGAGTGATCTTTTGAAGAAATGTAGCGTTGCAACACCAGGGATAGACTGCAATGTATCTCTGTCGTTGCAGCCCTCTGATGCTCCCTGCTGCCGGCGTCACAACAGTGTCTGCATGTTTCACAAATAGAGTTTGGAGAGACGTTGTCGGTGTCTGTATGTTGATTAAATTCTCCCAAACAGTGGGCGCTAAGGATCAGGGCACGGCAGACCATTGCAGCCATTGATCTCGAGCAGAAAAATAAAAGAGCTTACAGCACCTGGTATTCCCAGGCGGTCACCCATCCAAGTACTAACCAGGCCCGACCCTGCTTAGCTTCCGAGATCAGACGAGATCGGGCGTGATCAGGGTGGTATGGCCGTACGCAAATGTTACCGGGTCCATACTACCTTTTATTCAGCAGGAGCACAAAAGGACTGAGAGCGCTGCCGTGGCCAGAGACGGGACTTGTACAGAAACAATGATTAGATCCATAATGAAGGAAAGCAATGCATAAAGACTTTATTCCATACTCAAAGTACCATATGAAAACGCAATGCAATACACTGCGTGTGCGGTTGAGTGATCTTTTGAAGAAATGTAGCGTTGCAACACCAGGGATAGACTGTAATGTATCTCTGTCGTTGCAGCCCTCTGATGCTCCCTGCTGCCGGCGTCACAACAGTGTCTGCATGTTTCACAAATAGAGTTTGGAGAGACGTTGTCAGTGTCTGTATGTTGCTTAAATTCTCCCAAACAGTGGGCGCTAAAGATCTCTGCCCGTATGCAAATTAGCCATGTGCGCCTAACAGAAGAATGACGTAATGTTGAGAACGAGTCATACTAAAAACCGAGAGCAAGCGAAAGCTAAACCAGACTGTATCAATCACACACTTTGGGTCCATTCTAACTTTTGATAAGAGGCTAGTCTTTAAATCTTTGCAGTGACTGAATGTTGATGATAAAACGGATTGTTTTGCATAAGATGAGTGTGTGCGACTGTGTGTTTGTCATTTCCGGCTTCGGCATACCGCATGGTCATGAAGGCCTCGTGGTGAGTTACTTTCTTAGTGAAGCAGCTTAGCCTTACAGTTGGATAAGTTGGAGTGATTGGAGTTTATTTTTCACAGTGAGAGAGGGGTGCACCGGTCCTGGAGGTACTGCAATACCAGGTCGATGCGTGGAGTGGACGGAGCAAGCCCCTATTCCATCTCCCAGTTCCAAAAAACAATTTAATATATGGTCCCCGGGTAGGGGACGTATCAGATATTAAACTGATAAGAACAGATACTACACTTGATCTTAGCCAAAAGGCCGAGAAGCGATGCCCACACATGCTCAGACCAAGAGTCCAGCTTCCCAAACACGTCGCTCCACTTAGCGGTTTGACAGACGACGACAAAACAAATAGAAGACCAGTCACCCTGTGTGCGTGTTTGTGAAAGCTGAAGAAAAATGCCGAGGTCGCTGCATCTCTCTGCTGGTCCCTGCTGCCAGCGTCACTAGTGTGTCTGCATGTTTCTCAAATAGAGTTTGGAGAGACGTTGTCAGTGTCTGTATGTTGCTTAAATTCTCCCAAACAGTGGGCGCTAAAGATCACGGCACGGCAGGCCATTGCAGCCAATGAGCTCGAGTTGAAAAATAAATGTGCTTACAGCACCAGGTGGTCCCCCATCGATGTAGTAACCAGGCCCGACCCTGCTTAGCTTCCGAGATCAGACGAGATCGGGCATGATCAGGCTGTTATGGCCGTAAACTAACATTTCCGGGTCCATACTAGGTTTTATACAGCAGGAGCACATAAGGACTGAGGGTGCTGCCGTGGCCAGAGACGGGACTTGTACAGAAACAATGATTAGATCCATAATGAAGGAAAGCAATGCATAAAGACTTTATTCCATACTCAAAGTACCATATCAAAACGCAATGCAATACACTGCGTGTGCGGTTGAGTGATCTTTTGAAGAAATGTAGCGTTGCAACACCAGGGATAGACTGCAATGTATCTCTGTCGTTGCAGCCCTCTGATGCTCCCTGCTGCCGGCGTCACAACAGTGTCTGCATTTTTCACAAATAGAGTTTGGAGAGACGTTGTCAGTGTCTGTATGTTGCTTAAATTCTCCCAAACAGTGGGCGCTAAGGATCAGGGCACGGCAGACCATTGCAGCCATTGATCTCGAGCAGAAAAATAAAAATGCTTACAGCACCTGGTATTCCCAGGCGGTCACCCATTCAAGTACTAACCAGGCCCGACCCTGCTTAGCTTCCGAGATCAGACGAGATCGGGCGTGATCAGGGTGGTATGGCCGTACGCAAATGTTACCGGGTCCATACTACCTTTTATTCAGCAGGAGCACAAAAGGACTGAGAGCGCTGCCGTGGCCAGAGACGGGACTTGTACAGAAACAATGATTAGATCCATAATGAAGGAAAGCAATGCATAAAGACTTTATTCCATACTCAAAGTACCATATCAAAACGCAATGCAATACACTGCGTGTGCGGTTGAGTGATCTTTTGAAGAAATGTAGCGTTGCAACACCAGGGATAGACTGTAATGTATCTCTGTCGTTGCAGCCCTCTGATGCTCCCTGCTGCCGGCGTCACAACAGTGTCTGCATGTTTCACAAATAGAGTTTGGAGAGACGTTGTCAGTGTCTGTATGTTGCTTAAATTCTCCCAAACAGTGGGCGCTAAAGATCAGGGCACGGCAGACCATTGCAGCCATTGATCTCGAGCAGAAAAATAAAAATGCTTACAGCACCTGGTATTCCCAGGCGGTCACCCATCCAAGTACTAACCAGGCCCGACCCTGCTTAGCTTCCGAGATCAGACGAGATCGGGCGTGATCAGGGTGGTATGGCCGTACGCAAATGTTACCGGGTCCATACTACCTTTTATTCAGCAGGAGCACAAAAGGACTGAGAGCGCTGCCGTGGCCAGAGACGGGACTTGTACAGAAACAATGATTAGATCCATAATGAAGGAAAGCAATGCATAAAGACTTTATTCCATACTCAAAGTACCATATCAAAACGCAATGCAATACACTGCGTGTGCGGTTGAGTGATCTTTTGAAGAAATGTAGCGTTGCAACACCAGGGATAGACTGCAATGTATCTCTGTCGTTGCAGCCCTCTGATGCTCCCTGCTGCCGGCGTCACAACAGTGTCTGCATGTTTCACAAATAGAGTTTGGAGAGACGTTGTCGGTGTCTGTATGTTGCTTATATTCTCCCAAACAGTGGGCGCTAAGGATCAGGGCACGGCAGACCATTGCAGCCATTGATCTCGAGCAGAAAAATAATTATGCTTACAGCACCTGGTATTCCCAGGCGGTCACCCATCCAAGTACTGACCAGGCCCGACCCTGCTTAGCTTCCGAGATCAGACGAGATCGGGCGTGATCAGGGTGGTATGGCCGTACGCAAATGTTACCGGGTCCATACTACCTTTTATTCAGCAGGAGCACAAAAGGACTGAGAGCGCTGCCGTGGCCAGAGACGGGACTTGTACAGAAACAATGATTAGATCCATAATGAAGGAAAGCAATGCATAAAGACTTTGTTCCATACTCAAAGTACCATATGAAAACGCAATGCAATACACTGCGTGTGCGGTTGAGTGATCTTTTGAAGAAATGTAGCGTTGCAACACCAGGGATAGACTGCAATGTATCTCTGTCGTTGCAGCCCTCTGATGCTCCCTGCTGCCGGCGTCACAACAGTGTCTGCATGTTTCACAAATAGAGTTTGGAGAGACGTTGTCGGTGTCTGTATGTTGATTAAATTCTCCCAAACAGTGGGCGCTAAGGATCAGGGCACGGCAGACCATTGCAGCCATTGATCTCGAGCAGAAAAATAAAAGAGCTTACAGCACCTGGTATTCCCAGGCGGTCACCCATCCAAGTACTAACCAGGCCCGACCCTGCTTAGCTTCCGAGATCAGACGAGATCGGGCGTGATCAGGGTGGTATGGCCGTACGCAAATGTTACCGGGTCCATACTACCTTTTATTCAGCAGGAGCACAAAAGGACTGAGAGCGCTGCCGTGGCCAGAGACGGGACTTGTACAGAAACAATGATTAGATCCATAATGAAGGAAAGCAATGCATAAAGACTTTATTCCATACTCAAAGTACCATATGAAAACGCAATGCAATACACTGCGTGTGCGGTTGAGTGATCTTTTGAAGAAATGTAGCGTTGCAACACCAGGGATAGACTGTAATGTATCTCTGTCGTTGCAGCCCTCTGATGCTCCCTGCTGCCGGCGTCACAACAGTGTCTGCATGTTTCACAAATAGAGTTTGGAGAGACGTTGTCAGTGTCTGTATGTTGCTTAAATTCTCCCAAACAGTGGGCGCTAAAGATCTCTGCCCGTATGCAAATTAGCCATGTGCGCCTAACAGAAGAATGACGTAATGTTGAGAACGAGTCATACTAAAAACCGAGAGCAAGCGAAAGCTAAACCAGACTGTATCAATCACACACTTTGGGTCCATTCTAACTTTTGATAAGAGGCTAGTCTTTAAATCTTTGCAGTGACTGAATGTTGATGATAAAACGGATTGTTTTGCATAAGATGAGTGTGTGCGACTGTGTGTTTGTCATTTCCGGCTTCGGCATACCGCATGGTCATGAAGGCCTCGTGGTGAGTTACTTTCTTAGTGAAGCAGCTTAGCCTTACAGTTGGATAAGTTGGAGTGATTGGAGTTTATTTTTCACAGTGAGAGAGGGGTGCACCGGTCCTGGAGGTACTGCAATACCAGGTCGATGCGTGGAGTGGACGGAGCAAGCCCCTATTCCATCTCCCAGTTCCAAAAAACAATTTAATATATGGTCCCCGGGTAGGGGACGTATCAGATATTAAACTGATAAGAACAGATACTACACTTGATCTTAGCCAAAAGGCCGAGAAGCGATGCCCACACATGCTCAGACCAAGAGTCCAGCTTCCCAAACACGTCGCTCCACTTAGCGGTTTGACAGACGACGACAAAACAAATAGAAGACCAGTCACCCTGTGTGCGTGTTTGTGAAAGCTGAAGAAAAATGCCGAGGTCGCTGCATCTCTCTGCTGGTCCCTGCTGCCAGCGTCACTAGTGTGTCTGCATGTTTCTCAAATAGAGTTTGGAGAGACGTTGTCAGTGTCTGTATGTTGCTTAAATTCTCCCAAACAGTGGGCGCTAAAGATCACGGCACGGCAGGCCATTGCAGCCAATGAGCTCGAGTTGAAAAATAAATGTGCTTACAGCACCAGGTGGTCCCCCATCGATGTAGTAACCAGGCCCGACCCTGCTTAGCTTCCGAGATCAGACGAGATCGGGCATGATCAGGCTGTTATGGCCGTAAACTAACATTTCCGGGTCCATACTAGGTTTTATACAGCAGGAGCACATAAGGACTGAGGGTGCTGCCGTGGCCAGAGACGGGACTTGTACAGAAACAATGATTAGATCCATAATGAAGGAAAGCAATGCATAAAGACTTTATTCCATACTCAAAGTACCATATCAAAACGCAATGCAATACACTGCGTGTGCGGTTGAGTGATCTTTTGAAGAAATGTTGCGTTGCAACACCAGGGATAGACTGCAATGTATCTCTGTCGTTGCAGCCCTCTGATGCTCCCTGCTGCCGGCGTCACAACAGTGTCTGCATGTTTCACAAATAGAGTTTGGAGAGACGTTGTCGGTGTCTGTATGTTGCTTATATTCTCCCAAACAGTGGGCGCTAAGGATCAGGGCACGGCAGACCATTGCAGCCATTGATCTCGAGCAGAAAAATAAAAGTGCTTACAGCACCTGGTATTCCCAGGCGGTCACCCATCCAAGTACTAACCAAGCCCGACCCTGCTTAGCTTCCGAGATCAGACGAGACCGGGCGTGATCAGGGTGGTATGGCCGTACGCAAATGTTACCGGGTCCATACTACCTTTTATTCAGCAGGAGCACAAAAGGACTGAGAGCGCTGCCGTGGCCAGAGACGGGACTTGTACAGAAACAATGATTAGATCCATAATGAAGGAAAGCAATGCATAAAGACTTTATTCCATACTCAAAGTACCATATCAAAACGCAATGCAATACACTGCGTGTGCGGTTGAGTGATCTTTTGAAGAAATGTAGCGTTGCAACACCAGGGATAGACTGCAATGTATCTCTGTCGTTGCAGCCCTCTGATGCTCCCTGCTGCCGGCGTCACAACAGTGTCTGCATGTTTCACAAATAGAGTTTGGAGAGACGTTGTCAGTGTCTGTATGTTGCTTAAATTCTCCCAAACAGTGGGCGCTAAGGATCAGGGCACGGCAGATCATTGCAGCCATTGATCTCGAGCAGAAAAATAAAAATGCTTACAGCACCTGGTATTCCCAGGCGGTCACCCATCCAAGTACTAACCAGGCCCGACCCTGCTTAGCTTCCGAGATCAGAAGAGATCGGGCGTGATCAGGGTGGTATGGCCGTACGCAAATGTTACCGGGTCCATACTACCTTTTATTCAGCAGGAGCACAAAAGGACTGAGAGCGCTGCCGTGGCCAGAGACGGGACTTGTACAGAAACAATGATTAGATCCATAATGAAGGAAAGCAATGCATAAAGACTTTATTCCATACTCAAAGTACCATATCAAAACGCAATGCAATACACTGCGTGTGCGGTTGAGTGATCTTTTGAAGAAATGTAGCGTTGCAACACCAGGGATAGACTGCAATGTATCTCTGTCGTTGCAGCCCTCTGATGCTCCCTGCTGCCGGCGTCACAACAGTGTCTGCATTTTTCACAAATAGAGTTTGGAGAGACGTTGTCAGTGTCTGTATGTTGCTTAAATTCTCCCAAACAGTGGGCGCTAAGGATCAGGGCACGGCAGACCATTGCAGCCATTGATCTCGAGCAGAAAAATAAAAATGCTTACAGCACCTGGTATTCCCAGGCGGTCACCCATCCAAGTACTAACCAGGCCCGACCCTGCTTAGCTTCCGAGATCAGACGAGATCGGGCGTGATCAGGGTGGTATGGCCGTACGCAAATGTTACCGGGTCCATACTACCTTTTATTCAGCAGGAGCACAAAAGGACTGAGAGCGCTGCCGTGGCCAGAGACGGGACTTGTACAGAAACAATGATTAGATCCATAATGAAGGAAAGCAATGCATAAAGACTTTATTCCATACTCAAAGTACCATATCAAAACGCAATGCAATACACTGCGTGTGCGGTTGAGTGATCTTTTGAAGAAATGTAGCGTTGCAACACCAGGGATAGACTGTAATGTATCTCTGTCGTTGCAGCCCTCTGATGCTCCCTGCTGCCGGCGTCACAACAGTGTCTGCATGTTTCACAAATAGAGTTTGGAGAGACGTTGTCAGTGTCTGTATGTTGCTTAAATTCTCCCAAACAGTGGGCGCTAAAGATCAGGGCACGGCAGACCATTGCAGCCGTTGATCTCGAGCAGAAAAATAAAAATGCTTACAGCACCTGGTATTCCCAGGCGGTCACCCATCCAAGTACTAACCAGGCCCGACCCTGCTTAGCTTCCGAGATCAGACGAGATCGGGCGTGATCAGGGTGGTATGGCCGTACGCAAATGTTACCGGGTCCATACTACCTTTTATTCAGCAGGAGCACAAAAGGACTGAGAGCGCTGCCGTGGCCAGAGACGGGACTTGTACAGAAACAATGATTAGATCCATAATGAAGGAAAGCAATGCATAAAGACTTTATTCCATACTCAAAGTACCATATGAAAACGCAATGCAATACACTGCGTGTGCGGTTGAGTGATCTTTTGAAGAAATGTAGCGTTGCAACACCAGGGATAGACTGCAATGTATCTCTGTCGTTGCAGCCCTCTGATGCTCCCTGCTGCCGGCGTCACAACAGTGTCTGCATGTTTCACAAATAGAGTTTGGAGAGACGTTGTCGGTGTCTGTATGTTGCTTATATTCTCCCAAACAGTGGGCGCTAAGGATCAGGGCACGGCAGACCATTGCAGCCATTGATCTCGAGCAGAAAAATAATTATGCTTACAGCACCTGGTATTCCCAGGCGGTCACCCATCCAAATACTAACCAGGCCCGACCCTGCTTAGCTTCCGAGATCACACGAGATCGGGCGTGATCAGGGTGGTATGGCCGTACGCAAATGTTACCGGGTCCATACTACCTTTTATTCAGCAGGAGCACAAAAGGACTGAGAGCGCTGCCGTGGCCAGAGACGGGACTTGTACAGAAACAATGATTAGATCCATAATGAAGGAAAGCAATGCATAAAGACTTTATTCCATACTCAAAGTACCATATGAAAACGCAATGCAATACACTGCGTGTGCGGTTGAGTGATCTTTTGAAGAAATGTAGCGTTGCAACACCAGGGATAGACTGTAATGTATCTCTGTCGTTGCAGCCCTCTGATGCTCCCTGCTGCCGGCGTCACAACAGTGTCTGCATGTTTCACAAATAGAGTTTGGAGAGACGTTGTCAGTGTCTGTATGTTGCTTAAATTCTCCCAAACAGTGGGCGCTAAGGATCAGGGCACGGCAGACCATTGCAGCCATTGATCTCGAGCAGAAAAATAATTATGCTTACAGCACCTGGTATTCCCAGGCGGTCACCCATCCAAGTACTGACCAGGCCCGACCCTGCTTAGCTTCCGAGATCAGACGAGATCGGGCGTGATCAGGGTGGTATGGCCGTACGCAAATGTTACCGGGTCCATACTACCTTTTATTCAGCAGGAGCACAAAAGGACTGAGAGCGCTGCCGTGGCCAGAGACGGGACTTGTACAGAAACAATGATTAGATCCATAATGAAGGAAAGCAATGCATAAAGACTTTATTCCATACTCAAAGTACCATATGAAAACGCAATGCAATACACTGCGTGTGCGGTTGAGTGATCTTTTGAAGAAATGTAGCGTTGCAACACCAGGGATAGACTGCAATGTATCTCTGTCGTTGCAGCCCTCTGATGCTCCCTGCTGCCGGCGTCACAACAGTGTCTGCATGTTTCACAAATAGAGTTTGGAGAGACGTTGTCGGTGTCTGTATGTTGATTAAATTCTCCCAAACAGTGGGCGCTAAGGATCAGGGCACGGCAGACCATTGCAGCCATTGATCTCGAGCAGAAAAATAAAAGAGCTTACAGCACCTGGTATTCCCAGGCGGTCACCCATCCAAGTACTAACCAGGCCCGACCCTGCTTAGCTTCCGAGATCAGACGAGATCGGGCGTGATCAGGGTGGTATGGCCGTACGCAAATGTTACCGGGTCCATACTACCTTTTATTCAGCAGGAGCACAAAAGGACTGAGAGCGCTGCCGTGGCCAGAGACGGGACTTGTACAGAAACAATGATTAGATCCATAATGAAGGAAAGCAATGCATAAAGACTTTATTCCATACTCAAAGTACCATATGAAAACGCAATGCAATACACTGCGTGTGCGGTTGAGTGATCTTTTGAAGAAATGTAGCGTTGCAACACCAGGGATAGACTGTAATGTATCTCTGTCGTTGCAGCCCTCTGATGCTCCCTGCTGCCGGCGTCACAACAGTGTCTGCATGTTTCACAAATAGAGTTTGGAGAGACGTTGTCAGTGTCTGTATGTTGCTTAAATTCTCCCAAACAGTGGGCGCTAAAGATCTCTGCCCGTATGCAAATTAGCCATGTGCGCCTAACAGAAGAATGACGTAATGTTGAGAACGAGTCATACTAAAAACCGAGAGCAAGCGAAAGCTAAACCAGACTGTATCAATCACACACTTTGGGTCCATTCTAACTTTTGATAAGAGGCTAGTCTTTAAATCTTTGCAGTGACTGAATGTTGATGATAAAACGGATTGTTTTGCATAAGATGAGTGTGTGCGACTGTGTGTTTGTCATTTCCGGCTTCGGCATACCGCATGGTCATGAAGGCCTCGTGGTGAGTTACTTTCTTAGTGAAGCAGCTTAGCCTTACAGTTGGATAAGTTGGAGTGATTGGAGTTTATTTTTCACAGTGAGAGAGGGGTGCACCGGTCCTGGAGGTACTGCAATACCAGGTCGATGCGTGGAGTGGACGGAGCAAGCCCCTATTCCATCTCCCAGTTCCAAAAAACAATTTAATATATGGTCCCCGGGTAGGGGACGTATCAGATATTAAACTGATAAGAACAGATACTACACTTGATCTTAGCCAAAAGGCCGAGAAGCGATGCCCACACATGCTCAGACCAAGAGTCCAGCTTCCCAAACACGTCGCTCCACTTAGCGGTTTGACAGACGACGACAAAACAAATAGAAGACCAGTCACCCTGTGTGCGTGTTTGTGAAAGCTGAAGAAAAATGCCGAGGTCGCTGCATCTCTCTGCTGGTCCCTGCTGCCAGCGTCACTAGTGTGTCTGCATGTTTCTCAAATAGAGTTTGGAGAGACGTTGTCAGTGTCTGTATGTTGCTTAAATTCTCCCAAACAGTGGGCGCTAAAGATCACGGCACGGCAGGCCATTGCAGCCAATGAGCTCGAGTTGAAAAATAAATGTGCTTACAGCACCAGGTGGTCCCCCATCGATGTAGTAACCAGGCCCGACCCTGCTTAGCTTCCGAGATCAGACGAGATCGGGCATGATCAGGCTGTTATGGCCGTAAACTAACATTTCCGGGTCCATACTAGGTTTTATACAGCAGGAGCACATAAGGACTGAGGGTGCTGCCGTGGCCAGAGACGGGACTTGTACAGAAACAATGATTAGATCCATAATGAAGGAAAGCAATGCATAAAGACTTTATTCCATACTCAAAGTACCATATGAAAACGCAATGCAATACACTGCGTGTGCGGTTGAGTGATCTTTTGAAGAAATGTAGCGTTGCAACACCAGGGATAGACTGCAATGTATCTCTGTCGTTGCAGCCCTCTGATGCTCCCTGCTGCCGGCGTCACAACAGTGTCTGCATGTTTCACAAATAGAGTTTGGAGAGACGTTGTCAGTGTCTGTATGTTGCTTAAATTCTCCCAAACAGTGGGCGCTAAGGATCAGGGCACGGCAGACCATTGCAGCCATTGATCTCGAGCAGAAAAATAAAAATGCTTACAGCACCTGGTATTCCCAGGCGGTCACCCATCCAAGTACTAACCAGGCCCGACCCTGCTTAGCTTCCGAGATCAGACGAGATCGGGCGTGATCAGGGTGGTATGGCCGTACGCAAATTTTACCGGGTCCATACTACCTTTTATTCAGCAGGAGCACAAAAGGACTGAGCGCGCTGCCGTGGCCAGAGACGGGACTTGTACAGAAACAATGATTAGATCCATAATGAAGGAAAGCAATGCATAAAGACTTTATTCCATACTCAAAGTACCATATCAAAACGCAATGCAATACACTGCGTGTGCGGTTGAGTGATCTTTTGAAGAAATGTAGCGTTGCAACACCAGGGATAGACTGCAATGTATCTCTGTCGTTGCAGCCCTCTGATGCTCCCTGCTGCCGGCGTCACAACAGTGTCTGCATTTTTCACAAATAGAGTTTGGAGAGACGTTGTCAGTGTCTGTATGTTGCTTAAATTCTCCCAAACAGTGGGCGCTAAAGATCAGGGCACGGCAGACCATTGCAGCCATTGATCTCGAGCAGAAAAATAAATATGCTTACAGCACCTGGTATTCCCAGGCGGTCACCCATCCAAGTACTAACCAGGCCCGACCCTGCTTAGCTTCCGAGATCAGACGAGATCGGGGGTGATCAGTGTGGTTTGGCCGTACGCAAATGTTACCGGGTCCATACTACCTTTTATTCAGCAGGAGCACAAAAGGACTGAGAGCGCTGCCGTGGCCAGAGACGGGACTTGTACAGAAACAATGATTAGATCCATAATGAAGGAAAGCAATGCATAAAGACTTTATTCCATACTCAAAGTACCATATCAAAACGCAATGCAATACACTGCGTGTGCGGTTGAGTGATCTTTTGAAGAAATGTAGCGTTGCAACACCAGGGATAGACTGCAATGTATCTCTGTCGTTGCAGCCCTCTGATGCTCCCTGCTGCCGGCGTCACAACAGTGTCTGCATGTTTAACAAATAGAGTTTGGAGAGACGTTGTCAGTGTCTGTATGTTGCTTAAATTCTCCCAAACAGTGGGCGCTAAAGATCTCTGCCCGTATGCAAATTAGCCATGTGCGCCTAACAGAAGAATGACGTAATGTTGAGAACGAGTCATACTAAAAACCGAGAGCAAGCGAAAGCTAAACCAGACTGTATCAATCACACACTTTGGGTCCATTCTAACTTTTGATAAGAGGCTAGTCTTTAAATCTTTGCAGTGACTGAATGTTGATGATAAAACGGATTGTTTTGCATAAGATGAGTGTGTGCGACTGTGTGTTTGTCATTTCCGGCTTCGGCATACCGCATGGTCATGAAGGCCTCGTGGTGAGTTACTTTCTTAGTGAAGCAGCTTAGCCTTACAGTTGGATAAGTTGGAGTGATTGGAGTTTATTTTTCACAGTGAGAGAGGGGTGCACCGGTCCTGGAGGTACTGCAATACCAGGTCGATGCGTGGAGTGGACGGAGCAAGCCCCTATTCCATCTCCCAGTTCCAAAAAACAATTTAATATATGGTCCCCGGGTAGGGGACGTATCAGATATTAAACTGATAAGAACAGATACTACACTTGATCTTAGCCAAAAGGCCGAGAAGCGATGCCCACACATGCTCAGACCAAGAGTCCAGCTTCCCAAACACGTCGCTCCACTTAGCGGTTTGACAGACGACGACAAAACAAATAGAAGACCAGTCACCCTGTGTGCGTGTTTGTGAAAGCTGAAGAAAAATGCCGAGGTCGCTGCATCTCTCTGCTGGTCCCTGCTGCCAGCGTCACTAGTGTGTCTGCATGTTTCTCAAATAGAGTTTGGAGAGACGTTGTCAGTGTCTGTATGTTGCTTAAATTCTCCCAAACAGTGGGCGCTAAAGATCACGGCACGGCAGGCCATTGCAGCCAATGAGCTCGAGTTGAAAAATAAATGTGCTTACAGCACCAGGTGGTCCCCCATCGATGTAGTAACCAGGCCCGACCCTGCTTAGCTTCCGAGATCAGACGAGATCGGGCATGATCAGGCTGTTATGGCCGTAAACTAACATTTCCGGGTCCATACTAGGTTTTATACAGCAGGAGCACATAAGGACTGAGGGTGCTGCCGTGGCCAGAGACGGGACTTGTACAGAAACAATGATTAGATCCATAATGAAGGAAAGCAATGCATAAAGACTTTATTCCATACTCAAAGTACCATATCAAAACGCAATGCAATACACTGCGTGTGCGGTTGAGTGATCTTTTGAAGAAATGTTGCGTTGCAACACCAGGGATAGACTGCAATGTATCTCTGTCGTTGCAGCCCTCTGATGCTCCCTGCTGCCGGCGTCACAACAGTGTCTGCATGTTTCACAAATAGAGTTTGGAGAGACGTTGTCGGTGTCTGTATGTTGCTTATATTCTCCCAAACAGTGGGCGCTAAGGATCAGGGCACGGCAGACCATTGCAGCCATTGATCTCGAGCAGAAAAATAAAAGTGCTTACAGCACCTGGTATTCCCAGGCGGTCACCCATCCAAGTACTAACCAAGCCCGACCCTGCTTAGCTTCCGAGATCAGACGAGACCGGGCGTGATCAGGGTGGTATGGCCGTACGCAAATGTTACCGGGTCCATACTACCTTTTATTCAGCAGGAGCACAAAAGGACTGAGAGCGCTGCCGTGGCCAGAGACGGGACTTGTACAGAAACAATGATTAGATCCATAATGAAGGAAAGCAATGCATAAAGACTTTATTCCATACTCAAAGTACCATATCAAAACGCAATGCAATACACTGCGTGTGCGGTTGAGTGATCTTTTGAAGAAATGTAGCGTTGCAACACCAGGGATAGACTGCAATGTATCTCTGTCGTTGCAGCCCTCTGATGCTCCCTGCTGCCGGCGTCACAACAGTGTCTGCATGTTTCACAAATAGAGTTTGGAGAGACGTTGTCAGTGTCTGTATGTTGCTTAAATTCTCCCAAACAGTGGGCGCTAAGGATCAGGGCACGGCAGATCATTGCAGCCATTGATCTCGAGCAGAAAAATAAAAATGCTTACAGCACCTGGTATTCCCAGGCGGTCACCCATCCAAGTACTAACCAGGCCCGACCCTGCTTAGCTTCCGAGATCAGAAGAGATCGGGCGTGATCAGGGTGGTATGGCCGTACGCAAATGTTACCGGGTCCATACTACCTTTTATTCAGCAGGAGCACAAAAGGACTGAGAGCGCTGCCGTGGCCAGAGACGGGACTTGTACAGAAACAATGATTAGATCCATAATGAAGGAAAGCAATGCATAAAGACTTTATTCCATACTCAAAGTACCATATCAAAACGCAATGCAATACACTGCGTGTGCGGTTGAGTGATCTTTTGAAGAAATGTAGCGTTGCAACACCAGGGATAGACTGCAATGTATCTCTGTCGTTGCAGCCCTCTGATGCTCCCTGCTGCCGGCGTCACAACAGTGTCTGCATTTTTCACAAATAGAGTTTGGAGAGACGTTGTCAGTGTCTGTATGTTGCTTAAATTCTCCCAAACAGTGGGCGCTAAGGATCAGGGCACGGCAGACCATTGCAGCCATTGATCTCGAGCAGAAAAATAAAAATGCTTACAGCACCTGGTATTCCCAGGCGGTCACCCATCCAAGTACTAACCAGGCCCGACCCTGCTTAGCTTCCGAGATCAGACGAGATCGGGCGTGATCAGGGTGGTATGGCCGTACGCAAATGTTACCGGGTCCATACTACCTTTTATTCAGCAGGAGCACAAAAGGACTGAGAGCGCTGCCGTGGCCAGAGACGGGACTTGTACAGAAACAATGATTAGATCCATAATGAAGGAAAGCAATGCATAAAGACTTTATTCCATACTCAAAGTACCATATCAAAACGCAATGCAATACACTGCGTGTGCGGTTGAGTGATCTTTTGAAGAAATGTAGCGTTGCAACACCAGGGATAGACTGTAATGTATCTCTGTCGTTGCAGCCCTCTGATGCTCCCTGCTGCCGGCGTCACAACAGTGTCTGCATGTTTCACAAATAGAGTTTGGAGAGACGTTGTCAGTGTCTGTATGTTGCTTAAATTCTCCCAAACAGTGGGCGCTAAAGATCAGGGCACGGCAGACCATTGCAGCCGTTGATCTCGAGCAGAAAAATAAAAATGCTTACAGCACCTGGTATTCCCAGGCGGTCACCCATCCAAGTACTAACCAGGCCCGACCCTGCTTAGCTTCCGAGATCAGACGAGATCGGGCGTGATCAGGGTGGTATGGCCGTACGCAAATGTTACCGGGTCCATACTACCTTTTATTCAGCAGGAGCACAAAAGGACTGAGAGCGCTGCCGTGGCCAGAGACGGGACTTGTACAGAAACAATGATTAGATCCATAATGAAGGAAAGCAATGCATAAAGACTTTATTCCATACTCAAAGTACCATATGAAAACGCAATGCAATACACTGCGTGTGCGGTTGAGTGATCTTTTGAAGAAATGTAGCGTTGCAACACCAGGGATAGACTGCAATGTATCTCTGTCGTTGCAGCCCTCTGATGCTCCCTGCTGCCGGCGTCACAACAGTGTCTGCATGTTTCACAAATAGAGTTTGGAGAGACGTTGTCGGTGTCTGTATGTTGCTTATATTCTCCCAAACAGTGGGCGCTAAGGATCAGGGCACGGCAGACCATTGCAGCCATTGATCTCGAGCAGAAAAATAATTATGCTTACAGCACCTGGTATTCCCAGGCGGTCACCCATCCAAATACTAACCAGGCCCGACCCTGCTTAGCTTCCGAGATCACACGAGATCGGGCGTGATCAGGGTGGTATGGCCGTACGCAAATGTTACCGGGTCCATACTACCTTTTATTCAGCAGGAGCACAAAAGGACTGAGAGCGCTGCCGTGGCCAGAGACGGGACTTGTACAGAAACAATGATTAGATCCATAATGAAGGAAAGCAATGCATAAAGACTTTATTCCATACTCAAAGTACCATATGAAAACGCAATGCAATACACTGCGTGTGCGGTTGAGTGATCTTTTGAAGAAATGTAGCGTTGCAACACCAGGGATAGACTGTAATGTATCTCTGTCGTTGCAGCCCTCTGATGCTCCCTGCTGCCGGCGTCACAACAGTGTCTGCATGTTTCACAAATAGAGTTTGGAGAGACGTTGTCAGTGTCTGTATGTTGCTTAAATTCTCCCAAACAGTGGGCGCTAAGGATCAGGGCACGGCAGACCATTGCAGCCATTGATCTCGAGCAGAAAAATAATTATGCTTACAGCACCTGGTATTCCCAGGCGGTCACCCATCCAAGTACTGACCAGGCCCGACCCTGCTTAGCTTCCGAGATCAGACGAGATCGGGCGTGATCAGGGTGGTATGGCCGTACGCAAATGTTACCGGGTCCATACTACCTTTTATTCAGCAGGAGCACAAAAGGACTGAGAGCGCTGCCGTGGCCAGAGACGGGACTTGTACAGAAACAATGATTAGATCCATAATGAAGGAAAGCAATGCATAAAGACTTTATTCCATACTCAAAGTACCATATGAAAACGCAATGCAATACACTGCGTGTGCGGTTGAGTGATCTTTTGAAGAAATGTAGCGTTGCAACACCAGGGATAGACTGCAATGTATCTCTGTCGTTGCAGCCCTCTGATGCTCCCTGCTGCCGGCGTCACAACAGTGTCTGCATGTTTCACAAATAGAGTTTGGAGAGACGTTGTCGGTGTCTGTATGTTGATTAAATTCTCCCAAACAGTGGGCGCTAAGGATCAGGGCACGGCAGACCATTGCAGCCATTGATCTCGAGCAGAAAAATAAAAGAGCTTACAGCACCTGGTATTCCCAGGCGGTCACCCATCCAAGTACTAACCAGGCCCGACCCTGCTTAGCTTCCGAGATCAGACGAGATCGGGCGTGATCAGGGTGGTATGGCCGTACGCAAATGTTACCGGGTCCATACTACCTTTTATTCAGCAGGAGCACAAAAGGACTGAGAGCGCTGCCGTGGCCAGAGACGGGACTTGTACAGAAACAATGATTAGATCCATAATGAAGGAAAGCAATGCATAAAGACTTTATTCCATACTCAAAGTACCATATGAAAACGCAATGCAATACACTGCGTGTGCGGTTGAGTGATCTTTTGAAGAAATGTAGCGTTGCAACACCAGGGATAGACTGTAATGTATCTCTGTCGTTGCAGCCCTCTGATGCTCCCTGCTGCCGGCGTCACAACAGTGTCTGCATGTTTCACAAATAGAGTTTGGAGAGACGTTGTCAGTGTCTGTATGTTGCTTAAATTCTCCCAAACAGTGGGCGCTAAAGATCTCTGCCCGTATGCAAATTAGCCATGTGCGCCTAACAGAAGAATGACGTAATGTTGAGAACGAGTCATACTAAAAACCGAGAGCAAGCGAAAGCTAAACCAGACTGTATCAATCACACACTTTGGGTCCATTCTAACTTTTGATAAGAGGCTAGTCTTTAAATCTTTGCAGTGACTGAATGTTGATGATAAAACGGATTGTTTTGCATAAGATGAGTGTGTGCGACTGTGTGTTTGTCATTTCCGGCTTCGGCATACCGCATGGTCATGAAGGCCTCGTGGTGAGTTACTTTCTTAGTGAAGCAGCTTAGCCTTACAGTTGGATAAGTTGGAGTGATTGGAGTTTATTTTTCACAGTGAGAGAGGGGTGCACCGGTCCTGGAGGTACTGCAATACCAGGTCGATGCGTGGAGTGGACGGAGCAAGCCCCTATTCCATCTCCCAGTTCCAAAAAACAATTTAATATATGGTCCCCGGGTAGGGGACGTATCAGATATTAAACTGATAAGAACAGATACTACACTTGATCTTAGCCAAAAGGCCGAGAAGCGATGCCCACACATGCTCAGACCAAGAGTCCAGCTTCCCAAACACGTCGCTCCACTTAGCGGTTTGACAGACGACGACAAAACAAATAGAAGACCAGTCACCCTGTGTGCGTGTTTGTGAAAGCTGAAGAAAAATGCCGAGGTCGCTGCATCTCTCTGCTGGTCCCTGCTGCCAGCGTCACTAGTGTGTCTGCATGTTTCTCAAATAGAGTTTGGAGAGACGTTGTCAGTGTCTGTATGTTGCTTAAATTCTCCCAAACAGTGGGCGCTAAAGATCACGGCACGGCAGGCCATTGCAGCCAATGAGCTCGAGTTGAAAAATAAATGTGCTTACAGCACCAGGTGGTCCCCCATCGATGTAGTAACCAGGCCCGACCCTGCTTAGCTTCCGAGATCAGACGAGATCGGGCATGATCAGGCTGTTATGGCCGTAAACTAACATTTCCGGGTCCATACTAGGTTTTATACAGCAGGAGCACATAAGGACTGAGGGTGCTGCCGTGGCCAGAGACGGGACTTGTACAGAAACAATGATTAGATCCATAATGAAGGAAAGCAATGCATAAAGACTTTATTCCATACTCAAAGTACCATATGAAAACGCAATGCAATACACTGCGTGTGCGGTTGAGTGATCTTTTGAAGAAATGTAGCGTTGCAACACCAGGGATAGACTGCAATGTATCTCTGTCGTTGCAGCCCTCTGATGCTCCCTGCTGCCGGCGTCACAACAGTGTCTGCATGTTTCACAAATAGAGTTTGGAGAGACGTTGTCAGTGTCTGTATGTTGCTTAAATTCTCCCAAACAGTGGGCGCTAAGGATCAGGGCACGGCAGACCATTGCAGCCATTGATCTCGAGCAGAAAAATAAAAATGCTTACAGCACCTGGTATTCCCAGGCGGTCACCCATCCAAGTACTAACCAGGCCCGACCCTGCTTAGCTTCCGAGATCAGACGAGATCGGGCGTGATCAGGGTGGTATGGCCGTACGCAAATTTTACCGGGTCCATACTACCTTTTATTCAGCAGGAGCACAAAAGGACTGAGCGCGCTGCCGTGGCCAGAGACGGGACTTGTACAGAAACAATGATTAGATCCATAATGAAGGAAAGCAATGCATAAAGACTTTATTCCATACTCAAAGTACCATATCAAAACGCAATGCAATACACTGCGTGTGCGGTTGAGTGATCTTTTGAAGAAATGTAGCGTTGCAACACCAGGGATAGACTGCAATGTATCTCTGTCGTTGCAGCCCTCTGATGCTCCCTGCTGCCGGCGTCACAACAGTGTCTGCATTTTTCACAAATAGAGTTTGGAGAGACGTTGTCAGTGTCTGTATGTTGCTTAAATTCTCCCAAACAGTGGGCGCTAAAGATCAGGGCACGGCAGACCATTGCAGCCATTGATCTCGAGCAGAAAAATAAATATGCTTACAGCACCTGGTATTCCCAGGCGGTCACCCATCCAAGTACTAACCAGGCCCGACCCTGCTTAGCTTCCGAGATCAGACGAGATCGGGGGTGATCAGTGTGGTTTGGCCGTACGCAAATGTTACCGGGTCCATACTACCTTTTATTCAGCAGGAGCACAAAAGGACTGAGAGCGCTGCCGTGGCCAGAGACGGGACTTGTACAGAAACAATGATTAGATCCATAATGAAGGAAAGCAATGCATAAAGACTTTATTCCATACTCAAAGTACCATATCAAAACGCAATGCAATACACTGCGTGTGCGGTTGAGTGATCTTTTGAAGAAATGTAGCGTTGCAACACCAGGGATAGACTGCAATGTATCTCTGTCGTTGCAGCCCTCTGATGCTCCCTGCTGCCGGCGTCACAACAGTGTCTGCATGTTTAACAAATAGAGTTTGGAGAGACGTTGTCAGTGTCTGTATGTTGCTTAAATTGTCCCAAACAGTGGGCGCTAAAGATCAGGGCACGGCAGACCATTGCAGCCATTGATCTCGAGCAGAAAAATAAAAATGCTTACAGCACCTGGTATTCCCAGGCGGTCACCCATCCAAGTACTAACCAGGCCCGACCCTGCTTAGCTTCCGAGATCAGACGAGATCGGGCGTGATCAGGGTGGTATGGCCGTACGCAAATGTTACCGGGTCCATACTACCTTTTATTCAGCAGGAGCACAAAAGGACTGAGAGCGCTGCCGTGGCCAGAGACGGGACTTGTACAGAAACAATGATTAGATCCATAATGAAGGAAAGCAATGCATAAAGACTTTATTCCATACTCAAAGTACCATATGAAAACGCAATGCAATACACTGAGTGTGCGGTTGAGTGATCTTTTGAAGAAATGTAGCGTTGCAACACCAGGGATAGACTGTAATGTATCTCTGTCGTTGCAGCCCTCTGATGCTCCCTGCTGCCGGCGTCACAACAGTGTCTGCATGTTTCACAAATAGAGTTTGGAGAGACGTTGTCAGTGTCTGTATGTTGCTTAAATTCTCCCAAACAGTGGGCGCTAAGGATCAGGGCACGGCAGACCATTGCAGCCATTGATCTCGAGCAGAAAAATAAAAAAGCTTACAGCACCTGGTATTCCCAGGCGGTCACCCATCCAAGTACTAACCAGGCCCGACCCTGCTTAGCTTCCGAGATCAGACGAGATCGGGCGTGATCAGGGTGGTATGGCCGTACGCAAATGTTACCGGGTCCATACTACCTTTTATTCAGCAGGAGCACAAAAGGACTGAGAGCGCTGCCGTGGCCAGAGACGGGACTTGTACAGAAACAATGATTAGATCCATAATGAAGGAAAGCAATGCATAAAGACTTTATTCCATACTCAAAGTACCATATCAAAACGCAATGCAATACACTGCGTGTGCGGTTGAGTGATCTTTTGAAGAAATGTAGCGTTGCAACACCAGGGATAGACTGCAATGTATCTCTGTCGTTGCAGCCCTCTGATGCTCCCTGCTGCCGGCGTCACAACAGTGTCTGCATGTTTCACAAATAGAGTTTGGAGAGACGTTGTCGGTGTCTGTATGTTGCTTATATTCTCCCAAACAGTGGGCGCTAAGGATCAGGGCACGGCAGACCATTGCAGCCATTGATCTCGAGCAGAAAAATAATTATGCTTACAGCACCTGGTATTCCCAGGCGGTCTCCCATCCAAGTACTAACCAGGCCCGACCCTGCTTAGCTTCCGAGATCAGACGAGATCGGGCTTGATCAGGGTGGTATGGCCGTATCCAAATGTTACCGGGTCCATACTAGCTTTCACACAGCAGGAGCACATAAGGACTGAGAGCGCTGCCGTGGCCAGAGACGGGACTTGTACAGAAACAATGATTAGATCCATAATGAAGGAAAGCAATGCATAAAGACTTTATTCCAGACTCAAAGTATCATATCAAAACGCAATGCAATACACTGCGTGTGCGGTTGAGTGATCTTTTGAAGAAATGTAGCGTTGCAACACCAGGGATAGACTGCAATGTATCTCTGTCGTTGCAGCCCTCTGATGCTCCCTGCTGCCGGCGTCACAACAGTGTCTGCATGTTTAACAAATAGAGTTTGGAGAGACGTTGTCAGTGTCTGTATGTTGCTTAAATTCTCCCAAACAGTGGGCGCTAAAGATCAGGGCACGGCAGACCATTGCAGCCATTGATCTCGAGCAGAAAAATAAATATGCTTACAGCACCTGGTATTCCCAGGCGGTCACCCATCCAAGTACTAACCATGCCCGACCCTGCTTAGCTTCCGAGATCAGACGAGATCGGGCGTGATCAGGGTGGTATGGCCGTACGCAAATGTTACCGGGTCCATACTACCTTTTATTCAGCAGGAGCACAAAAGGACTGAGCGCGCTGCCGTGGCCAGAGACGGGACTTGTACAGAAACAATGATTAGATCCATAATGAAGGAAAGCAATGCATAAAGACTTTATTCCATACTCAAAGTACCATATCAAAACGCAATGCAATACACTGCGTGTGCGGTTGAGTGATCTTTTGAAGAAATGTAGCGTTGCAACACCAGGGATAGACTGCAATGTATCTCTGTCGTTGCAGCCCTCTGATGCTCCCTGCTGCCGGCGTCACAACAGTGTCTGCATTTTTCACAAATAGAGTTTGGAGAGACGTTGTCAGTGTCTGTATGTTGCTTAAATTCTCCCAAACAGTGGGCGCTAAAGATCTCTGCCCGTATGCAAATTAGCCATGTGCGCCTAACAGAAGAATGACGTAATGTTGAGAACGAGTCATACTAAAAACCGAGAGCAAGCGAAAGCTAAACCAGACTGTATCAATCACACACTTTGGGTCCATTCTAACTTTTGATAAGAGGCTAGTCTTTAAATCTTTGCAGTGACTGAATGTTGATGATAAAACGGATTGTTTTGCATAAGATGAGTGTGTGCGACTGTGTGTTTGTCATTTCCGGCTTCGGCATACCGCATGGTCATGAAGGCCTCGTGGTGAGTTACTTTCTTAGTGAAGCAGCTTAGCCTTACAGTTGGATAAGTTGGAGTGATTGGAGTTTATTTTTCACAGTGAGAGAGGGGTGCACCGGTCCTGGAGGTACTGCAATACCAGGTCGATGCGTGGAGTGGACGGAGCAAGCCCCTATTCCATCTCCCAGTTCCAAAAAACAATTTAATATATGGTCCCCGGGTAGGGGACGTATCAGATATTAAACTGATAAGAACAGATTTTTTCATTCGAAAATTTTATTGACACACGTTGCTATACCTTATCTTTCACATCACATGTTTCCAGTTTCGTTCAATTATTATTATTATTTTTTTTTAAATCATACACAATGTTTTGTTTCTTTTTTTTTTTTTTTAACAACAAGGAATTAAAAAAAATATAACCATCCATAAAACCAAGAATAAAACCGATGTTTTAAAAGGAAAATAAAAACCAACACTAAAAGATGCTGCTGTGCAGGAGCGGGAACACACTTAGTTAAAAGAAATTTAAAAGAAAGTGTACCCCGTCCTGCCCTCCCAACAGCGTCGGTCTCTCGGGACCTGTCGCTCAGAGGATCTCCTCCCCTCTCTGCTCCTTCCCACCTGCCTCTCCCGGAGAGCCAGGCCGCCGCTGCCTCGACCTTTCTGTGTGTGGCTCCGGCTCCCTTCTCCGAATGGGCACAGAGGCGATGTCTTCATTTTGGCTGTGTCCTAGGCCTGCCGCCTGCAGCAACGGCTACTTTTACCGTTGCTGCGGCCATCCGGATCACAGCCAAGGGGGGGATCAGCTTGTGCTTGCTTACCAGCAGGTTTCTGGAGGTCCAAAAGTCGTCTTTAATGGCGGCTAGGGTGAGCCACTGCCTGGGGAAGTTAACTGCAGTATTTTGGCTCACCCCATACAGCACCAATTGGGCTGTCAGGACCTCCCCTGCTGGCAAGTACGGGAATAGTAGGGAGCCGGCCGTTGCCCACTGGTCTCCAGCAGCGCTGCACTCCCAGAGCAGATGCCTCACCGACTCAGGCGCGCCACAACCTGGTCGGGGGCATGTTGCGGATGCGGCCATGCCCCGGGAGTGCATGACGGCTCTGACTGGGAGGATCTCGTGAGCTACCATCCATGACAGGTCCCGGAGTCTGTTGGGGAGGACAGGATGGTTAACGTTTCGCCAAACAGTTGCGGGGTCGCCGAGTGCTAGCCCGCGCACTGGACTTACTGGTTCCCGCTCCTGCACCAGCGCAATCATTAATCGATGGCTTTCCAAAACTTGTAATTCCTCGTTTTCTAGGTTATATTTTTTTAAAAACTTCTTGATAAAAACATAGGACTGGGGCAGGTTAAAAGATACTGGCGTCCTATGGTCAGATACATAAAAACTGAACTTTTTCAGATAGGAACCCATCCAGAACCGGGTCATTGCTGTGCTTTTTTTTTGGCTGGGTACCGACATTGCATTTTGTATGTGTAGAGCTGTATATCGACTTCCTAAATATAAATTGAGGTCTGGGACTCCTTTTCCCCCTTTTTCTTTAGTTTTCTTCATTTCGTTTCTCTTGAGTCTCTCCCACTTAGACCCCCACAGGAAGTAAAAAATGGCACGTTCTAGATCTAAAAGGACTCTGCGGGGTGGAATAAAAACAGAGCATACCAATAAAAGCAAAGGTAAAATCACTGACTTAATGATTAAAACCTTTCCTTCCATTGTAAGTCCTCTAAGTCCCCAGTATCCCAGTCTCCGCCTCACTTTCCCTACCATGTCCGGCCAATTTTTGGTACCCTCCCCCTCCCTGTCAAATTTGACCCCGAGTATTTTCAAGTCGGTCTGTTTTACGGTCAGGGGAAGTCCAGTCGTCTCGGTCACTGTCCATGGTCCATAAAAAAGGGCTTGGGTCTTCTCTCTGTTGAGTTTGGACCCAGAGGCCAGTCCGTAGGAGTCTGTCAAGTCCAGTGCCTTATGTAATGAACAGATGTCTGTACATAAAATGTTGACGTCGTCCATATATAAAACACATTTGCTAAAAAGTCCCCCACTTCCCGGTATGCCCACCCCTTTAATCCATTTGTCCCTTCTCAATACCTGTGCCAGTGGTTCTATGCAAGCCACGTAGAGGAGAGCAGATAAAGGACAACCCTGACGGACCCCGCAGTGCAAGTCTACTGCTTTTGTAAGTTGCCCGTTAACAAGGAATTTGCTGGTGATGTCCCGATACAGCAATCCCACCCACTCTACATACCTTTGTGGAAAACCCATTTTGGGCAGTACCTGAAATAGGTACTGGTGCGAGACCCGATCGAAAGCTTTTTCAAAATCTAAATTTAGGACTACTAGTCTAATGTTTCTGTCTCTCGCATAACAGATGGTGTCTCTAATCAGTAAGAGGCTGTCTGTGATCTTTCTCCCCGGTATGCCACAGGTTTGATCCGGGTGGATTACCTCCCCTAAAACAACAGACATTCTGTTGGCTAAAAGTTTGCTAAAAAGTTTACAATCCACGTTTAAAAGGGTAATAGGTCTCCAGTTCTTCAGGTCAGTCTTGTCGTCTTTCTTATGTAGTAGTTTCACTATCCCTGATCTAAAACTGTCTGGTAGTCGGCCTAGTCCTTGGAATTCTGTAAAAACAGTCAACAAGTCGGTTGCTAAAATGTCCCAGAAGGTCTGATAAAATTCAAGTGAAAGCCCATCTTCCCCCGGTGATTTTCCCCCTCTAAAACTTAACAAACAATTGGAAAGTTCCAAAAGGTTAAAATCATCGGTTAAAAATGCACTCTCACTGATCTTCTTTTGCAAGGAATTCAATATCTTCTCATTTGGTTCTTCTTCAATGCTTTTTTTGCTATACAGCTCTGTATAGAAACACTCTATTTCGTCCATTGTTTCTTCTTGCGTTTTGGTGTATTCTCCATTTCTCTTTTTTAATTTATAAATACCCTCCCCGCTGTTTATGATTTTCTTGAAGAAATATTGTGTGCATTTTTCCCCTTCTTCTATGTCTCTTTCTTTACTTCTAATAATTATTCCTTTGCTTTTGATTTCTGCTAGAGCCGACATTTGTTCTTTTACCTCTCTTATTTCCTGATTGTAATCAAACCCTTGTTGTCTTAATTTAAAATAACGTTGCAGTCTTTTCTGCAGCCCCATCATGCATTTGTTTTCTATTTTCTTTTGTTTCATCCCTGCCTTTCTAAAAAAAGTCTTTGTCCGTTCCTTCACCATTTCCCACCAGTGTGCACGTGTTTTGTGTAAGTCTTGGAGGGTCTGCCATTGACTGAATTGCTCCCTGTACTGGCTGGCTAAATCTTTATCTTTTATCAGGGAGCAATTCAGTTTCCACAGACCACCACCTTTTGTCACACCTGAGGGGAGTGAAAGGGTGCAGGAGAGCATAGCGTGATCGGAGAAGAAAACGGGGGTTAATCTAGCATCGGTTGGCGGGCAGTCTCTGGTAAAAATATAGTCTATTCGAGAGGCTCTGGCACCGTCACTACTGAACCAGGTGAAGCCCTCCTCTCTTTGATGCACGGTTTTAAAACAGTCTTTCAGTTTAAAATCCCTGCACTGTGCCTGCAATAAAACCGACGTCTTGTCTACTTTAAAATCTTCCCCCGCACTTCTCCTATCGCTCCTAGTTAAAATACAATTAAAATCTCCCGCTAAAACTAAAGGCGCTCTGCCTAGCATGTGGGGCTGCAATTCTTTTAAAAGGTCATGTCTGTCATTTTTGTCGTTAAAACCATAAATGTTTAAGAGATTAAAATCCCTTCCCATAAAAGTCAAGTGTGCTAAAAGCGCCCTTCCGTCTCTCACCACCGTGCTGCCCTTCACCAAGATTGAGGGATTTTTGATTAAAATGGCCACCCCGTCATTTTTGCTTTCATTTGAACCACTCCATAAGGATTTATGTGGCCACTTTTCCTCCCATTCCCTGTATTGGTTTAAAAATGGTAGTGCACATTCTTGTAGTAAAAACACATCTGACTTAAAATTGTTAAGAAAGGATAAAATCGTTTGTGCTCTAACTTTTGATTTCACACTTCTTACATTTAGTGTCGAAATGGTGAGCACCATGATTATGGTGTTAAAAGGACAAACAATCATTAAAAGACTAAAAAACAACTATGGGTTAAAACCATCTAAAAAAAGTCATCCAATGCTTTGTGACAGAAGCTCTTCCTTTATCTCAATAGGAGATGAGTAAAGGTTGTCTGCTTCATTTCCCTCCCAGACTCTACTTTGGTCGAAAATTGAGTCTTTTGGGGTTGATTGCAGTGCAATATTTAAAAAAGAGAGAGTGTTGGGAGGGTTGTTTGGGAAGACTCTGGCATCCTCCAAAGATGGATTGTCTGAGGAGCCAGGTCTTCCCCTTTTCTCTGAGGCTCCTTGAGTCTCAGAGGACAACTCTGACACTGCTCTCTTACCAGGCTGGGCTCCTGGGAGGGAGGCTTCACTGGACTCCACTTCAGACTCTTCTCCCTGGCTGTCTGTTTCTAGACTCACGGATTCCTCAGAGTCTGAAGTGGAGTCCATCTCAGCTCCACCGGCTGCCTGGGCCCCACCAGCCTCTTTCACCTCACCACTAGGTGGGGCAACCTCAGGCCCCGCCCCCTCTCCCCCAATCAGAGTTATTACTTCCAGCCTGGTGTCTTCAATTGTTTGTGCACCCCCGTCTGCCAATTTCCTTGCATTTTGTTTTACTTTGTTAGCAAAGGATTTCGGGCAGTCTCTGAAGAGATGGTTTGAGTCTCCACAGAGGTTGCACTTCCTGCCATTGGTACATTCTTCAAAAGAGTGTCCAATTTCTCTACATTTGCCGCAAACAACCTTGGTACACGCTTCCGCCAGGTGCCCTTGCTCACCACACTTGCGGCAGAGCTTGGGCTGTCCCTGGTAGTGAATGTAGCCCCTGTTCTCTCCAAGAACCATCATGGATGGGAGATGTTTCAGGCCCTGGAAGCCATGTGGGTCCCGCCATTGTTGTATGGGGACCCTCCATGAACAATTCCAGATGCCGTCCTCATCTCTCACCTTGGTGGCCTGGGCCCTCACAGTGCAGTATCTTGCCAGCCATATACAAATATCATCAGCATTTACCGTTTCATTGAACATCCTGACGATTACGGTTTTAATGGAATCGTCATTTAGTCTCTCCACTTCAAATGCTGAAAACTGGTCTTTTACCGTGTCGTAGCGTGTCCAAAATTCTTTGAGGGTTGTTGCTGCTGCGAAGCTTACATCGAATCCTTTGTTAAAGGGCAGAGTAAGAATACAATTCAAATCGTTTGCAGAAAACTTCAGGATTCCTTGGATGTGCTTCCTTGAAAAATCAAGACGGGAGATCTGAATTACCGTTCCATTTACTGACTTCAGTTTAAAACGTACGCTGTGGTGCCTCCTCATGCCGGTAGGGTTAACCGACATGGTGGAGACACCACGCTCTTAAAAAACAAGGAGGTTAAAAGCAATAAAACACTGGTATACTAAAAATACAGAAATAATAAATAAACAAATAAATACAGGCAACAATAAAATCCACTTACCTTACCTGGACAATGGACTTCTTGGTAGAGGGTATCAGCAACTGATATTTGATCCCAACTTACCAAGAAGATGGTGCAATATCCTCCGAACCTGCTATATAATTGCCACAAAATGCAATATATAGACAGCCAAGGGAGGTGATCACTGTCTTAGCCAAAAGGCCGAGAAGCGATGCCCACACATGCTCAGACCAAGAGTCCAGCTTCCAAAACACGTCGCTCCACTTAGCGGTTTGACAGACGACGACAAAACAAATAGAAGACCAGTCACCCTGTGTGCGTGTTTGTGAAAGCTGAAGAAAAATGCCGAGGTCGCTGCATCTCTCTGCTGGTCCCTGCTGCCAGCGTCACCAGTGTGTCTGCATGTTTCTCAAATAGAGTTTGGAGAGACGTTGTCAGTGTCTGTATGTTGCTTAAATTCTCCCAAACAGTGGGCGCTAAAGATCACGGCACGGCAGGCCATTGCAGCCAATGAGCTCGAGTTGAAAAATAAATGTGCTTACAGCACCAGGTGGTCCCCCATCGATGTAGTAACCAGGCCCGACCCTGCTTAGCTTCCGAGATCAGACGAGATCGGGCATGATCAGGCTGTTATGGCCGTAAACTAACATTTCCGGGTCCATACTAGGTTTTATACAGCAGGAGCACATAAGGACTGAGGGTACTGCCGTGGCCAGAGACGGGACTTGTACAGAAACAATGATTAGATCCATAATGAAGGAAAGCAATGCATAAAGACTTTATTCCATACTCAAAGTACCATATGAAAACGCAATGCAATACACTGCGTGTGCGGTTGAGTGATCTTTTGAAGAAATGTAGCGTTGCAACACCAGGGATAGACTGCAATGTATCTCTGTCGTTGCAGCCCTCTGATGCTCCCTGCTGCCGGCGTCACAACAGTGTCTGCATGTTTCACAAATAGAGTTTGGAGAGACGTTGTCAGTGTCTGTATGTTGCTTAAATTCTCCCAAACAGTGGGCGCTAAGGATCAGGGCACGGCAGACCATTGCAGCCATTGATCTCGAGCAGAAAAATAAAAATGCTTACAGCACCTGGTATTCCCAGGCGGTCACCCATCCAAGTACTAACCAGGCCCGACCCTGCTTAGCTTCCGAGATCAGACGAGATCGGGCGTGATCAGGGTGGTATGGCCGTACGCAAATGTTACCGGGTCCATACTACCTTTTATTCAGCAGGAGCACAAAAGGACTGAGAGCGCTGCCGTGGCCAGAGACGGGACTTGTACAGAAACAATGATTAGATCCATAATGAAGGAAAGCAATGCATAAAGACTTTATTCCATACTCAAAGTACCATATGAAAACGCAATGCAATACACTGCGTGTGCGGTTGAGTGATCTTTTGAAGAAATGTAACGTTGCAACACCAGGGATGGACTGCAATGTATCTCTGTCGTTGCAGCCCTCTGATGCTCCCTGCTGCCGGCGTCACAACAGTGTCTGCATGTTTCACAAATAGAGTTTGGAGAGACGTTGTCGGTGTCTGTATGTTGCTTATATTCTCCCAAACAGTGGGCGCTAAGGATCAGGGCACGGCAGACCATTGCAGCCATTGATCTCGAGCAGAAAAATAAAAATGCTTACAGCACCTGGTATTCCCAGGCGGTCACCCATCCAAGTACTAACCAGGCCCGACCCTGCTTAGCTTCCGAGATCAGACGAGATCGGGCGTGATCAGGGTGGTATGGCCGTACGCAAATGTTACCGGGTCCATACTACCTTTTATTCAGCAGGAGCACAAAAGGACTGAGAGCGCTGCCGTGGCCAGAGACGGGACTTGTACAGAAACAATGATTAGATCCATAATGAAGGAAAGCAATGCATAAAGACTTTATTCCATACTCAAAGTACCATATCAAAACGCAATGCAATACACTGCGTGTGCGGTTGAGTGATCTTTTGAAGAAATGTAGCGTTGCAACACCAGGGATAGACTGCAATGTATCTCTGTCGTTGCAGCCCTCTGATGCTCCCTGCTGCTGGCGTCACAACAGTGTCTGCATTTTTCACAAATAGAGTTTGGAGAGACGTTGTCAGTGTCTGTATGTTGCTTAAATTCTCCCAAACAGTGGGCGCTAAAGATCAGGGCACGGCAGACCATTGCAGCCATTGATCTCGAGCAGAAAAATAAATATGCTTACAGCACCTGGTATTCCCAGGCGGTCACCCATCAAAGTACTAACCAGGCCCGACCCTGCTTAGCTTCCGAGATAAGACGAGATCGGTCGTGATCAGGGTGGTATGGCCGTACGCAAATGTTACCGGGTCCATACTACCTTTTATTCAGCAGGAGCACAAAAGGACTGAGAGCGCTGCCGTGGCCAGAGACGGGACTTGTACAGAAACAATGATTAGATCCATAATGAAGGAAAGCAATGCATAAAGACTTTATTCCATACTCAAAGTACCATATCAAAACGCAATGCAATACACTGCGTGTGCGGTTGAGTGATCTTTTGAAGAAATGTAGCGTTGCAACAACAGGGATAGACTGCAATGTATCTCTGTCGTTGCAGCCCTCTGATGCTCCCTGCTGCCGGCGTCACAACAGTGTCTGCATTTTTCACAAATAGAGTTTGGAGAGACGTTGTCAGTGTCTGTATGTTGCTTAAATTCTCCCAAACAGTGGGCGCTAAGGATCAGGGCACGGCAGACCATTGCAGCCATTGATCTCGAGCAGAAAAAAAAAAAGCTTACAGCACCTGGTATTCCCAGGCGGTCTCCCATCCAAGTACTAACCAGGCCCGACCCTGCTTAGCTTCCGAGATCAGACGAGATCGGGCGTGTTCAGGGTGGTATGGCCGTAAGCGAGTATAGCCGCATCCAAAGTAGGTTTTAAACAGCAGGAGCACATAAGGACTGAGAGCGCTGCCGTGACCATAGACCAGACTTGTACAGAAACAATTATTAGATCAATAATGAAGGAAAGCAATGAATGAATACTTTATTCCGGACTCAAAGTACCATATCAAAACGCAATGCAATACACCGAGTTGGCGTGTGTGCTCGTTTGCGTGAACCTTTGAAGAAACATAGCGTTTCAAACGCTGCGATGGACTGCAGCAGGTCAAGCGAAGCAGTCATTCATAGCTCTTATTTCTTTACAACAACATGATCAGGGGAGAGCGCGAACGCAGTCCCCCACTACCAGAAATTATGCAATCGAGATTCCCACATATGGGGAATTCGCACGGGTCAGCAACAGCCGCAGTGCAATGGCCGAGCCTCACCATGGGTGAACCACCTTCTTGATCATGGTATCTCCCTTGCCAGGTAAGTATGATTAGTACTCGTTCAGATGGGCTGAACGCTGCCCACGCGTGTTCCCTTGGAGAACGGTTGCAAAGAATTCGGAGATGTCTAGACTTTAAAGTCCGTGTTGCAGGGTTTATTTTCCAACAAGTGTGTGCAATTTGCTTGTTCTTAATACAGATTTAAACTGTTATCCATTTTATTTCATGTTGTTAGGTATCACAAAACGGAATGTAATACGACAAAGTAGGTACTATTTTAGCGGTTTGCAATTGATTCTCTTTTCCCCCAGGATAATTAAATATGTTCTATTATTTGCCATGCGGAGCCAGCCAGTCCTGTGAATGTATGCAAATTAGCCATGTGCACCTAACAGAAGAATGACGTAATGTTGAGAACGAGTCATACTAAAAAGGGAGAGCAATCGACAGCTAAACCAGACTGTATCAATCACACACTTTGGGTCCATTCTAACTTATGATAAGAGGCTAGTCTTTAAATCTTTGCAGTGACTGAATGTTTATGATAAAACGGATTGTTTTGCATTCGATGAGTGTGTGCGACTGTGCGTTTGTCATTTCCGGCTTCGGCATACCGCATGGTAATGAAGGCCTCGTGGTGAGTTGCTTTCTTAGTGAAGCAGCCTCGCCTTGGAGTTGGATGAGTTGGAGTGATATAAGTTGTCAGTGTCTGTATGTTGCTTAAATTCTCCCAAACAGTGGGCGCTAAGGATCAGGGCACGGCAGACCATTGCAGCCATTGATCTCGAGCAGAAAAAAAAAAAGCTTACAGCACCTGGTATTCCCAGGCGGTCTCCCATCCAAGTACTAACCAGGCCCGACCCTGCGTAGCTTCCGAGATCAGACGAGATCGGGCTTGATCAGGGTGGTATGGCCGTATCCAAATGTTAACGGGTCCATACTAGCTTTCACACAGCAGGAGCACATAAGGACTGAGAGCGCTGCCGTGGCCAGAGACGGGACTTGTACAGAAACAATGATTAGATCCATAATGAAGGAAAGCAATGCATAAAGACTTTATTCCATACTCAAAGTACCATATCAAAACGCAATGCAATACACTGCGTGTGCGGTTGAGTGATCTTTTGAAGAAATGTAGCGTTGCAACACCAGGGATAGACTGCAATGTATCTCTGTCGTTGCAGCCCTCTGATGCTCCCTGCTGCCGGCGTCACAACAGTGTCTGCATTTTTCACAAATAGAGTTTGGAGAGACGTTGTCAGTGTCTGTATGTTGCTTAAATTCTCCCAAACAGTGGGCGCTAAAGATCAGGGCACGGCAGACCATTGCAGCCATTGATCTCGAGCAGAAAAATAAATATGCTTACAGCACCTGGTATTCCCAGGCGGTCACCCATCCAAGTACTAACCAGGCCCGACCCTGCTTAGCTTCCGAGATCAGACGAGATCGGGCGTGATCAGGGTGGTATGGCCGTACGCAAATGTTACCGGGTCCATACTACCTTTTATTCAGCAGGAGCACAAAAGGACTGAGAGCGCTGCAGTGGCCAGAGACGGGACTTGTACAGAAACAATGATTAGATCCATAATGAAGGAAAGCAATGCATAAAGACTTTATTCCATACTCAAAGTACCATATCAAAACGCAATGCAATACACTGCGTGTGCGGTTGAGTGATCTTTTGAAGAAATGTAGCGTTGCAACACCAGGGATAGACTGCAATGTATCTCTGTCGTTGCAGCCCTCTGATGCTCCCTGCTGCCGGCGTCACAACAGTGTCTGCATTTTTCACAAATAGAGTTTGGAGAGACGTTGTCAGTGTCTGTATGTTGCTTAAATTCTCCCAAACAGTGGGGGCTAAAGATCAGGGCACGGCAGACCATTGCAGCCATTGATCTCGAGCAGAAAAATAAATATGCTTACAGCACCTGGTATTCCCAGGCGGTCACCCATCCAAGTACTAACCAGGCCCGACCCTGCTTAGCTTCCGAGATCAGACGAGATCGGGCGTGATCAGGGTGGTATGGCCGTACGCAAATGTTCCCGGGTCCATACTACCTTTTATTCAGCAGGAGCACAAAAGGACTGAGAGCGCTGCCGTGGCCAGAGACGGGACTTGTACAGAAACAATGATTAGATCCATAATGAAGGAAAGCAATGCATAAAGACTTTATTCCATACTCAAAGTACCATATCAAAACGCAATGCAATACACTGCGTGTGCGGTTGAGTGATCTTTTGAAGAAATGTAGCGTTGCAACACCAGGGATAGACTGCAATGTATCTCTGTCGTTGCAGCCCTCTGATGCTCCCTGCTGCCGGCGTCACAACAGTGTCTGCATTTTTCACAAATAGAGTTTGGAGAGACGTTGTCAGTGTCTGTATGTTGCTTAAATTCTCCCAAACAGTGGGCGCTAAAGATCTCTGCCCGTATGCAAATTAGCCATGTGCGCCTAACAGAAGAATGACGTAATGTTGAGAACGAGTCATACTAAAAACCGAGAGCAAGCGAAAGCTAAACCAGACTGTATCAATCACACACTTTGGGTCCATTCTAACTTTTGATAAGAGGCTAGTCTTTAAATCTTTGCAGTGACTGAATGTTGATGATAAAACGGATTGTTTTGCATAAGATGAGTGTGTGCGACTGTGTGTTTGTCATTTCCGGCTTCGGCATACCGCATGGTCATGAAGGCCTCGTGGTGAGTTACTTTCTTAGTGAAGCAGCTTAGCCTTACAGTTGGATAAGTTGGAGTGATTGGAGTTTATTTTTAACAGTGAGAGAGGGGTGCACCGGTCCTGGAGGTACTGCAATACCAGGTCGATGCGTGGAGTGGACGGAGCAAGCCCCTATTCCATCTCCCAGTTCCAAAAAACAATTTAATATATGGTCCCCGGGTAGGGGACGTATAAGATATTAAACTGATAAGAACAGATTTTTTTCATTCGAAAATTTTATTGACACACGTTGCTATACCTTATCTTTCACATCACATGTTTCCAGTTTCGTTCAATTATTATTATTATTTTTTTTTAAATCATACACAATGTTTTGTTTCTTTTTTTTTTTTTTTTAACAACAAGGAATTAAAAAAAATATAACCATCCATAAAACCAAGAATAAAACCGATGTTTTAAAAGGAAAATAAAAACCAACACTAAAAGATGCTGCTGTGCAGGAGCGGGAACACACTTAGTTAAAAGAAATTTAAAAGAAAGTGTACCCCGTCCTGCCCTCCCAACAGCGTCGGTCTCTCGGGACCTGTCGCTCAGAGGATCTCCTCCCCTCTCTGCTCCTTCCCACCTGCCTCTCCCGGAGAGCCAGGCCGCCGCTGCCTCGACCTTTCTGTGTGTGGCTCCGGCTCCCTTCTCCGAATGGGCACAGAGGCGATGTCTTCATTTTGGCTGTGTCCTAGGCCTGCCGCCTGCAGCAACGGCTACTTTTACCGTTGCTGCGGCCATCCGGATCACAGCCAAGGGGGGGATCAGCTTGTGCTTGCTTACCAGCAGGTTTCTGGAGGTCCAAAAGGCGTCTTTAATGGCGGCTAGGGTGAGCCACTGCCTGGGGAAGTTAACTGCAGTATTTTGGCTCACCCCATACAGCACCAATTGGGCTGTCAGGACCTCCCCTGCTGGCAAGTACGGGAATAGTAGGGAGCCGGCCGTTGCCCACTGGTCTCCAGCAGCGCTGCACTCCCAGAGCAGATGCCTCACCGACTCAGGCGCGCCACAACCTGGTCGGGGGCATGTTGCGGATGCGGCCATGCCCCGGGAGTGCATGACGGCTCTGACTGGGAGGATCTCGTGAGCTACCATCCATGACAGGTCCCGGAGTCTGTTGGGGAGGACAGGATGGTTAACGTTTCGCCAAACAGTTGCGGGGTCGCCGAGTGCTAGCCCGCGCACTGGACTTACTGGTTCCCGCTCCTGCACCAGCGCAATCATTAATCGATGGCTTTCCAAAACTTGTAATTCCTCGTTTTCTAGGTTATATTTTTTTAAAAACTTCTTGATAAAAACATAGGACTGGGGCAGGTTAAAAGATACTGGCGTCCTATGGTCAGATACATAAAAACTGAACTTTTTCAGATAGGAACCCATCCAGAACCGGGTCATTGCTGTGCTTTTTTTTTGGCTGGGTACCGACATTGCATTTTGTATGTGTAGAGCTGTATATCGACTTCCTAAATATAAATTGAGGTCTGGGACTCCTTTTCCCCCTTTTTCTTTAGTTTTCTTCATTTCGTTTCTCTTGAGTCTCTCCCACTTAGACCCCCACAGGAAGTAAAAAATGGCACGTTCTAGATCTAAAAGGACTCTGCGGGGTGGAATAAAAACAGAGCATACCAATAAAAGCAAAGGTAAAATCACTGACTTAATGATTAAAACCTTTCCTTCCATTGTAAGTCCTCTAAGTCCCCAGTATCCCAGTCTCCGCCTCACTTTCCCTACCATGTCCGGCCAATTTTTGGTACCCTCCCCCTCCCTGTCAAATTTGACCCCGAGTATTTTCAAGTCGGTCTGTTTTACGGTCAGGGGAAGTCCAGTCGTCTCGGTCACTGTCCATGGTCCATAAAAAAGGGCTTGGGTCTTCTCTCTGTTGAGTTTGGACCCAGAGGCCAGTCCGTAGGAGTCTGTCAAGTCCAGTGCCTTATGTAATGAACAGATGTCTGTACATAAAATGTTGACGTCGTCCATATATAAAACACATTTGCTAAAAAGTCCCCCACTTCCCGGTATGCCCACCCCTTTAATCCATTTGTCCCTTCTCAATACCTGTGCCAGTGGTTCTATGCAAGCCACGTAGAGGAGAGCAGATAAAGGACAACCCTGACGGACCCCGCAGTGCAAGTCTACTGCTTTTGTAAGTTGCCCGTTAACAAGGAATTTGCTGGTGATGTCCCGATACAGCAATCCCACCCACTCTACATACCTTTGTGGAAAACCCATTTTGGGCAGTACCTGAAATAGGTACTGGTGCGAGACCCGATCGAAAGCTTTTTCAAAATCTAAATTTAGGACTACTAGTCTAATGTTTCTGTCTCTCGCATAACAGATGGTGTCTCTAATCAGTAAGAGGCTGTCTGTGATCTTTCTCCCCGGTATGCCACAGGTTTGATCCGGGTGGATTACCTCCCCTAAAACAACAGACATTCTGTTGGCTAAAAGTTTGCTAAAAAGTTTACAATCCACGTTTAAAAGGGTAATAGGTCTCCAGTTCTTCAGGTCAGTCTTGTCGTCTTTCTTATGTAGTAGTTTCACTATCCCTGATCTAAAACTGTCTGGTAGTCGGCCTAGTCCTTGGAATTCTGTAAAAACAGTCAACAAGTCGGTTGCTAAAATGTCCCAGAAGGTCTGATAAAATTCAAGTGAAAGCCCATCTTCCCCCGGTGATTTTCCCCCTCTAAAACTTAACAAACAATTGGAAAGTTCCAAAAGGTTAAAATCATCGGTTAAAAATGCACTCTCACTGATCTTCTTTTGCAAGGAATTCAATATCTTCTCATTTGGTTCTTCTTCAATGCTTTTTTTGCTATACAGCTCTGTATAGAAACACTCTATTTCGTCCATTGTTTCTTCTTGCGTTTTGGTGTATTCTCCATTTCTCTTTTTTAATTTATAAATACCCTCCCCGCTGTTTATGATTTTCTTGAAGAAATATTGTGTGCATTTTTCCCCTTCTTCTATGTCTCTTTCTTTACTTCTAATAATTATTCCTTTGCTTTTGATTTCTGCTAGAGCCGACATTTGTTCTTTTACCTCTCTTATTTCCTGATTGTAATCAAACCCTTGTTGTCTTAATTTAAAATAACGTTGCAGTCTTTTCTGCAGCCCCATCATGCATTTGTTTTCTATTTTCTTTTGTTTCATCCCTGCCTTTCTAAAAAAAGTCTTTGTCCGTTCCTTCACCATTTCCCACCAGTGTGCACGTGTTTTGTGTAAGTCTTGGAGGGTCTGCCATTGACTGAATTGCTCCCTGTACTGGCTGGCTAAATCTTTATCTTTTATCAGGGAGCAATTCAGTTTCCACAGACCACCACCTTTTGTCACACCTGAGGGGAGTGAAAGGGTGCAGGAGAGCATAGCGTGATCGGAGAAGAAAACGGGGGTTAATCTAGCATCGGTTGGCGGGCAGTCTCTGGTAAAAATATAGTCTATTCGAGAGGCTCTGGCACCGTCACTACTGAACCAGGTGAAGCCCTCCTCTCTTTGATGCACGGTTTTAAAACAGTCTTTCAGTTTAAAATCCCTGCACTGTGCCTGCAATAAAACCGACGTCTTGTCTACTTTAAAATCTTCCCCCGCACTTCTCCTATCGCTCCTAGTTAAAATACAATTAAAATCTCCCGCTAAAACTAAAGGCGCTCTGCCTAGCATGTGGGGCTGCAATTCTTTTAAAAGGTCATGTCTGTCATTTTTGTCGTTAAAACCATAAATGTTTAAGAGATTAAAATCCCTTCCCATAAAAGTCAAGTGTGCTAAAAGCGCCCTTCCGTCTCTCACCACCGTGCTGCCCTTCACCAAGATTGAGGGATTTTTGATTAAAATGGCCACCCCGTCATTTTTGCTTTCATTTGAACCACTCCATAAGGATTTATGTGGCCACTTTTCCTCCCATTCCCTGTATTGGTTTAAAAATGGTAGTGCACATTCTTGTAGTAAAAACACATCTGACTTAAAATTGTTAAGAAAGGATAAAATCGTTTGTGCTCTAACTTTTGATTTCACACTTCTTACATTTAGTGTCGAAATGGTGAGCACCATGATTATGGTGTTAAAAGGACAAACAATCATTAAAAGACTAAAAAACAACTATGGGTTAAAACCATCTAAAAAAAGTCATCCAATGCTTTGTGACAGAAGCTCTTCCTTTATCTCAATAGGAGATGAGTAAAGGTTGTCTGCTTCATTTCCCTCCCAGACTCTACTTTGGTCGAAAATTGAGTCTTTTGGGGTTGATTGCAGTGCAATATTTAAAAAAGAGAGAGTGTTGGGAGGGTTGTTTGGGAAGACTCTGGCATCCTCCAAAGATGGATTGTCTGAGGAGCCAGGTCTTCCCCTTTTCTCTGAGGCTCCTTGAGTCTCAGAGGACAACTCTGACACTGCTCTCTTACCAGGCTGGGCTCCTGGGAGGGAGGCTTCACTGGACTCCACTTCAGACTCTTCTCCCTGGCTGTCTGTTTCTAGACTCACGGATTCCTCAGAGTCTGAAGTGGAGTCCATCTCAGCTCCACCGGCTGCCTGGGCCCCACCAGCCTCTTTCACCTCACCACTAGGTGGGGCAACCTCAGGCCCCGCCCCCTCTCCCCCAATCAGAGTTATTACTTCCAGCCTGGTGTCTTCAATTGTTTGTGCACCCCCGTCTGCCAATTTCCTTGCATTTTGTTTTACTTTGTTAGCAAAGGATTTCGGGCAGTCTCTGAAGAGATGGTTTGAGTCTCCACAGAGGTTGCACTTCCTGCCATTGGTACATTCTTCAAAAGAGTGTCCAATTTCTCTACATTTGCCGCAAACAACCTTGGTACACGCTTCCGCCAGGTGCCCTTGCTCACCACACTTGCGGCAGAGCTTGGGCTGTCCCTGGTAGTGAATGTAGCCCCTGTTCTCTCCAAGAACCATCATGGATGGGAGATGTTTCAGGCCCTGGAAGCCATGTGGGTCCCGCCATTGTTGTATGGGGACCCTCCATGAACAATTCCAGATGCCGTCCTCATCTCTCACCTTGGTGGCCTGGGCCCTCACAGTGCAGTATCTTGCCAGCCATATACAAATATCATCAGCATTTACCGTTTCATTGAACATCCTGACGATTACGGTTTTAATGGAATCGTCATTTAGTCTCTCCACTTCAAATGCTGAAAACTGGTCTTTTACCGTGTCGTAGCGTGTCCAAAATTCTTTGAGGGTTGTTGCTGCTGCGAAGCTTACATCGAATCCTTTGTTAAAGGGCAGAGTAAGAATACAATTCAAATCGTTTGCAGAAAACTTCAGGATTCCTTGGATGTGCTTCCTTGAAAAATCAAGACGGGAGATCTGAATTACCGTTCCATTTACTGACTTCAGTTTAAAACGTACGCTGTGGTGCCTCCTCATGCCGGTAGGGTTAACCGACATGGTGGAGACACCACGCTCTTAAAAAACAAGGAGGTTAAAAGCAATAAAACACTGGTATACTAAAAATACAGAAATAATAAATAAACAAATAAATACAGGCAACAATAAAATCCACTTACCTTACCTGGACAATGGACTTCTTGGTAGAGGGTATCAGCAACTGATATTTGATCCCAACTTACCAAGAAGATGGTGCAATATCCTCCGAACCTGCTATATAATTGCCACAAAATGCAATATATAGACAGCCAAGGGAGGTGATCACTGTCTTAGCCAAAAGGCCGAGAAGCGATGCCCACACATGCTCAGACCAAGAGTCCAGCTTCCCAAACACGTCGCTCCACTTAGCGGTTTGACAGACGACGACAAAACAAATAGAAGACCAGTCACCCTGTGTGCGTGTTTGTGAAAGCTGAAGAAAAATGCCGAGGTCGCTGCATCTCTCTGCTGGTCCCTGCTGCCAGCGTCACCAGTGTGTCTGCATGTTTCTCAAATAGAGTTTGGAGAGACGTTGTCAGTGTCTGTATGTTGCTTAAATTCTCCCAAACAGTGGGCGCTAAAGATCACGGCACGGCAGGCCATTGCAGCCAATGAGCTCGAGTTGAAAAATAAATGTGCTTACAGCACCAGGTGGTCCCCCATCGATGTAGTAACCAGGCCCGACCCTGCTTAGCTTCCGAGATCAGACGAGATCGGGCATGATCAGGCTGTTATGGCCGTAAACTAACATTTCCGGGTCCATACTAGGTTTTATACAGCAGGAGCACATAAGGACTGAGGGTACTGCCGTGGCCAGAGACGGGACTTGTACAGAAACAATGATTAGATCCATAATGAAGGAAAGCAATGCATAAAGACTTTATTCCATACTCAAAGTACCATATGAAAACGCAATGCAATACACTGCGTGTGCGGTTGAGTGATCTTTTGAAGAAATGTAGCGTTGCAACACCAGGGATAGACTGCAATGTATCTCTGTCGTTGCAGCCCTCTGATGCTCCCTGCTGCCGGCGTCACAACAGTGTCTGCATGTTTCACAAATAGAGTTTGGAGAGACGTTGTCGGTGTCTGTATGTTGCTTATATTCTCCCAAACAGTGGGCGCTAAGGATCAGGGCACGGCAGACCATTGCAGCCATTGATCTCGAGCAGAAAAATAAAAATGCTTACAGCACCTGGTATTCCCAGGCGGTCACCCATCCAAGTACTAACCAGGCCCGACCCTGCTTAGCTTCCGAGATCAGACGAGATCGGGCGTGATCAGGGTGGTATGGCCGTACGCAAATGTTACCGGGTCCATACTACCTTTTATTCAGCAGGAGCACAAAAGGACTGAGAGCGCTGCCATGGCCAGAGACGGGACTTGTACAGAAACAATGATTAGATCCATAATGAAGGAAAGCAATGCATAAAGACTTTATTCCATACTCAAAGTACCATATCAAAACGCAATGCAATACACTGCGTGTGCGGTTGAGTGATCTTTTGAAGAAATGTAGCGTTGCAACACCAGGGATAGACTGCAATGTATCTCTGTCGTTGCAGCCCTCTGATGCTCCCTGCTGCTGGCGTCACAACAGTGTCTGCATTTTTCACAAATAGAGTTTGGAGAGACGTTGTCAGTGTCTGTATGTTGCTTAAATTCTCCCAAACAGTGGGCGCTAAAGATCAGGGCACGGCAGACCATTGCAGCCATTGATCTCGAGCAGAAAAATAAATATGCTTACAGCACCTGGTATTCCCAGGCGGTCACCCATCAAAGTACTAACCAGGCCCGACCCTGCTTAGCTTCCGAGATAAGACGAGATCGGGCGTGATCAGGGTGGTATGGCCGTACGCAAATGTTACCGGGTCCATACTACCTTTTATTCAGCAGGAGCACAAAAGGACTGAGAGCGCTGCCGTGGCCAGAGACGGGACTTGTACAGAAACAATGATTAGATCCATAATGAAGGAAAGCAATGCATAAAGACTTTATTCCATACTCAAAGTACCATATCAAAACGCAATGCAATACACTGCGTGTGCGGTTGAGTGATCTTTTGAAGAAATGTAGCGTTGCAACAACAGGGATAGACTGCAATGTATCTCTGTCGTTGCAGCCCTCTGATGCTCCCTGCTGCCGGCGTCACAACAGTGTCTGCATTTTTCACAAATAGAGTTTGGAGAGACGTTGTCAGTGTCTGTATGTTGCATAAATTCTCCCAAACAGTGGGCGCTAAGGATCAGGGCACGGCAGACCATTGCAGCCATTGATCTCGAGCAGAAAAAAAAAAAGCTTACAGCACCTGGTATTCCCAGGCGGTCTCCCATCCAAGTACTAACCAGGCCCGACCCTGCTTAGCTTCCGAGATCAGACGAGATCGGGCGTGTTCAGGGTGGTATGGCCGTAAGCGAGTATAGCCGCATCCAAAGTAGGTTTTAAACAGCAGGAGCACATAAGGACTGAGAGCGCTGCCGTGACCATAGACCAGACTTGTACAGAAACAATTATTAGATCAATAATGAAGGAAAGCAATGAATGAATACTTTATTCCGGACTCAAAGTACCATATCAAAACGCAATGCAATACACCGAGTTGGCGTGTGTGCTCGTTTGCGTGAACCTTTGAAGAAACATAGCGTTTCAAACGCTGCGATGGACTGCAGCAGGTCAAGCGAAGCAGTCATTCATAGCTCTTATTTCTTTACAACAACATGATCAGGGGAGAGCGCGAACGCAGTCCCCCACTACCAGAAATTATGCAATCGAGATTCCCACATATGGGGAATTCGCACGGGTCAGCAACAGCCGCAGTGCAATGGCCGAGCCTCACCATGGGTGAACCACCTTCTTGATCATGGTATCTCCCTTGCCAGGTATGTATGATTAGTACTCGTTCAGATGGGCTGAACGCTGCCCACGCGTGTTCCCTTGGAGAACGGTTGCAAAGAATTCGGAGATGTCTAGACTTTAAAGTCCGTGTTGCAGGGTTTATTTTCCAACAAGTGTGTGCAATTTGCTTGTTCTTAATACAGATTTAAACTGTTATCCATTTTATTTCATGTTGTTAGGTATCACAAAACGGAATGTAATACGACAAAGTAGGTACTATTTTAGCGGTTTGCAATTGATTCTCTTTTCCCCCAGGATAATTAAATATGTTCTATTATTTGCCATGCGGAGCCAGCCAGTCCTGTGAATGTATGCAAATTAGCCATGTGCACCTAACAGAAGAATGACGTAATGTTGAGAACGAGTCATACTAAAAAGGGAGAGCAATCGACAGCTAAACCAGACTGTATCAATCACACACTTTGGGTCCATTCTAACTTATGATAAGAGGCTAGTCTTTAAATCTTTGCAGTGACTGAATGTTTATGATAAAACGGATTGTTTTGCATTCGATGAGTGTGTGCGACTGTGCGTTTGTCATTTCCGGCTTCGGCATACCGCATGGTAATGAAGGCCTCGTGGTGAGTTGCTTTCTTAGTGAAGCAGCCTCGCCTTGGAGTTGGATGAGTTGGAGTGATATAAGTTGTCAGTGTCTGTATGTTGCTTAAATTCTCCCAAACAGTGGGCGCTAAGGATCAGGGCACGGCAGACCATTGCAGCCATTGATCTCGAGCAGAAAAAAAAAAAGCTTACAGCACCTGGTATTCCCAGGCGGTCTCCCATCCAAGTACTAACCAGGCCCGACCCTGCGTAGCTTCCGAGATCAGACGAGATCGGGCTTGATCAGGGTGGTATGGCCGTATCCAAATGTTAACGGGTCCATACTAGCTTTCACACAGCAGGAGCACATAAGGACTGAGAGCGCTGCCGTGGCCAGAGACGGGACTTGTACAGAAACAATGATTAGATCCATAATGAAGGAAAGCAATGCATAAAGACTTTATTCCATACTCAAAGTACCATATCAAAACGCAATGCAATACACTGCGTGTGCGGTTGAGTGATCTTTTGAAGAAATGTAGCGTTGCAACACCAGGGATAGACTGCAATGTATCTCTGTCGTTGCAGCCCTCTGATGCTCCCTGCTGCCGGCGTCACAACAGTGTCTGCATTTTTCACAAATAGAGTTTGGAGAGACGTTGTCAGTGTCTGTATGTTGCTTAAATTCTCCCAAACAGTGGGCGCTAAAGATCAGGGCACGGCAGACCATTGCAGCCATTGATCTCGAGCAGAAAAATAAATATGCTTACAGCACCTGGTATTCCCAGGCGGTCACCCATCCAAGTACTAACCAGGCCCGACCCTGCTTAGCTTCCGAGATCAGACGAGATCGGGCGTGATCAGGGTGGTATGGCCGTACGCAAATGTTACCGGGTCCATACTACCTTTTATTCAGCAGGAGCACAAAAGGACTGAGAGCGCTGCAGTGGCCAGAGACGGGACTTGTACAGAAACAATGATTAGATCCATAATGAAGGAAAGCAATGCATAAAGACTTTATTCCATACTCAAAGTACCATATCAAAACGCAATGCAATACACTGCGTGTGCGGTTGAGTGATCTTTTGAAGAAATGTAGCGTTGCAACACCAGGGATAGACTGCAATGTATCTCTGTCGTTGCAGCCCTCTGATGCTCCCTGCTGCCGGCGTCACAACAGTGTCTGCATTTTTCACAAATAGAGTTTGGAGAGACGTTGTCAGTGTCTGTATGTTGCTTAAATTCTCCCAAACAGTGGGGGCTAAAGATCAGGGCACGGCAGACCATTGCAGCCATTGATCTCGAGCAGAAAAATAAATATGCTTACAGCACCTGGTATTCCCAGGCGGTCACCCATCCAAGTACTAACCAGGCCCGACCCTGCTTAGCTTCCGAGATCAGACGAGATCGGGCGTGATCAGGGTGGTATGGCCGTACGCAAATGTTCCCGGGTCCATACTACCTTTTATTCAGCAGGAGCACAAAAGGACTGAGAGCGCTGCCGTGGCCAGAGACGGGACTTGTACAGAAACAATGATTAGATCCATAATGAAGGAAAGCAATGCATAAAGACTTTATTCCATACTCAAAGTACCATATCAAAACGCAATGCAATACACTGCGTGTGCGGTTGAGTGATCTTTTGAAGAAATGTAGCGTTGCAACACCAGGGATAGACTGCAATGTATCTCTGTCGTTGCAGCCCTCTGATGCTCCCTGCTGCCGGCGTCACAACAGTGTCTGCATTTTTCACAAATAGAGTTTGGAGAGACGTTGTCAGTGTCTGTATGTTGCTTAAATTCTCCCAAACAGTGGGCGCTAAAGATCTCTGCCCGTATGCAAATTAGCCATGTGCGCCTAACAGAAGAATGACGTAATGTTGAGAACGAGTCATACTAAAAACCGAGAGCAAGCGAAAGCTAAACCAGACTGTATCAATCACACACTTTGGGTCCATTCTAACTTTTGATAAGAGGCTAGTCTTTAAATCTTTGCAGTGACTGAATGTTGATGATAAAACGGATTGTTTTGCATAAGATGAGTGTGTGCGACTGTGTGTTTGTCATTTCCGGCTTCGGCATACCGCATGGTCATGAAGGCCTCGTGGTGAGTTACTTTCTTAGTGAAGCAGCTTAGCCTTACAGTTGGATAAGTTGGAGTGATTGGAGTTTATTTTTAACAGTGAGAGAGGGGTGCACCGGTCCTGGAGGTACTGCAATACCAGGTCGATGCGTGGAGTGGACGGAGCAAGCCCCTATTCCATCTCCCAGTTCCAAAAAACAATTTAATATATGGTCCCCGGGTAGGGGACGTATAAGATATTAAACTGATAAGAACAGATTTTTTTCATTCGAAAATTTTATTGACACACGTTGCTATACCTTATCTTTCACATCACATGTTTCCAGTTTCGTTCAATTATTATTATTATTTTTTTTTAAATCATACACAATGTTTTGTTTCTTTTTTTTTTTTTTTTAACAACAAGGAATTAAAAAAAATATAACCATCCATAAAACCAAGAATAAAACCGATGTTTTAAAAGGAAAATAAAAACCAACACTAAAAGATGCTGCTGTGCAGGAGCGGGAACACACTTAGTTAAAAGAAATTTAAAAGAAAGTGTACCCCGTCCTGCCCTCCCAACAGCGTCGGTCTCTCGGGACCTGTCGCTCAGAGGATCTCCTCCCCTCTCTGCTCCTTCCCACCTGCCTCTCCCGGAGAGCCAGGCCGCCGCTGCCTCGACCTTTCTGTGTGTGGCTCCGGCTCCCTTCTCCGAATGGGCACAGAGGCGATGTCTTCATTTTGGCTGTGTCCTAGGCCTGCCGCCTGCAGCAACGGCTACTTTTACCGTTGCTGCGGCCATCCGGATCACAGCCAAGGGGGGGATCAGCTTGTGCTTGCTTACCAGCAGGTTTCTGGAGGTCCAAAAGGCGTCTTTAATGGCGGCTAGGGTGAGCCACTGCCTGGGGAAGTTAACTGCAGTATTTTGGCTCACCCCATACAGCACCAATTGGGCTGTCAGGACCTCCCCTGCTGGCAAGTACGGGAATAGTAGGGAGCCGGCCGTTGCCCACTGGTCTCCAGCAGCGCTGCACTCCCAGAGCAGATGCCTCACCGACTCAGGCGCGCCACAACCTGGTCGGGGGCATGTTGCGGATGCGGCCATGCCCCGGGAGTGCATGACGGCTCTGACTGGGAGGATCTCGTGAGCTACCATCCATGACAGGTCCCGGAGTCTGTTGGGGAGGACAGGATGGTTAACGTTTCGCCAAACAGTTGCGGGGTCGCCGAGTGCTAGCCCGCGCACTGGACTTACTGGTTCCCGCTCCTGCACCAGCGCAATCATTAATCGATGGCTTTCCAAAACTTGTAATTCCTCGTTTTCTAGGTTATATTTTTTTAAAAACTTCTTGATAAAAACATAGGACTGGGGCAGGTTAAAAGATACTGGCGTCCTATGGTCAGATACATAAAAACTGAACTTTTTCAGATAGGAACCCATCCAGAACCTGGTCATTGCTGTGCTTTTTTTTTGGCTGGGTACCGACATTGCATTTTGTATGTGTAGAGCTGTATATCGACTTCCTAAATATAAATTGAGGTCTGGGACTCCTTTTCCCCCTTTTTCTTTAGTTTTCTTCATTTCGTTTCTCTTGAGTCTCTCCCACTTAGACCCCCACAGGAAGTAAAAAATGGCACGTTCTAGATCTAAAAGAACTCTGCGGGGTGGAATAAAAACAGAGCATACCAATAAAAGCAAAGGTAAAATCACTGACTTAATGATTAAAACCTTTCCTTCCATTGTAAGTCCTCTAAGTCCCCAGTATCCCAGTCTCCGCCTCACTTTCCCTACCATGTCCGGCCAATTTTTGGTACCCTCCCCCTCCCTGTCAAATTTGACCCCGAGTATTTTCAAGTCGGTCTGTTTTACGGTCAGGGGAAGTCCAGTCGTCTCGGTCACTGTCCATGGTCCATAAAAAAGGGCTTGGGTCTTCTCTCTGTTGAGTTTGGACCCAGAGGCCAGTCCGTAGGAGTCTGTCAAGTCCAGTGCCTTATGTAATGAACAGATGTCTGTACATAAAATGTTGACGTCGTCCATATATAAAACACATTTGCTAAAAAGTCCCCCACTTCCCGGTATGCCCACCCCTTTAATCCATTTGTCCCTTCTCAATACCTGTGCCAGTGGTTCTATGCAAGCCACGTAGAGGAGAGCAGATAAAGGACAACCCTGACGGACCCCGCAGTGCAAGTCTACTGCTTTTGTAAGTTGCCCGTTAACAAGGAATTTGCTGGTGATGTCCCGATACAGCAATCCCACCCACTCTACATACCTTTGTGGAAAACCCATTTTGGGCAGTACCTGAAATAGGTACTGGTGCGAGACCCGATCGAAAGCTTTTTCAAAATCTAAATTTAGGACTACTAGTCTAATGTTTCTGTCTCTCGCATAACAGATGGTGTCTCTAATCAGTAAGAGGCTGTCTGTGATCTTTCTCCCCGGTATGCCACAGGTTTGATCCGGGTGGATTACCTCCCCTAAAACAACAGACATTCTGTTGGCTAAAAGTTTGCTAAAAAGTTTACAATCCACATTTAAAAGGGTAATAGGTCTCCAGTTCTTCAGGTCAGTCTTGTCGTCTTTCTTATGTAGTAGTTTCACTATCCCTGATCTAAAACTGTCTGGTAGTCGGCCTAGTCCTTGGAATTCTGTAAAAACAGTCAACAAGTCGGTTGCTAAAATGTCCCAGAAGGTCTGATAAAATTCAAGTGAAAGCCCATCTTCCCCCGGTGATTTTCCCCCTCTAAAACTTAACAAACAATTGGAAAGTTCCAAAAGGTTAAAATCATCGGTTAAAAATGCACTCTCACTGATCTTCTTTTGCAAGGAATTCAATATCTTCTCATTTGGTTCTTCTTCAATGCTTTTTTTGCTATACAGCTCTGTATAGAAACACTCTATTTCGTCCATTGTTTCTTCTTGCGTTTTGGTGTATTCTCCATTTCTCTTTTTTAATTTATAAATACCCTCCCCGCTGTTTATGATTTTCTTGAAGAAATATTGTGTGCATTTTTCCCCTTCTTCTATGTCTCTTTCTTTACTTCTAATAATTATTCCTTTGCTTTTGATTTCTGCTAGAGCCGACATTTGTTCTTTTACCTCTCTTATTTCCTGATTGTAATCAAACCCTTGTTGTCTTAATTTAAAATAACGTTGCAGTCTTTTCTGCAGCCCCATCATGCATTTGTTTTCTATTTTCTTTTGTTTCATCCCTGCCTTTCTAAAAAAAGTCTTTGTCCGTTCCTTCACCATTTCCCACCAGTGTGCACGTGTTTTGTGTAAGTCTTGGAGGGTCTGCCATTGACTGAATTGCTCCCTGTACTGGCTGGCTAAATCTTTATCTTTTATCAGGGAGCAATTCAGTTTCCACAGACCACCACCTTTTGTCACACCTGAGGGGAGTGAAAGGGTGCAGGAGAGCATAGCGTGATCGGAGAAGAAAACGGGGGTTAATCTAGCATCGGTTGGCGGGCAGTCTCTGGTAAAAATATAGTCTATTCGAGAGGCTCTGGCACCGTCACTACTGAACCAGGTGAAGCCCTCCTCTCTTGGATGCACGGTTTTAAAACAGTCTTTCAGTTTAAAATCCCTGCACTGTGCCTGCAATAAAACCGACGTCTTGTCTACTTTAAAATCTTCCCCCGCACTTCTCCTATCGCTCCTAGTTAAAATACAATTAAAATCTCCCGCTAAAACTAAAGGCGCTCTGCCTAGCATGTGGGGCTGCAATTCTTTTAAAAGGTCATGTCTGTCATTTTTGTCGTTAAAACCATAAATGTTTAAGAGATTAAAATCCCTTCCCATAAAAGTCAAGTGTGCTAAAAGCGCCCTTCCGTCTCTCACCACCGTGCTGCCCTTCACCAAGATTGAGGGATTTTTGATTAAAATGGCCACCCCGTCATTTTTGCTTTCATTTGAACCACTCCATAAGGATTTATGTGGCCACTTTTCCTCCCATTCCCTGTATTGGTTTAAAAATGGTAGTGCACATTCTTGTAGTAAAAACACATCTGACTTAAAATTGTTAAGAAAGGATAAAATCGTTTGTGCTCTAACTTTTGATTTCACACTTCTTACATTTAGTGTCGAAATGGTGAGCACCATGATTATGGTGTTAAAAGGACAAACAATCATTAAAAGACTAAAAAACAACTATGGGTTAAAACCATCTAAAAAAAGTCATCCAATGCTTTGTGACAGAAGCTCTTCCTTTATCTCAATAGGAGATGAGTAAAGGTTGTCTGCTTCATTTCCCTCCCAGACTCTACTTTGGTCGAAAATTGAGTCTTTTGGGGTTGATTGCAGTGCAATATTTAAAAAAGAGAGAGTGTTGGGAGGGTTGTTTGGGAAGACTCTGGCATCCTCCAAAGATGGATTGTCTGAGGAGCCAGGTCTTCCCCTTTTCTCTGAGGCTCCTTGAGTCTCAGAGGACAACTCTGACACTGCTCTCTTACCAGGCTGGGCTCCTGGGAGGGAGGCTTCACTGGACTCCACTTCAGACTCTTCTCCCTGGCTGTCTGTTTCTAGACTCACGGATTCCTCAGAGTCTGAAGTGGAGTCCATCTCAGCTCCACCGGCTGCCTGGGCCCCACCAGCCTCTTTCACCTCACCACTAGGTGGGGCAACCTCAGGCCCCGCCCCCTCTCCCCCAATCAGAGTTATTACTTCCAGCCTGGTGTCTTCAATTGTTTGTGCACCCCCGTCTGCCAATTTCCTTGCATTTTGTTTTACTTTGTTAGCAAAGGATTTCGGGCAGTCTCTGAAGAGATGGTTTGAGTCTCCACAGAGGTTGCACTTCCTGCCATTGGTACATTCTTCAAAAGAGTGTCCAATTTCTCTACATTTGCCGCAAACAACCTTGGTACACGCTTCCGCCAGGTGCCCTTGCTCACCACACTTGCGGCAGAGCTTGGGCTGTCCCTGGTAGTGAATGTAGCCCCTGTTCTCTCCAAGAACCATCATGGATGGGAGATGTTTCAGGCCCTGGAAGCCATGTGGGTCCCGCCATTGTTGTATGGGGACCCTCCATGAACAATTCCAGATGCCGTCCTCATCTCTCACCTTGGTGGCCTGGGCCCTCACAGTGCAGTATCTTGCCAGCCATATACAAATATCATCAGCATTTACCGTTTCATTGAACATCCTGACGATTACGGTTTTAATGGAATCGTCATTTAGTCTCTCCACTTCAAATGCTGAAAACTGGTCTTTTACCGTGTCGTAGCGTGTCCAAAATTCTTTGAGGGTTGTTGCTGCTGCGAAGCTTACATCGAATCCTTTGTTAAAGGGCAGAGTAAGAATACAATTCAAATCGTTTGCAGAAAACTTCAGGATTCCTTGGATGTGCTTCCTTGAAAAATCAAGACGGGAGATCTGAATTACCGTTCCATTTACTGACTTCAGTTTAAAACGTACGCTGTGGTGCCTCCTCATGCCGGTAGGGTTAACCGACATGGTGGAGACACCACGCTCTTAAAAAACAAGGAGGTTAAAAGCAATAAAACACTGGATATACTAAAAATACAGAAATAATAAATAAACAAATAAATACAGGCAACAATAAAATCCACTTACCTTACCTGGACAATGGACTTCTTGGTAGAGGGTATCAGCAACTGATATTTGATCCCAACTTACCAAGAAGATGGTGCAATATCCTCCGAACCTGCTATATAATTGCCACAAAATGCAATATATAGACAGCCAAGGGAGGTGATCACTGTCTTAGCCAAAAGGCCGAGAAGCGATGCCCACACATGCTCAGACCAAGAGTCCAGCTTCCCAAACACGTCGCTCCACTTAGCGGTTTGACAGACGACGACAAAACAAATAGAAAACCAGTCACCCTGTGTGCGTGTTTGTGAAAGCTGAAGAAAAATGCCGAGGTCGCTGCATCTCTCTGCTGGTCCCTGCTAACAGCGTCACCAGTGTGTCTGCATGTTTCTCAAATAGAGTTTGGAGAGACGTTGTCAGTGTCTGTATGTTGCTTAAATTCTCCCAAACAGTGGGCGCTAAAGATCACGGCACGGCAGGCCATTGCAGCCAATGAGCTCGAGTTGAAAAATAAATGTGCTTACAGCACCAGGTGGTCCCCCATCGATGTAGTAACCAGGCCCGACCCTGCTTAGCTTCCGAGATCAGACGAGATCGGGCATGATCAGGCTGTTATGGCCGTAAACTAACATTTCCGGGTCCATACTAGGTTTTATACAGCAGGAGCACATAAGGACTGAGGGTGCTGCAGTGGCCAGAGACGGGACTTGTACAGAAACAATGATTAGATCCATAATGAAGGAAAGCAATGCATAAAGACTTTATTCCAGACTCAATGTACCATATCAAAACGTAATGCAATACACTGCGTGTGCGGTTGAGTGATCTTTTGAAGAAATGTAGCGTTGCAACACCAGGGATAGACTGCAATGTATCTCTGTCGTTGCAGCCCTCTGATGCTCCCTGCTGCCGGCGTCACAACAGTGTCTGCATGTTTCACAAATAGAGTTTGGAGAGACGTTGTCAGAGTCTGTATGTTGCTTAAATTCTTCCAAACAGTGGGCGCTAAGGATCAGGGCACGGCAGACCATTGCAGCCATTGATCTCGAGCAGAAAAATAAATATGCTTACAGCACCTGGTATTCCCAGGCGGTCACCCATCCAAGTACTAACCATGCCCGACCCTGCTTAGCTTCCGAGATCAGACGAGATCGGGCGTGATCAGGGTGGTATGTCCGTACGCAAATGTTACCGGGTCCATACTAGCTTTCATACAGCAGGAGCACATAAGGACTGAGAGCGCTGCCGTGGCCAGAGACGGGACTTGTACAGAAACAATGATTAGATCAATAATGAAGGAAAGCAATGCATAAAGACTTTATTCCATACTCAAAGTACCATATCAAAACGCAATGCAGTACACTGCGTGTGCGGTTGAGTGATCTTTTGAAGAAATGTAGCGTTGCAACACCAGGGATAGACTGCAATGTATCTCTGTCGTTGCAGCCCTCTGATGCTCCCTGCTGCCGGCGTCACAACAGTGTCTGCATGTTTCACAAATAGAGTTTGGAGAGACGTTGTCAGTGTCTGTATGTTGCTTAAATTCTCCCAAACAGTGGGCGCTAAGGATCAGGGCACGGCAGACCATTGCAGCCATTGATCTCGAGCAGAAAATAAAATTGCTTACAGCACCTGGTATTCCCAGGCGGTCACCCATCCAAGTACTAACCAGGCCCGACCCTGCATAGCTTCCGAGATCAGACGAGATCGGGCGTGATCAGGGTGGTATGGCCGTACGCAAATGTTACCGGGTCCATACTACCTTTTATTCAGCAGGAGCACAAAAGGACTGAGAGCGCTGCCGTGGCCAGAGACGGGACTTGTACAGAAACAATGATTAGATCCATAATGAAGGAAAGCAATGCATAAAGACTTTATTCCATACTCAAAGTACCATATCAAAACGCAATGCAATACACTGCGTGTGCGGTTGAGTGATCTTTTGAAGAAATGTAGCGTTGCAACACCAGGGATAGACTGCAATGTATCTCTGTCGTTGCAGCCCTCTGATGCTCCCTGCTGCCGGCGTCACAACAGTGTCTGCATGTTTCACAAATAGAGTTTGGAGAGACGTTGTCAGTGTCTGTATGTTGCTTAAATTCTCCCAAACAGTGGGCGCAAAAGATCAGGGCACGGCAGACCATTGCAGCCATTGATCTCGAGCAGAAAAATAAAAAGCTTACAGCACCTGGTATTCCCAGGCGGTCACCCATCCAAGTACTAACCAGGCCCGACCCTGCTTAGCTTCCGAGATCAGACGAGATCGGGCGTGTTCAGGGTGGTATGGCCGTATCCAAATGTTACCGGGTCCATACTAGCTTTCACACAGCAGGAGCACATAAGGACTGAGAGCGCTGCCGTGGCCAGAGACGGGACTTGTACAGAAACAATGATTAGATCCATAATGAAGGAAAGCAATGCATAAAGACTTTATTCCAGACTCAAAGTATCATATCAAAACGCAATGCAATACACTGCGTGTGCGGTTGAGTGATCTTTTGAAGAAATGTAGCGTTGCAACACCAGGGATAGACTGCAATGTATCTCTGTCGTTGCAGCCCTCTGATGCTCCCTGCTGCCGGCGTCACAACAGTGTCTGCATGTTTCACAAATAGAGTTTGGAGAGACGTTGTCAGTGTCTGTATGTTGCTTAAATTCTCCCAAACAGTGGGCGCTAAGGATCAGGGCACGGCAGACCATTGCAGCCATTGATCTCGAGCAGAAAAATAAAAATGCTTACAGCACCTGGTATTCCCAGGCGGTCACCCATCCAAGTACTAACCAGGCCCGACCCTGCTTAGCTTCCGAGATCAGACGAGATCGGGCGTGATCAGGGTGGAATGGCCGTACGCAAATGTTACCGGGTCCATACTACCTTTTATTCAGCAGGAGCACAAAAGGACTGAGAGCGCTGCCGTGGCCAGAGACGGGACTTGTACAGAAACAATGATTAGATCCATAATGAAGGAAAGCAATGCATAAAGACTTTATTCCATACTCAAAGTACCATATCAAAACGCAATGCAATACACTGCGTGTGCGGTTGAGTGATCTTTTGAAGAAATGTAACGTTGCAACACCAGGGATGGACTGCAATGTATCTCTGTCGTTGCAGCCCTCTGATGCTCCCTGCTGCCGGCGTCACAACAGTGTCTGCATGTTTCACAAATAGAGTTTGGAGAGACGTTGTCGGTGTCTGTATGTTGCTTATATTCTCCCAAACAGTGGGCGCTAAGGATCAGGGCACGGCAGACCATTGCAGCCATTGATCTCGAGCAGAAAAAAAAAAAGCTTACAGCACCTGGTATTCCCAGGCGGTCTCCCATCCAAGTACTAACCAGGCCCGACCCTGCTTAGCTTCCGAGATCAGACGAGATCGGGCTTGATCAGGGTGGTATGGCCGTATCCAAATGTTACCGGGTCCATACTACCTTTCACACAGCAGGAGCACATAAGGACTGAGAGCGCTGCCGTGGCCAGAGACGGGACTTGTACAGAAACAATGATTAGATCCATAATGAAGGAAAGCAATGCATAAAGACTTTATTCCAGACTCAAAGTATCATATCAAAACGCAATGCAATACACTGCGTGTGCGGTTGAGTGATCTTTTGAAGAAATGTAGCGTTGCAACACCAGGGATAGACTGCAATGTATCTCTGTCGTTGCAGCCCTCTGATGCTCCCTGCTGCCGGCGTCACAACAGTGTCTGCATGTTTAACAAATAGAGTTTGGAGAGACGTTGTCAGTGTCTGTATGTTGCTTAAATTCTCCCAAACAGTGGGCGCTAAAGATCAGGGCACGGCAGACCATTGCAGCCATTGATCTCGAGCAGAAAAATAAATATGCTTACAGCACCTGGTATTCCCAGGCGGTCACCCATCCAAGTACTAACCAGGCCCGACCCTGCTTAGCTTCCGAGATCAGACGAGATCGGGCGTGATCAGGGTGGTATGGCCGTACGCAAATGTTACCGGGTCCATACTACCTTTTATTCAGCAGGAGCACAAAAGGACTGAGCGCGCTGCCGTGGCCAGAGACGGGACTTGTACAGAAACAATGATTAGATCCATAATGAAGGAAAGCAATGCATAAAGACTTTATTCCATACTCAAAGTACCATATCAAAACGCAATGCAATACACTGCGTGTGCGGTTGAGTGATCTTTTGAAGAAATGTAGCGTTGCAACACCAGGGATAGACTGCAATGTATCTCTGTCGTTGCAGCCCTCTGATGCTCCCTGCTGCCGGCGTCACAACAGTGTCTGCATGTTTCACAAATAGAGTTTGGAGAGACGTTGTCAGTGTCTGTATGTTGCTTAAATTCTCCCAAACAGTGGGCGCTAAAGATCAGGGCACGGCAGACCATTGCAGCCATTGATCTCGAGCAGAAAAATAAAAATCTTACAGCACCTGGTATTCCCAGGCGGTCTCCCACCCAAGTACTACCCAGGCCCGACCCTGCTTAGCTTCCGAGATCAGACGAGATCGGGCGTGTTCAGGGTGGTATGGCCGTAAGCGAGTATTGTCGCATCCAAAGTAGCTTTTAAACAGCAGGAGCACATAAGGACTGAGAGCGCTGCAGTGGCCAGAGACGGGACTTGTACAGAAACAATGATTAGATCCATAATGAAGGAAAGCAATGCATAAAGACTTTATTCCAGACTCAATGTACCATATCAAAACGTAATGCAATACACTGCGTGTGCGGTTGAGTGATCTTTTGAAGAAATGTAGCGTTGCAACACCAGGGATAGACTGCAATGTATCTCTGTCGTTGCAGCCCTCTGATGCTCCCTGCTGCCGGCGTCACAACAGTGTCTGCATGTTTCACAAATAGAGTTTGGAGAGACGTTGTCAGAGTCTGTATGTTGCTTAAATTCTTCCAAACAGTGGGCGCTAAGGATCAGGGCACGGCAGACCATTGCAGCCATTGATCTCGAGCAGAAAAATAAATATGCTTACAGCACCTGGTATTCCCAGGCGGTCACCCATCCAAGTACTAACCAGGCCCGACCCTGCTTAGCTTCCGAGATCAGACGAGATCGGGCGTGATCAGGGTGGTATGTCCGTACGCAAATGTTACCGGGTCCATACTAGCTTTCATACAGCAGGAGCACATAAGGACTGAGAGCGCTGCCGTGGCCAGAGACGGGACTTGTACAGAAACAATGATTAGATCAATAATGAAGGAAAGCAATGCATAAAGACTTTATTCCATACTCAAAGTACCATATCAAAACGCAATGCAGTACACTGCGTGTGCGGTTGAGTGATCTTTTGAAGAAATGTAGCGTTGCAACACCAGGGATAGACTGCAATGTATCTCTGTCGTTGCAGCCCTCTGATGCTCCCTGCTGCCGGCGTCACAACAGTGTCTGCATGTTTCACAAATAGAGTTTGGAGAGACGTTGTCAGTGTCTGTATGTTGCTTAAATTCTCCCAAACAGTGGGCGCTAAGGATCAGGGCACGGCAGACCATTGTAGCCATTGATCTCGAGCAGAAAATAAAAATGCTTACAGCACCTGGTATTCCCAGGCGGTCACCCATCCAAGTACTAACCAGGCCCGACCCTGCATAGCTTCCGAGATCAGACGAGATCGGGCGTGATCAGGGTGGTATGGCCGTACGCAAATGTTACCGGGTCCATACTACCTTTTATTCAGCAGGAGCACAAAAGGACTGAGAGCGCTGCCGTGGCCAGAGACGGGACTTGTACAGAAACAATGATTAGATCCATAATGAAGGAAAGCAATGCATAAAGACTTTATTCCATACTCAAAGTACCATATCAAAACGCAATGCAATACACTGCGTGTGCGGTTGAGTGATCTTTTGAAGAAATGTAGCGTTGCAACACCAGGGATAGACTGCAATGTATCTCTGTCGTTGCAGCCCTCTGATGCTCCCTGCTGCCGGCGTCACAACAGTGTCTGCATGTTTCACAAATAGAGTTTGGAGAGACGTTGTCGGTGTCTGTATGTTGCTTATATTCTCCCAAACAGTGGGCGCTAAGGATCAGGGCACGGCAGACCATTGCAGCCATTGATCTCGAGCAGAAAAAAAAAAAGCTTACAGCACCTGGTATTCCCAGGCGGTCTCCCATCCAAGTACTAACCAGGCCCGACCCTGCTTAGCTTCCGAGATCAGACGAGATCGGGCTTGATCAGGGTGGTATGGCCGTATCCAAATGTTACCGGGTCCATACTACCTTTCACACAGCAGGAGCACATAAGGACTGAGAGCGCTGCCGTGGCCAGAGACGGGACTTGTACAGAAACAATGATTAGATCCATAATGAAGGAAAGCAATGCATAAAGACTTTATTCCAGACTCAAAGTATCATATCAAAACGCAATGCAATACACTGCGTGTGCGGTTGAGTGATCTTTTGAAGAAATGTAACGTTGCAACACCAGGGATGGACTGCAATGTATCTCTGTCGTTGCAGCCCTCTGATGCTCCCTGCTGCCGGCGTCACAACAGTGTCTGCATGTTTCACAAATAGAGTTTGGAGAGACGTTGTCAGTGTCTGTATGTTGCTTAAATTCTCCCAAACAGTGGGCGCTAAGGATCAGGGCACGGCAGACCATTGCAGCCATTGATCTCGAGCAGAAAAATAAAAATGCTTACAGCACCTGGTATTCCCAGGCGGTCACCCATCCAAGTACTAACCAGGCCCGACCCTGCTTAGCTTCCGAGATCAGACGAGATCGGGCGTGATCAGGGTGGTATGGCCGTACGCAAATTTTACCGGGTCCATACTACCTTTTATTCAGCAGGAGCACAAAAGGACTGAGAGCGCTGCCGTGGCCAGAGACGGGACTTGTACAGAAACAATGATTAGATCCATAATGAAGGAAAGCAATGCATAAAGACTTTATTCCATACTCAAAGTACCATATGAAAACGCAATGCAATACACTGCGTGTGCGGTTGAGTGATCTTTTGAAGAAATGTAACGTTGCAACACCAGGGATGGACTGCAATGTATCTCTGTCGTTGCAGCCCTCTGATGCTCCCTGCTGCCGGCGTCACAACAGTGTCTGCATGTTTCACAAATAGAGTTTGGAGAGACGTTGTCGGTGTCTGTATGTTGCTTATATTCTCCCAAACAGTGGGCGCTAAGGATCAGGGCACGGCAGACCATTGCAGCCATTGATCTCGAGCAGAAAAATAAAAATGCTTACAGCACCTGGTATTCCCAGGCGGTCACCCATCCAAGTACTAACCAGGCCCGACCCTGCTTAGCTTCCGAGATCAGACGAGATCGGGCGTGTTCAGGGTGGTATGGCCGTAAGCGAGTATTGTCGCATCCAAAGTAGCTTTCAAACAGCAGGAGCACATAAGGACTGAGAGCGCTGCAGTGGCCAGAGACGGGACTCGTACAGAAACAATGATTAGATCCATAATGAAGGAAAGCAATGAATGAATACTTTATTCCGGATTCAAAGTACCATATCAAAACGCAATGCAATACACCGAGTTGGCGTGTGTGTTCGTTTGCGTGAACCTTTGAAGAAACATAGCGTTTCAAACGCTGCGATGGACTGCAGCAGGGCAAGCGAAGCAGGCATTCATAGCTCTTATTTCTTTACAACAACATGATCAGGGGAGAGCGCGAACGCAGTCCCCCACTACCAGAAATTATGCGATCGAGATTCCCACATTTGGGGAATTCGCACGGGTCAGCAACAGCCGCAGTGCAATGGCCGAGCCTCACCATGGGTTAACCACCTTGTTGATCATGGTATCTCCCTTGCCAGGTAAGTATGATTAGTACTCGTTCAGATGGGCTGAACGCTGCCCACGCGTGTTCCCTTGGAGAACGGTTGCAAAGAATTCGGAGATGTCTAGACTTTAAAGTCCGTGTTGCAGGGTTTATTTTCCAACAAGTGTGTGCAATTTGCTTGTTCTTAATACAGATTTAAACTGTTATCCATTTTATTTCATGTTGTTAGGTATCACAAAACGGAATGTAATACGAAAAAGTAGGTACTATTTTAGCGGTTTGCAATTGATTCTCTTTTCCCCCAGGATAATTAAATATGTTCTATTATTTGCCATGCGGAGCCAGCCAGTCCTGTGCACGTATGCAAATTAGCCATGTGCACCTAACAGAAGAATGACGTAATGTTGAGAACGAGTCATACTAAAAAAGGGAGAGCAATCGACAGCTAAACCAGACTGTATCAATCACACACTTTGGGTCCATTCTAACTTATGATAAGAGGCTAGTCTTTAAATCTTTGCAGTGACTGAATGTTTATGATAAAACGGATTGTTTTGCATTCGATGAGTGTGTGCGACTGTGCGTTTGTCATTTCCGGCTTCAGCATACCGCATGGTAATGAAGGCCTCGTGGGGAGTTGCTTTCTTAGTGAAGCAGCCTCGCCTTGGAGTTGGATGAGTTGGAGTGATATAAGTTGTCAGTGTCTGTATGTTGCTTAAATTCTCCCAAAGAGTGGGCGCTAAGGATCAGGGCACGGCAGACAATTGCAGCCATTGATCTCGAGCAGAAAAATAAAAATGCTTACAGCACCTGGTATTCCCAGGCGGTCACCCATCCAAGTACTAACCAGGCCCGACCCTGCTTAGCTTCCGAGATCAGACGAGATCGGGCGTGATCAGGGTGGTATGGCCGTACGCAAATGTTACCGGGTCCATACTACCTTTTATTCAGCAGGAGCACAAAAGGACTGAGAGCGCTGCCGTGGCCAGAGACGGGACTTGTACAGAAAAAATGATTAGATCCATAATGAAGGAAAGCAATGCATAAAGACGTTATTCCATACTCAAAGTACCATATCAAAACGCAATGCAATACACTGCGTGTGCGGTTGAGTGATCTTTTGAAGAAATGTAGCGTTGCAACACCAGGGATAGACTGCAATGTATCTCTGTCGTTGCAGCCCTCTGATGCTCCCTGCTGCCGGCGTCACAACAGTGTCTGCATGTTTCACAAATAGAGTTTGGAGAGACGTTGTCAGTGTCTGTATGTTGCTTAAATTCTCCCAAACAGTGGGCGCTAAAGATCAGGGCACGGCAGACCATTGCAGCCATTGATCTCGAGCAGAAAAATAAAAATCTTACAGCACCTGGTATTCCCAGGCGGTCTCCCATCCAAGTACTACCCTGGCCCGACCCTGCTTAGCTTCCGAGATGAGACGAGATCGGGCATGTTCAGGGTGGTATGGCCGTAAGCGAGTATTGTCGCATCCAAAGTAGCTTTTAAACAGCAGGAGCACATAAGGACTGAGAGCGCTGCAGTGGCCAGAGACGGGACTTGTACAGAAACAATGATTAGATCCATAATGAAGGAAAGCAATGCATAAAGACTTTATTCCAGACTCAATGTACCATATCAAAACGTAATGCAATACACTGCGTGTGCGGTTGAGTGATCTTTTGAAGAAATGTAGCGTTGCAACACCAGGGATAGACTGCAATGTATCTCTGTCGTTGCAGCCCTCTGATGCTCCCTGCTGCCGGCGTCACAACAGTGTCTGCATGTTTCACAAATAGAGTTTGGAGAGACGTTGTCAGAGTCTGTATGTTGCTTAAATTCTTCCAAACAGTGGGCGCTAAGGATCAGGGCACGGCAGACCATTGCAGCCATTGATCTCGAGCAGAAAAATAAATATGCTTACAGCACCTGGTATTCCCAGGCGGTCACCCATCCAAGTACTAACCAGGCCCGACCCTGCTTAGCTTCCGAGATCAGACGAGATCGGGCGTGATCAGGGTGGTATGTCCGTACGCAAATGTTACCGGGTCCATACTAGCTTTCATACAGCAGGAGCACATAAGGACTGAGAGCGCTGCCGTGGCCAGAGACGGGACTTGTACAGAAACAATGATTAGATCAATAATGAAGGAAAGCAATGCATAAAGACTTTATTCCATACTCAAAGTACCATATCAAAACGCAATGCAGTACACTGCGTGTGCGGTTGAGTGATCTTTTGAAGAAATGTAGCGTTGCAACACCAGGGATAGACTGCAATGTATCTCTGTCGTTGCAGCCCTCTGATGCTCCCTGCTGCCGGCGTCACAACAGTGTCTGCATGTTTCACAAATAGAGTTTGGAGAGACGTTGTCAGTGTCTGTATGTTGCTTAAATTCTCCCAAACAGTGGGCGCTAAGGATCAGGGCACGGCAGACCATTGCAGCCATTGATCTCGAGCAGAAAATAAAAATGCTTACAGCACCTGGTATTCCCAGGCGGTCACCCATCCAAGTACTAACCAGGCCCGACCCTGCTTAGCTTCCGAGATCAGACGAGATCGGGCGTGTTCAGGGTGGTATGGCCGTATCCAAATGTTACCGGGTCCATACTAGCTTTCACACAGCAGGAGCACATAAGGACTGAGAGCGCTGCCGTGGCCAGAGACGGGACTTGTACAGAAACAATGATTAGATCCATAATGAAGGAAAGCAATGCATAAAGACTTTATTCCAGACTCAAAGTATCATATCAAAACGCAATGCAATACACTGCGTGTGCGGTTGAGTGATCTTTTGAAGAAATGTAGCGTTGCAACACCAGGGATAGACTGCAATGTATCTCTGTCGTTGCAGCCCTCTGATGCTCCCTGCTGCCGGCGTCACAACAGTGTCTGCATGTTTCACAAATAGAGTTTGGAGAGACGTTGTCAGTGTCTGTATGTTGCTTAAATTCTCCCAAACAGTGGGCGCTAAGGATCAGGGCACGGCAGACCATTGCAGCCATTGATCTCGAGCAGAAAAATAAAAATGCTTACAGCACCTGGTATTCCCAGGCGGTCACCCATCCAAGTACTAACCAGGCCCGACCCTGCTTAGCTTCCGAGATCAGACGAGATCGGGCGTGATCAGGGTGGTATGGCCGTACGCAAATGTTACCGGGTCCATACTACCTTTTATTCAGCAGGAGCACAAACGGACTGAGAGCGCTGCCGTGGCCAGAGACGGGACTTGTACAGAAACAATGATTAGATCCATAATGAAGGAAAGCAATGCATAAAGACTTTATTCCATACTCAAAGTACCATATGAAAACGCAATGCAATACACTGCGTGTGCGGTTGAGTGATCTTTTGAAGAAATGTAACGTTGCAACACCAGGGATGGACTGCAATGTATCTCTGTCGTTGCAGCCCTCTGATGCTCCCTGCTGCCGGCGTCACAACAGTGTCTGCATGTTTCACAAATAGAGTTTGGAGAGACGTTGTCGGTGTCTGTAAGTTGCTTATATTCTCCCAAACAGTGGGCGCTAAGGATCAGGGCACGGCAGACCATTGCAGCCATTGATCTCGAGCAGAAAAAAAACAAGCTTACAGCACCTGGTATTCCCAGGCGGTCTCCCATCCAAGTACTAACCAGGCCCGACCCTGCTTAGCTTCCGAGATCAGACGAGATCGGGCTTGATCAGGGTGGTATGGCCGTATCCAAATGTTACCGGGTCCATACTAGCTTTCACACAGCAGGAGCACATAAGGACTGAGAGCGCTGCCGTGGCCAGAGACGGGACTTGTACAGAAACAATGATTAGATCCATAATGAAGGAAAGCAATGCATAAAGACTTTATTCCAGACTCAAAGTATCATATCAAAACGCAATGCAATACACTGCGTGTGCGGTTGAGTGATCTTTTGAAGAAATGTAGCGTTGCAACACCAGGGATAGACTGCAATGTATCTCTGTCGTTGCAGCCCTCTGATGCTCCCTGCTGCCGGCGTCACAACAGTGTCTGCATGTTTAACAAATAGAGTTTGGAGAGACGTTGTCAGTGTCTGTATGTTGCTTAAATTCTCCCAAACAGTGGGCGCTAAAGATCAGGGCACGGCAGACCATTGCAGCCATTGATCTCGAGCAGAAAAATAAATATGCTTACAGCACCTGGTATTCCCAGGCGGTCACCCATCCAAGTACTAACCAGGCCCGACCCTGCTTAGCTTCCGAGATCAGACGAGATCGGGCGTGATCAGGGTGGTATGGCCGTACGCAAATGTTACCGGGTCCATACTACCTTTTATTCAGCAGGAGCACAAAAGGACTGAGCGCGCTGCCGTGGCCAGAGACGGGACTTGTACAGAAACAATGATTAGATCCATAATGAAGGAAAGCAATGCATAAAGACTTTATTCCATACTCAAAGTACCATATCAAAACGCAATGCAATACACTGCGTGTGCGGTTGAGTGATCTTTTGAAGAAATGTAGCGTTGCAACACCAGGGATAGACTGCAATGTATCTCTGTCGTTGCAGCCCTCTGATGCTCCCTGCTGCCGGCGTCACAACAGTGTCTGCATGTTTCACAAATAGAGTTTGGAGAGACGTTGTCAGTGTCTGTATGTTGCTTAAATTCTCCCAAACAGTGGGCGCTAAGGATCAGGGTACGGCAGACCATTGCAGCCATTGATCTCGAGCAGAAAAATAAAAATGCTTACAGCACCTGGTATTCCCAGGCGGTCACCCATCCAAGTACTAACCAGGCCCGACCCTGCTTAGCTTCCGAGATCAGACGAGATCGGGCGTGTTCAGGGTGGTATGGCCGTAAGCGAGTATTGTCGCATCCAAAGTAGCTTTTAAACAGCAGGAGCACATAAGGACTGAGAGCGCTGCAGTGGCCAGAGACGGGACTTGTACAGAAACAATGATTAGATCCATAATGAAGGAAAGCAATGAATGAATACTTTATTCCGGATTCAAAGTACCATATCAAAACGCAATGCAATACACCGAGTTGGCGTGTGTGTTCGTTTGCGTGAACCTTTGAAGAAACATAGCGTTTCAAACGCTGCGATGGACTGCAGCAGGGCAAGCGAAGCAGGCATTCATAGCTCTTATTTCTTTACAACAACATGATCAGGGGAGAGCGCGAACGCAGTCCCCCACTACCAGAAATTATGCGATCGAGATTCCCACATTTGGGGAATTCGCACGGGTCAGCAACAGCCGCAGTGCAATGGCCGAGCCTCACCATGGGTGAACCACCTTGTTGATCATGGTATCTCCCTTGCCAGGTAAGTATGATTAGTACTCGTTCAGATGGGCTGAACGCTGCCCACGCGTGTTCCCTTGGAGAACGGTTGCAAAGAATTCGGAGATGTCTAGACTTTAAAGTCCGTGTTGCAGGGTTTATTTTCCAACAAGTGTGTGCAATTTGCTTGTTCTTAATACAGATTTAAACTGTTATCCATTTTATTTCATGTTGTTAGGTATCACAAAACGGAATGTAATACGAAAAAGTAGGTACTATTTTAGCGGTTTGCAATTGATTCTCTTTTCCCCCAGGATAATTAAATATGTTCTATTATTTGCCATGCGGAGCCAGCCAGTCCTGTGCACGTATGCAAATTAGCCATGTGCACCTAACAGAAGAATGACGTAATGTTGAGAACGAGTCAAACTAAAAAAGGGAGAGCAATCGACAGCTAAACCAGACTGTATCAATCACACACTTTGGGTCCATTCTAACTTATGATAAGAGGCTAGTCTTTAAATCTTTGCAGTGACTGAATGTTTATGATAAAACGGATTGTTTTGCATTCGATGAGTGTGTGCGACTGTGCGTTTGTCATTTCCGGCTTCAGCATACCGCATGGTAATGAAGGCCTCGTGGGGAGTTGCTTTCTTAGTGAAGCAGCCTCGCCTTGGAGTTGGATGAGTTGGAGTGATATAAGTTGTCAGTGTCTGTATGTTGCTTAAATTCTCCCAAACAGTGGGCGCTAAGGATCAGGGCACGGCAGACAATTGCAGCCATTGATCTCGAGCAGAAAAATAAAAATGCTTACAGCACCTGGTATTCCCAGGCGGTCACCCATCCAAGCACTAACCAGGCCCGACCATGCTTAGCTTCCGAGATCAGACGAGATCGGGCGTGATCAGGGTGGTATGGCCGTACGCAAATGTTACCGGGTCCATACTACCTTTTATTCAGCAGGAGCACAAAAGGACTGAGAGCGCTGCCGTGGCCAGAGACGGGACTTGTACAGAAAAAATGATTAGATCCATAATGAAGGAAAGCAATGCATAAAGACGTTATTCCATACTCAAAGTACCATATCAAAACGCAATGCAATACACTGCGTGTGCGGTTGAGTGATCTTTTGAAGAAATGTAGCGTTGCAACACCAGGGATAGACTGCAATGTATCTCTGTCGTTGCAGCCCTCTGATGCTCCCTGCTGCCGGCGTCACAACAGTGTCTGCATGTTTCACAAATAGAGTTTGGAGAGACGTTGTCAGTGTCTGTATGTTGCTTAAATTCTCCCAAACAGTGGGCGCTAAACATCAGGGCACGGCAGACCATTGCAGCCATTGATCTCGAGCAGAAAAATAAAAATCTTACAGCACCTGGTATTCCCAGGCGGTCTCCCATCCAAGTACTACCCAGGCCCGACCCTGCTTAGCTTCCGAGATCAGACGAGATCGGGCGTGTTTTTTTTTTTTTTTTCTTTCTTTTATTATCAACATTAGTCCAATTTTATATACAAAACATTCATATTAATTGCACAGAGAAAAATAAACAGCTGAGGAAGCCTTTCTTCACTGCAAATAAACCAACGACAACAAAATGCAATTCAAAAATTGAACATAAGTTTCCCGTCATTCATCACAGAAATGAACTTGCATCCCTTAATAAAGGTTTGAAATTCCATCTTTTCGCATTTATATATCCAGAAGATATCTTTCTTCAACTCAGCTTCAAAATAAGGCCATACATCTCTGTGTTTTCCCTCAAAATGTGCTAGGTTTCTTCTCAGCCATATAGCGTATCTTGCATGACTTACAACGTAATTTAACATATTCACGTTAACTCCTTCTTTCTTTTCCCACACCCCAAATAGAAATATCTTTTTCCACTCCATTCCCTCAATATACTCCCTCCCCCAGTGCTCATGCAGGAATCTTTTCAATTTCAAAAAAAACATCTTCAACTTGTCACACTCATAATACAGGTGCATTAATGTCTCTGGATCAATTGCACACACATCACATTCCCTCTTTACATTTCTATTTATTTGGTGTATCACCACATTTGTGAACATCCTATTATGTCTAAATTTAAAATCATGATTCTGGCATTCTATACTATTTTTCTTTACAATCCAATTTTTCCATATTTCCTTTCCCTTCATACCTGGAAACACCTTTTCCCAAACCTTTTCGGAAGCAGGTTCTTTAAGCTCTTCCTTAATCAGCATGTTGTAACAGTCCTTTACTTTTAGATTGCGTAGTACTATTTTTTTCCCATTATTTTCTGTATATAACTCTGGAAACGTTATTTTTCTGTCTGTTACCACGTTATTTTCTATTTGTCTGACCCATTCCGTCGGTATGCTTTCTTTTATTTTATCATACGTATTGACAATACTACTTTCACTTGTGTCTTCATCGTACTCCTGTACTGTATCTATAATCGCCTGGTCTCTAAGGAATCCAGGTATGAATTCGTATATGTAATCCTTAATTTGCCTTAATCCTGCATAGAAGAATTTTTTCTCCCATAGCATGTTATTGTTCTTTGTTATTATTGGATTACACCATACCGGTTGATTAATTATTTGACTAAGTTTGTTACATTCATACTTAATGTTGACTCTGTATTTGCCCCATGCTTCAAACACTTCTTTATAAAATGGAGGTACTTTTTCATACATAGTATTTTTCATTATCATAATTAATCCATTTTCTTCACACCTTCCGTTTTTATGCAAATATTCCTTGAAAACATTTTTCCATCCGTAATCCACCCTGTCATGCATATACTTTTTGACAGTCTTGATTCTTATTGCTTTTTTCTTTATATTTAAATCCACCAGTTTCAGTCCTCCTTCTTCATATTTCCCTATCAGGGTTTTATGTGCTATTCTAGCTGGTTTCCCCTCCCATATGTAGTTATTAATTATACTGTTTAGTTCTTTGTGCACCCACTCTGGCATGTCTATCACGGTCATTGCATATACAACCTTGGATAATATCAGAGCATTTATCACCACAACCTTCCCCTTCAATTTCAATCTCCTTGGCCTCCACGCATTTAATGTGTTTTTCACTTTGTTTATAACCCCGTTCCACGTCTCGTCTCTAGCCTCCTTTTCTTTCACTCCAATATGTATCCCCAATATTTTTATATAATCATTTGCAATTCTAAAAGGCATGCTACAACCAATCTGGTTTACATTCCCAACGTACATTATTTCAGTTTTATCTATATTTACCTTCGCCCCTGATGCTTTTCCATATATTTCTATTTTTTCCATTATCCTTTTCACGCCATTCATGTTTTTCACCGTACATGTGGTATCATCAGCATATTGTTGAATTTTGCTTTCTCCCCCATTTGGCAATTGGATCCCCTCAATTTCTTTATCCTTTTTTATCATTTCAGCCAGACTTTCCGCAGTTAAGCTGTATAATACAGCAGATAGTGGACACCCTTGCCTTACAGATCTCTCAAGCGGAAAAGGATCCGTTATAGCGCCATTTATTTTAACGCTGCTTGTTGCATTCCTATATAACAGTTTTATCCAATTAATCATTCTCTCTCCGAACCCAAACTTCTCCAATGTGCAAAAAAGGAAACTGTGCTCAACCCTGTCAAAGGCTTTATTCAAGTCCACACTTAAAATAATTCCCCCGGCTTTGCCCATGTACTCTACCGTGTCCCTTATTGTGCTAATGATGTCTGATATGTCCCTCCCTGGTATCCCGTACGCCTGTGTTGATGATATGACTGTTGGTGCCGCCGTTTTTATTCTGTTTGCTAATACCTTTGCTAAAATTTTGTAATCTGTGTTTAGTAAGCTTAGTGGTCTGTAGTTCTCTAGTTTTCTTCTGCCTCCCTTGTTTTTATATAGTACCGTTATTAATCCTGTTGCAAGTGACTCTGGTATCTCCTGTTCCTTTTCCATCTCTGCATAGATCCTATTTAATATAGGGATCAGAATTTCTATAAACGTTTTGTAAAACTCACTCGTAAGGCCATCTGTCCCTGGACTTTTGTTGGTTTTTAAGGACATTATTGCTTCTTTTATTTCTATGTCTTTTATATTATCATCACACATGCATTTCTCGTCTTCTGTGATTGTTTTGTTAATATCACTTAATACTATGTCTATATCTTCCTTATTTGCATTCCCTTTTTTGAACAGATTTTTATAAAATGTCCCAACCGTATCAATAATGTCTACAAAATCATTTATTGTCTCTCCATCTTCATTTTCCAACTCTTCGATATATACCCTTTCTTGTTTTCTTTTTTCCAGCCCCAAAAAATAACCTGTGCATTTCTCTCCCCTCATTGCATATTTTGCCTTACTCCTTGTTATTGCCCCCTCACATTGATTCCGCTCATAAGAGTCCAATTTCGATTTTATCTTTAAATATTTCTCTATACTATGATTTGGATCCTTATCCACTCTCTCAGCCTCTTCTGCCAGCGCATCCGTCAAGCCTTTTACTTTTTCTCTTTCTTTAAAGTTCCGGAACTTCGCATATCGAATGCTTATTGTTTTTATCTTTTGCTTTAGTCTTTCCCACCATGATCCCTTATTTCTGCACACTTCCATGTTATTTTTTTCTTGTTCTATACAGGCCACTACTTTGTTTCTATACCTCTCTTCCGCAAGCAGACTGCTGTTGAGGCACCATACTCCTCCTCCCCTTCTTTCCAACCCACTACCAACCTCTAACGACAGAATGGCATGGTCACTAAACGATGTGAAGTTATACTTCATTTTTTTTAGATATTTTACAATGCTCTGTTTTGCAACACAGAGATCAATTCGACTCTGCTTTAATTCCCCCATTACCATTTGTCTCCTCGAGTATTCCCGCTTGTTTGGGTTTTCATTCCTCCATATATCAATTAACTGTCTTTCCTCCATCATTTTTAGAAAAACCTTTCTTGACGTGTCGCTCTTAAATTCTTTCCCTCTCGCTAAATCCAGCCTTGTACTTTTTAAATTAAAATCTCCCACTATAATACAGTTTCCCACACACCATTTCCCCAAACCCAAGAAAAACACCTTCCTATCCGTTTCTATATTTGGCGCATATACATTAATCAGTCGATACACTATATTTTTGTATTTGAATTCTATTATTATTATTCTTCCCGTTTTATCGCTGTAGATTTCTTTTATGTTTTGTACAATATCATTTTTTATCAAAATTGCTACACCACAAGATCTCTCTGTACCATTATTTACATATACCGTGTCTTTCCATTTTATTTTTATATCCTTCATGATATTGTCTGTCCAGTTGGTTTCTTGCAGACATAATATATCATTATTCTTACATTTGACTAATAGTTTTTCCAATTTGCTTTGATTTCGTAAACCATTTGTGTTAAATGAGATTAAGCTAAACATTAGACATAAGGTGATTATTGTTTCATTTCTAACCTTCATTTTTTTTCGTACCTTTCTTTTTTGCTGCTACCATTCTTTCCTTCTTGGCTTTCCTTTTCTTCACCAGCTCTGCCTTTCTGTCCTTTCCGTCCATGGGTTCGTCAGTCTCGGACACCGTCTCGACGTCCATTTCCTCCATCCAGCTCTTCCTTATTTGGTCCCGCTCCTCCTCTGGGGTTTCCTCGATCTCCCCCTCCGACAACATGCCTTCCGCGTTGTCCTCTCCAACTCCTCTTGGACTTCCTCTACCAACCAGGGTGCGTTCATGGGCAATTTTCGACACCAGGTCCCCAGGGGTACCTTCACCTACTCCTAGCCCAATCGCTCCCCCGGTTGGTGGATCCTCTGGCTGGACGACGTCGTCCAGAGTGCTGCAGAGTGGCTCCATTTCTGCTGCTGCCGGCGCCACCGCCGCCGTATCCACTTCCACCACCGCTGCTGACACCTCCGCAGCCTCCTCCGCCAGCACCACTGCTGCCGCCGTCGCTTCACCGTCCCGCTGCCCTTCCTGGTTCTCATCTGCTCGGTCTCCTCCTCTCCCGTTACGCGTCGGGCAGTCCCGCGCGTAGTGCCCCTGCATCTGGCATCTGTGACACGTGAAATGTGGGCAGTCCCTCAAGATGTGTCCTGGTTGTATGCACATCCGGCATACTCTGACTTGTCGGTCATGAATTACTCTGAAGAATTCTGTGCCTTCCAGTGTATCAAATTTCGTTGAGTACGGCAGTGATTTCACCGTCTCTGTGAATTGTACTCTCAGAAATCTTGTCCCGTCTGCTATGTCAGTCCCAGGCCACATCCTTCTCTTTATCGGGGAGACAGCTTTCACTCCCCACTCGTACAGTTTCGCCAGGATCACCTCATCAGGCACATATGTCGGAAGGTTTAAAAAGGAGACAACCAGCTCATTGTTTGCCATCTCCTTGACAAACACTAAACTGTCTTTTATTTTTAACCCATCACACAATTTCTCCTTTCCATCTTCATTCTCCATCGTTATTTCATATTTTTTCGGTGCTTTAAATCGGCAGCCGACTACCACCCCACATACCTTCTTGATTTCTTTCAGTAATTCCATCATTGACACGTCTTCTTCCCCAACAATCTCCACAGCAACTGTCAGCCTCTTCTCAAAAGTTTGTGTCTTACTTTTGTCCGAAGCATTCCTGCCATTGTCCGTGATCCTTCTCGTAACCGTTTCCCTTCCAATGTCGGCATTCGTTGTCGGTTGCTGCGTCTTGCTGCTGTCCATGATCCTGCTCGTAGTCGTGGTCTTTCCATGGTCTGTGTTCTTGGGCGATATCTGCTCCATGCCTTTGTCCATATTCTGTGTCGTTGTGTGTACCGGTCCGCTTTCAGTTGCCGTGTGATCCGTCCTACTCCTCTCTACTCGCTCTCTCCTATCCATTTCGTCGCTCATTCAACACACACACAAACAAAAAGGACGTTCCCCCGAACAGCAAGCTGCTGGGGGAGTAAAGCTAAAACAAAAAGTAAACTAAACTCACTCACTGTCAATCTAACACAAATAAAATAAATTTCACCTTCTCTCTCCACTTGCTCTCTCTGCTCATTCACTATCTGGCTTCGCACCTGAACGGTATCAAACGTGATCAGGGTGGTATGGCCGTAAGCGAGTATTGTCGCATCCAAAGTAGCTTTTAAACAGCAGGAGCACATAAGGACTGAGAGCGCTGCAGTGGCCAGAGACGGGACTTGTACAGAAACAATGATTAGATCCATAATGAAGGAAAGCAATGCATAAAGACTTTATTCCAGACTCAATGTACCATATCAAAACGTAATGCAATACACTGCGTGTGCGGTTGAGTGATCTTTTGAAGAAATGTAGCGTTGCAACACCAGGGATAGACTGCAATGTATCTCTGTCGTTGCAGCCCTCTGATGCTCCCTGCTGCCGGCGTCACAACAGTGTCTGCATGTTTCACAAATAGAGTTTGGAGAGACGTTGTCAGTGTCTGTATGTTGCTTAAATTCTCCCAAACAGTGGGCGCTAAAGATCAGGGCACGGCAGACCATTGCAGCCATTGATCTCGAGCAGAAAAACAAAAATCTTACAGCACATGGTATTCCCAGGCGGTCTCCCATCCAAGTACTACCCAGGCCCGACCCTGCTTAGCTTCCGAGATCAGACGAGATCGGGCGTGTTCAGGGTGGTATGGCCGTAAGCGAGTATTGTCGAATCCAAAGTAGCTTTTAAACAGCAGGAGCACATAAGGACTGAGAGCGCTGCAGTGGCCAGAGACGGGACTTGTACAGAAACAATGATTAGATCCATAATGAAGGAAAGCAATGCATAAAGACTTTATTCCAGACTCAATGTACCATATCAAAACGTAATGCAATACACTGCGTGTGCAGTTGAGTGATCTTTTGAAGAAATGTAGCGTTGCAACACCAGGGATAGACTGCAATGTATCTCTGTCGTTGCAGCCCTCTGATGCTCCCTGCTGCCGGCGTCACAACAGTGTCTGCATGTTTCACAAATAGAGTTTGGAGAGACGTTGTCAGAGTCTGTATGTTGCTTAAATTCTTCCAAACAGTGGGCGCTAAGGATCAGGGCACGGCAGACCATTGCAGCCATTGATCTCGAGCAGAAAAATAAATATGCTTACAGCACCTGGTATTCCCAGGCGGTCACCCATCAAAGTACTAACCAGGCCCGACCCTGCTTAGCTTCCGAGATCAGACGAGATCGGGCGTGATCAGGGTGGTATGGCCGTACGCAAATGTTACCGGGTCCATACTAGCTTTCATACAGCAGGAGCACATAAGGACTAAGAGCGCTGCCGTGGCCAGAGACGGGACTTGTACAGAAACAATGATTAGATCAATAATGAAGGAAAGCAATGCATAAAGACTTTATTCCATACTCAAAGTACCATATCAAAACGCAATGCAGTACACTGCGTGTGCGGTTGAGTGATCTTTTGAAGAAATGTAGCGTTGCAACACCAGGGAAAGACTGCAATGTATCTCTGTCGTTGCAGCCCTCTGATGCTCCCTGCTGCCGGCGTCACAACAGTGTCTGCATGTTTCACAAATAGAGTTTGGAGAGACGTTGTCAGTGTCTGTATGTTGCTTAAATTCTCCCAAACAGTGGGCGCTAAGGATCAGGGCACGGCAGACCATTGCAGCCATTGATCTCGAGCAGAAAATAAAAATGCTTACAGCACCTGGTATTCCCAGGCGGTCACCCATCCAAGTACTAACCAGGCCCGACCCTGCATAGCTTCCGAGATCAGACGAGATCGGGCGTGATCAGGGTGGTATGGCCGTACGCAAATGTTACCGGGTCCATACTACCTTTTATTCAGCAGGAGCACAAAAGGACTGAGAGCGCTGCCGTGGCCAGAGACGGGACTTGTACAGAAACAATGATTAGATCCATAATGAAGGAAAGCAATGCATAAAGACTTTATTCCATACTCAAAGTACCATATCAAAACGCAATGCAATACACTGCGTGTGCGGTTGAGTGATCTTTTGAAGAAATGTAGCGTTGCAACACCAGGGATAGACTGCAATGTATCTCTGTCGTTGCAGCCCTCTGATGCTCCCTGCTGCCGGCGTCACAACAGTGTCTGCATGTTTCACAAATAGAGTTTGGAGAGACGTTGTCAGTGTCTGTATGTTGCTTAAATTCTCCCAAACAGTGGGCGCAAAAGATCAGGGCACGGCAGACCATTGCAGCCATTGATCTCGAGCAGAAAAATAAAAAGCTTACAGCACCTGGTATTCCCAGGCGGTCTCCCATCCAAGTACTAACCAGGCCCGACCCTGCTTAGCTTCCGAGATCAGACGAGATCGGGCGTGTTCAGGGTGGTATGGCCGTAAGCGAGTATTGTCGCATCCAAAGTAGCTTTTAAACAGCAGGAGCACATAAGGACTGAGAGCGCTGCAGTGGCCAGAGACGGGACTTGTACAGAAACAATGATTAGATCCATAATGAAGGAAAGCAATGAATGAATACTTTATTCCGGATTCAAAGTACCATATCAAAACGCAATGCAATACACCGAGTTGGCGTGTGTGTTCGTTTGCGTGAACCTTTGAAGAAACATAGCGTTTCAAACGCTGCGATGGACTGCAGCAGGGCAAGCGAAGCAGTCATTCATAGCTCTTATTTCTTTACAACAACATGATCAGGGGAGAGCGCGAACGCAGTCCCCCACTACCAGAAATTATGCAATCGAGATTCCCACATTTGGGGAATTCGCACGGGTCAGCAACAGCCGCAGTGCAATGGCCGAGCCTCACCATGGGTGAACCACCTTCTTGATCATGGTATCTCCCTTGCCAGGTAAGTATGATTAGTACTCGTTCAGATGGGCTGAACGCTGCCCACGCGTGTTCCCTTGGAGAACGGTTGCAAAGAATTCGGAGATGTCTAGACTTTAAAGTCCGTGTTGCAGGGTTTATTTTCCAACAAGTGTGTGCAATTTGCTTGTTCTTAATACAGATTTAAACTGTTATCCATTTTATTTCATGTTGTTAGGTATCACAAAACGGAATGTAATACGAAAAAGTAGGTACTATTTTAGCGGTTTGCAATTGATTCTCTTTTCCCCCAGGATAATTAAATACGTTCTATTATTTGCCATGCGGAGCCAGCCAGTCCTGTGCACGTATGCAAATTAGCCATGTGCACCTAACAGAAGAATGACGTAATGTTGAGAACGAGTCATACTAAAAAGGGAGAGCAATCGACAGCTAAACCAGACTGTATCAATCACACACTTTGGGTCCATTCTAACTTATGATAAGAGGCTAGTCTTTAAATCTTTGCAGTGACTGAATGTTTATGATAAAACGGATTGTTTTGCATTCGATGAGTGTGTGCGACTGTGCGTTTGTCATTTCCGGCTTCAGCATACCGCATGGTAATGAAGGCCTCGTGGGGAGTTGCTTTCTTAGTGAAGCAGCCTCGCCTTGGAGTTGGATGAGTTGGAGTGATATAAGTTGTCAGTGTCTGTATGTTGCTTAAATTCTCCCAAACAGTGGGCGCTAAGGATCAGGGCACGGCAGACAATTGCAGCCATTGATCTCGAGCAGAAAAATAAAAATGCTTACAGCACCTGTTATTCCCAGGCGGTCACCCATCCAAGTACTAACCAGGCCCGACCCTGCTTAGCTTCCGAGATCAGACGAGATCGGGCGTGATCAGGGTGGTATGGCCGTACGCAAATGTTACCGGGTCCATACTACCTTTTATTCAGCAGGAGCACAAAAGGACTGAGAGCGCTGCCGTGGCCAGAGACGGGACTTGTACAGAAAAAATGATTAGATCCATAATGAAGGAAAGCAATGCATAAAGACGTTATTCCATACTCAAAGTACCATATCAAAACGCAATGCAATACACTGCGTGTGCGGTTGAGTGATCTTTTGAAGAAATGCAGCGTTGCAACACCAGGGATAGACTGCAATGTATCTCTGTCGTTGCAGCCCTCTGATGCTCCCTGCTGCCGGCGTCACAACAGTGTCTGCATGTTTCACAAATAGAGTTTGGAGAGACGTTGTCAGTGTCTGTATGTTGCTTAAATTCTCCCAAACAGTGGGCGCTAAAGATCAGGGCACGGCAGACCATTGCAGCCATTGATCTCGAGCAGAAAAATAAAAATCTTACAGCACCTGGTACTCCCAGGCGGTCTCCCATCCAAGTACTACCCAGGCCCGACCCTGCTTAGCTTCCGAGATCAGACGAGATCGGGCGTGTTCAGGGTGGTATGGCCGTAAGCGAGTATTGTCGCATCCAAAGTAGCTTTTAAACAGCAGGAGCACATAAGGACTGAGAGCGCTGCAGTGGCCAGAGACGGGACTTGTACAGAAACAATGATTAGATCCATAATGAAGGAAAGCAATGCATAAAGACTTTATTCCAGACTCAATGTACCATATCAAAACGTAATGCAATACACTGCGTGTGCGGTTGAGTGATCTTTTGAAGAAATGTAGCGTTGCAACACCAGGGATAGACTGCAATGTATCTCTGTCGTTGCAGCCCTCTGATGCTCCCTGCTGCCAGCGTCACAACAGTGTCTGCATGTTTCACAAATAGAGTTTGGAGAGACGTTGTCAGAGTCTGTATGTTGCTTAAATTCTTCCAAACAGTGGGCGCTAAGGATCAGGGCACGGCAGACCATTGCAGCCATTGATCTCGAGCAGAAAAATAAATATGCTTACAGCACCTGGTATTCCCAGGCGGTCACCCATCCAAGTACTAACCAGGCCCGACCCTGCTTTGCTTCCGAGATCAGACGAGATCGGGCGTGATCAGGGTGGTATGGCCGTACGCAAATGTTACCGGGTCCATACTAGCTTTCATACAGCAGGAGCACATAAGGACTGAGAGCGCTGCCGTGGCCAGAGACGGGACTTGTACAGAAACAATGATTAGATCAATAATGAAGGAAAGCAATGCATAAAGACTTTATTCCATACTCAAAGTACCATATCAAAACGCAATGCAGTACACTGCGTGTGCGGTTGAGTGATCTTTTGAAGAAATGTAGCGTTGCAACACCAGGGATAGACTGCAACGTATCTCTGTCGTTGCAGCCCTCTGATGCTCCCTGCTGCCGGCGTCACAACAGTGTCTGCATGTTTCACAAATAGAGTTTGGAGAGACGTTGTCAGTGTCTGTATGTTGCTTAAATTCTCCCAAACAGTGGGCGCTAAGGATCAGGGCACGGCAGACCATTGCAGCCATTGATCTCGAGCAGAAAATAAAAATGCTTACAGCACCTGGTATTCCCAGGCGGTCACCCATCCAAGTACTAACCAGCCCCGACCCTGCATAGCTTCCGAGATCAGACGAGATCGGGCGTGATCAGGGTGGTATGGCCGTACGCAAATGTTACCGGGTCCATACTACCTTTTATTCAGCAGGAGCACAAAAGGACTGAGAGCGCTGCCGTGGCCAGAGACGGGACTTGTACAGAAACAATGATTAGATCCATAATGAAGGAAAGCAATGCATAAAGACTTTATTCCATACTCAAAGTACCATATCAAAACGCAATGCAATACACTGCGTGTGCGGTTGAGTGATCTTTTGAAGAAATGTAGCGTTGCAACACCATGGATAGACTGCAATGTATCTCTGTCGTTGCAGCCCTCTGATGCTCCCTGCTGCCGGCGTCACAACAGTGTCTGCATGTTTCACAAATAGAGTTTGGAGAGACGTTGTCAGTGTCTGTATGTTGCTTAAATTCTCCCAAACAGTGGGCGCAAAAGATCAGGGCACGGCAGACCATTGCAGCCATTGATCTCGAGCAGAAAAATAAAAAGCTTACAGCACCTGGTATTCCCATGCGGTCTCCCATCCAAGTACTAACCAGGCCCGACCCTGCTTAGCTTCCGAGATCAGACGAGATCGGGCGTGATCAGGGTGGTATGTCCGTACGCAAATGTTACCGGGTCCATACTAGCTTTCATACAGCAGGAGCACATAAGGACTGAGAGCGCTGCCGTGGCCAGAGACGGGACTTGTACAGAAACAATGATTAGATCAATAATGAAGGAAAGCAATGCATAAAGACTTTATTCCATACTCAAAGTACCATATCAAAACGCAATGCAGTACACTGCGTGTGCGGTTGAGTGATCTTTTGAAGAAATGTAGCGTTGCAACACCAGGGATAGACTGCAATGTATCTCTGTCGTTGCAGCCCTCTGATGCTCCCTGCTGCCGGCGTCACAACAGTGTCTGCATGTTTCACAAATAGAGTTTGGAGAGACGTTGTCAGTGTCTGTATGTTGCTTAAATTCTCCCAAACAGTGGGCGCTAAGGATCAGGGCACGGCAGACCATTGCAGCCATTGATCTCGAGCAGAAAATAAAAATGCTTACAGCACCTGGTATTCCCAGGCGGTCACCCATCCAAGTACTAACCAGGCCCGACCCTGCATAGCTTCCGAGATCAGACGAGATCGGGCGTGATCAGGGTGGTATGGCCGTACGCAAATGTTACCGGGTCCATACTACCTTTTATTCAGCAGGAGCACAAAAGGACTGAGAGCGCTGCCGTGGCCAGAGACGGGACTTGTACAGAAACAATGATTAGATCCATAATGAAGGAAAGCAATGCATAAAGACTTTATTCCATACTCAAAGTACCATATCAAAACGCAATGCAATACACTGCGTGTGCGGTTGAGTGATCTTTTGAAGAAATGTAGCGTTGCAACACCAGGGATAGACTGCAATGTATCTCTGTCGTTGCAGCCCTCTGATGCTCCCTGCTGCCGGCGTCACAACAGTGTCTGCATGTTTCACAAATAGAGTTTGGAGAGACGTTGTCAGTGTCTGTATGTTGCTTAAATTCTCCCAAACAGTGGGCGCTAAAGATCAGGGCATGGCAGACCATTGCAGCCATTGATCTCGAGCAGAAAAATAAATATGCTTACAGCACCTGGTATTCCCAGGCGGTCACCCATCCAAGTACTAACCAGGCCCGACCCTGCTTAGCTTCCGAGATCAGACGAGATCGGGCGTGATCAGGGTGGTATGGCCGTACGCAAATGTTACCGGGTCCATACTACCTTTTATTCAGCAGGAGCACAAAAGGACTGAGCGCGCTGCCGTGGCCAGAGACGGGACTTGTACAGAAACAATGATTAGATCCATAATGAAGGAAAGCAATGCATAAAGACTTTATTCCATACTCAAAGTACCATATCAAAACGCAATGCAATACACTGCGTGTGCGGTTGAGTGATCTTTTGAAGAAATGTAGCGTTGCAACACCAGGGATAGACTGCAATGTATCTCTGTCGTTGCAGCCCTCTGATGCTCCCTGCTGCCGGCGTCACAACAGTGTCTGCATGTTTCACAAATAGAGTTTGGAGAGACGTTGTCAGTGTCTGTATGTTGCTTAAATTCTCCCAAACAGTGGGCGCTAAGGATCAGGGCACGGCAGACCATTGCAGCCATTGATCTCGAGCAGAAAAATAAAAATGCTTACAGCACCTGGTATTCCCAGGCGGTCACCCATCCAAGTACTAACCAGGCCCGACCCTGCTTAGCTTCCGAGATCAGACGAGATCGGGCGTGTTCAGGGTGGTATGGCCGTAAGCGAGTATTGTCGCATCCAAAGTAGCTTTTAAACAGCAGGAGCACATAAGGACTGAGAGCGCTGCAGTGGCCAGAGACGGGACTTGTACAGAAACAATGATTAGATCCATAATGAAGGAAAGCAATGAATGAATACTTTATTCCGGATTCAAAGTACCATATCAAAACGCAATGCAATACACCGAGTTGGCGTGTGTGTTCGTTTGCGTGAACCTTTGAAGAAACATAGCGTTTCAAACGCTGCGATGGACTGCAGCAGGGCAAGCGAAGCAGGCATTCATAGCTCTTATTTCTTTACAACAACATGATCAGGGGAGAGCGCGAACGCAGTCCCCCACTACCAGAAATTATGCGATCGAGATTCCCACATTTGGGGAATTCGCACGGGTCAGCAACAGCCGCAGTGCAATGGCCGAGCCTCACCATGGGTGAACCACCTTGTTGATCATGGTATCTCCCTTGCCAGGTAAGTATGATTAGTACTCGTTCAGATGGGCTGAACGCTGCCCACGCGTGTTCCCTTGGAGAACGGTTGCAAAGAATTCGGAGATGTCTAGACTTTAAAGTCCGTGTTGCAGGGTTTATTTTCCAACAAGTGTGTGCAATTTGCTTGTTCTTAATACAGATTTAAACTGTTATCCATTTTATTTCATGTTGTTAGGTATCACAAAACGGAATGTAATACGAAAAAGTAGGTACTATTTTAGCGGTTTGCAATTGATTCTCTTTTCCCCCAGGATAATTAAATATGTTCTATTATTTGCCATGCGGAGCCAGCCAGTCCTGTGCACGTATGCAAATTAGCCATGTGCACCTAACAGAAGAATGACGTAATGTTGAGAACGAGTCATACTAAAAAAGGGAGAGCAATCGACAGCTAAACCAGACTGTATCAATCACACACTTTGGGTCCATTCTAACTTATGATAAGAGGCTAGTCTTTAAATCTTTGCAGTGACTGAATGTTTATGATAAAACGGATTGTTTTGCATTCGATGAGTGTGTGCGACTGTGCGTTTGTCATTTCCGGCTTCAGCATACCGCATGGTAATGAAGGCCTCGTGGGGAGTTGCTTTCTTAGTGAAGCAGCCTCGCCTTGGAGTTGGATGAGTTGGAGTGATATAAGTTGTCAGTGTCTGTATGTTGCTTAAATTCTCCCAAACAGTGGGCGCTAAGGATCAGGGCACGGCAGACAATTGCAGCCATTGATCTCGAGCAGAAAAATAAAAATGCTTACAGCACCTGGTATTCCCAGGCGGTCACCCATCCAAGCACTAACCAGGCCCGACCATGCTTAGCTTCCGAGATCAGACGAGATCGGGCGTGATCAGGGTGGTATGGCCGTACGCAAATGTTACCGGGTCCATACTACCTTTTATTCAGCAGGAGCACAAAAGGACTGAGAGCGCTGCCGTGGCCAGAGACGGGACTTGTACAGAAAAAATGATTAGATCCATAATGAAGGAAAGCAATGCATAAAGACGTTATTCCATACTCAAAGTACCATATCAAAACGCAATGCAATACACTGCGTGTGCGGTTGAGTGATCTTTTGAAGAAATGTAGCGTTGCAACACCAGGGATAGACTGCAATGTATCTCTGTCGTTGCAGCCCTCTGATGCTCCCTGCTGCCGGCGTCACAACAGTGTCTGCATGTTTCACAAATAGAGTTTGGAGAGACGTTGTCAGTGTCTGTATGTTGCTTAAATTCTCCCAAACAGTGGGCGCTAAAGATCAGGGCACGGCAGACCATTGCAGCCATTGATCTCGAGCAGAAAAATAAAAATCTTACAGCACCTGGTATTCCCAGGCGGTCTCCCATCCAAGTACTACCCAGGCCCGACCCTGCTTAGCTTCCGAGATCAGACGAGATCGGGCGTGTTCAGGGTGGTATGGCCGTAAGCGAGTATTGTCGAATCCAAAGTAGCTTTTAAACAGCAGGAGCACATAAGGACTGAGAGCGCTGCAGTGGCCAGAGACGGGACTTGTACAGAAACAATGATTAGATCCATAATGAAGGAAAGCAATGCATAAAGACTTTATTCCAGACTCAATGTACCATATCAAAACGTAATGCAATACACTGCGTGTGCGGTTGAGTGATCTTTTGAAGAAATGTAGCGTTGCAACACCAGGGATAGACTGCAATGTATCTCTGTCGTTGCAGCCCTCTGATGCTCCCTGCTGCCGGCGTCACAACAGTGTCTGCATGTTTCACAAATAGAGTTTGGAGAGACGTTGTCAGAGTCTGTATGTTGCTTAAATTCTTCCAAACAGTGGGCGCTAAGGATCAGGGCACGGCAGACCATTGCAGCCATTGATCTCGAGCAGAAAAATAAATATGCTTACAGCACCTGGTATTCCCAGGCGGTCACCCATCCAAGTACTAACCAGGCCCGACCCTGCATAGCTTCCGAGATCAGACGAGATCGGGCGTGATCAGGGTGGTATGGCCGTACGCAAATGTTACCGGGTCCATACTACCTTTTATTCAGCAGGAGCACAAAAGGACTGAGAGCGCTGCCGTGGCCAGAGACGGGACTTGTACAGAAACAATGATTAGATCCATAATGAAGGAAAGCAATGCATAAAGACTTTATTCCATACTCAAAGTACCATATCAAAACGCAATGCAATACACTGCGTGTGCGGTTGAGTGATCTTTTGAAGAAATGTAGCGTTGCAACACCAGGGATAGACTGCAATGTATCTCTGTCGTTGCAGCCCTCTGATGCTCCCTGCTGCCGGCGTCACAACAGTGTCTGCATGTTTCACAAATAGAGTTTGGAGAGACGTTGTCAGTGTCTGTATGTTGCTTAAATTCTCCCAAACAGTGGGCGCAAAAGATCAGGGCACGGCAGACCATTGCAGCCATTGATCTCGAGCAGAAAAATAAAAAGCTTACAGCACCTGGTATTCCCAGGCGGTCTCCCATCCAAGTACTAACCAGGCCCGACCCTGCTTAGCTTCCGAGATCAGACGAGATCGGGCGTGTTCAGGGTGGTATGGCCGTAAGCGAGTATTGTCGCATCCAAAGTAGCTTTTAAACAGCAGGAGCACATAAGGACTGAGAGCGCTGCAGTGGCCAGAGACGGGACTTGTACAGAAACAATGATTAGATCCATAATGAAGGAAAGCAATGAATGAATACTTTATTCCGGATTCAAAGTACCATATCAAAACGCAATGCAATACACCGAGTTGGCGTGTGTGTTCGTTTGCGTGAACCTTTGAAGAAACATAGCGTTTCAAACGCTGCGATGGACTGCAGCAGGGCAAGCGAAGCAGTCATTCATAGCTCTTATTTCTTTACAACAACATGATCAGGGGAGAGCGCGAACGCAGTCCCCCACTACCAGAAATTATGCAATCGAGATTCCCACATTTGGGGAATTCGCACGGGTCAGCAACAGCCGCAGTGCAATGGCCGAGCCTCTCCATGGGTGAACCACCTTCTTGATCATGGTATCTCCCTTGCCAGGTAAGTATGATTAGTACTCGTTCAGATGGGCTGAACGCTGCCCACGCGTGTTCCCTTGGAGAACGGTTGCAAAGAATTCGGAGATGTCTAGACTTTAAAGTCCGTGTTGCAGGGTTTATTTTCCAACAAGTGTGTGCAATTTGCTTGTTCTTAATACAGATTTAAACTGTTATCCATTTTATTTCATGTTGTTAGGTATCACAAAACGGAATGTAATACGAAAAAGTAGGTACTATTTTAGCGGTTTGCAATTGATTCTCTTTTCCCCCAGGATAATTAAATACGTTCTATTATTTGCCATGCGGAGCCAGCCAGTCCTGTGCACGTATGCAAATTAGCCATGTGCACCTAACAGAAGAATGACGTAATGTTGAGAACGAGTCATACTAAAAAGGGAGAGCAATCGACAGCTAAACCAGACTGTATCAATCACACACTTTGGGTCCATTCTAACTTATGATAAGAGGCTAGTCTTTAAATCTTTGCAGTGACTGAATGTTTATGATAAAACGGATTGTTTTGCATTCGATGAGTGTGTGCGACTGTGCGTTTGTCATTTCCGGCTTCAGCATACCGCATGGTAATGAAGGCCTCGTGGGGAGTTGCTTTCTTAGTGAAGCAGCCTCGCCTTGGAGTTGGATGAGTTGGAGTGATATAAGTTGTCAGTGTCTGTATGTTGCTTAAATTCTCCCAAACAGTGGGCGCTAAGGATCAGGGCACGGCAGACAATTGCAGCCATTGATCTCGAGCAGAAAAATAAAAATGCTTACAGCACCTGTTATTCCCAGGCGGTCACCCATCCAAGTACTAACCAGGCCCGACCCTGCTTAGCTTCCGAGATCAGACGAGATCGGGCGTGATCAGGGTGGTATGGCCGTACGCAAATGTTACCGGGTCCATACTACCTTTTATTCAGCAGGAGCACAAAAGGACTGAGAGCGCTGCCGTGGCCAGAGACGGGACTTGTACAGAAAAAATGATTAGATCCATAATGAAGGAAAGCAATGCATAAAGACGTTATTCCATACTCAAAGTACCATATCAAAACGCAATGCAATACACTGCGTGTGCGGTTGAGTGATCTTTTGAAGAAATGCAGCGTTGCAACACCAGGGATAGACTGCAATGTATCTCTGTCGTTGCAGCCCTCTGATGCTCCCTGCTGCCGGCGTCACAACAGTGTCTGCATGTTTCACAAATAGAGTTTGGAGAGACGTTGTCAGTGTCTGTATGTTGCTTAAATTCTCCCAAACAGTGGGCGCTAAAGATCAGGGCACGGCAGACCATTGCAGCCATTGATCTCGAGCAGAAAAATAAAAATCTTACAGCACCTGGTATTCCCAGGCGGTCTCCCATCCAAGTACTACCCAGGCCCGACCCTGCTTAGCTTCCGAGATCAGACGAGATCGGGCGTGTTTTTTTTTTTTTTCTTTTATTATGAACATTAGTCCAATTTTATATACAAAACATTCATATTAATTGCACAGAGAAAAATAAACAGCTGAGGAAGCCTTTCTTCACTGCAAATAAACCAACGACAACAAAATGCAATTCAAAAATTGAACATAAGTTTCCCGTCATTCATCACAGAAATGAACTTGCATCCCTTAATAAAGGTTTGAAATTCCATCTTTTCGCATTTATATATCCAGAAGATATCTTTCTTCAACTCAGCTTCAAAATAAGGCCATACATCTCTGTGTTTTCCCTCAAAATGTGCTAGGTTTCTTCTCAGCCATATAGCGTATCTTGCATGACTTACAACGTAATTTAACATATTCACGTTAACTCCTTCTTTCTTTTCCCACACCCCAAATAGAAATATCTTTTTCCACTCCATTCCCTCAATATACTCCCTCCCCCAGTGCTCATGCAGGAATCTTTTCAATTTCAAAACAAACATCTTCAACTTGTCACACTCATAATACAGGTGCATTAATGTCTCTGGATCAATTGCACACACATCACATTCCCTCTTTACATTTCTATTTATTTGGTGTATCACCACATTTGTGAACATCCTATTATGTCTAAATTTAAAATCATGATTCTGGCATTCTATACTATTTTTCTTTACAATCCAATTTTTCCATATTTCCTTTCCCTTCATACCTGGAAACACCTTTTCCCAAACCTTTTCGGAAGCAGGTTCTTTAAGCTCTTCCTTAATCAGCATGTTGTAACAGTCCTTTACTTTTAGATTGCGTAGTACTATTTTTTTCCCATTATTTTCTGTATATAACTCTGGAAACGTTATTTTTCTGTCTGTTACCACGTTATTTTCTATTTGTCTGACCCATTCCGTCGGTATGCTTTCTTTTATTTTATCATACGTATTGACAATACTACTTTCACTTGTGTCTTCATCGTACTCCTGTACTGTATCTATAATCGCCTGGTCTCTAAGGAATCCAGGTATGAATTCGTATATGTAATCCTTAATTTGCCTTAATCCTGCATAGAAGAATTTTTTCTCCCATAGCATGTTATTGTTCTTTGTTATTATTGGATTACACCATACCGGTTGATTAATTATTTGACTAAGTTTGTTACATTCATACTTAATGTTGACTCTGTATTTGCCCCATGCTTCAAACACTTCTTTATAAAATGGAGGTACTTTTTCATACATAGTATTTTTCATTATCATAATTAATCCATTTTCTTCACACCTTCCGTTTTTATGCAAATATTCCTTGAAAACATTTTTCCATCCGTAATCCACCCTGTCATGCATATACTTTTTGACAGTCTTGATTCTTATTGCTTTTTTCTTTATATTTAAATCCACCAGTTTCAGTCCTCCTTCTTCATATTTCCCTATCAGGGTTTTATGTGCTATTCTAGCTGGTTTCCCCTCCCATATGTAGTTATTAATTATACTGTTTAGTTCTTTGTGCACCCACTCTGGCATGTCTATCACGGTCATTGCATATACAACCTTGGATAATATCAGAGCATTTATCACCACAACCTTCCCCTTCAATTTCAATCTCCTTGGCCTCCACGCATTTAATGTGTTTTTCACTTTGTTTATAACCCCGTTCCACGTCTCGTCTCTAGCCTCCTTTTCTTTCACTCCAATATGTATCCCCAATATTTTTATATAATCATTTGCAATTCTAAAAGGCATGCTACAACCAATCTGGTTTACATTCCCAACGTACATTATTTCAGTTTTATCTGTATTTACCTTCGCCCCTGATGCTTTTCCATATATTTCTATTTTTTCCATTATCCTTTTCACGCCATTCATGTTTTTCACCGTACATGTGGTATCATCAGCATATTGTTGAATTTTGCTTTCTCCCCCATTTGGCAATTGGATCCCCTCAATTTCTTTATCCTTTTTTATCATTTCAGCCAGACTTTCCGCAGTTAAGCTGTATAATACAGCAGATAGTGGACACCCTTGCCTTACAGATCTCTCAAGCGGAAAAGGATCCGTTATAGCGCCATTTATTTTAACGCTGCTTGTTGCATTCCTATATAACAGTTTTATCCAATTAATCATTCTCTCTCCGAACCCAAACTTCTCCAATGTGCAAAAAAGGAAACTGTGCTCAACCCTGTCAAAGGCTTTATTCAAGTCCACACTTAAAATAATTCCCCCGGCTTTGCCCATGTACTCTACCGTGTCCCTTATTGTGCTAATGATGTCTGATATGTCCCTCCCTGGTATCCCGTACGCCTGTGTTGATGATATGACTGTTGGTGCCGCCGTTTTTATTCTGTTTGCTAATACCTTTGCTAAAATTTTGTAATCTGTGTTTAGTAAGCTTAGTGGTCTGTAGTTCTCTAGTTTTCTTCTGCCTCCCTTGTTTTTATATAGTACCGTTATTAATCCTGTTGCAAGTGACTCTGGTATCTCCTGTTCCTTTTCCATCTCTGCATAGATCCTATTTAATATAGGGATCAGAATTTCTATAAACGTTTTGTAAAACTCACTCGTAAGGCCATCTGTCCCTGGACTTTTATTGGTTTTTAAGGACATTATTGCTTCTTTTATTTCTATGTCTTTTATATTATCATCACACATGCATTTCTCGTCTTCTGTGATTGTTTTGTTAATATCACTTAATACTATGTCTATATCTTCCTTATTTGCATTCCCTTTTTTGAACAGATTTTTATAAAATGTCCCAACCGTATCAATAATGTCTACAAAATCATTTATTGTCTCTCCATCTTCATTTTCCAACTCTTCGATATATACCCTTTCTTGTTTTCTTTTTTCCAGCCCCAAAAAATAACCTGTGCATTTCTCTCCCCTCATTGCATATTTTGCCTTACTCCTTGTTATTGCCCCCTCACATTGATTCCGCTCATAAGAGTCCAATTTCGATTTTATCTTTAAATATTTCTCTATACTATGATTTGGATCCTTATCCACTCTCTCAGCCTCTTCTGCCAGCGCATCCGTCAAGCCTTTTACTTTTTCTCTTTCTTTAAAGTTCCGGAACTTCGCATATCGAATGCTTATTGTTTTTATCTTTTGCTTTAGTCTTTCCCACCATGATCCCTTATTTCTGCACACTTCCATGTTATTTTTTTCTTGTTCTATACAGGCCACTACTTTGTTTCTATACCTCTCTTCCGCAAGCAGACTGCTGTTGAGGCACCATACTCCTCCTCCCCTTCTTTCCAACCCACTACCAACCTCTAACGACAGAATGGCATGGTCACTAAACGATGTGAAGTTATACTTCATTTTTTTTAGATATTTTACAATGCTCTGTTTTGCAACACAGAGATCAATTCGACTCTGCTTTAATTCCCCCATTACCATTTGTCTCCTCGAGTATTCCCGCTTGTTTGGGTTTTCATTCCTCCATATATCAATTAACTGTCTTTCCTCCATCATTTTTAGAAAAACCTTTCTTGACGTGTCGCTCTTAAATTCTTTCCCTCTCGCTAAATCCAGCCTTGTACTTTTTAAATTAAAATCTCCCACTATAATACAGTTTCCCACACACCATTTCCCCAAACCCAAGAAAAACACCTTCCTATCCGTTTCTATATTTGGCGCATATACATTAATCAGTCGATACACTATATTTTTGTATTTGAATTCTATTATTATTATTCTTCCCGTTTTATCGCTGTAGATTTCTTTTATGTTTTGTACAATATCATTTTTTATCAAAATTGCTACACCACAAGATCTCTCTGTACCATTATTTACATATACCGTGTCTTTCCATTTTATTTTTATATCCTTCATGATATTGTCTGTCCAGTTGGTTTCTTGCAGACATAATATATCATTATTCTTACATTTGACTAATAGTTTTTCCAATTTGCTTTGATTTCGTAAACCATTTGTGTTAAATGAGATTAAGCTAAACATTAGACATAAGGTGATTATTGTTTCATTTCTAACCTTCATTTTTTTTCGTACCTTTCTTTTTTGCTGCTACCATTCTTTCCTTCTTGGCTTTCCTTTTCTTCACCAGCTCTGCCTTTCTGTCCTTTCCGTCCATGGGTTCGTCAGTCTCGGACACCGTCTCGTCGTCCATTTCCTCCATCCAGCTCTTCCTTATTTGGTCCCGCTCCTCCTCTGGGGTTTCCTCGATCTCCCCCTCCGACAACATGCCTTCCGCGTTGTCCTCTCCAACTCCTCTTGGACTTCCTCTACCAACCAGGGTGCGTTCATGGGCAATTTTCGACACCAGGTCCCCAGGGGTACCTTCACCTACTCCTAGCCCAATCGCTCCCCCGGTTGGTGGATCCTCTGGCTGGACGACGTCGTCCAGAGTGCTGCAGAGTGGCTCCATTTCTGCTGCTGCCGGCGCCACCGCCGCCGTATCCGCTTCCACCACCGCTGCTGACACCTCCGCAGCCTCCTCCGCCAGCACCACTGCTGCCGCCGTCGCTTCACCGTCCCGCTGCCCTTCCTGGTTTTCATCTGCTCGGTCTCCTCCTCTCCCGTTACGCGTCGGGCAGTCCCGCGCGTAGTGCCCCTGCATCTGGCATCTGTGACACGTGAAATGTGGGCAGTCCCTCAAGATGTGTCCTGGTTGTATGCACATCCGGCATACTCTGACTTGTCGGTCATGAATTACTCTGAAGAATTCTGTGCCTTCCAGTGTATCAAATTTCGTTGAGTACGGCAGTGATTTCACCGTCTCTGTGAATTGTACTCTCAGAAATCTTGTCCCGTCTGCTATGTCAGTCCCAGGCCACATCCTTCTCTTTATCGGGGAGACAGCTTTCACTCCCCACTCGTACAGTTTCGCCAGGATCACCTCATCAGGCACATATGTCGGAAGGTTTAAAAAGGAGACAACCAGCTCATTGTTTGCCATCTCCTTGACAAACACTAAACTGTCTTTTATTTTTAACCCATCACACAATTTCTCCTTTCCATCTTCATTCTCCATCGTTATTTCATATTTTTTCGGTGCTTTAAATCGGCAGCCGACTACCACCCCACATACCTTCTTGATTTCTTTCAGTAATTCCATCATTGACACGTCTTCTTCCCCAACAATCTCCACAGCAACTGTCAGCCTCTTCTCAAAAGTTTGTGTCTTACTTTTGTCCGAAGCATTCCTGCCATTGTCCGTGATCCTTCTCGTAACCGTTTCCCTTCCAATGTCGGCATTCGTTGTCGGTTGCTGCGTCTTGCTGCTGTCCATGATCCTGCTCGTAGTCGTGGTCTTTCCATGGTCTGTGTTCTTGGGCGATATCTGCTCCATGCCTTTGTCCATATTCTGTGTCGTTGTGTGTACCGGTCCGCTTTCAGTTGCCGTGTGATCCGTCCTACTCCTCTCTACTCGCTCTCTCCTATCCATTTCGTCGCTCATTCAACACACACACAAACAAAAAGGACGTTCCCCCGAACAGCAAGCTGCTGGGGGAGTAAAGCTAAAACAAAAAGTAAACTAAACTCACTCACTGTCAATCTAACACAAATAAAATAAATTTCACCTTCTCTCTCCACTTGCTCTCTCTGCTCATTCACTATCTGGCTTCGCACCTGAACGGTATCAAACGTGATCAGGGTGGTATGGCCGTAAGCGAGTATTGTCGCATCCAAAGTAGCTTTTAAACAGCAGGAGCACATAAGGACTGAGAGCGCTGCAGTGGCCAGAGACGGGACTTGTACAGAAACAATGATTAGATCCATCATGAAGGAAAGCAATGCATAAAGACTTTATTCCAGACTCAATGTACCATATCAAAACGTAATGCAATACACTGCGTGTGCGGTTGAGTGATCTTTTGAAGAAATGTAGCGTTGCAACACCAGGGATAGACTGCAATGTATCTCTGTCGTTGCAGCCCTCTGATGCTCCCTGCTGCCGGCGTCACAACAGTGTCTGCATGTTTCACAAATAGAGTTTGGAGAGACGTTGTCAGAGTCTGTATGTTGCTTAAATTCTTCCAAACAGTGGGCGCTAAGGATCAGGGCACGGCAGACCATTGCAGCCATTGATCTCGAGCAGAAAAATAAATATGCTTACAGCACCTGGTATTCCCAGGCGGTCACCCATCCAAGTACTAACCAGGCCCGACCCTGCTTTGCTTCCGAGATCAGACGAGATCGGGCGTGATCAGGGTGGTATGGCCGTACGCAAATGTTACCGGGTCCATACTAGCTTTCATACAGCAGGAGCACATAAGGACTGAGAGCGCTGCCGTGGCCAGAGACGGGACTTGTACAGAAACAATGATTAGATCAATAATGAAGGAAAGCAATGCATAAAGACTTTATTCCATACTCAAAGTACCATATCAAAACGCAATGCAGTACACTGCGTGTGCGGTTGAGTGATCTTTTGAAGAAATGTAGCGTTGCAACACCAGGGATAGACTGCAACGTATCTCTGTCGTTGCAGCCCTCTGATGCTCCCTGCTGCCGGCGTCACAACAGTGTCTGCATGTTTCACAAATAGAGTTTGGAGAGACGTTGTCAGTGTCTGTATGTTGCTTAAATTCTCCCAAACAGTGGGCGCTAAGGATCAGGGCACGGCAGACCATTGCAGCCATTGATCTCGAGCAGAAAATAAAAATGCTTACAGCACCTGGTATTCCCAGGCGGTCACCAATCCAAGTACTAACCAGCCCCGACCCTGCATAGCTTCCGAGATCAGACGAGATCGGGCGTGATCAGGGTGGTATGGCCGTACGCAAATGTTACCGGGTCCATACTACCTTTTATTCAGCAGGAGCACAAAAGGACTGAGAGCGCTGCCGTGGCCAGAGACGGGACTTGTACAGAAACAATGATTAGATCCATATTGAAGGAAAGCAATGCATAAAGACTTTATTCCATACTCAAAGTACCATATCAAAACGCAATGCAATACACTGCGTGTGCGGTTGAGTGATCTTTTGAAGAAATGTAGCGTTGCAACACCATGGATAGACTGCAATGTATCTCTGTCGTTGCAGCCCTCTGATGCTCCCTGCTGCCGGCGTCACAACAGTGTCTGCATGTTTCACAAATAGAGTTTGGAGAGACGTTGTCAGTGTCTGTATGTTGCTTAAATTCTCCCAAACAGTGGGCGCAAAAGATCAGGGCACGGCAGACCATTGCAGCCATTGATCTCGAGCAGAAAAATAAAAAGCTTACAGCACCTGGTATTCCCAGGCGGTCTCCCATCCAAGTACTAACCAGGCCCGACCCTGCTTAGCTTCCGAGATCAGACGAGATCGGGCGTGATCAGGGTGGTATGTCCGTACGCAAATGTTACCGGGTCCATACTAGCTTTCATACAGCAGGAGCACATAAGGACTGAGAGCGCTGCCGTGGCCAGAGACGGGACTTGTACAGAAACAATGATTAGATCAATAATGAAGGAAAGCAATGCATAAAGACTTTATTCCATACTCAAAGTACCATATCAAAACGCAATGCAGTACACTGCGTGTGCGGTTGAGTGATCTTTTGAAGAAATGTAGCGTTGCAACACCAGGGATAGACTGCAATGTATCTCTGTCGTTGCAGCCCTCTGATGCTCCCTGCTGCCGGCGTCACAACAGTGTCTGCATGTTTCACAAATAGAGTTTGGAGAGACGTTGTCAGTGTCTGTATGTTGCTTAAATTCTCCCAAACAGTGGGCGCTAAGGATCAGGGCACGGCAGACCATTGCAGCCATTGATCTCGAGCAGAAAATAAAAATGCTTACAGCACCTGGTATTCCCAGGCGGTCACCCATCCAAGTACTAACCAGGCCCGACCCTGCATAGCTTCCGAGATCAGACGAGATCGGGCGTGATCAGGGTGGTATGGCCGTACGCAAATGTTACCGGGTCCATACTACCTTTTATTCAGCAGGAGCACAAAAGGACTGAGAGCGCTGCCGTGGCCAGAGACGGGACTTGTACAGAAACAATGATTAGATCCATAATGAAGGAAAGCAATGCATAAAGACTTTATTCCATACTCAAAGTACCATATCAAAACGCAATGCAATACACTGCGTGTGCGGTTGAGTGATCTTTTGAAGAAATGTAGCGTTGCAACACCAGGGATAGACTGCAATGTATCTCTGTCGTTGCAGCCCTCTGATGCTCCCTGCTGCCGGCGTCACAACAGTGTCTGCATGTTTCACAAATAGAGTTTGGAGAGACGTTGTCAGTGTCTGTATGTTGCTTAAATTCTCCCAAACCGTGGGCGCAAAAGATCAGGGCACGGCAGACCATTGCAGCCATTGATCTCGAGCAGAAAAATAAAAAGCTTACAGCACCTGGTATTCCCAGGCGGTCACCCATCCAAGTACTAACCAGGCCCGACCCTGCTTAGCTTCCGAGATCAGACGAGATCGGGCGTGTTCAGGGTGGTATGGCCGTATCCAAATGTTACCGGGTCCATACTAGCTTTCACACAGCAGGAGCACATAAGGACTGAGAGCGCTGCCGTGGCCAGAGACGGGACTTGTACAGAAACAATGATTAGATCCATAATGAAGGAAAGCAATGCATAAAGACTTTATTCCAGACTCAAAGTATCATATCAAAACGCAATGCAATACACTGCGTGTGCGGTTGAGTGATCTTTTGAAGAAATGTAGCGTTGCAACACCAGGGATAGACTGCAATGTATCTCTGTCGTTGCAGCCCTCTGATGCTCCCTGCTGCCGGCGTCACAACAGTGTCTGCATGTTTCACAAATAGAGTTTGGAGAGACGTTGTCAGTGTCTGTATGTTGCTTAAATTCTCCCAAACAGTGGGCGCTAAGGATCAGGGCACGGCAGACCATTGCAGCCATTGATCTCGAGCAGAAAAATAAAAATGCTTACAGCACCTGGTATTCCCAGGCGGTCACCCATCCAAGTACTAACCAGGCCCGACCCTGCTTAGCTTCCGAGATCAGACGAGATCGGGCGTGATCAGGGTGGTATGGCCGTACGCAAATGTTACCGGGTCCATACTACCTTTTATTCAGCAGGAGCACAAAAGGACTGAGAGCGCTGCCGTGGCCAGAGACGGGACTTGTACAGAAACAATGATTAGATCCATAATGAAGGAAAGCAATGCATAAAGACTTTATTCCATACTCAAAGTACCATATGAAAACGCAATGCAATACACTGCGTGTGCGGTTGAGTGATCTTTTGAAGAAATGTAACGTTGCAACACCAGGGATGGACTGCAATGTATCTCTGTCGTTGCAGCCCTCTGATGCTCCCTGCTGCCGGCGTCACAACAGTGTCTGCATGTTTCACAAATAGAGTTTGGAGAGACGTTGTCGGTGTCTGTAAGTTGCTTATATTCTCCCAAACAGTGGGCGCTAAGGATCAGGGCACGGCAGACCATTGCAGCCATTGATCTCGAGCAGAAAAAAAACAAGCTTACAGCACCTGGTATTCCCAGGCGGTCTCCCATCCAAGTACTAACCAGGCCCGACCCTGCTTAGCTTCCGAGATCAGACGAGATCGGGGTTGATCAGGGTGGTATGGCCGTATCCAAATGTTACCGGGTCCATACTAGCTTTCACACAGCAGGAGCACATAAGGACTGAGAGCGCTGCCGTGGCCAGAGACGGGACTTGTACAGAAACAATGATTAGATCCATAATGAAGGAAAGCAATGCATAAAGACTTTATTCCAGACTCAAAGTATCATATCAAAACGCAATGCAATACACTGCGTGTGCGGTTGAGTGATCTTTTGAAGAAATGTAGCGTTGCAACACCAGGGATAGACTGCAATGTATCTCTGTCGTTGCAGCCCTCTGATGCTCCCTGCTGCCGGCGTCACAACAGTGTCTGCATGTTTAACAAATAGAGTTTGGAGAGACGTTGTCAGTGTCTGTATGTTGCTTAAATTCTCCCAAACAGTGGGCGCTAAAGATCAGGGCACGGCAGACCATTGCAGCCATTGATCTCGAGCAGAAAAATAAATATGCTTACAGCACCTGGTATTCCCAGGCGGTCACCCATCCAAGTACTAACCAGGCCCGACCCTGCTTAGCTTCCGAGATCAGACGAGATCGGGCGTGATCAGGGTGGTATGGCCGTACGCAAATGTTACCGGGTCCATACTACCTTTTATTCAGCAGGAGCACAAAAGGACTGAGCGCGCTGCCGTGGCCAGAGACGGGACTTGTACAGAAACAATGATTAGATCCATAATGAAGGAAAGCAATGCATAAAGACTTTATTCCATACTCAAAGTACCATATCAAAACGCAATGCAATACACTGCGTGTGCGGTTGAGTGATCTTTTGAAGAAATGTAGCGTTGCAACACCAGGGATAGACTGCAATGTATCTCTGTCGTTGCAGCCCTCTGATGCTCCCTGCTGCCGGCGTCACAACAGTGTCTGCATGTTTCACAAATAGAGTTTGGAGAGACGTTGTCAGTGTCTGTATGTTGCTTAAATTCTCCCAAACAGTGGGCGCTAAGGATCAGGGTACGGCAGACCATTGCAGCCATTGATCTCGAGCAGAAAAATAAAAATGCTTACAGCACCTGGTATTCCCAGGCGGTCACCCATCCAAGTACTAACCAGGCCCGACCCTGCTTAGCTTCCGAGATCAGACGAGATCGGGCGTGTTCAGGGTGGTATGGCCGTAAGCGAGTATTGTCGCATCCAAAGTAGCTTTTAAACAGCAGGAGCACATAAGGACTGAGAGCGCTGCAGTGGCCAGAGACGGGACTTGTACAGAAACAATGATTAGATCCATAATGAAGGAAAGCAATGAATGAATACTTTATTCCGGATTCAAAGTACCATATCAAAACGCAATGCAATACACCGAGTTGGCGTGTGTGTTCGTTTGCGTGAACCTTTGAAGAAACATAGCGTTTCAAACGCTGCGATGGACTGCAGCAGGGCAAGCGAAGCAGGCATTCATAGCTCTTATTTCTTTACAACAACATGATCAGGGGAGAGCGCGAACGCAGTCCCCCACTACCAGAAATTATGCGATCGAGATTCCCACATTTGGGGAATTCGCACGGGTCAGCAACAGCCGCAGTGCAATGGCCGAGCCTCACCATGGGTGAACCACCTTGTTGATCATGGTATCTCCCTTGCCAGGTAAGTATGATTAGTACTCGTTCAGATGGGCTGAACGCTGCCCACGCGTGTTCCCTTGGAGAACGGTTGCAAAGAATTCGGAGATGTCTAGACTTTAAAGTCCGTGTTGCAGGGTTTATTTTCCAACAAGTGTGTGCAATTTGCTTGTTCTTAATACAGATTTAAACTGTTATCCATTTTATTTCATGTTGTTAGGTATCACAAAACGGAATGTAATACGAAAAAGTAGGTACTATTTTAGCGGTTTGCAATTGATTCTCTTTTCCCCCAGGATAATTAAATATGTTCTATTATTTGCCATGCGGAGCCAGCCAGTCCTGTGCACGTATGCAAATTAGCCATGTGCACCTAACAGAAGAATGACGTAATGTTGAGAACGAGTCAAACTAAAAAAGGGAGAGCAATCGACAGCTAAACCAGACTGTATCAATCACACACTTTGGGTCCATTCTAACTTATGATAAGAGGCTAGTCTTTAAATCTTTGCAGTGACTGAATGTTTATGATAAAACGGATTGTTTTGCATTCGATGAGTGTGTGCGACTGTGCGTTTGTCATTTCCGGCTTCAGCATACCGCATGGTAATGAAGGCCTCGTGGGGAGTTGCTTTCTTAGTGAAGCAGCCTCGCCTTGGAGTTGGATGAGTTGGAGTGATATAAGTTGTCAGTGTCTGTATGTTGCTTAAATTCTCCCAAACAGTGGGCGCTAAGGATCAGGGCACGGCAGACAATTGCAGCCATTGATCTCGAGCAGAAAAATAAAAATGCTTACAGCACCTGGTATTCCCAGGCGGTCACCCATCCAAGCACTAACCAGGCCCGACCATGCTTAGCTTCCGAGATCAGACGAGATCGGGCGTGATCAGGGTGGTATGGCCGTACGCAAATGTTACCGGGTCCATACTACCTTTTATTCAGCAGGAGCACAAAAGGACTGAGAGCGCTGCCGTGGCCAGAGACGGGACTTGTACAGAAAAAATGATTAGATCCATAATGAAGGAAAGCAATGCATAAAGACGTTATTCCATACTCAAAGTACCATATCAAAACGCAATGCAATACACTGCGTGTGCGGTTGAGTGATCTTTTGAAGAAATGTAGCGTTGCAACACCAGGGATAGACTGCAATGTATCTCTGTCGTTGCAGCCCTCTGATGCTCCCTGCTGCCGGCGTCACAACAGTGTCTGCATGTTTCACAAATAGAGTTTGGAGAGACGTTGTCAGTGTCTGTATGTTGCTTAAATTCTCCCAAACAGTGGGCGCTAAACATCAGGGCACGGCAGACCATTGCAGCCATTGATCTCGAGCAGAAAAATAAAAATCTTACAGCACCTGGTATTCCCAGGCGGTCTCCCATCCAAGTACTACCCAGGCCCGACCCTGCTTAGCTTCCGAGATCAGACGAGATCGGGCGTGTTTTTTTTTTTTTTTTCTTTCTTTTATTATCAACATTAGTCCAATTTTATATACAAAACATTCATATTAATTGCACAGAGAAAAATAAACAGCTGAGGAAGCCTTTCTTCACTGCAAATAAACCAACGACAACAAAATGCAATTCAAAAATTGAACATAAGTTTCCCGTCATTCATCACAGAAATGAACTTGCATCCCTTAATAAAGGTTTGAAATTCCATCTTTTCGCATTTATATATCCAGAAGATATCTTTCTTCAACTCAGCTTCAAAATAAGGCCATACATCTCTGTGTTTTCCCTCAAAATGTGCTAGGTTTCTTCTCAGCCATATAGCGTATCTTGCATGACTTACAACGTAATTTAACATATTCACGTTAACTCCTTCTTTCTTTTCCCACACCCCAAATAGAAATATCTTTTTCCACTCCATTCCCTCAATATACTCCCTCCCCCAGTGCTCATGCAGGAATCTTTTCAATTTCAAAAAAAACATCTTCAACTTGTCACACTCATAATACAGGTGCATTAATGTCTCTGGATCAATTGCACACACATCACATTCCCTCTTTACATTTCTATTTATTTGGTGTATCACCACATTTGTGAACATCCTATTATGTCTAAATTTAAAATCATGATTCTGGCATTCTATACTATTTTTCTTTACAATCCAATTTTTCCATATTTCCTTTCCCTTCATACCTGGAAACACCTTTTCCCAAACCTTTTCGGAAGCAGGTTCTTTAAGCTCTTCCTTAATCAGCATGTTGTAACAGTCCTTTACTTTTAGATTGCGTAGTACTATTTTTTTCCCATTATTTTCTGTATATAACTCTGGAAACGTTATTTTTCTGTCTGTTACCACGTTATTTTCTATTTGTCTGACCCATTCCGTCGGTATGCTTTCTTTTATTTTATCATACGTATTGACAATACTACTTTCACTTGTGTCTTCATCGTACTCCTGTACTGTATCTATAATCGCCTGGTCTCTAAGGAATCCAGGTATGAATTCGTATATGTAATCCTTAATTTGCCTTAATCCTGCATAGAAGAATTTTTTCTCCCATAGCATGTTATTGTTCTTTGTTATTATTGGATTACACCATACCGGTTGATTAATTATTTGACTAAGTTTGTTACATTCATACTTAATGTTGACTCTGTATTTGCCCCATGCTTCAAACACTTCTTTATAAAATGGAGGTACTTTTTCATACATAGTATTTTTCATTATCATAATTAATCCATTTTCTTCACACCTTCCGTTTTTATGCAAATATTCCTTGAAAACATTTTTCCATCCGTAATCCACCCTGTCATGCATATACTTTTTGACAGTCTTGATTCTTATTGCTTTTTTCTTTATATTTAAATCCACCAGTTTCAGTCCTCCTTCTTCATATTTCCCTATCAGGGTTTTATGTGCTATTCTAGCTGGTTTCCCCTCCCATATGTAGTTATTAATTATACTGTTTAGTTCTTTGTGCACCCACTCTGGCATGTCTATCACGGTCATTGCATATACAACCTTGGATAATATCAGAGCATTTATCACCACAACCTTCCCCTTCAATTTCAATCTCCTTGGCCTCCACGCATTTAATGTGTTTTTCACTTTGTTTATAACCCCGTTCCACGTCTCGTCTCTAGCCTCCTTTTCTTTCACTCCAATATGTATCCCCAATATTTTTATATAATCATTTGCAATTCTAAAAGGCATGCTACAACCAATCTGGTTTACATTCCCAACGTACATTATTTCAGTTTTATCTATATTTACCTTCGCCCCTGATGCTTTTCCATATATTTCTATTTTTTCCATTATCCTTTTCACGCCATTCATGTTTTTCACCGTACATGTGGTATCATCAGCATATTGTTGAATTTTGCTTTCTCCCCCATTTGGCAATTGGATCCCCTCAATTTCTTTATCCTTTTTTATCATTTCAGCCAGACTTTCCGCAGTTAAGCTGTATAATACAGCAGATAGTGGACACCCTTGCCTTACAGATCTCTCAAGCGGAAAAGGATCCGTTATAGCGCCATTTATTTTAACGCTGCTTGTTGCATTCCTATATAACAGTTTTATCCAATTAATCATTCTCTCTCCGAACCCAAACTTCTCCAATGTGCAAAAAAGGAAACTGTGCTCAACCCTGTCAAAGGCTTTATTCAAGTCCACACTTAAAATAATTCCCCCGGCTTTGCCCATGTACTCTACCGTGTCCCTTATTGTGCTAATGATGTCTGATATGTCCCTCCCTGGTATCCCGTACGCCTGTGTTGATGATATGACTGTTGGTGCCGCCGTTTTTATTCTGTTTGCTAATACCTTTGCTAAAATTTTGTAATCTGTGTTTAGTAAGCTTAGTGGTCTGTAGTTCTCTAGTTTTCTTCTGCCTCCCTTGTTTTTATATAGTACCGTTATTAATCCTGTTGCAAGTGACTCTGGTATCTCCTGTTCCTTTTCCATCTCTGCATAGATCCTATTTAATATAGGGATCAGAATTTCTATAAACGTTTTGTAAAACTCACTCGTAAGGCCATCTGTCCCTGGACTTTTGTTGGTTTTTAAGGACATTATTGCTTCTTTTATTTCTATGTCTTTTATATTATCATCACACATGCATTTCTCGTCTTCTGTGATTGTTTTGTTAATATCACTTAATACTATGTCTATATCTTCCTTATTTGCATTCCCTTTTTTGAACAGATTTTTATAAAATGTCCCAACCGTATCAATAATGTCTACAAAATCATTTATTGTCTCTCCATCTTCATTTTCCAACTCTTCGATATATACCCTTTCTTGTTTTCTTTTTTCCAGCCCCAAAAAATAACCTGTGCATTTCTCTCCCCTCATTGCATATTTTGCCTTACTCCTTGTTATTGCCCCCTCACATTGATTCCGCTCATAAGAGTCCAATTTCGATTTTATCTTTAAATATTTCTCTATACTATGATTTGGATCCTTATCCACTCTCTCAGCCTCTTCTGCCAGCGCATCCGTCAAGCCTTTTACTTTTTCTCTTTCTTTAAAGTTCCGTAACTTTGCATATCGAATGCTTATTGTTTTTATCTTTTGCTTTAGTCTTTCCCACCATGATCCCTTATTTCTGCACACTTCCATGTTATTTTTTTCTTGTTCTATACAGGCCACTACTTTGTTTCTATACCTCTCTTCCGCAAGCAGACTGCTGTTGAGGCACCATACTCCTCCTCCCCTTCTTTCCAACCCACTACCAACCTCTAACGACAGAATGGCATGGTCACTAAACGATGTGAAGTTATACTTCATTTTTTTTAGATATTTTACAATGCTCTGTTTTGCAACACAGAGATCAATTCGACTCTGCTTTAATTCCCCCATTACCATTTGTCTCCTCGAGTATTCCCGCTTGTTTGGGTTTTCATTCCTCCATATATCAATTAACTGTCTTTCCTCCATCATTTTTAGAAAAACCTTTCTTGACGTGTCGCTCTTAAATTCTTTCCCTCTCGCTAAATCCAGCCTTGTACTTTTTAAATTAAAATCTCCCACTATAATACAGTTTCCCACACACCATTTCCCCAAACCCAAGAAAAACACCTTCCTATCCGTTTCTATATTTGGCGCATATACATTAATCAGTCGATACACTATATTTTTGTATTTGAATTCTATTATTATTATTCTTCCCGTTTTATCGCTGTAGAGTTCTTTTATGTTCTGTACAATATCATTTTTTATCAAAATTGCTACACCACAAGATCTCTCTGTACCATTATTTACATATACCGTGTCTTTCCATTTTATTTTTATATCCTTCATGATATTGTCTGTCCAGTTGGTTTCTTGCAGACATAATATATCATTATTCTTACATTTGACTAATAGTTTTTCCAATTTGCTTTGATTTCGTAAACCATTTGTGTTAAATGAGATTAAGCTAAACATTAGACATAAGGTGATTATTGTTTCATTTCTAACCTTCATTTTTTTTCGTACCTTTCTTTTTTGCTGCTACCATTCTTTCCTTCTTGGCTTTCCTTTTCTTCACCAGCTCTGCCTTTCTGTCCTTTCCGTCCATGGGTTCGTCAGTCTCGGACACCGACCCAACGTCCATTTCCTCCATCCAGCTCTTCCTTATTTGGTCCCGCTCCTCCTCTGGGGTTTCCTCGATCTCCCCCTCCGACAACATGCCTTCCGCGTTGTCCTCTCCAACTCCTCTCTGACTTCCTCTACCAACCAGGGTGCGTTCATGGGCAATTTTCGACACCAGGTCCCCAGAGGTACCTTCACCTACTCCTAGCCCACTCGCTCCCCCGGTTGGTGGATCCTCTGGCTGGACGACGTCGTCCAGAGTGCTGCAGAGTGGCTCCATTTCTGCTGCTGCCGGCGCCACCGCCGCCGTATCCGCTTCCACCACCGCTGCTGACACCTCCGCAGCCTCCTCCGCCAGCACCACTGCTGCCGCCGTCGCTTCACCGTCGCGCTGCCCTTCCTGGTTCTCATTTGCTCGGTCTCCTCCTCTCCCGTTACGCGTCGGGCAGTCCCGCGCGTAGTGCCCCTGCATCTGGCATTTGTGACACGTGAAATGTGGGCAGTCCCTCAAGATGTGTCCTGGTTGTATGCACATCCGGCATACTCTGACTTGTCGGTCATGAATTACTCTGAAGAATTCTGTGCCTTCCAGTGTATCAAATTTCGTTGAGTACGGCAGTGATTTCACCGTCTCTGTGAATTGTACTTTCAGAAATCTTGTCCCGTCTGCTATGTCCGTCCCAGGCCACATCCTTCTCTTTATCGGGGAGACAGCTTTCACTCCCCACTCGTACAGTTTCGCCAGGATCACCTCATCAGGCACATATGTCGGAAGGTTTAAAAAGGAGACAACCAGCTCATTGTTTGCCATCTCCTTGACAAACACTAAACTGTCTTTTATTTTTAACCCATCACACAATTTCTCCTTTCCATCTTCATTCTCCATCGTTATTTCATATTTTTTCGGTGCTTTAAATCGGCAGCCGACTACCACCCCACATACCTTCTTGATTTCTTTCAGTAATTCCATCATTGACACGTCTTCTTCCCCAACAATCTCCACAGCAACTGTCAGCCTCTTCTCAAAAGTTTGTGTCTTACTTTTGTCCGAAGCATTCCTGCCATTGTCCGTGATCCTTCTCGTAACCGTTTCCCTTCCAATGTCGGCATTCGTTGTCGGTTGCTGCGTCTTGCTGCTGTCCATGATCCTGCTCGTAGTCGTGGTCTTTCCATGGTCTGTGTTCTTGGGCGATATCTGCTCCATGCCTTTGTCCATATTCTGTGTCGTTGTGTGTACCGGTCCGCTTTCAGTTGCCGTGTGATCCGTCCTACTCCTCTCTACTCGCTCTCTCCTATCCATTTCGTCGCTCATTCAACACACACACAAACAAAAAGGACGTTCCCCCGAACAGCAAGCTGCTGGGGGAGTAAAGCTAAAACAAAAAGTAAACTAAACTCACTCACTGTCAATCTAACACAAATAAAATAAATTTCACCTTCTCTCTCCACTTGCTCTCTCTGCTCATTCACTATCTGGCTTCGCACCTGAACGGTATCAAACGTGATCAGGGTGGTATGGCCGTAAGCGAGTATTGTCGCATCCAAAGTAGCTTTTAAACAGCAGGAGCACATAAGGACTGAGAGCGCTGCAGTGGCCAGAGACGGGACTTGTACAGAAACAATGATTAGATCCATAATGAAGGAAAGCAATGCATAAAGACTTTATTCCAGACTCAATGTACCATATCAAAACGTAATGCAATACACTGCGTGTGCGGTTGAGTGATCTTTTGAAGAAATGTAGCGTTGCAACACCAGGGATAGACTGCAATGTATCTCTGTCGTTGCAGCCCTCTGATGCTCCCTGCTGCCGGCGTCACAACAGTGTCTGCATGTTTCACAAATAGAGTTTGGAGAGACGTTGTCAGTGTCTGTATGTTGCTTAAATTCTCCCAAACAGTGGGCGCTAAAGATCAGGGCACGGCAGACCATTGCAGCCATTGATCTCGAGCAGAAAAATAAAAATCTTACAGCACATGGTATTCCCAGGCGGTCTCCCATCCAAGTACTACCCAGGCCCGACCCTGCTTAGCTTCCGAGATCAGACGAGATCGGGCGTGTTCAGGGTGGTATGGCCGTAAGCGAGTATTGTCGAATCCAAAGTAGCTTTTAAACAGCAGGAGCACATAAGGACTGAGAGCGCTGCAGTGGCCAGAGACGGGACTTGTACAGAAACAATGATTAGATCCATAATGAAGGAAAGCAATGCATAAAGACTTTATTCCAGACTCAATGTACCATATCAAAACGTAATGCAATACACTGCGTGTGCGGTTGAGTGATCTTTTGAAGAAATGTAGCGTTGCAACACCAGGGATAGACTGCAATGTATCTCTGTCGTTGCAGCCCTCTGATGCTCCCTGCTGCCGGCGTCACAACAGTGTCTGCATGTTTCACAAATAGAGTTTGGAGAGACGTTGTCAGAGTCTGTATGTTGCTTAAATTCTTCCAAACAGTGGGCGCTAAGGATCAGGGCACGGCAGACCATTGCAGCCATTGATCTCGAGCAGAAAAATAAATATGCTTACAGCACCTGGTATTCCCAGGCGGTCACCCATCAAAGTACTAACCAGGCCCGACCCTGCTTAGCTTCCGAGATCAGACGAGATCGGGCGTGATCAGGGTGGTATGGCCGTACGCAAATGTTACCGGGTCCATACTAGCTTTCATACAGCAGGAGCACATAAGGACTAAGAGCGCTGCCGTGGCCAGAGACGGGACTTGTACAGAAACAATGATTAGATCAATAATGAAGGAAAGCAATGCATAAAGACTTTATTCCATACTCAAAGTACCATATCAAAACGCAATGCAGTACACTGCGTGTGCGGTTGAGTGATCTTTTGAAGAAATGTAGCGTTGCAACACCAGGGAAAGACTGCAATGTATCTCTGTCGTTGCAGCCCTCTGATGCTCCCTGCTGCCGGCGTCACAACAGTGTCTGCATGTTTCACAAATAGAGTTTGGAGAGACGTTGTCAGTGTCTGTATGTTGCTTAAATTCTCCCAAACAGTGGGCGCTAAGGATCAGGGCACGGCAGACCATTGCAGCCATTGATCTCGAGCAGAAAATAAAAATGCTTACAGCACCTGGTATTCCCAGGCGGTCACCCATCCAAGTACTAACCAGGCCCGACCCTGCATAGCTTCCGAGATCAGACGAGATCGGGCGTGATCAGGGTGGTATGGCCGTACGCAAATGTTACCGGGTCCATACTACCTTTTATTCAGCAGGAGCACAAAAGGACTGAGAGCGCTGCCGTGGCCAGAGACGGGACTTGTACAGAAACAATGATTAGATCCATAATGAAGGAAAGCAATGCATAAAGACTTTATTCCATACTCAAAGTACCATATCAAAACGCAATGCAATACACTGCGTGTGCGGTTGAGTGATCTTTTGAAGAAATGTAGCGTTGCAGCACCAGGGATAGACTGCAATGTATCTCTGTCGTTGCAGCCCTCTGATGCTCCCTGCTGCCGGCGTCACAACAGTGTCTGCATGTTTCACAAATAGAGTTTGGAGAGACGTTGTCAGTGTCTGTATGTTGCTTAAATTCTCCCAAACAGTGGGCGCAAAAGATCAGGGCACGGCAGACCATTGCAGCCATTGATCTCGAGCAGAAAAATAAAAAGCTTACAGCACCTGGTATTCCCAGGCGGTCTCCCATCCAAGTACTAACCAGGCCCGACCCTGCTTAGCTTCCGAGATCAGACGAGATCGGGCGTGTTCAGGGTGGTATGGCCGTAAGCGAGTATTGTCGCATCCAAAGTAGCTTTTAAACAGCAGGAGCACATAAGGACTGAGAGCGCTGCAGTGGCCAGAGACGGGACTTGTACAGAAACAATGATTAGATCCATAATGAAGGAAAGCAATGAATGAATACTTTATTCCGGATTCAAAGTACCATATCAAAACGCAATGCAATACACCGAGTTGGCGTGTGTGTTCGTTTGCGTGAACCTTTGAAGAAACATAGCGTTTCAAACGCTGCGATGGACTGCAGCAGGGCAAGCGAAGCAGTCATTCATAGCTCTTATTTCTTTACAACAACATGATCAGGGGAGAGCGCGAACGCAGTCCCCCACTACCAGAAATTATGCAATCGAGATTCCCACATTTGGGGAATTCGCACGGGTCAGCAACAGCCGCAGTGCAATGGCCGAGCCTCACCATGGGTGAACCACCTTCTTGATCATGGTATCTCCCTTGCCAGGTAAGTATGATTAGTACTCGTTCAGATGGGCTGAACGCTGCCCACGCGTGTTCCCTTGGAGAACGGTTGCAAAGAATTCGGAGATGTCTAGACTTTAAAGTCCGTGTTGCAGGGTTTATTTTCCAACAAGTGTGTGCAATTTGCTTGTTCTTAATACAGATTTAAACTGTTATCCATTTTATTTCATGTTGTTAGGTATCACAAAACGGAATGTAATACGAAAAAGTAGGTACTATTTTAGCGGTTTGCAATTGATTCTCTTTTCCCCCAGGATAATTAAATACGTTCTATTATTTGCCATGCGGAGCCAGCCAGTCCTGTGCACGTATGCAAATTAGCCATGTGCACCTAACAGAAGAATGACGTAATGTTGAGAACGAGTCATACTAAAAAGGGAGAGCAATCGACAGCTAAACCAGACTGTATCAATCACACACTTTGGGTCCATTCTAACTTATGATAAGAGGCTAGTCTTTAAATCTTTGCAGTGACTGAATGTTTATGATAAAACGGATTGTTTTGCATTCGATGAGTGTGTGCGACTGTGCGTTTGTCATTTCCGGCTTCAGCATACCGCATGGTAATGAAGGCCTCGTGGGGAGTTGCTTTCTTAGTGAAGCAGCCTCGCCTTGGAGTTGGATGAGTTGGAGTGATATAAGTTGTCAGTGTCTGTATGTTGCTTAAATTCTCCCAAACAGTGGGCGCTAAGGATCAGGGCACGGCAGACAATTGCAGCCATTGATCTCGAGCAGAAAAATAAAAATGCTTACAGCACCTGGTATTCCCAGGCGGTCACCCATCCAAGTACTAACCAGGCCCGACCCTGCTTAGCTTCCGAGATCAGACGAGATCGGGCGTGATCAGGGTGGTATGGCCGTACGCAAATGTTACCGGGTCCATACTACCTTTTATTCAGCAGGAGCACAAAAGGACTGAGAGCGCTGCCGTGGCCAGAGACGGGACTTGTACAGAAAAAATGATTAGATCCATAATGAAGGAAAGCAATGCATAAAGACTTTATTCCATACTCAAAGTACCATATCAAAACGCAATGCAATACACTGCGTGTGCGGTTGAGTGATCTTTTGAAGAAATGTAGCGTTGCAACACCAGGGATAGACTGCAATGTATCTCTGTCGTTGCAGCCCTCTGATGCTCCCTGCTGCCGGCGTCACAACAGTGTCTGCATGTTTCACAAATAGAGTTTGGAGAGACGTTGTCAGTGTCTGTATGTTGCTTAAATTCTCCCAAACAGTGGGCGCTAAAGATCAGGGCACGGCAGACCATTGCAGCCATTGATCTCGAGCAGAAAAATAAAAAGCTTACAGCACCTGGTATTCCCAGGCGGTCTCCCATCCAAGTACTAACCAGGCCCGACCCTGCTTAGCTTCCGAGATCAGACGAGATCGGGCGTGTTCAGGGTGGTATGGCCGTAAGCGAGTATTGTTGCATCCAAAGTAGCTTTTAAACAGCAGGAGCACATATGGACTGAGAGCGCTGCAGTGGCCAGAGACGGGACTTGTACAGAAACAATGATTAGATCCATAATGAAGGAAAGCAATGCATAAAGACTTTATTCCAGACTCAATGTACCATATCAAAACGTAATGCAATACACTGCGTGTGCGGTTGAGTGATCTTTTGAAGAAATGTAGCGTTGCAACACCAGGGATAGACTGCAATGTATCTCTGTCGTTGCAGCCCTCTGATGCTCCCTGCTGCCGGCGTCACAACAGTGTCTGCATGTTTCACAAATAGAGTTTGGAGAGACGTTGTCAGAGTCTGTATGTTGCTTAAATTCTTCCAAACAGTGGGCGCTAAGGATCAGGGCACGGCAGACCATTGCAGCCATTGATCTCGAGCAGAAAAATAAATATGCTTACAGCACCTGGTATTCCCAGGCGGTCACCCATCCAAGTCCTAACCAGGCCCGACCCTGCTTAGCTTCCGAGATAAGACGAGATCGGGCGTGATCAGGGTGGTATGGCCGTACGTAAATGTTACCGGGTCCATACTAGCTTTCATACAGCAGGAGCACATAAGGACTGAGAGCGCTGCCGTGGCCAGAGACGGGACTTGTACAGAAACAATGATTAGATCAATAATGAAGGAAAGCAATGCATAAAGACTTTATTCCATACTCAAAGTACCATATCAAAACGCAATGCAGTACACTGCGTGTGCGGTTGAGTGATCTTTTGAAGAAATGTAGCGTTGCAACACCAGGGATAGACTGCAATGTATCTCTGTCGTTGCAGCCCTCTGATGCTCCCTGCTGCCGGCGTCACAACAGTGTCTGCATGTTTCACAAATAGAGTTTGGAGAGACGTTGTCAGTGTCTGTATGTTGCTTAAATTCTCCCAAACAGTGGGCGCTAAGGATCAGGGCACGGCAGACCATTGCAGCCATTGATCTCGAGCAGAAAATAAAAATGCTTACAGCACCTGGTATTCCCAGGCGGTCACCCATCCAAGTACTAACCAGGCCCGACCCTGCATAGCTTCCGAGATCAGACGAGATCGGGCGTGATCAGGGTGGTATGGCCGTACGCAAATGTTACCGGGTCCATACTACCTTTTATTCAGCAGGAGCACAAAAGGACTGAGAGCGCTGCCGTGGCCAGAGACGGGACTTGTACAGAAACAATGATTAGATCCATAATGAAGGAAAGCAATGCATAAAGACTTTATTCCATACTCAAAGTACCATATCAAAACGCAATGCAATACACTGCGTGTGCGGTTGAGTGATCTTTTGAAGAAATGTAGCGTTGCAACACCAGGGATAGACTGCAATGTATCTCTGTCGTTGCAGCCCTCTGATGCTCCCTGCTGCCGGCGTCACAACAGTGTCTGCATGTTTCACAAATAGAGTTTGGAGAGACGTTGTCAGTGTCTGTATGTTGCTTAAATTCTCCCAAACAGTGGGCGCAAAAGATCAGGGCACGGCAGACCATTGCAGCCATTGATCTCGAGCAGAAAAATAAAAAGCTTACAGCACCTGGTATTCCCAGGCGGTCTCCCATCCAAGTACTAACCAGGCCCGACCCTGCTTAGCTTCCGAGATCAGACGAGATCGGGCGTGTTCAGGGTGGTATGGCCGTAAGCGAGTATTGTCGCATCCAAAGAAGCTTTTAAACAGCAGGAGCACATAAGGACTGAGAGCGCTGCAGTGGCCAGAGACGGGACTTGTACAGAAACAATGATTAGATCCATAATGAAGGAAAGCAATGAATGAATACTTTATTCCGGATTCAAAGTACCATATCAAAACGCAATGCAATACACCGAGTTGGCGTGTGTGTTCGTTTGCGTGAACCTTTGAAGAAACATAGCGTTTCAAACGCTGCGATGGACTGCAGCAGGGCAAGCGAAGCAGTCATTCATAGCTCTTATTTCTTTACAACAACATGATCAGGGGAGAGCGCGAACGCAGTCCCCCACTACCAGAAATTATGCAATCGAGATTCCCACATTTGGGGAATTCGCACGGGTCAGCAACAGCCGCAGTGCAATGGCCGAGCCTCACCATGGGTGAACCACCTTCTTGATCATGGTATCTCCCTTGCCAGGTAAGTATGATTAGTACTCGTTCAGATGGGCTGAACGCTGCCCACGCGTGTTCCCTTGGAGAACGGTTGCAAAGAATTCGGAGATGTCTAGACTTTAAAGTCCGTGTTGCAGGGTTTATTTTCCAACAAGTGTGTGCAATTTGCTTGTTCTTAATACAGATTTAAACTGTTATCCATTTTATTTCATGTTGTTAGGTATCACAAAACGGAATGTAATACGAAAAAGTAGGTACTATTTTAGCGGTTTGCAATTGATTCTCTTTTCCCCCAGGATAATTAAATACGTTCTATTATTTGCCATGCGGAGCCAGCCAGTCCTGTGCACGTATGCAAATTAGCCATGTGCACCTAACAGAAGAATGACGTAATGTTGAGAACGAGTCATACTAAAAAAGGGAGAGCAATCGACAGCTAAACCAGACTGTATCAATCACACACTTTGGGTCCATTCTAACTTATGATAAGAGGCTAGTCTTTAAATCTTTGCAGTGACTGAATGTTTATGATAAAACGGATTGTTTTGCATTCGATGAGTGTGTGCGACTGTGCGTTTGTCATTTCCGGCTTCAGCATACCGCATGGTAATGAAGGCCTCGTGGGGAGTTGCTTTCTTAGTGAAGCAGCCTCGCCTTGGAGTTGGATGAGTTGGAGTGATATAAGTTGTCAGTGTCTGTATGTTGCTTAAATTCTCCCAAACAGTGGGCGCTAAGGATCAGGGCACGGCAGACAATTGCAGCCATTGATCTCGAGCAGAAAAATAAAAATGCTTACAGCACCTGGTATTCCCAGGCGGTCACCCATCCAAGTACTAACCAGGCCCGACCATGCTTAGCTTCCGAGATCAGACGAGATCGGGCGTGATCAGGGTGGTATGGCCGTACGCAATTGTTACCGGGTCCATACTACCTTTTATTCAGCAGGAGCACAAAAGGACTGAGAGCGCTGCCGTGGCCAGAGACGGGACTTGTACAGAAAAAATGATTAGATCCATAATGAAGGAAAGCAATGCATAAAGACGTTATTCCATACTCAAAGTACCATATCAAAACGCAATGCAATACACTGCGTGTGCGGTTGAGTGATCTTTTGAAGAAATGTAGCGTTGCAACACCAGGGATAGACTGCAATGTATCTCTGTCGTTGCAGCCCTCTGATGCTCCCTGCTGCCGGCGTCACAACAGTGTCTGCATGTTTCACAAATAGAGTTTGGAGAGACGTTGTCAGTGTCTGTATGTTGCTTAAATTCTCCCAAACAGTGGGCGCTAAAGATCAGGGCACGGCAGACCATTGCAGCCATTGATCTCGAGCAGAAAAATAAAAATCTTACAGCACCTGGTATTCCCAGGCGGTCTCCCATCCAAGTACTACCCAGGCCCGACCCTGCTTAGCTTCCGAGATCAGACGAGATCGGGCGTGTTCAGGGTGGTATGGCCGTAAGCGAGTATTGTCGCATCCAAAGTAGCTTTTAAACAGCAGGAGCACATAAGGACTGAGAGCGCTGCAGTGGCCAGAGACGGGACTTGTACAGAAACAATGATTAGATCCATAATGAAGGAAAGCAATGCATAAAGACTTTATTCCAGACTCAATGTACCATATCAAAACGTAATGCAATACACTGCGTGTGCGGTTGAGTGATCTTTTGAAGAAATGTAGCGTTGCAACACCAGGGATAGACTGCAATGTATCTCTGTCGTTGCAGCCCTCTGATGCTCCCTGCTGCCGGCGTCACAACAGTGTCTGCATGTTTCACAAATAGAGTTTGGAGAGACGTTGTCAGAGTCTGTATGTTGCTTAAATTCTTCCAAACAGTGGGCGCTAAGGATCAGGGCACGGCAGACCATTGCAGCCATTGATCTCGAGCAGAAAATAAAAATGCTTACAGCACCTGGTATTCCCAGGCGGTCACCCATCCAAGTACTAACCAGCCCCGACCCTGCATAGCTTCCGAGATCAGACGAGATCGGGCGTGATCAGGGTGGTATGGCCGTACGCAAATGTTACCGGGTCCATACTACCTTTTATTCAGCAGGAGCACAAAAGGACTGAGAGCGCTGCCGTGGCCAGAGACGGGACTTGTACAGAAACAATGATTAGATCCATAATGAAGGAAAGCAATGCATAAAGACTTTATTCCATACTCAAAGTACCATATCAAAACGCAATGCAATACACTGCGTGTGCGGTTGAGTGATCTTTTGAAGAAATGTAGCGTTGCAACACCATGGATAGACTGCAATGTATCTCTGTCGTTGCAGCCCTCTGATGCTCCCTGCTGCCGGCGTCACAACAGTGTCTGCATGTTTCACAAATAGAGTTTGGAGAGACGTTGTCAGTGTCTGTATGTTGCTTAAATTCTCCCAAACAGTGGGCGCAAAAGATCAGGGCACGGCAGACCATTGCAGCCATTGATCTCGAGCAGAAAAATAAAAAGCTTACAGCACCTGGTATTCCCAGGCGGTCTCCCATCCAAGTACTAACCAGGCCCGACCCTGCTTAGCTTCCGAGATCAGACGTGATCGGGCGTGTTCAGGGTGGTATGGCCGTAAGCGAGTATTGTCGCATCCAAAGTAGCTTTTAAACAGCAGGAGCACATAAGGACTGAGAGCGCTGCAGTGGCCAGAGACGGGACTTGTACAGAAACAATGATTAGATCCATAATGAAGGAAAGCAATGAATGAATACTTTATTCCGGATTCAAAGTACCATATCAAAACGCAATGCAATACACCGAGTTGGCGTGTGTGTTCGTTTGCGTGAACCTTTGAAGAAACATAGCGTTTCAAACGCTGCGATTGACTGCAGCAGGGCAAGCGAAGCAGTCATTCACAGCTCTTATTTCTTTACAACAACATGATCAGGGGAGAGCGCGAACGCAGTCCCCCACTACCAGAAATTATGCAATCGAGATTCCCACATTTGGGGAATTCGCACGGGTCAGCAACAGCCGCAGTGCAATGGCCGAGCCTCACCATGGGTGAACCACCTTCTTGATCATGGTATCTCCCTTGCCAGGTAAGTATGATTAGTACTCGTTCAGATGGGCTGAACGCTGCCCACGCGTGTTCCCTTGGAGAACGGTTGCAAAGAATTCGGAGATGTCTAGACTTTAAAGTCCGTGTTGCAGGGTTTATTTTCCAACAAGTGTGTGCAATTTGCTTGTTCTTAATACAGATTTAAACTGTTATCCATTTTATTTCATGTTGTTAGGTATCACAAAACGGAATGTAATACGAAAAAGTAGGTACTATTTTAGCGGTTTGCAATTGATTCTCTTTTCCCCCAGGATAATTAAATACGTTCTATTATTTGCCATGCGGAGCCAGCCAGTCCTGTGCACGTATGCAAATTAGCCATGTGCACCTAACAGAAGAATGACGTAATGTTGAGAACGAGTCATACTAAAAAGGGAGAGCAATCGACAGCTAAACCAGACTGTATCAATCACACACTTTGGGTCCATTCTAACTTATGATAAGAGGCTAGTCTTTAAATCTTTGCAGTGACTGAATGTTTATGATAAAACGGACTGTTTTGCATTCGATGAGTGTGTGCGACTGTGCGTTTGTCATTTCCGGCTTCAGCATACCGCATGGTAATGAAGGCCTCGTGGGGAGTTGCTTTCTTAGTGAAGCAGCCTCGCCTTGGAGTTGGATAAGTTGGAGTGATATAAGTTGTCAGTGTCTGTATGTTGCTTAAATTCTCCCAAACAGTGGGCGCTAAGGATCAGGGCACGGCAGACAATTGCAGCCATTGATCTCGAGCAGAAAAATAAAAATGCTTACAGCACCTGGTATTCCCAGGCGGTCACCCATCCAAGTACTAACCAGGCCCGACCCTGCTTAGCTTCCGAGATCAGACGAGATCGGGCGTGATCAGGGTGGTATGGCCGTACGCAAATGTTACCGGGTCCATACTACCTTTTATTCAGCAGGAGCACAAAAGGACTGAGAGCGCTGCCGTGGCCAGAGACGGGACTTGTACAGAAAAAATGATTAGATCCATAATGAAGGAAAGCAATGCATAAAGACTTTATTCCATACTCAAAGTACCATATCAAAACGCAATGCAATACACTGCGTGTGCGGTTGAGTGATCTTTTGAAGAAATGTAGCGTTGCAACACCAGGGATAGACTGCAATGTATCTCTGTCGTTGCAGCCCTCTGATGCTCCCTGCTGCCGGCGTCACAACAGTGTCTGCATGTTTCACAAATAGAGTTTGGAGAGACGTTGTCAGTGTCTGTATGTTGCTTAAATTCTCCCAAACAGTGGGCGCTAAAGATCAGGGCACGGCAGACCATTGCAGCCATTGATCTCGAGCAGAAAAATAAAAAGCTTACAGCACCTGGTATTCCCAGGCGGTCTCCCATCCAAGTACTAACCAGGCCCGACCCTGCTTAGCTTCCGAGATCAGACGAGATCGGGCGTGTTCAGGGTGGTATGGCCGTAAGCGAGTATTGTTGCATCCAAAGTAGCTTTTAAACAGCAGGAGCACATATGGACTGAGAGCGCTGCAGTGGCCAGAGACGGGACTTGTACAGAAACAATGATTAGATCCATAATGAAGGAAAGCAATGCATAAAGACTTTATTCCAGACTCAATGTACCATATCAAAACGTAATGCAATACACTGCGTGTGCGGTTGAGTGATCTTTTGAAGAAATGTAGCGTTGCAACACCAGGGATAGACTGCAATGTATCTCTGTCGTTGCAGCCCTCTGATGCTCCCTGCTGCCGGCGTCACAACAGTGTCTGCATGTTTCACAAATAGAGTTTGGAGAGACGTTGTCAGAGTCTGTATGTTGCTTAAATTCTTCCAAACAGTGGGCGCTAAGGATCAGGGCACGGCAGACCATTGCAGCCATTGATCTCGAGCAGAAAAATAAATATGCTTACAGCACCTGGTATTCCCAGGCGGTCACCCATCCAAGTCCTAACCAGGCCCGACCCTGCTTAGCTTCCGAGATAAGACGAGATCGGGCGTGATCAGGGTGGTATGGCCGTACGTAAATGTTACCGGGTCCATACTAGCTTTCATACAGCAGGAGCACATAAGGACTGAGAGCGCTGCCGTGGCCAGAGACGGGACTTGTACAGAAACAATGATTAGATCAATAATGAAGGAAAGCAATGCATAAAGACTTTATTCCATACTCAAAGTACCATATCAAAACGCAATGCAGTACACTGCGTGTGCGGTTGAGTGATCTTTTGAAGAAATGTAGCGTTGCAACACCAGGGATAGACTGCAATGTATCTCTGTCGTTGCAGCCCTCTGATGCTCCCTGCTGCCGGCGTCACAACAGTGTCTGCATGTTTCACAAATAGAGTTTGGAGAGACGTTGTCAGTGTCTGTATGTTGCTTAAATTCTCCCAAACAGTGGGCGCTAAGGATCAGGGCACGGCAGACCATTGCAGCCATTGATCTCGAGCAGAAAATAAAAATGCTTACAGCACCTGGTATTCCCAGGCGGTCACCCATCCAAGTACTAACCAGGCCCGACCCTGCATAGCTTCCGAGATCAGACGAGATCTGGCGTGATCAGGGTGGTATGGCCGTACGCAAATGTTACCGGGTCCATACTACCTTTTATTCAGCAGGAGCACAAAAGGACTGAGAGCGCTGCCGTGGCCAGAGACGGGACTTGTACAGAAACAATGATTAGATCCATAATGAAGGAAAGCAATGCATAAAGACTTTATTCCATACTCAAAGTACCATATCAAAACGCAATGCAATACACTGCGTGTGCGGTTGAGTGATCTTTTGAAGAAATGTAGCGTTGCAACACCAGGGATAGACTGCAATGTATCTCTGTCGTTGCAGCCCTCTGATGCTCCCTGCTGCCGGCGTCACAACAGTGTCTGCATGTTTCACAAATAGAGTTTGGAGAGACGTTGTCAGTGTCTGTATGTTGCTTAAATTCTCCCAAACAGTGGGCGCAAAAGATCAGGGCACGGCAGACCATTGCAGCCATTGATCTCGAGCAGAAAAATAAAAAGCTTACAGCACCTGGTATTCCCAGGCGGTCTCCCATCCAAGTACTAACCAGGCCCGACCCTGCTTAGCTTCCGAGATCAGACGAGATCGGGCGTGTTCAGGGTGGTATGGCCGTAAGCGAGTATTGTCGCATCCAAAGAAGCTTTTAAACAGCAGGAGCACATAAGGACTGAGAGCGCTGCAGTGGCCAGAGACGGGACTTGTACAGAAACAATGATTAGATCCATAATGAAGGAAAGCAATGAATGAATACTTTATTCCGGATTCAAAGTACCATATCAAAACGCAATGCAATACACCGAGTTGGCGTGTGTGTTCGTTTGCGTGAACCTTTGAAGAAACATAGCGTTTCAAACGCTGCGATGGACTGCAGCAGGGCAAGCGAAGCAGTCATTCATAGCTCTTATTTCTTTACAACAACATGATCAGGGGAGAGCGCGAACGCAGTCCCCCACTACCAGAAATTATGCAATCGAGATTCCCACATTTGGGGAATTCGCACGGGTCAGCAACAGCCGCAGTGCAATGGCCGAGCCTCACCATGGGTGAACCACCTTCTTGATCATGGTATCTCCCTTGCCAGGTAAGTATGATTAGTACTCGTTCAGATGGGCTGAACGCTGCCCACGCGTGTTCCCTTGGAGAACGGTTGCAAAGAATTCGGAGATGTCTAGACTTTAAAGTCCGTGTTGCAGGGTTTATTTTCCAACAAGTGTGTGCAATTTGCTTGTTCTTAATACAGATTTAAACTGTTATCCATTTTATTTCATGTTGTTAGGTATCACAAAACGGAATGTAATACGAAAAAGTAGGTACTATTTTAGCGGTTTGCAATTGATTCTCTTTTCCCCCAGGATAATTAAATACGTTCTATTATTTGCCATGCGGAGCCAGCCAGTCCTGTGCACGTATGCAAATTAGCCATGTGCACCTAACAGAAGAATGACGTAATGTTGAGAACGAGTCATACTAAAAAAGGGAGAGCAATCGACAGCTAAACCAGACTGTATCAATCACACACTTTGGGTCCATTCTAACTTATGATAAGAGGCTAGTCTTTAAATCTTTGCAGTGACTGAATGTTTATGATAAAACGGATTGTTTTGCATTCGATGAGTGTGTGCGACTGTGCGTTTGTCATTTCCGGCTTCAGCATACCGCATGGTAATGAAGGCCTCGTGGGGAGTTGCTTTCTTAGTGAAGCAGCCTCGCCTTGGAGTTGGATGAGTTGGAGTGATATAAGTTGTCAGTGTCTGTATGTTGCTTAAATTCTCCCAAACAGTGGGCGCTAAGGATCAGGGCACGGCAGACAATTGCAGCCATTGATCTCGAGCAGAAAAATAAAAATGCTTACAGCACCTGGTATTCCCAGGCGGTCACCCATCCAAGTACTAACCAGGCCCGACCATGCTTAGCTTCCGAGATCAGACGAGATCGGGCGTGATCAGGGTGGTATGGCCGTACGCAAATGTTACCGGGTCCATACTACCTTTTATTCAGCAGGAGCACAAAAGGACTGAGAGCGCTGCCGTGGCCAGAGACGGGACTTGTACGGAAAAAATGATTAGATCCATAATGAAGGAAAGCAATGCATAAAGACGTTATTCCATACTCAAAGTACCATATCAAAACGCAATGCAATACACTGCGTGTGCGGTTGAGTGATCTTTTGAAGAAATGTAGCGTTGCAACACCAGGGATAGACTGCAATGTATCTCTGTCGTTGCAGCCCTCTGATGCTCCCTGCTGCCGGCGTCACAACAGTGTCTGCATGTTTCACAAATAGAGTTTGGAGAGACGTTGTCAGTGTCTGTATGTTGCTTAAATTCTCCCAAACAGTGGGCGCTAAAGATCAGGGCACGGCAGACCATTGCAGCCATTGATCTCGAGCAGAAAAATAAAAATCTTACAGCACCTGGTATTCCCAGGCGGTCTCCCATCCAAGTACTACCCAGGCCCGACCCTGCTTAGCTTCCGAGATCAGACGAGATCGGGCGTGTTCAGGGTGGTATGGCCGTAAGCGAGTATTGTCGCATCCAAAGTAGCTTTTAAACAGCAGGAGCACATAAGGACTGAGAGCGCTGCAGTGGCCAGAGACGGGACTTGTACAGAAACAATGATTAGATCCATAATGAAGGAAAGCAATGCATAAAGACTTTATTCCAGACTCAATGTACCATATCAAAACGTAATGCAATACACTGCGTGTGCGGTTGAGTGATCTTTTGAAGAAATGTAGCGTTGCAACACCAGGGATAGACTGCAATGTATCTCTGTCGTTGCAGCCCTCTGATGCTCCCTGCTGCCGGCGTCACAACAGTGTCTGCATGTTTCACAAATAGAGTTTGGAGAGACGTTGTCAGAGTCTGTATGTTGCTTAAATTCTTCCAAACAGTGGGCGCTAAGGATCAGGGCACGGCAGACCATTGCAGCCATTGATCTCGAGCAGAAAAATAAATATGCTTACAGCACCTGGTATTCCCAGGCGGTCACCCATCCAAGTACTAACCAGGCCCGACCCTGCTTTGCTTCCGAGATCAGACGAGATCGGGCGTGATCAGGGTGGTATGGCCGTACGCAAATGTTACCGGGTCCATACTAGCTTTCATACAGCAGGAGCACATAAGGACTGAGAGCGCTGCCGTGGCCAGAGACGGGACTTGTACAGAAACAATGATTAGATCAATAATGAAGGAAAGCAATGCATAAAGACTTTATTCCATACTCAAAGTACCATATCAAAACGCAATGCAGTACACTGCGTGTGCGGTTGAGTGATCTTTTGAAGAAATGTAGCGTTGCAACACCAGGGATAGACTGCAATGTATCTCTGTCGTTGCAGCCCTCTGATGCTCCCTGCTGCCGGCGTCACAACAGTGTCTGCATGTTTCACAAATAGAGTTTGGAGAGACGTTGTCAGTGTCTGTATGTTGCTTAAATTCTCCCAAACAGTGGGCGCTAAGGATCAGGGCACGGCAGACCATTGCAGCCATTGATCTCGAGCAGAAAATAAAAATGCTTACAGCACCTGGTATTCCCAGGCGGTCACCCATCCAAGTACTAACCAGGCCCGACCCTGCATAGCTTCCGAGATCAGACGAGATCGGGCGTGATTTTTTTTTTCTTTTTTTTCCTTTTATTATCAACATTAGTCCAATTTTATATACAAAACATTCATATTAATTGCACAGAGAAAAATAAACAGCTGAGGAAGCCTTTCTTCACTGCAAATAAACCAACGACAACAAAATGCAATTCAAAAATTGAACATAAGTTTCCCGTCATTCATCACAGAAATGAACTTGCATCCATTAATAAAGGTTTGAAATTCCATCTTTTCGCATTTATATATCCAGAAGATATCTTTCTTCAACTCAGCTTCAAAATAAGGCCATACATCTCTGTGTTTTCCCTCAAAATGTGCTAGGTTTCTTCTCAGCCATATAGCGTATCTTGCATGACTTACAACGTAATTTAACATATTCACGTTAACTCCTTCTTTCTTTTCCCACACCCCAAATAGAAATATCTTTTTCCACTCCATTCCCTCAATATACTCCCTCCCCCAGTGCTCATGCAGGAATCTTTTCAATTTCAAAAAAAACATCTTCAACTTGTCACACTCATAATACAGGTGCATTAATGTCTCTGGATCAATTGCACATACATCACATTCCCTCTTTACATTTCTATTTATTTGGTGTATCACCACATTTGTGAACATCCTATTATGTCTAAATTTAAAATCATGATTCTGGCATTCTATACTATTGTTCTTTACAATCCAATTTTTCCATATTTCCTTTCCCTTCATTCCTGGAAAGACCTTTTCCCAAACCTTTTCGGAAGCAGGTTCTTTAAGCTCTTCCTTAATCAGCATGTTGTAACAGTCCTTTACTTTTAGATTGCGTAGTACTATTTTTTTCCCATTCTTTTCTGTATATAACTCTGGAAACGTTATTTTTCTGTCTGTTACCACGTTATTTTCTATTTGTCTGACCCATTCCGTCGGTATGCTTTCTTTTATTTTATCATACGTATTGACAATACTACTTTCACTCGTGTCTTCATCGTACTCCTGTACTGTATCTATAATCGCCTGGTCTCTAAGGAATCCAGGTATGAATTTGTATATGTAATCCTTAATTTGCCTTAATCCTGCATAGAAGATTTTTTTCTCCCATAGCATGTTATTGTTCTTTGTTATTATTGGATTACACCATACCGGTTGATTAATTATTTGACTAAGTTTGTTACATTCATACTTAATGTTGACTCTGTATTTGCCCCATGCTTCAAACACTTCTTTATAAAATGGAGGTACTTTTTCATACATAGTATTTTTCATTATCATAATTAATCCATTTTCTTCACACCTTCCGTTTTTATGCAAATATTCCTTGAAAACATTTTTCCATCCGTAATCCACCCTGTCATGCATATACTTTTTGACAGTCTTGATTCTTATTGCTTTTTTCTTTATATTTAAATCCACCAGTTTCAGTCCACCTTCCTCATATTTCCCTATCAGGGTTTTATGTGCTATTCTAGCTGGTTTCCCCTCCCATATGTAGTTATTAATTATACTGTTTAGTTCTTTGTGCACCCACTCTGGCATGTCTATCACGGTCATTGCATATACAACCTTGGATAATATCAGAGCATTTATCACCACAACCTTCCCCTTCAATTTCAATCTCCTTGGCCTCCACGCATTTAATGTGTTTTTCACTTTGTTTATAACCCCGTTCCACGTCTCGTCTCTAGCCTCCTTTTCTTTCACTCCAATATGTATCCCCAATATTTTTATATAATCATTTGCAATTCTAAAAGGCATGCTACAACCAATCTGGTTTACATTCCCAACGTACATTATTTCAGTTTTATCTATATTTACCTTAGCCCCTGATGCTTTTCCATATATTTCTATTTTTTCCATTATCCTTTTCACGCCATTCATATTTTTCACCGTACATGTGGTATCATCAGCATATTGTTGAATTTTGCTTTCTCCCCCATTTGGCAGTTGGATCCCCTCAATTTCTTTATCCTTTTTTATCATTTCAGCCAGACTTTCCGCAGTTAAGCTGTATAATACAGCAGATAGTGGACACCCTTGCCTTACAGATCTCTCAAGCGGAAAAGGATCCGTTATAGCGCCATTTATTTTAACGCTGCTTGTTGCATTCCTATATAACAGTTTTATCCAATTTATCATTCTCTCTCCGAACCCAAACTTCTCCAATGTGCAAAAAAGGAAACTGTGCTCAACCCTGTCAAAGGCTTTATTCAAGTCCACACTTAAAATAATTCCCCCGGCTTTGCCCATGTACTCTACCGTGTCCCTTATTGTGCTAATGATGTCTGATATGTCCCTCCCTGGTATCCCGTACGCCTGTGTTGATGATATGACTGTTGGTGCCGCCGTTTTTATTCTGTTTGCTAATACCTTTGCTAAAATTTTGTAATCTGTGTTTAGTAAGCTTAGTGGTCTGTAGTTCTCAAGTTTTCTTCTGCCTCCCTTGTTTTTATATAGTACCGTTATTAATCCTGTTGCAAGTGACTCTGGTATCTGCTGTTCCTTTTCCATCTCTGCATAGATCCTATTTAATATAGGGAACAGAATTTCTATAAACGTTTTGTAAAACTCACTCGTAAGGCCATCTGTCCCTGGACTTTTATTGGTTTTTAAGGACATTATTGCTTCTTTTATTTCTATGTCTTTTATATTATCATCACACATGCATTTCTCGTCTTCTGTGATTGTTTTGTTAATATCACTTAATACTATGTCTATATCTTCCTTATTTGCATTCCCTTTTTTGAACAGATTTTTATAAAATGTCCCAACCGTATCAATAATGTCTACAAAATCATTTATTGTCTCTCCATCTTCATTTTCCAACTCTTCGATATATACCCTTTCTTGTTTTCTTTTTTCCAGCCCCAAAAAATAACCTGTGCATTTCTCTCCCCTCATTGCATATTTTGCCTTACTCCTTGTTATTGCCCCCTCACATTGATTCCGCTCATAAGAGTCCAATTTCGATTTTATCTTTAAATATTTCTCTATACTATGATTTGGATCCTTATCCACTCTCTCAGCCTCTTCTGCCAGCGCATCCGTCAAGCCTTTTACTTTTTCTCTTTCTTTAAAGTTCCGGAACTTCGCATATCGAATGCTTATTGTTTTTATCTTTTGCTTTAGTCTTTCCCACCATGATCCCTTATTTCTGCACACTTCCATGTTATTTTTTTCTTGTTCTATACAGGCCACTACTTTGTTTCTATACCTCTCTTCCGCAAGCAGACTGCTGTTGAGGCACCATACTCCTCCTCCCCTTCTTTCCAACCCACTACCAACCTCTAACGACAGAATGGCATGGTCACTAAACGATGTGAAGTTATACTTCATTTTTTTTAGATATTTTACAATGCTCTGTTTTGCAACACAGAGATCAATTCGACTCTGCTTTAATTCCCCCATTACCATTTGTCTCCTCGAGTATTCCCGCTTGTTTGGGTTTTCATTCCTCCATATATCAATTAACTGTCTTTCCTCCATCATTTTTAGAAAAACCTTTCTTGACGTGTCGCTCTTAAATTCTTTCCCTCTCGCTAAATCCAGCCTTGTACTTTTTAAATTAAAATCTCCCACTATAATACAGTTTCCCACACACCATTTCCCCAAACCCAAGAAAAACACCTTCCTATCCGTTTCTATATTTGGCGCATATACATTAATCAGTCGATACACTATATTTTTGTATTTGAATTCTATTATTATTATTCTTCCCGTTTTATCGCTGTAGAGTTCTTTTATGTTTTGTACAATATCATTTTTTATCAAAATTGCTACACCACAAGATCTCTCTGTACCATTATTTACATATACCGTGTCTTTCCATTTTATTTTTATATCCTTCATGATATTGTCTGTCCAGTTGGTTTCTTGCAGACATAATATATCATTATTCTTACATTTGACTAATAGTTTTTCCAATTTGCTTGGATTTCGTAAACCATTTGTGTTAAATGAGATTAAGCTAAACATTAGACATAAGGTGATTATTGTTTCGTTTCTAACCTTCATTTTTTTTCGTACCTTTCTTTTTTGCTGCTACCATTCTTTCCTTCTTGGCTTTCCTTTTCTTCACCAGCTCTGCCTTTCTGTCCTTTCCGTCCATGGGTTCGTCAGTCTCGGACACCGACCCAACGTCCATTTCCTCCATCCAGCTCTTCCTTATTTGGTCCCGCTCCTCCTCTGGGGTTTCCTCGATCTCCCCCTCCGACAACATGCCTTCCGCGTTGTCCTCTCCAACTCCTCTTGGACTTCCTCTACCAACCAGGGTGCGTTCATGGGCAATTTTCGACACCAGGTCCCCAGGGGTACCTTCACCTACTCCTAGCCCACTCGCTCCCCCGGTTGGTGGATCCTCTGGCTGGACGACGTCGTCCAGAGTGCTGCAGAGTGGCTCCATTTCTGCTGCTGCCGGCGCCACCGCCGCCGTATCCGCTTCCACCACCGCTGCTGACACCTCCGCAGCCTCCTCCGCCAGCACCACTGCTGCCGCCGTCGCTTCACCGTCCCGCTGCCCTTCCTGGTTCTCATCTGCTCGGTCACCTCCTCTCCCGTTACGCGTCGGGCAGTCCCGCGCGTAGTGCCCCTGCATCTGGCATCTGTGACACGTGAAATGTGGGCAGTCCCTCAAGATGTGTCCTGGTTGTATGCACATCCGGCATACTCTGACTTGTCGGTCATGAATTACTCTGAAGAATTCTGTGCCTTCCAGTGTATCAAATTTCGTTGAGTACGGCAGTGATTTCACCGTCTCTGTGAATTGTACTCTCAGAAATCTTGTCCCGTCTGCTATGTCAGTCCCAGGCCACATCCTTCTCTTTATCGGGGAGACAGCTTTCACTCCCCACTCGTACAGTTTCGCCAGGATCACCTCATCAGGCACATATGTCGGAAGGTTTAAAAAGGAGACAACCAGCTCATTGTTTGCCATCTCCTTGACAAACACTAAACTGTCTTTTATTTTTAACCCATCACACAATTTCTCCTTTCCATCTTCATTCTCCATCGTTATTTCATATTTTTTCGGTGCTTTAAATCGGCAGCCGACTACCACCCCACATACCTTCTTGATTTCTTTCAGTAATTCCATCATTGACACGTCTTCTTCCCCAACAATCTCCACAGCAACTGTCAGCCTCTTCTCAAAAGTTTGTGTCTTACTTTTGTCCGAAGCATTCCTGCCATTGTCCGTGATCCTTCTCGTAACCGTTTCCCTTCCAATGTCGGCATTCGTTGTCGGTTGCTGCGTCTTGCTGCTGTCCATGATCCTGCTCGTAGTCGTGGTCTTTCCATGGTCTGTGTTCTTGGGCGATATCTGCTCCATGCCTTTGTCCATATTCTGTGTCGTTGTGTGTACCGGTCCGCTTTCAGTTGCCGTGTGATCCGTCCTACTCCTCTCTACTCGCTCTCTCCTATCCATTTCGTCGCTCATTCAACACACACACAAACAAAAAGGACGTTCCCCCGAACAGCAAGCTGCTGGGGGAGTAAAGCTAAAACAAAAAGTAAACTAAACTCACTCACTGTCAATCTAACACAAATAAAATAAATTTCACCTTCTCTCTCCACTTGCTCTCTCTGCTCATTCACTATCTGGCTTCGCACCTGAACGGTATCAAACGTGATCAGGGTGGTATGGCCGTACGCAAATGTTACCGGGTCCATACTACCTTTTATTCAGCAGGAGCACAAAAGGACTGAGAGCGCTGCCGTGGCCAGAGACGGGACTTGTACAGAAACAATGATTAGATCCATAATGAAGGAAAGCAATGCATAAAGACTTTATTCCATACTCAAAGTACCATATCAAAACGCAATGCAATACACTGCGTGTGCGGTTGAGTGATCTTTTGAAGAAATGTAGCGTTGCAACACCAGGGATAGACTGCAATGTATCTCTGTCGTTGCAGCCCTCTGATGCTCCCTGCTGCCGGCGTCACAACAGTGTCTGCATGTTTCACAAATAGAGTTTGGAGAGACGTTGTCAGTGTCTGTATGTTGCTTAAATTCTCCCAAACAGTGGGCGCAAAAGATCAGGGCACGGCAGACCATTGCAGCCATTGATCTCGAGCAGAAAAATAAAAAGCTTACAGCACCTGGTATTCCCAGGCGGTCTCCCATCCAAGTACTAACCAGGCCCGACCCTGCTTAGCTTCCGAGATCAGACGAGATCGGGCGTGTTCAGGGTGGTATGGCCGTAAGCGAGTATTGTCGCATCCAAAGTAGCTTTTAAACAGCAGGAGCACATAAGGACTGAGAGCGCTGCAGTGGCCAGAGACGGGACTTGTACAGAAACAATGATTAGATCCATAATGAAGGAAAGCAATGAATGAATACTTTATTCCGGATTCAAAGTACCATATCAAAACGCAATGCAATACACCGAGTTGGCGTGTGTGTTCGTTTGCGTGAACCTTTGAAGAAACATAGCGTTTCAAACGCTGCGATGGACTGCAGCAGGGCAAGCGAAGCAGTCATTCATAGCTCTTATTTCTTTACAACAACATGATCAGGGGAGAGCGCGAACGCAGTCCCCCACTACCAGAAATTATGCAATCGAGATTCCCACATTTGGGGAATTCGCACGGGTCAGCAACAGCCGCAGTGCAATGGCCGAGCCTCACCATGGGTGAACCACCTTCTTGATCATGGTATCTCCCTTGCCAGGTAAGTATGATTAGTACTCGTTCAGATGGGCTGAACGCTGCCCACGCGTGTTCCCTTGGAGAACGGTTGCAAAGAATTCGGAGATGTCTAGACTTTAAAGTCCGTGTTGCAGGGTTTATTTTCCAACAAGTGTGTGCAATTTGCTTGTTCTTAATACAGATTTAAACTGTTATCCATTTTATTTCATGTTGTTAGGTATCACAAAACGGAATGTAATACGAAAAAGTAGGTACTATTTTAGCGGTTTGCAATTGATTCTCTTTTCCCCCAGGATAATTAAATACGTTCTATTATTTGCCATGCGGAGCCAGCCAGTCCTGTGCACGTATGCAAATTAGCCATGTGCACCTAACAGAAGAATGACGTAATGTTGAGAACGAGTCATACTAAAAAGGGAGAGCAATCGACAGCTAAACCAGACTGTATCAATCACACACTTTGGGTCCATTCTAACTTATGATAAGAGGCTAGTCTTTAAATCTTTGCAGTGACTGAATGTTTATGATAAAACGGATTGTTTTGCATTCGATGAGTGTGTGCGACTGTGCGTTTGTCATTTCCGGCTTCAGCATACCGCATGGTAATGAAGGCCTCGTGGGGAGTTGCTTTCTTAGTGAAGCAGCCTCGCCTTGGAGTTGGATGAGTTGGAGTGATATAAGTTGTCAGTGTCTGTATGTTGCTTAAATTCTCCCAAACAGTGGGCGCTAAGGATCAGGGCACGGCAGACAATTGCAGCCATTGATCTCGAGCAGAAAAATAAAAATGCTTACAGCACCTGGTATTCCCAGGCGGTCACCCATCCAAGTACTAACCAGGCCCGACCCTGCTTAGCTTCCGAGATCAGACGAGATCGGGCGTGATCAGGGTGGTATGGCCGTACGCAAATGTTACCGGGTCCATACTACCTTTTATTCAGCAGGAGCACAAAAGGACTGAGAGCGCTGCCGTGGCCAGAGACGGGACTTGTACAGAAAAAATGATTAGATCCATAATGAAGGAAAGCAATGCATAAAGACTTTATTCCATACTCAAAGTACCATATCAAAACGCAATGCAATACACTGCGTGTGCGGTTGAGTGATCTTTTGAAGAAATGTAGCGTTGCAACACCAGGGATAGACTGCAATGTATCTCTGTCGTTGCAGCCCTCTGATGCTCCCTGCTGCCGGCGTCACAACAGTGTCTGCATGTTTCACAAATAGAGTTTGGAGAGACGTTGTCAGTGTCTGTATGTTGCTTAAATTCTCCCAAACAGTGGGCGCTAAAGATCAGGGCACGGCAGACCATTGCAGCCATTGATCTCGAGCAGAAAAATAAAAAGCTTACAGCACCTGGTATTCCCAGGCGGTCTCCCATCCAAGTACTAACCAGGCCCGACCCTGCTTAGCTTCCGAGATCAGACGAGATCGGGCGTGTTCAGGGTGGTATGGCCGTAAGCGAGTATTGTTGCATCCAAAGTAGCTTTTAAACAGCAGGAGCACATAAGGACTGAGAGCGCTGCAGTGGCCAGAGACGGGACTTGTACAGAAACAATGATTAGATCCATAATGAAGGAAAGCAATGCATAAAGACTTTATTCCAGACTCAATGTACCATATCAAAACGTAATGCAATACACTGCGTGTGCGGTTGAGTGATCTTTTGAAGAAATGTAGCGTTGCAACACCAGGGATAGACTGCAATGTATCTCTGTCGTTGCAGCCCTCTGATGCTCCCTGCTGCCGGCGTCACAACAGTGTCTGCATGTTTCACAAATAGAGTTTGGAGAGACGTTGTCAGAGTCTGTATGTTGCTTAAATTCTTCCAAACAGTGGGCGCTAAGGATCAGGGCACGGCAGACCATTGCAGCCATTGATCTCGAGCAGAAAAATAAATATGCTTACAGCACCTGGTATTCCCAGGCGGTCACCCATCCAAGTCCTAACCAGGCCCGACCCTGCTTAGCTTCCGAGATCAGACGAGATCGGGCGTGATCAGGGTGGTATGGCCGTACGTAAATGTTACCGGGTCCATACTAGCTTTCATACAGCAGGAGCACATAAGGACTGAGAGCGCTGCCGTGGCCAGAGACGGGACTTGTACAGAAACAATGATTAGATCAATAATGAAGGAAAGCAATGCATAAAGACTTTATTCCATACTCAAAGTACCATATCAAAACGCAATGCAGTACACTGCGTGTGCGGTTGAGTGATCTTTTGAAGAAATGTAGCGTTGCAACACCAGGGATAGACTGCAATGTATCTCTGTCGTTGCAGCCCTCTGATGCTCCCTGCTGCCGGCGTCACAACAGTGTCTGCATGTTTCACAAATAGAGTTTGGAGAGACGTTGTCAGTGTCTGTATGTTGCTTAAATTCTCCCAAACAGTGGGCGCTAAGGATCAGGGCACGGCAGACCATTGCAGCCATTGATCTCGAGCAGAAAATAAAAATGCTTACAGCACCTGGTATTCCCAGGCGGTCACCCATCCAAGTACTAACCAGGCCCGACCCTGCATAGCTTCCGAGATCAGACGAGATCGGGCGTGATCAGGGTGGTATGGCCGTACGCAAATGTTACCGGGTCCATACTACCTTTTATTCAGCAGGAGCACAAAAGGACTGAGAGCGCTGCCGTGGCCAGAGACGGGACTTGTACAGAAACAATGATTAGATCCATAATGAAGGAAAGCAATGCATAAAGACTTTATTCCATACTCAAAGTACCATATCAAAACGCAATGCAATACACTGCGTGTGCGGTTGAGTGATCTTTTGAAGAAATGTAGCGTTGCAACACCAGGGATAGACTGCAATGTATCTCTGTCGTTGCAGCCCTCTGATGCTCCCTGCTGCCGGCGTCACAACAGTGTCTGCATGTTTCACAAATAGAGTTTGGAGAGACGTTGTCAGTGTCTGTATGTTGCTTAAATTCTCCCAAACAGTGGGCGCAAAAGATCAGGGCACGGCAGACCATTGCAGCCATTGATCTCGAGCAGAAAAATAAAAAGCTTACAGCACCTGGTATTCCCAGGCGGTCTCCCATCCAAGTACTAACCAGGCCCGACCCTGCTTAGCTTCCGAGATCAGACGAGATCGGGCGTGTTCAGGGTGGTATGGCCGTAAGCGAGTATTGTCGCATCCAAAGTAGCTTTTAAACAGCAGGAGCACATAAGGACTGAGAGCGCTGCAGTGGCCAGAGACGGGACTTGTACAGAAACAATGATTAGATCCATAATGAAGGAAAGCAATGAATGAATACTTTATTCCGGATTCAAAGTACCATATCAAAACGCAATGCAATACACCGAGTTGGCGTGTGTGTTCGTTTGCGTGAACCTTTGAAGAAACATAGCGTTTCAAACGCTGCGATGGACTGCAGCAGGGCAAGCGAAGCAGTCATTCATAGCTCTTATTTCTTTACAACAACATGATCAGGGGAGAGCGCGAACGCAGTCCCCCACTACCAGAAATTATGCAATCGAGATTCCCACATTTGGGGAAGTCGCACGGGTCAGCAACAGCCGCAGTGCAATGGCCGAGCCTCACCATGGGTGAACCACCTTCTTGATCATGGTATCTCCCTTGCCAGGTAAGTATGATTAGTACTCGTTCAGATGGGCTGAACGCTGCCCACGCGTGTTCCCTTGGAGAACGGTTGCAAAGAATTCGGAGATGTCTAGACTTTAAAGTCCGTGTTGCAGGGTTTATTTTCCAACAAGTGTGTGCAATTTGCTTGTTCTTAATACAGATTTATACTGTTATCCATTTTATTTCATGTTGTTAGGTATCACAAAACGGAATGTAATACGAAAAAGTAGGTACTATTTTAGCGGTTTGCAATTGATTCTCTTTTCCCCCAGGATAATTAAATACGTTCTATTATTTGCCATGCGGAGCCAGCCAGTCCTGTGCACGTATGCAAATTAGCCATGTGCACCTAACAGAAGAATGACGTAATGTTGAGAACGAGTCATACTAAAAAGGGAGAGCAATCGACAGCTAAACCAGACTGTATCAATCACACACTTTGGGTCCATTCTAACTTATGATAAGAGGCTAGTCTTTAAATCTTTGCAGTGACTGAATGTTTATGATAAAACGGATTGTTTTGCATTCGATGAGTGTGTGCGACTGTGCGTTTGTCATTTCCGGCTTCAGCATACCGCATGGTAATGAAGGCCTCGTGGGGAGTTGCTTTCTTAGTGAAGCAGCCTCGCCTTGGAGTTGGATGAGTTGGAGTGATATAAGTTGTCAGTGTCTGTATGTTGCTTAAATTCTCCCAAACAGTGGGCGCTAAGGATCAGGGCACGGCAGACAATTGCAGCCATTGATCTCGAGCAGAAAAATAAAAATGCTTACAGCACCTGGTATTCCCAGGCGGTCACCCATCCAAGTACTAACCAGGCCCGACCCTGCTTAGCTTCCGAGATCAGACGAGATCGGGCGTGATCAGGGTGGTATGGCCGTACGCAAATGTTACCGGGTCCATACTACCTTTTATTCAGCAGGAGCACAAAAGGACTGAGAGCGCTGCCGTGGCCAGAGACGGGACTTGTACAGAAAAAATGATTAGATCCATAATGAAGGAAAGCAATGCATAAAGACGTTATTCCATACTCAAAGTACCATATCAAAACGCAATGCAATACACTGCGTGTGCGGTTGAGTGATCTTTTGAAGAAATGTAGCGTTGCAACACCAGGGATAGACTGCAATGTATCTCTGTCGTTGCAGCCCTCTGATGCTCCCTGCTGCCGGCGTCACAACAGTGTCTGCATGTTTCACAAATAGAGTTTGGAGAGACGTTGTCAGTGTCTGTATGTTGCTTAAATTCTCCCAAACAGTGGGCGCTAAAGATCAGGGCACGGCAGACCATTGCAGCCATTGATCTCGAGCAGAAAAATAAAAATCTTACAGCACCTGGTATTCCCAGGCGGTCTCCCATCCAAGTACTACCCAGGCCCGACCCTGCTTAGCTTCCGAGATCAGACGAGATCGGGCGTGTTCAGGGTGGTATGGCCGTAAGCGAGTATTGTCGCATCCAAAGTAGCTTTTAAACAGCAGGAGCACATAAGGACTGAGAGCGCTGCAGTGGCCAGAGACGGGACTTGTACAGAAACAATGATTAGATCCATAATGAAGGAAAGCAATGCATAAAGACTTTATTCCAGACTCAATGTACCATATCAAAACATAATGCAATACACTGCGTGTGCGGTTGAGTGATCTTTTGAAGAAATGTAGCGTTGCAACACCAGGGATAGACTGCAATGTATCTCTGTCGTTGCAGCCCTCTGATGCTCCCTGCTGCCGGCGTCACAACAGTGTCTGCATGTTTCACAAATAGAGTTTGGAGAGACGTTGTCAGAGTCTGTATGTTGCTTAAATTCTTCCAAACAGTGGGCGCTAAGGATCAGGGCACGGCAGACCATTGCAGCCATTGATCTCGAGCAGAAAAATAAATATGCTTACAGCACCTGGTATTCCCAGGCGGTCACCCATCCAAGTACTAACCAGGCCCGACCCTGCTTTGCTTCCGAGATCAGACGAGATCGGGCGTGATCAGGGTGGTATGGCCGTACGCAAATGTTACCGGGTCCATACTAGCTTTCATACAGCAGGAGCACATAAGGACTGAGAGCGCTGCCGTGGCCAGAGACGGGACTTGTACAGAAACAATGATTAGATCAATAATGAAGGAAAGCAATGCATAAAGACTTTATTCCATACTCAAAGTACCATATCAAAACGCAATGCAGTACACTGCGTGTGCGGTTGAGTGATCTTTTGAAGAAATGTAGCGTTGCAACACCAGGGATAGACTGCAATGTATCTCTGTCGTTGCAGCCCTCTGATGCTCCCTGCTGCCGGCGTCACAACAGTGTCTGCATGTTTCACAAATAGAGTTTGGAGAGACGTTGTCAGTGTCTGTATGTTGCTTAAATTCTCCCAAACAGTGGGCGCTAAGGATCAGGGCACGGCAGACCATTGCAGCCATTGATCTCGAGCAGAAAATAAAAATGCTTACAGCACCTGGTATTCCCAGGCGGTCACCCATCCAAGTACTAACCAGCCCCGACCCTGCATAGCTTCCGAGATCAGACGAGATCGGGCGTGATCAGGGTGGTATGGCCGTACGCAAATGTTACCGGGTCCATACTAACTTTTATTCAGCAGGAGCACAAAAGGACTGAGAGCGCTGCCGTGGCCAGAGACGGGACTTGTACAGAAACAATGATTAGATCCATAATGAAGGAAAGCAATGCATAAAGACTTTATTCCATACTCAAAGTACCATATCAAAACGCAATGCAATACACTGCGTGTGCGGTTGAGTGATCTTTTGAAGAAATGTAGCGTTGCAACACCATGGATAGACTGCAATGTATCTCTGTCGTTGCAGCCCTCTGATGCTCCCTGCTGCCGGCGTCACAACAGTGTCTGCATGTTTCACAAATAGAGTTTGGAGAGACGTTGTCAGTGTCTGTATGTTGCTTAAATTCTCCCAAACAGTGGGCGCAAAAGATCAGGGCACGGCAGACCATTGCAGCCATTGATCTCGAGCAGAAAAATAAAAAGCTTACAGCACCTGGTATTCCCAGGCGGTCTCCCATCCAAGTACTAACCAGGCCCGACCCTGCTTAGCTTCCGAGATCAGACGAGATCGGGCGTGTTCAGGGTGGTATGGCCGTAAGCGAGTATTGTCGCATCCAAAGTAGCTTTTAAACAGCAGGAGCACATAAGGACTGAGAGCGCTGCAGTGGCCAGAGACGGGACTTGTACAGAAACAATGATTAGATCCATAATGAAGGAAAGCAATGAATGAATACTTTATTCCGTATTCAAAGTACCATATCAAAACGCAATGCAATACACCGAGTTGGCGTGTGTGTTCGTTTGCGTGAACCTTTGAAGAAACATAGCGTTTCAAACGCTGCGATGGACTGCAGCAGGGCAAGCGAAGCAGTCATTCATAGCTCTTATTTCTTTACAACAACATGATCAGGGGAGAGCGCGAACGCAGTCCCCCACTACCAGAAATTATGCAATCGAGATCCCCACATTTGGGGAATTCGCACGGGTCAGCAACAGCCGCAGTGCAATGGCCGAGCCTCACCATGGGTGAACCACCTTCTTGATCATGGTATCTCCCTTGCCAGGTAAGTATGATTAGTACTCGTTCAGATGGGCTGAACGCTGCCCACGCGTGTTCCCTTGGAGAACGGTTGCAAAGAATTCGGAGATGTCTAGACTTTAAAGTCCGTGTTGCAGGGTTTATTTTCCAACAAGTGTGTGCAATTTGCTTGTTCTTAATACAGATTTAAACTGTTATCCATTTTATTTCATGTTGTTAGGTATCACAAAACGGAATGTAATACGAAAAAGTAGGTACTATTTTAGCGGTTTGCAATTGATTCTCTTTTCCCCCAGGATAATTAAATACGTTCTATTATTTGCCATGCGGAGCCAGCCAGTCCTGTGCACGTATGCAAATTAGCCATGTGCACCTAACAGAAGAATGACGTAATGTTGAGAACGAGTCATACTAAAAAGGGAGAGCAATCGACAGCTAAACCAGACTGTATCAATCACACACTTTGGGTCCATTCTAACTTATGATAAGAGGCTAGTCTTTAAATCTTTGCAGTGACTGAATGTTTATGATAAAACGGATTGTTTTGCATTCGATGAGTGTGTGCGACTGTGCGTTTGTCATTTCCGGCTTCAGCATACCGCATGGTAATGAAGGCCTCGTGGGGAGTTGCTTTCTTAGTGAAGCAGCCTCGCCTTGGAGTTGGATGAGTTGGAGTGATATAAGTTGTCAGTGTCTGTATGTTGCTTAAATTCTCCCAAACAGTGGGCGCTAAGGATCAGGGCACGGCAGACAATTGCAGCCATTGATCTCGAGCAGAAAAATAAAAATGCTTACAGCACCTGGTATTCCCAGGCGGTCACCCATCCAAGTACTAACCAGGCCCGACCCTGCTTAGCTTCCGATATCAGACGAGATCGGGCGTGATCAGGGTGGTATGGCCGTACGCAAATGTTACCGGGTCCATACTACCTTTTATTCAGCAGGAGCACAAAAGGACTGAGAGCGCTGCCGTGGCCAGAGACGGGACTTGTACAGAAAAAATGATTAGATCCATAATGAAGGAAAGCAATGCATAAAGACGTTATTCCATACTCAAAGTACCATATCAAAACGCAATGCAATACACTGCGTGTGCGGTTGAGTGATCTTTTGAAGAAATGCAGCGTTGCAACACCAGGGATAGACTGCAATGTATCTCTGTCGTTGCAGCCCTCTGATGCTCCCTGCTGCCGGCGTCACAACAGTGTCTGCATGTTTCACAAATAGAGTTTGGAGAGACGTTGTCAGTGTCTGTATGTTGCTTAAATTCTCCCAAACAGTGGGCGCTAAAGATCAGGGCACGGCAGACCATTGCAGCCATTGATCTCGAGCAGAAAAATAAAAATCTTACAGCACCTGGTATTCCCAGGCGGTCTCCCACCCAAGTACTACCCAGGCCCGACCCTGCTTAGCTTCCGAGATCAGACGAGATCGGGCGTGTTCAGGGTGGTATGGCCGTAAGCGAGTATTGTCGCATCCAAAGTAGCTTTTAAACAGCAGGAGCACATAAGGACTGAGAGCGCTGCAGTGGCCAGAGACGGGACTTGTACAGAAACAATGATTAGATCCATAATGAAGGAAAGCAATGCATAAAGACTTTATTCCAGACTCAATGTACCATATCAAAACGTAATGCAATACACTGCGTGTGCGGTTGAGTGATCTTTTGAAGAAATGTAGCGTTGCAACACCAGGGATAGACTGCAATGTATCTCTGTCGTTGCAGCCCTCTGATGCTCCCTGCTGCCGGCGTCACAACAGTGTCTGCATGTTTCACAAATAGAGTTTGGAGAGACGTTGTCAGAGTCTGTATGTTGCTTAAATTCTTCCAAACAGTGGGCGCTAAGGCTCAGGGCACGGCAGACCATTGCAGCCATTGATCTCGAGCAGAAAAATAAATATGCTTACAGCACCTGGTATTCCCAGGCGGTCACCCATCCAAGTACTAACCAGGCCCGACCCTGCTTTGCTTCCGAGATCAGACGAGATCGGGCGTGATCAGGGTGGTATGGCCGTACGCAAATGTTACCGGGTCCATACTAGCTTTCATACAGCAGGAGCACATAAGGACTGAGAGCGCTGCCGTGGCCAGAGACGGGACTTGTACAGAAACAATGATTAGATCAATAATGAAGGAAAGCAATGCATAAAGACTTTATTCCATACTCAAAGTACCATATCAAAACGCAATGCAGTACACTGCGTGTGCGGTTGAGTGATCTTTTGAAGAAATGTAGCGTTGCAACACCAGGGATAGACTGCAATGTATCTCTGTCGTTGCAGCCCTCTGATGCTCCCTGCTGCCGGCGTCACAACAGTGTCTGCATGTTTCACAAATAGAGTTTGGAGAGACGTTGTCAGTGTCTGTATGTTGCTTAAATTCTCCCAAACAGTGGGCGCTAAGGATCAGGGCACGGCAGACAATTGCAGCCATTGATCTCGAGCAGAAAAATAAAAATGCTTACAGCACCTGGTATTCCCAGGCGGTCACCCATCCAAGTACTAACCAGGCCCGACCCTGCTTAGCTTCCGAGATCAGACGAGATCGGGCGTGATCAGGGTGGTATGGCCGTACGCAAATGTTACCGGGTCCATACTACCTTTTATTCAGCAGGAGCACAAAAGGACTGAGAGCGCTGCCGTGGCCAGAGACGGGACTTGTACAGAAAAAATGATTAGATCCATAATGAAGGAAAGCAATGCATAAAGACTTTATTCCATACTCAAAGTACCATATCAAAACGCAATGCAATACACTGCGTGTGCGGTTGAGTGATCTTTTGAAGAAATGTAGCGTTGCAACACCAGGGATAGACTGCAATGTATCTCTGTCGTTGCAGCCCTCTGATGCTCCCTGCTGCCGGCGTCACAACAGTGTCTGCATGTTTCACAAATAGAGTTTGGAGAGACATTGTCAGTGTCTGTATGTTGCTTACATTCTCCCAAACAGTGGGCGCTAAAGATCAGGGCACGGCAGACCATTGCAGCCATTGATCTCGAGCAGAAAAATAAAAAGCTTACAGCACCTGGTATTCCCAGGCGGTCTCCCATCCAAGTACTCACCAGGCCCGACCCTGCTTAGCTTCCGAGATCAGACGAGATCGGGCGTGTTCAGGGTGGTATGGCCGTAAGCGAGTATTGTTGCATCCAAAGTAGCTTTTAAACAGCAGGAGCACATAAGGACTGAGAGCGCTGCAGTGGCCAGAGACGGGACTTGTACAGAAACAATGATTAGATCCATAATGAAGGAAAGCAATGCATAAAGACTTTATTCCAGACTCAATGTACCATATCAAAACGTAATGCAATACACTGCGTGTGCGGTTGAGTGATCTTTTGAAGAAATGTAGCGTTGCAACACCAGGGATAGACTGCAATGTATCTCTGTCGTTGCAGCCCTCTGATGCTCCCTGCTGCCGGCGTCACAACAGTGTCTGCATGTTTCACAAATAGAGTTTGGAGAGACGTTGTCAGAGTCTGTATGTTGCTTAAATTCTTCCAAACAGTGGGCGCTAAGGATCAGGGCACGGCAGACCATTGCAGCCATTGATCTCGAGCAGAAAAATAAATATGCTTACAGCACCTGGTATTCCCAGGCGGTCACCCATCCAAGTCCTAACCAGGCCCGACCCTGCTTAGCTTCCGAGATCAGACGAGATCGGGCGTGATCAGGGTGGTATGGCCGTACGTAAATGTTACCGGGTCCATACTAGCTTTCATACAGCAGGAGCACATAAGGACTGAGAGCGCTGCCGTGGCCAGAGACGGGACTTGTACAGAAACAATGATTAGATCAATAATGAAGGAAAGCAATGCATAAAGACTTTATTCCATACTCAAAGTACCATATCAAAACGCAATGCAGTACACTGCGTGTGCGGTTGAGTGATCTTTTGAAGAAATGTAGCGTTGCAACACCAGGGATAGACTGCAATGTATCTCTGTCGTTGCAGCCCTCTGATGCTCCCTGCTGCCGGCGTCACAACAGTGTCTGCATGTTTCACAAATAGAGTTTGGAGAGACGTTGTCAGTGTCTGTATGTTGCTTAAATTCTCCCAAACAGTGGGCGCTAAGGATCAGGGCACGGCAGACCATTGCAGCCATTGATCTCGAGCAGAAAATAAAAATGCTTACAGCACCTGGTATTCCCAGGCGGTCACCCATCCAAGTACTAACCAGGCCCGACCCTGCATAGCTTCCGAGATCAGACGAGATCGGGCGTGATCAGGGTGGTATGGCCGTACGCAAATGTTACCGGGTCCATACTACCTTTTATTCAGCAGGAGCACAAAAGGACTGAGAGCGCTGCCGTGGCCAGAGACGGGACTTGTACAGAAACAATGATTAGATCCATAATGAAGGAAAGCAATGCATAAAGACTTTATTCCATACTCAAAGTACCATATCAAAACGCAATGCAATACACTGCGTGTGCGGTTGAGTGATCTTTTGAAGAAATGTAGCGTTGCAACACCAGGGATAGACTGCAATGTATCTCTGTCGTTGCAGCCCTCTGATGCTCCCTGCTGCCGGCGTCACAACAGTGTCTGCATGTTTCACAAATAGAGTTTGGAGAGACGTTGTCAGTGTCTGTATGTTGCTTAAATTCTCCCAAACAGTGGGCGCAAAAGATCAGGGCACGGCAGACCATTGCAGCCATTGATCTCGAGCAGAAAAATAAAAAGCTTACAGCACCTGGTATTCCCAGGCGGTCTCCCATCCAAGTACTAACCAGGCCCGACCCTGCTTAGCTTCCGAGATCAGACGAGATCGGGCGTGTTCAGGGTGGTATGGCCGTAAGCGAGTATTGTCGCATCCAAAGTAGCTTTTAAACAGCAGGAGCACATAAGGACTGAGAGCGCTGCAGTGGCCAGAGACGGGACTTGTACAGAAACAATGATTAGATCCATAATGAAGGAAAGCAATGAATGAATACTTTATTCCGGATTCAAAGTACCATATCAAAACGCAATGCAATACACCGAGTTGGCGTGTGTGTTCGTTTGCGTGAACCTTTGAAGAAACATAGCGTTTCAAACGCTGCGATGGACTGCAGCAGGGCAAGCGAAGCAGTCATTCATAGCTCTTATTTCTTTACAACAACATGATCAGGGGAGAGCGCGAACGCAGTCCCCCACTACCAGAAATTATGCAATCGAGATTCCCACATTTGGGGAAGTCGCACGGGTCAGCAACAGCCGCAGTGCAATGGCCGAGCCTCACCATGGGTGAACCACCTTCTTGATCATGGTATCTCCCTTGCCAGGTAAGTATGATTAGTACTCGTTCAGATGGGCTGAACGCTGCCCACGCGTGTTCCCTTGGAGAACGGTTGCAAAGAATTCGGAGATGTCTAGACTTTAAAGTCCGTGTTGCAGGGTTTATTTTCCAACAAGTGTGTGCAATTTGCTTGTTCTTAATACAGATTTATACTGTTATCCATTTTATTTCATGTTGTTAGGTATCACAAAACGGAATGTAATACGAAAAAGTAGGTACTATTTTAGCGGTTTGCAATTGATTCTCTTTTCCCCCAGGATAATTAAATACGTTCTATTATTTGCCATGCGGAGCCAGCCAGTCCTGTGCACGTATGCAAATTAGCCATGTGCACCTAACAGAAGAATGACGTAATGTTGAGAACGAGTCATACTAAAAAGGGAGAGCAATCGACAGCTAAACCAGACTGTATCAATCACACACTTTGGGTCCATTCTAACTTATGATAAGAGGCTAGTCTTTAAATCTTTGCAGTGACTGAATGTTTATGATAAAACGGATTGTTTTGCATTCGATGAGTGTGTGCGACTGTGCGTTTGTCATTTCCGGCTTCAGCATACCGCATGGTAATGAAGGCCTCGTGGGGAGTTGCTTTCTTAGTGAAGCAGCCTCGCCTTGGAGTTGGATGAGTTGGAGTGATATAAGTTGTCAGTGTCTGTATGTTGCTTAAATTCTCCCAAACAGTGGGCGCTAAGGATCAGGGCACGGCAGACAATTGCAGCCATTGATCTCGAGCAGAAAAATAAAAATGCTGACAGCACCTGGTATTCCCAGGCGGTCACCCATCCAAGTACTAACCAGGCCCGACCCTGCTTAGCTTCCGAGATCAGACGAGATCGGGCGTGATCAGGGTGGTATGGCCGTACGCAAATGTTACCGGGTCCATACTACCTTTTATTCAGCAGGAGCACAAAAGGACTGAGAGCGCTGCCGTGGCCAGAGACGGGACTTGTACAGAAAAAATGATTAGATCCATAATGAAGGAAAGCAATGCATAAAGACGTTATTCCATACTCAAAGTACCATATCAAAACGCAATGCAATACACTGCGTGTGCGGTTGAGTGATCTTTTGAAGAAATGTAGCGTTGCAACACCAGGGATAGACTGCAATGTATCTCTGTCGTTGCAGCCCTCTGATGCTCCCTGCTGCCGGCGTCACAACAGTGTCTGCATGTTTCACAAATAGAGTTTGGAGAGACGTTGTCAGTGTCTGTATGTTGCTTAAATTCTCCCAAACAGTGGGCGCTAAAGATCAGGGCACGGCAGACCATTGCAGCCATTGATCTCGAGCAGAAAAATAAAAATCTTACAGCACCTGGTATTCCCAGGCGGTCTCCCATCCAAGTACTACCCAGGCCCGACCCTGCTTAGCTTCCGAGATCAGACGAGATCGGGCGTGTTCAGGGTGGTATGGCCGTAAGCGAGTATTGTCGCATCCAAAGTAGCTTTTAAACAGCAGGAGCACATAAGGACTGAGAGCGCTGCAGTGGCCAGAGACGGGACTTGTACAGAAACAATGATTAGATCCATAATGAAGGAAAGCAATGCATAAAGACTTTATTCCAGACTCAATGTACCATATCAAAACGTAATGCAATACACTGCGTGTGCGGTTGAGTGATCTTTTGAAGAAATGTAGCGTTGCAACACCAGGGATAGACTGCAATGTATCTCTGTCGTTGCAGCCCTCTGATGCTCCCTGCTGCCGGCGTCACAACAGTGTCTGCATGTTTCACAAATAGAGTTTGGAGAGACGTTGTCAGAGTCTGTATGTTGCTTAAATTCTTCCAAACAGTGGGCGCTAAGGATCAGGGCACGGCAGACCATTGCAGCCATTGATCTCGAGCAGAAAAATAAATATGCTTACAGCACCTGGTATTCCCAGGCGGTCACCCATCCAAGTACTAACCAGGCCCGACCCTGCTTTGCTTCCGAGATCAGACGAGATCGGGCGTGATCAGGGTGGTATGGCCGTACGCAAATCTTACCGGGTCCATACTAGCTTTCATACAGCAGGAGCACATAAGGACTGAGAGCGCTGCCGTGGCCAGAGACGGGACTTGTACAGAAACAATGATTAGATCAATAATGAAGGAAAGCAATGCATAAAGACTTTATTCCATACTCAAAGTACCATATCAAAACGCAATGCAGTACACTGCGTGTGCGGTTGAGTGATCTTTTGAAGAAATGTAGCGTTGCAACACCAGGGATAGACTGCAATGTATCTCTGTCGTTGCAGCCCTCTGATGCTCCCTGCTGCCGGCGTCACAACAGTGTCTGCATGTTTCACAAATAGAGTTTGGAGAGACGTTGTCAGTGTCTGTATGTTGCTTAAATTCTCCCAAACAGTGGGCGCTAAGGATCAGGGCACGGCAGACCATTGCAGCCATTGATCTCGAGCAGAAAATAAAAATGCTTACAGCACCTGGTATTCCCAGGCGGTCACCCATCCAAGTACTAACCAGCCCCGACCCTGCATAGCTTCCGAGATCAGACGAGATCGGGCGTGATCAGGGTGGTATGGCCGTACGCAAATGTTACCGGGTCCATACTACCTTTTATTCAGCAGGAGCACAAAAGGACTGAGAGCGCTGCCGTGGCCAGAGACGGGACTTGTACAGAAACAATGATTAGATCCATAATGAAGGAAAGCAATGCATAAAGACTTTATTCCATACTCAAAGTACCATATCAAAACGCAATGCAATACACTGCGTGTGCGGTTGAGTGATCTTTTGAAGAAATGTAGCGTTGCAACACCATGGATAGACTGCAATGTATCTCTGTCGTTGCAGCCCTCTGATGCTCCCTGCTGCCGGCGTCACAACAGTGTCTGCATGTTTCACAAATAGAGTTTGGAGAGACGTTGTCAGTGTCTGTATGTTGCTTAAATTCTCCCAAACAGTGGGCGCAAAAGATCAGGGCACGGCAGACCATTGCAGCCATTGATCTCGAGCAGAAAAATAAAAAGCTTACAGCACCTGGTATTCCCAGGCGGTCTCCCATCCAAGTACTAACCAGGCCCGACCCTGCTTAGCTTCCGAGATCAGACGAGATCGGGCGTGTTCAGGGTGGTATGGCCGTAAGCGAGTATTGTCGCATCCAAAGTAGCTTTTAAACAGCAGGAGCACATAAGGACTGAGAGCGCTGCAGTGGCCAGAGACGGGACTTGTACAGAAACAATGATTAGATCCATAATGAAGGAAAGCAATGAATGAATACTTTATTCCGTATTCAAAGTACCATATCAAAACGCAATGCAATACACCGAGTTGGCGTGTGTGTTCGTTTGCGTGAACCTTTGAAGAAACATAGCGTTTCAAACGCTGCGATGGACTGCAGCAGGGCAAGCGAAGCAGTCATTCATAGCTCTTATTTCTTTACAACAACATGATCAGGGGAGAGCGCGAACGCAGTCCCCCACTACCAGAAATTATGCAATCGAGATCCCCACATTTGGGGAATTCGCACGGGTCAGCAACAGCCGCAGTGCAATGGCCGAGCCTCACCATGGGTGAACCACCTTCTTGATCATGGTATCTCCCTTGCCAGGTAAGTATGATTAGTACTCGTTCAGATGGGCTGAACGCTGCCCACGCGTGTTCCCTTGGAGAACGGTTGCAAAGAATTCGGAGATGTCTAGACTTTAAAGTCCGTGTTGCAGGGTTTATTTTCCAACAAGTGTGTGCAATTTGCTTGTTCTTAATACAGATTTAAACTGTTATCCATTTTATTTCATGTTGTTAGGTATCACAAAACGGAATGTAATACGAAAAAGTAGGTACTATTTTAGCGGTTTGCAATTGATTCTCTTTTCCCCCAGGATAATTAAATACGTTCTATTATTTGCCATGCGGAGCCAGCCAGTCCTGTGCACGTATGCAAATTAGCCATGTGCACCTAACAGAAGAATGACGTAATGTTGAGAACGAGTCATACTAAAAAGGGAGAGCAATCGACAGCTAAACCAGACTGTATCAATCACACACTTTGGGTCCATTCTAACTTATGATAAGAGGCTAGTCTTTAAATCTTTGCAGTGACTGAATGTTTATGATAAAACGGATTGTTTTGCATTCGATGAGTGTGTGCGACTGTGCGTTTGTCATTTCCGGCTTCAGCATACCGCATGGTAATGAAGGCCTCGTGGGGAGTTGCTTTCTTAGTGAAGCAGCCTCGCCTTGGAGTTGGATGAGTTGGAGTGATATAAGTTGTCAGTGTCTGTATGTTGCTTAAATTCTCCCAAACAGTGGGCGCTAAGGATCAGGGCACGGCAGACAATTGCAGCCATTGATCTCGAGCAGAAAAATAAAAATGCTTACAGCACCTGGTATTCCCAGGCGGTCACCCATCCAAGTACTAACCAGGCCCGACCCTGCTTAGCTTCCGAGATCAGACGAGATCGGGCGTGATCAGGGTGGTATGGCCGTACGCAAATGTTACCGGGTCCATACTACCTTTTATTCAGCAGGAGCACAAAAGGACTGAGAGCGCTGCCGTGGCCAGAGACGGGACTTGTACAGAAAAAATGATTAGATCCATAATGAAGGAAAGCAATGCATAAAGACGTTATTCCATACTCAAAGTACCATATCAAAACGCAATGCAATACACTGCGTGTGCGGTTGAGTGATCTTTTGAAGAAATGCAGCGTTGCAACACCAGGGATAGACTGCAATGTATCTCTGTCGTTGCAGCCCTCTGATGCTCCCTGCTGCCGGCGTCACAACAGTGTCTGCATGTTTCACAAATAGAGTTTGGAGAGACGTTGTCAGTGTCTGTATGTTGCTTAAATTCTCCCAAACAGTGGGCGCTAAAGATCAGGGCACGGCAGACCATTGCAGCCATTGATCTCGAGCAGAAAAATAAAAATCTTACAGCACCTGGTATTCCCAGGCGGTCTCCCACCCAAGTACTACCCAGGCCCGACCCTGCTTAGCTTCCGAGATCAGACGAGATCGGGCGTGTTCAGGGTGGTATGGCCGTAAGCGAGTATTGTCGCATCCAAAGTAGCTTTTAAACAGCAGGAGCACATAAGGACTGAGAGCGCTGCAGTGGCCAGAGACGGGACTTGTACAGAAACAATGATTAGATCCATAATGAAGGAAAGCAATGCATAAAGACTTTATTCCAGACTCAATGTACCATATCAAAACGTAATGCAATACACTGCGTGTGCGGTTGAGTGATCTTTTGAAGAAATGTAGCGTTGCAACACCAGGGATAGACTGCAATGTATCTCTGTCGTTGCAGCCCTCTGATGCTCCCTGCTGCCGGCGTCACAACAGTGTCTGCATGTTTCACAAATAGAGTTTGGAGAGACGTTGTCAGAGTCTGTATGTTGCTTAAATTCTTCCAAACAGTGGGCGCTAAGGATCAGGGCACGGCAGACCATTGCAGCCATTGATCTCGAGCAGAAAAATAAATATGCTTACAGCACCTGGTATTCCCAGGCGGTCACCCATCCAAGTACTAACCAGGCCCGACCCTGCTTTGCTTCCGAGATCAGACGAGATCGGGCGTGATCAGGGTGGTATGGCCGTACGCAAATGTTACCGGGTCCATACTAGCTTTCATACAGCAGGAGCACATAAGGACTGAGAGCGCTGCCGTGGCCAGAGACGGGACTTGTACAGAAACAATGATTAGATCAATAATGAAGGAAAGCAATGCATAAAGACTTTATTCCATACTCAAAGTACCATATCAAAACGCAATGCAGTACACTGCGTGTGCGGTTGAGTGATCTTTTGAAGAAATGTAGCGTTGCAACACCAGGGATAGACTGCAATGTATCTCTGTCGTTGCAGCCCTCTGATGCTCCCTGCTGCCGGCGTCACAACAGTGTCTGCATGTTTCACAAATAGAGTTTGGAGAGACGTTGTCAGTGTCTGTATGTTGCTTAAATTCTCCCAAACAGTGGGCGCTAAGGATCAGGGCACGGCAGACAATTGCAGCCATTGATCTCGAGCAGAAAAATAAAAATGCTTACAGCACCTGGTATTCCCAGGCGGTCACCCATCCAAGTACTAACCAGGCCCGACCCTGCTTAGCTTCCGAGATCAGACGAGATCGGGCGTGATTTTTTTTTTTTTTCCTTTTATTATCAACATTAGTCCAATTTTATATACAAAACATTCATATTAATTGCACAGAGAAAAATAAACAGCTGAGGAAGCCTTTCTTCACTGCAAATAAACCAACGACAACAAAATGCAATTCAAAAATTGAACATAAGTTTCCCGTCATTCATCACAGAAATGAACTTGCATCCATTAATAAAGGTTTGAAATTCCATCTTTTTGCATTTATATATCCAGAAGATATCTTTCTTCAACTCAGCTTCAAAATAAGGCCATACATCTCTGTGTTTTCCCTCAAAATGTGCTAGGTTTCTTCTCAGCCATATAGCGTATCTTGCATGACTTACAACGTAATTTAACATATTCACGTTAACTCCTTCTTTCTTTTCCCACACCCCAAATAGAAATATCTTTTTCCACTCCATACCCTCAATATACTCCCTCCCCCAGTGCTCATGCAGGAATCTTTTCAATTTCAAAAAAAACATCTTCAACTTGTCACACTCATAATACAGGTGCATTAATGTCTCTGGATCAATTGCACATACATCACATTCCCTCTTTACATTTCTATTTATTTGGTGTATCACCACATTTGTGAACATCCTATTATGTCTAAATTTAAAATCATGATTCTGGCATTCTATACTATTGTTCTTTACAATCCAATTTTTCCATATTTCCTTTCCCTTCATACCTGGAAACACCTTTTCCCAAACCTTTTCGGAAGCAGGTTCTTTAAGCTCTTCCTTAATCAGCATGTTGTAACAGTCCTTTACTTTTAGATTGCGTAGTACTATTTTTTTCCCATTCTTTTCTGTATATAACTCTGGAAACGTTATTTTTCTGTCTGTTACCACGTTATTTTCTATTTGTCTGACCCATTCCGTCGGTATGCTTTCTTTTATTTTATCATACGTATTGACAATACTACTTTCACTCGTGTCTTCATCGTACTCCTGTACTGTATCTATAATCGCCTGGTCTCTAAGGAATCCAGGTATGAATTCGTATATGTAATCCTTAATTTGCCTTAATCCTGCATAGAAGAATTTTTTCTCCCATAGCATGTTATTGTTCTTTGTTATTATTGGATTACACCATACCGGTTGATTTATTATTTGACTAAGTTTGTTACATTCATACTTAATGTTGACTCTGTATTTGCCCCATGCTTCAAACACTTCTTTATAAAATGGAGGTACTTTTTCATACATAGTATTTTTCATTATCATAATTAATCCATTTTCTTCACACCTTCCGTTTTTATGCAAATTATCCTTGAAAACATTTTTCCATCCGTAATCCACCCTGTCATGCATATACTTTTTGACAGTCTTGATTCTTATTGCTTTTTTCTTTATATTTAAATCCACCAGTTTCAGTCCTCCTTCTTCATATTTCCCTATCAGGGTTTTATGTGCTATTCTAGCTGGTTTCCCCTCCCATATGTAGTTATTAATTATACTGTTTAGTTCTTTGTGCACCCACTCTGGCATGTCTATCACGGTCATTGCATATACAACCTTGGATAATATCAGAGCATTTATCACCACAACCTTCCCCTTCAATTTCAATCTCCTTGGCCTCCACGCATTTAATGTGTTTTTCACTTTGTTTATAACCCCGTTCCACGTCTCGTCTCTAGCCTCCTTTTCTTTCACTCCAATATGTATCCCCAATATTTTTATATAATCATTTGCAATTCTAAAAGGCATGCTACAACCAATCTGGTTTACATTCCCAACGTACATTATTTCAGTTTTATCTATATTTACCTTAGCCCCTGATGCTTTTCCATATATTTCTATTTTTTCCATTATCCTTTTCACGCCATTCATATTTTTCACCGTACATGTGGTATCATCAGCATATTGTTGAATTTTGCTTTCTCCCCCATTTGGCAATTGGATCCCCTCAATTTCTTTATCCTTTTTTATCATTTCAGCCAGACTTTCCGCAGTTAAGCTGTATAATACAGCAGATAGTGGACACCCTTGCCTTACAGATCTCTCAAGCGGAAAAGGATCCGTTATAGCGCCATTTATTTTAACGCTGCTTGTTGCATTCCTATATAACAGTTTTATCCAATTTATCATTCTCTCTCCGAACCCAAACTTCTCCAATGTGCAAAAAAGGAAACTGTGCTCAACCCTGTCAAAGGCTTTATTCAAGTCCACACTTAAAATAATTCCCCCGACTTTGCCCATGTACTCTACCGTGTCCCTTATTGTGCTAATGATGTCTGATATGTCCCTCCCTGGTATCCCGTACGCCTGTGTTGATGATATGACTGTTGGTGCCGCCGTTTTTATTCTGTTTGCTAATACCTTTGCTAAAATTTTGTAATCTGTGTTTAGTAAGCTTAGTGGTCTGTAGTTCTCTAGTTTTCTTCTGCCTCCCTTGTTTTTATATAGTACCGTTATTAATCCTGTTGCAAGTGACTCTGGTATCTCCTGTTCCTTTTCCATCTCTGCATAGATCCTATTTAATATAGGGATCAGAATTTCTATAAACGTTTTGTAAAACTCACTCGTAAGGCCATCTGTCCCTGGACTTTTATTGGTTTTTAAGGACATTATTGCTTCTTTTATTTCTATGTCTTTTATATTATCATCACACATACATTTCTCGTCTTCTGTGATTGTTTTTTTAATATCACTTAATACTAGGTCTATATCTTCCTTATTTGTATTCCCTTTTTTGAATAGATTTTTATAAAATGTCCCAACCGTATCAATAATGTCTACAAAATCATTTATTGTCTCTCCATCTTCATTTTCCAACTCTTCGATATATACCCTTTCTTGTTTTCTTTTTTCCAGTCCCAAAAAATAACCTGTGCATTTCTCTCCCCTCATTGCATATTTTGCCTTACTCCTTGTTATTGCCCCCTCACATTGATTCCGCTCATAAGAGTCCAATTTCGATTTTACCTTTAAATATTTCTCTATACTATGATTTGGATCCTTATCCACTCTCTCAGCCTCTTCTGCCAGCGCATCCGTCAAGCCTTTTACTTTTTCTCTTTCTTTAAAGTTCCGTAACTTCGCATATCGAATGCTTATTGTTTTTATCTTTTGCTTTAGTCTTTCCCACCATGATCCCTTATTTCTGCACACTTCCATGTTATTTTTTTCTTGTTCTATACAGGCCACTACTTTGTTTCTATACCTCTCTTCCGCAAGCAGACTGCTGTTGAGGCACCATACTCCTCCTCCCCTTCTTTCCAACCCACTACCAACCTCTAACGACAGAATGGCATGGTCACTAAACGATGTGAAGTTATACTTCATTTTTTTTAGATATTTTACAATGCTCTGTTTTGCAACACAGAGATCAATTCGACTCTGCTTTAATTCCCCCATTACCATTTGTCTCCTCGAGTATTCCCGCTTGTTTGGGTTTTCATTCCTCCATATATCAATTAACTGTCTTTCCTCCATCATTTTTAGAAAAACCTTTCTTGACGTGTCGCTCTTAAATTCTTTCCCTCTCGCTAAATCCAGCCTTGTACTTTTTAAATTAAAATCTCCCACTATAATACAGTTTCCCACACACCATTTTCCCAAACCCAAGAAAAACACCTTCCTATCCGTTTCTATATTTGGCGCATATACATTAATCAGTCGATACACTATATTTTTGTATTTGAATTCTATTATTATTATTCTTCCCGTTTTATCGCTGTAGAGTTCTTTTATGTTCTGTACAATATCATTTTTTATCAAAATTGCTACACCACAAGATCTCTCTGTACCATTATTTACATATACCGTGTCTTTCCATTTTATTTTTATATCCTTCATGATATTGTCTGTCCAGTTGGTTTCTTGCAGACATAATATATCATTATTCTTACATTTGACTAATAGTTTTTCCAATTTGCTTTGATTTCGTAAACCATTTGTGTTAAATGAGATTAAGCTAAACATTAGACATAAGGTGATTATTGTTTCATTTCTAACCTTCATTTTTTTTCGTACCTTTCTTTTTTGCTGCTACCATTCTTTCCTTCTTGGCTTTCCTTTTCTTCACCAGCTCTGCCTTTCTGTCCTTTCCGTCCATGGGTTCGTCAGTCTCGGACACCGACCCAACGTCCATTTCCTCCATCCAGCTCTTCCTTATTTGGTCCCGCTCCTCCTCTGGGGTTTCCTCGATCTCCCCCTCCGACAACATGCCTTCCGCGTTGTCCTCTCCAACTCCTCTTGGACTTCCTCTACCAACCAGGGTGCGTTCCTGGGCAATTTTCGACACCAGGTCCCCAGGGGTACCTTCACCTACTCCTAGCCCACTCGCTCCCCCGGTTGGTGGATCCTCTGGCTGGACGACGTCGTCCAGAGTGCTGCAGAGTGGCTCCATTTCTGCTGCTGCCGGCGCCACCGCCGCCGTATCCGCTTCCACCTCCGCTGCTGACACCTCCGCAGCCTCCTCCGCCAGCACCACTGCTGCCGCCGTCGCTTCACCGTCCCGCTGCCCTTCCTGGTTCTCATCTGCTCGGTCTCCTCCTCTCCCGTTACGCGTCGGGCAGTCCCGCGCGTAGTGCCCCTGCATCTGGCATCTGTGACACGTGAAATGTGGGCAGTCCCTCAAGATGTGTCCTGGTTGTATGCACATCCGGCATACTCTGACTTGTCGGTCATGAATTACTCTGAAGAATTCTGTGCCTTCCAGTGTATCAAATTTCGTTGAGTACGGCAGCGATTTCACCGTCTCTGTGAATTGTACTCTCAGAAATCTTGTCCCGTCTGCTATGTCAGTCCCAGGCCACATCCTTCTCTTTATCGGGGAGACAGCTTTCACTCCCCACTCGTACAGTTTCGCCAGGATCACCTCATCAGGCACATATGTCGGAAGGTTTAAAAAGGAGACAACCAGCTCATTGTTTGCCATCTCCTTGACAAACACTAAACTGTCCTTTATTTTTAACCCATCACACAATTTCTCCTTTCCATCTTCATTCTCCATCGTTATTTCATATTTTTTCGGTGCTTTAAATCGGCAGCCGACTACCACCCCACATACCTTCTTGATTTCTTTCAGTAATTCCATCATTGACACGTCTTCTTCCCCAACAATCTCCACAGCAACTGTCAGCCTCTTCTCAAAAGTTTGTGTCTTACTTTTGTCCGAAGCATTCCTGCCATTGTCCGTGATCCTTCTCGTAACCGTTTCCCTTCCAATGTCGGCATTCGTTGTCGGTTGCTGCGTCTTGCTGCTGTCCATGATCCTGCTCGTAGTCGTGGTCTTTCCATGGTCTGTGTTCTTGGGCGATATCTGCTCCATGCCTTTGTCCATATTCTGTGTCGTTGTGTGTACCGGTCCGCTTTCAGTTGCCGTGTGATCCGTCCTACTCCTCTCTACTCGCTCTCTCCTATCCATTTCGTCGCTCATTCAACACACACACAAACAAAAAGGACGTTCCCCCGAACAGCAAGCTGCTGGGGGAGTAAAGCTAAAACAAAAAGTAAACTAAACTCACTCACTGTCAATCTAACACAAATAAGATAAATTTCACCTTCTCTCTCCACTTGCTCTCTCTGCTCATTCACTATCTGGCTTCGCACCTGAACGGTATCAAACGTGATCAGGGTGGTATGGCCGTACGCAAATGTTACCGGGTCCATACTACCTTTTATTCAGCAGGAGCACAAAAGGACTGAGAGCGCTGCCGTGGCCAGAGACGGGACTTGTACAGAAAAAATGATTAGATCCATAATGAAGGAAAGCAATGCATAAAGACGTTATTCCATACTCAAAGTACCATATCAAAACGCAATGCAATACACTGCGTGTGCGGTTGAGTGATCTTTTGAAGAAATGTAGCGTTGCAACACCAGGGATAGACTGCAATGTATCTCTGTCGTTGCAGCCCTCTGATGCTCCCTGCTGCCGGCGTCACAACAGTGTCTGCATGTTTCACAAATAGAGTTTGGAGAGACGTTGTCAGTGTCTGTATGTTGCTTAAATTCTCCCAAACAGTGGGCGCTAAAGATCAGGGCACGGCAGACCATTGCAGCCATTGATCTCGAGCAGAAAAATAAAAATCTTACAGCACCTGGTATTCCCAGGCGGTCTCCCATCCAAGTACTACCCAGGCCCGACCCTGCTTAGCTTCCGAGATCAGACGAGATCTGGCGTGTTTTTTTTTTTTTTCTTTCTTTTATTATCAACATTAGTCCAATTTTATATACAAAACATTCATATTAATTGCACAGAGAAAAATAAACAGCTGAGGAAGCCTTTCTTCACTGCAAATAAACCAACGACAACAAAATGCAATTCAAAAATTGAACATAAGTTTCCCGTCATTCATCACAGAAATGAACTTGCATCCCTTAATAAAGGTTTGAAATTCCATCTTTTCGCATTTATATATCCAGAAGATATCTTTCTTCAACTCAGCTTCAAAATAAGGCCATACATCTCTGTGTTTTCCCTCAAAATGTGCTAGGTTTCTTCTCAGCCATATAGCGTATCTTGCATGACTTACAACGTAATTTAACATATTCACGTTAACTCCTTCTTTCTTTTTCCACACCCCAAATAGAAATATCTTTTTCCACTCCATTCCCTCAATATACTCCCTCCCCCAGTGCTCATGCAGGAATCTTTTCAATTTCAAAAAAAACATCTTCAACTTGTCACACTCATAATACAGGTGCATTAATGTCTCTGGATCAATTGCACACACATCACATTCCCTCTTTACATTTCTATTTATTTGGTGTATCACCACATTTGTGAACATCCTATTATGTCTAAATTTAAAATCATGATTCTGGCATTCTATACTATTTTTCTTTACAATCCAATTTTTCCATATTTCCTTTCCCTTCATACCTGGAAACACCTTTTCCCAAACCTTTTCGGAAGCAGGTTCTTTAAGCTCTTCCTTAATCAGCATGTTGTAACAGTCCTTTACTTTTAGATTGCGTAGTACTATTTTTTTCCCATTATTTTCTGTATATAACTCTGGAAACGTTATTTTTCTGTCTGTTACCACGTTATTTTCTATTTGTCTGACCCATTCCGTCGGTATGCTTTCTTTTATTTTATCATACGTATTGACAATACTACTTTCACTTGTGTCTTCATCGTACTCCTGTACTGTATCTATAATCGCCTGGTCTCTAAGGAATCCAGGTATGAATTCGTATATGTAATCCTTAATTTGCCTTAATCCTGCATAGAAGAATTTTTTCTCCCATAGCATGTTATTGTTCTTTGTTATTATTGGATTACACCATACCGGTTGATTAATTATTTGACTAAGTTTGTTACATTCATACTTAATGTTGACTCTGTATTTGCCCCATGCTTCAAACACTTCTTTATAAAATGGAGGTACTTTTTCATACATAGTATTTTTCATTATCATAATTAATCCATTTTCTTCACACCTTCCGTTTTTATGCAAATATTCCTTGAAAACATTTTTCCATCCGTAATCCACCCTGTCATGCATATACTTTTTGACAGTCTTGATTCTTATTGCTTTTTTCTTTATATTTAAATCCACCAGTTTCAGTCCTCCTTCTTCATATTTCCCTATCAGGGTTTTATGTGCTATTCTAGCTGGTTTCCCCTCCCATATGTAGTTATTAATTATACTGTTTAGTTCTTTGTGCACCCACTCTGGCATGTCTATCACGGTCATTGCATATACAACCTTGGATAATATCAGAGCATTTATCACCACAACCTTCCCCTTCAATTTCAATCTCCTTGGCCTCCACGCATTTAATGTGTTTTTCACTTTGTTTATAACCCCGTTCCACGTCTCGTCTCTAGCCTCCTTTTCTTTCACTCCAATATGTATCCCCAATATTTTTATATAATCATTTGCAATTCTAAAAGGCATGCTACAACCAATCTGGTTTACATTCCCAACGTACATTATTTCAGTTTTATCTATATTTACCTTCGCCCCTGATGCTTTTCCATATATTTCTATTTTTTCCATTATCCTTTTCACGCCATTCATGTTTTTCACCGTACATGTGGTATCATCAGCATATTGTTGAATTTTGCTTTCTCCCCCATTTGGCAATTGGATCCCCTCAATTTCTTTATCCTTTTTTATCATTTCAGCCAGACTTTCCGCAGTTAAGCTGTATAATACAGCAGATAGTGGACACCCTTGCCTTACAGATCTCTCAAGCGGAAAAGGATCCGTTATAGCGCCATTTATTTTAACGCTGCTTGTTGCATTCCTATATAACAGTTTTATCCAATTAATCATTCTCTCTCCGAACCCAAACTTCTCCAATGTGCAAAAAAGGAAACTGTGCTCAACCCTGTCAAAGGCTTTATTCAAGTCCACACTTAAAATAATTCCCCCGGCTTTGCCCATGTACTCTACCGTGTCCCTTATTGTGCTAATGATGTCTGATATGTCCCTCCCTGGTATCCCGTACGCCTGTGTTGATGATATGACTGTTGGTGCCGCCGTTTTTATTCTGTTTGCTAATACCTTTGCTAAAATTTTGTAATCTGTGTTTAGTAAGCTTAGTGGTCTGTAGTTCTCTAGTTTTCTTCTGCCTCCCTTGTTTTTATATAGTACCGTTATTAATCCTGTTGCAAGTGACTCTGGTATCTCCTGTTCCTTTTCCATCTCTGCATAGATCCTATTTAATATAGGGATCAGAATTTCTATAAACGTTTTGTAAAACTCACTCGTAAGGCCATCTGTCCCTGGACTTTTATTGGTTTTTAAGGACATTATTGCTTCTTTTATTTCTATGTCTTTTATATTATCATCACACATACATTTCTCGTCTTCTGTGATTGTTTTGTTAATATCACTTAATACTAGGTCTATATCTTCCTTATTTGTATTCCCTTTTTTGAATAGATTTTTATAAAATGTCCCAACCGTATCAATAATGTCTACAAAATCATTTATTGTCTCTCCATCTTCATTTTCCAACTCTTCGATATATACCCTTTCTTGTTTTCTTTTTTCCAGTCCCAAAAAATAACCTGTGCATTTCTCTCCCCTCATTGCATATTTTGCCTTACTCCTTGTTATTGCCCCCTCACATTGATTCCGCTCATAAGAGTCCAATTTCGATTTTACCTTTAAATATTCCTCTATACTATGATTTGGATCCTTATCCACTCTCTCAGCCTCTTCTGCCAGCGCATCCGTCAAGCCTTTTACTTTTTCTCTTTCTTTAAAGTTCCGTAACTTCGCATATCGAATGCTTATTGTTTTTATCTTTTGCTTTAGTCTTTCCCACCATGATCCCTTATTTCTGCACACTTCCATGTTATTTTTTTCTTGTTCTATACAGGCCACTACTTTGTTTCTATACCTCTCTTCCGCAAGCAGACTGCTGTTGAGGCACCATACTCCTCCTCCCCTTCTTTCCAACCCACTACCAACCTCTAACGACAGAATGGCATGGTCACTAAACGATGTGAAGTTATACTTCATTTTTTTTAGATATTTTACAATGCTCTGTTTTGCAACACAGAGATCAATTCGACTCTGCTTTAATTCCCCCATTACCATTTGTCTCCTCGAGTATTCCCGCTTGTTTGGGTTTTCATTCCTCCATATATCAATTAACTGTCTTTCCTCCATCATTTTTAGAAAAACCTTTCTTGACGTGTCGCTCTTAAATTCTTTCCCTCTCGCTAAATCCAGCCTTGTACTTTTTAAATTAAAATCTCCCACTATAATACAGTTTCCCACACACCATTTCCCCAAACCCAAGAAAAACACCTTCCTATCCGTTTCTATATTTGGCGCATATACATTAATCAGTCGATACACTATATTTTTGTATTTGAATTCTATTATTATTATTCTTCCCGTTTTATCGCTGTAGAGTTCTTTTATGTTCTGTACAATATCATTTTTTATCAAAATTGCTACACCACAAGATCTCTCTGTACCATTATTTACATATACCGTGTCTTTCCATTTTATTTTTATATCCTTCATGATATTGTCTGTCCAGTTGGTTTCTTGCAGACATAATATATCATTATTCTTACATTTGACTAATAGTTTTTCCAATTTGCTTTGATTTCGTAAACCATTTGTGTTAAATGAGATTAAGCTAAACATTAGACATAAGGTGATTATTGTTTCATTTCTAACCTTCATTTTTTTTCGTACCTTTCTTTTTTGCTGCTACCATTCTTTCCTTCTTGGCTTTCCTTTTCTTCACCAGCTCTGCCTTTCTGTCCTTTCCGTCCATGGGTTCGTCAGTCTCGGACACCGACCCAACGTCCATTTCCTCCATCCAGCTCTTCCTTATTTGGTCCCGCTCCTCCTCTGGGGTTTCCTCGATCTCCCCCTCCGACAACATGCCTTCCGCGTTGTCCTCTCCAACTCCTCTCTGACTTCCTCTACCAACCAGGGTGCGTTCATGGGCAATTTTCGACACCAGGTCCCCAGAGGTACCTTCACCTACTCCTAGCCCACTCGCTCCCCCGGTTGGTGGATCCTCTGGCTGGACGACGTCGTCCAGAGTGCTGCAGAGTGGCTCCATTTCTGCTGCTGCCGGCGCCACCGCCGCCGTATCCGCTTCCACCACCGCTGCTGACACCTCCGCAGCCTCCTCCGCCAGCACCACTGCTGCCGCCGTCGCTTCACCGTCGCGCTGCCCTTCCTGGTTCTCATTTGCTCGGTCTCCTCCTCTCCCGTTACGCGTCGGGCAGTCCCGCGCGTAGTGCCCCTGCATCTGGCATTTGTGACACGTGAAATGTGGGCAGTCCCTCAAGATGTGTCCTGGTTGTATGCACATCCGGCATACTCTGACTTGTCGGTCATGAATTACTCTGAAGAATTCTGTGCCTTCCAGTGTATCAAATTTCGTTGAGTACGGCAGTGATTTCACCGTCTCTGTGAATTGTACTTTCAGAAATCTTGTCCCGTCTGCTATGTCCGTCCCAGGCCACATCCTTCTCTTTATCGGGGAGACAGCTTTCACTCCCCACTCGTACAGTTTCGCCAGGATCACCTCATCAGGCACATATGTCGGAAGGTTTAAAAAGGAGACAACCAGCTCATTGTTTGCCATCTCCTTGACAAACACTAAACTGTCTTTTATTTTTAACCCATCACACAATTTCTCCTTTCCATCTTCATTCTCCATCGTTATTTCATATTTTTTCGGTGCTTTAAATCGGCAGCCGACTACCACCCCACATATCTTCTTGATTTCTTTCAGTAATTCCATCATTGACACGTCTTCTTCCCCAACAATCTCCACAGCAACTGTCAGCCTCTTCTCAAAAGTTTGTGTCTTACTTTTGTCCGAAGCATTCCTGCCATTGTCCGTGATCCTTCTCGTAACCGTTTCCCTTCCAATGTCGGCATTCGTTGTCGGTTGCTGCGTCTTGCTGCTGTCCATGATCCTGCTCGTAGTCGTGGTCTTTCCATGGTCTGTGTTCTTGGGCGATATCTGCTCCATGCCTTTGTCCATATTCTGTGTCGTTGTGTGTACCGGTCCGCTTTCAGTTGCCGTGTGATCCGTCCTACTCCTCTCTACTCGCTCTCTCCTATCCATTTCGTCGCTCATTCAACACACACACAAACAAAAAGGACGTTCCCCCGAACAGCAAGCTGCTGGGGGAGTAAAGCTAAAACAAAAAGTAAACTAAACTCACTCACTGTCAATCTAACACAAATAAAATAAATTTCACCTTCTCTCTCCACTTGCTCTCTCTGCTCATTCACTATCTGGCTTCGCACCTGAACGGTATCAAACGTGATCAGGGTGGTATGGCCGTAAGCGAGTATAGCCGCATCCAAAGTAGCTTTTAAACAGCAGGAGCACATAAGGACTGAGAGCGCTGCCGTGACCATAGACCAGACTTGTACAGAAACAATTATTAGATCAATAATGAAGGAAAGCAATGAATGAATACTTTATTCCGGACTCAAAGTACCATACCAAAACGCAATGCAATACACCGAGTTGGCGTGTGTGCTCGTTTGCGTGAACCTTTGAAGAAACATAGCGTTTCAAACGCTGCGATGGACTGCAGCAGGTCAAGCGAAGCAGTCATTCATAGCTCTTATTTCTTTACAACAACATGATCAGGGGAGAGCGCGAACGCAGTCCCCCACTACCAGAAATTATGCAATCGAGATTCCCACATTTGGGGAATTCGCACGGGTCAGCAACAGCCGCAGTGCAATGGCCGAGCATCACCATGGGTGAACCACCTTCTTGATCATGGTATCTCCCTTGCCAGGTAAGTATGATTAGTACTCGTTCAGATGGGCTGAACGCTGCCCACGCGTGTTCCCTTGGAGAACGGTTGCAAAGAATTCGGAGATGTCTAGACTTTAAAGTCCGTGTTGCAGGGTTTATTTTCCAACAAGTGTGTGCAATTTGCTTGTTCTTAATACAGATTTAAACTGTTATCCATTTTATTTCATGTTGTTAGGTATCACAAAACGGAATGTAATACGACAAAGTAGGTACTATTTTAGCGGTTTGCAATTGATTCTCTTTTCCCCCAGGATAATTAAATATGTTCTATTATTTGCCATGCGGAGCCAGCCAGTCCTGTGCACGTATGCAAATTAGCCATGTGCACCTAACAGAAGAATGACGTAATGTTGAGAACGAGTCATACTAAAAAGGGAGAGCAATCGACAGCTAAACCAGACTGTATCAATCACACACTTTGGGTCCATTCTAACTTATGATAAGAGGCTAGTCTTTAAATCTTTGCAGTGACTGAATGTTTATGATAAAACGGATTGTTTTGCATTCGATGAGTGTGTGCGACTGTGCGTTTGTCATTTCCGGCTTCGGCATACCGCATGGTAATGAAGGCCTCGTGGTGAGTTGCTTTCTTAGTGAAGCAGCCTCGCCTTGGAGTTGGATGAGTTGGAGTGATATAAGTTGTCAGTGTCTGTATGTTGCTTAAATTCTCCCAAACAGTGGGCGCTAAGGATCAGGGCACGGCAGACCATTGCAGCCATTGATCTCGAGCAGAAAAATAAAAATGCTTACAGCACCTGGTATTCCCAGGCGGTCTCCCATCCAAGTACTAACCAGGCCCGACCCTGCTTAGCTTCCGAGATCAGACGAGACCGGGCGTGATCAGGGTGGTATGGCCGTACGCAAATGTTACCGGGTCCATACTACGTTTTATTCAGCAGGAGCACAAAAGGACTGAGAGCGCTGCCGTGGCCAGAGACGGGACTTGTACAGAAACAATGATTAGATCCATAATGAAGGAAAGCAATGCATAAAGACTTTATTCCATACTCAAAGTACCATATCAAAACGCAATGCAGTACACTGCGTGTGCGGTTGAGTGATCTTTTGAAGAAATGTAGCGTTGCAACACCAGGGATAGACTGCAATGTATCTCTGTCGTTGCAGCCCTCTGATGCTCCCTGCTGCCGGCGTCACAACAGTGTCTGCATTTTTCACAAATAGAGTTTGGAGAGACGTTGTCAGTGTCTGTATGTTGCTTAAATTCTCCCAAACAGTGGGCGCTAAAGATCAGGGCACGGCAGACCATTGCAGCCATTGATCTCGAGCAGAAAAAAAAAAAGCTTACAGCACCTGGTATTCCCAGGCGGTCTCCCATCCAAGTACTAACCAGGCCCGACCCTGCTTAGCTTCCGAGATCAGACGAGATCGGGCGTGACTTTTTTTTTTTTTCTTTTATTATCAGCATTAGTCCAATTTTATATACAAAACATTCATATTAATTGCACAGAGAAAAATAAACAGCTGAGGAAGCCTTTCTTCACTGCAAATAAACCAACGACAACAAAATGCAATTCAAAAATTGAACATAAGTTTCCCGTCATTCATCACAGAAATGAACTTGCATCCATTAATAAAGGTTTGAAATTCCATCTTTTCGCATTTATATATCCAGAAGATATCTTTCTTCAACTCAGCTTCAAAATAAGGCCATACATCTCTGTGTTTTCCCTCAAAATGTGCTAGGTTTCTTCTCAGCCATATAGCGTATCTTGCATGACTTACAACGTAATTTAACATATTCACGTTAACTCCTTCTTTCTTTTCCCACACCCCAAATAGAAATATCTTTTTCCACTCCATTCCCTCAATATACTCCCTCCCCCAGTGCTCATGCAAGAATCTTTTCAATTTTAAAAAAAACATCTTCAACTTGTCACACTCATTATACAGGTGCATTAATGTCTCTGGATCAATTGCACATACATCACATTCCCTCTTTACATTTCTATTTATTTGGTGTATCACCACATTTGTGAACATCCTATTATGTCTAAATTTAAAATCATGATTCTGGCATTCTAAACTATTGTTCTTTACAATCCAATTTTTCCATATTTCCTTTCCCTTCATACCTGGAAACACCTTTTCCCAAACCTTTTCGGAAGCAGGTTCTTTAAGCTCTTCCTTAATCAGCATGTTGTAACAGTCCTTTACTTTTAGATTGCGTAGTACTATTTTTTTCCCATTCTTTTCTGTATATAACTCTGGAAACGTTATTTTTCTGTCTGTTACCACGTTATTTTCTATTTGTCTGACCCATTCCGTCGGTATGCTTTCTTTTATTTTATCATACGTATTGACAATACTACTTTCACTCGTGTCTTCACCGTACTCCTGTACTGTATCTATAATCGCCTGGTCTCTAAGGAATCCAGGTATGAATTCGTATATGTAATCCTTAATTTGCCTTAATCCTGCATAGAAGAATTTTTTCTCCCATAGCATGTTATTGTTCTTTGTTATTATTGGATTACACCATACCGGTTGATTTATTATTTGACTAAGTTTGTTACATTCATACTTAATGTTGACTCTGTATTTGCCCCATGCTTCAAACACTTCTTTATAGAATGGAGGTACTTTTTCATACATAGTATTTTTCATTATCATAATTAATCCATTTTCTTCACACCTTCCGTTTTTATGCAAATATTCCTTGAAAACATTTTTCCATCCGTAATCCACCCTGTCATGCATATACTTTTTGACAGTCTTGATTCTTATTGCTTTTTTCTTTATATTTAAATCCACCAGTTTCAGTCCTCCTTCTTCATATTTCCCTATCAGGGTTTTATGTGCTATTCTAGCTGGTTTCCCCTCCCATATGTAGTTATTAATTATACTGTTTAGTTCTTTGTGCACCCACTCTGGCATGTCTATCACGGTCATTGCATATACAACCTTGGATAATATCAGAGCATTTATCACCACAACCTTCCCCTTCAATTTCAATCTCCTTGGCCTCCACGCATTTAATGTGTTTTTCACTTTGTTTATAACCCCGTTCCACGTCTCGTCTCTAGCCTCCTTTTCTTTCACTCCAATATGTATCCCCAATATTTTTATATAATCATTTGCAATTCTAAAAGGCATGCTACAACCAATCTGGTTTACATTCCCAACGTACATTATTTCAGTTTTATCTATATTTACCTTAGCCCCTGATGCTTTTCCATATATTTCTATTTTTTCCATTATCCTTTTCACGCCATTCATATTTTTCACCGTACATGTGGTATCATCAGCATATTGTTGAATTTTGCTTTCTCCCCCATTTGGCAATTGGATCCCCTCAATTTCTTTATCCTTTTTTATCATTTCAGCCAGACTTTCCGCAGTTAAGCTGTATAATACAGCAGATAGTGGACACTCTTGCCTTACAGATCTCTCAAGCGGAAAAGGATCCGTTATAGCGCCATTTACTTTAACGCTGCTTGTTGCATTCCTATATAACAGTTTTATCCAATTTATCATTCTCTCTCCGAACCCAAACTTCTCCAATGTGCAAAAAAGGAAACTGTGCTCAACCCTGTCAAAGGCTTTATTCAAGTCCACACTTAAAATAATTCCCCCGGCTTTGCCCATGTACTCTACCGTGTCCCTTATTGTGCTAATGATGTCTGATATGTCCCTCCCTGGTATCCCGTACGCCTGTGTTGATGATATGACTGTTGGTGCCGCCGTTTTTATTCTGTTTGCTAATACCTTTGCTAAAATTTTGTAATCTGTGTTTAGTAAGCTTAGTGGTCTGTAGTTCTCTAGTTTTCTTCTGCCTCCCTTGTTTTTATATAGTACCGTTATTAATCCTGTTGCAAGTGACTCTGGTATCTCCTGTTCCTTTTCCATCTCTGCATAGATCCTATTTAATATAGGGATCAGAATTTCTATAAACGTTTTGTAAAACTCACTCGTAAGGCCATCTGTCCCTGGACTTTTATTGGTTTTTAAGGACATTATTGCTTCTTTTATTTCTATGTCTTTTATATTATCATCACACATACATTTCTCGTCTTCTGTGATTGTTTTGTTAATATCACTTAATACTAGGTCTATATCTTCCTTATTTGTATTCCCTTTTTTGAATAGATTTTTATAAAATGTCCCAACCGTATCAATAATGTCTACAAAATCATTTATTGTCTCTCCATCTTCATTTTCCAACTCTTCGATATATACCCTTTCTTGTTTTCTTTTTTCCAGTCCCAAAAAATAACCTGTGCATTTCTCTCCCCTCATTGCATATTTTGCCTTACTCCTTGTTATTGCCCCCTCACATTGATTCCGCTCATAAGAGTCCAATTTCGATTTTACCTTTAAATATTCCTCTATACTATGATTTGGATCCTTATCCACTCTCTCAGCCTCTTCTGCCAGCGCATCCGTCAAGCCTTTTACTTTTTCTCTTTCTTTAAAGTTCCGTAACTTCGCATATCGAATGCTTATTGTTTTTATCTTTTGCTTTAGTCTTTCCCACCATGATCCCTTATTTCTGCACACTTCCATGTTATTTTTTTCTTGTTCTATACAGGCCACTACTTTGTTTCTATACCTCTCTTCCGCAAGCAGACTGCTGTTGAGGCACCATACTCCTCCTCCCCTTCTTTCCAACCCACTACCAACCTCTAACGACAGAATGGCATGGTCACTAAACGATGTGAAGTTATACTTCATTTTTTTTAGATATTTTACAATGCTCTGTTTTGCAACACAGAGATCAATTCGACTCTGCTTTAATTCCCCCATTACCATTTGTCTCCTCGAGTATTCCCGCTTGTTTGGGTTTTCATTCCTCCATATATCAATTAACTGTCTTTCCTCCATCATTTTTAGAAAAACCTTTCTTGACGTGTCGCTCTTAAATTCTTTCCCTCTCGCTAAATCCAGCCTTGTACTTTTTAAATTAAAATCTCCCACTATAATACAGTTTCCCACACACCATTTCCCCAAACCCAAGAAAAACACCTTCCTATCCGTTTCTATATTTGGCGCATATACATTAATCAGTCGATACACTATATTTTTGTATTTGAATTCTATTATTATTATTCTTCCCGTTTTATCGCTGTAGAGTTCTTTTATGTTCTGTACAATATCATTTTTTATCAAAATTGCTACACCACAAGATCTCTCTGTACCATTATTTACATATACCGTGTCTTTCCATTTTATTTTTATATCCTTCATGATATTGTCTGTCCAGTTGGTTTCTTGCAGACATAATATATCATTATTCTTACATTTGACTAATAGTTTTTCCAATTTGCTTTGATTTCGTAAACCATTTGTGTTAAATGAGATTAAGCTAAACATTAGACATAAGGTGATTATTGTTTCATTTCTAACCTTCATTTTTTTTCGTACCTTTCTTTTTTGCTGCTACCATTCTTTCCTTCTTGGCTTTCCTTTTCTTCACCAGCTCTGCCTTTCTGTCCTTTCCGTCCATGGGTTCGTCAGTCTCGGACACCGACCCAACGTCCATTTCCTCCATCCAGCTCTTCCTTATTTGGTCCCGCTCCTCCTCTGGGGTTTCCTCGATCTCCCCCTCCGACAACATGCCTTCCGCGTTGTCCTCTCCAACTCCTCTCTGACTTCCTCTACCAACCAGGGTGCGTTCATGGGCAATTTTCGACACCAGGTCCCCAGAGGTACCTTCACCTACTCCTAGCCCACTCGCTCCCCCGGTTGGTGGATCCTCTGGCTGGACGACGTCGTCCAGAGTGCTGCAGAGTGGCTCCATTTCTGCTGCTGCCGGCGCCACCGCCGCCGTATCCGCTTCCACCACCGCTGCTGACACCTCCGCAGCCTCCTCCGCCAGCACCACTGCTGCCGCCGTCGCTTCACCGTCGCGCTGCCCTTCCTGGTTCTCATTTGCTCGGTCTCCTCCTCTCCCGTTACGCGTCGGGCAGTCCCGCGCGTAGTGCCCCTGCATCTGGCATTTGTGACACGTGAAATGTGGGCAGTCCCTCAAGATGTGTCCTGGTTGTATGCACATCCGGCATACTCTGACTTGTCGGTCATGAATTACTCTGAAGAATTCTGTGCCTTCCAGTGTATCAAATTTCGTTGAGTACGGCAGTGATTTCACCGTCTCTGTGAATTGTACTTTCAGAAATCTTGTCCCGTCTGCTATGTCCGTCCCAGGCCACATCCTTCTCTTTATCGGGGAGACAGCTTTCACTCCCCACTCGTACAGTTTCGCCAGGATCACCTCATCAGGCACATATGTCGGAAGGTTTAAAAAGGAGACAACCAGCTCATTGTTTGCCATCTCCTTGACAAACACTAAACTGTCTTTTATTTTTAACCCATCACACAATTTCTCCTTTCCATCTTCATTCTCCATCGTTATTTCATATTTTTTCGGTGCTTTAAATCGGCAGCCGACTACCACCCCACATATCTTCTTGATTTCTTTCAGTAATTCCATCATTGACACGTCTTCTTCCCCAACAATCTCCACAGCAACTGTCAGCCTCTTCTCAAAAGTTTGTGTCTTACTTTTGTCCGAAGCATTCCTGCCATTGTCCGTGATCCTTCTCGTAACCGTTTCCCTTCCAATGTCGGCATTCGTTGTCGGTTGCTGCGTCTTGCTGCTGTCCATGATCCTGCTCGTAGTCGTGGTCTTTCCATGGTCTGTGTTCTTGGGCGATATCTGCTCCATGCCTTTGTCCATATTCTGTGTCGTTGTGTGTACCGGTCCGCTTTCAGTTGCCGTGTGATCCGTCCTACTCCTCTCTACTCGCTCTCTCCTATCCATTTCGTCGCTCATTCAACACACACACAAACAAAAAGGACGTTCCCCCGAACAGCAAGCTGCTGGGGGAGTAAAGCTAAAACAAAAAGTAAACTAAACTCACTCACTGTCAATCTAACACAAATAAAATAAATTTCACCTTCTCTCTCCACTTGCTCTCTCTGCTCATTCACTATCTGGCTTCGCACCTGAACGGTATCAAACGTGATCAGGGTGGTATGGCCGTAAGCGAGTATAGCCGCATCCAAAGTAGCTTTTAAACAGCAGGAGCACATAAGGACTGAGAGCGCTGCCGTGACCATAGACCAGACTTGTACAGAAACAATTATTAGATCAATAATGAAGGAAAGCAATGAATGAATACTTTATTCCGGACTCAAAGTACCATACCAAAACGCAATGCAATACACCGAGTTGGCGTGTGTGCTCGTTTGCGTGAACCTTTGAAGAAACATAGCGTTTCAAACGCTGCGATGGACTGCAGCAGGTCAAGCGAAGCAGTCATTCATAGCTCTTATTTCTTTACAACAACATGATCAGGGGAGAGCGCGAACGCAGTCCCCCACTACCAGAAATTATGCAATCGAGATTCCCACATTTGGGGAATTCGCACGGGTCAGCAACAGCCGCAGTGCAATGGCCGAGCATCACCATGGGTGAACCACCTTCTTGATCATGGTATCTCCCTTGCCAGGTAAGTATGATTAGTACTCGTTCAGATGGGCTGAACGCTGCCCACGCGTGTTCCCTTGGAGAACGGTTGCAAAGAATTCGGAGATGTCTAGACTTTAAAGTCCGTGTTGCAGGGTTTATTTTCCAACAAGTGTGTGCAATTTGCTTGTTCTTAATACAGATTTAAACTGTTATCCATTTTATTTCATGTTGTTAGGTATCACAAAACGGAATGTAATACGACAAAGTAGGTACTATTTTAGCGGTTTGCAATTGATTCTCTTTTCCCCCAGGATAATTAAATATGTTCTATTATTTGCCATGCGGAGCCAGCCAGTCCTGTGCACGTATGCAAATTAGCCATGTGCACCTAACAGAAGAATGACGTAATGTTGAGAACGAGTCATACTAAAAAGGGAGAGCAATCGACAGCTAAACCAGACTGTATCAATCACACACTTTGGGTCCATTCTAACTTATGATAAGAGGCTAGTCTTTAAATCTTTGCAGTGACTGAATGTTTATGATAAAACGGATTGTTTTGCATTCGATGAGTGTGTGCGACTGTGCGTTTGTCATTTCCGGCTTCGGCATACCGCATGGTAATGAAGGCCTCGTGGTGAGTTGCTTTCTTAGTGAAGCAGCCTCGCCTTGGAGTTGGATGAGTTGGAGTGATATAAGTTGTCAGTGTCTGTATGTTGCTTAAATTCTCCCAAACAGTGGGCGCTAAGGATCAGGGCACGGCAGACCATTGCAGCCATTGATCTCGAGCAGAAAAATAAAAATGCTTACAGCACCTGGTATTCCCAGGCGGTCTCCCATCCAAGTACTAACCAGGCCCGACCCTGCTTAGCTTCCGAGATCAGACGAGACCGGGCGTGATCAGGGTGGTATGGCCGTACGCAAATGTTACCGGGTCCATACTACGTTTTATTCAGCAGGAGCACAAAAGGACTGAGAGCGCTGCCGTGGCCAGAGACGGGACTTGTACAGAAACAATGATTAGATCCATAATGAAGGAAAGCAATGCATAAAGACTTTATTCCATACTCAAAGTACCATATCAAAACGCAATGCAGTACACTGCGTGTGCGGTTGAGTGATCTTTTGAAGAAATGTAGCGTTGCAACACCAGGGATAGACTGCAATGTATCTCTGTCGTTGCAGCCCTCTGATGCTCCCTGCTGCCGGCGTCACAACAGTGTCTGCATTTTTCACAAATAGAGTTTGGAGAGACGTTGTCAGTGTCTGTATGTTGCTTAAATTCTCCCAAACAGTGGGCGCTAAAGATCAGGGCACGGCAGACCATTGCAGCCATTGATCTCGAGCAGAAAAAAAAAAAGCTTACAGCACCTGGTATTCCCAGGCGGTCTCCCATCCAAGTACTAACCAGGCCCGACCCTGCTTAGCTTCCGAGATCAGAGGAGATCGGGCGTGACTTTTTTTTTTTTTCTTTTATTATCAGCATTAGTCCAATTTTATATACAAAACATTCATATTAATTGCACAGAGAAAAATAAACAGCTGAGGAAGCCTTTCTTCACTGCAAATAAACCAACGACAACAAAATGCAATTCAAAAATTGAACATAAGTTTCCCGTCATTCATCACAGAAATGAACTTGCATCCATTAATAAAGGTTTGAAATTCCATCTTTTCGCATTTATATATCCAGAAGATATCTTTCTTCAACTCAGCTTCAAAATAAGGCCATACATCTCTGTGTTTTCCCTCAAAATGTGCTAGGTTTCTTCTCAGCCATATAGCGTATCTTGCATGACTTACAACGTAATTTAACATATTCACGTTAACTCCTTCTTTCTTTTCCCACACCCCAAATAGAAATATCTTTTTCCACTCCATTCCCTCAATATACTCCCTCCCCCAGTGCTCATGCAAGAATCTTTTCAATTTCAAAAAAAACATCTTCAACTTGTCACACTCATTATACAGGTGCATTAATGTCTCTGGATCAATTGCACATACATCACATTCCCTCTTTACATTTCTATTTATTTGGTGTATCACCACATTTGTGAACATCCTATTATGTCTAAATTTAAAATCATGATTCTGGCATTCTAAACTATTGTTCTTTACAATCCAATTTTTCCATATTTCCTTTCCCTTCATACCTGGAAACACCTTTTCCCAAACCTTTTCGGAAGCAGGTTCTTTAAGCTCTTCCTTAATCAGCATGTTGTAACAGTCCTTTACTTTTAGATTGCGTAGTACTATTTTTTTCCCATTCTTTTCTGTATATAACTCTGGAAACGTTATTTTTCTGTCTGTTACCACGTTATTTTCTATTTGTCTGACCCATTCCGTCGGTATGCTTTCTTTTATTTTATCATACGTATTGACAATACTACTTTCACTCGTGTCTTCACCGTACTCCTGTACTGTATCTATAATCGCCTGGTCTCTAAGGAATCCAGGTATGAATTCGTATATGTAATCCTTAATTTGCCTTAATCCTGCATAGAAGAATTTTTTCTCCCATAGCATGTTATTGTTCTTTGTTATTATTGGATTACACCATACCGGTTGATTTATTATTTGACTAAGTTTGTTACATTCATACTTAATGTTGACTCTGTATTTGCCCCATGCTTCAAACACTTCTTTATAGAATGGAGGTACTTTTTCATACATAGTATTTTTCATTATCATAATTAATCCATTTTCTTCACACCTTCCGTTTTTATGCAAATATTCCTTGAAAACATTTTTCCATCCGTAATCCACCCTGTCATGCATATACTTTTTGACAGTCTTGATTCTTATTGCTTTTTTCTTTATATTTAAATCCACCAGTTTCAGTCCTCCTTCTTCATATTTCCCTATCAGGGTTTTATGTGCTATTCTAGCTGGTTTCCCCTCCCATATGTAGTTATTAATTATACTGTTTAGTTCTTTGTGCACCCACTCTGGCATGTCTATCACGGTCATTGCATATACAACCTTGGATAATATCAGAGCATTTATCACCACAACCTTCCCCTTCAATTTCAATCTCCTTGGCCTCCACGCATTTAATGTGTTTTTCACTTTGTTTATAACCCCGTTCCACGTCTCGTCTCTAGCCTCCTTTTCTTTCACTCCAATATGTATCCCCAATATTTTTATATAATCATTTGCAATTCTAAAAGGCATGCTACAACCAATCTGGTTTACATTCCCAACGTACATTATTTCAGTTTTATCTATATTTACCTTAGCCCCTGATGCTTTTCCATATATTTCTATTTTTTCCATTATCCTTTTCACGCCATTCATATTTTTCACCGTACATGTGGTATCATCAGCATATTGTTGAATTTTGCTTTCTCCCCCATTTGGCAATTGGATCCCCTCAATTTCTTTATCCTTTTTTATCATTTCAGCCAGACTTTCCGCAGTTAAGCTGTATAATACAGCAGATAGTGGACACCCTTGCCTTACAGATCTCTCAAGCGGAAAAGGATCCGTTATAGCGCCATTTACTTTAACGCTGCTTGTTGCATTCCTATATAACAGTTTTATCCAATTTATCATTCTCTCTCCGAACCCAAACTTCTCCAATGTGCAAAAAAGGAAACTGTGCTCAACCCTGTCAAAGGCTTTATTCAAGTCCACACTTAAAATAATTCCCCCGGCTTTGCCCATGTACTCTACCGTGTCCCTTATTGTGCTAATGATGTCTGATATGTCCCTCCCTGGTATCCCGTACGCCTGTGTTGATGATATGACTGTTGGTGCCGCCGTTTTTATTCTGTTTGCTAATACCTTTGCTAAAATTTTGTAATCTGTGTTTAGTAAGCTTAGTGGTCTGTAGTTCTCTAGTTTTCTTCTGCCTCCCTTGTTTTTATATAGTACCGTTATTAATCCTGTTGCAAGTGACTCTGGTATCTCCTGTTCCTTTTCCATCTCTGCATAGACCCTATTTAATATAGGGATCAGAATTTCTATAAACGTTTTGTAAAACTCACTCGTAAGGCCATCTGTCCCTGGACTTTTATTGGTTTTTAAGGACATTATTGCTTCTTTTATTTCTATGTCTTTTATATTATCATCACACATACATTTCTCGTCTTCTGTGATTGTTTTGTTAATATCACTTAATACTAGGTCTATATCTTCCTTATTTGTATTCCCTTTTTTGAATAGATTTTTATAAAATGTCCCAACCGTATCAATAATGTCTACAAAATCATTTATTGTCTCTCCATCTTCATTTTCCAACTCTTCGATATATACCCTTTCTTGTTTTCTTTTTTCCAGTCCCAAAAAATAACCTGTGCATTTCTCTCCCCTCATTGCATATTTTGCCTTACTCCTTGTTATTGCCCCCTCACATTGATTCCGCTCATAAGAGTCCAATTTCGATTTTATCTTTAAATATTTCTCTATACTATGATTTGGATCCTTATCCACTCTCTCAGCCTCTTCTGCCAGCGCATCCGTCAAGCCTTTTACTTTTTCTCTTTCTTTAAAGTTCCGGAACTTCGCATATCGAATGCTTATTGTTTTTATCTTTTGCTTTAGTCTTTCCCACCATGATCCCTTATTTCTGCACACTTCCATGTTATTTTTTTCTTGTTCTATACAGGCCACTACTTTGTTTCTATACCTCTCTTCCGCAAGCAGACTGCTGTTGAGGCACCATACTCCTCCTCCCCTTCTTTCCAACCCACTACCAACCTCTAACGACAGAATGGCATGGTCACTAAACGATGTGAAGTTATACTTCATTTTTTTTAGATATTTTACAATGCTCTGTTTTGCAACACAGAGATCAATTCGACTCTGCTTTAATTCCCCCATTACCATTTGTCTCCTCGAGTATTCCCGCTTGTTTGGGTTTTCATTCCTCCATATATCAATTAACTGTCTGTCCTCCATCATTTTTAGAAAAACCTTTCTTGACGTGTCGCTCTTAAATTCTTTCCCTCTCGCTAAATCCAGCCTTGTACTTTTTAAATTAAAATCTCCCACTATAATACAGTTTCCCACACACCATTTCCCCAAACCCAAGAAAAACACCTTCCTATCCGTTTCTATATTTGGCGCATATACATTAATCAGTCGATACACTATATTTTTGTATTTGAATTCTATTATTATTATTCTTCCCGTTTTATCGCTGTAGAGTTCTTTTATGTTTTGTACAATATCATTTTTTATCAAAATTGCTACACCACAAGATCTCTCTGTACCATTATTTACATATACCGTGTCTTTCCATTTTATTTTTATATCCTTCATGATATTGTCTGTCCAGTTGGTTTCTTGCAGACATAATATATCATTATTCTTACATTTGACTAATAGTTTTTCCAATTTGCTTTGATTTCGTAAACCATTTGTGTTAAATGAGATTAAGCTAAACATTAGACATAAGGTGATTATTGTTTCATTTCTAACCTTCATTTTTTTTCGTACCTTTCTTTTTTGCTGCTACCATTCTTTCCTTCTTGGCTTTCCTTTTCTTCACCAGCTCTGCCTTTCTGTCCTTTCCGTCCATGGGTTCGTCAGTCTCGGACACCGACCCAACGTCCATTTCCTCCATCCAGCTCTTCCTTATTTGGTCCCGCTCCTCCTCTGGGGTTTCCTCGATCTCCCCCTCCGACAACATGCCTTCCGCGTTGTCCTCTCCAACTCCTCTCTGACTTCCTCTACCAACCAGGGTGCGTTCATGGGCAACTTTCGACACCAGGTCCCCAGGGGTACCTTCACCTACTAATAGCCCAATCGCTCCCCCGGTTGGTGGATCCTCTGGCTGGACGACGTCGTCCAGAGTGCTGCAGAGTGGCTCCATTTCTGCTGCTGCCGGCGCCACCGCCGCCGTATCCGCTTCCACCACCGCTGCTGACACCTCCGCAGCCTCCTCCGCCAGCACCACTGCTGCCGCCGTCGCTTCACCGTCCCGCTGCCCTTCCTGGTTCTCATTTGCTCGGTCTCCTCCTCTCCCGTTACGCGTCGGGCAGTCCCGCGCGTAGTGCCCCTGCATCTGGCATCTGTGACACGTGAAATGTGGGCAGTCCCTCAAGATGTGTCCTGGTTGTATGCACATCCGACATACTCTGACTTGTCGGTCATGAATTACTCTGAAGAATTCTGTGCCTTCCAATGTGTCAAATTTCGTTGAGTACGGCAGTGATTTCACCGTCTCTGTGAATTGTACTTTCAGAAATCTTGTCCCGTCTGCTATGTCCGTCCCAGGCCACATCCTTCTCTTTATCGGGGAGGCAGCTTTCACTCCCCACTCGTGCAGTTTCGCAAGGATCACCTCATCAGGCACATATGTCGGAAGGTTTAAAAAGGAGACAACCAGCTCATTGTTTGCCATCTCCTTGACAAACACTAAACTGTCTTTTATTTTTAACCCATCACACAATTTCTCCTTTCCATCTTCATTCTCCATCGTTATTTCATATTTTTTCGGTGCTTTAAATCGGCAGCCGACTACCACCCCACATATCTTCTTGATTTTTTTCAGTAATTCCATCATTGACACGTCTTCTTCCCCAACAATCTCCACAGCAACGGTCAGCCTCTTCTCAAAAGTTTGTGTCTTACTTATGTCCGAAGCATTCCTGCCATTGTCCGTGATCCTTCTCGAAACCGTTTCCCTTCCAATGTCGGCATTCGTTGTCGGTTGCTGCGTCTTGCTGCTGTCCATGATCCTGCTCGTAGTCGTGGTCTTTCCATGGTCTGTGTTCTTGGGCGATATCTGCTCCATGCCTTTGTCCATATTCTGTGTCGTTGTGTGTACCGGTCCGCTTTCAGTTGCCGTGTGATCCGTCCTACTCCTCTCTACTCGCTCTCTCCTATCCATTTCGTCGCTCATTCAACACACACACAAACAAAAAGGACGTTCCCCCGAACAGCAAGCTGCTGGGGGAGTAAAGCTAAAACAAAAAGTAAACTAAACTCACTCACTGTCAATCTAACACAAATAAAATAAATTTCACCTTCTCTCTCCACTTGCTCTCTCTGCTCATTCACTATCTGGCTTCGCACCTGAACGGTATCAAACGTGATCAGGGTGGTATGGCCGTACGCAAATGTTACCGGGTCCATACTACCTTTTATTCAGCAGGAGCACAAAAGGACTGAGAGCGCTGCCGTGGCCAGAGACGGGACTTGTACAGAAACAATGATTAGATCCATAATGAAGGAAAGCAATGCATAAAGACTTTATTCCATACTCAAAGTACAATATCAAAGCGCAATGCAATACACTGCGTGTGCGGTTGAGTGATCTTTTGAAGAAATGTAGCGTTGCAACACCAGGGATAGACTGCAATGTATCTCTGTCGTTGCAGCCCTCTGATGCTCCCTGCTGCCGGCGTCACAACAGTGTCTGCATGTTTCACAAATAGAGTTTGGAGAGACGTTGTCAGTGTCTGTATGTTGCTTAAATTCTCCCAAACAGTGGGCGCTAAAGATCAGGGCACGGCAGACCATTGCAGCCATTGATCTCGAGCAGAAAAATAAATATGCTTACAGCACCTGGTATTCCCAGGCGGTCACCCATCCAAGTACTAACCAGGCCCGACCCTGCTTAGCTTCCGAGATCAGACGAGATCGGGCGTGATCAGGGTGGTATGGCCGTTCGCAAATGTTACCGGGTCCATACTACGTTTTATTCAGCAGGAGCACAAAAGGACTGAGAGCGCTGCCGTGGCCAGAGACGGGACTTGTACAGAAACAATGATTAGATCCATAATGAAGGAAAGCAATGCATAAAGACTTTATTCCATACTCAAAGTACCATATCAAAACGCAATGCAGTTCACTGCGTGTGCGGTTGAGTGATCTTTTGAAGAAATGTAGCGTTGCAACACCAGGGATAGACTGCAATGTATCTCTGTCGTTGCAGCCCTCTGATGCTCCCTGCTGCCGGCGTCACAACAGTGTCTGCATTTTTCACAAATAGAGTTTGGAGAGACGTTGTCAGTGTCTGTATGTTGCTTAAATTCTCCCAAACAGTGGGCGCTAAAGATCAGGGCACGGTAGACCATTGCAGCCATTGATCTCGAGCAGAAAAATAAATATCCTTACAGCACCTGGTATTCCCAGGCGGTCACCCATCCAAGTACTAACCAGGCCCGACCCTGCTTAGCTTCCGAGATCAGACGAGATCGGGCGTGATCAGGGTGGTATGGCCGTACGCAAATGTTACCGGGTCCATACTACCTTTTATTCAGCAGGAGCACAAAAGGACTGAGAGCGCTGCCGTGGCCAGAGACGGGACTTGTACAGAAACAATGATTAGATCCATAATGAAGGAAAGCAATGCATAAAGACTTTATTCCATACTCAAAGTACCATATCAAAACGCAATGCAATACACCGAGTTGGCGTGTGTGCTCGTTGGCGTGAACCTTTGAAGAAACATAGCGTTTCAAACGCTGCGATGGACTGCAGCAGGTCAAGCGAAGCAGTCATTCATAGCTCTTATTTCTTTACAACAACATGATCAGGGGAGAGCGCGAACGCAGTCCCCCACTACCAGAAATTATGCAATCGAGATTCCCACATTTGGGGAATTCGCACGGGTCAGCAACAGCCGCAGTGCAATGGCCGAGCCTCACCATGGGTGAACCACCTTCTTGATCATGGTATCTCCCTTGCCAGGTAAGTATGATTAGTACTCGTTCAGATGGGCTGAACGATGCCCACGCGTGTTCCCTTGGAGAACGGTTGCAAAGAATTCGGAGATGTCTAGACTTTAAAGTCCGTGTTGCAGGGTTTATTTTCCAACAAGTGTGTGCAATTTGCTTGTTCTTAATATAGATTTAAACTGTTATCCATTTTATTTCATGTTGTTAGGTATCACAAAACGGAATGTAATACGACAAAGTAGGTACTATTTTAGCGGTTTGCAATTGATTCTCTTTTCCCCCAGGATAATTAAATATGTTCTATTATTTGCCATGCGGAGCCAGCCAGTCCTGTGCACGTATGCAAATTAGCCATATGCACCTAACAGAAGAATGACGTAATGTTGAGAACGAGTCATACTAAAAAGGGAGAGCAATCGACAGCTAAACCAGACTGTATCAATCACACACTTTGGGTCCATTCTAACTTATGATAAGAGGCTAGTCTTTAAATCTTTGCAGTGACTGAATGTTTATGATAAAACGGATTGTTTTGCATTCGATGAGTGTGTGCGACTGTGCGTTTGTCATTTCCGGCTTCGGCATACCGCATGGTAATGAAGGCCTCGTGGTGAGTTGCTTTCTTAGTGAAGCAGCCTCGCCTTGGAGTTGGACGAGTTGGAGTGATATAAGTTGTCAGTGTCTGTATGTTGCTTAAATTCTCCCAAACAGTGGGCGCTAAAGATCAGGGCACGGCAGACCATTGCAGCCATTGATCTCGAGCAGAAAAATAAATATGCTTACAGCACCTGGTATTCCCAGGCGGTCACCCATCCAAGTGCTAACCAGGCCCGACCCTGCTTAGCTTCCGAGATCAGACGAGATCGGGCGTGATCAGGGTGGTATAGCCGTACGCAAATATTACCGGGTCCATACTACCTTTTATTCAGCAGGAGCACAAAAGGACTGAGAGCGCTGCCTTGGCCAGAGACGGGACTTGTACAGAAACAATGATAAGATCCATAATGAAGGAAAGCAATGCATAAAGACTTTATTCCATACTCAAAGTACCATATCAAAACGCAATGCAATACACTGCGTGTGCGGTTGAGTGATCTTTTGAAGAAATGTTGCGTTGCAGCACCAGGGATAGACTGCAATGTATCTCTGTCGTTGCAGCCCTCTGATGCTCCCTGCTGCCGGCGTCACAACAGTGTCTGCATGTTTCACAAATAGAGTTTGGAGAGACGTTGTCAGTGTCTGTATGTTGCTTAAATTCTCCCAAACAGTGGGCGCTAAGGATCAGGGCACGGCAGACCATTGCAGCCATTGATCTCGAGCAGAAAAATAAAAATGCTTACAGCACCTGGTATTCCCAGGCGGTCACCCATCCAAGTACAAACCAGGCCCGACCCTGCTTAGCTTCCGAGATCAGACGAGATCGGGCGTGATCAGGGTGGTATGGCCGTACGCAAATGTTACCGGGTCCATACTACGTTTTATTCAGCAGGAGCACAAAAGGACTGAGAGCGCTGCCGTGGCCAGAGACGGGACTTGTACAGAAACAATGATTAGATCCATAATGAAGGAAAGCAATGCATAAAGACTTTATTCCATACTCAAAGTACCATATCAAAACGCAATGCAATACACTGCGTGTGCGGTTGAGTGATCTTTTGAAGAAATGTAGCGTTGCAACACCAGGGATAGACTGCAATGTATCTCTGTCGTTGCAGCCCTCTGATGCTCCCTGCTGCCGGCGTCACAACAGTGTCTGCATTTTTCACAAATAGAGTTTGGAGAGACGTTGTCAGTGTCTGTATGTTGCTTAAATTCTCCCAAACAGTGGGCGCTAAAGATCAGGGCACGGCAGACCATTGCAGCCATTGATCTCGAGCAGAAAAATAAATATGCTTACAGCACCTGGTATTCCCAGGCGGTCACCCATCCAAGTACTAACCAGGCCCGACCCTGCTTAGCTTCCGAGATCAGACGAGATCGGGCGTGATCAGGGTGGTATGGCCGTTCGCAAATGTTACCGGGTCCATACTACGTTTTATTCAGCAGGAGCACAAAAGGACTGAGAGCGCTGCCGTGGCCAGAGACGGGACTTGTACAGAAACAATGATTAGATCCATAATGAAGGAAAGCAATGCATAAAGACTTTATTCCATACTCAAAGTACCATATCAAAACGCAATGCAGTTCACTGCGTGTGCGGTTGAGTGATCTTTTGAAGAAATGTAGCGTTGCAACACCAGGGATAGACTGCAATGTATCTCTGTCGTTGCAGCCCTCTGATGCTCCCTGCTGCCGGCGTCACAACAGTGTCTGCATTTTTCACAAATAGAGTTTGGAGAGACGTTGTCAGTGTCTGTATGTTGCTTAAATTCTCCCAAACAGTGGGCGCTAAAGATCAGGGCACGGCAGACCATTGCAGCCATTGATCTCGAGCAGAAAAATAAATATCCTTACAGCACCTGGTATTCCCAGGCGGTCACCCATCCAAGTACTAACCAGGCCCGACCCTGCTTAGCTTCCGAGATCAGACGAGATCGGGCGTGATCAGGGTGGTATGGCCGTACGCAAATGTTACCGGGTCCATACTACCTTTTATTCAGCAGGAGCACAAAAGGACTGAGAGCGCTGCCGTGGCCAGAGACGGGACTTGTACAGAAACAATGATTAGATCCATAATGAAGGAAAGCAATGCATAAAGACTTTATTCCATACTCAAAGTACCATATCAAAACGCAATGCAATACACCGAGTTGGCGTGTGTGCTCGTTGGCGTGAACCTTTGAAGAAACATAGCGTTTCAAACGCTGCGATGGACTGCAGCAGGTCAAGCGAAGCAGTCATTCATAGCTCTTATTTCTTTACAACAACATGATCAGGGGAGAGCGCGAACGCAGTCCCCCACTACCAGAAATTATGCAATCGAGATTCCCACATTTGGGGAATTCGCACGGGTCAGCAACAGCCGCAGTGCAATGGCCGAGCCTCACCATGGGTGAACCACCTTCTTGATCATGGTATCTCCCTTGCCAGGTAAGTATGATTAGTACTCGTTCAGATGGGCTGAACGATGCCCACGCGTGTTCCCTTGGAGAACGGTTGCAAAGAATTCGGAGATGTCTAGACTTTAAAGTCCGTGTTGCAGGGTTTATTTTCCAACAAGTGTGTGCAATTTGCTTGTTCTTAATATAGATTTAAACTGTTATCCATTTTATTTCATGTTGTTAGGTATCACAAAACGGAATGTAATACGACAAAGTAGGTACTATTTTAGCGGTTTGCAATTGATTCTCTTTTCCCCCAGGATAATTAAATATGTTCTATTATTTGCCATGCGGAGCCAGCCAGTCCTGTGCACGTATGCAAATTAGCCATATGCACCTAACAGAAGAATGACGTAATGTTGAGAACGAGTCATACTAAAAAGGGAGAGCAATCGACAGCTAAACCAGACTGTATCAATCACACACTTTGGGTCCATTCTAACTTATGATAAGAGGCTAGTCTTTAAATCTTTGCAGTGACTGAATGTTTATGATAAAACGGATTGTTTTGCATTCGATGAGTGTGTGCGACTGTGCGTTTGTCATTTCCGGCTTCGGCATACCGCATGGTAATGAAGGCCTCGTGGTGAGTTGCTTTCTTAGTGAAGCAGCCTCGCCTTGGAGTTGGACGAGTTGGAGTGATATAAGTTGTCAGTGTCTGTATGTTGCTTAAATTCTCCCAAACAGTGGGCGCTAAAGATCAGGGCACGGCAGACCATTGCAGCCATTGATCTCGAGCAGAAAAATAAAAATGCTTACAGCACCTGGTATTCCCAGGCGGTCACCCATCCAAGTACAAACCAGGCCCGACCCTGCTTAGCTTCCGAGATCAGACGAGATCGGGCGTGATCAGGGTGGTATGGCCGTACGCAAATGTTACCGGGTCCATACTACCTTTTATTCAGCAGGAGCACAAAAGGACTGAGAGCGCTGCCGTGGCCAGAGACGGGACTTGTACAGAAACAATGATTAGATCCATAATGAAGGAAAGCAATGCATAAAGACTTTATTCCATACTCAAAGTACCATATCAAAACGCAATGCAATACACTGCGTGTGCGGTTGAGTGATCTTTTGAAGAAATGTAGCGTTGCAACACCAGGGATAGACTGCAATGTATCTCTGTCGTTGCAGCCCTCTGATGCTCCCTGCTGCCGGCGTCACAACAGTGTCTGCATTTTTCACAAATAGAGTTTGGAGAGACGTTGTCAGTGTCTGTATGTTGCTTAAATTCTCCCAAACAGTGGGCGCTAAAGATCAGGGCACGGCAGACCATTGCAGCCATTGATCTCGAGCAGAAAAATAAATATGCTTACAGCACCTGGTATTCCCAGGCGGTCACCCATCCAAGTACTAACCAGGCCCGACCCTGCTTAGCTTCCGAGATCAGACGAGATCGGGCGTGATCAGGGTGGTATGGCCGTTCGCAAATGTTACCGGGTCCATACTACGTTTTATTCAGCAGGAGCACAAAAGGACTGAGAGCGCTGCCGTGGCCAGAGACGGGACTTGTAAAGAAACAATGATTAGATCCATAATGAAGGAAAGCAATGCATAAAGACTTTATTCCATACTCAAAGTACCATATCAAAACGCAATGCAGTTCACTGCGTGTGCGGTTGAGTGATCTTTTGAAGAAATGTAGCGTTGCAACACCAGGGATAGACTGCAATGTATCTCTGTCGTTGCAGCCCTCTGATGCTCCCTGCTGCCGGCGTCACAACAGTGTCTGCATTTTTCACAAATAGAGTTTGGAGAGACGTTGTCAGTGTCTGTATGTTGCTTAAATTCTCCCAAACAGTGGGCGCTAAAGATCAGGGCACGGCAGACCATTGCAGCCATTGATCTCGAGCAGAAAAATAAATATCCTTACAGCACCTGGTATTCCCAGGCGGTCACCCATCCAAGTACTAACCAGGCCCGACCCTGCTTAGCTTCCGAGATCAGACGAGATCGGGCGTGATCAGGGTGGTATGGCCGTACGCAAATGTTACCGGGTCCATACTACCTTTTATTCAGCAGGAGCACATAAGGACTGAGAGCGCTGCCGTGGCCAGAGACGGGACTTGTACAGAAACAATGATTAGATCCATAATGAAGGAAAGCAATGCATAAAGACTTTATTCCATACTCAAAGTACCATATCAAAACGCAATGCAATACACCGAGTTGGCGTGTGTGCTCGTTGGCGTGAACCTTTGAAGAAACATAGCGTTTCAAACGCTGCGATGGACTGCAGCAGGTCAAGCGAAGCAGTCATTCATAGCTCTTATTTCTTTACAACAACATGATCAGGGGAGAGCGCGAACGCAGTCCCCCACTACCAGAAATTATGCAATCGAGATTCCCACATTTGGGGAATTCGCACGGGTCAGCAACAGCCGCAGTGCAATGGCCGAGCCTCACCATGGGTGAACCACCTTCTTGATCATGGTATCTCCCTTGCCAGGTAAGTATGATTAGTACTCGTTCAGATGGGCTGAACGATGCCCACGCGTGTTCCCTTGGAGAACGGTTGCAAAGAATTCGGAGATGTCTAGACTTTAAAGTCCGTGTTGCAGGGTTTATTTTCCAACAAGTGTGTGCAATTTGCTTGTTCTTAATATAGATTTAAACTGTTATCCATTTTATTTCATGTTGTTAGGTATCACAAAACGGAATGTAATACGACAAAGTAGGTACTATTTTAGCGGTTTGCAATTGATTCTCTTTTCCCCCAGGATAATTAAATATGTTCTATTATTTGCCATGCGGAGCCAGCCAGTCCTGTGCACGTATGCAAATTAGCCATATGCACCTAACAGAAGAATGACGTAATGTTGAGAACGAGTCATACTAAAAAGGGAGAGCAATCGACAGCTAAACCAGACTGTATCAATCACACACTTTGGGTCCATTCTAACTTATGATAAGAGGCTAGTCTTTAAATCTTTGCAGTGACTGAATGTTTATGATAAAACGGATTGTTTTGCATTCGATGAGTGTGTGCGACTGTGCGTTTGTCATTTCCGGCTTCGGCATACCGCATGGTAATGAAGGCCTCGTGGTGAGTTGCTTTCTTAGTGAAGCAGCCTCGCCTTGGAGTTGGACGAGTTGGAGTGATATAAGTTGTCAGTGTCTGTATGTTGCTTAAATTCTCCCAAACAGTGGGCGCTAAAGATCAGGGCACGGCAGACCATTGCAGCCATTGATCTCGAGCAGAAAAATAAATATGCTTACAGCACCTGGTATTCCCAGGCGGTCACCCATCCAAGTGCTAACCAGGCCCGACCCTGCTTAGCTTCCGAGATCAGACGAGATCGGGCGTGATCAGGGTGGTATAGCCGTACGCAAATATTACCGGGTCCATACTACCTTTTATTCAGCAGGAGCACAAAAGGACTGAGAGCGCTGCCTTGGCCAGAGACGGGACTTGTACAGAAACAATGATAAGATCCATAATGAAGGAAAGCAATGCATAAAGACTTTATTCCATACTCAAAGTACCATATCAAAACGCAATGCAATACACTGCGTGTGCGGTTGAGTGATCTTTTGAAGAAATGTTGCGTTGCAGCACCAGGGATAGACTGCAATGTATCTCTGTCGTTGCAGCCCTCTGATGCTCCCTGCTGCCGGCGTCACAACAGTGTCTGCATGTTTCACAAATAGAGTTTGGAGAGACGTTGTCAGTGTCTGTATGTTGCTTAAATTCTCCCAAACAGTGGGCGCTAAGGATCAGGGCACGGCAGACCATTGCAGCCATTGATCTCGAGCAGAAAAATAAAAATGCTTACAGCACCTGGTATTCCCAGGCGGTCACCCATCCAAGTACTAACCAGGCCCGACCCTGCTTAGCTTCCGAGATCAGACGAGATCGGGCGTGATTTTTTTTTTTTTTTCTTTTATTATCAGCATTAGTCCAATTTTATATACAAAACATTCATATTAATTGCACAGAGAAAAATAAACAGCTGAGGAAGCCTTTCTTCACTGCAAATAAACCAACGACAACAAATCAATTCAAAAATTGAACATAAGTTTCCCGTCATTCATCACAGAAATGAACTTGCATCCATTAATAAAGGTTTGAAATTCCATCTTTTCGCATTTATATATCCAGAAGATATCTTTCTTCAACTCAGCTTCAAAATAAGGCTATACATCTCTGTGTTTTCCCTCAAAATGTGCTAGGTTTCTTCTCAGCCATATAGCGTATCTTGCATGACTTACAACGTAATTTAACATATTCACGTTAACTCCTTCTTTCTTTTCCCACACCCCAAATAGAAATATCTTTTTCCACTCCATTCCCTCAATATACTCCCTCCCCCAGTGCTCATGCAAGAATCTTTTCAATTTCAAAAAAAACATCTTCAACTTGTCACACTCATAATACAGGTGCATTAATGTCTCTGGATCAATTGCACATACATCACATTCCCTCTTTACATTTCTATTTATTTGGTGTATCACCACATTTGTGAACATCCTATTATGTCTAAATTTAAAATCATGATTCTGGCATTCTATACTATTGTTCTTTACAATCCAATTTTTCCATATTTCCTTTCCCTTCATACCTGGAAACACCTTTTCCCAAACCTTTTCGGAAGCAGGTTCTTTAAGCTCTTCCTTAATCAGCATGTTGTAACAGTCCTTTACTTTTAGATTGCGTAGTACTATTTTTTTCCCATTCTTTTCTGTATATAACTCTGGAAACGTTATTTTTCTGTCTGTTACCACGTTATTTTCTATTTGTCTGACCCATTCCGTCGGTATGCTTTCTTTTATTTTATCATACGTATTGACAATACTACTTTCACTCGTGTCTTCATCGTACTCCTGTACTGTATCTATAATCGCCTGGTCTCTAAGGAATCCAGGTATGAATTCGTATATGTAATCCTTAATTTGCCTTAATCCTGCATAGAAGAATTTTTTCTCCCATAGCATGTTATTGTTCTTTGTTATTATTGGATTACACCATACCGGTTGATTTATTATTTGACTAAGTTTGTTACATTCATACTTAATGTTGACTCTGTATTTGCCCCATGCTTCAAACACTTCTTTATAGAATGGAGGTACTTTTTCATACATAGTATTTTTCATTATCATAATTAATCCATTTTCTTCACACCTTCCGTTTTTATGCAAATATTCCTTGAAAACATTTTTCCATCCGTAATCCACCCTGTCATGCATATACTTTTTGACAGTCTTGATTCTTATTGCTTTTTTCTTTATATTTAAATCCACCAGTTTCAGTCCTCCTTCTTCATATTTCCCTATCAGGGTTTTATGTGCTATTCTAGCTGGTTTCCCCTCCCATATGTAGTTATTAATTATACTGTTTAGTTCTTTGTGCACCCACTCTGGCATGTCTATCACGGTCATTGCATATACAACCTTGGATAATATCAGAGCATTTATCACCACAACCTTCCCCTTCAATTTCAATCTCCTTGGCCTCCACGCATTTAATGTGTTTTTCACTTTGTTTATAACCCCGTTCCACGTCTCGTCTCTAGCCTCCTTTTCTTTCACTCCAATATGTATCCCCAATATTTTTATATAATCATTTGCAATTCTAAAAGGCATGCTACAACCAATCTGGTTTACATTCCCAACGTACATTATTTCAGTTTTATCTATATTTACCTTAGCCCCTGATGCTTTTCCATATATTTCTATTTTTTCCATTATCCTTTTCACGCCATTCATATTTTTCACCGTACATGTGGTATCATCAGCATATTGTTGAATTTTGCTTTCTCCCCCATTTGGCAATTGGATCCCCTCAATTTCTTTATCCTTTTTTATCATTTCAGCCAGACTTTCCGCAGTTAAGCTGTATAATACAGCAGATAGTGGACACCCTTGCCTTACAGATCTCTCAAGCGGAAAAGGATCCGTTATAGCGCCATTTACTTTAACGCTGCTTGTTGCATTCCTATATAACAGTTTTATCCAATTTATCATTCTCTCTCCGAACCCAAACTTCTCCAATGTGCAAAAAAGGAAACTGTGCTCAACCCTGTCAAAGGCTTTATTCAAGTCCACACTTAAAATAATTCCCCCGGCTTTGCCCATGTACTCTACCGTGTCCCTTATTGTGCTAATGATGTCTGATATGTCCCTCCCTGGTATCCCGTACGCCTGTGTTGATGATATGACTGTTGGTGCCGCCGTTTTTATTCTGTTTGCTAATACCTTTGCTAAAATTTTGTAATCTGTGTTTAGTAAGCTTAGTGGTCTGTAGTTCTCTAGTTTTCTTCTGCCTCCCTTGTTTTTATATAGTACCGTTATTAATCCTGTTGCAAGTGACTCTGGTATCTCCTGTTCCTTTTCCATCTCTGCATAGACCCTATTTAATATAGGGATCAGAATTTCTATAAACGTTTTGTAAAACTCACTCGTAAGGCCATCTGTCCCTGGACTTTTATTGGTTTTTAAGGACATTATTGCTTCTTTTATTTCTATGTCTTTTATATTATCATCACACATACATTTCTCGTCTTCTGTGATTGTTTTGTTAATATCACTTAATACTAGGTCTATATCTTCCTTATTTGTGTTCCCTTTTTTGAATAGATTTTTATAAAATGTCCCAACCGTATCAATAATGTCTACAAAATCATTTATTGTCTCTCCATCTTCATTTTCCAACTCTTCGATATATACCCTTTCTTGTTTTCTTTTTTCCAGTCCCAAAAAATAACCTGTGCATTTCTCTCCCCTCATTGCATATTTTGCCTTACTCCTTGTTATTGCCCCCTCACATTGATTCCGCTCATAAGAGTCCAATTTTGATTTTACCTTTAAATATTTCTCTATACTATGATTTGGATCCTTATCCACTCTCTCAGCCTCTTCTGCCAGCGCATCCGTCAAGCCTTTTACTTTTTCTCTTTCTTTAAAGTTCCGGAACTTCGCATATCGAATGCTTATTGTTTTTATCTTTTGCTTTAGTCTTTCCCACCATGATCCCTTATTTCTGCACACTTCCATGTTATTTTTTTCTTGTTCTATACAGGCCACTACTTTGTTTCTATACCTCTCTTCCTCGAGCAGACTGCTGTTGAGGCACCATACTCCTCCTCCCCTTCTTTCCAACCCACTACCAACCTCTAACGACAGAATGGCATGGTCACTAAACGATGTGAAGTTATACTTCATTTTTTTTAGATATTTTACAATGCTCTGTTTTGCAACACAGAGATCAATTCGACTCTGCTTTAATTCCCCCATTACCATTTGTCTCCTCGAGTATTCCCGCTTGTTTGGGTTTTCATTCCTCCATATATCAATTAACTGTCTTTCCTCCATCATTTTTAGAAAAACCTTTCTTGACGTGTCGCTCTTAAATTCTTTCCCTCTCGCTAAATCTAGCCTTGTACTTTTTAAATTAAAATCTCCCACTATAATACAGTTTCCCACACACCATTTCCCCAAACCCAAGAAAAACACCTTCCTATCCGTTTCTATATTTGGCGCATATACATTAATCAGTCGATACACTATATTTTTGTATTTGAATTCTATTATTATTATTCTTCCCGTTTTATCGCTGTAGAGTTCTTTTATGTTTTGTACAATATCATTTTTTATCAAAATTGCTACACCACAAGATCTCTCTGTACCATTATTTACATATACCGTGTCTTTCCATTTTATTTTTATATCCTTCATGATATTGTCTGTCCAGTTGGTTTCTTGCAGACATAATATATCATTATTCTTACATTTGACTAATAGTTTTTCCAATTTGCTTTGATTTCGTAAACCATTTGTGTTAAATGAGATTAAGCTAAACATTAGACATAAGGTGATTATTGTTTCATTTCTAACCTTCATTTTTTTTCGTACCTTTCTTTTTTGCTGCTACCATTCTTTCCTTCTTGGCTTTCCTTTTCTTCACCAGCTCTGCCTTTCTGTCCTTTCCGTCCATGGGTTCGTCAGTCTCGGACACCGACCCAACGTCCATTTCCTCCATCCAGCTCTTCCTTATTTGGTCCCGCTCCTCCTCTGGGGTTTCCTCGATCTCCCCCTCCGACAACATGCCTTCCGCGTTGTCCTCTCCAACTCCTCTTGGACTTCCTCTACCAACCAGGGTGCGTTCATGGGCAATTTTCGACACCAGGTCCCCAGGGGTACCTTCACCTACTCCTAGCCCAATCGCTCCCCCGGTTGGTGGATCCTCTGGCTGGACGACGTCGTCCAGAGTGCTGCAGAGTGGCTCCATTTCTGCTGCTGCCGGCGCCACCGCCGCCGTATCCGCTTCCACCACCGCTGCTGACACCTCCGCAGCCTCCTCCGCCAGCACCACTGCTGCCGCCGTCGCTTCACCGTCCCGCTGCCCTTCCTGGTTCTCATCTGCTCGGTCTCCTCCTCTCCCGTTACGCGTCGGGCAGTCCCGCGCGTAGTGCCCCTGCATCTGGCATCTGTGACACGTGAAATGTGGGCAGTCCCTCAAGATGTGTCCTGGTTGTATGCACATCCGGCATACTCTGACTTGTCGGTCATGAATTACTCTGAAGAATTCTGTGCCTTCCAGTGTATCAAATTTCGTTGAGTACGGCAGTGATTTCACCGTCTCTGTGAATTGTACTCTCAGAAATCTTGTCCCGTCTGCTATGTCAGTCCCAGGCCACATCCTTCTCTTTATCGGGGAGACAGCTTTCACTCCCCACTCGTACAGTTTCGCCAGGATCACCTCATCAGGCACATATGTCGGAAGGTTTAAAAAGGAGACAACCAGCTCATTGTTTGCCATCTCCTTGACAAACACTAAACTGTCTTTTATTTTTAACCCATCACACAATTTCTCCTTTCCATCTTCATTCTCCATCGTTATTTCATATTTTTTCGGTGCTTTAAATCGGCAGCCGACTACCACCCCACATACCTTCTTGATTTCTTTCAGTAATTCCATCATTGACACGTCTTCTTCCCCAACAATCTCCACAGCAACTGTCAGCCTCTTCTCAAAAGTTTGTGTCTTACTTTTGTCCGAAGCATTCCTGCCATTGTCCGTGATCCTTCTCGTAACCGTTTCCCTTCCAATGTCGGCATTCGTTGTCGGTTGCTGCTTCTTGCTGCTGTCCATGATCCTGCTCGTAGTCGTGGTCTTTCCATGGTCTGTGTTCTTGGGCGATATCTGCTCCATGCCTTTGTCCATATTCTGTGTCGTTGTGTGTACCGGTCCGCTTTCAGTTGCCGTGTGATCCGTCCTACTCCTCTCTACTCGCTCTCTCCTATCCATTTCGTCGCTCATTCAACACACACACAAACAAAAAGGACGTTCCCCCGAACAGCAAGCTGCTGGGGGAGTAAAGCTAAAACAAAAAGCAAACTAAACTCACTCACTGTCAATCTAACACAGATAAGATAAATTTCACCTTCTCTCTCCACTTGCTCTCTCTGCTCATTCACTATCTGGCTTCGCACCTGAACGGTATCAAACGTGATCAGGGTGGTATGGCCGTACGCAAATGTTACCGGGTCCATACTACGTTTTATTCAGCAGGAGCACAAAAGGACTGAGAGCGCTGCCGTGGCCAGAGACGGGACTTGTACAGAAACAATGATTAGATCCATAATGAAGGAAAGCAATGCATAAAGACTTTATTCCATACTCAAAGTACCATATCAAAACGCAATGCAATACACTGCGTGTGCGGTTGAGTGATCTTTTGAAGAAATGTAGCGTTGCAACACCAGGGATAGACTGCAATGTATCTCTGTCGTTGCAGCCCTCTGATGCTCCCTGCTGCCGGCGTCACAACAGTGTCTGCATTTTTCACAAATAGAGTTTGGAGAGACGTTGTCAGTGTCTGTATGTTGCTTAAATTCTCCCAAACAGTGGGCGCTAAAGATCAGGGCACGGCAGACCATTGCAGCCATTGATCTCGAGCAGAAAAATCAATATGCTTACAGCACCTGGTATTCCCAGGCGGTCACCCATCCAAGTACTAACCAGGCCCGACCCTGCTTAGCTTCCGAGATCAGACGAGATCGGGCGTGATCAGGGTGGTATGGCCGTACGCAAATGTTACCGGGTCCATACTACCTTTTATTCAGCAGGAGCACAAAAGGACTGAGAGCGCTGCCGTGGCCAGAGACGGGACTTGTACAGAAACAATGATTAGATCCATAATGAAGGAAAGCAATGCATAAAGACTTTATTCCATACTCAAAGTACCATATCAAAACGCAATGCAATACACTGCGTGTGCGGTTGAGTGATCTTTTGAAGAAATGTAGCGTTGCAACACCAGGGATAGACTGCAATGTATCTCTGTCGTTGCAGCCCTCTGATGCTCCCTGCTGCCGGCGTCACAACAGTGTCTGCATTTTTCACAAATAGAGTTTGGAGAGACGTTGTCAGTGTCTGTATGTTGCTTAAATTCTCCCAAACAGTGGGCGCTAAAGATCAGGGCACGGCAGACCATTGCAGCCATTGATCTCGAGCAGAAAAATAAATATGCTTACAGCACCTGGTATTCCCAGGCGGTCACCCATCCAAGTACTAACCAGGCCCGACCCTGCTTAGCTTCCGAGATCAGACGAGATCGGGCGTGATCAGGGTGGTATGGCCGTACGCAAATGTTACCGGGTCCATACTACCTTTAATTCAGCAGGAGCACAAAAGGACTGAGAGCGCTGCCGTGGCCAGAGACGGGACTTGTACAGAAACAATGATTAGATCCATAATGAAGGAAAGCAATGCATAAAGACTTTATTCCATACTCAAAGTACCATATCAAAACGCAATGCAGTACACTGCGTGTGCGGTTGAGTGATCTTTTGAAGAAATGTAGCGTTGCAACACCAGGGATAGACTGCAATGTATCTCTGTCGTTGCAGCCCTCTGATGCTCCCTGCTGCCGGCGTCACAACAGTGTCTGCATTTTTCACAAATAGAGTTTGGAGAGACGTTGTCAGTGTCTGTATGTTGCTTAAATTCTCCCAAACAGTGGGCGCTAAAGATCAGGGCACGGCAGACCATTGCAGCCATTGATCTCGAGCAGAAAAAAAAAAAGCTTACAGCACCTGGTATTCCCAGGCGGTCTCCCATCCAAGTACTAACCAGGCCCGACCCTGCTTAGCTTCCGAGATCAGACGAGATCGGGCGTGTTCAGGGTGGTATGGCCGTAAGCGAGTATAGCCGCATCCAAAGTAGCTTTTAAACAGCAGGAGCACATAAGGACTGAGAGCGCTGCCGTGACCATAGACCAGACTTGTACAGAAACAATTATTAGATCAATAATGAAGGAAAGCAATGAATGAATACTTTATTCCGGACTCAAAGTACCATATCAAAACGCAATGCAATACACCGAGTTGGCGTGTGTGCTCGTTTGCGTGAACCTTTGAAGAAACATAGCGTTTCAAACGCTGCGATGGACTGCAGCAGGTCAAGCGAAGCAGTCATTCATAGCTCTTATTTCTTTACAACAACATGATCAGGGGAGAGCGCGAACGCAGTCCCCCACTACCAGAAATTATGCAATCGAGATTCCCACATTTGGGGAATTCGCACGGGTCAGCAACAGCCGCAGTGCAATGGCCGAGCCTCACCATGGGTGAACCACCTTCTTGATCATGGTATCTCCCTTGCCAGGTAAGTATGATTAGTACTCGTTCAGATGGGCTGAACGCTGCCCACGCGTGTTCCCTTGGAGAACGGTTGAAAAGAATTCGGAGATGTCTAGACTTTAAAGTCCGTGTTGCAGGGTTTATTTTCCAACAAGTGTGTGCAATTTGCTTGTTCTTAATACAGATTTAAACTGTTATCCATTTTATTTCATGTTGTTAGGTATCACAAAACGGAATGTAATACGACAAAGTAGGTACTATTTTAGCGGTTTGCAATTGATTCTCTTTTCCCCCAGGATAATTAAATATGTTCTATTATTTGCCATGCGGAGCCAGCCAGTCCTGTGCACGTATGCAAATTAGCCATGTGCACCTAACAGAAGAATGACGTAATGTTGAGAACGAGTCATACTAAAAAGGGAGAGCAATCGACAGCTAAACCAGACTGTATCAATCACACACTTTGGGTCCATTCTAACTTATGATAAGAGGCTAGTCTTTAAATCTTTGCAGTGACTGAATGTTTATGATAAAACGGATTGTTTTGCATTCGATGAGTGTGTGCGACTGTGCGTTTGTCATTTCCGGCTTCGGCATACCGCATGGTAATGAAGGCCTCGTGGTGAGTTGGTTTCTTAGTGAAGCAGCCTCGCCTTGGAGTTGGATGAGTTGGAGTGATATAAGTTGTCAGTGTCTGTATGTTGCTTAAATTCTCCCAAACAGTGGGCGCTAAGGATCAGGGCACGGCAGACCATTGCAGCCATTGATCTCGAGCAGAAAAATAAAAATGCTTACAGCACCTGGTATTCCCAGGCGGTCACCCATCCAAGTACTAACCAGGCCCGACCCTGCTTAGCTTCCGATATCAGACGAGATCGGGCGTGATCAGGGTGGTATGGCCGTTCGCAAATGTTACCGGGTCCATACTACGTTTTATTCAGCAGGAGCACAAAAGGACTGAGAGCGCTGCCGTGGCCAGAGACGGGACTTGTACAGAAACAATGATTAGATCCATAATGAAGGAAAGCAATGCATAAAGACTTTATTCCATACTCAAAGTACCATATCAAAACGCAATGCAATACACTGCGTGTGCGGTTGAGTGATCTTTTGAAGAAATGTAGCGTTGCAACACCAGGGATAGACTGCAATGTATCTCTGTCGTTGCAGCCCTCTGATGCTCCCTGCTGCCGGCGTCACAACAGTGTCTGCATGTTTCACAAATAGAGTTTGGAGAGACGTTGTCAGTGTCTGTATGTTGCTTATATTCTCCCAAACAGTGGGCGCTAAGGATCAGGGCACGGCAGACCATTGCAGCCATTGATCTCGAGCAGAAAAATAAAAATGCTTACAGCACCTGGTATTCCCAGGCGGTCACCCATCCAAGTACTAACCAGGCCCGACCCTGCTTAGCTTCCGAGATCAGACGAGATCGGGCGTGATCAGGGTGGTATGGCCGTACGCAAATGTTACCGGGTCCATACTACGTTTTATTCAGCAGGAGCACAAAAGGACTGAGAGCGCTGCCGTGGCCAGAGACGGGACTTGTACAGAAACAATGATTAGATCCATAATGAAGGAAAGCAATGCATAAAGACTTTATTCCATACTCAAAGTACCATATCAAAACGCAATGCAGTACACTGCGTGTGCGGTTGAGTGATCTTTTGAAGAAATGTAGCGTTGCAACACCAAGGATAGACTGCAATGTATCTCTGTCGTTGCAGCCCTCTGATGCTCCCTGCTGCCGGCGTCACAACAGTGTCTGCATTTTTCACAAATAGAGTTTGGAGAGACGTTGTCAGTGTCTGTATGTTGCTTAAATTCTCCCAAACAGTGGGCGCTAAAGATCAGGGCACGGCAGACCATTGCAGCCATTGATCTCGAGCAGAAAAAAAAAAAGCTTACAGCACCTGGTATTCCCAGGCGGTCTCCCATCCAAGTACTAACCAGGCCCGACCCTGCTTAGCTTCCGAGATCAGACGAGATCGGGCGTGATCAGGGTGGTATGGCCGTACGCAAATGTTACCGGGTCCATACTACCTTTTATTCAGCAGGAGCACAAAAGGACTGAGAGCGCTGCCGTGGCCAGAGACGGGACTTGTACAGAAACAATGATTAGATCCATAATGAAGGAAAGCAATGCATAAAGACTTTATTCCATACTCAAAGTACCATATCAAAACGCAATGCAATACACCGAGTTGGCGTGTGTGCTCGTTGGCGTGAACCTTTGAAGAAACATAGCGTTTCAAACGCTGCGATGGACTGCAGCAGGTCAAGCGAAGCAGTCATTCATAGCTCTTATTTCTTTACAACAACATGATCAGGGGAGAGCGCGAACGCAGTCCCCCACTACCAGAAATTATGCAATCGAGATTCCCACATTTGGGGAATTCGCACGGGTCAGCAACAGCCGCAGTGCAATGGCCGAGCCTCACCATGGGTGAACCACCTTCTTGATCATGGTATCTCCCTTGCCAGGTAAGTATGATTAGTACTCGTTCAGATGGGCTGAACGATGCCCACGCGTGTTCCCTTGGAGAACGGTTGCAAAGAATTCGGAGATGTCTAGACTTTAAAGTCCGTGTTGCAGGGTTTATTTTCCAACAAGTGTGTGCAATTTGCTTGTTCTTAATATAGATTTAAACTGTTATCCATTTTATTTCATGTTGTTAGGTATCACAAAACGGAATGTAATACGACAAAGTAGGTACTATTTTAGCGGTTTGCAATTGATTCTCTTTTCCCCCAGGATAATTAAATATGTTCTATTATTTGCCATGCGGAGCCAGCCAGTCCTGTGCACGTATGCAAATTAGCCATATGCACCTAACAGAAGAATGACGTAATGTTGAGAACGAGTCATACTAAAAAGGGAGAGCAATCGACAGCTAAACCAGACTGTATCAATCACACACTTTGGGTCCATTCTAACTTATGATAAGAGGCTAGTCTTTAAATCTTTGCAGTGACTGAATGTTTATGATAAAACGGATTGTTTTGCATTCGATGAGTGTGTGCGACTGTGCGTTTGTCATTTCCGGCTTCGGCATACCGCATGGTAATGAAGGCCTCGTGGTGAGTTGCTTTCTTAGTGAAGCAGCCTCGCCTTGGAGTTGGACGAGTTGGAGTGATATAAGTTGTCAGTGTCTGTATGTTGCTTAAATTCTCCCAAACAGTGGGCGCTAAAGATCAGGGCACGGCAGACCATTGCAGCCATTGATCTCGAGCAGAAAAATAAATATGCTTACAGCACCTGGTATTCCCAGGCGGTCACCCATCCAAGTGCTAACCAGGCCCGACCCTGCTTAGCTTCCGAGATCAGACGAGATCGGGCGTGATCAGGGTGGTATAGCCGTACGCAAATATTACCGGGTCCATACTACCTTTTATTCAGCAGGAGCACAAAAGGACTGAGAGCGCTGCCTTGGCCAGAGACGGGACTTGTACAGAAACAATGATAAGATCCATAATGAAGGAAAGCAATGCATAAAGACTTTATTCCATACTCAAAGTACCATATCAAAACGCAATGCAATACACTGCGTGTGCGGTTGAGTGATCTTTTGAAGAAATGTTGCGTTGCAGCACCAGGGATAGACTGCAATGTATCTCTGTCGTTGCAGCCCTCTGATGCTCCCTGCTGCCGGCGTCACAACAGTGTCTGCATGTTTCACAAATAGAGTTTGGAGAGACGTTGTCAGTGTCTGTATGTTGCTTAAATTCTCCCAAACAGTGGGCGCTAAGGATCAGGGCACGGCAGACCATTGCAGCCATTGATCTCGAGCAGAAAAATAAAAATGCTTACAGCACCTGGTATTCCCAGGCGGTCACCCATCCAAGTACTAACCAGGCCCGACCCTGCTTAGCTTCCGAGATCAGACGAGATCGGGCGTGATCAGGGTGGTATGGCCGTTCGCAAATGTTACCGGGTCCATACTACGTTTTATTCAGCAGGAGCACAAAAGGACTGAGAGCGCTGCCGTGGCCAGAGACGGGACTTGTACAGAAACAATGATTAGATCCATAATGAAGGAAAGCAATGCATAAAGACTTTATTCCATACTCAAAGTACCATATCAAAACGCAATGCAATACACTGCGTGTGCGGTTGAGTGATCTTTTGAAGAAATGTAGCGTTGCAACACCAGGGATAGACTGCAATGTATCTCTGTCGTTGCAGCCCTCTGATGCTCCCTGCTGCCGGCGTCACAACAGTGTCTGCATGTTTCACAAATAGAGTTTGGAGAGACGTTGTCAGTGTCTGTATGTTGCTTATATTCTCCCAAACAGTGGGCGCTAAGGATCAGGGCACGGCAGACCATTGCAGCCATTGATCTCGAGCAGAAAAATAAAAATGCTTACAGCACCTGGTATTCCCAGGCGGTCACCCATCCAAGTACTAACCAGGCCCGACCCTGCTTAGCTTCCGAGATCAGACGAGATCGGGCGTGATCAGGGTGGTATGGCCGTACGCAAATGTTACCGGGTCCATACTACGTTTTATTCAGCAGGAGCACAAAAGGACTGAGAGCGCTGCCGTGGCCAGAGACGGGACTTGTACAGAAACAATGATTAGATCCATAATGAAGGAAAGCAATGCATAAAGACTTTATTCCATACTCAAAGTACCATATCAAAACGCAATGCAGTACACTGCGTGTGCGGTTGAGTGATCTTTTGAAGAAATGTAGCGTTGCAACACCAAGGATAGACTGCAATGTATCTCTGTCGTTGCAGCCCTCTGATGCTCCCTGCTGCCGGCGTCACAACAGTGTCTGCATTTTTCACAAATAGAGTTTGGAGAGACGTTGTCAGTGTCTGTATGTTGCTTAAATTCTCCCAAACAGTGGGCGCTAAAGATCAGGGCACGGCAGACCATTGCAGCCATTGATCTCGAGCAGAAAAAAAAAAAGCTTACAGCACCTGGTATTCCCAGGCGGTCTCCCATCCAAGTACTAACCAGGCCCGACCCTGCTTAGCTTCCGAGATCAGACGAGATCGGGCGTGATCAGGGTGGTATGGCCGTACGCAAATGTTACCGGGTCCATACTACCTTTTATTCAGCAGGAGCACAAAAGGACTGAGAGCGCTGCCGTGGCCAGAGACGGGACTTGTACAGAAACAATGATTAGATCCATAATGAAGGAAAGCAATGCATAAAGACTTTATTCCATACTCAAAGTACCATATCAAAACGCAATGCAATACACTGCGTGTGCGGTTGAGTGATCTTTTGAAGAAATGTAGCGTTGCAACACCAGGGATAGACTGCAATGTATCTCTGTCGTTGCAGCCCTCTGATGCTCCCTGCTGCCGGCGTCACAACAGTGTCTGCATGTTTCACAAATAGAGTTTGGAGAGACGTTGTCAGTGTCTGTATGTTGCTTAAATTCTCCCAAACAGTGGGCGCTAAAGATCAGGGCACGGCAGACCATTGCAGCCATTGATCTCGAGCAGAAAAATAAATATGCTTACAGCACCTGGTATTCCCAGGCGGTCACCCATCCAAGTACTAACCAGGCCCGACCCTGCTTAGCTTCCGAGATCAGACGAGATCGGGCGTGATCAGGGTGGTATGGCCGTACGCAAATGTTACCGGGTCCATACTACCTTTTATTCAGCAGGAGCACAAAAGGACTGAGCGCGCTGCCGTGGCCAGAGACGGGACTTGTACAGAAACAATGATTAGATCCATAATGAAGGAAAGCAATGCATAAAGACTTTATTGCATACTCAAAGTACCATATCAAAACGCAATGCAATACACTGCGTGTGCGGTTGAGTGATCTTTTGAAGAAATGTAGCGTTGCAACACCAGGGATAGACTGCAATGTATCTCTGTCGTTGCAGCCCTCTGATGCTCCCTGCTGCCGGCGTCACAACAGTGTCTGCATTTTTCACAAATAGAGTTTGGAGAGACGTTGTCAGTGTCTGTATGTTGCTTAAATTCTCCCAAACAGTGGGCGCTAAGGATCAGGGCACGGCAGACCATTGCAGCCATTGATCTCGAGCAGAAAAATAAAAATGCTTACAGCACCTGGTATTCCCAGGCGGTCACCCATCCAAGTACTTACCAGGCCCGACCCTGCTTAGCTTCCGAGATCAGACGAGATCGGGCGTGATCAGCGTGGTATGCCCGTACGCAAATGTTATCGGGTCCATACTACCTTTTATTCAGCAGGAGCACAAAAGGACTGAGAGCGCTGCCGTGGCCAGAGACGGGACTTGTACAGAAACAATGATTCGATCCATAATGAAGGAAAGCAATGCATAAAGACTTTATTCCATACTCAAAGTACCATATGAAAACGCAATGCAATACACTGCGTGTGCGGTTGAGTGATCTTTTGAAGAAATGTAGCGTTGCAACACCAGGGATAGACTGCAATGTATCTCTGTCGTTGCAGCCCTCTGATGCTCCCTGCTGCCGGCGTCACAACAGTGTCTGCATGTTTCACAAATAGAGTTTGGAGAGACGTTGTCAGTGTCTGTATGTTGCTTAAATTCTCCCAAACAGTGGGCGCTAAGGATCAGGGCACGGCAGACCATTGCAGCCATTGATCTCGAGCAGAAAAATAAAAATGCTTACAGCACCTGGTATTCCCAGGCGGTCACCCATCCAAGTACTAACCAGGCCCGACCCTGCTTAGCTTCCGAGATCAGACGAGATCGGGCGTGATCAGGCTGATATGGCCGTACACAAATGTTACCGGGTCCATACTACGTTTTATTCAGCAGGAGCACAAAAGGACTGAGAGCGCTGCCGTGGCCAGAGACGGGACTTGTACAGAAACAATGATTAGATCCATAATGAAGGAAAGCAATGCATAAAGACTTTATTCCATACTCAAAGTACCATATCAAAACGCAATGCAATACACTGCGTGTGCGGTTGAGTGATCTTTTGAAGAAATGTAGCGTTGCAACACCAGGGATAGACTGCAATGTATCTCTGTCGTTGCAGCCCTCTGATGCTCCCTGCTGCCGGCGTCACAACAGTGTCTGCATTTTTCACAAATAGAGTTTGGAGAGACGTTGTCAGTGTCTGTATGTTGCTTAAATTCTCCCAAACAGTGGGCGCTAAAGATCTCTGCCCGTATGCAAATTAGCCATGTGCGCCTAACAGAAGAATGACGTAATGTTGAGAACGAGTCATACTAAAAACCGAGAGCAAGCGAAAGCTAAACCAGACTGTATCAATCACACACTTTGGGTCCATTCTAACTTTTGATAAGAGGCTAGTCTTTAAATCTTTGCAGTGACTGAATGTTGATGATAAAACGGATTGTTTTGCATAAGATGAGTGTGTGCGACTGTGTGTTTGTCATTTCCGGCTTCGGCATACTGCATAGTCATGAAGGCCTCGTGGTGAGTTACTTTCTTAGTGAAGCAGCTTAGCCTTACAGTTGGATAAGTTGGAGTGATTGGAGTTTATTTTTCACAGTGAGAGAGGGGTGCACCGGTCCTGGAGGTACTGCAATACCAGGTCGATGCGTGGAGTGGACGGAGCAAGCCCCTATTCCATCTCCCAGTTCCAAAAAACAATTTAATATATGGTCCCCGGGTAGGGGACGTATCAGATATTAAACTGATAAGAACAGATACTACACTTGATCTTAGCCAAAAGGCCGAGAAGCGATGCCCACACATGCTCAGACCAAGAGTCCAGCTTCCCAAACACGTCGCTCCACTTAGCGGTTTGACAGACGACGACAAAACAAATAGAAGACCAGTCACCCTGTGTGCGTGTTTGTGAAAGCTGAAGAAAAATGCCGAGGTCGCTGCATCTCTCTGCTGGTCCCTGCTGCCAGCGTCACTAGTGTGTCTGCATGTTTCTCAAATAGAGTTTGGAGAGACGTTGTCAGTGTCTGTATGTTGCTTAAATTATCCCAAACAGTGGGCGCTAAAGATCACGGCACGGCAGGCCATTGCAGCCAATGAGCTCGAGTTGAAAAATAAATGTGCTTACAGCACCAGGTGGTCCCCCATCGATGTAGTAACCAGGCCCGACCCTGCTTAGCTTCCGAGATCAGACGAGATCGGGCATGATCAGGCTGTTATGGCCGTAAACTAACATTTCCGGGTCCATACTAGGTTTTATACAGCAGGAGCACATAAGGACTGAGGGTGCTGCCGTGGCCAGAGACGGGACTTGTACAGAAACAAAGATTAGATCCATAATGAAGGAAAGCAATGCATAAAGACTTTATTCCATACTCAAAGTACCATATGAAAACGCAATGCAATACACTGCGTGTGCGGTTGAGTGATCTTTTGAAGAAATGTAGCGTTGCAACACCAGGGATAGACTGCAATGTATCTCTGTCGTTGCAGCCCTCTGATGCTCCCTGCTGCCGGCGTCACAACAGTGTCTGCATGTTTCACAAATAGAGTTTGGAGAGACGTTGTCAGTGTCTGTATGTTGCTTAAATTCTCCCAAACAGTGGGCGCTAAGGATCAGGGCACGGCAGACCATTGCAGCCATTGATCTCGAGCAGAAAAATAAAAATGCTTACAGCACCTGGTATTCCCAGGCGGTCACCCATCCAAGTACTAACCAGGCCCGATCCTGCTTAGCTTCCGAGATCAGACGAGATCGGGCGTGATCAGGGTGGTATGGCCGTAAGCGAGTATTGCCGCATCCAAAGTAGCTTTTAAACAGCAGGAGCACAAAAGGACTGAGAGCGCTGCCGTGGCCAGAGACGGGACTTGTACAGAAACAATGATTAGATCCATAATGAAGGAAAGCAATGCATAAAGACTTTATTCCAGACTCAATGTACCATATCAAAACGTAAAGCAATACACTGCGTGTGCGGTTGAGTGATCTTTTGAAGAAATGTAGCGTTGCAACACCAGGGATAGACTGCAATGTATCTCTGTCGTTGCAGCCCTCTGATGCTCCCTGCTGCCGGCGTCACAACAGTGTCTGCATGTTTCACAAATAGAGTTTGGAGAGACGTTGTCAGTGTCTGTATGTTGCTTAAATTCTCCCAAACAGTGGGCGCTAAGGATCAGGGCACGGCAGACCATTGCAGCCATTGATCTCGAGCAGAAAAATAAAAATGCTTACAGCACCTGGTATTCCCAGGCGGTCACCCATCCAAGTACTAACCAGGCCCGACCCTGCTTAGCTTCCGAGATCAGACGAGATCGGGCGTGATCAGGGTGATATGGCCGTACGCAAATGTTACCGGGTCCATACTACGTTTTATTCAGCAGGAGCACAAAAGGACTGAGAGCGCTGCCGTGGCCAGAGACGGGACTTGTACAGAAACAATGATTAGATCCATAATGAAGGAAAGCAATGCATAAAGACTTTATTCCATACTCAAAGTACCATATCAAAACGCAATGCAATACACTGCGTGTGCGGTTGAGTGATCTTTTGAAGAAATGTAGCGTTGCAACACCAGGGATAGACTGCAATGTATCTCTGTCGTTGCAGCCCTCTGATGCTCCCTGCTGCCGGCGTCACAACAGTGTCTGCATTTTTCACAAATAGAGTTTGGAGAGACGTTGTCAGTGTCTGTATGTTGCTTAAATTCTCCCAAACAGTGGGCGCTAAAGATCAGGGCACGGCAGACCATTGCAGCCATTGATCTCGAGCAGAAAAATAAATATGCTTACAGCACCTGGTATTCCCAGGCGGTCACCCATCCAAGTACTAACCAGGCCCGACCCTGCTTAGCTTCCGAGATCAGACGAGATCGGGCGTGATCAGGGTGGTATGGCCGTACGCAAATGTTACCGGGTCCATACTACGTTTTATTCAGCAGGAGCACAAAAGGACTGAGAGCGCTGCCGTGGCCAGAGACGGGACTTGTACAGAAACAATGATTAGATCCATAATGAAGGAAAGCAATGCATAAAGACTTTATTCCATACTCAAAGTACCATATCAAAACGCAATGCAGTTCACTGCGTGTGCGGTTGAGTGATCTTTTGAAGAAATGTAGCGTTGCAACACCAGGGATAGACTGCAATGTATCTCTGTCGTTGCAGCCCTCTGATGCTCCCTGCTGCCGGCGTCACAACAGTGTCTGCATTTTTCACAAATAGAGTTTGGAGAGACGTTGTCAGTGTCTGTATGTTGCTTAAATTCTCCCAAACAGTGGGCGCTAAAGATCAGGGCACGGCAGACCATTGCAGCCATTGATCTCGAGCAGAAAAATAAATATGCTTACAGCACCTGGTATTCCCAGGCGGTCACCCATCCAAGTACTAACCAGGCCCGACCCTGCTTAGCTTCCGAGATCAGACGAGATCGGGCGTGATCAGGGTGGTATGGCCGTACGCAAATGTTACCGGGTCCATACTACCTTTTATTCAGCAGGAGCACAAAAGGACTGAGAGCGCTGCCGTGGCCAGAGACGGGACTTGTACAGAAACAATGATTAGATCCATAATGAAGGAAAGCAATGCATAAAGACTTTATTCCATACTCAAAGTACCATATCAAAACGCAATACAATACACCGAGTTGGCGTGTGTGCTCGTTGGCGTGAACCTTTGAAGAAACATAGCGTTTCAAACGCTGCGATGGACTGCAGCAGGTCAAGCGAAGCAGTCATTCATAGCTCTTATTTCTTTACAACAACATGATCAGGGGAGAGCGCGAACGCAGTCCCCCACTACCAGAAATTATGCAATCGAGATTCCCACATTTGGGGAATTCGCACGGGTCAGCAACAGCCGCAGTGCAATGGCCGAGCCTCACCATGGGTGAACCACCTTCTTGATCATGGTAACTCCCTTGCCAGGTAAGTATGATTAGTACTCGTTCAGATGGGCTGAACGCTGCCCACGCGTGTTCCCTTGGAGAACGGTTGCAAAGAATTCGGAGATGTCTAGACTTTAAAGTCCGTGTTGCAGGGTTTATTTTCCAACAAGTGTGTGCAATTTGCTTGTTCTTAATACAGATTTAAACTGTTATCCATTTTATTTCATGTTGTTAGGTATCACAAAACGGAATGTAATACGACAAAGTAGGTACTATTTTAGCGGTTTGCAATTGATTCTCTTTTCCCCCAGGATAATTAAATATGTTCTATTATTTGCCATGCGGAGCCAGCCAGTCCTGTGCACGTATGCAAATTAGCCATGTGCACCTAACAGAAGAATGACGTAATGTTGAGAACGAGTCATACTAAAAAGGGAGAGCAATCGACAGCTAAACCAGACTGTATCAATCACACACTTTGGGTCCATTCTAACTTATGATAAGAGGCTAGTCTTTAAATCTTTGCAGTGACTGAATGTTTATGATAAAACGGATTGTTTTGCATTCGATGAGTGTGTGCGACTGTGCGTTTGTCATTTCCGGCTTCGGCATACCGCATGGTAATGAAGGCCTCGTGGTGAGTTGCTTTCTTAGTGAAGCAGCCTCGCCTTGGAGTTGGATGAGTTGGAGTGATATAAGTTGTCAGTGTCTGTATGTTGCTTAAATTCTCCCAAACAGTGGGCGCTAAGGATCAGGGCACGGCAGACCATTGCAGCCATTGATCTCGAGCAGAAAAATAAAAATGCTTACAGCACCTGGTATTCCCAGGCGGTCACCCATCCAAGTACTAACCAGGCCCGACCCTGCTTAGCTTCCGAGATCAGACGAGATCGGGCGTGATCAGGGTGGTATGGCCGTACGCAAATGTTACCGGGTCCATACTACCTTTTATTCAGCAGGAGCACAAAAGGACTGAGAGCGCTGCCGTGGCCAGAGACGGGACTTGTACAGAAACAATGATTAGATCCATAATGAAGGAAAGCAATGCATAAAGACTTTATTCCATACTCAAAGTACCATATCAAAACGCAATGCAATACACTGCGTGTGCGGTTGAGTGATCTTTTGAAGAAATGTAGCGTTGCAACACCAGGGATAGACTGCAATGTATCTCTGTCGTTGCAGCCCTCTGATGCTCCCTGCTGCCGGCGTCACAACAGTGTCTGCATGTTTCACAAATAGAGTTTGGAGAGACGTTGTCAGTGTCTGTATGTTGCTTATATTCTCCCAAACAGTGGGCGCTAAGGATCAGGGCACGGCAGACCATTGCAGCCATTGATCTCGAGCAGAAAAATAAAAATGCTTACAGCACCTGGTATTCCCAGGCGGTCACCCATCCAAGTACTAACCAGGCCCGACCCTGCTTAGCTTCCGAGATCAGACGAGATCGGGCGTGATCAGGGTGGTATGGCCGTACGCAAATGTTACCGGGTCCATACTACGTTTTATTCAGCAGGAGCACAAAAGGACTGAGAGCGCTGCCGTGGCCAGAGACGGGACTTGTACAGAAACAATGATTAGATCCATAATGAAGGAAAGCAATGCATAAAGACTTTATTCCATACTCAAAGTACCATATCAAAACGCAATGCAGTACACTGCGTGTGCGGTTGAGTGATCTTTTGAAGAAATGTAGCGTTGCAACACCAGGGATAGACTGCAATGTATCTCTGTCGTTGCAGCCCTCTGATGCTCCCTGCTGCCGGCGTCACAACAGTGTCTGCATTTTTCACAAATAGAGTTTGGAGAGACGTTGTCAGTGTCTGTATGTTGCTTAAATTCTCCCAAACAGTGGGCGCTAAAGATCAGGGCACGGCAGACCATTGCAGCCATTGATCTCGAGCAGAAAAAAAAAAGCTTACAGCACCTGGTATTCCCAGGCGGTCACCCATCCAAGTACTAACCAGGCCCGACCCTGCTTAGCTTCCGAGATCAGACGAGATCGGGCGTGATCAGGGTGGTATGGCCGTACGCAAATGTTACCGGGTCCATACTACCTTTTATTCAGCAGGAGCACAAAAGGACTGAGAGCGCTGCCGTGGCCAGAGACGGGACTTGTACAGAAACAATGATTAGATCCATAATGAAGGAAAGCAATGCATAAAGACTTTATTCCATACTCAAAGTACCATATCAAAACGCAATGCAATACACTGCGTGTGCGGTTGAGTGATCTTTTGAAGAAATGTAGCGTTGCAACACCAGGGATAGACTGCAATGTATCTCTGTCGTTGCAGCCCTCTGATGCTCCCTGCTGCCGGCGTCACAACAGTGTCTGCATGTTTCACAAATAGAGTTTGGAGAGACGTTGTCAGTGTCTGTATGTTGCTTAAATTCTCCCAAACAGTGGGCGCTAAAGATCAGGGCACGGCAGACCATTGCAGCCATTGATCTCGAGCAGAAAAATAAATATGCTTACAGCACCTGGTATTCCCAGGCGGTCACCCATCCAAGTACTAACCAGGCCCGACCCTGCTTAGCTTCCGAGATCAGACGAGATCGGGCGTGATCAGGGTGGTATGGCCGTACGCAAATGTTACCGGGTCCATACTACCTTTTATTCAGCAGGAGCACAAAAGGACTGAGCGCGCTGCCGTGGCCAGAGACGGGACTTGTACAGAAACAATGATTAGATCCATAATGAAGGAAAGCAATGCATAAAGACTTTATTGCATACTCAAAGTACCATATCAAAACGCAATGCAATACACTGCGTGTGCGGTTGAGTGATCTTTTGAAGAAATGTAGCGTTGCAACACCAGGGATAGACTGCAATGTATCTCTGTCGTTGCAGCCCTCTGATGCTCCCTGCTGCCGGCGTCACAACAGTGTCTGCATGTTTCACAAATAGAGTTTGGAGAGACGTTGTCAGTGTCTGTATGTTGCTTAAATTCTCCCAAACAGTGGGCGCTAAAGATCTCTGCCCGTATGCAAATTAGCCATGTGCGCCTAACAGAAGAATGACGTAATGTTGAGAACGAGTCATACTAAAAACCGAGAGCAAGCGAAAGCTAAACCAGACTGTATCAATCACACACTTTGGGTCCATTCTAACTTTTGATAAGAGGCTAGTCTTTAAATCTTTGCAGTGACTGAATGTTGATGATAAAACGGATTGTTTTGCATAAGATGAGTGTGTGCGACTGTGTGTTTGTCATTTCCGGCTTCGGCATACCGCATAGTCATGAAGGCCTCGTGGTGAGTTACTTTCTTAGTGAAGCAGCTTAGCCTTACAGTTGGATAAGTTGGAGTGATTGGAGTTTATTTTTCACAGTGAGAGAGGGGTGCACCGGTCCTGGAGGTACTGCAATACCAGGTCGATGCGTGGAGTGGACGGAGCAAGCCCCTATTCCATCTCCCAGTTCCAAAAAACAATTTAATATATGGTCCCCGGGTAGGGGACGTATCAGATATTAAACTGATAAGAACAGATTTTTTTCATTCGAAAATTTTATTGACACACGTTGCTACACCTTATCTTTCACCTCACATGTTTCCAGTTTCGTTCAAATTTTTTTTTTTTTTTTTTTTTTTTTTTTTTTTTTTTTTAAATCATTGTTTCTCTTTTTTTTTTTTTTAACAACAAGGAATTGAAAAAATATAACCATCCATAAAACCAAGAATAAAACCTATGTTTTAAAAAGAAAATAAAAACCAACACTAAAAGATGCTGCTGTGCAGGAGCGGGAACACACTTAGTTAAAAGAAATTTAAAAGAAAGTGTACCCCGTCCTGCCCTCCCAACAGCGTCGGTCTCTCGGGACCTGTCGCTCAGAGGATCTCCTCCCCTCTCTGCTCCTTCCCACCTGCCTCTCCCGGAGAGCCAGGCCGCCGCTGCCTCGACCTTTCTGTGTGTGGCTCCGGCTCCCTTCTCCGAATGGGCACAGAGGCGATGTCTTCATTTTGGCTGTGTCCTAGGCCTGCCGCCTGCAGCAACGGCTACTTTTACCGTTGCTGCGGCCATCCGGATCACAGCCAAGGGGGGAATCAGCTTGTGCTTGCTTACCAGCAGGTTTCTGGAGGTCCAAAAGGCGTCTTTAATGGCGGCTAGGGTGAGCCACTGCCTGGGGAAGTTAACTGCAGTATTTTGGCTCACCCCATACAGCACCAATTGGGCTGTCAGGACCTCCCCTGCTGGCAAGTACGGGAATAGTAGGGAGCCGGCCGTTGCCCACTGGTCTCCAGCAGCGCTGCACTCCCAGAGCAGATGCCTCACCGACTCAGGCGCGCCACAACCTGGTCGGGGGCATGTTGCGGATGCGGCCATGCCCCGGGAGTGCATGACGGCTCTGACTGGGAGGATCTCGTGAGCTACCATCCATGACAGGTCCCGGAGTCTGTTGGGGAGGACAGGATGGTTAACGTTTCGCCAAACAGTTGCGGGGTCGCCGAGTGCTAGCCCGCGCACTGGACTTACTGGTTCCCGCTCCTGCACCAGCGCAATCATTAATCGATGGCTTTCCAAAGCTTGTAATTCCTCGTTTTCTAGGTTATATTTTTTTAAAAACTTCTTGATAAAAACATAGGACTGGGGCAGGTTAAAAGATACTGGCGTCCTATGGTCAGATACATAAAAACTGAACTTTTTCAGATAGGAACCCATCCAGAACCGGGTCATTGCTGTGCTTTTTTTTTGGCTGGGTACCGACATTGCATTTTGTATGTGTAGAGCTGTATATCGACTTCCTAAATATAAATTGAGGTCTGGGACTCCTTTTCCCCCTTTTTCTTTAGTTTTCTTCATTTCGTTTCTCTTGAGTCTCTCCCACTTAGACCCCCACAGGAAGTAAAAAATGGCACGTTCTAGATCTAAAAGGACTCTGCGGGGTGGAATAAAAACAGAGCATACCAATAAAAGCAAAGGTAAAATCACTGACTTAATGATTAAAACCTTTCCTTCCATTGTAAGTCCTCTAAGTCCCCAGTATCCCAGTCTCCGCCTCACTTTCCCTACCATGTCCGGCCAATTTTTGGTACCCTCCCCCTCCCTGTCAAATTTGACCCCGAGTATTTTCAAGTCGGTCTGTTTTACGGTCAGGGGAAGTCCAGTCGTCTCGGTCACTGTCCATGGTCCATAAAAAAGGGCTTGGGTCTTCTCTCTGTTGAGTTTGGACCCAGAGGCCAGTCCGTAGGAGTCTGTCAAGTCCAGTGCCTTATGTAATGAACAGATGTCTGTACATAAAATGTTGACGTCGTCCATATATAAAACACATTTGCTAAAAAGTCCCCCACTTCCCGGTATGCCCACCCCTTTAATCCATTTGTCCCTTCTCAATACCTGTGCCAGTGGTTCTATGCAAGCCACGTAGAGGAGAGCAGATAAAGGACAACCCTGACGGACCCCGCAGTGCAAGTCTACTGCTTTTGTAAGTTGCCCGTTAACAAGGAATTTGCTGGTGATGTCCCGATACAGCAATCCCACCCACTCTACATACCTTTGTGGAAAACCCATTTTGGGCAGTACCTGAAATAGGTACTGGTGCGAGACCCGATCGAAAGCTTTTTCAAAATCTAAATTTAGGACTACTAGTCTAATGTTTCTGTCTCTCGCATAACAGATGGTGTCTCTAATCAGTAAGAGGCTGTCTGTGATCTTTCTCCCCGGTATGCCACAGGTTTGATCCGGGTGGATTACCTCCCCTAAAACAACAGACATTCTGTTGGCTAAAAGTTTGCTAAAAAGTTTACAATCCACGTTTAAAAGGGTAATAGGTCTCCAGTTCTTCAGGTCAGTCTTGTCGTCTTTCTTATGTAGTAGTTTCACTATCCCTGATCTAAAACTGTCTGGTAGTCGGCCTAGTCCTTGGAATTCTGTAAAAACAGTCAACAAGTCGGTTGCTAAAATGTCCCAGAAGGTCTGATAAAATTCAAGTGAAAGCCCATCTTCCCCCGGTGATTTTCCCCCTCTAAAACTTAACAAACAATTGGAAAGTTCCAAAAGGTTAAAATCATCGGTTAAAAATGCACTCTCACTGATCTTCTTTTGCAAGGAATTCAATATCTTCTCATTTGGTTCTTCTTCAATGCTTTTTTTGCTATACAGCTCTGTATAGAAACACTCTATTTCGTCCATTGTTTCTTCTTGCGTTTTGGTGTATTCTCCATTTCTCTTTTTTAATTTATAAATACCCTCCCCGCTGTTTATGATTTTCTTGAAGAAATATTGTGTGCATTTTTCCCCTTCTTCTATGTCTCTTTCTTTACTTCTAATAATTATTCCTTTGCTTTTGATTTCTGCTAGAGCCGACATTTGTTCTTTTACCTCTCTTATTTCCTGATTGTAATCAAACCCTTGTTGTCTTAATTTAAAATAACGTTGCAGTCTTTTCTGCAGCCCCATCATGCATTTGTTTTCTATTTTCTTTTGTTTCATCCCTGCCTTTCTAAAAAAAGTCTTTGTCCGTTCCTTCACCATTTCCCACCAGTGTGCACGTGTTTTGTGTAAGTCTTGGAGGGTCTGCCATTGACTGAATTGCTCCCTGTACTGGCTGGCTAAATCTTTATCTTTTATCAGGGAGCAATTCAGTTTCCACAGACCACCACCTTTTGTCACACCTGAGGGGAGTGAAAGGGTGCAGGAGAGCATAGCGTGATCGGAGAAGAAAACGGGGGTTAATCTAGCATCGGTTGGCGGGCAGTCTCTGGTAAAAATATAGTCTATTCGAGAGGCTCTGGCACCGTCACTACTGAACCAGGTGAAGCCCTCCTCTCTTGGATGCACGGTTTTAAAACAGTCTTTCAGTTTAAAATCCCTGCACTGTGCCTGCAATAAAACCGACGTCTTGTCTACTTTAAAATCTTCCCCCGCACTTCTCCTATCGCTCCTAGTTAAAATACAATTAAAATCTCCCGCTAAAACTAAAGGCGCTCTGCCTAGCATGTGGGGCTGCAATTCTTTTAAAAGGTCATGTCTGTCATTTTTGTCGTTAAAACCATAAATGTTTAAGAGATTAAAATCCCTTCCCATAAAAGTCAAGTGTGCTAAAAGCGCCCTTCCGTCTCTCACCACCGTGCTGCCCTTCACCAAGATTGAGGGATTTTTGATTAAAATGGCCACCCCGTCATTTTTGCTTTCATTTGAACCACTCCATAAGGATTTATGTGGCCACTTTTCCTCCCATTCCCTGTATTGGTTTAAAAATGGTAGTGCACATTCTTGTAGTAAAAACACATCTGACTTAAAATTGTTAAGAAAGGATAAAATCGTTTGTGCTCTAACTTTTGATTTCACACTTCTTACATTTAGTGTCGAAATGGTAAGCACCATGATTATGGTGTTAAAAAGACAAACAATCATTAAAAGCCTAAAAAACAACTATGGGTTAAAACCATCTAAAAAAGTCATCCAATGCTTTGTGACAGAAGCTCTTCCTTTATCTCAATAGGAGATGAGTAAAGGTTGTCTGCTTCATTTCCCTCCCAGACTCTACTTTGGTCGAAAATTGAGTCTTTTGGGGTTGATTGCAGTGCAATATTTAAAAAAGAGAGAGTGTTGGGAGGGTTGTTTGGGAAGACTCTGGCATCCTCCAAAGATGGATTGTCTGAGGAGCCAGGTCTTCCCCTTTTCTCTGAGGCTCCTTGAGTCTCAGAGGACAACTCGGACACTGCTCTCTTACCAGGCTGGGCTCCTGGGAGGGAGGCTTCACTGGACTCCACTTCAGACTCTTCTCCCTGGCTGTCTGTTTCTAGACTCACGGATTCCTCAGAGTCTGAAGTGGAGTCCATCTCAGCTCCACCGGCTGCCTGGGCCCCACCAGCCTCTTTCACCTCACCACTAGGTGGGGCAACCTCAGGCCCCGCCCCCTCTCCCCCAATCAGAGTTATTACTTCCAGCCTGGTGTCTTCAATTGTTTGTGCACCCCCGTCTGCCAATTTCCTTGCATTTTGTTTTACTTTGTTAGCAAAGGATTTCGGGCAGTCTCTGAAGAGATGGTTTGAGTCTCCACAGAGGTTGCACTTCCTGCCATTGGTACATTCTTCAAAAGAGTGTCCAATTTCTCTACATTTGCCGCAAACAACCTTGGTACACGCTTCCGCCAGGTGCCCTTGCTCACCACACTTGCGGCAGAGCTTGGGCTGTCCCTGGTAGTGAATGTAGCCCCTGTTCTCTCCAAGAACCATCATGGATGGGAGATGTTTCAGGCCCTGGAAGCCATGTGGGTCCCGCCATTGTTGTATGGGGACCCTCCATGAACAATTCCAGATGCCGTCCTCATCTCTCACCTTGGTGGCCTGGGCCCTCACAGTGCAGTATCTTGCCAGCCATATACAAATATCATCAGCATTTACCGTTTCATTGAACATCCTGACGATTACGGTTTTAATGGAATCGTCATTTAGTCTCTCCACTTCAAATGCTGAAAACTGGTCTTTTACCGTGTCGTAGCGTGTCCAAAATTCTTTGAGGGTTGTTGCTGCTGCGAAGCTTACATCGAATCCTTTGTTAAAGGGCAGAGTAAGAATACAATTCAAATCGTTTGCAGAAAACTTCAGGATTCCTTGGATGTGCTTCCTTGAAAAATCAAGACGGGAGATCTGAATTACCGTTCCATTAACTGACTTCAGTTTAAAACGGACGCTGTGGTGCCTCCTCATGCCGGTAGGGTTAACCGACATGGTGGAGACACCACGCTCTTAAAAAACAAGGAGGTTAAAAGCAATAAAACACTGGATATACTAAAAATACAGAAATAATAAATAAACAAATAAATACAGGCAACAATAAAATCCACTTACCTTACCTGGACAATGGACTTCTTGGTAGAGGGTATCAGCAACTGATATTTGATCCCAACTTACCAAGAAGATGGTGCAATATCCTCCGAACCTGCTATATAATTGCCACAAAATGCAATATATAGACAGCCAAGGGAGGTGATCACTGTCTTAGCCAAAAGGCCGAGAAGCGATGCCCACACATGCTCAGACCAAGAGTCCAGCTTCCCAAACACGTCGCTCCACTTAGCGGTTTGACAGACGACGACAAAACAAATAGAAGACCAGTCACCCTGTGTGCGTGTTTGTGAAAGCTGAAGAAAAATGCCGAGGTCGCTGCATCTCTCTGCTGGTCCCTGCTGCCAGCGTCACTAGTGTGTCTGCATGTTTCTCAAATAGAGTTTGGAGAGACGTTGTCAGTGTCTGTATGTTGCTTAAATTCTCCCAAACAGTGGGCGCTAAAGATCACGGCACGGCAGGCCATTGCAGCCAATGAGCTCGAGTTGAAAAATAAATGTGCTTACAGCACCAGGTGGTCCCCCATCGATGTAGTAACCAGGCCCGACCCTGCTTAGCTTCCGAGATCAGACGAGATCGGGCATGATCAGGCTGTTATGGCCGTAAACTAACATTTCCGGGTCCATACTAGGTTTTATACAGCAGGAGCACATAAGGACTGAGGGTGCTGCCGTGGCCAGAGACGGGACTTGTACAGAAACAATGATTAGATCCATAATGAAGGAAAGCAATGCATAAAGACTTTATTCCAGACTCAATGTACCATATCAAAACGTAATGCAATACACTGCGTGTGCGGTTGAGTGATCTTTTGAAGAAATGTAGCGTTGCAACACCAGGGATAGACTGCAATGTATCTCTGTCGTTGCAGCCCTCTGATGCTCCCTGCTGCCGGCGTCACAACAGTGTCTGCATGTTTCACAAATAGAGTTTGGAGAGACGTTGTCAGTGTCTGTATGTTGCTTAAATTCTCCCAAACAGTGGGCGCTAAGGATCAGGGCACGGCAGACCATTGCAGCCATTGATCTCGAGCAGAAAAATAAAAAAGCTTACAGCACCTGGTATTCCCAGGCGGTCACCCATCCAAGTACTAACCAGGCCCGACCCTGCTTAGCTTCCGAGATCAGACGAGACCGGGCGTGATCAGGGTGGTATGGCCGTACGCAAATGTTACCGGGTCCATGCTACCTTTTATTCAGCAGGAGCACAAAAGGACTGAGAGCGCTGCCGTGGCCAGAGACGGGACTTGTACAGAAACAATGATTAGATCCATAATGAAGGAAAGCAATGCATAAAGACTTTATTCCAGACTCAATGTACCATATCAAAACGTAATGCAATACACTGCGTGTGCGGTTGAGTGATCTTTTGAAGAAATGTAGCGTTGCAACACCAGGGATAGACTGCAATGTATCTCTGTCATTACAGCCCTCTGATGCTCCCTGCTGCCGGCGTCACAACAGTGTCTGCATGTTTCACAAATAGAGTTTGGAGAGACGTTGTCAGTGTCTGTATGTTGCTTAAATTCTCCCAAACAGTGGGCGCTAAGGATCAGGGCACGGCAGACCATTGCAGCCATTGATCTCGAGCAGAAAAATAAAAAAGCTTACAGCACCTGGTATTCCCAGGCGGTCACCCATCCAAGTACTAACCAGGCCCGACCCTGCTTAGCTTCCGAGAACAGACGAGACCGGGCGTGATCAGGGTGGTATGGCCGTACGCAAATGTTACCGGGTCCATACTACCTTTTATTCAGCAGGAGCACAAAAGGACTGAGAGCGCTGCCGTGGCCAGAGACGGGACTTGTACAGAAACAATGATTAGATCAATAATGAAGGAAAGCAATGAATGAATACTTTATTCCGGACTCAAAGTACCATATCAAAACGCAATGCAATACACCGAGTTGGCGTGTGTGTTCGTTTGCGTGAACCTTTGAAGAAACATAGCGTTTCAAACGCTGCGATGGACTGCAGCAGGTCAAGCGAAGCAGTCATTCATAGCTCTTATTTCTTTACAACAACATGATCAGGGGAGAGCGCGAACGCAGTCCCCCACTACCAGAAATTATGCAATCGAGATTCCCACATTTGGGGAATTCGCACGGGTCAGCAACAGCCGCAGTGCAATGGCCGAGCCTCACCATGGGTGAACCACCTTCTTGATCATGGTATCTCCCTTGCCAGGTAAGTATGATTAGTACTCGTTCAGATGGGCTGAACTCTGCCCACGCGTGTTCCCTTGGAGAACGGTTGCAAAGAATTCGGAGATGTCTAGACTTTAAAGTCCGTGTTGCAGGGTTTATTTTCCAACAAGTGTGTGCAATTTGCTTGTTCTTAATACAGATTTAAACTGTTATCCATTTTATTTCATGTTGTTAGGTATCACAAAACGGAATGTAATACGACAAAGTAGGTACTATTTTAGCGGTTTGCAATTGATTCTCTTTTCCCCCAGGATAATTAAATATGTTCTATTATTTGCCATGCGGAGCCAGCCAGTCCTGTGCACGTATGCAAATTAGCCATGTGCACCTAACAGAAGAATGACGTAATGTTGAGAACGAGTCATACTAAAAAGGGAGAGCAATCGACAGCTAAACCAGACTGTATCAATCACACACTTTGGGTCAATTCTAACTTATGATAAGAGGCTAGTCTTTAAATCTTTGCAGTGACTGAATGTTTATGATAAAACGGATTGTTTTGCATTCGATGAGTGTGTGCGACTGTGCGTTTGTCATTTCCGGCTTCGGCATACCGCATGGTAATGAAGGCCTTGTGGTGAGTTGCTTTCTTAGTGAAGCAGCCTCGCCTTGGAGTTGGATGAGTTGGAGTGATATAAGTTGTCAGTGTCTGTATGTTGCTTAAATTCTCCCAAACAGTGGGCGCTAAGGATCAGGGCACGGCAGACCATTGCAGCCATTGATCTCGAGCAGAAAAATAAAAATGCTTACAGCACCTGGTATTCCCAGGCGGTCACCCATCTAAGTACTAACCAGGCCCGACCCTGCTTAGCTTCCGAGATCAGACGAGACCGGGCGTGATCAGGGTGGTATGGCCGTACGCAAATGTTACCGGGTCCATACTACCTTTTATTCAGCAGGAGCACAAAAGGACTGAGAGCGCTGCCGTGGCCAGAGACGGGACTTGTACAGAAACAATGATTAGATCCATAATGAAGGAAAGCAATGCATAAAGACTTTATTCCATACTCAAAGTACCATATCAAAACGCAATGCAATACACTGCGTGTGCGGTTGAGTGATCTTTTGAAGAAATGTAGCGTTGCAACACCAGGGATAGACTGCAATGTATCTCTGTCGTTGCAGCCCTCTGATGCTCCCTGCTGCCGGCGTCACAACAGTGTCTGCATGTTTCACAAATAGAGTTTGGAGAGACGTTGTCAGTGTCTGTATGTTGCTTAAATTCTCCCAAACAGTGGGCGCTAAGGATCAGGGCACGGCAGACCATTGCAGCCATTGATCTCGAGCAGAAAAATAAAAATGCTTACAGCACCTGGTACTCCCAGGCGGTCACCCATCCAAGTACTAACCAGGCCCGACCCTGCTTAGCTTCCGAGATCAGACGAGATCGGGCGTGATCAGGGTGGTATGGCCGTACGCAAATGTTACCGGGTCCATACTACCTTTTATTCAGCAGGAGCACAAAAGGACTGAGACCGCTGCCGTGGCCAGAGACGGGACTTGTACAGAAACAATGATTAGATCCATAATGAAGGAAAGCAATGCATAAAGACTTTATTCCATACTCAAAGTACCATATCAAAACGCAATGCAATACACTGCGTGTGCGGTTGAGTGATCTTTTGAAGAAATGTAGCGTTGCAACACCAGGGATAGACTGCAATGTATCTCTGTCGTTGCAGCCCTCTGATGCTCCCTGCTGCCGGCGTCACAACAGTGTCTGCATTTTTCACAAATAGAGTTTGGAGAGACGTTGTCAGTGTCTGTATGTTGCTTAAATTCTCCCAAACAGTGGGCGCTAAGGATCAGGGCACGGCAGACCATTGCAGCCATTGATCTCGAGCAGAAAAATAAAAATGCTTACAGCACCTGGTATTCCCAGGCGGTCACCCATCCAAGTACTAACCAGGCCCGACCCTGCATAGCTTCCGAGATCAGACGAGATCGGCCGTGATCAGGGTGGTATGGCCGTACGCAAATGTTACCGGGTCCATACTACCTTTTATTCAGCAGGAGCACAAAAGGACTGAGAGCGCTGCCGTGGCCAGAGACGGGACTTGTACAGAAACAATGATTAGATCCATAATGAAGGAAAGCAATGCATAAAGACTTTATTCCATACTCAAAGTACCATATCAAAACGCAATGCAATACACTGCGTGTGCGGTTGAGTGATCTTTTGAAGAAATGTAGCGTTGCAACACCAGGGATAGACTGCAATGTATCTCTGTCGTTGCAGCCCTCTGATGCTCCCTGCTGCCGGCGTCACAACAGTGTCTGCATGTTTCACAAATAGAGTTTGGAGAGACGTTGTCAGTGTCTGTATGTTGCTTAAATTCTCCCAAACAGTGGGCGCTAAAGATCTCTGCCCGTATGCAAATTAGCCATGTGCGCCTAACAGAAGAATGACGTAATGTTGAGAACGAGTCATACTAAAAACCGAGAGCAAGCGAAAGCTAAACCAGACTGTATCAATCACACACTTTGGGTCCATTCTAACTTTTGATAAGAGGCTAGTCTTTAAATCTTTGCAGTGACTGAATGTTGATGATAAAACGGATTGTTTTGCATAAGATGAGTGTGTGCGACTGTGTGTTTGTCATTTCCGGCTTCGGCATACCGCATGGTCATGAAGGCCTCGTGGTGAGTTACTTTCTTAGTGAAGCAGCTTAGCCTTACAGTTGGATAAGTTGGAGTGATTGGAGTTTATTTTTCACAGTGAGAGAGGGGTGCACCGGTCCTGGAGGTACTGCAATACCAGGTCGATGCGTGGAGTGGACGGAGCAAGCCCCTATTCCATCTCCCAGTTCCAAAAAACAATTTAATATATGGTCCCCGGGTAGGGGACGTATCAGATATTAAACTGATAAGAACAGATACTACACTTGATCTTAGCCAAAAGGCCGAGAAGCGATGCCCACACATGCTCAGACCAAGAGTCCAGCTTCCCAAACACGTCGCTCCACTTAGCGGTTTGACAGACGACGACAAAACAAATAGAAGACCAGTCACACTGTGTGCGTGTTTGTGAAAGCTGAAGAAAAATGCCGAGGTCGCTGCATCTCTCTGCTGGTCCCTGCTGCCAGCGTCACTAGTGTGTCTGCATGTTTCTCAAATAGAGTTTGGAGAGACGTTGTCAGTGTCTGTATGTTGCTTAAATTCTCCCAAACAGTGGGCGCTAAAGATCACGGCACGGCAGGCCATTGCAGCCAATGAGCTCGAGTTGAAAAATAAATGTGCTTACAGCACCAGGTGGTCCCCCATCGATGTAGTAACCAGGCCCGACCCTGCTTAGCTTCCGAGATCAGACGAGATCGGGCATGATCAGGCTGTTATGGCCGTAAACTAACATTTACGGGTCCATACTAGGTTTTATACAGCAGGAGCACATAAGGACTGAGGGTGCTGCCGTGGCCAGAGACGGGACTTGTACAGAAACAATGATTAGATCCATAATGAAGGAAAGCAATGCATAAAGACTTTATTCCAGACTCAATGTACCATATCAAAACGTAATGCAATACACTGCGTGTGCGGTTGAGTGATCTTTTGAAGAAATGTAGCGTTGCAACACCAGGGATAGACTGCAATGTATCTCTGTCGTTGCAGCCCTCTGATGCTCCCTGCTGCCGGCGTCACAACAGTGTCTGCATGTTTCACAAATAGAGTTTGGAGAGACGTTGTCAGTGTCTGTATGTTGCTTAAATTCTCCCAAACAGTGGGCGCTAAGGATCAGGGCACGGCAGACCATTGCAGCCATTGATCTCGAGCAGAAAAATAAAAAAGCTTACAGCACCTGGTATTCCCAGGCGGTCACCCATCCAAGTACTAACCAGGCCCGACCCTGCTTAGCTTCCGAGATCAGACGAGATCGGGCGTGATCAGGGTGGTATGGCCGTACGCAAATGTTACCGGGTCCATGCTACCTTTTATTCAGCAGGAGCACAAAAGGACTGAGAGCGCTGCCGTGGCCAGAGACGGGACTTGTACAGAAACAATGATTAGATCCATAATGAAGGAAAGCAATGCATAAAGACTTTATTCCAGACTCAATGTACCATATCAAAACGTAATGCAATACACTGCGTGTGCGGTTGAGTGATCTTTTGAAGAAATGTAGCGTTGCAACACCAGGGATAGACTGCAATGTATCTCTGTCATTACAGCCCTCTGATGCTCCCTGCTGCCGGCGTCACAACAGTGTCTGCATGTTTCACAAATAGAGTTTGGAGAGACGTTGTCAGTGTCTGTATGTTGCTTAAATTCTCCCAAACAGTGGGCGCTAAGGATCAGGGCACGGCAGACCATTGCAGCCATTGATCTCGAGCAGAAAAATAAAAAAGCTTACAGCACCTGGTATTCCCAGGCGGTCACCCATCCAAGTACTAACCAGGCCCGACCCTGCTTAGCTTCCGAGAACAGACGAGACCGGGCGTGATCAGGGTGGTATGGCCGTACGCAAATGTTACCGGGTCCATACTACCTTTTATTCAGCAGGAGCACAAAAGGACTGAGAGCGCTGCCGTGGCCAGAGACGGGACTTGTACAGAAACAATGATTAGATCAATAATGAAGGAAAGCAATGAATGAATACTTTATTCCGGACTCAAAGTACCATATCAAAACGCAATGCAATACACCGAGTTGGCGTGTGTGTTCGTTTGCGTGAACCTTTGAAGAAACATAGCGTTTCAAACGCTGCGATGGACTGCAGCAGGTCAAGCGAAGCAGTCATTCATAGCTCTTATTTCTTTACAACAACATGATCAGGGGAGAGCGCGAACGCAGTCCCCCACTACCAGAAATTATGCAATCGAGATTCCCACATTTGGGGAATTCGCACGGGTCAGCAACAGCCGCAGTGCAATGGCCGAGCCTCACCATGGGTGAACCACCTTCTTGATCATGGTATCTCCCTTGCCAGGTAAGTATGATTAGTACTCGTTCAGATGGGCTGAACTCTGCCCACGCGTGTTCCCTTGGAGAACGGTTGCAAAGAATTCGGAGATGTCTAGACTTTAAAGTCCGTGTTGCAGGGTTTATTTTCCAACAAGTGTGTGCAATTTGCTTGTTCTTAATACAGATTTAAACTGTTATCCATTTTATTTCATGTTGTTAGGTATCACAAAACGGAATGTAATACGACAAAGTAGGTACTATTTTAGCGGTTTGCAATTGATTCTCTTTTCCCCCAGGATAATTAAATATGTTCTATTATTTGCCATGCGGAGCCAGCCAGTCCTGTGCACGTATGCAAATTAGCCATGTGCACCTAACAGAAGAATGACTTAATGTTGAGAACGAGTCATACTAAAAAGGGAGAGCAATCGACAGCTAAACCAGACTGTATCAATCACACACTTTGGGTCAATTCTAACTTATGATAAGAGGCTAGTCTTTAAATCTTTGCAGTGACTGAATGTTTATGATAAAACGGATTGTTTTGCATTCGATGAGTGTGTGCGACTGTGCGTTTGTCATTTCCGGCTTCGGCATACCGCATGGTAATGAAGGCCTTGTGGTGAGTTGCTTTCTTAGTGAAGCAGCCTCGCCTTGGAGTTGGATGAGTTGGAGTGATATAAGTTGTCAGTGTCTGTATGTTGCTTAAATTCTCCCAAACAGTGGGCGCTAAGGATCAGGGCACGGCAGACCATTGCAGCCATTGATCTCGAGCAGAAAAATAAAAATGCTTACAGCACCTGGTATTCCCAGGCGGTCACCCATCTAAGTACTAACCAGGCCCGACCCTGCTTAGCTTCCGAGATCAGACGAGATCGGGCGTGATCAGGGTGGTATGGCCGTACGCAAATGTTACCGGGTCCATACTACCTTTTATTCAGCAGGAGCACAAAAGGACTGAGAGCGCTGCCGTGGCCAGAGACGGGACTTGTACAGAAACAATGATTAGATCCATAATGAAGGAAAGCAATGCATAAAGACTTTATTCCATACTCAAAGTACCATATGAAAACGCAATGCAATACACTGCGTGTGCGGTTGAGTGATCTTTTGAAGAAATGTAACGTTGCAACACCAGGGATAGACTGCAATGTATCTCTGTCGTTGCAGCCCTCTGATGCTCCCTGCTGCCGGCGTCACAACAGTGTCTGCATGTTTCACAAATAGAGTTTGGAGAGACGTTGTCGGTGTCTTTATGTTGCTTATATTCTCCCAAACAGTGGGCTCTAAGGATCAGGGCACGGCAGACCATTGCAGCCATTGATCTCGAGCAGAAAAATAAATATGCTTACAGCACCTGGTATTCCCAGGCGGTCACCCATCCAAGTACTAACCAGGCCCGACCCTGCTTAGCTTCCGAGATCAGACGAGATCGGGCGTGATCAGGGTGGTATGGCCGTACGCAAATGTTACCGGGTCCATACTACCTTTTATTCAGCAGGAGCACAAAAGGACTGAGAGCGCTGCCGTGGCCAGAGACGGGACTTGTACAGAAACAATGATTAGATCCATAATGAAGGAAAGCAATGCATAAAGACTTTATTCCATACTCAAAGTACCATATCAAAACGCAATGCAATACACTGCGTGTGCGGTTGAGTGATCTTTTGAAGAAATGTTGCGTTGCAACACCAGGGATAGACTGCAATGTATCACTGTCGTTGCAGCCCTCTGATGCTCCCTGCTGCCGGCGTCACAACAGTGTCTGCATGTTTCACAAATAGAGTTTGGAGAGACGTTGTCAGTGTCTGTATGTTGCTTAAATTCTCCCAAACAGTGGGCGCTAAAGATCAGGGCACGGCAGACCATTGCAGCCATTGATCTCGAGCAGAAAAATAAATATGCTTACAGCACCTGGTATTCCCAGGCGGTCACCCATCCAAGTACTAACCAGGCCCGACCCTGCTTAGCTTCCGAGATCAGACGAGATCGGGCGTGTTCAGGGTGGTATGGCCGTAAGCGAGTATAGCCGCATCCAAAGTAGCTTTTAAACAGCAGGAGCACATAAGGACTGAGAGCGCTGCCGTGACCATAGACCAGACTTGTACAGAAACAATTATTAGATCAATAATGAAGGAAAGCAATGAATGAATACTTTATTCTGGACTCAAAGTACCATATCAAAACGCAATGCAATACACCGAGTTGGCGTGTGTGCTCGTTTGCGTGAACCTTTGAAGAAACATAGCGTTTCAAACGCTGCGATGGACTGCAGCAGGTCAAGCGAAGCAGTCATTCATAGCTCTTATTTCTTTACAACAACATGATCAGGGGAGAGCGCGAACGCAGTCCCCCACTACCAGAAATTATGCAATCGAGATTCCCACATTTGGGGAATTCGCACGGGTCAGCAACAGCCGCAGTGCAATGGCCGAGCCTCACCATGGGTGAACCACCTTCTTGATCATGGTATCTCCCTTGCCAGGTAAGTATGATTAGTACTCGTTCAGATGGGCTGAACGCTGCCCACGCGTGTTCCCTTGGAGAACGGTTGCAAAGAATTCGGAGATGTCTAGACTTTAAAGTCCGTGTTGCAGGGTTTATTTTCCAACAAGTGTGTGCAATTTGCTTGTTCTTAATACAGATTTAAACTGTTATCCATTTTATTTCATGTTGTTAGGTATCACAAAACGGAATGTAATACGACAAAGTAGGTACTATTTTAGCGGTTTGCAATTGATTCTCTTTTCCCCTAGGATAATTAAATATGTTCTATTATTTGCCATGCGGAGCCAGCCAGTCCTGTGCACGTATGCAAATTAGCCATGTGCACCTAACCGAAGAATGACGTAATGTTGAGAACGAGTCATACTAAAAAGGGAGAGCAATCGACAGCTAAACCAGACTGTATCAATCACACACTTTGGGTCCATTCTAACTTATGATAAGAGGCTAGTCTTTAAATCTTTGCAGTGACTGAATGTTTATGATAAAACGGATTGTTTTGCATTCGATGAGTGTGTGCGACTGTGCGTTTGTCATTTCCGGCTTCGGCATACCGCATGGTAATGAAGGCCTCGTGGGGAGTTGCTTTCTTAGTGAAGCAGCCTCGCCTTGGAGTTGGATGAGTTGGAGTGATATAAGTTGTCAGTGTCTGTATGTTGCTTAAATTCTCCCAAACAGTGGGCGCTAAGGATCAGGGCACGGCAGACAATTGCAGCCATTGATCTCGAGCAGAAAAATAAAAATGCTTACAGCACCTGGTATTCCCAGGCGGTCACCCATCCAAGTACTAACCAGGCCCGACCCTGCTTAGCTTCCGAGATCAGACGAGATCGGGCGTGATCAGGGTGGTATGGCCGTACGCAAATGTCACCGGGTCCATACTACCTTTTATTCAGCAGGAGCACAAAAGGACTGAGAGCGCTGCCGTGGCCAGAGACGGGACTTGTACAGAAACAATGATTAGATCCATAATGAAGGAAAGCAATGCATAAAGACTTTATTCCAGACTCAAAGTACCATATGAAAACGCAATGCAATACACTGCGTGTGCGGTTGAGTGATCTTTTGAAGAAATGTAGCGTTGCAACACCAGGGATAGACTGCAATGTATCTCTGTCGTTGCAGCCCTCTGATGCTCCCTGCTGCCGGCGTCACAACAGTGTCTGCATGTTTCACAAATAGAGTTTGGAGAGACGTTGTCAGTGTCTGTATGTTGCTTAAATTCTCCCAAACAGTGGGCGCTAAGGATCAGGGCACGGCAGACCATTGCAGCCATTGATCTCGAGCAGAAAAATAAATATGCTTACAGCACCTGGTATTCCCAGGCGGTCACCCATCCAAGTACTAACCAGGCCCGACCCTGCTTAGCTTCCGAGATCAGACGAGATCGGGCGTGATCAGGGTGGTTTGGCCGTACGCAAATGTTACCGGGTCCATACTACCTTTTATTCAGCAGGAGCACAAAAGGACTGAGAGCGCTGCCGTGGCCAGAGACGGGACTTGTACAGAAACAATGATTAGATCCATAATGAAGGAAAGCAATGCATAAAGACTTTATTCCATACTCAAAGTACCATATCAAAACGCAATGCAATACACTGCGTGTGCGGTTGAGTGATCTTTTGAAGAAATGTAGCGTTGCAACACCAGGGATAGACTGCAATGTATCTCTGTCGTTGCAGCCCTCTGATGCTCCCTGCTGCCGGCGTCACAACAGTGTCTGCATGTTTCACAAATAGAGTTTGGAGAGACGTTGTCAGTGTCTGTATGTTGCTTAAATTCTCCCAAACAGTGGGCGCTAAAGATCAGGGCACGGCAGACCATTGCAGCCATTGATCTCGAGCAGAAAAATAAATATGCTTACAGCACCTGGTATTCCCAGGCGGTCACCCATCCAAGTACTAACCAGGCCCGACCCTGCTTAGCTTCCGAGATCAGACGAGATCGGGCGTGATCAGGGTGGTATGGCCGTACGCAAATGTTATCGGGTCCATACTACCTTTTATTCAGCAGGAGCACAAAAGGACTGAGAGCGCTGCCGTGGCCAGAGACGGGACTTGTACAGAAACAATGATTAGATCCATAATGAAGGAAAGCAATGCATAAAGACTTTATTCCATACTCAAAGTACCACATCAAAACGCAATGCAATACACTGCGTGTGCGGTTGAGTGATCTTTTGAAGAAATGTAGCGTTGCAACACCAGGGATAGACTGCAATGTATCTCTGTCGTTGCAGCCCTCTGATGCTCCCTGCTGCCGGCGTCACAACAGTGTCTGCATGTTTCACAAATAGAGTTTGGAGAGACGTTGTCGGTGTCTGTATGTTGCTTAAATTCTCCCAAACAGTGGGCGCTAAAGATCAGGGCACGGCAGACCATTGCAGCCATTGATCTCGAGCAGAAAAATAAATATGCTTACAGCACCTGGGATTCCCAGGCGGTCACCCATCCAAGTACTAACCAGGCCCGACCCTGCTTAGCTTCCGAGATTATACGAGATCTGGCGTGATCAGGGTGGTATGGCCGTACGCAAATGTTACCGGGTCCATACTAGCTTTCATACAGCAGGAGCACATATGGACTGAGAGCGCTGCCGTGGCCAGAGACGGGACTTGTACAGAAACAATGATTAGATCCATAATGAAGGAAAGCAATGCATAAAGACTTTATTCCAGACTCAAAGTACCATTTCAAAACGCAATGCAATACGCTGCGTGTGCGGTTGAGTGATCTTTTGAAGAAATGTTGCGTTGCAACACCAGGGATAGACTGCAATGTATCACTGTCGTTGCAGCCCTCTTATGCTCCCTGCTGCCGGCGTCACAACAGTGTCTGCATGTTTCACAAATAGAGTTTGGAGAGACGTTGTCAGTGTCTGTATGTTGCTTAAATTCTCCCAAACAGTGGGCGCTAAAGATCAGGGCACGGCAGACCATTGCAGCCATTGATCTCGAGCAGAAAAATAAAAATGCTTACAGCACCTGGTATTCCCAGGCGGTCACCCATCCAAGTACTAACCAGGCCCGACCCTGCTTAGCTTCCGAGATCAGACGAGATCGGGCGTGATCAGGGTGGTATGGCCGTACGCAAATGTTACCGGGTCCATACTACCTTTTATTCAGCAGGAGCACAAAAGGACTGAGAGCGCTGCCGTGGCCAGAGACGGGACTTGTACAGAAACAATGATTAGATCCATAATGAAGGAAAGCAATGCATAAAGACTTTATTCCATACTCAAAGTACCATATCAAAACGCAATGCAATACACTGCGTGTGCGGTTGAGTGATCTTTTGAAGAAATGTAGCGTTGCAACACTAGGGATAGACTGCAATGTATCTCTGTCGTTGCAGCCCTCTGATGCTCCCTGCTGCCGGCGTCACAACAGTGTCTGCATGTTTCACAAATAGAGTTTGGAGAGACGTTGTCGGTGTCTGTATGTTGCTTAAATTCTCCCAAACAGTGGGCGCTAAAGATCAGGGCACGGCAGACCATTGCAGCCATTGATCTCGAGCAGAAAAAAAAAAAGCTTACAGCACCTGGTATTCCCAGGCGGTCTCCCATCCAAGTACTAACCAGGCCCGACCCTGCTTAGCTTCCGAGATCAGACGAGATCGGGCGTGTTCAGGGTGGTATGGCCGTAAGCGAGTACAGCCGCATCCAAAGTAGCTTTTAAACAGCAGGAGCACATAAGGACTGAGAGCGCTGCCGTGACCATAGACCAGACTTGTACAGAAACAATTATTAGATCAATAATGAAGGAAAGCAATGAATGAATACTTTATTCCGGACTCAAAGTACCATATCAAAACGCAATGCAATACACCGAGTTGGCGTGTGTGCTCGTTTGCGTGAACCTTTGAAGAAACATAGCGTTTCAAACGCTGCGATGGACTGCAGCAGGTCAAGCGAAGCAGTCATTCATAGCTCTTATTTCTTTACAACAACATGATCAGGGGAGAGCGCGAACGCAGTCCCCCACTACCAGAAATTATGCAATCGAGATTCCCACATTTGGGGAATTCGCACGGGTCAGCAACAGCCGCAGTGCAATGGCCGAGCCTCACCATGGGTGAACCACCTTCTTGATCATGGTATCTCCCTTGCCAGGTAAGTATGATTAGTACTCGTTCAGATGGGCTGAACGCTGCCCACGCGTGTTCCCTTGGAGAACGGTTGCAAAGAATTCGGAGATGTCTAGACTTTAAAGTCCGTGTTGCAGGGTTTATTTTCCAACAAGTGTGTGCAATTTGCTTGTTCTTAATACAGATTTAAACTGTTATCCATTTTATTTCATGTTGTTAGGTATCACAAAACGGAATGTAATACGACAAAGTAGGTACTATTTTAGCGGTTTGCAATTGATTCTCTTTTCCCCCAGGATAATTAAATATGTTCTATTATTTGCCATGCGGAGCCAGCCAGTCCTGTGCACGTATGCAAATTAGCCATGTGCACCTAACAGAAGAATGACGTAATGTTGAGAACGAGTCATACTAAAAAGGGAGAGCAATCGACAGCTAAACCAGACTGTATCAATCACACACTTTGGGTCCATTCTAACTTATGATAAGAGGCTAGTCTTTAAATCTTTGCAGTGACTGAATGTTTATGATAAAACGGATTGTTTTGCATTCGATGAGTGTGTGCGACTGTGCGTTTGTCATTTCCGGCTTCGGCATACCGCATGGTAATGAAGGCCTCGTGGTGAGTTGCTTTCTTAGTGAAGCAGCCTCGCCTTGGAGTTGGATGAGTTGGAGTGATATAAGTTGTCAGTGTCTGTATGTTGCTTAAATTCTCCCAAACAGTGGGCGCTAAGGATCAGGGCACGGCAGACCATTGCAGCCATTGATCTCGAGCAGAAAAATAAATATGCTTACAGCACCTGGTATTCCCAGGCGGTCACCCATCCAAGTACTAACCAGGCCCGACCCTGCTTAGCTTCCGAGATCAGACGAGATCGGGCGTGATCAGGATGGTTTGGCCGTACGCAAATGTTACCGGGTCCATACTACCTTTTATTCAGCAGGAGCACAAAAGGACTGAGAGCGCTGCCGTGGCCAGAGACGGGACTTGTACAGAAACAATGATTAGATCCATAATGAAGGAAAGCAATGCATAAAGACTTTATTCCATACTCAAAGTACCATATCAAAACGCAATGCAATACACTGCGTGTGCGGTTGAGTGATCTTTTGAAGAAATGTAGCGTTGCAACACCAGGGATAGACTGCAATGTATCTCTGTCGTTGCAGCCCTCTGATGCTCCCTGCTGCCGGCGTCACAACAGTGTCTGCATGTTTCACAAATAGAGTTTGGAGAGACGTTGTCGGTGTCTGTATGTTGATTAAATTCTCCCAAACAGTGGGCGCTAAGGATCAGGGCACGGCAGACCATTGCAGCCATTGATCTCGAGCAGAAAAATAAAAAAGCTTACAGCACCTGGTATTCCCAGGCGGTCACCCATCCAATTACTTACCAGGCCCGACCCTGCTTTGCTTCCGAGATCAGACGAGATCGGGCTTGATCAGGGTGGTATGGCCGTATGCAAATGTTACCGGGTCCATACTAGCTTTCACACAGCAGGAGCACATAAGGACTGAGAGCGCTGCCGTGGCCAGAGACGGGACTTGTACAGAAACAATGATTAGATCCATAATGAAGGGAAGCAATGCATAAAGACTTTATTCCAGACTCAAAGTATCATATCAAAACGCAATGCAATACACTGCGTGTGCGGTTGAGTGATCTTTTGAGGAAATGTAGCGTTGCAACACCAGGGATAGACTGCAATGTATCTCTGTCGTTGCAGCCCTCTGATGCTCCCTGCTGCCGGCGTCACAACAGTGTCTGCATTTTTCACAAATAGAGTTTGGAGAGACGTTGTCAGTGTCTGTATGTTGCTTAAATTCTCCCAAACAGTGGGCGCTAAAGATCAGGGCACGGCAGACCATTGCAGCCATTGATCTCGAGCAGAAAAATAAATATGCTTACAGCACCTGGTATTCCCAGGCGGTCACCCATCCAAGTACTAACCAGGCCCGACCCTGCTTAGCTTCCGAGATCAGACGAGATCGGGCGTGATCAGGGTGGTATGGCCGTACGCAAATGTTACCGGGTCCATACTACCTTTTATTCAGCAGGAGCACAAAAGGACTGAGAGCGCTGCCGTGGCCAGAGACGGGACTTGTACAGAAACAATGATTAGATCCATAATGATGGAAAGCAATGCATAAAGACTTTATTCCATACTCAAAGTACCATATGAAAACGCAATGCAATACACTGCGTGTGCGGTTGAGTGATCTTTTGAAGAAATGTAGCGTTGCAACACCAGGGATAGACTGCAATGTATCTCTGTCGTTGCAGCCCTCTGATGCTCCCTGCTGCCGGCGTCACAACAGTGTCTGCATTTTTCACAAATAGAGTTTGGAGAGACGTTGTCAGTGTCTGTATGTTGCTTAAATTCTCCCAAACAGTGGGCGCTAAAGATCAGGGCACGGCAGACCATTGCAGCCATTGATCTCGAGCAGAAAAATAAATATGCTTACAGCACCTGGTATTCCCAGGCGGTCACCCATCCAAGTACTAACCAGGCCCGACCCTGCTTAGCTTCCGAGATCAGACGAGATCGGGCGTGATCAGGGTGGTATGGCCGTACGCAAATGTTACCGGGTCCATACTACCTTTTATTCAGCAGGAGCACAAAAGGACTGAGCGCGCTGCCGTGGCCAGAGACGGGACTTGTACAGAAACAATGATTAGATCCATAATGAAGGAAAGCAATGCATAAAGACTTTATTCCATACTCAAAGTACCATATCAAAACGCAATGCAATACACTGCGTGTGCGGTTGAGTGATCTTTTGAAGAAATGTAGCGTTGCAACACCAGGGATAGACTGCAATGTATCTCTGTCGTTGCAGCCCTCTGATGCTCCCTGCTGCCGGCGTCACAACAGTGTCTGCATTTTTCACAAATAGAGTTTGGAGAGACGTTGTCAGTGTCTGTATGTTGCTTAAATTCTCCCAAACAGTGGGCGCTAAAGATCAGGGCACGGCAGACCATTGCAGCCATTGATCTCGAGCAGAAAAATAAATATGCTTACAGCACCTGGTATTCCCAGGCGGTCACCCATCCAAGTACTAACCAGGCCCGACCCTGCTTAGCTTCCGAGATCAGACGAGATCGGGCGTGATCAGGGTGGTATGGCCGTACGCAAATATTACCGGGTCCATACTACCTTTTATTCAGCAGGAGCACAAAAGGACTGAGAGCGCTGCCGTGGCCAGAGACGGGACTTGTACAGAAACAATGATTAGATCCATAATGAAGGAAAGCAATGCATAAAGACTTTATTCCATACTCAAAGTACCATATCAAAACGCAATGCAATACACTGCGTGTGCGGTTGAGTGATCTTTTGAAGAAATGTAGCGTTGCAACACCAGGGATAGACTGCAATGTATCTCTGTCGTTGCAGCCCTCTGATGCTCCCTGCTGCCGGCGTCACAACAGTGTCTGCATGTTTCCAAATAGAGTTTGGAGAGACGTTGTCAGTGTCTGTATGTTGCTTAAATTCTCCCAAACAGTGGGCGCTAAAGATCAGGGCACGGCAGACCATTGCAGCCATTGATATCGAGCAGAAAAATAAATATGCTTACAGCACCTGGTATTCCCAGGCGGTCACCCATCCAAGTACTAACCAGGCCCGACCCTGCTTAGCTTCCGAGATCAGACGAGATCGGGCGTGATCAGGGTGGTATGGCCGTACGCAAATGTTACCGGGTCCAGACTACCTTTTATTCAGCAGGAGCACATATGGACTGAGAGCGCTGCCGTGGCCAGAGACGGGACTTGTACAGAAACAATGATTAGATCCATAATGAAGGAAAGCAATGCATAAAGACTTTATTCCAGACTCAAAGTACCATTTCAAAACGCAATGCAATACGCTGCGTGTGCGGTTGAGTGATCTTTTGAAGAAATGTTGCGTTGCAACACCAGGGATAGACTGCAATGTATCACTGTCGTTGCAGCCCTCTTATGCTCCCTGCTGCCGGCGTCACAACAGTGTCTGCATGTTTCACAAATAGAGTTTGGAGAGACGTTGTCAGTGTCTGTATGTTGCTTAAATTCTCCCAAACAGTGGGCGCTAAAGATAAGGGCACGGCAGACCATTGCAGCCATTGATCTCGAGCAGAAAAATAAAAATGCTTACAGCACCTGGTATTCCCAGGCGGTCACCCATCCAAGTACTAACCAGGCCCGACCCTGCTTAGCTTCCGAGATCAGACGAGATCGGGCGTGATCAGGGTGGTATGGCCGTACGCAAATGTTACCGGGTCCATACTACCTTTTATTCAGCAGGAGCACAAAAGGACTGAGAGCGCTGCCGTGGCCAGAGACGGGACTTGTACAGAAACAATGATTAGATCCATAATGAAGGAAAGCAATGCATAAAGACTTTATTCCATACTCAAAGTACCATATCAAAACGCAATGCAATACACTGCGTGTGCGGTTGAGTGATCTTTTGAAGAAATGTAGCGTTGCAACACTAGGGATAGACTGCAATGTATCTCTGTCGTTGCAGCCCTCTGATGCTCCCTGCTGCCGGCGTCACAACAGTGTCTGCATGTTTCACAAATAGAGTTTGGAGAGACGTTGTCGGTGTCTGTATGTTGCTTAAATTCTCCCAAACAGTGGGCGCTAAAGATCAGGGCACGGCAGACCATTGCAGCCATTGATCTCGAGCAGAAAAAAAAAAAGCTTACAGCACCTGGTATTCCCAGGCGGTCTCCCATCCAAGTACTAACCAGGCCCGACCCTGCTTAGCTTCCGAGATCAGACGAGATCGGGCGTGTTCAGGGTGGTATGGCCGTAAGCGAGTACAGCCGCATCCAAAGTAGCTTTTAAACAGCAGGAGCACATAAGGACTGAGAGCGCTGCCGTGACCATAGACCAGACTTGTACAGAAACAATTATTAGATCAATAATGAAGGAAAGCAATGAATGAATACTTTATTCCGGACTCAAAGTACCATATCAAAACGCAATGCAATACACCGAGTTGGCGTGTGTGCTCGTTTGCGTGAACCTTTGAAGAAACATAGCGTTTCAAACGCTGCGATGGACTGCAGCAGGTCAAGCGAAGCAGTCATTCATAGCTCTTATTTCTTTACAACAACATGATCAGGGGAGAGCGCGAACGCAGTCCCCCACTACCAGAAATTATGCAATCGAGATTCCCACATTTGGGGAATTCGCACGGGTCAGCAACAGCCGCAGTGCAATGGCCGAGCCTCACCATGGGTGAACCACCTTCTTGATCATGGTATCTCCCTTGCCAGGTAAGTATGATTAGTACTCGTTCAGATGGGCTGAACGCTGCCCACGCGTGTTCCCTTGGAGAACGGTTGCAAAGAATTCGGAGATGTCTAGACTTTAAAGTCCGTGTTGCAGGGTTTATTTTCCAACAAGTGTGTGCAATTTGCTTGTTCTTAATACAGATTTAAACTGTTATCCATTTTATTTCATGTTGTTAGGTATCACAAAACGGAATGTAATACGACAAAGTAGGTACTATTTTAGCGGTTTGCAATTGATTCTCTTTTCCCCCAGGATAATTAAATATGTTCTATTATTTGCCATGCGGAGCCAGCCAGTCCTGTGCACGTATGCAAATTAGCCATGTGCACCTAACAGAAGAATGACGTAATGTTGAGAACGAGTCATACTAAAAAGGGAGAGCAATCGACAGCTAAACCAGACTGTATCAATCACACACTTTGGGTCCATTCTAACTTATGATAAGAGGCTAGTCTTTAAATCTTTGCAGTGACTGAATGTTTATGATAAAACGGATTGTTTTGCATTCGATGAGTGTGTGCGACTGTGCGTTTGTCATTTCCGGCTTCGGCATACCGCATGGTAATGAAGGCCTCGTGGTGAGTTGCTTTCTTAGTGAAGCAGCCTCGCCTTGGAGTTGGATGAGTTGGAGTGATATAAGTTGTCAGTGTCTGTATGTTGCTTAAATTCTCCCAAACAGTGGGCGCTAAGGATCAGGGCACGGCAGACCATTGCAGCCATTGATCTCGAGCAGAAAAATAAATATGCTTACAGCACCTGGTATTCCCAGGCGGTCACCCATCCAAGTACTAACCAGGCCCGACCCTGCTTAGCTTCCGAGATCAGACGAGATCGGGCGTGATCAGGGTGGTTTGGCCGTACGCAAATGTTACCGGGTCCATACTACCTTTTATTCAGCAGGAGCACAAAAGGACTGAGAGCGCTGCCGTGGCCAGAGACGGGACTTGTACAGAAACAATGATTAGATCCATAATGAAGGAAAGCAATGCATAAAGACTTTATTCCATACTCAAAGTACCATATCAAAACGCAATGCAATACACTGCGTGTGCGGTTGAGTGATCTTTTGAAGAAATGTAGCGTTGCAACACCAGGGATAGACTGCAATGTATCTCTGTCGTTGCAGCCCTCTGATGCTCCCTGCTGCCGGCGTCACAACAGTGTCTGCATGTTTCACAAATAGAGTTTGGAGAGACGTTGTCAGTGTCTGTATGTTGCTTAAATTCTCCCAAACAGTGGGCGCTAAAGATCAGGGCACGGCAGACCATTGCAGCCATTGATCTCGAGCAGAAAAATAAATATGCTTACAGCACCTGGTATTCCCAGGCGGTCACCCATCCAAGTACTAACCAGGCCCGACCCTGCTTAGCTTCCGAGATCAGACGAGATCGGGCGTGATCAGGGTGGTATGGCCGTACGCAAATGTTATCGGGTCCATACTACCTTTTATTCAGCAGGAGCACAAAAGGACTGAGAGCGCTGCCGTGGCCAGAGACGGGACTTGTACAGAAACAATGATTAGATCCATAATGAAGGAAAGCAATGCATAAAGACTTTATTCCATACTCAAAGTACCACATCAAAACGCAATGCAATACACTGCGTGTGCGGTTGAGTGATCTTTTGAAGAAATGTAGCGTTGCAACACCAGGGATAGACTGCAATGTATCTCTGTCGTTGCAGCCCTCTGATGCTCCCTGCTGCCGGCGTCACAACAGTGTCTGCATGTTTCACAAATAGAGTTTGGAGAGACGTTGTCGGTGTCTGTATGTTGCTTAAATTCTCCCAAACAGTGGGCGCTAAAGATCAGGGCACGGCAGACCATTGCAGCCATTGATCTCGAGCAGAAAAATAAATATGCTTACAGCACCTGGGATTCCCAGGCGGTCACCCATCCAAGTACTAACCAGGCCCGACCCTGCTTAGCTTCCGAGATTATACGAGATCTGGCGTGATCAGGGTGGTATGGCCGTACGCAAATGTTACCGGGTCCATACTAGCTTTCATACAGCAGGAGCACATATGGACTGAGAGCGCTGCCGTGGCCAGAGACGGGACTTGTACAGAAACAATGATTAGATCCATAATGAAGGAAAGCAATGCATAAAGACTTTATTCCAGACTCAAAGTACCATTTCAAAACGCAATGCAATACGCTGCGTGTGCGGTTGAGTGATCTTTTGAAGAAATGTTGCGTTGCAACACCAGGGATAGACTGCAATGTATCACTGTCGTTGCAGCCCTCTTATGCTCCCTGCTGCCGGCGTCACAACAGTGTCTGCATGTTTCACAAATAGAGTTTGGAGAGACGTTGTCAGTGTCTGTATGTTGCTTAAATTCTCCCAAACAGTGGGCGCTAAAGATCAGGGCACGGCAGACCATTGCAGCCATTGATCTCGAGCAGAAAAATAAAAATGCTTACAGCACCTGGTATTCCCAGGCGGTCACCCATCCAAGTACTAACCAGGCCCGACCCTGCTTAGCTTCCGAGATCAGACGAGATCGGGCGTGATCAGGGTGGTATGGCCGTACGCAAATGTTACCGGGTCCATACTACCTTTTATTCAGCAGGAGCACAAAAGGACTGAGAGCGCTGCCGTGGCCAGAGACGGGACTTGTACAGAAACAATGATTAGATCCATAATGAAGGAAAGCAATGCATAAAGACTTTATTCCATACTCAAAGTACCATATCAAAACGCAATGCAATACACTGCGTGTGCGGTTGAGTGATCTTTTGAAGAAATGTAGCGTTGCAACACTAGGGATAGACTGCAATGTATCTCTGTCGTTGCAGCCCTCTGATGCTCCCTGCTGCCGGCGTCACAACAGTGTCTGCATGTTTCACAAATAGAGTTTGGAGAGACGTTGTCGGTGTCTGTATGTTGCTTAAATTCTCCCAAACAGTGGGCGCTAAAGATCAGGGCACGGCAGACCATTGCAGCCATTGATCTCGAGCAGAAAAAAAAAAAGCTTACAGCACCTGGTATTCCCAGGCGGTCTCCCATCCAAGTACTAACCAGGCCCGACCCTGCTTAGCTTCCGAGATCAGACGAGATCGGGCGTGTTCAGGGTGGTATGGCCGTAAGCGAGTACAGCCGCATCCAAAGTAGCTTTTAAACAGCAGGAGCACATAAGGACTGAGAGCGCTGCCGTGACCATAGACCAGACTTGTACAGAAACAATTATTAGATCAATAATGAAGGAAAGCAATGAATGAATACTTTATTCCGGACTCAAAGTACCATATCAAAACGCAATGCAATACACCGAGTTGGCGTGTGTGCTCGTTTGCGTGAACCTTTGAAGAAACATAGCGTTTCAAACGCTGCGATGGACTGCAGCAGGTCAAGCGAAGCAGTCATTCATAGCTCTTATTTCTTTACAACAACATGATCAGGGGAGAGCGCGAACGCAGTCCCCCACTACCAGAAATTATGCAATCGAGATTCCCACATTTGGGGAATTCGCACGGGTCAGCAACAGCCGCAGTGCAATGGCCGAGCCTCACCATGGGTGAACCACCTTCTTGATCATGGTATCTCCCTTGCCAGGTAAGTATGATTAGTACTCGTTCAGATGGGCTGAACGCTGCCCACGCGTGTTCCCTTGGAGAACGGTTGCAAAGAATTCGGAGATGTCTAGACTTTAAAGTCCGTGTTGCAGGGTTTATTTTCCAACAAGTGTGTGCAATTTGCTTGTTCTTAATACAGATTTAAACTGTTATCCATTTTATTTCATGTTGTTAGGTATCACAAAACGGAATGTAATACGACAAAGTAGGTACTATTTTAGCGGTTTGCAATTGATTCTCTTTTCCCCCAGGATAATTAAATATGTTCTATTATTTGCCATGCGGAGCCAGCCAGTCCTGTGCACGTATGCAAATTAGCCATGTGCACCTAACAGAAGAATGACGTAATGTTGAGAACGAGTCATACTAAAAAGGGAGAGCAATCGACAGCTAAACCAGACTGTATCAATCACACACTTTGGGTCCATTCTAACTTATGATAAGAGGCTAGTCTTTAAATCTTTGCAGTGACTGAATGTTTATGATAAAACGGATTGTTTTGCATTCGATGAGTGTGTGCGACTGTGCGTTTGTCATTTCCGGCTTCGGCATACCGCATGGTAATGAAGGCCTCGTGGTGAGTTGCTTTCTTAGTGAAGCAGCCTCGCCTTGGAGTTGGATGAGTTGGAGTGATATAAGTTGTCAGTGTCTGTATGTTGCTTAAATTCTCCCAAACAGTGGGCGCTAAGGATCAGGGCACGGCAGACCATTGCAGCCATTGATCTCGAGCAGAAAAATAAATATGCTTACAGCACCTGGTATTCCCAGGCGGTCACCCATCCAAGTACTAACCAGGCCCGACCCTGCTTAGCTTCCGAGATCAGACGAGATCGGGCGTGATCAGGATGGTTTGGCCGTACGCAAATGTTACCGGGTCCATACTACCTTTTATTCAGCAGGAGCACAAAAGGACTGAGAGCGCTGCCGTGGCCAGAGACGGGACTTGTACAGAAACAATGATTAGATCCATAATGAAGGAAAGCAATGCATAAAGACTTTATTCCATACTCAAAGTACCATATCAAAACGCAATGCAATACACTGCGTGTGCGGTTGAGTGATCTTTTGAAGAAATGTAGCGTTGCAACACCAGGGATAGACTGCAATGTATCTCTGTCGTTGCAGCCCTCTGATGCTCCCTGCTGCCGGCGTCACAACAGTGTCTGCATGTTTCACAAATAGAGTTTGGAGAGACGTTGTCGGTGTCTGTATGTTGATTAAATTCTCCCAAACAGTGGGCGCTAAGGATCAGGGCACGGCAGACCATTGCAGCCATTGATCTCGAGCAGAAAAATAAAAAAGCTTACAGCACCTGGTATTCCCAGGCGGTCACCCATCCAATTACTTACCAGGCCCGACCCTGCTTTGCTTCCGAGATCAGACGAGATCGGGCTTGATCAGGGTGGTATGGCCGTATGCAAATGTTACCGGGTCCATACTAGCTTTCACACAGCAGGAGCACATAAGGACTGAGAGCGCTGCCGTGGCCAGAGACGGGACTTGTACAGAAACAATGATTAGATCCATAATGAAGGGAAGCAATGCATAAAGACTTTATTCCAGACTCAAAGTATCATATCAAAACGCAATGCAATACACTGCGTGTGCGGTTGAGTGATCTTTTGAGGAAATGTAGCGTTGCAACACCAGGGATAGACTGCAATGTATCTCTGTCGTTGCAGCCCTCTGATGCTCCCTGCTGCCGGCGTCACAACAGTGTCTGCATTTTTCACAAATAGAGTTTGGAGAGACGTTGTCAGTGTCTGTATGTTGCTTAAATTCTCCCAAACAGTGGGCGCTAAAGATCAGGGCACGGCAGACCATTGCAGCCATTGATCTCGAGCAGAAAAATAAATATGCTTACAGCACCTGGTATTCCCAGGCGGTCACCCATCCAAGTACTAACCAGGCCCGACCCTGCTTAGCTTCCGAGATCAGACGAGATCGGGCGTGATCAGGGTGGTATGGCCGTACGCAAATGTTACCGGGTCCATACTACCTTTTATTCAGCAGGAGCACAAAAGGACTGAGAGCGCTGCCGTGGCCAGAGACGGGACTTGTACAGAAACAATGATTAGATCCATAATGATGGAAAGCAATGCATAAAGACTTTATTCCATACTCAAAGTACCATATGAAAACGCAATGCAATACACTGCGTGTGCGGTTGAGTGATCTTTTGAAGAAATGTAGCGTTGCAACACCAGGGATAGACTGCAATGTATCTCTGTCGTTGCAGCCCTCTGATGCTCCCTGCTGCCGGCGTCACAACAGTGTCTGCATTTTTCACAAATAGAGTTTGGAGAGACGTTGTCAGTGTCTGTATGTTGCTTAAATTCTCCCAAACAGTGGGCGCTAAAGATCAGGGCACGGCAGACCATTGCAGCCATTGATCTCGAGCAGAAAAATAAATATGCTTACAGCACCTGGTATTCCCAGGCGGTCACCCATCCAAGTACTAACCAGGCCCGACCCTGCTTAGCTTCCGAGATCAGACGAGATCGGGCGTGATCAGGGTGGTATGGCCGTACGCAAATGTTACCGGGTCCATACTACCTTTTATTCAGCAGGAGCACAAAAGGACTGAGCGCGCTGCCGTGGCCAGAGACGGGACTTGTACAGAAACAATGATTAGATCCATAATGAAGGAAAGCAATGCATAAAGACTTTATTCCATACTCAAAGTACCATATCAAAACGCAATGCAATACACTGCGTGTGCGGTTGAGTGATCTTTTGAAGAAATGTAGCGTTGCAACACCAGGGATAGACTGCAATGTATCTCTGTCGTTGCAGCCCTCTGATGCTCCCTGCTGCCGGCGTCACAACAGTGTCTGCATTTTTCACAAATAGAGTTTGGAGAGACGTTGTCAGTGTCTGTATGTTGCTTAAATTCTCCCAAACAGTGGGCGCTAAAGATCAGGGCACGGCAGACCATTGCAGCCATTGATCTCGAGCAGAAAAATAAATATGCTTACAGCACCTGGTATTCCCAGGCGGTCACCCATCCAAGTACTAACCAGGCCCGACCCTGCTTAGCTTCCGAGATCAGACGAGATCGGGCGTGATCAGGGTGGTATGGCCGTACGCAAATATTACCGGGTCCATACTACCTTTTATTCAGCAGGAGCACAAAAGGACTGAGAGCGCTGCCGTGGCCAGAGACGGGACTTGTACAGAAACAATGATTAGATCCATAATGAAGGAAAGCAATGCATAAAGACTTTATTCCATACTCAAAGTACCATATCAAAACGCAATGCAATACACTGCGTGTGCGGTTGAGTGATCTTTTGAAGAAATGTAGCGTTGCAACACCAGGGATAGACTGCAATGTATCTCTGTCGTTGCAGCCCTCTGATGCTCCCTGCTGCCGGCGTCACAACAGTGTCTGCATGTTTCCAAATAGAGTTTGGAGAGACGTTGTCAGTGTCTGTATGTTGCTTAAATTCTCCCAAACAGTGGGCGCTAAAGATCAGGGCACGGCAGACCATTGCAGCCATTGATATCGAGCAGAAAAATAAATATGCTTACAGCACCTGGTATTCCCAGGCGGTCACCCATCCAAGTACTAACCAGGCCCGACCCTGCTTAGCTTCCGAGATCAGACGAGATCGGGCGTGATCAGGGTGGTATGGCCGTACGCAAATGTTACCGGGTCCAGACTACCTTTTATTCAGCAGGAGCACAAAAGGACTGAGCGCGCTGCCGTGGCCAGAGACGGGACTTGTACAGAAACAATGATTAGATCCATAATGAAGGAAAGCAATGCATAAAGACTTTATTCCATACTCAAAGTACCATATCAAAACGCAATGCAATACACTGCGTGTGCGGTTGAGTGATCTTTTGAAGAAATGTAGCGTTGCAACACCAGGGATAGACTGCAATGTTTCTCTGTCGTTGCAGCCCTCTGATGCTCCATGCTGCCGGCGTCACAACAGTGTCTGCATTTTTCACAAATAGAGTTTGGAGAGATGTTGTCAGTGTCTGTATGTTGCTTAAATTCTCCCAAACAGTGGGCGCTAAGGATCAGGGCACGGCAGACCATTGCAGCCATTGATCTCGAGCAGAAAAATAAAAATGCTTACAGCACCTGGTATTCCCAGGCGGTCACCCATCCAAGTACTAACCAGGCCCGACCCTGCTTAGCTTCCGAGATCAGACGAGATCGGGCGTGATCAGGGTGGTATGGCCGTACGCAAATGTTACCGGGTCCATACTAGCTTTCATACAGCAGGAGCACATATGGACTGAGAGCGCTGCCGTGGCCAGAGACGGGACTTGTACAGAAACAATGATTAGATCCATAATGAAGGAAAGCAATGCATAAAGACTTTATTCCAGACTCAAAGTACCATTTCAAAACGCAATGCAATACGCTGCGTGTGCGGTTGAGTGATCTTTTGAAGAAATGTTGCGTTGCAACACCAGGGATAGACTGCAATGTATCACTGTCGTTGCAGCCCTCTTATGCTCCCTGCTGCCGGCGTCACAACAGTGTCTGCATGTTTCACAAATAGAGTTTGGAGAGACGTTGTCAGTGTCTGTATGTTGCTTAAATTCTCCCAAACAGTGGGCGCTAAAGATCAGGGCACGGCAGACCATTGCAGCCATTGATCTCGAGCAGAAAAATAAAAATGCTTACAGCACCTGGTATTCCCAGGCGGTCACCCATCCAAGTACTAACCAGGCCCGACCCTGCTTAGCTTCCGAGATCAGACGAGATCGGGCGTGATCAGGGTGGTATGGCCGTACGCAAATGTTACCGGGTCCATACTACCTTTTATTCAGCAGGAGCACAAAAGGACTGAGAGCGCTGCCGTGGCCAGAGACGGGACTTGTACAGAAACAATGATTAGATCCATAATGAAGGAAAGCAATGCATAAAGACTTTATTCCATACTCAAAGTACCATATCAAAACGCAATGCAATACACTGCGTGTGCGGTTGAGTGATCTTTTGAAGAAATGTAGCGTTGCAACACTAGGGATAGACTGCAATGTATCTCTGTCGTTGCAGCCCTCTGATGCTCCCTGCTGCCGGCGTCACAACAGTGTCTGCATGTTTCACAAATAGAGTTTGGAGAGACGTTGTCGGTGTCTGTATGTTGCTTAAATTCTCCCAAACAGTGGGCGCTAAAGATCAGGGCACGGCAGACCATTGCAGCCATTGATCTCGAGCAGAAAAAAAAAAAGCTTACAGCACCTGGTATTCCCAGGCGGTCTCCCATCCAAGTACTAACCAGGCCCGACCCTGCTTAGCTTCCGAGATCAGACGAGATCGGGCGTGTTCAGGGTGGTATGGCCGTAAGCGAGTACAGCCGCATCCAAAGTAGCTTTTAAACAGCAGGAGCACATAAGGACTGAGAGCGCTGCCGTGACCATAGACCAGACTTGTACAGAAACAATTATTAGATCAATAATGAAGGAAAGCAATGAATGAATACTTTATTCCGGACTCAAAGTACCATATCAAAACGCAATGCAATACACCGAGTTGGCGTGTGTGCTCGTTTGCGTGAACCTTTGAAGAAACATAGCGTTTCAAACGCTGCGATGGACTGCAGCAGGTCAAGCGAAGCAGTCATTCATAGCTCTTATTTCTTTACAACAACATGATCAGGGGAGAGCGCGAACGCAGTCCCCCACTACCAGAAATTATGCAATCGAGATTCCCACATTTGGGGAATTCGCACGGGTCAGCAACAGCCGCAGTGCAATGGCCGAGCCTCACCATGGGTGAACCACCTTCTTGATCATGGTATCTCCCTTGCCAGGTAAGTATGATTAGTACTCGTTCAGATGGGCTGAACGCTGCCCACGCGTGTTCCCTTGGAGAACGGTTGCAAAGAATTCGGAGATGTCTAGACTTTAAAGTCCGTGTTGCAGGGTTTATTTTCCAACAAGTGTGTGCAATTTGCTTGTTCTTAATACAGATTTAAACTGTTATCCATTTTATTTCATGTTGTTAGGTATCACAAAACGGAATGTAATACGACAAAGTAGGTACTATTTTAGCGGTTTGCAATTGATTCTCTTTTCCCCCAGGATAATTAAATATGTTCTATTATTTGCCATGCGGAGCCAGCCAGTCCTGTGCACGTATGCAAATTAGCCATGTGCACCTAACAGAAGAATGACGTAATGTTGAGAACGAGTCATACTAAAAAGGGAGAGCAATCGACAGCTAAACCAGACTGTATCAATCACACACTTTGGGTCCATTCTAACTTATGATAAGAGGCTAGTCTTTAAATCTTTGCAGTGACTGAATGTTTATGATAAAACGGATTGTTTTGCATTCGATGAGTGTGTGCGACTGTGCGTTTGTCATTTCCGGCTTCGGCATACCGCATGGTAATGAAGGCCTCGTGGTGAGTTGCTTTCTTAGTGAAGCAGCCTCGCCTTGGAGTTGGATGAGTTGGAGTGATATAAGTTGTCAGTGTCTGTATGTTGCTTAAATTCTCCCAAACAGTGGGCGCTAAGGATCAGGGCACGGCAGACCATTGCAGCCATTGATCTCGAGCAGAAAAATAAATATGCTTACAGCACCTGGTATTCCCAGGCGGTCACCCATCCAAGTACTAACCAGGCCCGACCCTGCTTAGCTTCCGAGATCAGACGAGATCGGGCGTGATCAGGGTGGTTTGGCCGTACGCAAATGTTACCGGGTCCATACTACCTTTTATTCAGCAGGAGCACAAAAGGACTGAGAGCGCTGCCGTGGCCAGAGACGGGACTTGTACAGAAACAATGATTAGATCCATAATGAAGGAAAGCAATGCATAAAGACTTTATTCCATACTCAAAGTACCATATCAAAACGCAATGCAATACACTGCGTGTGCGGTTGAGTGATCTTTTGAAGAAATGTAGCGTTGCAACACCAGGGATAGACTGCAATGTATCTCTGTCGTTGCAGCCCTCTGATGCTCCCTGCTGCCGGCGTCACAACAGTGTCTGCATGTTTCACAAATAGAGTTTGGAGAGACGTTGTCAGTGTCTGTATGTTGCTTAAATTCTCCCAAACAGTGGGCGCTAAAGATCAGGGCACGGCAGACCATTGCAGCCATTGATCTCGAGCAGAAAAATAAATATGCTTACAGCACCTGGTATTCCCAGGCGGTCACCCATCCAAGTACTAACCAGGCCCGACCCTGCTTAGCTTCCGAGATCAGACGAGATCGGGCGTGATCAGGGTGGTATGGCCGTACGCAAATGTTATCGGGTCCATACTACCTTTTATTCAGCAGGAGCACAAAAGGACTGAGAGCGCTGCCGTGGCCAGAGACGGGACTTGTACAGAAACAATGATTAGATCCATAATGAAGGAAAGCAATGCATAAAGACTTTATTCCATACTCAAAGTACCACATCAAAACGCAATGCAATACACTGCGTGTGCGGTTGAGTGATCTTTTGAAGAAATGTAGCGTTGCAACACCAGGGATAGACTGCAATGTATCTCTGTCGTTGCAGCCCTCTGATGCTCCCTGCTGCCGGCGTCACAACAGTGTCTGCATGTTTCACAAATAGAGTTTGGAGAGACGTTGTCGGTGTCTGTATGTTGCTTAAATTCTCCCAAACAGTGGGCGCTAAAGATCAGGGCACGGCAGACCATTGCAGCCATTGATCTCGAGCAGAAAAATAAATATGCTTACAGCACCTGGGATTCCCAGGCGGTCACCCATCCAAGTACTAACCAGGCCCGACCCTGCTTAGCTTCCGAGATTATACGAGATCTGGCGTGATCAGGGTGGTATGGCCGTACGCAAATGTTACCGGGTCCATACTAGCTTTCATACAGCAGGAGCACATATGGACTGAGAGCGCTGCCGTGGCCAGAGACGGGACTTGTACAGAAACAATGATTAGATCCATAATGAAGGAAAGCAATGCATAAAGACTTTATTCCAGACTCAAAGTACCATTTCAAAACGCAATGCAATACGCTGCGTGTGCGGTTGAGTGATCTTTTGAAGAAATGTTGCGTTGCAACACCAGGGATAGACTGCAATGTATCACTGTCGTTGCAGCCCTCTTATGCTCCCTGCTGCCGGCGTCACAACAGTGTCTGCATGTTTCACAAATAGAGTTTGGAGAGACGTTGTCAGTGTCTGTATGTTGCTTAAATTCTCCCAAACAGTGGGCGCTAAAGATCAGGGCACGGCAGACCATTGCAGCCATTGATCTCGAGCAGAAAAATAAAAATGCTTACAGCACCTGGTATTCCCAGGCGGTCACCCATCCAAGTACTAACCAGGCCCGACCCTGCTTAGCTTCCGAGATCAGACGAGATCGGGCGTGATCAGGGTGGTATGGCCGTACGCAAATGTTACCGGGTCCATACTACCTTTTATTCAGCAGGAGCACAAAAGGACTGAGAGCGCTGCCGTGGCCAGAGACGGGACTTGTACAGAAACAATGATTAGATCCATAATGAAGGAAAGCAATGCATAAAGACTTTATTCCATACTCAAAGTACCATATCAAAACGCAATGCAATACACTGCGTGTGCGGTTGAGTGATCTTTTGAAGAAATGTAGCGTTGCAACACTAGGGATAGACTGCAATGTATCTCTGTCGTTGCAGCCCTCTGATGCTCCCTGCTGCCGGCGTCACAACAGTGTCTGCATGTTTCACAAATAGAGTTTGGAGAGACGTTGTCGGTGTCTGTATGTTGCTTAAATTCTCCCAAACAGTGGGCGCTAAAGATCAGGGCACGGCAGACCATTGCAGCCATTGATCTCGAGCAGAAAAAAAAAAAGCTTACAGCACCTGGTATTCCCAGGCGGTCTCCCATCCAAGTACTAACCAGGCCCGACCCTGCTTAGCTTCCGAGATCAGACGAGATCGGGCGTGTTCAGGGTGGTATGGCCGTAAGCGAGTACAGCCGCATCCAAAGTAGCTTTTAAACAGCAGGAGCACATAAGGACTGAGAGCGCTGCCGTGACCATAGACCAGACTTGTACAGAAACAATTATTAGATCAATAATGAAGGAAAGCAATGAATGAATACTTTATTCCGGACTCAAAGTACCATATCAAAACGCAATGCAATACACCGAGTTGGCGTGTGTGCTCGTTTGCGTGAACCTTTGAAGAAACATAGCGTTTCAAACGCTGCGATGGACTGCAGCAGGTCAAGCGAAGCAGTCATTCATAGCTCTTATTTCTTTACAACAACATGATCAGGGGAGAGCGCGAAGGCAGTCCCCCACTACCAGAAATTATGCAATCGAGATTCCCACATTTGGGGAATTCGCACGGGTCAGCAACAGCCGCAGTGCAATGGCCGAGCCTCACCATGGGTGAACCACCTTCTTGATCATGGTATCTCCCTTGCCAGGTAAGTATGATTAGTACTCGTTCAGATGGGCTGAACGCTGCCCACGCGTGTTCCCTTGGAGAACGGTTGCAAAGAATTCGGAGATGTCTAGACTTTAAAGTCCGTGTTGCAGGGTTTATTTTCCAACAAGTGTGTGCAATTTGCTTGTTCTTAATACAGATTTAAACTGTTATCCATTTTATTTCATGTTGTTAGGTATCACAAAACGGAATGTAATACGACAAAGTAGGTACTATTTTAGCGGTTTGCAATTGATTCTCTTTTCCCCCAGGATAATTAAATATGTTCTATTATTTGCCATGCGGAGCCAGCCAGTCCTGTGCACGTATGCAAATTAGCCATGTGCACCTAACAGAAGAATGACGTAATGTTGAGAACGAGTCATACTAAAAAGGGAGAGCAATCGACAGCTAAACCAGACTGTATCAATCACACACTTTGGGTCCATTCTAACTTATGATAAGAGGCTAGTCTTTAAATCTTTGCAGTGACTGAATGTTTATGATAAAACGGATTGTTTTGCATTCGATGAGTGTGTGCGACTGTGCGTTTGTCATTTCCGGCTTCGGCATACCGCATGGTAATGAAGGCCTCGTGGAGAGTTGCTTTCTTAGTGAAGCAGCCTCGCCTTGGAGTTGGATGAGTTGGAGTGATATAAGTTGTCAGTGTCTGTATGTTGCTTAAATTCTCCCAAACAGTGGGCGCTAAGGATCAGGGCACGGCAGACCATTGCAGCCATTGATCTCGAGCAGAAAAATAAAAATGCTTACAGCACCTGGTATTCCCAGGCGGTCACCCATCTAAGTACTAACCAGGCCCGACCCTGCTTAGCTTCCGAGATCAGACGAGATCGGGCGTGATCAGGGTGGTATGGCCGTACGCAAATGTTACCGGGTCCATACTACCTTTTATTCAGCAGGAGCACAAAAGGACTGAGAGCGCTGCCGTGGCCAGAGACGGGACTTGTACAGAAACAATGATTAGATCCATAATGAAGGAAAGCAATGCATAAAGACTTTATTCCATACTCAAAGTACCATATGAAAACGCAATGCAATACACTGCGTGTGCGGTTGAGTGATCTTTTGAAGAAATGTAGCGTTGCAACACCAGGGATAGACTGCAATGTATCTCTGTCGTTGCAGCCCTCTGATGCTCCCTGCTGCCGGCGTCACAACAGTGTCTGCATTTTTCACAAATAGAGTTTGGAGAGACGTTGTCAGTGTCTGTATGTTGCTTAAATTCTCCCAAACAGTGGGCGCTAAAGATCAGGGCACGGCAGACCATTGCAGCCATTGATCTCGAGCAGAAAAATAAATATGCTTACAGCACCTGGTATTCCCAGGCGGTCACCCATCCAAGTACTAACCAGGCCCGACCCTGCTTAGCTTCCGAGATCAGACGAGATCGGGCGTGATCAGGGTGGTATGGCCGTACGCAAATGTTACCGGGTCCATACTACCTTTTATTCAGCAGGAGCACAAAAGGACTGAGAGCGCTGCCGTGGCCAGAGACGGGACTTGTACAGAAACAATGATTAGATCCATAATGAAGGAAAGCAATGCATAAAGACTTTATTCCATACTCAAAGTACCATATCAAAACGCAATGCAATACACTGCGTGTGCGGTTGAGTGATCTTTTGAAGAAATGTAGCGTTGCAACACCAGGGATAGACTGCAATGTATCTCTGTCGTTGCAGCCCTCTGATGCTCCCTGCTGCCGGCGTCACAACAGTGTCTGCATTTTTCACAAATAGAGTTTGGAGAGACGTTGTCAGTGTCTGTATGTTGCTTAAATTCTCCCAAACAGTGGGCGCTAAAGATCAGGGCACGGCAGACCATTGCAGCCATTGATCTCGAGCAGAAAAATAAATATGCTTACAGCACCTGGTATTCCCAGGGGGTCACCCATCCAAGTACTAACCAGGCCCGACCCTGCTTAGCTTCCGAGATCAGACGAGATCGGGCGTGATCAGGGTGGTATGGCCGTACGCAAATGTTCCCGGGTCCATACTACCTTTTATTCAGCAGGAGCACAAAAGGACAGAGCGCTGCCGTGGCCAGAGACGGGACTTGTACAGAAACAATGATTAGATCCATAATGAAGGAAAGCAATGCATAAAGACTTTATTCCATACTCAAAGTACCATATCAAAACGCAATGCAATACATTGCGTGTGCGGTTGAGTGATCTTTTGAAGAAATGTAGCGTTGCAACACCAGGGATAGACTGCAATGTATCTCTGTCGTTGCAGCCCTCTGATGCTCCCTGCTGCCGGCGTCACAACAGTGTCTGCATTTTTCACAAATAGAGTTTGGAGAGACGTTGTCAGTGTCTGTATGTTGCTTAAATTCTCCCAAACAGTGGGCGCTAAAGATCTCTGCCCGTATGCAAATTAGCCATGTGCGCCTAACAGAAGAATGACGTAATGTTGAGAACGAGTCATACTAAAAACCGAGAGCAAGCGAAAGCTAAACCAGACTGTATCAATCACACACTTTGGGTCCATTCTAACTTTTGATAAGAGGCTAGTCTTTAAATCTTTGCAGTGACTGAATGTTGATGATAAAACGGATTGTTTTGCATAAGATGAGTGTGTGCGACTGTGTGTTTGTCATTTCCGGCTTCGGCATACCGCATGGTCATGAAGGCCTCGTGGTGAGTTACTTTCTTAGTGAAGCAGCTTAGCCTTACAGTTGGATAAGTTGGAGTGATTGGAGTTTATTTTTCACAGTGAGAGAGGGGTGCACCGGTCCTGGAGGTACTGCAATACCAGGTCGATGCGTGGAGTGGACGGAGCAAGCCCCTATTCCATCTCCCAGTTCCAAAAAACAATTTAATATATGGTCCCCGGGTAGGGGACGTATCAGATATTAAACTGATAAGAACAGATACTACACTTGATCTTAGCCAAAAGGCCGAGAAGCGATGCCCACACATGCTCAGACCAAGAGTCCAGCTTCCCAAACACGTCGCTCCACTTAGCGGTTTGACAGACGACGACAAAACAAATAGAAGACCAGTCACCCTGTGTGCGTGTTTGTGAAAGCTGAAGAAAAATGCCGAGGTCGCTGCATCTCTCTGCTGGTCCCTGCTGCCAGCGTCACCAGTGTGTCTGCATGTTTCTCAAATAGAGTTTGGAGAGACGTTGTCAGTGTCTGTATGTTGCTTAAATTCTCCCAAACAGTGGGCGCTAAAGATCACGGCACGGCAGGCCATTGCAGCCAATGAGCTCGAGTTGAAAAATAAATGTGCTTACAGCACCAGGTGGTCCCCCATCGATGTAGTAACCAGGCCCGACCCTGCTTAGCTTCCGAGATCAGACGAGATCGGGCATGATCAGGCTGTTATGGCCGTAAACTAACATTTCCGGGTCCATACTAGGTTTTATACAGCAGGAGCACATAAGGACTGAGGGTGCTGCCGTGGCCAGAGAAGGGACTTGTACAGAAACAATGATTAGATCCATAATGAAGGAAAGCAATGCATAAAGACTTTATTCCATACTCAAAGTACCATATGAAAACGCAATGCAATACACTGCGTGTGCGGTTGAGTGATCTTTTGAAGAAATGTAGCGTTGCAACACCAGGGATAGACTGCAATGTATCTCTGTCGTTGCAGCCCTCTGATGCTCCCTGCTGCCGGCGTCACAACAGTGTCTGCATGTTTCACAAATAGAGTTTGGAGAGACGTTGTCAGTGTCTGTATGTTGCTTAAATTCTCCCAAACAGTGGGCGCTAAGGATCAGGGCACGGCAGACCATTGCAGCCATTGATCTCGAGCAGAAAAATAAAAATGCTTACAGCACCTGGTATTCCCAGGCGGTCACCCATCCAAGTACTAACCAGGCCCGACCCTGCTTAGCTTCCGAGATCAGACGAGATCGGGCGTGATCAGGGTGGTATGGCCGTACGCAAATTTTACCGGGTCCATACTACCTTTTATTCAGCAGGAGCACAAAAGGACTGAGAGCGCTGCCGTGGCCAGAGACGGGACTTGTACAGAAACAATGATTAGATCCATAATGAAGGAAAGCAATGCATAAAGACTTTATTCCATACTCAAAGTACCATATGAAAACGCAATGCAATACACTGCGTGTGCGGTTGAGTGATCTTTTGAAGAAATGTAACGTTGCAACACCAGGGATGGACTGCAATGTATCTCTGTCGTTGCAGCCCTCTGATGCTCCCTGCTGCCGGCGTCACAACAGTGTCTGCATGTTTCACAAATAGAGTTTGGAGAGACGTTGTCGGTGTCTGTATGTTGCTTATATTCTCCCAAACAGTGGGCGCTAAGGATCAGGGCACGGCAGACCATTGCAGCCATTGATCTCGAGCAGAAAAATAAAAATGCTTACAGCACCTGGTATTCCCAGGCGGTCACCCATCCAAGTACTAACCAGGCCCGACCCTGCTTAGCTTCCGAGATCAGACGAGATCGGGCGTGATCAGGGTGGTATGGCCGTACGCAAATGTTACCGGGTCCATACTACCTTTTATTCAGCAGGAGCACAAAAGGACTGAGAGCGCTGCCGTGGCCAGAGACGGGACTTGTACAGAAACAATGATTAGATCCATAATGAAGGAAAGCAATGCATAAAGACTTTATTCCATACTCAAAGTACCATATCAAAACGCAATGCAATACACTGCGTGTGCGGTTGAGTGATCTTTTGAAGAAATGTAGCGTTGCAACACCAGGGATAGACTGCAATGTATCTCTGTCGTTGCAGCCCTCTGATGCTCCCTGCTGCCGGCGTCACAACAGTGTCTGCATGTTTAACAAATAGAGTTTGGAGAGACGTTGTCAGTGTCTGTATGTTGCTTAAATTCTCCCAAACAGTGGGCGCTAAAGATCAGGGCACGGCAGACCATTGCAGCCATTGATCTCGAGCAGAAAAATAAATATGCTTACAGCACCTGGTATTCCCAGGCGGTCACCCATCCAAGTACTAACCAGGCCCGACCCTGCTTAGCTTCCGAGATCAGACGAGATCGGGCGTGATCAGGGTGGTATGGCCGTACGCAAATGTTACCGGGTCCATACTACCTTTTATTCAGCAGGAGCACAAAAGGACTGAGCGCGCTGCCGTGGCCAGAGACGGGACTTGTACAGAAACAATGATTAGATCCATAATGAAGGAAAGCAATGCATAAAGACTTTATTCCATACTCAAAGTACCATATCAAAACGCAATGCAATACACTGCGTGTGCGGTTGAGTGATCTTTTGAAGAAATGTAGCGTTGCAACACCAGGGATAGACTGCAATGTATCTCTGTCGTTGCAGCCCTCTGATGCTCCCTGCTGCCGGCGTCACAACAGTGTCTGCATTTTTCACAAATAGAGTTTGGAGAGACGTTGTCAGTGTCTGTATGTTGCTTAAATTCTCCCAAACAGTGGGCGCTAAAGATCAGGGCACGGCAGACCATTGCAGCCATTGATCTCGAGCAGAAAAATAAATATGCTTACAGCACCTGGTATTCCCAGGCGGTCACCCATCCAAGTACTAACCAGGCCCGACCCTGCTTAGCTTCCGAGATCAGACGAGATCGGGCGTGATCAGTGTGGTTTGGCCGTACGCAAATGTTACCGGGTCCATACTACCTTTTATTCAGCAGGAGCACAAAAGGACTGAGAGCGCTGCCGTGGCCAGAGACGGGACTTGTACAGAAACAATGATTAGATCCATAATGAAGGAAAGCAATGCATAAAGACTTTATTCCATACTCAAAGTACCATATCAAAACGCAATGCAATACACTGCGTGTGCGGTTGAGTGATCTTTTGAAGAAATGTAGCGTTGCAACACCAGGGATAGACTGCAATGTATCTCTGTCGTTGCAGCCCTCTGATGCTCCCTGCTGCCGGCGTCACAACAGTGTCTGCATGTTTAACAAATAGAGTTTGGAGAGACGTTGTCAGTGTCTGTATGTTGCTTAAATTCTCCCAAACAGTGGGCGCTAAGGATCAGGGCACGGCAGACCATTGCAGCCATTGATCTCGAGCAGAAAAATAAAAATGCTTACAGCACCTGGTATTCCCAGGCGGTCACCCATCCAAGTACTAACCAGGCCCGACCCTGCTTAGCTTCCGAGATCAGACGAGATCGGGCGTGATCAGGGTGGTATGGCCGTACGCAAATGTTACCGGGTCCATACTACCTTTTATTCAGCCGGAGCACAAAAGGACTGAGAGCGCTGCCGTGGCCAGAGACGGGACTTGTACAGAAACAATGATTAGATCCATAATGAAGGAAAGCAATGCATAAAGACTTTATTCCATACTCAAAGTACCATATCAAAACGCAATGCAATACACTGCGTGTGCGGTTGAGTGATCTTTTGAAGAAATGTAGCGTTGCAACACCAGGGATAGACTGTAATGTATCTCTGTCGTTGCAGCCCTCTGATGCTCCCTGCTGCCGGCGTCACAACAGTGTCTGCATGTTTCACAAATAGAGTTTGGAGAGACGTTGTCAGTGTCTGTATGTTGCTTAAATTCTCCCAAACAGTGGGCGCTAAAGATCTCTGCCCGTATGCAAATTAGCCATGTGCGCCTAACAGAAGAATGACGTAATGTTGAGAACGAGTCATACTAAAAACCGAGAGCAAGCGAAAGCTAAACCAGACTGTATCAATCACACACTTTGGGTCCATTCTAACTTTTGATAAGAGGCTAGTCTTTAAATCTTTGCAGTGACTGAATGTTGATGATAAAACGGATTGTTTTGCATAAGATGAGTGTGTGCGACTGTGTGTTTGTCATTTCCGGCTTCGGCATACCGCATGGTCATGAAGGCCTCGTGGTGAGTTACTTTCTTAGTGAAGCAGCTTAGCCTTACAGTTGGATAAGTTGGAGTGATTGGAGTTTATTTTTCACAGTGAGAGAGGGGTGCACCGGTCCTGGAGGTACTGCAATACCAGGTCGATGCGTGGAGTGGACGGAGCAAGCCCCTATTCCATCTCCCAGTTCCAAAAAACAATTTAATATATGGTCCCCGGGTAGGGGACGTATCAGATATTAAACTGATAAGAACAGATTTTTTCATTCGAAAATTTTATTGACACACGTTGCTATACCTTATCTTTCACATCACATGTTTCCAGTTTCGTTCAATTATTATTATTATTTTTTTTTAAATCATACACAATGTTTTGTTTCTTTTTTTTTTTTTTTAACAACAAGGAATTAAAAAAAATATAACCATCCATAAAACCAAGAATAAAACCGATGTTTTAAAAGGAAAATAAAAACCAACACTAAAAGATGCTGCTGTGCAGGAGCGGGAACACACTTAGTTAAAAGAAATTTAAAAGAAAGTGTACCCCGTCCTGCCCTCCCAACAGCGTCGGTCTCTCGGGACCTGTCGCTCAGAGGATCTCCTCCCCTCTCTGCTCCTTCCCACCTGCCTCTCCCGGAGAGCCAGGCCGCCGCTGCCTCGACCTTTCTGTGTGTGGCTCCGGCTCCCTTCTCCGAATGGGCACAGAGGCGATGTCTTCATTTTGGCTGTGTCCTAGGCCTGCCGCCTGCAGCAACGGCTACTTTTACCGTTGCTGCGGCCATCCGGATCACAGCCAAGGGGGGGATCAGCTTGTGCTTGCTTACCAGCAGGTTTCTGGAGGTCCAAAAGGCGTCTTTAATGGCGGCTAGGGTGAGCCACTGCCTGGGGAAGTTAACTGCAGTATTTTGGCTCACCCCATACAGCACCAATTGGGCTGTCAGGACCTCCCCTGCTGGCAAGTACGGGAATAGTAGGGAGCCGGCCGTTGCCCACTGGTCTCCAGCAGCGCTGCACTCCCAGAGCAGATGCCTCACCGACTCAGGCGCGCCACAACCTGGTCGGGGGCATGTTGCGGATGCGGCCATGCCCCGGGAGTGCATGACGGCTCTGACTGGGAGGATCTCGTGAGCTACCATCCATGACAGGTCCCGGAGTCTGTTGGGGAGGACAGGATGGTTAACGTTTCGCCAAACAGTTGCGGGGTCGCCGAGTGCTAGCCCGCGCACTGGACTTACTGGTTCCCGCTCCTGCACCAGCGCAATCATTAATCGATGGCTTTCCAAAACTTGTAATTCCTCGTTTTCTAGGTTATATTTTTTTAAAAACTTCTTGATAAAAACATAGGACTGGGGCAGGTTAAAAGATACTGGCGTCCTATGGTCAGATACATAAAAACTGAACTTTTTCAGATAGGAACCCATCCAGAACCGGGTCATTGCTGTGCTTTTTTTTTGGCTGGGTACCGACATTGCATTTTGTATGTGTAGAGCTGTATATCGACTTCCTAAATATAAATTGAGGTCTGGGACTCCTTTTCCCCCTTTTTCTTTAGTTTTCTTCATTTCGTTTCTCTTGAGTCTCTCCCACTTAGACCCCCACAGGAAGTAAAAAATGGCACGTTCTAGATCTAAAAGGACTCTGCGGGGTGGAATAAAAACAGAGCATACCAATAAAAGCAAAGGTAAAATCACTGACTTAATGATTAAAACCTTTCCTTCCATTGTAAGTCCTCTAAGTCCCCAGTATCCCAGTCTCCGCCTCACTTTCCCTACCATGTCCGGCCAATTTTTGGTACCCTCCCCCTCCCTGTCAAATTTGACCCCGAGTATTTTCAAGTCGGTCTGTTTTACGGTCAGGGGAAGTCCAGTCGTCTCGGTCACTGTCCATGGTCCATAAAAAAGGGCTTGGGTCTTCTCTCTGTTGAGTTTGGACCCAGAGGCCAGTCCGTAGGAGTCTGTCAAGTCCAGTGCCTTATGTAATGAACAGATGTCTGTACATAAAATGTTGACGTCGTCCATATATAAAACACATTTGCTAAAAAGTCCCCCACTTCCCGGTATGCCCACCCCTTTAATCCATTTGTCCCTTCTCAATACCTGTGCCAGTGGTTCTATGCAAGCCACGTAGAGGAGAGCAGATAAAGGACAACCCTGACGGACCCCGCAGTGCAAGTCTACTGCTTTTGTAAGTTGCCCGTTAACAAGGAATTTGCTGGTGATGTCCCGATACAGCAATCCCACCCACTCTACATACCTTTGTGGAAAACCCATTTTGGGCAGTACCTGAAATAGGTACTGGTGCGAGACCCGATCGAAAGCTTTTTCAAAATCTAAATTTAGGACTACTAGTCTAATGTTTCTGTCTCTCGCATAACAGATGGTGTCTCTAATCAGTAAGAGGCTGTCTGTGATCTTTCTCCCCGGTATGCCACAGGTTTGATCCGGGTGGATTACCTCCCCTAAAACAACAGACATTCTGTTGGCTAAAAGTTTGCTAAAAAGTTTACAATCCACGTTTAAAAGGGTAATAGGTCTCCAGTTCTTCAGGTCAGTCTTGTCGTCTTTCTTATGTAGTAGTTTCACTATCCCTGATCTAAAACTGTCTGGTAGTCGGCCTAGTCCTTGGAATTCTGTAAAAACAGTCAACAAGTCGGTTGCTAAAATGTCCCAGAAGGTCTGATAAAATTCAAGTGAAAGCCCATCTTCCCCCGGTGATTTTCCCCCTCTAAAACTTAACAAACAATTGGAAAGTTCCAAAAGGTTAAAATCATCGGTTAAAAATGCACTCTCACTGATCTTCTTTTGCAAGGAATTCAATATCTTCTCATTTGGTTCTTCTTCAATGCTTTTTTTGCTATACAGCTCTGTATAGAAACACTCTATTTCGTCCATTGTTTCTTCTTGCGTTTTGGTGTATTCTCCATTTCTCTTTTTTAATTTATAAATACCCTCCCCGCTGTTTATGATTTTCTTGAAGAAATATTGTGTGCATTTTTCCCCTTCTTCTATGTCTCTTTCTTTACTTCTAATAATTATTCCTTTGCTTTTGATTTCTGCTAGAGCCGACATTTGTTCTTTTACCTCTCTTATTTCCTGATTGTAATCAAACCCTTGTTGTCTTAATTTAATATAACGTTGCAGTCTTTTCTGCAGCCCCATCATGCATTTGTTTTCTATTTTCTTTTGTTTCATCCCTGCCTTTCTAAAAAAAGTCTTTGTCCGTTCCTTCACCATTTCCCACCAGTGTGCACGTGTTTTGTGTAAGTCTTGGAGGGTCTGCCATTGACTGAATTGCTCCCTGTACTGGCTGGCTAAATCTTTATCTTTTATCAGGGAGCAATTCAGTTTCCACAGACCACCACCTTTTGTCACACCTGAGGGGAGTGAAAGGGTGCAGGAGAGCATAGCGTGATCGGAGAAGAAAACGGGGGTTAATCTAGCATCGGTTGGCGGGCAGTCTCTGGTAAAAATATAGTCTATTCGAGAGGCTCTGGCACCGTCACTACTGAACCAGGTGAAGCCCTCCTCTCTTTGATGCACGGTTTTAAAACAGTCTTTCAGTTTAAAATCCCTGCACTGTGCCTGCAATAAAACCGACGTCTTGTCTACTTTAAAATCTTCCCCCGCACTTCTCCTATCGCTCCTAGTTAAAATACAATTAAAATCTCCCGCTAAAACTAAAGGCGCTCTGCCTAGCATGTGGGGCTGCAATTCTTTTAAAAGGTCATGTCTGTCATTTTTGTCGTTAAAACCATAAATGTTTAAGAGATTAAAATCCCTTCCCATAAAAGTCAAGTGTGCTAAAAGCGCCCTTCCGTCTCTCACCACCGTGCTGCCCTTCACCAAGATTGAGGGATTTTTGATTAAAATGGCCACCCCGTCATTTTTGCTTTCATTTGAACCACTCCATAAGGATTTATGTGGCCACTTTTCCTCCCATTCCCTGTATTGGTTTAAAAATGGTAGTGCACATTCTTGTAGTAAAAACACATCTGACTTAAAATTGTTAAGAAAGGATAAAATCGTTTGTGCTCTAACTTTTGATTTCACACTTCTTACATTTAGTGTCGAAATGGTGAGCACCATGATTATGGTGTTAAAAGGACAAACAATCATTAAAAGACTAAAAAACAACTATGGGTTAAAACCATCTAAAAAAAGTCATCCAATGCTTTGTGACAGAAGCTCTTCCTTTATCTCAATAGGAGATGAGTAAAGGTTGTCTGCTTCATTTCCCTCCCAGACTCTACTTTGGTCGAAAATTGAGTCTTTTGGGGTTGATTGCAGTGCAATATTTAAAAAAGAGAGAGTGTTGGGAGGGTTGTTTGGGAAGACTCTGGCATCCTCCAAAGATGGATTGTCTGAGGAGCCAGGTCTTCCCCTTTTCTCTGAGGCTCCTTGAGTCTCAGAGGACAACTCTGACACTGCTCTCTTACCAGGCTGGGCTCCTGGGAGGGAGGCTTCACTGGACTCCACTTCAGACTCTTCTCCCTGGCTGTCTGTTTCTAGACTCACGGATTCCTCAGAGTCTGAAGTGGAGTCCATCTCAGCTCCACCGGCTGCCTGGGCCCCACCAGCCTCTTTCACCTCACCACTAGGTGGGGCAACCTCAGGCCCCGCCCCCTCTCCCCCAATCAGAGTTATTACTTCCAGCCTGGTGTCTTCAATTGTTTGTGCACCCCCGTCTGCCAATTTCCTTGCATTTTGTTTTACTTTGTTAGCAAAGGATTTCGGGCAGTCTCTGAAGAGATGGTTTGAGTCTCCACAGAGGTTGCACTTCCTGCCATTGGTACATTCTTCAAAAGAGTGTCCAATTTCTCTACATTTGCCGCAAACAACCTTGGTACACGCTTCCGCCAGGTGCCCTTGCTCACCACACTTGCGGCAGAGCTTGGGCTGTCCCTGGTAGTGAATGTAGCCCCTGTTCTCTCCAAGAACCATCATGGATGGGAGATGTTTCAGGCCCTGGAAGCCATGTGGGTCCCGCCATTGTTGTATGGGGACCCTCCATGAACAATTCCAGATGCCGTCCTCATCTCTCACCTTGGTGGCCTGGGCCCTCACAGTGCAGTATCTTGCCAGCCATATACAAATATCATCAGCATTTACCGTTTCATTGAACATCCTGACGATTACGGTTTTAATGGAATCGTCATTTAGTCTCTCCACTTCAAATGCTGAAAACTGGTCTTTTACCGTGTCGTAGCGTGTCCAAAATTCTTTGAGGGTTGTTGCTGCTGCGAAGCTTACATCGAATCCTTTGTTAAAGGGCAGAGTAAGAATACAATTCAAATCGTTTGCAGAAAACTTCAGGATTCCTTGGATGTGCTTCCTTGAAAAATCAAGACGGGAGATCTGAATTACCGTTCCATTTACTGACTTCAGTTTAAAACGTACGCTGTGGTGCCTCCTCATGCCGGTAGGGTTAACCGACATGGTGGAGACACCACGCTCTTAAAAAACAAGGAGGTTAAAAGCAATAAAACACTGGATATACTAAAAATACAGAAATAATAAATAAACAAATAAATACAGGCAACAATAAAATCCACTTACCTTACCTGGACAATGGACTTCTTGGTAGAGGGTATCAGCAACTGATATTTGATCCCAACTTACCAAGAAGATGGTGCAATATCCTCCGAACCTGCTATATAATTGCCACAAAATGCAATATATAGACAGCCAAGGGAGGTGATCACTGTCTTAGCCAAAAGGCCGAGAAGCGATGCCCACACATGCTCAGACCAAGAGTCCAGCTTCCCAAACACGTCGCTCCACTTAGCGGTTTGACAGACGACGACAAAACAAATAGAAGACCAGTCACCCTGTGTGCGTGTTTGTGAAAGCTGAAGAAAAATGCCGAGGTCGCTGCATCTCTCTGCTGGTCCCTGCTGCCAGCGTCACCAGTGTGTCTGCATGTTTCTCAAATAGAGTTTGGAGAGACGTTGTCAGTGTCTGTATGTTGCTTAAATTCTCCCAAACAGTGGGCGCTAAAGATCACGGCACGGCAGGCCATTGCAGCCAATGAGCTCGAGTTGAAAAATAAATGTGCTTACAGCACCAGGTGGTCCCCCATCGATGTAGTAACCAGGCCCGACCCTGCTTAGCTTCCGAGATCAGACGAGATCGGGCATGATCAGGCTGTTATGGCCGTAAACTAACATTTCCGGGTCCATACTAGGTTTTATACAGCAGGAGCACATAAGGACTGAGGGTACTGCCGTGGCCAGAGACGGGACTTGTACAGAAACAATGATTAGATCCATAATGAAGGAAAGCAATGCATAAAGACTTTATTCCATACTCAAAGTACCATATGAAAACGCAATGCAATACACTGCGTGTGCGGTTGAGTGATCTTTTGAAGAAATGTAGCGTTGCAACACCAGGGATAGACTGCAATGTATCTCTGTCGTTGCAGCCCTCTGATGCTCCCTGCTGCCGGCGTCACAACAGTGTCTGCATGTTTCACAAATAGAGTTTGGAGAGACGTTGTCAGTGTCTGTATGTTGCTTAAATTCTCCCAAACAGTGGGCGCTAAGGATCAGGGCACGGCAGACCATTGCAGCCATTGATCTCGAGCAGAAAAATAAAAATGCTTACAGCACCTGGTATTCCCAGGCGGTCACCCATCCAAGTACTAACCAGGCCCGACCCTGCTTAGCTTCCGAGATCAGACGAGATCGGGCGTGATCAGGGTGGTATGGCCGTACGCAAATGTTACCGGGTCCATACTACCTTTTATTCAGCAGGAGCACAAAAGGACTGAGAGCGCTGCCGTGGCCAGAGACGGGACTTGTACAGAAACAATGATTAGATCCATAATGAAGGAAAGCAATGCATAAAGACTTTATTCCATACTCAAAGTACCATATGAAAACGCAATGCAATACACTGCGTGTGCGGTTGAGTGATCTTTTGAAGAAATGTAACGTTGCAACACCAGGGATGGACTGCAATGTATCTCTGTCGTTGCAGCCCTCTGATGCTCCCTGCTGCCGGCGTCACAACAGTGTCTGCATGTTTCACAAATAGAGTTTGGAGAGACGTTGTCGGTGTCTGTATGTTGCTTATATTCTCCCAAACAGTGGGCGCTAAGGATCAGGGCACGGCAGACCATTGCAGCCATTGATCTCGAGCAGAAAAATAAAAATGCTTACAGCACCTGGTATTCCCAGGCGGTCACCCATCCAAGTACTAACCAGGCCCGACCCTGCTTAGCTTCCGAGATCAGACGAGATCGGGCGTGATCAGGGTGGTATGGCCGTACGCAAATGTTACCGGGTCCATACTACCTTTTATTCAGCAGGAGCACAAAAGGACTGAGAGCGCTGCCGTGGCCAGAGACGGGACTTGTACAGAAACAATGATTAGATCCATAATGAAGGAAAGCAATGCATAAAGACTTTATTCCATACTCAAAGTACCATATCAAAACGCAATGCAATACACTGCGTGTGCGGTTGAGTGATCTTTTGAAGAAATGTAGCGTTGCAACACCAGGGATAGACTGCAATGTATCTCTGTCGTTGCAGCCCTCTGATGCTCCCTGCTGCTGGCGTCACAACAGTGTCTGCATTTTTCACAAATAGAGTTTGGAGAGACGTTGTCAGTGTCTGTATGTTGCTTAAATTCTCCCAAACAGTGGGCGCTAAAGATCAGGGCACGGCAGACCATTGCAGCCATTGATCTCGAGCAGAAAAATAAATATGCTTACAACACCTGGTATTCCCAGGCGGTCACCCATCAAAGTACTAACCAGGCCCGACCCTGCTTAGCTTCCGAGATAAGACGAGATCGGGCGTGATCAGGGTGGTATGGCCGTACGCAAATGTTACCGGGTCCATACTACCTTTTATTCAGCAGGAGCACAAAAGGACTGAGAGCGCTGCCGTGGCCAGAGACGGGACTTGTACAGAAACAATGATTAGATCCATAATGAAGGAAAGCAATGCATAAAGACTTTATTCCATACTCAAAGTACCATATCAAAACGCAATGCAATACACTGCGTGTGCGGTTGAGTGATCTTTTGAAGAAATGTAGCGTTGCAACAACAGGGATAGACTGCAATGTATCTCTGTCGTTGCAGCCCTCTGATGCTCCCTGCTGCCGGCGTCACAACAGTGTCTGCATTTTTCACAAATAGAGTTTGGAGAGACGTTGTCAGTGTCTGTATGTTGCTTAAATTCTCCCAAACAGTGGGCGCTAAGGATCAGGGCACGGCAGACCATTGCAGCCATTGATCTCGAGCAGAAAAAAAAAGAAGCTTACAGCACCTGGTATTCCCAGGCGGTCTCCCATCCAAGTACTAACCAGGCCCGACCCTGCTTAGCTTCCGAGATCAGACGAGATCGGGCGTGTTCAGGGTGGTATGGCCGTAAGCGAGTATAGCCGCATCCAAAGTAGGTTTTAAACAGCAGGAGCACATAAGGACTGAGAGCGCTGCCGTGACCATAGACCAGACTTGTACAGAAACAATTATTAGATCAATAATGAAGGAAAGCAATGAATGAATACTTTATTCCGGACTCAAAGTACCATATCAAAACGCAATGCAATACACCGAGTTGGCGTGTGTGCTCGTTTGCGTGAACCTTTGAAGAAACATAGCGTTTCAAACGCTGCGATGGACTGCAGCAGGTCAAGCGAAGCAGTCATTCATAGCTCTTATTTCTTTACAACAACATGATCAGGGGAGAGCGCGAACGCAGTCCCCCACTACCAGAAATTATGCAATCGAGATTTCCACATTTGGGGAATTCGCACGGGTCAGCAACAGCCGCAGTGCAATGGCCGAGCCTCACCATGGGTGAACCACCTTCTTGATCATGGTATCTCCCTTGCCAGGTAAGTATGATTAGTACTCGTTCAGATGGGCTGAACGCTGCCCACGCGTGTTCCCTTGGAGAACGGTTGAAAAGAATTCGGAGATGTCTAGACTTTAAAGTCCGTGTTGCAGGGTTTATTTTCCAACAAGTGTGTGCAATTTGCTTGTTCTTAATACAGATTTAAACTGTTATCCATTTTATTTCATGTTGTTAGGTATCACAAAACGGAATGTAATACGACAAAGTAGGTACTATTTTAGCGGTTTGCAATTGATTCTCTTTTCCCCCAGGATAATTAAATATGTTCTATTATTTGCCATGCGGAGCCAGCCAGTCCTGTGAATGTATGCAAATTAGCCATGTGCACCTAACAGAAGAATGACGTAATGTTGAGAACGAGTCATACTAAAAAGGGAGAGCAATCGACAGCTAAACCAGACTGTATCAATCACACACTTTGGGTCCATTCTAACTTATGATAAGAGGCTAGTCTTTAAATCTTTGCAGTGACTGAATGTTTATGATAAAACGGATTGTTTTGCATTCGATGAGTGTGTGCGACTGTGCGTTTGTCATTTCCGGCTTCGGCATACCGCATGGTAATGAAGGCCTCGTGGTGAGTTGCTTTCTTAGTGAAGCAGCCTCGCCTTGGAGTTGGATGAGTTGGAGTGATATAAGTTGTCAGTGTCTGTATGTTGCTTAAATTCTCCCAAACAGTGGGCGCTAAGGATCAGGGCACGGCAGACCATTGCAGCCATTGATCTCGAGCAGAAAAAAAAAAAGCTTACAGCACCTGGTATTCCCAGGCGGTCTCCCATCCAAGTACTAACCAGGCCCGACCCTGCTTAGCTTCCGAGATCAGACGAGATCGGGCTTGATCAGGGTGGTATGGCCGTATCCAAATGTTACCGGGTCCATACTAGCTTTCACACAGCAGGAGCACATAAGGACTGAGAGCGCTGCCGTGGCCAGAGACGGGACTTGTACAGAAACAATGATTAGATCCATAATGAAGGAAAGCAATGCATAAAGACTTTATTCCATACTCAAAGTACCATGTCAAAACGCAATGCAATACACTGCGTGTGCGGTTGAGTGATCTTTTGAAGAAATGTAGCGTTGCAACACCAGGGATAGACTGCAATGTATCTCTGTCGTTGCAGCCCTCTGATGCTCCCTGCTGCCGGCGTCACAACAGTGTCTGCATTTTTCACAAATAGAGTTTGGAGAGACGTTGTCAGTGTCTGTATGTTGCTTAAATTCTCCCAAACAGTGGGCGCTAAAGATCAGGGCACGGCAGACCATTGCAGCCATTGATCTCGAGCAGAAAAATAAATATGCTTACAGCACCTGGTATTCCCAGGCGGTCACCCATCCAAGTACTAACCAGGCCCGACCCTGCTTAGCTTCCGAGATCAGACGAGATCGGGCGTGATCAGGGTGGTATGGCCGTACGCAAATGTTACCGGGTCCATACTACCTTTTATTCAGCAGGAGCACAAAAGGACTGAGAGCGCTGCAGTGGCCAGAGACGGGACTTGTACAGAAACAATGATTAGATCCATAATGAAGGAAAGCAATGCATAAAGACTTTATTCCATACTCAAAGTACCATATCAAAACGCAATGCAATACACTGCGTGTGCGGTTGAGTGATCTTTTGAAGAAATGTAGCGTTGCAACACCAGGGATAGACTGCAATGTATCTCTGTCGTTGCAGCCCTCTGATGCTCCCTGCTGCCGGCGTCACAACAGTGTCTGCATTTTTCACAAATAGAGTTTGGAGAGACGTTGTCAGTGTCTGTATGTTGCTTAAATTCTCCCAAACAGTGGGGGCTAAAGATCAGGGCACGGCAGACCATTGCAGCCATTGATCTCGAGCAGAAAAATAAATATGCTTACAGCACCTGGTATTCCCAGGCGGTCACCCATCCAAGTACTAACCAGGCCCGACCCTGCTTAGCTTCCGAGATCAGACGAGATCGGGCGTGATCAGGGTGGTATGGCCGTACGCAAATGTTCCCGGGTCCATACTACCTTTTATTCAGCAGGAGCACAAAAGGACTGAGAGCGCTGCCGTGGCCAGAGACGGGACTTGTACAGAAACAATGATTAGATCCATAATGAAGGAAAGCAATGCATAAAGACTTTATTCCATACTCAAAGTACCATATCAAAACGCAATGCAATACACTGCGTGTGCGGTTGAGTGATCTTTTGAAGAAATGTAGCGTTGCAACACCAGGGATAGACTGCAATGTATCTCTGTCGTTGCAGCCCTCTGATGCTCCCTGCTGCCGGCGTCACAACAGTGTCTGCATTTTTCACAAATAGAGTTTGGAGAGACGTTGTCAGTGTCTGTATGTTGCTTAAATTCTCCCAAACAGTGGGCGCTAAAGATCTCTGCCCGTATGCAAATTAGCCATGTGCGCCTAACAGAAGAATGACGTAATGTTGAGAACGAGTCATACTAAAAACCGAGAGCAAGCGAAAGCTAAACCAGACTGTATCAATCACACACTTTGGGTCCATTCTAACTTTTGATAAGAGGCTAGTCTTTAAATCTTTGCAGTGACTGAATGTTGATGATAAAACGGATTGTTTTGCATAAGATGAGTGTGTGCGACTGTGTGTTTGTCATTTCCGGCTTCGGCATACCGCATGGTCATGAAGGCCTCGTGGTGAGTTACTTTCTTAGTGAAGCAGCTTAGCCTTACAGTTGGATAAGTTGGAGTGATTGGAGTTTATTTTTCACAGTGAGAGAGGGGTGCACCGGTCCTGGAGGTACTGCAATACCAGGTCGATGCGTGGAGTGGACGGAGCAAGCCCCTATTCCATCTCCCAGTTCCAAAAAACAATTTAATATATGGTCCCCGGGTAGGGGACGTATCAGATATTAAACTGATAAGAACAGATACTACACTTGATCTTAGCCAAAAGGCCGAGAAGCGATGCCCACACATGCTCAGACCAAGAGTCCAGCTTCCCAAACACGTCGCTCCACTTAGCGGTTTGACAGACGACGACAAAACAAATAGAAGACCAGTCACCCTGTGTGCGTGTTTGTGAAAGCTGAAGAAAAATGCCGAGGTCGCTGCATCTCTCTGCTGGTCCCTGCTGCCAGCGTCACCAGTGTGTCTGCATGTTTCTCAAATAGAGTTTGGAGAGACGTTGTCAGTGTCTGTATGTTGCTTAAATTCTCCCAAACAGTGGGCGCTAAAGATCACGGCACGGCAGGCCATTGCAGCCAATGAGCTCGAGTTGAAAAATAAATGTGCTTACAGCACCAGGTGGTCCCCCATCGATGTAGTAACCAGGCCCGACCCTGCTTAGCTTCCGAGATCAGACGAGATCGGGCATGATCAGGCTGTTATGGCCGTAAACTAACATTTCCGGGTCCATACTAGGTTTTATACAGCAGGAGCACATAAGGACTGAGGGTACTGCCGTGGCCAGAGACGGGACTTGTACAGAAACAATGATTAGATCCATAATGAAGGAAAGCAATGCATAAAGACTTTATTCCATACTCAAAGTACCATATGAAAACGCAATGCAATACACTGCGTGTGCGGTTGAGTGATCTTTTGAAGAAATGTAGCGTTGCAACACCAGGGATAGACTGCAATGTATCTCTGTCGTTGCAGCCCTCTGATGCTCCCTGCTGCCGGCGTCACAACAGTGTCTGCATGTTTCACAAATAGAGTTTGGAGAGACGTTGTCAGTGTCTGTATGTTGCTTAAATTCTCCCAAACAGTGGGCGCTAAGGATCAGGGCACGGCAGACCATTGCAGCCATTGATCTCGAGCAGAAAAATAAAAATGCTTACAGCACCTGGTATTCCCAGGCGGTCACCCATCCAAGTACTAACCAGGCCCGACCCTGCTTAGCTTCCGAGATCAGACGAGATCGGGCGTGATCAGGGTGGTATGGCCGTACGCAAATGTTACCGGGTCCATACTACCTTTTATTCAGCAGGAGCACAAAAGGACTGAGAGCGCTGCCGTGGCCAGAGACGGGACTTGTACAGAAACAATGATTAGATCCATAATGAAGGAAAGCAATGCATAAAGACTTTATTCCATACTCAAAGTACCATATGAAAACGCAATGCAATACACTGCGTGTGCGGTTGAGTGATCTTTTGAAGAAATGTAACGTTGCAACACCAGGGATGGACTGCAATGTATCTCTGTCGTTGCAGCCCTCTGATGCTCCCTGCTGCCGGCGTCACAACAGTGTCTGCATGTTTCACAAATAGAGTTTGGAGAGACGTTGTCGGTGTCTGTATGTTGCTTATATTCTCCCAAACAGTGGGCGCTAAGGATCAGGGCACGGCAGACCATTGCAGCCATTGATCTCGAGCAGAAAAATAAAAATGCTTACAGCACCTGGTATTCCCAGGCGGTCACCCATCCAAGTACTAACCAGGCCCGACCCTGCTTAGCTTCCGAGATCAGACGAGATCGGGCGTGATCAGGGTGGTATGGCCGTACGCAAATGTTACCGGGTCCATACTACCTTTTATTCAGCAGGAGCACAAAAGGACTGAGAGCGCTGCCGTGGCCAGAGACGGGACTTGTACAGAAACAATGATTAGATCCATAATGAAGGAAAGCAATGCATAAAGACTTTATTCCATACTCAAAGTACCATATCAAAACGCAATGCAATACACTGCGTGTGCGGTTGAGTGATCTTTTGAAGAAATGTAGCGTTGCAACACCAGGGATAGACTGCAATGTATCTCTGTCGTTGCAGCCCTCTGATGCTCCCTGCTGCTGGCGTCACAACAGTGTCTGCATTTTTCACAAATAGAGTTTGGAGAGACGTTGTCAGTGTCTGTATGTTGCTTAAATTCTCCCAAACAGTGGGCGCTAAAGATCAGGGCACGGCAGACCATTGCAGCCATTGATCTCGAGCAGAAAAATAAATATGCTTACAACACCTGGTATTCCCAGGCGGTCACCCATCAAAGTACTAACCAGGCCCGACCCTGCTTAGCTTCCGAGATAAGACGAGATCGGGCGTGATCAGGGTGGTATGGCCGTACGCAAATGTTACCGGGTCCATACTACCTTTTATTCAGCAGGAGCACAAAAGGACTGAGAGCGCTGCCGTGGCCAGAGACGGGACTTGTACAGAAACAATGATTAGATCCATAATGAAGGAAAGCAATGCATAAAGACTTTATTCCATACTCAAAGTACCATATCAAAACGCAATGCAATACACTGCGTGTGCGGTTGAGTGATCTTTTGAAGAAATGTAGCGTTGCAACAACAGGGATAGACTGCAATGTATCTCTGTCGTTGCAGCCCTCTGATGCTCCCTGCTGCCGGCGTCACAACAGTGTCTGCATTTTTCACAAATAGAGTTTGGAGAGACGTTGTCAGTGTCTGTATGTTGCTTAAATTCTCCCAAACAGTGGGCGCTAAGGATCAGGGCACGGCAGACCATTGCAGCCATTGATCTCGAGCAGAAAAAAAAAGAAGCTTACAGCACCTGGTATTCCCAGGCGGTCTCCCATCCAAGTACTAACCAGGCCCGACCCTGCTTAGCTTCCGAGATCAGACGAGATCGGGCGTGTTCAGGGTGGTATGGCCGTAAGCGAGTATAGCCGCATCCAAAGTAGGTTTTAAACAGCAGGAGCACATAAGGACTGAGAGCGCTGCCGTGACCATAGACCAGACTTGTACAGAAACAATTATTAGATCAATAATGAAGGAAAGCAATGAATGAATACTTTATTCCGGACTCAAAGTACCATATCAAAACGCAATGCAATACACCGAGTTGGCGTGTGTGCTCGTTTGCGTGAACCTTTGAAGAAACATAGCGTTTCAAACGCTGCGATGGACTGCAGCAGGTCAAGCGAAGCAGTCATTCATAGCTCTTATTTCTTTACAACAACATGATCAGGGGAGAGCGCGAACGCAGTCCCCCACTACCAGAAATTATGCAATCGAGATTCCCACATTTGGGGAATTCGCACGGGTCAGCAACAGCCGCAGTGCAATGGCCGAGCCTCACCATGGGTGAACCACCTTCTTGATCATGGTATCTCCCTTGCCAGGTAAGTATGATTAGTACTCGTTCAGATGGGCTGAACGCTGCCCACGCGTGTTCCCTTGGAGAACGGTTGAAAAGAATTCGGAGATGTCTAGACTTTAAAGTCCGTGTTGCAGGGTTTATTTTCCAACAAGTGTGTGCAATTTGCTTGTTCTTAATACAGATTTAAACTGTTATCCATTTTATTTCATGTTGTTAGGTATCACAAAACGGAATGTAATACGACAAAGTAGGTACTATTTTAGCGGTTTGCAATTGATTCTCTTTTCCCCCAGGATAATTAAATATGTTCTATTATTTGCCATGCGGAGCCAGCCAGTCCTGTGAATGTATGCAAATTAGCCATGTGCACCTAACAGAAGAATGACGTAATGTTGAGAACGAGTCATACTAAAAAGGGAGAGCAATCGACAGCTAAACCAGACTGTATCAATCACACACTTTGGGTCCATTCTAACTTATGATAAGAGGCTAGTCTTTAAATCTTTGCAGTGACTGAATGTTTATGATAAAACGGATTGTTTTGCATTCGATGAGTGTGTGCGACTGTGCGTTTGTCATTTCCGGCTTCGGCATACCGCATGGTAATGAAGGCCTCGTGGTGAGTTGCTTTCTTAGTGAAGCAGCCTCGCCTTGGAGTTGGATGAGTTGGAGTGATATAAGTTGTCAGTGTCTGTATGTTGCTTAAATTCTCCCAAACAGTGGGCGCTAAGGATCAGGGCACGGCAGACCATTGCAGCCATTGATCTCGAGCAGAAAAAAAAAAAGCTTACAGCACCTGGTATTCCCAGGCGGTCTCCCATCCAAGTACTAACCAGGCCCGACCCTGCTTAGCTTCCGAGATCAGACGAGATCGGGCTTGATCAGGGTGGTATGGCCGTATCCAAATGTTACCGGGTCCATACTAGCTTTCACACAGCAGGAGCACATAAGGACTGAGAGCGCTGCCGTGGCCAGAGACGGGACTTGTACAGAAACAATGATTAGATCCATAATGAAGGAAAGCAATGCATAAAGACTTTATTCCATACTCAAAGTACCATGTCAAAACGCAATGCAATACACTGCGTGTGCGGTTGAGTGATCTTTTGAAGAAATGTAGCGTTGCAACACCAGGGATAGACTGCAATGTATCTCTGTCGTTGCAGCCCTCTGATGCTCCCTGCTGCCGGCGTCACAACAGTGTCTGCATTTTTCACAAATAGAGTTTGGAGAGACGTTGTCAGTGTCTGTATGTTGCTTAAATTCTCCCAAACAGTGGGCGCTAAAGATCAGGGCACGGCAGACCATTGCAGCCATTGATCTCGAGCAGAAAAATAAATATGCTTACAGCACCTGGTATTCCCAGGCGGTCACCCATCCAAGTACTAACCAGGCCCGACCCTGCTTAGCTTCCGAGATCAGACGAGATCGGGCGTGATCAGGGTGGTATGGCCGTACGCAAATGTTACCGGGTCCATACTACCTTTTATTCAGCAGGAGCACAAAAGGACTGAGAGCGCTGCAGTGGCCAGAGACGGGACTTGTACAGAAACAATGATTAGATCCATAATGAAGGAAAGCAATGCATAAAGACTTTATTCCATACTCAAAGTACCATATCAAAACGCAATGCAATACACTGCGTGTGCGGTTGAGTGATCTTTTGAAGAAATGTAGCGTTGCAACACCAGGGATAGACTGCAATGTATCTCTGTCGTTGCAGCCCTCTGATGCTCCCTGCTGCCGGCGTCACAACAGTGTCTGCATTTTTCACAAATAGAGTTTGGAGAGACGTTGTCAGTGTCTGTATGTTGCTTAAATTCTCCCAAACAGTGGGGGCTAAAGATCAGGGCACGGCAGACCATTGCAGCCATTGATCTCGAGCAGAAAAATAAATATGCTTACAGCACCTGGTATTCCCAGGCGGTCACCCATCCAAGTACTAACCAGGCCCGACCCTGCTTAGCTTCCGAGATCAGACGAGATCGGGCGTGATCAGGGTGGTATGGCCGTACGCAAATGTTCCCGGGTCCATACTACCTTTTATTCAGCAGGAGCACAAAAGGACTGAGAGCGCTGCCGTGGCCAGAGACGGGACTTGTACAGAAACAATGATTAGATCCATAATGAAGGAAAGCAATGCATAAAGACTTTATTCCATACTCAAAGTACCATATCAAAACGCAATGCAATACACTGCGTGTGCGGTTGAGTGATCTTTTGAAGAAATGTAGCGTTGCAACACCAGGGATAGACTGCAATGTATCTCTGTCGTTGCAGCCCTCTGATGCTCCCTGCTGCCGGCGTCACAACAGTGTCTGCATTTTTCACAAATAGAGTTTGGAGAGACGTTGTCAGTGTCTGTATGTTGCTTAAATTCTCCCAAACAGTGGGCGCTAAAGATCTCTGCCCGTATGCAAATTAGCCATGTGCGCCTAACAGAAGAATGACGTAATGTTGAGAACGAGTCATACTAAAAACCGAGAGCAAGCGAAAGCTAAACCAGACTGTATCAATCACACACTTTGGGTCCATTCTAACTTTTGATAAGAGGCTAGTCTTTAAATCTTTGCAGTGACTGAATGTTGATGATAAAACGGATTGTTTTGCATAAGATGAGTGTGTGCGACTGTGTGTTTGTCATTTCCGGCTTCGGCATACCGCATGGTCATGAAGGCCTCGTGGTGAGTTACTTTCTTAGTGAAGCAGCTTAGCCTTACAGTTGGATAAGTTGGAGTGATTGGAGTTTATTTTTCACAGTGAGAGAGGGGTGCACCGGTCCTGGAGGTACTGCAATACCAGGTCGATGCGTGGAGTGGACGGAGCAAGCCCCTATTCCATCTCCCAGTTCCAAAAAACAATTTAATATATGGTCCCCGGGTAGGGGACGTATCAGATATTAAACTGATAAGAACAGATACTACACTTGATCTTAGCCAAAAGGCCGAGAAGCGATGCCCACACATGCTCAGACCAAGAGTCCAGCTTCCCAAACACGTCGCTCCACTTAGCGGTTTGACAGACGACGACAAAACAAATAGAAGACCAGTCACCCTGTGTGCGTGTTTGTGAAAGCTGAAGAAAAATGCCGAGGTCGCTGCATCTCTCTGCTGGTCCCTGCTGCCAGCGTCACCAGTGTGTCTGCATGTTTCTCAAATAGAGTTTGGAGAGACGTTGTCAGTGTCTGTATGTTGCTTAAATTCTCCCAAACAGTGGGCGCTAAAGATCACGGCACGGCAGGCCATTGCAGCCAATGAGCTCGAGTTGAAAAATAAATGTGCTTACAGCACCAGGTGGTCCCCCATCGATGTAGTAACCAGGCCCGACCCTGCTTAGCTTCCGAGATCAGACGAGATCGGGCATGATCAGGCTGTTATGGCCGTAAACTAACATTTCCGGGTCCATACTAGGTTTTATACAGCAGGAGCACATAAGGACTGAGGGTGCTGCCGTGGCCAGAGACGGGACTTGTACAGAAACAATGATTAGATCCATAATGAAGGAAAGCAATGCATAAAGACTTTATTCCATACTCAAAGTACCATATGAAAACGCAATGCAATACACTGCGTGTGCGGTTGAGTGATCTTTTGAAGAAATGTAGCGTTGCAACACCAGGGATAGACTGCAATGTATCTCTGTCGTTGCAGCCCTCTGATGCTCCCTGCTGCCGGCGTCACAACAGTGTCTGCATGTTTCACAAATAGAGTTTGGAGAGACGTTGTCAGTGTCTGTATGTTGCTTAAATTCTCCCAAACAGTGGGCGCTAAGGATCAGGGCACGGCAGACCATTGCAGCCATTGATCTCGAGCAGAAAAATAAAAATGCTTACAGCACCTGGTATTCCCAGGCGGTCACCCATCCAAGTACTAACCAGGCCCGACCCTGCTTAGCTTCCGAGATCAGACGAGATCGGGCGTGATCAGGGTGGTATGGCCGTACGCAAATGTTACCGGGTCCATACTACCTTTTATTCAGCAGGAGCACAAAAGGACTGAGAGCGCTGCCGTGGCCAGAGACGGGACTTGTACAGAAACAATGATTAGATCCATAATGAAGGAAAGCAATGCATAAAGACTTTATTCCATACTCAAAGTACCATATGAAAACGCAATGCAATACACTGCGTGTGCGGTTGAGTGATCTTTTGAAGAAATGTAACGTTGCAACACCAGGGATGGACTGCAATGTATCTCTGTCGTTGCAGCCCTCTGATGCTCCCTGCTGCCGGCGTCACAACAGTGTCTGCATGTTTCACAAATAGAGTTTGGAGAGACGTTGTCGGTGTCTGTATGTTGCTTATATTCTCCCAAACAGTGGGCGCTAAGGATCAGGGCACGGCAGACCATTGCAGCCATTGATCTCGAGCAGAAAAATAAAAATGCTTACAGCACCTGGTATTCCCAGGCGGTCACCCATCCAAGTACTAACCAGGCCCGACCCTGCTTAGCTTCCGAGATCAGACGAGATCGGGCGTGATCAGGGTGGTATGGCCGTACGCAAATGTTACCGGGTCCATACTACCTTTTATTCAGCAGGAGCACAAAAGGACTGAGAGCGCTGCCGTGGCCAGAGACGGGACTTGTACAGAAACAATGATTAGATCCATAATGAAGGAAAGCAATGCATAAAGACTTTATTCCATACTCAAAGTACCATATCAAAACGCAATGCAATACACTGCGTGTGCGGTTGAGTGATCTTTTGAAGAAATGTAGCGTTGCAACACCAGGGATAGACTGCAATGTATCTCTGTCGTTGCAGCCCTCTGATGCTCCCTGCTGCTGGCGTCACAACAGTGTCTGCATTTTTCACAAATAGAGTTTGGAGAGACGTTGTCAGTGTCTGTATGTTGCTTAAATTCTCCCAAACAGTGGGCGCTAAAGATCAGGGCACGGCAGACCATTGCAGCCATTGATCTCGAGCAGAAAAATAAATATGCTTACAGCACCTGGTATTCCCAGGCGGTCACCCATCCAAGTACTAACCAGGCCCGACCCTGCTTAGCTTCCGAGATCAGACGAGATCGGGCGTGATCAGGGTGGTATGGCCGTACGCAAATGTTCCCGGGTCCATACTACCTTTTATTCAGCAGGAGCACAAAAGGACTGAGAGCGCTGCCGTGGCCAGAGACGGGACTTGTACAGAAACAATGATTAGATCCATAATGAAGGAAAGCAATGCATAAAGACTTTATTCCATACTCAAAGTACCATATCAAAACGCAATGCAATACACTGCGTGTGCGGTTGAGTGATCTTTTGAAGAAATGTAGCGTTGCAACACCAGGGATAGACTGCAATGTATCTCTGTCGTTGCAGCCCTCTGATGCTCCCTGCTGCCGGCGTCACAACAGTGTCTGCATTTTTCACAAATAGAGTTTGGAGAGACGTTGTCAGTGTCTGTATGTTGCTTAAATTCTCCCAAACAGTGGGGGCTAAAGATCAGGGCACGGCAGACCATTGCAGCCATTGATCTCGAGCAGAAAAATAAATATGCTTACAGCACCTGGTATTCCCAGGCGGTCACCCATCCAAGTACTAACCAGGCCCGACCCTGCTTAGCTTCCGAGATCAGACGAGATCGGGCGTGATCAGGGTGGTATGGCCGTACGCAAATGTTCCCGGGTCCATACTACCTTTTATTCAGCAGGAGCACAAAAGGACTGAGAGCGCTGCCGTGGCCAGAGACGGGACTTGTACAGAAACAATGATTAGATCCATAATGAAGGAAAGCAATGCATAAAGACTTTATTCCATACTCAAAGTACCATATCAAAACGCAATGCAATACACTGCGTGTGCGGTTGAGTGATCTTTTGAAGAAATGTAGCGTTGCAACACCAGGGATAGACTGCAATGTATCTCTGTCGTTGCAGCCCTCTGATGCTCCCTGCTGCCGGCGTCACAACAGTGTCTGCATTTTTCACAAATAGAGTTTGGAGAGACGTTGTCAGTGTCTGTATGTTGCTTAAATTCTCCCAAACAGTGGGCGCTAAAGATCTCTGCCCGTATGCAAATTAGCCATGTGCGCCTAACAGAAGAATGACGTAATGTTGAGAACGAGTCATACTAAAAACCGAGAGCAAGCGAAAGCTAAACCAGACTGTATCAATCACACACTTTGGGTCCATTCTAACTTTTGATAAGAGGCTAGTCTTTAAATCTTTGCAGTGACTGAATGTTGATGATAAAACGGATTGTTTTGCATAAGATGAGTGTGTGCGACTGTGTGTTTGTCATTTCCGGCTTCGGCATACCGCATGGTCATGAAGGCCTCGTGGTGAGTTACTTTCTTAGTGAAGCAGCTTAGCCTTACAGTTGGATAAGTTGGAGTGATTGGAGTTTATTTTTCACAGTGAGAGAGGGGTGCACCGGTCCTGGAGGTACTGCAATACCAGGTCGATGCGTGGAGTGGACGGAGCAAGCCCCTATTCCATCTCCCAGTTCCAAAAAACAATTTAATATATGGTCCCCGGGTAGGGGACGTATCAGATATTAAACTGATAAGAACAGATACTACACTTGATCTTAGCCAAAAGGCCGAGAAGCGATGCCCACACATGCTCAGACCAAGAGTCCAGCTTCCCAAACACGTCGCTCCACTTAGCGGTTTGACAGACGACGACAAAACAAATAGAAGACCAGTCACCCTGTGTGCGTGTTTGTGAAAGCTGAAGAAAAATGCCGAGGTCGCTGCATCTCTCTGCTGGTCCCTGCTGCCAGCGTCACCAGTGTGTCTGCATGTTTCTCAAATAGAGTTTGGAGAGACGTTGTCAGTGTCTGTATGTTGCTTAAATTCTCCCAAACAGTGGGCGCTAAAGATCACGGCACGGCAGGCCATTGCAGCCAATGAGCTCGAGTTGAAAAATAAATGTGCTTACAGCACCAGGTGGTCCCCCATCGATGTAGTAACCAGGCCCGACCCTGCTTAGCTTCCGAGATCAGACGAGATCGGGCATGATCAGGCTGTTATGGCCGTAAACTAACATTTCCGGGTCCATACTAGGTTTTATACAGCAGGAGCACATAAGGACTGAGGGTGCTGCCGTGGCCAGAGACGGGACTTGTACAGAAACAATGATTAGATCCATAATGAAGGAAAGCAATGCATAAAGACTTTATTCCATACTCAAAGTACCATATGAAAACGCAATGCAATACACTGCGTGTGCGGTTGAGTGATCTTTTGAAGAAATGTAGCGTTGCAACACCAGGGATAGACTGCAATGTATCTCTGTCGTTGCAGCCCTCTGATGCTCCCTGCTGCCGGCGTCACAACAGTGTCTGCATGTTTCACAAATAGAGTTTGGAGAGACGTTGTCAGTGTCTGTATGTTGCTTAAATTCTCCCAAACAGTGGGCGCTAAGGATCAGGGCACGGCAGACCATTGCAGCCATTGATCTCGAGCAGAAAAATAAAAATGCTTACAGCACCTGGTATTCCCAGGCGGTCACCCATCCAAGTACTAACCAGGCCCGACCCTGCTTAGCTTCCGAGATCAGACGAGATCGGGCGTGATCAGGGTGGTATGGCCGTACGCAAATGTTACCGGGTCCATACTACCTTTTATTCAGCAGGAGCACAAAAGGACTGAGAGCGCTGCCGTGGCCAGAGACGGGACTTGTACAGAAACAATGATTAGATCCATAATGATGGAAAGCAATGCATAAAGACTTTATTCCATACTCAAAGTACCATATGAAAACGCAATGCAATACACTGCGTGTGCGGTTGAGTGATCTTTTGAAGAAATGTAACGTTGCAACACCAGGGATGGACTGCAATGTATCTCTGTCGTTGCAGCCCTCTGATGCTCCCTGCTGCCGGCGTCACAACAGTGTCTGCATGTTTCACAAATAGAGTTTGGAGAGACGTTGTCGGTGTCTGTATGTTGCTTATATTCTCCCAAACAGTGGGCGCTAAGGATCAGGGCACGGCAGACCATTGCAGCCATTGATCTCGAGCAGAAAAATAAAAATGCTTACAGCACCTGGTATTCCCAGGCGGTCACCCATCCAAGTACTAACCAGGCCCGACCCTGCTTAGCTTCCGAGATCAGACGAGATCGGGCGTGATCAGGGTGGTATGGCCGTACGCAAATGTTACCGGGTCCATACTACCTTTTATTCAGCAGGAGCACAAAAGGACTGAGAGCGCTGCCGTGGCCAGAGACGGGACTTGTACAGAAACAATGATTAGATCCATAATGAAGGAAAGCAATGCATAAAGACTTTATTCCATACTCAAAGTACCATATCAAAACGCAATGCAATACACTGCGTGTGCGGTTGAGTGATCTTTTGAAGAAATGTAGCGTTGCAACACCAGGGATACACTGCAATGTATCTCTGTCGTTGCAGCCCTCTGATGCTCCCTGCTGCTGGCGTCACAACAGTGTCTGCATTTTTCACAAATAGAGTTTGGAGAGACGTTGTCAGTGTCTGTATGTTGCTTAAATTCTCCCAAACAGTGGGCGCTAAAGATCAGGGCACGGCAGACCATTGCAGCCATTGATCTCGAGCAGAAAAATAAATATGCTTACAGCACCTGGTATTCCCAGGCGGTCACCCATCCAAGTACTAACCAGGCCCGACCCTGCTTAGCTTCCGAGATCAGACGAGATCGGGCGTGATCAGGGTGGTATGGCCGTACGCAAATGTTCCCGGGTCCATACTACCTTTTATTCAGCAGGAGCACAAAAGGACTGAGAGCGCTGCCGTGGCCAGAGACGGGACTTGTACAGAAACAATGATTAGATCCATAATGAAGGAAAGCAATGCATAAAGACTTTATTCCATACTCAAAGTACCATATCAAAACGCAATGCAATACACTGCGTGTGCGGTTGAGTGATCTTTTGAAGAAATGTAGCGTTGCAACACCAGGGATAGACTGCAATGTATCTCTGTCGTTGCAGCCCTCTGATGCTCCCTGCTGCCGGCGTCACAACAGTGTCTGCATTTTTCACAAATAGAGTTTGGAGAGACGTTGTCAGTGTCTGTATGTTGCTTAAATTCTCCCAAACAGTGGGCGCTAAAGATCTCTGCCCGTATGCAAATTAGCCATGTGCGCCTAACAGAAGAATGACGTAATGTTGAGAACGAGTCATACTAAAAACCGAGAGCAAGCGAAAGCTAAACCAGACTGTATCAATCACACACTTTGGGTCCATTCTAACTTTTGATAAGAGGCTAGTCTTTAAATCTTTGCAGTGACTGAATGTTGATGATAAAACGGATTGTTTTGCATAAGATGAGTGTGTGCGACTGTGTGTTTGTCATTTCCGGCTTCGGCATACCGCATGGTCATGAAGGCCTCGTGGTGAGTTACTTTCTTAGTGAAGCAGCTTAGCCTTACAGTTGGATAAGTTGGAGTGATTGGAGTTTATTTTTCACAGTGAGAGAGGGGTGCACCGGTCCTGGAGGTACTGCAATACCAGGTCGATGCGTGGAGTGGACGGAGCAAGCCCCTATTCCATCTCCCAGTTCCAAAAAACAATTTAATATATGGTCCCCGGGTAGGGGACGTATCAGATATTAAACTGATAAGAACAGATACTACACTTGATCTTAGCCAAAAGGCCGAGAAGCGATGCCCACACATGCTCAGACCAAGAGTCCAGCTTCCCAAACACGTCGCTCCACTTAGCGGTTTGACAGACGACGACAAAACAAATAGAAGACCAGTCACCCTGTGTGCGTGTTTGTGAAAGCTGAAGAAAAATGCCGAGGTCGCTGCATCTCTCTGCTGGTCCCTGCTGCCAGCGTCACCAGTGTGTCTGCATGTTTCTCAAATAGAGTTTGGAGAGACGTTGTCAGTGTCTGTATGTTGCTTAAATTCTCCCAAACAGTGGGCGCTAAAGATCACGGCACGGCAGGCCATTGCAGCCAATGAGCTCGAGTTGAAAAATAAATGTGCTTACAGCACCAGGTGGTCCCCCATCGATGTAGTAACCAGGCCCGACCCTGCTTAGCTTCCGAGATCAGACGAGATCGGGCATGATCAGGCTGTTATGGCCGTAAACTAACATTTCCGGGTCCATACTAGGTTTTATACAGCAGGAGCACATAAGGACTGAGGGTGCTGCCGTGGCCAGAGACGGGACTTGTACAGAAACAATGATTAGATCCATAATGAAGGAAAGCAATGCATAAAGACTTTATTCCATACTCAAAGTACCATATGAAAACGCAATGCAATACACTGCGTGTGCGGTTGAGTGATCTTTTGAAGAAATGTAGCGTTGCAACACCAGGGATAGACTGCAATGTATCTCTGTCGTTGCAGCCCTCTGATGCTCCCTGCTGCCGGCGTCACAACAGTGTCAGCATTTTTCACAAATAGAGTTTGGAGAGACGTTGTCAGTGTCTGTATGTTGCTTAAATTCTCCCAAACAGTGGGCGCTAAGGATCAGGGCACGGCAGACCATTGCAGCCATTGATCTCGAGCAGAAAAAAAAAAAGCTTACAGCACCTGGTATTCCCAGGCGGTCTCCCATCCAAGTACTAACCAGGCCCGACCCTGCTTAGCTTCCGAGATCAGACGAGATCGGGCGTGTTCAGGGTGGTATGGCCGTAAGCGAGTATAGCCGCATCCAAAGTAGGTTTTAAACAGCAGGAGCACATAAGGACTGAGAGCGCTGCCGTGACCATAGACCAGACTTGTACAGAAACAATTATTAGATCAATAATGAAGGAAAGCAATGCATAAAGACTTTATTCCATACTCAAAGTACCATATCAAAACGCAATGCAATACACTGCGTGTGCGGTTGAGTGATCTTTTGAAGAAATGTAGCGTTGCAACACTAGGGATAGACTGCAATGTATCTCTGTCGTTGCAGCCCTCTGATGCTCCCTGCTGCCGGCGTCACAACAGTGTCTGCATGTTTCACAAATAGAGTTTGGAGAGACGTTGTCGGTGTCTGTATGTTGCTTAAATTCTCCCAAACAGTGGGCGCTAAAGATCAGGGCACGGCAGACCATTGCAGCCATTGATCTCGAGCAGAAAAAAAAAAAGCTTACAGCACCTGGTATTCCCAGGCGGTCTCCCATCCAAGTACTAACCAGGCCCGACCCTGCTTAGCTTCCGAGATCAGACGAGATCGGGCGTGTTCAGGGTGGTATGGCCGTAAGCGAGTACAGCCGCATCCAAAGTAGCTTTTAAACAGCAGGAGCACATAAGGACTGAGAGCGCTGCCGTGACCATAGACCAGACTTGTACAGAAACAATTATTAGATCAATAATGAAGGAAAGCAATGAATGAATACTTTATTCCGGACTCAAAGTACCATATCAAAACGCAATGCAATACACCGAGTTGGCGTGTGTGCTCGTTTGCGTGAACCTTTGAAGAAACATAGCGTTTCAAACGCTGCGATGGACTGCAGCAGGTCAAGCGAAGCAGTCATTCATAGCTCTTATTTCTTTACAACAACATGATCAGGGGAGAGCGCGAACGCAGTCCCCCACTACCAGAAATTATGCAATCGAGATTCCCACATTTGGGGAATTCGCACGGGTCAGCAACAGCCGCAGTGCAATGGCCGAGCCTCACCATGGGTGAACCACCTTCTTGATCATGGTATCTCCCTTGCCAGGTAAGTATGATTAGTACTCGTTCAGATGGGCTGAACGCTGCCCACGCGTGTTCCCTTGGAGAACGGTTGCAAAGAATTCGGAGATGTCTAGACTTTAAAGTCCGTGTTGCAGGGTTTATTTTCCAACAAGTGTGTGCAATTTGCTTGTTCTTAATACAGATTTAAACTGTTATCCATTTTATTTCATGTTGTTAGGTATCACAAAACGGAATGTAATACGACAAAGTAGGTACTATTTTAGCGGTTTGCAATTGATTCTCTTTTCCCCCAGGATAATTAAATATGTTATATTATTTGCCATGCGGAGCCAGCCAGTCCTGTGAATGTATGCAAATTAGCCATGTGCACCTAACAGAAGAATGACGTAATGTTGAGAACGAGTCATACTAAAAAGGGAGAGCAATCGACAGCTAAACCAGACTGTATCAATCACACACTTTGGGTCCATTCTAACTTATGATAAGAGGCTAGTCTTTAAATCTTTGCAGTGACTGAATGTTTATGATAAAACGGATTGTTTTGCATTCGATGAGTGTGTGCGACTGTGCGTTTGTCATTTCCGGCTTCGGCATACCGCATGGTAATGAAGGCCTCGTGGTGAGTTGCTTTCTTAGTGAAGCAGCCTCGCCTTGGAGTTGGATGAGTTGGAGTGATATAAGTTGTCAGTGTCTGTATGTTGCTTAAATTCTCCCAAACAGTGGGCGCTAAGGATCAGGGCACGGCAGACCATTGCAGCCATTGATCTCGAGCAGAAAAAAAAAAAGCTTACAGCACCTGGTATTCCCAGGCGGTCTCCCATCCAAGTACTAACCAGGCCCGACCCTGCTTAGCTTCCGAGATCAGACGAGATCGGGCTTGATCAGGGTGGTATGGCCGTATCCAAATGTTACCGGGTCCATACTAGCTTTCACACAGCAGGAGCACATAAGGACTGAGAGCGCTGCCGTGGCCAGAGACGGGACTTGTACAGAAACAATGATTAGATCCATAATGAAGGAAAGCAATGCATAAAGACTTTATTCCATACTCAAAGTACCATATCAAAACGCAATGCAATACACTGCGTGTGCGGTTGAGTGATCTTTTGAAGAAATGTAGCGTTGCAACACCAGGGATAGACTGCAATGTATCTCTGTCGTTGCAGCCCTCTGATGCTCCCTGCTGCCGGCGTCACAACAGTGTCTGCATTTTTCACAAATAGAGTTTGGAGAGACGTTGTCAGTGTCTGTATGTTGCTTAAATTCTCCCAAACAGTGGGCGCTAAAGATCAGGGCACGGCAGACCATTGCAGCCATTGATCTCGAGCAGAAAAATAAATATGCTTACAGCACCTGGTATTCCCAGGCGGTCACCCATCCAAGTACTAACCAGGCCCGACCCTGCTTAGCTTCCGAGATCAGACGAGATCGGGCGTGATCAGGGTGGTATGGCCGTACGCAAATGTTACCGGGTCCATACTACCTTTTATTCAGCAGGAGCACAAAAGGACTGAGAGCGCTGCAGTGGCCAGAGACGGGACTTGTACAGAAACAATGATTAGATCCATAATGAAGGAAAGCAATGCATAAAGACTTTATTCCATACTCAAAGTACCATATCAAAACGCAATGCAATACACTGCGTGTGCGGTTGAGTGATCTTTTGAAGAAATGTAGCGTTGCAACACCAGGGATAGACTGCAATGTATCTCTGTCGTTGCAGCCCTCTGATGCTCCCTGCTGCCGGCGTCACAACAGTGTCTGCATTTTTCACAAATAGAGTTTGGAGAGACGTTGTCAGTGTCTGTATGTTGCTTAAATTCTCCCAAACAGTGGGGGCTAAAGATCAGGGCACGGCAGACCATTGCAGCCATTGATCTCGAGCAGAAAAATAAATATGCTTACAGCACCTGGTATTCCCAGGCGGTCACCCATCCAAGTACTAACCAGGCCCGACCCTGCTTAGCTTCCGAGATCAGACGAGATCGGGCGTGATCAGGGTGGTATGGCCGTACGCAAATGTTCCCGGGTCCATACTACCTTTTATTCAGCAGGAGCACAAAAGGACTGAGAGCGCTGCCGTGGCCAGAGACGGGACTTGTACAGAAACAATGATTAGATCCATAATGAAGGAAAGCAATGCATAAAGACTTTATTCCATACTCAAAGTACCATATCAAAACGCAATGCAATACACTGCGTGTGCGGTTGAGTGATCTTTTGAAGAAATGTAGCGTTGCAACACCAGGGATAGACTGCAATGTATCTCTGTCGTTGCAGCCCTCTGATGCTCCCTGCTGCCGGCGTCACAACAGTGTCTGCATTTTTCACAAATAGAGTTTGGAGAGACGTTGTCAGTGTCTGTATGTTGCTTAAATTCTCCCAAACAGTGGGCGCTAAAGATCTCTGCCCGTATGCAAATTAGCCATGTGCGCCTAACAGAAGAATGACGTAATGTTGAGAACGAGTCATACTAAAAACCGAGAGCAAGCGAAAGCTAAACCAGACTGTATCAATCACACACTTTGGGTCCATTCTAACTTTTGATAAGAGGCTAGTCTTTAAATCTTTGCAGTGACTGAATGTTGATGATAAAACGGATTGTTTTGCATAAGATGAGTGTGTGCGACTGTGTGTTTGTCATTTCCGGCTTCGGCATACCGCATGGTCATGAAGGCCTCGTGGTGAGTTACTTTCTTAGTGAAGCAGCTTAGCCTTACAGTTGGATAAGTTGGAGTGATTGGAGTTTATTTTTCACAGTGAGAGAGGGGTGCACCGGTCCTGGAGGTACTGCAATACCAGGTCGATGCGTGGAGTGGACGGAGCAAGCCCCTATTCCATCTCCCAGTTCCAAAAAACAATTTAATATATGGTCCCCGGGTAGGGGACGTATCAGATATTAAACTGATAAGAACAGATACTACACTTGATCTTAGCCAAAAGGCCGAGAAGCGATGCCCACACATGCTCAGACCAAGAGTCCAGCTTCCCAAACACGTCGCTCCACTTAGCGGTTTGACAGACGACGACAAAACAAATAGAAGACCAGTCACCCTGTGTGCGTGTTTGTGAAAGCTGAAGAAAAATGCCGAGGTCGCTGCATCTCTCTGCTGGTCCCTGCTGCCAGCGTCACCAGTGTGTCTGCATGTTTCTCAAATAGAGTTTGGAGAGACGTTGTCAGTGTCTGTATGTTGCTTAAATTCTCCCAAACAGTGGGCGCTAAAGATCACGGCACGGCAGGCCATTGCAGCCAATGAGCTCGAGTTGAAAAATAAATGTGCTTACAGCACCAGGTGGTCCCCCATCGATGTAGTAACCAGGCCCGACCCTGCTTAGCTTCCGAGATCAGACGAGATCGGGCATGATCAGGCTGTTATGGCCGTAAACTAACATTTCCGGGTCCATACTAGGTTTTATACAGCAGGAGCACATAAGGACTGAGGGTGCTGCCGTGGCCAGAGACGGGACTTGTACAGAAACAATGATTAGATCCATAATGAAGGAAAGCAATGCATAAAGACTTTATTCCATACTCAAAGTACCATATGAAAACGCAATGCAATACACTGCGTGTGCGGTTGAGTGATCTTTTGAAGAAATGTAGCGTTGCAACACCAGGGATAGACTGCAATGTATCTCTGTCGTTGCAGCCCTCTGATGCTCCCTGCTGCCGGCGTCACAACAGTGTCTGCATGTTTCACAAATAGAGTTTGGAGAGACGTTGTCAGTGTCTGTATGTTGCTTAAATTCTCCCAAACAGTGGGCGCTAAGGATCAGGGCACGGCAGACCATTGCAGCCATTGATCTCGAGCAGAAAAATAAAAATGCTTACAGCACCTGGTATTCCCAGGCGGTCACCCATCCAAGTACTAACCAGGCCCGACCCTGCTTAGCTTCCGAGATCAGACGAGATCGGGCGTGATCAGGGTGGTATGGCCGTACGCAAATGTTACCGGGTCCATACTACCTTTTATTCAGCAGGAGCACAAAAGGACTGAGAGCGCTGCCGTGGCCAGAGACGGGACTTGTACAGAAACAATGATTAGATCCATAATGAAGGAAAGCAATGCATAAAGACTTTATTCCATACTCAAAGTACCATATCAAAACGCAATGCAATACACTGCGTGTGCGGTTGAGTGATCTTTTGAAGAAATGTAACGTTGCAACACCAGGGATGGACTGCAATGTATCTCTGTCGTTGCAGCCCTCTGATGCTCCCTGCTGCCGGCGTCACAACAGTGTCTGCATGTTTCACAAATAGAGTTTGGAGAGACGTTGTCGGTGTCTGTATGTTGCTTATATTCTCCCAAACAGTGGGCGCTAAGGATCAGGGCACGGCAGACCATTGCAGCCATTGATCTCGAGCAGAAAAATAAAAATGCTTACAGCACCTGGTATTCCCAGGCGGTCACCCATCCAAGTACTAACCAGGCCCGACCCTGCTTAGCTTCCGAGATCAGACGAGATCGGGCGTGATCAGGGTGGTATGGCCGTACGCAAATGTTACCGGGTCCATACTACCTTTTATTCAGCAGGAGCACAAAAGGACTGAGAGCGCTGCCGTGGCCAGAGACGGGACTTGTACAGAAACAATGATTAGATCCATAATGAAGGAAAGCAATGCATAAAGACTTTATTCCATACTCAAAGTACCATATCAAAACGCAATGCAATACACTGCGTGTGCGGTTGAGTGATCTTTTGAAGAAATGTAGCGTTGCAACACCAGGGATAGACTGCAATGTATCTCTGTCGTTGCAGCCCTCTGATGCTCCCTGCTGCTGGCGTCACAACAGTGTCTGCATTTTTCACAAATAGAGTTTGGAGAGACGTTGTCAGTGTCTGTATGTTGCTTAAATTCTCCCAAACAGTGGGCGCTAAAGATCAGGGCACGGCAGACCATTGCAGCCATTGATCTCGAGCAGAAAAATAAATATGCTTACAGCACCTGGTATTCCCAGGCGGTCACCCATCCAAGTACTAACCAGGCCCGACCCTGCTTAGCTTCCGAGATCAGACGAGATCGGGCGTGATCAGGGTGGTATGGCCGTACGCAAATGTTCCCGGGTCCATACTACCTTTTATTCAGCAGGAGCACAAAAGGACTGAGAGCGCTGCCGTGGCCAGAGACGGGACTTGTACAGAAACAATGATTAGATCCATAATGAAGGAAAGCAATGCATAAAGACTTTATTCCATACTCAAAGTACCATATCAAAACGCAATGCAATACACTGCGTGTGCGGTTGAGTGATCTTTTGAAGAAATGTAGCGTTGCAACACCAGGGATAGACTGCAATGTATCTCTGTCGTTGCAGCCCTCTGATGCTCCCTGCTGCCGGCGTCACAACAGTGTCTGCATTTTTCACAAATAGAGTTTGGAGAGACGTTGTCAGTGTCTGTATGTTGCTTAAATTCTCCCAAACAGTGGGGGCTAAAGATCAGGGCACGGCAGACCATTGCAGCCATTGATCTCGAGCAGAAAAATAAATATGCTTACAGCACCTGGTATTCCCAGGCGGTCACCCATCCAAGTACTAACCAGGCCCGACCCTGCTTAGCTTCCGAGATCAGACGAGATCGGGCGTGATCAGGGTGGTATGGCCGTACGCAAATGTTCCCGGGTCCATACTACCTTTTATTCAGCAGGAGCACAAAAGGACTGAGAGCGCTGCCGTGGCCAGAGACGGGACTTGTACAGAAACAATGATTAGATCCATAATGAAGGAAAGCAATGCATAAAGACTTTATTCCATACTCAAAGTACCATATCAAAACGCAATGCAATACACTGCGTGTGCGGTTGAGTGATCTTTTGAAGAAATGTAGCGTTGCAACACCAGGGATAGACTGCAATGTATCTCTGTCGTTGCAGCCCTCTGATGCTCCCTGCTGCCGGCGTCACAACAGTGTCTGCATTTTTCACAAATAGAGTTTGGAGAGACGTTGTCAGTGTCTGTATGTTGCTTAAATTCTCCCAAACAGTGGGCGCTAAAGATCTCTGCCCGTATGCAAATTAGCCATGTGCGCCTAACAGAAGAATGACGTAATGTTGAGAACGAGTCATACTAAAAACCGAGAGCAAGCGAAAGCTAAACCAGACTGTATCAATCACACACTTTGGGTCCATTCTAACTTTTGATAAGAGGCTAGTCTTTAAATCTTTGCAGTGACTGAATGTTGATGATAAAACGGATTGTTTTGCATAAGATGAGTGTGTGCGACTGTGTGTTTGTCATTTCCGGCTTCGGCATACCGCATGGTCATGAAGGCCTCGTGGTGAGTTACTTTCTTAGTGAAGCAGCTTAGCCTTACAGTTGGATAAGTTGGAGTGATTGGAGTTTATTTTTCACAGTGAGAGAGGGGTGCACCGGTCCTGGAGGTACTGCAATACCAGGTCGATGCGTGGAGTGGACGGAGCAAGCCCCTATTCCATCTCCCAGTTCCAAAAAACAATTTAATATATGGTCCCCGGGTAGGGGACGTATCAGATATTAAACTGATAAGAACAGATACTACACTTGATCTTAGCCAAAAGGCCGAGAAGCGATGCCCACACATGCTCAGACCAAGAGTCCAGCTTCCCAAACACGTCGCTCCACTTAGCGGTTTGACAGACGACGACAAAACAAATAGAAGACCAGTCACCCTGTGTGCGTGTTTGTGAAAGCTGAAGAAAAATGCCGAGGTCGCTGCATCTCTCTGCTGGTCCCTGCTGCCAGCGTCACCAGTGTGTCTGCATGTTTCTCAAATAGAGTTTGGAGAGACGTTGTCAGTGTCTGTATGTTGCTTAAATTCTCCCAAACAGTGGGCGCTAAAGATCACGGCACGGCAGGCCATTGCAGCCAATGAGCTCGAGTTGAAAAATAAATGTGCTTACAGCACCAGGTGGTCCCCCATCGATGTAGTAACCAGGCCCGACCCTGCTTAGCTTCCGAGATCAGACGAGATCGGGCATGATCAGGCTGTTATGGCCGTAAACTAACATTTCCGGGTCCATACTAGGTTTTATACAGCAGGAGCACATAAGGACTGAGGGTGCTGCCGTGGCCAGAGACGGGACTTGTACAGAAACAATGATTAGATCCATAATGAAGGAAAGCAATGCATAAAGACTTTATTCCATACTCAAAGTACCATATGAAAACGCAATGCAATACACTGCGTGTGCGGTTGAGTGATCTTTTGAAGAAATGTAGCGTTGCAACACCAGGGATAGACTGCAATGTATCTCTGTCGTTGCAGCCCTCTGATGCTCCCTGCTGCCGGCGTCACAACAGTGTCTGCATGTTTCACAAATAGAGTTTGGAGAGACGTTGTCAGTGTCTGTATGTTGCTTAAATTCTCCCAAACAGTGGGCGCTAAGGATCAGGGCACGGCAGACCATTGCAGCCATTGATCTCGAGCAGAAAAATAAAAATGCTTACAGCACCTGGTATTCCCAGGCGGTCACCCATCCAAGTACTAACCAGGCCCGACCCTGCTTAGCTTCCGAGATCAGACGAGATCGGGCGTGATCAGGGTGGTATGGCCGTACGCAAATGTTACCGGGTCCATACTACCTTTTATTCAGCAGGAGCACAAAAGGACTGAGAGCGCTGCCGTGGCCAGAGACGGGACTTGTACAGAAACAATGATTAGATCCATAATGAAGGAAAGCAATGCATAAAGACTTTATTCCATACTCAAAGTACCATATCAAAACGCAATGCAATACACTGCGTGTGCGGTTGAGTGATCTTTTGAAGAAATGTAACGTTGCAACACCAGGGATGGACTGCAATGTATCTCTGTCGTTGCAGCCCTCTGATGCTCCCTGCTGCCGGCGTCACAACAGTGTCTGCATGTTTCACAAATAGAGTTTGGAGAGACGTTGTCGGTGTCTGTATGTTGCTTATATTCTCCCAAACAGTGGGCGCTAAGGATCAGGGCACGGCAGACCATTGCAGCCATTGATCTCGAGCAGAAAAATAAAAATGCTTACAGCACCTGGTATTCCCAGGCGGTCACCCATCCAAGTACTAACCAGGCCCGACCCTGCTTAGCTTCCGAGATCAGACGAGATCGGGCGTGATCAGGGTGGTATGGCCGTACGCAAATGTTACCGGGTCCATACTACCTTTTATTCAGCAGGAGCACAAAAGGACTGAGAGCGCTGCCGTGGCCAGAGACGGGACTTGTACAGAAACAATGATTAGATCCATAATGAAGGAAAGCAATGCATAAAGACTTTATTCCATACTCAAAGTACCATATCAAAACGCAATGCAATACACTGCGTGTGCGGTTGAGTGATCTTTTGAAGAAATGTAGCGTTGCAACACCAGGGATAGACTGCAATGTATCTCTGTCGTTGCAGCCCTCTGATGCTCCCTGCTGCTGGCGTCACAACAGTGTCTGCATTTTTCACAAATAGAGTTTGGAGAGACGTTGTCAGTGTCTGTATGTTGCTTAAATTCTCCCAAACAGTGGGCGCTAAAGATCAGGGCACGGCAGACCATTGCAGCCATTGATCTCGAGCAGAAAAATAAATATGCTTACAGCACCTGGTATTCCCAGGCGGTCACCCATCCAAGTACTAACCAGGCCCGACCCTGCTTAGCTTCCGAGATCAGACGAGATCGGGCGTGATCAGGGTGGTATGGCCGTACGCAAATGTTCCCGGGTCCATACTACCTTTTATTCAGCAGGAGCACAAAAGGACTGAGAGCGCTGCCGTGGCCAGAGACGGGACTTGTACAGAAACAATGATTAGATCCATAATGAAGGAAAGCAATGCATAAAGACTTTATTCCATACTCAAAGTACCATATCAAAACGCAATGCAATACACTGCGTGTGCGGTTGAGTGATCTTTTGAAGAAATGTAGCGTTGCAACACCAGGGATAGACTGCAATGTATCTCTGTCGTTGCAGCCCTCTGATGCTCCCTGCTGCCGGCGTCACAACAGTGTCTGCATTTTTCACAAATAGAGTTTGGAGAGACGTTGTCAGTGTCTGTATGTTGCTTAAATTCTCCCAAACAGTGGGCGCTAAAGATCTCTGCCCGTATGCAAATTAGCCATGTGCGCCTAACAGAAGAATGACGTAATGTTGAGAACGAGTCATACTAAAAACCGAGAGCAAGCGAAAGCTAAACCAGACTGTATCAATCACACACTTTGGGTCCATTCTAACTTTTGATAAGAGGCTAGTCTTTAAATCTTTGCAGTGACTGAATGTTGATGATAAAACGGATTGTTTTGCATAAGATGAGTGTGTGCGACTGTGTGTTTGTCATTTCCGGCTTCGGCATACCGCATGGTCATGAAGGCCTCGTGGTGAGTTACTTTCTTAGTGAAGCAGCTTAGCCTTACAGTTGGATAAGTTGGAGTGATTGGAGTTTATTTTTCACAGTGAGAGAGGGGTGCACCGGTCCTGGAGGTACTGCAATACCAGGTCGATGCGTGGAGTGGACGGAGCAAGCCCCTATTCCATCTCCCAGTTCCAAAAAACAATTTAATATATGGTCCCCGGGTAGGGGACGTATCAGATATTAAACTGATAAGAACAGATACTACACTTGATCTTAGCCAAAAGGCCGAGAAGCGATGCCCACACATGCTCAGACCAAGAGTCCAGCTTCCCAAACACGTCGCTCCACTTAGCGGTTTGACAGACGACGACAAAACAAATAGAAGACCAGTCACCCTGTGTGCGTGTTTGTGAAAGCTGAAGAAAAATGCCGAGGTCGCTGCATCTCTCTGCTGGTCCCTGCTGCCAGCGTCACCAGTGTGTCTGCATGTTTCTCAAATAGAGTTTGGAGAGACGTTGTCAGTGTCTGTATGTTGCTTAAATTCTCCCAAACAGTGGGCGCTAAAGATCACGGCACGGCAGGCCATTGCAGCCAATGAGCTCGAGTTGAAAAATAAATGTGCTTACAGCACCAGGTGGTCCCCCATCGATGTAGTAACCAGGCCCGACCCTGCTTAGCTTCCGAGATCAGACGAGATCGGGCATGATCAGGCTGTTATGGCCGTAAACTAACATTTCCGGGTCCATACTAGGTTTTATACAGCAGGAGCACATAAGGACTGAGGGTGCTGCCGTGGCCAGAGACGGGACTTGTACAGAAACAATGATTAGATCCATAATGAAGGAAAGCAATGCATAAAGACTTTATTCCATACTCAAAGTACCATATGAAAACGCAATGCAATACACTGCGTGTGCGGTTGAGTGATCTTTTGAAGAAATGTAGCGTTGCAACACCAGGGATAGACTGCAATGTATCTCTGTCGTTGCAGCCCTCTGATGCTCCCTGCTGCCGGCGTCACAACAGTGTCAGCATTTTTCACAAATAGAGTTTGGAGAGACGTTGTCAGTGTCTGTATGTTGCTTAAATTCTCCCAAACAGTGGGCGCTAAGGATCAGGGCACGGCAGACCATTGCAGCCATTGATCTCGAGCAGAAAAAAAAAAAGCTTACAGCACCTGGTATTCCCAGGCGGTCTCCCATCCAAGTACTAACCAGGCCCGACCCTGCTTAGCTTCCGAGATCAGACGAGATCGGGCGTGTTCAGGGTGGTATGGCCGTAAGCGAGTATAGCCGCATCCAAAGTAGGTTTTAAACAGCAGGAGCACATAAGGACTGAGAGCGCTGCCGTGACCATAGACCAGACTTGTACAGAAACAATTATTAGATCAATAATGAAGGAAAGCAATGCATAAAGACTTTATTCCATACTCAAAGTACCATATCAAAACGCAATGCAATACACTGCGTGTGCGGTTGAGTGATCTTTTGAAGAAATGTAGCGTTGCAACACTAGGGATAGACTGCAATGTATCTCTGTCGTTGCAGCCCTCTGATGCTCCCTGCTGCCGGCGTCACAACAGTGTCTGCATGTTTCACAAATAGAGTTTGGAGAGACGTTGTCGGTGTCTGTATGTTGCTTAAATTCTCCCAAACAGTGGGCGCTAAAGATCAGGGCACGGCAGACCATTGCAGCCATTGATCTCGAGCAGAAAAAAAAAAAGCTTACAGCACCTGGTATTCCCAGGCGGTCTCCCATCCAAGTACTAACCAGGCCCGACCCTGCTTAGCTTCCGAGATCAGACGAGATCGGGCGTGTTCAGGGTGGTATGGCCGTAAGCGAGTACAGCCGCATCCAAAGTAGCTTTTAAACAGCAGGAGCACATAAGGACTGAGAGCGCTGCCGTGACCATAGACCAGACTTGTACAGAAACAATTATTAGATCAATAATGAAGGAAAGCAATGAATGAATACTTTATTCCGGACTCAAAGTACCATATCAAAACGCAATGCAATACACCGAGTTGGCGTGTGTGCTCGTTTTCGTGAACCTTTGAAGAAACATAGCGTTTCAAACGCTGCGATGGACTGCAGCAGGTCAAGCGAAGCAGTCATTCATAGCTCTTATTTCTTTACAACAACATGATCAGGGGAGAGCGCGAACGCAGTCCCCCACTACCAGAAATTATGCAATCGAGATTCCCACATTTGGGGAATTCGCACGGGTCAGCAACAGCCGCAGTGCAATGGCCGAGCCTCACCATGGGTGAACCACCTTCTTGATCATGGTATCTCCCTTGCCAGGTAAGTATGATTAGTACTCGTTCAGATGGGCTGAACGCTGCCCACGCGTGTTCCCTTGGAGAACGGTTGCAAAGAATTCGGAGATGTCTAGACTTTAAAGTCCGTGTTGCAGGGTTTATTTTCCAACAAGTGTGTGCAATTTGCTTGTTCTTAATACAGATTTAAACTGTTATCCATTTTATTTCATGTTGTTAGGTATCACAAAACGGAATGTAATACGACAAAGTAGGTACTATTTTAGCGGTTTGCAATTGATTCTCTTTTCCCCCAGGATAATTAAATATGTTCTATTATTTGCCATGCGGAGCCAGCCAGTCCTGTGAATGTATGCAAATTAGCCATGTGCACCTAACAGAAGAATGACGTAATGTTGAGAACGAGTCATACTAAAAAGGGAGAGCAATCGACAGCTAAACCAGACTGTATCAATCACACACTTTGGGTCCATTCTAACTTATGATAAGAGGCTAGTCTTTAAATCTTTGCAGTGACTGAATGTTTATGATAAAACGGATTGTTTTGCATTCGATGAGTGTGTGCGACTGTGCGTTTGTCATTTCCGGCTTCGGCATACCGCATGGTAATGAAGGCCTCGTGGTGAGTTGCTTTCTTAGTGAAGCAGCCTCGCCTTGGAGTTGGATGAGTTGGAGTGATATAAGTTGTCAGTGTCTGTATGTTGCTTAAATTCTCCCAAACAGTGGGCGCTAAGGATCAGGGCACGGCAGACCATTGCAGCCATTGATCTCGAGCAGAAAAAAAAAAAGCTTACAGCACCTGGTATTCCCAGGCGGTCTCCCATCCAAGTACTAACCAGGCCCGACCCTGCTTAGCTTCCGAGATCAGACGAGATCGGGCTTGATCAGGGTGGTATGGCCGTATCCAAATGTTACCGGGTCCATACTAGCTTTCACACAGCAGGAGCACATAAGGACTGAGAGCGCTGCCGTGGCCAGAGACGGGACTTGTACAGAAACAATGATTAGATCCATAATGAAGGAAAGCAATGCATAAAGACTTTATTCCATACTCAAAGTACCATATCAAAACGCAATGCAATACACTGCGTGTGCGGTTGAGTGATCTTTTGAAGAAATGTAGCGTTGCAACACCAGGGATAGACTGCAATGTATCTCTGTCGTTGCAGCCCTCTGATGCTCCCTGCTGCCGGCGTCACAACAGTGTCAGCATTTTTCACAAATAGAGTTTGGAGAGACGTTGTCAGTGTCTGTATGTTGCTTAAATTCTCCCAAACAGTGGGCGCTAAGGATCAGGGCACGGCAGACCATTGCAGCCATTGATCTCGAGCAGAAAAAAAAAAAGCTTACAGCACCTGGTATTCCCAGGCGGTCTCCCATCCAAGTACTAACCAGGCCCGACCCTGCTTAGCTTCCGAGATCAGACGAGATCGGGCGTGTTCAGGGTGGTATGGCCGTAAGCGAGTATAGCCGCATCCAAAGTAGGTTTTAAACAGCAGGAGCACATAAGGACTGAGAGCGCTGCCGTGACCATAGACCAGACTTGTACAGAAACAATTATTAGATCAATAATGAAGGAAAGCAATGCATAAAGACTTTATTCCATACTCAAAGTACCATATCAAAACGCAATGCAATACACTGCGTGTGCGGTTGAGTGATCTTTTGAAGAAATGTAGCGTTGCAACACTAGGGATAGACTGCAATGTATCTCTGTCGTTGCAGCCCTCTGATGCTCCCTGCTGCCGGCGTCACAACAGTGTCTGCATGTTTCACAAATAGAGTTTGGAGAGACGTTGTCGGTGTCTGTATGTTGCTTAAATTCTCCCAAACAGTGGGCGCTAAAGATCAGGGCACGGCAGACCATTGCAGCCATTGATCTCGAGCAGAAAAAAAAAAAGCTTACAGCACCTGGTATTCCCAGGCGGTCTCCCATCCAAGTACTAACCAGGCCCGACCCTGCTTAGCTTCCGAGATCAGACGAGATCGGGCGTGTTCAGGGTGGTATGGCCGTAAGCGAGTACAGCCGCATCCAAAGTAGCTTTTAAACAGCAGGAGCACATAAGGACTGAGAGCGCTGCCGTGACCATAGACCAGACTTGTACAGAAACAATTATTAGATCAATAATGAAGGAAAGCAATGAATGAATACTTTATTCCGGACTCAAAGTACCATATCAAAACGCAATGCAATACACCGAGTTGGCGTGTGTGCTCGTTTGCGTGAACCTTTGAAGAAACATAGCGTTTCAAACGCTGCGATGGACTGCAGCAGGTCAAGCGAAGCAGTCATTCATAGCTCTTATTTCTTTACAACAACATGATCAGGGGAGAGCGCGAACGCAGTCCCCCACTACCAGAAATTATGCAATCGAGATTCCCACATTTGGGGAATTCGCACGGGTCAGCAACAGCCGCAGTGCAATGGCCGAGCCTCACCATGGGTGAACCACCTTCTTGATCATGGTATCTCCCTTGCCAGGTAAGTATGATTAGTACTCGTTCAGATGGGCTGAACGCTGCCCACGCGTGTTCCCTTGGAGAACGGTTGCAAAGAATTCGGAGATGTCTAGACTTTAAAGTCCGTGTTGCAGGGTTTATTTTCCAACAAGTGTGTGCAATTTGCTTGTTCTTAATACAGATTTAAACTGTTATCCATTTTATTTCATGTTGTTAGGTATCACAAAACGGAATGTAATACGACAAAGTAGGTACTATTTTAGCGGTTTGCAATTGATTCTCTTTTCCCCCAGGATAATTAAATATGTTCTATTATTTGCCATGCGGAGCCAGCCAGTCCTGTGCACGTATGCAAATTAGCCATGTGCACCTAACAGAAGAATGACGTAATGTTGAGAACGAGTCATACTAAAAAGGGAGAGCAATCGACAGCTAAACCAGACTGTATCAATCACACACTTTGGGTCCATTCTAACTTATGATAAGAGGCTAGTCTTTAAATCTTTGCAGTGACTGAATGTTTATGATAAAACGGATTGTTTTGCATTCGATGAGTGTGTGCGACTGTGCGTTTGTCATTTCCGGCTTCGGCATACCGCATGGTAATGAAGGCCTCGTGGTGAGTTGCTTTCTTAGTGAAGCAGCCTCGCCTTGGAGTTGGATGAGTTGGAGTGATATAAGTTGTCAGTGTCTGTATGTTGCTTAAATTCTCCCAAACAGTGGGCGCTAAGGATCAGGGCACGGCAGACCATTGCAGCCATTGATCTCGAGCAGAAAAATAAATATGCTTACAGCACCTGGTATTCCCAGGCGGTCACCCATCCAAGTACTAACCAGGCCCGACCCTGCTTAGCTTCCGAGATCAGACGAGATCGGGCGTGATCAGGGTGGTTTGGCCGTACGCAAATGTTACCGGGTCCATACTACCTTTTATTCAGCAGGAGCACAAAAGGACTGAGAGCGCTGCCGTGGCCAGAGACGGGACTTGTACAGAAACAATGATTAGATCCATAATGAAGGAAAGCAATGCATAAAGACTTTATTCCATACTCAAAGTACCATATCAAAACGCAATGCAATACACTGCGTGTGCGGTTGAGTGATCTTTTGAAGAAATGTAGCGTTGCAACACCAGGGATAGACTGCAATGTATCTCTGTCGTTGCAGCCCTCTGATGCTCCCTGCTGCCGGCGTCACAACAGTGTCTGCATGTTTCACAAATAGAGTTTGGAGAGACGTTGTCAGTGTCTGTATGTTGCTTAAATTCTCCCAAACAGTGGGCGCTAAAGATCAGGGCACGGCAGACCATTGCAGCCATTGATCTCGAGCAGAAAAATAAATATGCTTACAGCACCTGGTATTCCCAGGCGGTCACCCATCCAAGTACTAACCAGGCCCGACCCTGCTTAGCTTCCGAGATCAGACGAGATCGGGCGTGATCAGGGTGGTATGGCCGTACGCAAATGTTATCGGGTCCATACTACCTTTTATTCAGCAGGAGCACAAAAGGACTGAGAGCGCTGCCGTGGCCAGAGACGGGACTTGTACAGAAACAATGATTAGATCCATAATGAAGGAAAGCAATGCATAAAGACTTTATTCCATACTCAAAGTACCATATCAAAACGCAATGCAATACACTGCGTGTGCGGTTGAGTGATCTTTTGAAGAAATGTAGCGTTGCAACACCAGGGATAGACTGCAATGTATCTCTGTCGTTGCAGCCCTCTGATGCTCCCTGCTGCCGGCGTCACAACAGTGTCTGCATGTTTCACAAATAGAGTTTGGAGAGACGTTGTCGGTGTCTGTATGTTGCTTAAATTCTCCCAAACAGTGGGCGCTAAAGATCAGGGCACGGCAGACCATTGCAGCCATTGATCTCGAGCAGAAAAATAAATATGCTTACAGCACCTGGGATTCCCAGGCGGTCACCCATCCAAGTACTAACCAGGCCCGACCCTGCTTAGCTTCCGAGATCAGACGAGATCTGGCGTGATCAGGGTGGTATGGCCGTACGCAAATGTTACCGGGTCCATACTAGCTTTCATACAGCAGGAGCACATATGGACTGAGAGCGCTGCCGTGGCCAGAGACGGGACTTGTACAGAAACAATGATTAGATCCATAATGAAGGAAAGCAATGCATAAAGACTTTATTCCAGACTCAAAGTACCATTTCAAAACGCAATGCAATACGCTGCGTGTGCGGTTGAGTGATCTTTTGAAGAAATGTTGCGTTGCAACACCAGGGATAGACTGCAATGTATCACTGTCGTTGCAGCCCTCTTATGCTCCCTGCTGCCGGCGTCACAACAGTGTCTGCATGTTTCACAAATAGAGTTTGGAGAGACGTTGTCAGTGTCTGTATGTTGCTTAAATTCTCCCAAACAGTGGGCGCTAAAGATCAGGGCACGGCAGACCATTGCAGCCATTGATCTCGAGCAGAAAAATAAAAATGCTTACAGCACCTGGTATTCCCAGGCGGTCACCCATCCAAGTACTAACCAGGCCCGACCCTGCTTAGCTTCCGAGATCAGACGAGATCGGGCGTGATCAGGGTGGTATGGCCGTACGCAAATGTTACCGGGTCCATACTACCTTTTATTCAGCAGGAGCACAAAAGGACTGAGAGCGCTGCCGTGGCCAGAGACGGGACTTGTACAGAAACAATGATTAGATCCATAATGAAGGAAAGCAATGCATAAAGACTTTATTCCATACTCAAAGTACCATATCAAAACGCAATGCAATACACTGCGTGTGCGGTTGAGTGATCTTTTGAAGAAATGTAGCGTTGCAACACTAGGGATAGACTGCAATGTATCTCTGTCGTTGCAGCCCTCTGATGCTCCCTGCTGCCGGCGTCACAACAGTGTCTGCATGTTTCACAAATAGAGTTTGGAGAGACGTTGTCGGTGTCTGTATGTTGATTAAATTCTCCCAAACAGTGGGCGCTAAGGATCAGGGCACGGCAGACCATTGCAGCCATTGATCTCGAGCAGAAAAATAAAAAAGCTTACAGCACCTGGTATTCCCAGGCGGTCACCCATCCAATTACTTACCAGGCCCGACCCTGCTTTGCTTCCGAGATCAGACGAGATCGGGCTTGATCAGGGTGGTATGGCCGTATGCAAATGTTACCGGGTCCATACTAGCTTTCACACAGCAGGAGCACATAAGGACTGAGAGCGCTGCCGTGGCCAGAGACGGGACTTGTACAGAAACAATGATTAGATCCATAATGAAGGAAAGCAATGCATAAAGACTTTATTCCAGACTCAAAGTATCATATCAAAACGCAATGCAATACACTGCGTGTGCGGTTGAGTGATCTTTTGAGGAAATGTAGCGTTGCAACACCAGGGATAGACTGCAATGTATCTCTGTCGTTGCAGCCCTCTGATGCTCCCTGCTGCCGGCGTCACAACAGTGTCTGCATTTTTCACAAATAGAGTTTGGAGAGACGTTGTCAGTGTCTGTATGTTGCTTAAATTCTCCCAAACAGTGGGCGCTAAGGATCAGGGCACGGCAGACCATTGCAGCCATTGATCTCGAGCAGAAAAATAAAAATGCTTACAGCACCTGGTATTCCCAGGCGGTCACCCATCCAAGTACTAACCAGGCCCGACCCTGCTTAGCTTCCGAGATCAGACGAGATCGGGCGTGATCAGGGTGGTTTGGCCGTACGCAAATGTTACCGGGTCCATACTACCTTTTATTCAGCAGGAGCACAAAAGGACTGAGAGCGCTGCCGTGGCCAGAGACGGGACTTGTACAGAAACAATGATTAGATCCATAATGAAGGAAAGCAATGCATAAAGACTTTATTCCATACTCAAAGTACCATATCAAAACGCAATGCAATACACTGCGTGTGCGGTTGAGTGATCTTTTGAAGAAATGTAGCGTTGCAACACCAGGGATAGACTGCAATGTATCTCTGTCGTTGCAGCCCTCTGATGCTCCCTGCTGCCGGCGTCACAACAGTGTCTGCATGTTTCACAAATAGAGTTTGGAGAGACGTTGTCAGTGTCTGTATGTTGCTTAAATTCTCCCAAACAGTGGGCGCTAAAGATCAGGGCACGGCAGACCATTGCAGCCATTGATCTCGAGCAGAAAAATAAATATGCTTACAGCACCTGGTATTCCCAGGCGGTCACCCATCCAAGTACTAACCAGGCCCGACCCTGCTTAGCTTCCGAGATCAGACGAGATCGGGCGTGATCAGGGTGGTATGGCCGTACGCAAATATTACCGGGTCCATACTACCTTTTATTCAGCAGGAGCACAAAAGGACTGAGAGCGCTGCCGTGGCCAGAGACGGGACTTGTACAGAAACAATGATTAGATCCATAATGAAGGAAAGCAATGCATAAAGACTTTAGTCCATACTCAAAGTACCATATGAAAACGCAATGCAATACACTGCGTGTGCGGTTGAGTGATCTTTTGAAGAAATGTAACGTTGCAACACCAGGGATAGACTGCAATGTATCTCTGTCGTTGCAGCCCTCTGATGCTCCCTGCTGCCGGCGTCACAACAGTGTCTGCATGTTTCACAAATAGAGTTTGGAGAGACGTTGTCGGTGTCTGTATGTTGCTTATATTCTCCCAAACAGTGGGCGCTAAGGATCAGGGCACGGCAGACCATTGCAGCCATTGATCTCGAGCAGAAAAATAAAAATGCTTACAGCACCTGGTATTCCCAGGCGGTCACCCATCCAAGTACTAACCAGGCCCGACGCTGCTTAGCTTCCGAGATCAGACGAGATCGGGCGTGTTCAGGGTGGTATGGCCGTACGCAAATGTTACCGGGTCCATACTACCTTTTATTCAGCAGGAGCACAAAAGGACTGAGAGCGCTGCCGTGGCCAGAGACGGGACTTGTACAGAAACAATGATTAGATCCATAATGAAGGAAAGCAATGCATAAAGACTTTATTCCATACTCAAAGTACCATATCAAAACGCAATGCAATACACTGCGTGTGCGGTTGAGTGATCTTTTGAAGAAATGTAGCGTTGCAACACCAGGGATAGACTGCAATGTATCTCTGTCGTTGCAGCCCTCTGATGCTCCCTGCTGCTGGCGTCACAACAGTGTCTGCATTTTTCACAAATAGAGTTTGGAGAGACGTTGTCAGTGTCTGTATGTTGCTTAAATTCTCCCAAACAGTGGGCGCTAAAGATCAGGGCACGGCAGACCATTGCAGCCATTGATCTCGAGCAGAAAAATAAATATGCTTACAGCACCTGGTATTCCCAGGCGGTCACCCATCCAAGTACTAACCAGGCCCGACCCTGCTTAGCTTCCGAGATCAGACGAGATCTGGCGTGTTCAGGGTGGTATGGCAGTAAGCGAGTCTAGCCGCATCCAAAGTAGCTTTTAAACAGCAGGAGCACATAAGGACTGAGAGCGCTGCCGTGACCATAGACCAGACTTGTACAGAAACAATTATTAGATCAATAATGAAGGAAAGCAATGAATGAATACTTTATTCCGGACTCAAAGTACCATATCAAAACGCAATGCAATACACCGAGTTGGCGTGTGTGCTCGTTTGCGTGAACCTTTGAAGAAACATAGCGTTTCAAACGCTGCGATGGACTGCAGCAGGTCAAGCGAAGCAGTCATTCATAGCTCTTATTTTTTTACAACATGATCAGGGGAGAGCGCGAACGCAGTCCCCCACTACCAGAAATTATGCAATCGAGATTCCCACATTTGGGGAATTCGCACGGGTCAGCAACAGCCGCAGTGCAATGGCCGAGCCTCACCATGGGTGAACCACCTTCTTGATCATGGTATCTCCCTTGCCAGGTAAGTATGATTAGTACTCGTTCAGATGGGCTGAACGCTGCCCACGCGTGTTCCCTTGGAGAACGGTTGCAAAGAATTCGGAGATGTCTAGACTTTAAAGTCCGTGTTGCAGGGTTTATTTTCCAACAAGTGTGTGCAATTTGCTTGTTCTTAATACAGATTTAAACTGTTATCCATTTTATTTCATGTTGTTAGGTATCACAAAACGGAATGTAATACGACAAAGTAGGTACTATTTTAGCGGTTTGCAATTGATTCTCTTTTCCCCCAGGATAATTAAATATGTTCTATTATTTGCCATGCGGAGCCAGCCAGTCCTGTGCACGTATGCAAATTAGCCATGTGCACCTAACAGAAGAATGACGTAATGTTGAGAACGAGTCATACTAAAAAGGGAGAGCAATCGACAGCTAAACCAGACTGTATCAATCACACACTTTGGGTCCATTCTAACTTATGATAAGAGGCTAGTCTTTAAATCTTTGCAGTGACTGAATGTTTATGATAAAACGGATTGTTTTGCATTCGATGAGTGTGTGCGACTGTGCGTTTGTCATTTCCGGCTTCGGCATACCGCATGGTAATGAAGGCCTCGTGGAGAGTTGCTTTCTTAGTGAAGCAGCCTCGCCTTGGAGTTGGATGAGTTGGAGTGATATAAGTTGTCAGTGTCTGTATGTTGCTTAAATTCTCCCAAACAGTGGGCGCTAAGGATCAGGGCACGGCAGACCATTGCAGCCATTGATCTCGAGCAGAAAAATAAAAATGCTTACAGCACCTGGTATTCCCAGGCGGTCACCCATCCAAGTACTAACCAGGCCCGACCCTGCTTAGCTTCCGAGATCAGACGAGATCGGGCGTGATCAGGGTGGTATGGCCGTACGCAAATGTTACCGGGTCCATACTACCTTTTATTCAGCCGGAGCACAAAAGGACTGAGAGCGCTGCCGTGGCCAGAGACGGGACTTGTACAGAAACAATGATTAGATCCATAATGAAGGAAAGCAATGCATAAAGACTTTATTCCATACTCAAAGTACCATATCAAAACGCAATGCAATACACTGCGTGTGCGGTTGAGTGATCTTTTGAAGAAATGTAGCGTTGCAACACCAGGGATAGACTGTAATGTATCTCTGTCGTTGCAGCCCTCTGATGCTCCCTGCTGCCGGCGTCACAACAGTGTCTGCATGTTTCACAAATAGAGTTTGGAGAGACGTTGTCAGTGTCTGTATGTTGCTTAAATTCTCCCAAACAGTGGGCGCTAAAGATCTCTGCCCGTATGCAAATTAGCCATGTGCGCCTAACAGAAGAATGACGTAATGTTGAGAACGAGTCATACTAAAAACCGAGAGCAAGCGAAAGCTAAACCAGACTGTATCAATCACACACTTTGGGTCCATTCTAACTTTTGATAAGAGGCTAGTCTTTAAATCTTTGCAGTGACTGAATGTTGATGATAAAACGGATTGTTTTGCATAAGATGAGTGTGTGCGACTGTGTGTTTGTCATTTCCGGCTTCGGCATACCGCATGGTCATGAAGGCCTCGTGGTGAGTTACTTTCTTAGTGAAGCAGCTTAGCCTTACAGTTGGATAAGTTGGAGTGATTGGAGTTTATTTTTCACAGTGAGAGAGGGGTGCACCGGTCCTGGAGGTACTGCAATACCAGGTCGATGCGTGGAGTGGACGGAGCAAGCCCCTATTCCATCTCCCAGTTCCAAAAAACAATTTAATATATGGTCCCCGGGTAGGGGACGTATCAGATATTAAACTGATAAGAACAGATTTTTTCATTCGAAAATTTTATTGACACACGTTGCTATACCTTATCTTTCACATCACATGTTTCCAGTTTCGTTCAATTATTATTATTATTTTTTTTTAAATCATACACAATGTTTTGTTTCTTTTTTTTTTTTTTTAACAACAAGGAATTAAAAAAAATATAACCATCCATAAAACCAAGAATAAAACCGATGTTTTAAAAGGAAAATAAAAACCAACACTAAAAGATGCTGCTGTGCAGGAGCGGGAACACACTTAGTTAAAAGAAATTTAAAAGAAAGTGTACCCCGTCCTGCCCTCCCAACAGCGTCGGTCTCTCGGGACCTGTCGCTCAGAGGATCTCCTCCCCTCTCTGCTCCTTCCCACCTGCCTCTCCCGGAGAGCCAGGCCGCCGCTGCCTCGACCTTTCTGTGTGTGGCTCCGGCTCCCTTCTCCGAATGGGCACAGAGGCGATGTCTTCATTTTGGCTGTGTCCTAGGCCTGCCGCCTGCAGCAACGGCTACTTTTACCGTTGCTGCGGCCATCCGGATCACAGCCAAGGGGGGGATCAGCTTGTGCTTGCTTACCAGCAGGTTTCTGGAGGTCCAAAAGGCGTCTTTAATGGCGGCTAGGGTGAGCCACTGCCTGGGGAAGTTAACTGCAGTATTTTGGCTCACCCCATACAGCACCAATTGGGCTGTCAGGACCTCCCCTGCTGGCAAGTACGGGAATAGTAGGGAGCCGGCCGTTGCCCACTGGTCTCCAGCAGCGCTGCACTCCCAGAGCAGATGCCTCACCGACTCAGGCGCGCCACAACCTGGTCGGGGGCATGTTGCGGATGCGGCCATGCCCCGGGAGTGCATGACGGCTCTGACTGGGAGGATCTCGTGAGCTACCATCCATGACAGGTCCCGGAGTCTGTTGGGGAGGACAGGATGGTTAACGTTTCGCCAAACAGTTGCGGGGTCGCCGAGTGCTAGCCCGCGCACTGGACTTACTGGTTCCCGCTCCTGCACCAGCGCAATCATTAATCGATGGCTTTCCAAAACTTGTAATTCCTCGTTTTCTAGGTTATATTTTTTTAAAAACTTCTTGATAAAAACATAGGACTGGGGCAGGTTAAAAGATACTGGCGTCCTATGGTCAGATACATAAAAACTGAACTTTTTCAGATAGGAACCCATCCAGAACCGGGTCATTGCTGTGCTTTTTTTTTGGCTGGGTACCGACATTGCATTTTGTATGTGTAGAGCTGTATATCGACTTCCTAAATATAAATTGAGGTCTGGGACTCCTTTTCCCCCTTTTTCTTTAGTTTTCTTCATTTCGTTTCTCTTGAGTCTCTCCCACTTAGACCCCCACAGGAAGTAAAAAATGGCACGTTCTAGATCTAAAAGGACTCTGCGGGGTGGAATAAAAACAGAGCATACCAATAAAAGCAAAGGTAAAATCACTGACTTAATGATTAAAACCTTTCCTTCCATTGTAAGTCCTCTAAGTCCCCAGTATCCCAGTCTCCGCCTCACTTTCCCTACCATGTCCGGCCAATTTTTGGTACCCTCCCCCTCCCTGTCAAATTTGACCCCGAGTATTTTCAAGTCGGTCTGTTTTACGGTCAGGGGAAGTCCAGTCGTCTCGGTCACTGTCCATGGTCCATAAAAAAGGGCTTGGGTCTTCTCTCTGTTGAGTTTGGACCCAGAGGCCAGTCCGTAGGAGTCTGTCAAGTCCAGTGCCTTATGTAATGAACAGATGTCTGTACATAAAATGTTGACGTCGTCCATATATAAAACACATTTGCTAAAAAGTCCCCCACTTCCCGGTATGCCCACCCCTTTAATCCATTTGTCCCTTCTCAATACCTGTGCCAGTGGTTCTATGCAAGCCACGTAGAGGAGAGCAGATAAAGGACAACCCTGACGGACCCCGCAGTGCAAGTCTACTGCTTTTGTAAGTTGCCCGTTAACAAGGAATTTGCTGGTGATGTCCCGATACAGCAATCCCACCCACTCTACATACCTTTGTGGAAAACCCATTTTGGGCAGTACCTGAAATAGGTACTGGTGCGAGACCCGATCGAAAGCTTTTTCAAAATCTAAATTTAGGACTACTAGTCTAATGTTTCTGTCTCTCGCATAACAGATGGTGTCTCTAATCAGTAAGAGGCTGTCTGTGATCTTTCTCCCCGGTATGCCACAGGTTTGATCCGGGTGGATTACCTCCCCTAAAACAACAGACATTCTGTTGGCTAAAAGTTTGCTAAAAAGTTTACAATCCACGTTTAAAAGGGTAATAGGTCTCCAGTTCTTCAGGTCAGTCTTGTCGTCTTTCTTATGTAGTAGTTTCACTATCCCTGATCTAAAACTGTCTGGTAGTCGGCCTAGTCCTTGGAATTCTGTAAAAACAGTCAACAAGTCGGTTGCTAAAATGTCCCAGAAGGTCTGATAAAATTCAAGTGAAAGCCCATCTTCCCCCGGTGATTTTCCCCCTCTAAAACTTAACAAACAATTGGAAAGTTCCAAAAGGTTAAAATCATCGGTTAAAAATGCACTCTCACTGATCTTCTTTTGCAAGGAATTCAATATCTTCTCATTTGGTTCTTCTTCAATGCTTTTTTTGCTATACAGCTCTGTATAGAAACACTCTATTTCGTCCATTGTTTCTTCTTGCGTTTTGGTGTATTCTCCATTTCTCTTTTTTAATTTATAAATACCCTCCCCGCTGTTTATGATTTTCTTGAAGAAATATTGTGTGCATTTTTCCCCTTCTTCTATGTCTCTTTCTTTACTTCTAATAATTATTCCTTTGCTTTTGATTTCTGCTAGAGCCGACATTTGTTCTTTTACCTCTCTTATTTCCTGATTGTAATCAAACCCTTGTTGTCTTGATTTAAAATAACGTTGCAGTCTTTTCTGCAGCCCCATCATGCATTTGTTTTCTATTTTCTTTTGTTTCATCCCTGCCTTTCTAAAAAAAGTCTTTGTCCGTTCCTTCACCATTTCCCACCAGTGTGCACGTGTTTTGTGTAAGTCTTGGAGGGTCTGCCATTGACTGAATTGCTCCCTGTACTGGCTGGCTAAATCTTTATCTTTTATCAGGGAGCAATTCAGTTTCCACAGACCACCACCTTTTGTCACACCTGAGGGGAGTGAAAGGGTGCAGGAGAGCATAGCGTGATCGGAGAAGAAAACGGGGGTTAATCTAGCATCGGTTGGCGGGCAGTCTCTGGTAAAAATATAGTCTATTCGAGAGGCTCTGGCACCGTCACTACTGAACCAGGTGAAGCCCTCCTCTCTTTGATGCACGGTTTTAAAACAGTCTTTCAGTTTAAAATCCCTGCACTGTGCCTGCAATAAAACCGACGTCTTGTCTACTTTAAAATCTTCCCCCGCACTTCTCCTATCGCTCCTAGTTAAAATACAATTAAAATCTCCCGCTAAAACTAAAGGCGCTCTGCCTAGCATGTGGGGCTGCAATTCTTTTAAAAGGTCATGTCTGTCATTTTTGTCGTTAAAACCATAAATGTTTAAGAGATTAAAATCCCTTCCCATAAAAGTCAAGTGTGCTAAAAGCGCCCTTCCGTCTCTCACCACCGTGCTGCCCTTCACCAAGATTGAGGGATTTTTGATTAAAATGGCCACCCCGTCATTTTTGCTTTCATTTGAACCACTCCATAAGGATTTATGTGGCCACTTTTCCTCCCATTCCCTGTATTGGTTTAAAAATGGTAGTGCACATTCTTGTAGTAAAAACACATCTGACTTAAAATTGTTAAGAAAGGATAAAATCGTTTGTGCTCTAACTTTTGATTTCACACTTCTTACATTTAGTGTCGAAATGGTGAGCACCATGATTATGGTGTTAAAAGGACAAACAATCATTAAAAGACTAAAAAACAACTATGGGTTAAAACCATCTAAAAAAAGTCATCCAATGCTTTGTGACAGAAGCTCTTCCTTTATCTCAATAGGAGATGAGTAAAGGTTGTCTGCTTCATTTCCCTCCCAGACTCTACTTTGGTCGAAAATTGAGTCTTTTGGGGTTGATTGCAGTGCAATATTTAAAAAAGAGAGAGTGTTGGGAGGGTTGTTTGGGAAGACTCTGGCATCCTCCAAAGATGGATTGTCTGAGGAGCCAGGTCTTCCCCTTTTCTCTGAGGCTCCTTGAGTCTCAGAGGACAACTCTGACACTGCTCTCTTACCAGGCTGGGCTCCTGGGAGGGAGGCTTCACTGGACTCCACTTCAGACTCTTCTCCCTGGCTGTCTGTTTCTAGACTCACGGATTCCTCAGAGTCTGAAGTGGAGTCCATCTCAGCTCCACCGGCTGCCTGGGCCCCACCAGCCTCTTTCACCTCACCACTAGGTGGGGCAACCTCAGGCCCCGCCCCCTCTCCCCCAATCAGAGTTATTACTTCCAGCCTGGTGTCTTCAATTGTTTGTGCACCCCCGTCTGCCAATTTCCTTGCATTTTGTTTTACTTTGTTAGCAAAGGATTTCGGGCAGTCTCTGAAGAGATGGTTTGAGTCTCCACAGAGGTTGCACTTCCTGCCATTGGTACATTCTTCAAAAGAGTGTCCAATTTCTCTACATTTGCCGCAAACAACCTTGGTACACGCTTCCGCCAGGTGCCCTTGCTCACCACACTTGCGGCAGAGCTTGGGCTGTCCCTGGTAGTGAATGTAGCCCCTGTTCTCTCCAAGAACCATCATGGATGGGAGATGTTTCAGGCCCTGGAAGCCATGTGGGTCCCGCCATTGTTGTATGGGGACCCTCCATGAACAATTCCAGATGCCGTCCTCATCTCTCACCTTGGTGGCCTGGGCCCTCACAGTGCAGTATCTTGCCAGCCATATACAAATATCATCAGCATTTACCGTTTCATTGAACATCCTGACGATTACGGTTTTAATGGAATCGTCATTTAGTCTCTCCACTTCAAATGCTGAAAACTGGTCTTTTACCGTGTCGTAGCGTGTCCAAAATTCTTTGAGGGTTGTTGCTGCTGCGAAGCTTACATCGAATCCTTTGTTAAAGGGCAGAGTAAGAATACAATTCAAATCGTTTGCAGAAAACTTCAGGATTCCTTGGATGTGCTTCCTTGAAAAATCAAGACGGGAGATCTGAATTACCGTTCCATTTACTGACTTCAGTTTAAAACGTACGCTGTGGTGCCTCCTCATGCCGGTAGGGTTAACCGACATGGTGGAGACACCACGCTCTTAAAAAACAAGGAGGTTAAAAGCAATAAAACACTGGATATACTAAAAATACAGAAATAATAAATAAACAAATAAATACAGGCAACAATAAAATCCACTTACCTTACCTGGACAATGGACTTCTTGGTAGAGGGTATCAGCAACTGATATTTGATCCCAACTTACCAAGAAGATGGTGCAATATCCTCCGAACCTGCTATATAATTGCCACAAAATGCAATATATAGACAGCCAAGGGAGGTGATCACTGTCTTAGCCAAAAGGCCGAGAAGCGATGCCCACACATGCTCAGACCAAGAGTCCAGCTTCCCAAACACGTCGCTCCACTTAGCGGTTTGACAGACGACGACAAAACAAATAGAAGACCAGTCACCCTGTGTGCGTGTTTGTGAAAGCTGAAGAAAAATGCCGAGGTCGCTGCATCTCTCTGCTGGTCCCTGCTGCCAGCGTCACCAGTGTGTCTGCATGTTTCTCAAATAGAGTTTGGAGAGACGTTGTCAGTGTCTGTATGTTGCTTAAATTCTCCCAAACAGTGGGCGCTAAAGATCACGGCAAGGCAGGCCATTGCAGCCAATGAGCTCGAGTTGAAAAATAAATGTGCTTACAGCACCAGGTGGTCCCCCATCGATGTAGTAACCAGGCCCGACCCTGCTTAGCTTCCGAGATCAGACGAGATCGGGCATGATCAGGCTGTTATGGCCGTAAACTAACATTTCCGGGTCCATACTAGGTTTTATACAGCAGGAGCACATAAGGACTGAGGGTACTGCCGTGGCCAGAGACGGGACTTGTACAGAAACAATGATTAGATCCATAATGAAGGAAAGCAATGCATAAAGACTTTATTCCATACTCAAAGTACCATATGAAAACGCAATGCAATACACTGCGTGTGCGGTTGAGTGATCTTTTGAAGAAATGTAGCGTTGCAACACCAGGGATAGACTGCAATGTATCTCTGTCGTTGCAGCCCTCTGATGCTCCCTGCTGCCGGCGTCACAACAGTGTCTGCATGTTTCACAAATAGAGTTTGGAGAGACGTTGTCAGTGTCTGTATGTTGCTTAAATTCTCCCAAACAGTGGGCGCTAAGGATCAGGGCACGGCAGACAATTGCAGCCATTGATCTCGAGCAGAAAAATAAAAATGCTTACAGCACCTGGTATTCCCAGGCGGTCACCCATCCAAGTACTAACCAGGCCCGACCCTGCTTAGCTTCCGAGATCAGACGAGATCGGGCGTGATCAGGGTGGTATGGCCGTACGCAAATGTTACCGGGTCCATACTACCTTTTATTCAGCAGGAGCACAAAAGGACTGAGAGCGCTGCCGTGGCCAGAGACGGGACTTGTACAGAAACAATGATTAGATCCATAATGAAGGAAAGCAATGCATAAAGACTTTATTCCATACTCAAAGTACCATATGAAAACGCAATGCAATACACTGCGTGTGCGGTTGAGTGATCTTTTGAAGAAATGTAACGTTGCAACACCAGGGATGGACTGCAATGTATCTCTGTCGTTGCAGCCCTCTGATGCTCCCTGCTGCCGGCGTCACAACAGTGTCTGCATGTTTCACAAATAGAGTTTGGAGAGACGTTGTCGGTGTCTGTATGTTGCTTATATTCTCCCAAACAGTGGGCGCTAAGGATCAGGGCACGGCAGACCATTGCAGCCATTGATCTCGAGCAGAAAAATAAAAATGCTTACAGCACCTGGTATAATAATGAAGGAAAGCAATGAATGAATACTTTATTCCGGACTCAAAGTACCATATCAAAACGCAATGCAATACACCGAGTTGGCGTGTGTGCTCGTTTGCGTGAACCTTTGAAGAAACATAGCGTTTCAAACGCTGCGATGGACTGCAGCAGGTCAAGCGAAGCAGTCATTCATAGCTCTTATTTCTTTACAACAACATGATCAGGGGAGAGCGCGATCGCAGTCCCCCACTACCAGAAATTATGCAATCGAGATTCCCACATTTGGGGAATTCGCACGGGTCAGCAACAGCCGCAGTGCAATGGCCGAGCCTCACCATGGGTGAACCACCTTCTTGATCATGGTATCTCCCTTGCCAGGTAAGTATGATTAGTACTCGTTCAGATGGGCTGAACGCTGCCCACGCGTGTTCCCTTGGAGAACGGTTGCAAAGAATTCGGAGATGTCTAGACTTTAAAGTCCGTGTTGCAGGGTTTATTTTCCAACAAGTGTGTGCAATTTGCTTGTTCTTAATACAGATTTAAACTGTTATCCATTTTATTTCATGTTGTTAGGTATCACAAAACGGAATGTAATACGACAAAGTAGGTACTATTTTAGCGGTTTGCAATTGATTCTCTTTTCCCCCAGGATAATTAAATATGTTATATTATTTGCCATGCGGAGCCAGCCAGTCCTGTGAATGTATGCAAATTAGCCATGTGCACCTAACAGAAGAATGACGTAATGTTGAGAACGAGTCATACTAAAAAGGGAGAGCAATCGACAGCTAAACCAGACTGTATCAATCACACACTTTGGGTCCATTCTAACTTATGATAAGAGGCTAGTCTTTAAATCTTTGCAGTGACTGAATGTTTATGATAAAACGGATTGTTTTGCATTCGATGAGTGTGTGCGACTGTGCGTTTGTCATTTCCGGCTTCGGCATACCGCATGGTAATGAAGGCCTCGTGGTGAGTTGCTTTCTTAGTGAAGCAGCCTCGCCTTGGAGTTGGATGAGTTGGAGTGATATAAGTTGTCAGTGTCTGTATGTTGCTTAAATTCTCCCAAACAGTGGGCGCTAAGGATCAGGGCACGGCAGACCATTGCAGCCATTGATCTCGAGCAGAAAAAAAAAAAGCTTACAGCACCTGGTATTCCCAGGCGGTCTCCCATCCAAGTACTAACCAGGCCCGACCCTGCTTAGCTTCCGAGATCAGACGAGATCGGGCTTGATCAGGGTGGTATGGCCGTATCCAAATGTTACCGGGTCCATACTAGCTTTCACACAGCAGGAGCACACAAGGACTGAGAGCGCTGCCGTGGCCAGAGACGGGACTTGTACAGAAACAATGATTAGATCCATAATGAAGGAAAGCAATGCATAAAGACTTTATTCCATACTCAAAGTACCATATCAAAACGCAATGCAATACACTGCGTGTGCGGTTGAGTGATCTTTTGAAGAAATGTAGCGTTGCAACACCAGGGATAGACTGCAATGTATCTCTGTCGTTGCAGCCCTCTGATGCTCCCTGCTGCCGGCGTCACAACAGTGTCTGCATTTTTCACAAATAGAGTTTGGAGAGACGTTGTCAGTGTCTGTATGTTGCTTAAATTCTCCCAAACAGTGGGCGCTAAAGATCAGGGCACGGCAGACCATTGCAGCCATTGATCTCGAGCAGAAAAATAAATATGCTTACAGCACCTGGTATTCCCAGGCGGTCACCCATCCAAGTACTAACCAGGCCCGACCCTGCTTAGCTTCCGAGATCAGACGAGATCGGGCGTGATCAGGGTGGTATGGCCGTACGCAAATGTTACCGGGTCCATACTACCTTTTATTCAGCAGGAGCACAAAAGGACTGAGAGCGCTGCAGTGGCCAGAGACGGGACTTGTACAGAAACAATGATTAGATCCATAATGAAGGAAAGCAATGCATAAAGACTTTATTCCATACTCAAAGTACCATATCAAAACGCAATGCAATACACTGCGTGTGCGGTTGAGTGATCTTTTGAAGAAATGTAGCGTTGCAACACCAGGGATAGACTGCAATGTATCTCTGTCGTTGCAGCCCTCTGATGCTCCCTGCTGCCGGCGTCACAACAGTGTCTGCATTTTTCACAAATAGAGTTTGGAGAGACGTTGTCAGTGTCTGTATGTTGCTTAAATTCTCCCAAACAGTGGGGGCTAAAGATCAGGGCACGGCAGACCATTGCAGCCATTGATCTCGAGCAGAAAAATAAATATGCTTACAGCACCTGGTATTCCCAGGCGGTCACCCATCCAAGTACTAACCAGGCCCGACCCTGCTTAGCTTCCGAGATCAGACGAGATCGGGCGTGATCAGGGTGGTATGGCCGTACGCAAATGTTCCCGGGTCCATACTACCTTTTATTCAGCAGGAGCACAAAAGGACTGAGAGCGCTGCCGTGGCCAGAGACGGGACTTGTACAGAAACAATGATTAGATCCATAATGAAGGAAAGCAATGCATAAAGACTTTATTCCATACTCAAAGTACCATATCAAAACGCAATGCAATACACTGCGTGTGCGGTTGAGTGATCTTTTGAAGAAATGTAGCGTTGCAACACCAGGGATAGACTGCAATGTATCTCTGTCGTTGCAGCCCTCTGATGCTCCCTGCTGCCGGCGTCACAACAGTGTCTGCATTTTTCACAAATAGAGTTTGGAGAGACGTTGTCAGTGTCTGTATGTTGCTTAAATTCTCCCAAACAGTGGGCGCTAAAGATCTCTGCCCGTATGCAAATTAGCCATGTGCGCCTAACAGAAGAATGACGTAATGTTGAGAACGAGTCATACTAAAAACCGAGAGCAAGCGAAAGCTAAACCAGACTGTATCAATCACACACTTTGGGTCCATTCTAACTTTTGATAAGAGGCTAGTCTTTAAATCTTTGCAGTGACTGAATGTTGATGATAAAACGGATTGTTTTGCATAAGATGAGTGTGTGCGACTGTGTGTTTGTCATTTCCGGCTTCGGCATACCGCATGGTCATGAAGGCCTCGTGGTGAGTTACTTTCTTAGTGAAGCAGCTTAGCCTTACAGTTGGATAAGTTGGAGTGATTGGAGTTTATTTTTCACAGTGAGAGAGGGGTGCACCGGTCCTGGAGGTACTGCAATACCAGGTCGATGCGTGGAGTGGACGGAGCAAGCCCCTATTCCATCTCCCAGTTCCAAAAAACAATTTAATATATGGTCCCCGGGTAGGGGACGTATCAGATATTAAACTGATAAGAACAGATACTACACTTGATCTTAGCCAAAAGGCCGAGAAGCGATGCCCACACATGCTCAGACCAAGAGTCCAGCTTCCCAAACACGTCGCTCCACTTAGCGGTTTGACAGACGACGACAAAACAAATAGAAGACCAGTCACCCTGTGTGCGTGTTTGTGAAAGCTGAAGAAAAATGCCGAGGTCGCTGCATCTCTCTGCTGGTCCCTGCTGCCAGCGTCACCAGTGTGTCTGCATGTTTCTCAAATAGAGTTTGGAGAGACGTTGTCAGTGTCTGTATGTTGCTTAAATTCTCCCAAACAGTGGGCGCTAAAGATCACGGCACGGCAGGCCATTGCAGCCAATGAGCTCGAGTTGAAAAATAAATGTGCTTACAGCACCAGGTGGTCCCCCATCGATGTAGTAACCAGGCCCGACCCTGCTTAGCTTCCGAGATCAGACGAGATCGGGCATGATCAGGCTGTTATGGCCGTAAACTAACATTTCCGGGTCCATACTAGGTTTTATACAGCAGGAGCACATAAGGACTGAGGGTGCTGCCGTGGCCAGAGACGGGACTTGTACAGAAACAATGATTAGATCCATAATGAAGGAAAGCAATGCATAAAGACTTTATTCCATACTCAAAGTACCATATGAAAACGCAATGCAATACACTGCGTGTGCGGTTGAGTGATCTTTTGAAGAAATGTAGCGTTGCAACACCAGGGATAGACTGCAATGTATCTCTGTCGTTGCAGCCCTCTGATGCTCCCTGCTGCCGGCGTCACAACAGTGTCTGCATGTTTCACAAATAGAGTTTGGAGAGACGTTGTCAGTGTCTGTATGTTGCTTAAATTCTCCCAAACAGTGGGCGCTAAGGATCAGGGCACGGCAGACCATTGCAGCCATTGATCTCGAGCAGAAAAATAAAAATGCTTACAGCACCTGGTATTCCCAGGCGGTCACCCATCCAAGTACTAACCAGGCCCGACCCTGCTTAGCTTCCGAGATCAGACGAGATCGGGCGTGATCAGGGTGGTATGGCCGTACGCAAATGTTACCGGGTCCATACTACCTTTTATTCAGCAGGAGCACAAAAGGACTGAGAGCGCTGCCGTGGCCAGAGACGGGACTTGTACAGAAACAATGATTAGATCCATAATGAAGGAAAGCAATGCATAAAGACTTTATTCCATACTCAAAGTACCATATCAAAACGCAATGCAATACACTGCGTGTGCGGTTGAGTGATCTTTTGAAGAAATGTAACGTTGCAACACCAGGGATGGACTGCAATGTATCTCTGTCGTTGCAGCCCTCTGATGCTCCCTGCTGCCGGCGTCACAACAGTGTCTGCATGTTTCACAAATAGAGTTTGGAGAGACGTTGTCGGTGTCTGTATGTTGCTTATATTCTCCCAAACAGTGGGCGCTAAGGATCAGGGCACGGCAGACCATTGCAGCCATTGATCTCGAGCAGAAAAATAAAAATGCTTACAGCACCTGGTATTCCCAGGCGGTCACCCATCCAAGTACTAACCAGGCCCGACCCTGCTTAGCTTCCGAGATCAGACGAGATCGGGCGTGATCAGGGTGGTATGGCCGTACGCAAATGTTACCGGGTCCATACTACCTTTTATTCAGCAGGAGCACAAAAGGACTGAGAGCGCTGCCGTGGCCAGAGACGGGACTTGTACAGAAACAATGATTAGATCCATAATGAAGGAAAGCAATGCATAAAGACTTTATTCCATACTCAAAGTACCATATCAAAACGCAATGCAATACACTGCGTGTGCGGTTGAGTGATCTTTTGAAGAAATGTAGCGTTGCAACACCAGGGATAGACTGCAATGTATCTCTGTCGTTGCAGCCCTCTGATGCTCCCTGCTGCTGGCGTCACAACAGTGTCTGCATTTTTCACAAATAGAGTTTGGAGAGACGTTGTCAGTGTCTGTATGTTGCTTAAATTCTCCCAAACAGTGGGCGCTAAAGATCAGGGCACGGCAGACCATTGCAGCCATTGATCTCGAGCAGAAAAATAAATATGCTTACAGCACCTGGTATTCCCAGGCGGTCACCCATCCAAGTACTAACCAGGCCCGACCCTGCTTAGCTTCCGAGATCAGACGAGATCGGGCGTGATCAGGGTGGTATGGCCGTACGCAAATGTTCCCGGGTCCATACTACCTTTTATTCAGCAGGAGCACAAAAGGACTGAGAGCGCTGCCGTGGCCAGAGACGGGACTTGTACAGAAACAATGATTAGATCCATAATGAAGGAAAGCAATGCATAAAGACTTTATTCCATACTCAAAGTACCATATCAAAACGCAATGCAATACACTGCGTGTGCGGTTGAGTGATCTTTTGAAGAAATGTAGCGTTGCAACACCAGGGATAGACTGCAATGTATCTCTGTCGTTGCAGCCCTCTGATGCTCCCTGCTGCCGGCGTCACAACAGTGTCTGCATTTTTCACAAATAGAGTTTGGAGAGACGTTGTCAGTGTCTGTATGTTGCTTAAATTCTCCCAAACAGTGGGGGCTAAAGATCAGGGCACGGCAGACCATTGCAGCCATTGATCTCGAGCAGAAAAATAAATATGCTTACAGCACCTGGTATTCCCAGGCGGTCACCCATCCAAGTACTAACCAGGCCCGACCCTGCTTAGCTTCCGAGATCAGACGAGATCGGGCGTGATCAGGGTGGTATGGCCGTACGCAAATGTTCCCGGGTCCATACTACCTTTTATTCAGCAGGAGCACAAAAGGACTGAGAGCGCTGCCGTGGCCAGAGACGGGACTTGTACAGAAACAATGATTAGATCCATAATGAAGGAAAGCAATGCATAAAGACTTTATTCCATACTCAAAGTACCATATCAAAACGCAATGCAATACACTGCGTGTGCGGTTGAGTGATCTTTTGAAGAAATGTAGCGTTGCAACACCAGGGATAGACTGCAATGTATCTCTGTCGTTGCAGCCCTCTGATGCTCCCTGCTGCCGGCGTCACAACAGTGTCTGCATTTTTCACAAATAGAGTTTGGAGAGACGTTGTCAGTGTCTGTATGTTGCTTAAATTCTCCCAAACAGTGGGCGCTAAAGATCTCTGCCCGTATGCAAATTAGCCATGTGCGCCTAACAGAAGAATGACGTAATGTTGAGAACGAGTCATACTAAAAACCGAGAGCAAGCGAAAGCTAAACCAGACTGTATCAATCACACACTTTGGGTCCATTCTAACTTTTGATAAGAGGCTAGTCTTTAAATCTTTGCAGTGACTGAATGTTGATGATAAAACGGATTGTTTTGCATAAGATGAGTGTGTGCGACTGTGTGTTTGTCATTTCCGGCTTCGGCATACCGCATGGTCATGAAGGCCTCGTGGTGAGTTACTTTCTTAGTGAAGCAGCTTAGCCTTACAGTTGGATAAGTTGGAGTGATTGGAGTTTATTTTTCACAGTGAGAGAGGGGTGCACCGGTCCTGGAGGTACTGCAATACCAGGTCGATGCGTGGAGTGGACGGAGCAAGCCCCTATTCCATCTCCCAGTTCCAAAAAACAATTTAATATATGGTCCCCGGGTAGGGGACGTATCAGATATTAAACTGATAAGAACAGATACTACACTTGATCTTAGCCAAAAGGCCGAGAAGCGATGCCCACACATGCTCAGACCAAGAGTCCAGCTTCCCAAACACGTCGCTCCACTTAGCGGTTTGACAGACGACGACAAAACAAATAGAAGACCAGTCACCCTGTGTGCGTGTTTGTGAAAGCTGAAGAAAAATGCCGAGGTCGCTGCATCTCTCTGCTGGTCCCTGCTGCCAGCGTCACCAGTGTGTCTGCATGTTTCTCAAATAGAGTTTGGAGAGACGTTGTCAGTGTCTGTATGTTGCTTAAATTCTCCCAAACAGTGGGCGCTAAAGATCACGGCACGGCAGGCCATTGCAGCCAATGAGCTCGAGTTGAAAAATAAATGTGCTTACAGCACCAGGTGGTCCCCCATCGATGTAGTAACCAGGCCCGACCCTGCTTAGCTTCCGAGATCAGACGAGATCGGGCATGATCAGGCTGTTATGGCCGTAAACTAACATTTCCGGGTCCATACTAGGTTTTATACAGCAGGAGCACATAAGGACTGAGGGTGCTGCCGTGGCCAGAGACGGGACTTGTACAGAAACAATGATTAGATCCATAATGAAGGAAAGCAATGCATAAAGACTTTATTCCATACTCAAAGTACCATATGAAAACGCAATGCAATACACTGCGTGTGCGGTTGAGTGATCTTTTGAAGAAATGTAGCGTTGCAACACCAGGGATAGACTGCAATGTATCTCTGTCGTTGCAGCCCTCTGATGCTCCCTGCTGCCGGCGTCACAACAGTGTCTGCATGTTTCACAAATAGAGTTTGGAGAGACGTTGTCGGTGTCTGTATGTTGCTTATATTCTCCCAAACAGTGGGCGCTAAGGATCAGGGCACGGCAGACCATTGCAGCCATTGATCTCGAGCAGAAAAATAAAAATGCTTACAGCACCTGGTATTCCCAGGCGGTCACCCATCCAAGTACTAACCAGGCCCGACCCTGCTTAGCTTCCGAGATCAGACGAGATCGGGCGTGATCAGGGTGGTATGGCCGTACGCAAATGTTACCGGGTCCATACTACCTTTTATTCAGCAGGAGCACAAAAGGACTGAGAGCGCTGCCGTGGCCAGAGACGGGACTTGTACAGAAACAATGATTAGATCCATAATGAAGGAAAGCAATGCATAAAGACTTTATTCCATACTCAAAGTACCATATCAAAACGCAATGCAATACACTGCGTGTGCGGTTGAGTGATCTTTTGAAGAAATGTAGCGTTGCAACACCAGGGATAGACTGCAATGTATCTCTGTCGTTGCAGCCCTCTGATGCTCCCTGCTGCTGGCGTCACAACAGTGTCTGCATTTTTCACAAATAGAGTTTGGAGAGACGTTGTCAGTGTCTGTATGTTGCTTAAATTCTCCCAAACAGTGGGCGCTAAAGATCAGGGCACGGCAGACCATTGCAGCCATTGATCTCGAGCAGAAAAATAAATATGCTTACAGCACCTGGTATTCCCAGGCGGTCACCCATCCAAGTACTAACCAGGCCCGACCCTGCTTAGCTTCCGAGATCAGACGAGATCGGGCGTGATCAGGGTGGTATGGCCGTACGCAAATGTTCCCGGGTCCATACTACCTTTTATTCAGCAGGAGCACAAAAGGACTGAGAGCGCTGCCGTGGCCAGAGACGGGACTTGTACAGAAACAATGATTAGATCCATAATGAAGGAAAGCAATGCATAAAGACTTTATTCCATACTCAAAGTACCATATCAAAACGCAATGCAATACACTGCGTGTGCGGTTGAGTGATCTTTTGAAGAAATGTAGCGTTGCAACACCAGGGATAGACTGCAATGTATCTCTGTCGTTGCAGCCCTCTGATGCTCCCTGCTGCCGGCGTCACAACAGTGTCTGCATTTTTCACAAATAGAGTTTGGAGAGACGTTGTCAGTGTCTGTATGTTGCTTAAATTCTCCCAAACAGTGGGCGCTAAAGATCTCTGCCCGTATGCAAATTAGCCATGTGCGCCTAACAGAAGAATGACGTAATGTTGAGAACGAGTCATACTAAAAACCGAGAGCAAGCGAAAGCTAAACCAGACTGTATCAATCACACACTTTGGGTCCATTCTAACTTTTGATAAGAGGCTAGTCTTTAAATCTTTGCAGTGACTGAATGTTGATGATAAAACGGATTGTTTTGCATAAGATGAGTGTGTGCGACTGTGTGTTTGTCATTTCCGGCTTCGGCATACCGCATGGTCATGAAGGCCTCGTGGTGAGTTACTTTCTTAGTGAAGCAGCTTAGCCTTACAGTTGGATAAGTTGGAGTGATTGGAGTTTATTTTTCACAGTGAGAGAGGGGTGCACCGGTCCTGGAGGTACTGCAATACCAGGTCGATGCGTGGAGTGGACGGAGCAAGCCCCTATTCCATCTCCCAGTTCCAAAAAACAATTTAATATATGGTCCCCGGGTAGGGGACGTATCAGATATTAAACTGATAAGAACAGATACTACACTTGATCTTAGCCAAAAGGCCGAGAAGCGATGCCCACACATGCTCAGACCAAGAGTCCAGCTTCCCAAACACGTCGCTCCACTTAGCGGTTTGACAGACGACGACAAAACAAATAGAAGACCAGTCACCCTGTGTGCGTGTTTGTGAAAGCTGAAGAAAAATGCCGAGGTCGCTGCATCTCTCTGCTGGTCCCTGCTGCCAGCGTCACCAGTGTGTCTGCATGTTTCTCAAATAGAGTTTGGAGAGACGTTGTCAGTGTCTGTATGTTGCTTAAATTCTCCCAAACAGTGGGCGCTAAAGATCACGGCACGGCAGGCCATTGCAGCCAATGAGCTCGAGTTGAAAAATAAATGTGCTTACAGCACCAGGTGGTCCCCCATCGATGTAGTAACCAGGCCCGACCCTGCTTAGCTTCCGAGATCAGACGAGATCGGGCATGATCAGGCTATTATGGCCGTAAACTAACATTTCCGGGTCCATACTAGGTTTTATACAGCAGGAGCACATAAGGACTGAGGGTGCTGCCGTGGCCAGAGACGGGACTTGTACAGAAACAATGATTAGATCCATAATGAAGGAAAGCAATGCATAAAGACTTTATTCCATACTCAAAGTACCATATGAAAACGCAATGCAATACACTGCGTGTGCGGTTGAGTGATCTTTTGAAGAAATGTAGCGTTGCAACACCAGGGATAGACTGCAATGTATCTCTGTCGTTGCAGCCCTCTGATGCTCCCTGCTGCCGGCGTCACAACAGTGTCAGCATTTTTCACAAATAGAGTTTGGAGAGACGTTGTCAGTGTCTGTATGTTGCTTAAATTCTCCCAAACAGTGGGCGCTAAGGATCAGGGCACGGCAGACCATTGCAGCCATTGATCTCGAGCAGAAAAAAAAAAAGCTTACAGCACCTGGTATTCCCAGGCGGTCTCCCATCCAAGTACTAACCAGGCCCGACCCTGCTTAGCTTCCGAGATCAGACGAGATCGGGCGTGTTCAGGGTGGTATGGCCGTAAGCGAGTATAGCCGCATCCAAAGTAGGTTTTAAACAGCAGGAGCACATAAGGACTGAGAGCGCTGCCGTGACCATAGACCAGACTTGTACAGAAACAATTATTAGATCAATAATGAAGGAAAGCAATGCATAAAGACTTTATTCCATACTCAAAGTACCATATCAAAACGCAATGCAATACACTGCGTGTGCGGTTGAGTGATCTTTTGAAGAAATGTAGCGTTGCAACACTAGGGATAGACTGCAATGTATCTCTGTCGTTGCAGCCCTCTGATGCTCCCTGCTGCCGGCGTCACAACAGTGTCTGCATGTTTCACAAATAGAGTTTGGAGAGACGTTGTCGGTGTCTGTATGTTGCTTAAATTCTCCCAAACAGTGGGCGCTAAAGATCAGGGCACGGCAGACCATTGCAGCCATTGATCTCGAGCAGAAAAAAAAAAAGCTTACAGCACCTGGTATTCCCAGGCGGTCTCCCATCCAAGTACTAACCAGGCCCGACCCTGCTTAGCTTCCGAGATCAGACGAGATCGGGCGTGTTCAGGGTGGTATGGCCGTAAGCGAGTACAGCCGCATCCAAAGTAGCTTTTAAACTGCAGGAGCACATAAGGACTGAGAGCGCTGCCGTGACCATAGACCAGACTTGTACAGAAACAATTATTAGATCAATAATGAAGGAAAGCAATGAATGAATACTTTATTCCGGACTCAAAGTACCATATCAAAACGCAATGCAATACACCGAGTTGGCGTGTGTGCTCGTTTGCGTGAACCTTTGAAGAAACATAGCGTTTCAAACGCTGCGATGGACTGCAGCAGGTCAAGCGAAGCAGTCATTCATAGCTCTTATTTCTTTACAACAACATGATCAGGGGAGAGCGCGAACGCAGTCCCCCACTACCAGAAATTATGCAATCGAGATTCCCACATTTGGGGAATTCGCACGGGTCAGCAACAGCCGCAGTGCAATGGCCGAGCCTCACCATGGGTGAACCACCTTCTTGATCATGGTATCTCCCTTGCCAGGTAAGTATGATTAGTACTCGTTCAGATGGGCTGAACGCTGCCCACGCGTGTTCCCTTGGAGAACGGTTGCAAAGAATTCGGAGATGTCTAGACTTTAAAGTCCGTGTTGCAGGGTTTATTTTCCAACAAGTGTGTGCAATTTGCTTGTTCTTAATACAGATTTAAACTGTTATCCATTTTATTTCATGTTGTTAGGTATCACAAAACGGAATGTAATACGACAAAGTAGGTACTATTTTAGCGGTTTGCAATTGATTCTCTTTTCCCCCAGGATAATTAAATATGTTCTATTATTTGCCATGCGGAGCCAGCCAGTCCTGTGAATGTATGCAAATTAGCCATGTGCACCTAACAGAAGAATGACGTAATGTTGAGAACGAGTCATACTAAAAAGGGAGAGCAATCGACAGCTAAACCAGACTGTATCAATCACACACTTTGGGTCCATTCTAACTTATGATAAGAGGCTAGTCTTTAAATCTTTGCAGTGACTGAATGTTTATGATAAAACGGATTGTTTTGCATTCGATGAGTGTGTGCGACTGTGCGTTTGTCATTTCCGGCTTCGGCATACCGCATGGTAATGAAGGCCTCGTGGTGAGTTGCTTTCTTAGTGAAGCAGCCTCGCCTTGGAGTTGGATGAGTTGGAGTGATATAAGTTGTCAGTGTCTGTATGTTGCTTAAATTCTCCCAAACAGTGGGCGCTAAGGATCAGGGCACGGCAGACCATTGCAGCCATTGATCTCGAGCAGAAAAAAAAAAAGCTTACAGCACCTGGTATTCCCAGGCGGTCTCCCATCCAAGTACTAACCAGGCCCGACCCTGCTTAGCTTCCGAGATCAGACGAGATCGGGCTTGATCAGGGTGGTATGGCCGTATCCAAATGTTACCGGGTCCATACTAGCTTTCACACAGCAGGAGCACATAAGGACTGAGAGCGCTGCCGTGGCCAGAGACGGGACTTGTACAGAAACAATGATTAGATCCATAATGAAGGAAAGCAATGCATAAAGACTTTATTCCATACTCAAAGTACCATATCAAAACGCAATGCAATACACTGCGTGTGCGGTTGAGTGATCTTTTGAAGAAATGTAGCGTTGCAACACCAGGGATAGACTGCAATGTATCTCTGTCGTTGCAGCCCTCTGATGCTCCCTGCTGCCGGCGTCACAACAGTGTCTGCATTTTTCACAAATAGAGTTTGGAGAGACGTTGTCAGTGTCTGTATGTTGCTTAAATTCTCCCAAACAGTGGGCGCTAAAGATCAGGGCACGGCAGACCATTGCAGCCATTGATCTCGAGCAGAAAAATAAATATGCTTACAGCACCTAGTATTCCCAGGCGGTCACCCATCCAAGTACTAACCAGGCCCGACCCTGCTTAGCTTCCGAGATCAGACGAGATCGGGCGTGATCAGGGTGGTATGGCCGTACGCAAATGTTACCGGGTCCATACTACCTTTTATTCAGCAGGAGCACAAAAGGACTGAGAGCGCTGCAGTGGCCAGAGACGGGACTTGTACAGAAACAATGATTAGATCCATAATGAAGGAAAGCAATGCATAAAGACTTTATTCCATACTCAAAGTACCATATCAAAACGCAATGCAATACACTGCGTGTGCGGTTGAGTGATCTTTTGAAGAAATGTAGCGTTGCAACACCAGGGATAGACTGCAATGTATCTCTGTCGTTGCAGCCCTCTGATGCTCCCTGCTGCCGGCGTCACAACAGTGTCTGCATTTTTCACAAATAGAGTTTGGAGAGACGTTGTCAGTGTCTGTATGTTGCTTAAATTCTCCCAAACAGTGGGGGCTAAAGATCAGGGCACGGCAGACCATTGCAGCCATTGATCTCGAGCAGAAAAATAAATATGCTTACAGCACCTGGTATTCCCAGGCGGTCACCCATCCAAGTACTAACCAGGCCCGACCCTGCTTAGCTTCCGAGATCAGACGAGATCGGGCGTGATCAGGGTGGTATGGCCGTACGCAAATGTTCCCGGGTCCATACTACCTTTTATTCAGCAGGAGCACAAAAGGACTGAGAGCGCTGCCGTGGCCAGAGACGGGACTTGTACAGAAACAATGATTAGATCCATAATGAAGGAAAGCAATGCATAAAGACTTTATTCCATACTCAAAGTACCATATCAAAACGCAATGCAATACACTGCGTGTGCGGTTGAGTGATCTTTTGAAGAAATGTAGCGTTGCAACACCAGGGATAGACTGCAATGTATCTCTGTCGTTGCAGCCCTCTGATGCTCCCTGCTGCCGGCGTCACAACAGTGTCTGCATTTTTCACAAATAGAGTTTGGAGAGACGTTGTCAGTGTCTGTATGTTGCTTAAATTCTCCCAAACAGTGGGCGCTAAAGATCTCTGCCCGTATGCAAATTAGCCATGTGCGCCTAACAGAAGAATGACGTAATGTTGAGAACGAGTCATACTAAAAACCGAGAGCAAGCGAAAGCTAAACCAGACTGTATCAATCACACACTTTGGGTCCATTCTAACTTTTGATAAGAGGCTAGTCTTTAAATCTTTGCAGTGACTGAATGTTGATGATAAAACGGATTGTTTTGCATAAGATGAGTGTGTGCGACTGTGTGTTTGTCATTTCCGGCTTCGGCATACCGCATGGTCATGAAGGCCTCGTGGTGAGTTACTTTCTTAGTGAAGCAGCTTAGCCTTACAGTTGGATAAGTTGGAGTGATTGGAGTTTATTTTTCACAGTGAGAGAGGGGTGCACCGGTCCTGGAGGTACTGCAATACCAGGTCGATGCGTGGAGTGGACGGAGCAAGCCCCTATTCCATCTCCCAGTTCCAAAAAACAATTTAATATATGGTCCCCGGGTAGGGGACGTATCAGATATTAAACTGATAAGAACAGATACTACACTTGATCTTAGCCAAAAGGCCGAGAAGCGATGCCCACACATGCTCAGACCAAGAGTCCAGCTTCCCAAACACGTCGCTCCACTTAGCGGTTTGACAGACGACGACAAAACAAATAGAAGACCAGTCACCCTGTGTGCGTGTTTGTGAAAGCTGAAGAAAAATGCCGAGGTCGCTGCATCTCTCTGCTGGTCCCTGCTGCCAGCGTCACCAGTGTGTCTGCATGTTTCTCAAATAGAGTTTGGAGAGACGTTGTCAGTGTCTGTATGTTGCTTAAATTCTCCCAAACAGTGGGCGCTAAAGATCACGGCAAGGCAGGCCATTGCAGCCAATGAGCTCGAGTTGAAAAATAAATGTGCTTACAGCACCAGGTGGTCCCCCATCGATGTAGTAACCAGGCCCGACCCTGCTTAGCTTCCGAGATCAGACGAGATCGGGCATGATCAGGCTGTTATGGCCGTAAACTAACATTTCCGGGTCCATACTAGGTTTTATACAGCAGGAGCACATAAGGACTGAGGGTACTGCCGTGGCCAGAGACGGGACTTGTACAGAAACAATGATTAGATCCATAATGAAGGAAAGCAATGCATAAAGACTTTATTCCATACTCAAAGTACCATATGAAAACGCAATGCAATACACTGCGTGTGCGGTTGAGTGATCTTTTGAAGAAATGTAGCGTTGCAACACCAGGGATAGACTGCAATGTATCTCTGTCGTTGCAGCCCTCTGATGCTCCCTGCTGCCGGCGTCACAACAGTGTCTGCATGTTTCACAAATAGAGTTTGGAGAGACGTTGTCAGTGTCTGTATGTTGCTTAAATTCTCCCAAACAGTGGGCGCTAAGGATCAGGGCACGGCAGACAATTGCAGCCATTGATCTCGAGCAGAAAAATAAAAATGCTTACAGCACCTGGTATTCCCAGGCGGTCACCCATCCAAGTACTAACCAGGCCCGACCCTGCTTAGCTTCCGAGATCAGACGAGATCGGGCGTGATCAGGGTGGTATGGCCGTACGCAAATGTTACCGGGTCCATACTACCTTTTATTCAGCAGGAGCACAAAAGGACTGAGAGCGCTGCCGTGGCCAGAGACGGGACTTGTACAGAAACAATGATTAGATCCATAATGAAGGAAAGCAATGCATAAAGACTTTATTCCATACTCAAAGTACCATATGAAAACGCAATGCAATACACTGCGTGTGCGGTTGAGTGATCTTTTGAAGAAATGTAACGTTGCAACACCAGGGATGGACTGCAATGTATCTCTGTCGTTGCAGCCCTCTGATGCTCCCTGCTGCCGGCGTCACAACAGTGTCTGCATGTTTCACAAATAGAGTTTGGAGAGACGTTGTCGGTGTCTGTATGTTGCTTATATTCTCCCAAACAGTGGGCGCTAAGGATCAGGGCACGGCAGACCATTGCAGCCATTGATCTCGAGCAGAAAAATAAAAATGCTTACAGCACCTGGTATAATAATGAAGGAAAGCAATGAATGAATACTTTATTCCGGACTCAAAGTACCATATCAAAACGCAATGCAATACACCGAGTTGGCGTGTGTGCTCGTTTGCGTGAACCTTTGAAGAAACATAGCGTTTCAAACGCTGCGATGGACTGCAGCAGGTCAAGCGAAGCAGTCATTCATAGCTCTTATTTCTTTACAACAACATGATCAGGGGAGAGCGCGAACGCAGTCCCCCACTACCAGAAATTATGCAATCGAGATTCCCACATTTGGGGAATTCGCACGGGTCAGCAACAGCCGCAGTGCAATGGCCGAGCCTCACCATGGGTGAACCACCTTCTTGATCATGGTATCTCCCTTGCCAGGTAAGTATGATTAGTACTCGTTCAGATGGGCTGAACGCTGCCCACGCGTGTTCCCTTGGAGAACGGTTGCAAAGAATTCGGAGATGTCTAGACTTTAAAGTCCGTGTTGCAGGGTTTATTTTCCAACAAGTGTGTGCAATTTGCTTGTTCTTAATACAGATTTAAACTGTTATCCATTTTATTTCATGTTGTTAGGTATCACAAAACGGAATGTAATACGACAAAGTAGGTACTATTTTAGCGGTTTGCAATTGATTCTCTTTTCCCCCAGGATAATTAAATATGTTCTATTATTTGCCATGCGGAGCCAGCCAGTCCTGTGAATGTATGCAAATTAGCCATGTGCACCTAACAGAAGAATGACGTAATGTTGAGAACGAGTCATACTAAAAAGGGAGAGCAATCGACAGCTAAACCAGACTGTATCAATCACACACTTTGGGTCCATTCTAACTTATGATAAGAGGCTAGTCTTTAAATCTTTGCAGTGACTGAATGTTTATGATAAAACGGATTGTTTTGCATTCGATGAGTGTGTGCGACTGTGCGTTTGTCATTTCCGGCTTCGGCATACCGCATGGTAATGAAGGCCTCGTGGTGAGTTGCTTTCTTAGTGAAGCAGCCTCGCCTTGGAGTTGGATGAGTTGGAGTGATATAAGTTGTCAGTGTCTGTATGTTGCTTAAATTCTCCCAAACAGTGGGCGCTAAGGATCAGGGCACGGCAGACCATTGCAGCCATTGATCTCGAGCAGAAAAAAAAAAAAGCTTACAGCACCTGGTATTCCCAGGCGGTCTCCCATCCAAGTACTAACCAGGCCCGACCCTGCTTAGCTTCCGAGATCAGACGAGATCGGGCGTGTTCAGGGTGGTATGGCCGTAAGCGAGTATAGCCGCATCCAAAGTAGCTTTTAAACAGCAGGAGCACATAAGGACTGAGAGCGCTGCCGTGACCATAGACCAGACTTGTACAGAAACAATTATTAGATCAATAATGAAGGAAAGCAATGAATGAATACTTTATTCCGGACTCAAAGTACCATATCAAAACGCAATGCAATACACCGAGTTGGCGTGTGTGCTCGTTTGCGTGAACCTTTGAAGAAACATAGCGTTTCAAACGCTGCGATGGACTGCAGCAGGTCAAGCGAAGCAGTCATTCATAGCTCTTATTTCTTTACAACAACATGATCAGGGGAGAGCGCGAACGCAGTCCCCCACTACCAGAAATTATGCAATCGAGATTCCCACATTTGGGGAATTCGCACGGGTCAGCAACAGCCGCAGTGCAATGGCCGAGCCTCACCATGGGTGAACCACCTTCTTGATCATGGTATCTCCCTTGCCAGGTAAGTATGATTAGTACTCGTTCAGATGGGCTGAACGCTGCCCACGCGTGTTCCCTTGGAGAACGGTTGCAAAGAATTCGGAGATGTCTAGACTTTAAAGTCCGTGTTGCAGGGTTTATTTTCCAACAAGTGTGTGCAATTTGCTTGTTCTTAATACAGATTTAAACTGTTATCCATTTTATTTCATGTTGTTAGGTATCACAAAACGGAATGTAATACGACAAAGTAGGTACTATTTTAGCGGTTTGCAATTGATTCTCTTTTCCCCCAGGATAATTAAATATGTTCTATTATTTGCCATGCGGAGCCAGCCAGTCCTGTGCACGTATGCAAATTAGCCATGTGCACCTAACAGAAGAATGACGTAATGTTGAGAACGAGTCATACTAAAAAGGGAGAGCAATCGACAGCTAAACCAGACTGTATCAATCACACACTTTGGGTCCATTCTAACTTATGATAAGAGGCTAGTCTTTAAATCTTTGCAGTGACTGAATGTTTATGATAAAACGGATTGTTTTGCATTCGATGAGTGTGTGCGACTGTGCGTTTGTCATTTCCGGCTTCGGCATACCGCATGGTAATGAAGGCCTCGTGGTGAGTTGCTTTCTTAGTGAAGCAGCCTCGCCTTGGAGTTGGATGAGTTGGAGTGATATAAGTTGTCAGTGTCTGTATGTTGCTTAAATTCTCCCAAACAGTGGGCGCTAAGGATCAGGGCACGGCAGACCATTGCAGCCATTGATCTCGAGCAGAAAAATAAAAATGCTTACAGCACCTGGTATTCCCAGGCGGTCACCCATCCAAGTACTAACCAGGCCCGACCCTGCTTAGCTTCCGAGATCAGACGAGATCGGGCGTGATCAGGGTGGTATGGCCGTACGCAAATGTTACCGGGTCCATACTACCTTTTATTCAGCAGGAGCACAAAAGGACTGAGAGCGCTGCCGTGGCCAGAGACGGGACTTGTACAGAAACAATGATTAGATCCATAATGAAGGAAAGCAATGCATAAAGACTTTATTCCATACTCAAAGTACCATATCAAAACGCAATGCAATACACTGCGTGTGCGGTTGAGTGATCTTTTGAAGAAATGTAGCGTTGCAACACCAGGGATAGACTGCAATGTATCTCTGTCGTTGCAGCCCTCTGATGCTCCCTGCTGCCGGCGTCACAACAGTGTCTGCATTTTTCACAAATAGAGTTTGGAGAGACGTTGTCAGTGTCTGTATGTTGCTTAAATTCTCCCAAACAGTGGGCGCTAAAGATCAGGGCACGGCAGACCATTGCAGCCATTGATCTCGAGCAGAAAAATAAATATGCTTACAGCACCTGGTATTCCCAGGCGGTCACCCATCCAAGTACTAACCAGGCCCGACCCTGCTTAGCTTCCGAGATCAGACGAGATCGGGCGTGATCAGGGTGGTATGGCCGTACGCAAATGTTCCCGGGTCCATACTACCTTTTATTCAGCAGGAGCACAAAAGGACTGAGAGCGCTGCCGTGGCCAGAGACGGGACTTGTACAGAAACAATGATTAGATCCATAATGAAGGAAAGCAATGCATAAAGACTTTATTCCATACTCAAAGTACCATATCAAAACGCAATGCAATACACTGCGTGTGCGGTTGAGTAATCTTTTGAAGAAATGTAGCGTTGCAACACCAGGGATAGACTGCAATGTATCTCTGTCGTTGCAGCCCTCTGATGCTCCCTGCTGCCGGCGTCACAACAGTGTCTGCATTTTTCACAAATAGAGTTTGGAGAGACGTTGTCAGTGTCTGTATGTTGCTTAAATTCTCCCAAACAGTGGGCGCTAAAGATCTCTGCCCGTATGCAAATTAGCCATGTGCGCCTAACAGAAGAATGACGTAATGTTGAGAACGAGTCATACTAAAAACCGAGAGCAAGCGAAAGCTAAACCAGACTGTATCAATCACACACTTTGGGTCCATTCTAACTTTTGATAAGAGGCTAGTCTTTAAATCTTTGCAGTGACTGAATGTTGATGATAAAACGGATTGTTTTGCATAAGATGAGTGTGTGCGACTGTGTGTTTGTCATTTCCGGCTTCGGCATACCGCATGGTCATGAAGGCCTCGTGGTGAGTTACTTTCTTAGTGAAGCAGCTTAGCCTTACAGTTGGATAAGTTGGAGTGATTGGAGTTTATTTTTCACAGTGAGAGAGGGGTGCACCGGTCCTGGAGGTACTGCAATACCAGGTCGATGCGTGGAGTGGACGGAGCAAGCCCCTATTCCATCTCCCAGTTCCAAAAAACAATTTAATATATGGTCCCCGGGTAGGGGACGTATCAGATATTAAACTGATAAGAACAGATTTTTTTCATTCGAAAATTTTATTGACACACGTTGCTATACCTTATCTTTCACATCACATGTTTCCAGTTTCGTTCAATTTTTTTTTTTTTTTTTTTTCTTTTTTTAAATCATACATAATGTTTTGTTTCTTTTTTTTTTTTTAACAACAAGGAATTTGAAAAAAATATAACCATCCATAAAACCAAGAATAAAACCTATGTTTTAAAAAGAAAATAAAAACCAACACTAAAAGATGCTGCTGTGCAGGAGCGGGAACAAACTTAGTTAAAATAAATTTAAAAGAAAGTGTACCCCGTCCTGCCCTCCCAACAGCGTCGGTCTCTCGGGACCTGTCGCTCAGAGGATCTCCTCCCCTCTCTGCTCCTTCCCACCTGCCTCTCCCGGAGAGCCAGGCCGCCGCTGCCTCGACCTTTCTGTGTGTGGCTCCGGCTCCCTTCTCCGAATGGGCACAGAGGCGATGTCTTCATTTTGGCTGTGTCCTAGGCCTGCCGCCTGCAGCAACGGCTACTTTTACCGTTGCTGCGGCCATCCGGATCACAGCCAAGGGGGGGATCAGCTTGTGCTTCCTTACCAGCAGGTTTCTGGAGGTCCAAAAGGCGTCTTTAATGGCGGCTAGGGTGAGCCACTGCCTGGGGAAGTTAACTGCAGTATTTTGGCTCACCCCATACAGCACCAATTGGGCTGTCAGGACCTCCCCTGCTGGCAAGTACGGGAATAGTAGGGAGCCGGCCATTGCCCACTGGTCTCCAGCAGCGCTGCACTCCCAGAGCAGATGCCTCACCGACTCAGGCGCGCCACAACCTGGTCGGGGGCATGTTTCGGATGCGGCCATGCCCCGGGAGTGCATGACGGCTCTGACTGGGAGGATCTCGTGAGCTACCATCCATGACAGGTCCCGGAGTCTGTTGGGGAGGACAGGATGGTTAACATTTCGCCAAACAGTTGCGGGGTCGCCGAGTGCTAGCCCGCGCACTGGACTTACTGGTTCCCGCTCCTGCACCAGCGCAATCATTAAACGATGGCTTTTTAAGACTTCTAAGTCCTCGTTTTCTAGGTTATATTTTTTTAAAAACTTCTTGATAAAAACATAGGACTGGGGCAGGTTAAAAGATACTGGCGTCCTATGGTCAGAAACATAAAAACTGAACTTTTTCAGATAGGAACCCATCCAGAACCGGGTCATTGCTGTGCTTTTTTTTTGGCTGGGTACCGACATTGCATTTTGTATGTGTAGAGCTGTATATCGGCTTCCTAAATATAAATTGAGGTCTGGGACTCCTTTTCCCCCTTTTTCTTTAGTTTTTTTCATTTCGTTTCTCTTGAGTCTCTCCCACTTAGACCCCCACAGGAAGTAAAAAATGGCACGTTCTAGATCTAAAAGAACTCTGCGGGGTGGAATAAAAACAGAGCATACCAATAAAAGCAAAGGTAAAATCACTGACTTAATGATTAAAACCTTTCCTTCCATTGTAAGTCCTCTAAGTCCCCAGTATCCCAGTCTCCGCCTCACTTTTCCTACCATGTCCGGCCAATTTTTGGTACCCTCCCCCTCCCTGTCAAATTTGACCCCGAGTATTTTCAAGTCGGTCTGTTTCACGGTCAGGGGGAGTCCAGTCGTCTCGGTCACCGTCCATGGTCCATAAAAAAGGGCTTGGGTCTTCTCTCTGTTGAGTTTGGACCCAGAGGCCAGTCCGTAGGAGTCTGTCAAGTCCAGTGCCTTCTGTAATGAACCGATGTCTGTACATAAAATGTTGACGTCGTCCATATATAAAACACATTTGCTAAAAAGTCCCCCACTTCCCGGTATGCCCACCCCTTTAATCCATTTGTCCCTTCTCAATACCTGTGCCAGTGGTTCTATGCAAGCCACGTAGAGGAGAGCAGATAAAGGACAACCCTGACGGACCCCGCAGTGCAAGTCTACTGCTTTTGTAAGTTGCCCGTTAACAAAGAATTTGCTGGTGATGTCCCGATACAGCAATCCCACCCACTCTACATACCTTTGTGGGAAACCCATTTTAGGCAGTACCTGAAATAGGTACTGGTGCGAGACCCGATCGAAAGCTTTTTCAAAGTCTAAATTTAGGACTACTAGTCTAATGTTTCTGTCTCTCGCATAACAGATGGTGTCTCTAATCAGTACGAGGCTGTCAGTGATCTTTCTCCCCGGTATGCCACAGGTTTGATCCGGGTGGATTACCTCCCCTAAAACAACAGACATTCTGTTGGCTAAAAGTTTGCTAAAAAGTTTACAGTCCACGTTTAAAAGGGTAATAGGTCTCCAGTTCTTCAGGTCAGTCTTGTCGTCTTTCTTGTGTAATAGTTTCACTATCCCTGATCTAAAACTGTCTGGTAGTCGGCCTAGTCCTTGGAATTCTGTAAAAACAGTCAACAAGTCGGTTGCTAAAATGTCCCAGAAGGTCTGATAAAATTCAAGTGAAAGCCCATCTTCCCCCGGTGATTTTCCCCCTCTAAAACTCGACAAACAATTGGAAAGTTCTAAAAGGTTAAAATCATGGGTTAAAAATGCGCTCTCACTGATCTTCTTTTTCAAGGCATTCAATATATTGTCTTTTGGTTCTTCTTCAATGCATTTTTTTTTATACAGCTCTCCATAGAAACACTCTATTTCGTCCATCGTTTCTTCTTGTGTTTTTGTGTATTCTCCATTTCTCTTTTTTAATTTATAAATACCCTCCCCGCTGTTTATGATTTTCTTGAAGAAATATCGTGTGCATTTTTCCCCTTCTTCTATGTCTCTTTCTTTACTTCTAATAATTATTCCTTTGCTTTTGATTTCTGCTAGAGCCGACATTTGTTCTTTTACCTCTCTTATTTCCTGATTGTAATCAAACCCTTGTTGTCTTAATTTAAAATAACGTTGCAGTCTTTTCTGCAGCCCCATCATGCATTTGTTTTCTATTTTCTTTTGTTTCATCCCTGCCTTTCTAAAAAAAAGTCTTTGTCCGTTCCTTCACCATTTCCCACCAGTGTGCACGTGTTTTGTGTAAGTCTTGGAGGGTCTGCCATTGACTGAATTGCTCCCTGTACTGGCTGGCTAAATCTTTATCTTTTATCAGGGAGCAATTCAGTTTCCACAGACCACCACCTTTTGTCACACCTGAGGGGAGTGAAAGGGTGCAGGAGAGCATAGCGTGATCGGAGAAGAAAACGGGGGTTAATCTAGCATCGGTTGGCGGGCAGTCTCTGGTAAAAATATAGTCTATTCGAGAGGCTCTGGCACCGTCACTACTGAACCAGGTGAAGCCCTCCTCTCTTGGATGCACGGTTTTAAAACAGTCTTTCAGTTTAAAATCCCTGCACTGTGCCTGCAATAAAACCGACGTCTTGTCTACTTTAAAATCTTCCCCCGCACTTCTCCTATCGCTCCTAGTTAAAATACAATTAAAATCTCCCGCTAAAACTAAAGGCGCTCTGCCTAGCATGTGGGGCTGCAATTCTTTTAAAAGGTCATGTCTGTCATTTTTGTCGTTAAAACCATAAATGTTTAAGAGATTAAAATCCCTTCCCATAAAAGTCAAGTGTGCTAAAAGCGCCCTTCCGTCTCTCACCACCGTGCTGCCCTTCACCAAGATTGAGGGATTTTTGATTAAAATGGCCACCCCGTCATTTTTGCTTTCATTTGAACCACTCCATAAGGATTTATGTGGCCACTTTTCCTCCCATTCCCTGTATTGGTTTAAAAATGGTAGTGCACATTCTTGTAGTAAAAACACATCTGACTTAAAATTGTTAAGAAAGGATAAAATCGTTTGTGCTCTAACTTTTGATTTCACACTTCTTACATTTAGTGTCGAAATGGTGAGCACCATGATTATGGTGTTAAAAAGACAAACAATCATTAAAAGACTAAAAAACAACTATGGGTTAAAACCATCTAAAAAAGTCATCCAATGCTTTGTGACAGAAGCTCTTCCTTTATCTCAATAGGAGATGAGTAAAGGTTGTCTGCTTCATTTCCCTCCCAGACTCTACTTTGGTCGAAAATTGAGTCTTTTGGGGTTGATTGCAGTGCAATATTTAAAAAAGAGAGAGTGTTGGGAGGGTTGTTTGGGAAGACTCTGGCATCCTCCAAAGATGGATTGTCTGAGGAGCCAGGTCTTCCCCTTTTCTCTGAGGCTCCTTGAGTCTCAGAGGACAACTCTGACACTGCTCTCTTACCAGGCTGGGCTCCTGGGAGGGAGGCTTCACTGGACTCCACTTCAGACTCTTCTCCCTGGCTGTCTGTTTCTAGACTCACGGATTCCTCAGAGTCTGAAGTGGAGTCCATCTCAGCTCCACCGGCTGCCTGGGCCCCACCAGCCTCTTTCACCTCACCACTAGGTGGGGCAACCTCAGGCCCCGCCCCCTCTCCCCCAATCAGAGTTATTACTTCCAGCCTGGTGTCTTCAATTGTTTGTGCACCCCCGTCTGCCAATTTCCTTGCATTTTGTTTTACTTTGTTAGCAAAGGATTTCGGGCAGTCTCTGAAGAGATGGTTTGAGTCTCCACAGAGGTTGCACTTCCTGCCATTGGTACATTCTTCAAAAGAGTGTCCAATTTCTCTACATTTGCCGCAAACAACCTTGGTACACGCTTCCGCCAGGTGCCCTTGCTCACCACACTTGCGGCAGAGCTTGGGCTGTCCCTGGTAGTGAATGTAGCCCCTGTTCTCTCCAAGAACCATCATGGATGGGAGATGTTTCAGGCCCTGGAAGCCATGTGGGTCCCGCCATTGTTGTATGGGGACCCTCCATGAACAATTCCAGATGCCGTCCTCATCTCTCACCTTGGTGGCCTGGGCCCTCACAGTGCAGTATCTTGCCAGCCATATACAAATATCATCAGCATTTACCGTTTCATTGAACATCCTGACGATTACGGTTTTAATGGAATCGTCATTTAGTCTCTCCACTTCAAATGCTGAAAACTGGTCTTTTACCGTGTCGTAGCGTGTCCAAAATTCTTTGAGGGTTGTTGCTGCTGCGAAGCTTACATCGAATCCTTTGTTAAAGGGCAGAGTAAGAATACAATTCAAATCGTTTGCAGAAAACTTCAGGATTCCTTGGATGTGCTTCCTTGAAAAATCAAGACGGGAGATCTGAATTACCGTTCCATTTACTGACTTCAGTTTAAAACGTACGCTGTGGTGCCTCCTCATGCCGGTAGGGTTAACCGACATGGTGGAGACACCACGCTCTTAAAAAACAAGGAGGTTAAAAGCAATAAAACACTGGATATACTAAAAATACAGAAATAATAAATACAAGCAACAATAAAATCCACTTACCTTACCTGGACAATGGACTTCTTGGTAGAGGGTATCAGCAACTGATATTTGATCTCAACTTACCAAGAAGATGGTGCAATATCCTCCGAACCTGCTATATAATTGCCACAAAATGCAATATATAGACAGCCAAGGGAGGTGATCACTGTCTTAGCCAAAAGGCCGAGAAGCGATTCCCACACATGCTCAGACCAAGAGTCCAGCTTCCCAAACACGTCGCTCCACTTAGCGGTTTGACAGACGACGACAAAACAAATAGAAGACCAGTCACCCTGTGTGCGTGTTTGTGAAAGCTGAAGAAAAATGCCGAGGTCGCTGCATCTCTCTGCTGGTCCCTGCTGCCAGCGTCACCAGTGTGTCTGCATGTTTCTCAAATAGAGTTTGGAGAGACGTTGTCAGTGTCTGTATGTTGCTTAAATTCTCCCAAACAGTGGGCGCTAAAGATCACGGCACGGCAGGCCATTGCAGCCAATGAGCTCGAGTTGAAAAATAAATGTGCTTACAGCACCAGGTGGTCCCCCATCGATGTAGTAACCAGGCCCGACCCTGCTTAGCTTCCGAGATCAGACGAGATCGGGCATGATCAGGCTGTTATGGCCGTAAACTAACATTTCCGGGTCCATACTAGGTTTTATACAGCAGGAGCACATAAGGACTGAGGGTGCTGCCGTGGCCAGAGACGGGACTTGTACAGAAACAATGATTAGATCCATAATGAAGGAAAGCAATGCATAAAGACTTTATTCCATACTCAAAGTACCATATGAAAACGCAATGCAATACACTGCGTGTGCGGTTGAGTGATCTTTTGAAGAAATGTAGCGTTGCAACACCAGGGATAGACTGCAATGTATCTCTGTCGTTGCAGCCCTCTGATGCTCCCTGCTGCCGGCGTCACAACAGTGTCTGCATGTTTAACAAATAGAGTTTGGAGAGACGTTGTCAGTGTCTGTATGTTGCTTAAATTCTCCCAAACAGTGGGCGCTAAGGATCAGGGCACGGCAGACCATTGCAGCCATTGATCTCGAGCAGAAAAATAAAAATTCTTACAGCACCTGGTATTCCCAGGCGGTCACCCATCCAAGTACTAACCAGGCCCGACCCTGCTTAGCTTCCGAGATCAGACGAGATCGGGCGTGATCAGGGTGGTATGGCCGTACGCAAATGTTACCGGGTCCATACTACCTTTTATTCAGCAGGAGCACAAAAGGACTGAGAGCGCTGCCGTGGCCAGAGACGGGACTTGTACAGAAACAATGATTAGATCCATAATGAAGGAAAGCAATGCATAAAGACTTTATTCCATACTCAAAGTACCATATCAAAACGCAATGCAATACACTGCGTGTGCGGTTGAGTGATCTTTTGAAGAAATGTTGCGTTGCAACACCAGGGATAGACTGCAATGTATCTCTGTCGTTGCAGCCCTCTGATGCTCCCTGCTGCCGGCGTCACAACAGTGTCTGCATGTTTCACAAATAGAGTTTGGAGAGACGTTGTCAGTGTCTGTATGTTGCTTAAGTTCTCCCAAACAGTGGGCGCTAAGGATCAGGGCACGGCAGACCATTGCAGCCATTGATCTCGAGCAGAAAAATAAAAAAGCTTACAGCACCTGGTATTCCCAGGCGGTCACCCATCCAAGTACTAACCAGGCCCGACCCTGCTTAGCTTCCGAGATCAGACGAGACCGGGCGTGATCAGGGTGGTATGGCCGTACGCAAATGTTACCGGGTCCATACTACCTTTTATTCAGCAGGAGCACAAAAGGACTGAGAGCGCTGCCGTGGCCAGAGACGGGACTTGTACAGAAACAATGATTAGATCCATAATGAAGGAAAGCAATGCATAAAGACTTTATTCCATACTCAAAGTACCATATCAAAACGCAATGCAATACACTGCGTGTGCGGTTGAGTGATCTTTTGAAGAAATGTTGCGTTGCAACACCAGGGATAGACTGCAATGTATCTCTGTCGTTGCAGCCCTCTGATGCTCCCTGCTGCCGGCGTCACAACAGTGTCTGCATGTTTCACAAATAGAGTTTGGAGAGACGTTGTCAGTGTCTGTATGTTGCTTAAATTCTCCCAAACAGTGGGCGCTAAAGATCAGGGCACGGCAGACCATTGCAGCCATTGATCTCGAGCAGAAAAAAAAAAAGCTTACAGCACCTGGTATTCCCAGGCGGTCTCCCATCCAAGTACTAACCAGGCCCGACCCTGCTTAGCTTCCGAGATCAGACGAGATCGGGCGTGATCAGGGTGGTATGGCCGTACGCAAATGTTACCGGGTCCAGACTACCTTTTATTCAGCAGGAGCACAAAAGGACTGAGCGCGCTGCCGTGGCCAGAGACGGGACTTGTACAGAAACAATGATTAGATCCATAATGAAGGAAAGCAATGCATAAAGACTTTATTCCATACTCAAAGTACCATATCAAAACGCAATGCAATACACTGCGTGTGCGGTTGAGTGATCTTTTGAAGAAATGTAGCGTTGCAACACCAGGGATAGACTGCAATGTTTCTCTGTCGTTGCAGCCCTCTGATGCTCCATGCTGCCGGCGTCACAACAGTGTCTGCATTTTTCACAAATAGAGTTTGGAGAGATGTTGTCAGTGTCTGTATGTTGCTTAAATTCTCCCAAACAGTGGGCGCTAAGGATCAGGGCACGGCAGACCATTGCAGCCATTGATCTCGAGCAGAAAAATAAAAATGCTTACAGCACCTGGTATTCCCAGGCGGTCACCCATCCAAGTTCTAACCAGGCCCGACCCTGCTTAGCTTCCGAGATCAGACGAGATCGGGCGTGATCAGGGTGGTATGGCCGTACGCAAATGTTATCGGGTCCATACTACCTTTTATTCAGCAGGAGCACAAAAGGACTGAGAGCGCTGCCGTGGCCAGAGACGGGACTTGTACAGAAACAATGATTCGATCCATAATGAAGGAAAGCAATGCATAAAGACTTTATTCCCTACTCAAAGTACCATATCAAAACGCAATGCAATACACTGCGTGTGCGGTTGAGTGATCTTTTGAAGAAATGTAGCGTTGCAACACCAGGGATAGACTGCAATGTATCTCTGTCGTTGCAGCCCTCTGATGCTCCCTGCTGCCGGCGTCACAACAGTGTCTGCATGTTTCACAAATAGAGTTTGGAGAGACGTTGTCAGTGTCTGTATGTTGCTTAAATTCTCCCAAACAGTGGGCGCTAAAGATCAGGGCACGGCAGACCATTGCAGCCATTGATCTCGAGCAGAAAAATAAAAAGCTTACAGCACCTGGTATTCCCAGGCGGTCTCCCATCCAAGTACTAACCAGGCCCGACCCTGCTTAGCTTCCGAGATCAGACGAGATCGGGCGTGTTCAGGGTGGTATGGCCGTAAGCGAGTATTGTTGCATCCAAAGTAGCTTTTAAACAGCAGGAGCACATAAGGACTGAGAGCGCTGCAGTGGCCAGAGACGGGACTTGTACAGAAACAATGATTAGATCCATAATGAAGGAAAGCAATGCATAAAGACTTTATTCCAGACTCAATGTACCATATCAAAACGTAATGCAATACACTGCGTGTGCGGTTGAGTGATCTTTTGAAGAAATGTAGCGTTGCAACACCAGGGATAGACTGCAATGTATCTCTGTCGTTGCAGCCCTCTGATGCTCCCTGCTGCCGGCGTCACAACAGTGTCTGCATGTTTCACAAATAGAGTTTGGAGAGACGTTGTCAGAGTCTGTATGTTGCTTAAATTCTTCCAAACAGTGGGCGCTAAGGATCAGGGCACGGCAGACCATTGCAGCCATTGATCTCGAGCAGAAAAATAAATATGCTTACAGCACCTGGTATTCCCAGGCGGTCACCCATCCAAGTCCTAACCAGGCCCGACCCTGCTTAGCTTCCGAGATCAGATGAGATCGGGCGTGATCAGGGTGGTATGGCCGTACGTAAATGTTACCGGGTCCATACTAGCTTTCATACAGCAGGAGCACATAAGGACTGAGAGCGCTGCCGTGGCCAGAGACGGGACTTGTACAGAAACAATGATTAGATCAATAATGAAGGAAAGCAATGCATAAAGACTTTATTCCATACTCAAAGTACCATATCAAAACGCAATGCAGTACACTGCGTGTGCGGTTGAGTGATCTTTTGAAGAAATGTAGCGTTGCAACACCAGGGATAGACTGCAATGTATCTCTGTCGTTGCAGCCCTCTGATGCTCCCTGCTGCCGGCGTCACAACAGTGTCTGCATGTTTCACAAATAGAGTTTGGAGAGACGTTGTCAGTGTCTGTATGTTGCTTAAATTCTCCCAAACAGTGGGCGCTAAGGATCAGGGCACGGCAGACCATTGCAGCCATTGATCTCGAGCAGAAAATAAAAATGCTTACAGCACCTGGTATTCCCAGGCGGTCACCCATCCAAGTACTAACCAGGCCCGACCCTGCATAGCTTCCGAGATCAGACGAGATCGGGCGTGATTTTTTTTTTCTTTTTTTTCCTTTTATTATCAACATTAGTCCAATTTTATATACAAAACATTCATATTAATTGCACAGAGAAAAATAAACAGCTGAGGAAGCCTTTCTTCACTGCAAATAAACCAACGACAACAAAATGCAATTCAAAAATTGAACATAAGTTTCCCGTCATTCATCACAGAAATGAACTTGCATCCATTAATAAAGGTTTGAAATTCCATCTTTTCGCATTTATATATCCAGAAGATATCTTTCTTCAACTCAGCTTCAAAATAAGGCCATACATCTCTGTGTTTTCCCTCAAAATGTGCTAGGTTTCTTCTCAGCCATATAGCGTATCTTGCATGACTTACAACGTAATTTAACATATTCACGTTAACTCCTTCTTTCTTTTCCCACACCCCAAATAGAAATATCTTTTTCCACTCCATTCCCTCAATATACTCCCTCCCCCAGTGCTCATGCAGGAATCTTTTCAATTTCAAAAAAAACATCTTCAACTTGTCACACTCATAATACAGGTGCATTAATGTCTCTGGATCAATTGCACATACATCACATTCCCTCTTTACATTTCTATTTATTTGGTGTATCACCACATTTGTGAACATCCTATTATGTCTAAATTTAAAATCATGATTCTGGCATTCTATACTATTGTTCTTTACAATCCAATTTTTCCATATTTCCTTTCCCTTCATTCCTGGAAAGACCTTTTCCCAAACCTTTTCGGAAGCAGGTTCTTTAAGCTCTTCCTTAATCAGCATGTTGTAACAGTCCTTTACTTTTAGATTGCGTAGTACTATTTTTTTCCCATTCTTTTCTGTATATAACTCTGGAAACGTTATTTTTCTGTCTGTTACCACGTTATTTTCTATTTGTCTGACCCATTCCGTCGGTATGCTTTCTTTTATTTTATCATACGTATTGACAATACTACTTTCACTCGTGTCTTCATCGTACTCCTGTACTGTATCTATAATCGCCTGGTCTCTAAGGAATCCAGGTATGAATTCGTATATGTAATCCTTAATTTGCCTTAATCCTGCATAGAAGATTTTTTTCTCCCATAGCATGTTATTGTTCTTTGTTATTATTGGATTACACCATACCGGTTGATTAATTATTTGACTAAGTTTGTTACATTCATACTTAATGTTGACTCTGTATTTGCCCCATGCTTCAAACACTTCTTTATAAAATGGAGGTACTTTTTCATACATAGTATTTTTCATTATCATAATTAATCCATTTTCTTCACACCTTCCGTTTTTATGCAAATATTCCTTGAAAACATTTTTCCATCCGTAATCCACCCTGTCATGCATATACTTTTTGACAGTCTTGATTCTTATTGCTTTTTTCTTTATATTTAAATCCACCAGTTTCAGTCCACCTTCCTCATATTTCCCTATCAGGGTTTTATGTGCTATTCTAGCTGGTTTCCCCTCCCATATGTAGTTATTAATTATACTGTTTAGTTCTTTGTGCACCCACTCTGGCATGTCTATCACGGTCATTGCATATACAACCTTGGATAATATCAGAGCATTTATCACCACAACCTTCCCCTTCAATTTCAATCTCCTTGGCCTCCACGCATTTAATGTGTTTTTCACTTTGTTTATAACCCCGTTCCACGTCTCGTCTCTAGCCTCCTTTTCTTTCACTCCAATATGTATCCCCAATATTTTTATATAATCATTTGCAATTCTAAAAGGCATGCTACAACCAATCTGGTTTACATTCCCAACGTACATTATTTCAGTTTTATCTATATTTACCTTAGCCCCTGATGCTTTTCCATATATTTCTATTTTTTCCATTATCCTTTTCACGCCATTCATATTTTTCACCGTACATGTGGTATCATCAGCATATTGTTGAATTTTGCTTTCTCCCCCATTTGGCAGTTGGATCCCCTCAATTTCTTTATCCTTTTTTATCATTTCAGCCAGACTTTCCGCAGTTAAGCTGTATAATACAGCAGATAGTGGACACCCTTGCCTTACAGATCTCTCAAGCGGAAAAGGATCCGTTATAGCGCCATTTATTTTAACGCTGCTTGTTGCATTCCTATATAACAGTTTTATCCAATTTATCATTCTCTCTCCGAACCCAAACTTCTCCAATGTGCAAAAAAGGAAACTGTGCTCAACCCTGTCAAAGGCTTTATTCAAGTCCACACTTAAAATAATTCCCCCGGCTTTGCCCATGTACTCTACCGTGTCCCTTATTGTGCTAATGATGTCTGATATGTCCCTCCCTGGTATCCCGTACGCCTGTGTTGATGATATGACTGTTGGTGCCGCCGTTTTTATTCTGTTTGCTAATACCTTTGCTAAAATTTTGTAATCTGTGTTTAGTAAGCTTAGTGGTCTGTAGTTCTCAAGTTTTCTTCTGCCTCCCTTGTTTTTATATAGTACCGTTATTAATCCTGTTGCAAGTGACTCTGGTATCTGCTGTTCCTTTTCCATCTCTGCATAGATCCTATTTAATATAGGGAACAGAATTTCTATAAACGTTTTGTAAAACTCACTCGTAAGGCCATCTGTCCCTGGACTTTTATTGGTTTTTAAGGACATTATTGCTTCTTTTATTTCTATGTCTTTTATATTATCATCACACATGCATTTCTCGTCTTCTGTGATTGTTTTGTTAATATCACTTAATACTATGTCTATATCTTCCTTATTTGCATTCCCTTTTTTGAACAGATTTTTATAAAATGTCCCAACCGTATCAATAATGTCTACAAAATCATTTATTGTCTCTCCATCTTCATTTTCCAACTCTTCGATATATACCCTTTCTTGTTTTCTTTTTTCCAGCCCCAAAAAATAACCTGTGCATTTCTCTCCCCTCATTGCATATTTTGCCTTACTCCTTGTTATTGCCCCCTCACATTGATTCCGCTCATAAGAGTCCAATTTCGATTTTATCTTTAAATATTTCTCTATACTATGATTTGGATCCTTATCCACTCTCTCAGCCTCTTCTGCCAGCGCATCCGTCAAGCCTTTTACTTTTTCTCTTTCTTTAAAGTTCCGGAACTTCGCATATCGAATGCTTATTGTTTTTATCTTTTGCTTTAGTCTTTCCCACCATGATCCCTTATTTCTGCACACTTCCATGTTATTTTTTTCTTGTTCTATACAGGCCACTACTTTGTTTCTATACCTCTCTTCCGCAAGCAGACTGCTGTTGAGGCACCATACTCCTCCTCCCCTTCTTTCCAACCCACTACCAACCTCTAACGACAGAATGGCATGGTCACTAAACGATGTGAAGTTATACTTCATTTTTTTTAGATATTTTACAATGCTCTGTTTTGCAACACAGAGATCAATTCGACTCTGCTTTAATTCCCCCATTACCATTTGTCTCCTCGAGTATTCCCGCTTGTTTGGGTTTTCATTCCTCCATATATCAATTAACTGTCTTTCCTCCATCATTTTTAGAAAAACCTTTCTTGACGTGTCGCTCTTAAATTCTTTCCCTCTCGCTAAATCCAGCCTTGTACTTTTTAAATTAAAATCTCCCACTATAATACAGTTTCCCACACACCATTTCCCCAAACCCAAGAAAAACACCTTCCTATCCGTTTCTATATTTGGCGCATATACATTAATCAGTCGATACACTATATTTTTGTATTTGAATTCTATTATTATTATTCTTCCCGTTTTATCGCTGTAGAGTTCTTTTATGTTTTGTACAATATCATTTTTTATCAAAATTGCTACACCACAAGATCTCTCTGTACCATTATTTACATATACCGTGTCTTTCCATTTTATTTTTATATCCTTCATGATATTGTCTGTCCAGTTGGTTTCTTGCAGACATAATATATCATTATTCTTACATTTGACTAATAGTTTTTCCAATTTGCTTGGATTTCGTAAACCATTTGTGTTAAATGAGATTAAGCTAAACATTAGACATAAGGTGATTATTGTTTCGTTTCTAACCTTCATTTTTTTTCGTACCTTTCTTTTTTGCTGCTACCATTCTTTCCTTCTTGGCTTTCCTTTTCTTCACCAGCTCTGCCTTTCTGTCCTTTCCGTCCATGGGTTCGTCAGTCTCGGACACCGACCCAACGTCCATTTCCTCCATCCAGCTCTTCCTTATTTGGTCCCGCTCCTCCTCTGGGGTTTCCTCGATCTCCCCCTCCGACAACATGCCTTCCGCGTTGTCCTCTCCAACTCCTCTTGGACTTCCTCTACCAACCAGGGTGCGTTCATGGGCAATTTTCGACACCAGGTCCCCAGGGGTACCTTCACCTACTCCTAGCCCACTCGCTCCCCCGGTTGGTGGATCCTCTGGCTGGACGACGTCGTCCAGAGTGCTGCAGAGTGGCTCCATTTCTGCTGCTGCCGGCGCCACCGCCGCCGTATCCGCTTCCACCACCGCTGCTGACACCTCCGCAGCCTCCTCCGCCAGCACCACTGCTGCCGCCGTCGCTTCACCGTCCCGCTGCCCTTCCTGGTTCTCATCTGCTCGGTCACCTCCTCTCCCGTTACGCGTCGGGCAGTCCCGCGCGTAGTGCCCCTGCATCTGGCATCTGTGACACGTGAAATGTGGGCAGTCCCTCAAGATGTGTCCTGGTTGTATGCACATCCGGCATACTCTGACTTGTCGGTCATGAATTACTCTGAAGAATTCTGTGCCTTCCAGTGTATCAAATTTCGTTGAGTACGGCAGTGATTTCACCGTCTCTGTGAATTGTACTCTCAGAAATCTTGTCCCGTCTGCTATGTCAGTCCCAGGCCACATCCTTCTCTTTATCGGGGAGACAGCTTTCACTCCCCACTCGTACAGTTTCGCCAGGATCACCTCATCAGGCACATATGTCGGAAGGTTTAAAAAGGAGACAACCAGCTCATTGTTTGCCATCTCCTTGACAAACACTAAACTGTCTTTTATTTTTAACCCATCACACAATTTCTCCTTTCCATCTTCATTCTCCATCGTTATTTCATATTTTTTCGGTGCTTTAAATCGGCAGCCGACTACCACCCCACATACCTTCTTGATTTCTTTCAGTAATTCCATCATTGACACGTCTTCTTCCCCAACAATCTCCACAGCAACTGTCAGCCTCTTCTCAAAAGTTTGTGTCTTACTTTTGTCCGAAGCATTCCTGCCATTGTCCGTGATCCTTCTCGTAACCGTTTCCCTTCCAATGTCGGCATTCGTTGTCGGTTGCTGCGTCTTGCTGCTGTCCATGATCCTGCTCGTAGTCGTGGTCTTTCCATGGTCTGTGTTCTTGGGCGATATCTGCTCCATGCCTTTGTCCATATTCTGTGTCGTTGTGTGTACCGGTCCGCTTTCAGTTGCCGTGTGATCCGTCCTACTCCTCTCTACTCGCTCTCTCCTATCCATTTCGTCGCTCATTCAACACACACACAAACAAAAAGGACGTTCCCCCGAACAGCAAGCTGCTGGGGGAGTAAAGCTAAAACAAAAAGTAAACTAAACTCACTCACTGTCAATCTAACACAAATAAAATAAATTTCACCTTCTCTCTCCACTTGCTCTCTCTGCTCATTCACTATCTGGCTTCGCACCTGAACGGTATCAAACGTGATCAGGGTGGTATGGCCGTACGCAAATGTTACCGGGTCCATACTACCTTTTATTCAGCAGGAGCACAAAAGGACTGAGAGCGCTGCCGTGGCCAGAGACGGGACTTGTACAGAAACAATGATTAGATCCATAATGAAGGAAAGCAATGCATAAAGACTTTATTCCATACTCAAAGTACCATATCAAAACGCAATGCAATACACTGCGTGTGCGGTTGAGTGATCTTTTGAAGAAATGTAGCGTTGCAACACCAGGGATAGACTGCAATGTATCTCTGTCGTTGCAGCCCTCTGATGCTCCCTGCTGCCGGCGTCACAACAGTGTCTGCATGTTTCACAAATAGAGTTTGGAGAGACGTTGTCAGTGTCTGTATGTTGCTTAAATTCTCCCAAACAGTGGGCGCAAAAGATCAGGGCACGGCAGACCATTGCAGCCATTGATCTCGAGCAGAAAAATAAAAAGCTTACAGCACCTGGTATTCCCAGGCGGTCTCCCATCCAAGTACTAACCAGGCCCGACCCTGCTTAGCTTCCGAGATCAGACGAGATCGGGCGTGTTCAGGGTGGTATGGCCGTAAGCGAGTATTGTCGCATCCAAAGAAGCTTTTAAACAGCAGGAGCACATAAGGACTGAGAGCGCTGCAGTGGCCAGAGACGGGACTTGTACAGAAACAATGATTAGATCCATAATGAAGGAAAGCAATGAATGAATACTTTATTCCGGATTCAAAGTACCATATCAAAACGCAATGCAATACACCGAGTTGGCGTGTGTGTTCGTTTGCGTGAACCTTTGAAGAAACATAGCGTTTCAAACGCTGCGATGGACTGCAGCAGGGCAAGCGAAGCAGTCATTCATAGCTCTTATTTCTTTACAACAACATGATCAGGGGAGAGCGCGAACGCAGTCCCCCACTACCAGAAATTATGCAATCGAGATTCCCACATTTGGGGAATTCGCACGGGTCAGCAACAGCCGCAGTGCAATGGCCGAGCCTCACCATGGGTGAACCACCTTCTTGATCATGGTATCTCCCTTGCCAGGTAAGTATGATTAGTACTCGTTCAGATGGGCTGAACGCTGCCCACGCGTGTTCCCTTGGAGAACGGTTGCAAAGAATTCGGAGATGTCTAGACTTTAAAGTCCGTGTTGCAGGGTTTATTTTCCAACAAGTGTGTGCAATTTGCTTGTTCTTAATACAGATTTAAACTGTTATCCATTTTATTTCATGTTGTTAGGTATCACAAAACGGAATGTAATACGAAAAAGTAGGTACTATTTTAGCGGTTTGCAATTGATTCTCTTTTCCCCCAGGATAATTAAATACGTTCTATTATTTGCCATGCGGAGCCAGCCAGTCCTGTGCACGTATGCAAATTAGCCATGTGCACCTAACAGAAGAATGACGTAATGTTGAGAACGAGTCATACTAAAAAAGGGAGAGCAATCGACAGCTAAACCAGACTGTATCAATCACACACTTTGGGTCCATTCTAACTTATGATAAGAGGCTAGTCTTTAAATCTTTGCAGTGACTGAATGTTTATGATAAAACGGATTGTTTTGCATTCGATGAGTGTGTGCGACTGTGCGTTTGTCATTTCCGGCTTCAGCATACCGCATGGTAATGAAGGCCTCGTGGGGAGTTGCTTTCTTAGTGAAGCAGCCTCGCCTTGGAGTTGGATGAGTTGGAGTGATATAAGTTGTCAGTGTCTGTATGTTGCTTAAATTCTCCCAAACAGTGGGCGCTAAGGATCAGGGCACGGCAGACAATTGCAGCCATTGATCTCGAGCAGAAAAATAAAAATGCTTACAGCACCTGGTATTCCCAGGCGGTCACCCATCCAAGTACTAACCAGGCCCGACCATGCTTAGCTTCCGAGATCAGACGAGATCGGGCGTGATCAGGGTGGTATGGCCGTACGCAAATGTTACCGGGTCCATACTACCTTTTATTCAGCAGGAGCACAAAAGGACTGAGAGCGCTGCCGTGGCCAGAGACGGGACTTGTACAGAAAAAATGATTAGATCCATAATGAAGGAAAGCAATGCATAAAGACGTTATTCCATACTCAAAGTACCATATCAAAACGCAATGCAATACACTGCGTGTGCGGTTGAGTGATCTTTTGAAGAAATGTAGCGTTGCAACACCAGGGATAGACTGCAATGTATCTCTGTCGTTGCAGCCCTCTGATGCTCCCTGCTGCCGGCGTCACAACAGTGTCTGCATGTTTCACAAATAGAGTTTGGAGAGACGTTGTCAGTGTCTGTATGTTGCTTAAATTCTCCCAAACAGTGGGCGCTAAAGATCAGGGCACGGCAGACCATTGCAGCCATTGATCTCGAGCAGAAAAATAAAAATCTTACAGCACCTGGTATTCCCAGGCGGTCTCCCATCCAAGTACTACCCAGGCCCGACCCTGCTTAGCTTCCGAGATCAGACGAGATCGGGCGTGTTCAGGGTGGTATGGCCGTAAGCGAGTATTGTCGCATCCAAAGTAGCTTTTAAACAGCAGGAGCACATAAGGACTGAGAGCGCTGCAGTGGCCAGAGACGGGACTTGTACAGAAACAATGATTAGATCCATAATGAAGGAAAGCAATGCATAAAGACTTTATTCCAGACTCAATGTACCATATCAAAACGTAATGCAATACACTGCGTGTGCGGTTGAGTGATCTTTTGAAGAAATGTAGCGTTGCAACACCAGGGATAGACTGCAATGTATCTCTGTCGTTGCAGCCCTCTGATGCTCCCTGCTGCCGGCGTCACAACAGTGTCTGCATGTTTCACAAATAGAGTTTGGAGAGACGTTGTCAGAGTCTGTATGTTGCTTAAATTCTTCCAAACAGTGGGCGCTAAGGATCAGGGCACGGCAGACCATTGCAGCCATTGATCTCGAGCAGAAAAATAAATATGCTTACAGCACCTGGTATTCCCAGGCGGTCACCCATCCAAGTACTAACCAGGCCCGACCCTGCTTTGCTTCCGAGATCAGACGAGATCGGGCGTGATCAGGGTGGTATGGCCGTACGCAAATGTTACCGGGTCCATACTAGCTTTCATACAGCAGGAGCACATAAGGACTGAGAGCGCTGCCGTGGCCAGAGACGGGACTTGTACAGAAACAATGATTAGATCAATAATGAAGGAAAGCAATGCATAAAGACTTTATTCCATACTCAAAGTACCATATCAAAACGCAATGCAGTACACTGCGTGTGCGGTTGAGTGATCTTTTGAAGAAATGTAGCGTTGCAACACCAGGGATAGACTGCAATGTATCTCTGTCGTTGCAGCCCTCTGATGCTCCCTGCTGCCGGCGTCACAACAGTGTCTGCATGTTTCACAAATAGAGTTTGGAGAGACGTTGTCAGTGTCTGTATGTTGCTTAAATTCTCCCAAACAGTGGGCGCTAAGGATCAGGGCACGGCAGACCATTGCAGCCATTGATCTCGAGCAGAAAATAAAAATGCTTACAGCACCTGGTATTCCCAGGCGGTCACCCATCCAAGTACTAACCAGCCCCGACCCTGCATAGCTTCCGAGATCAGACGAGATCGGGCGTGATCAGGGTGGTATGGCCGTACGCAAATGTTACCGGGTCCATACTACCTTTTATTCAGCAGGAGCACAAAAGGACTGAGAGCGCTGCCGTGGCCAGAGACGGGACTTGTACAGAAACAATGATTAGATCCATAATGAAGGAAAGCAATGCATAAAGACTTTATTCCATACTCAAAGTACCATATCAAAACGCAATGCAATACACTGCGTGTGCGGTTGAGTGATCTTTTGAAGAAATGTAGCGTTGCAACACCATGGATAGACTGCAATGTATCTCTGTCGTTGCAGCCCTCTGATGCTCCCTGCTGCCGGCGTCACAACAGTGTCTGCATGTTTCACAAATAGAGTTTGGAGAGACGTTGTCAGTGTCTGTATGTTGCTTAAATTCTCCCAAACAGTGGGCGCAAAAGATCAGGGCACGGCAGACCATTGCAGCCATTGATCTCGAGCAGAAAAATAAAAAGCTTACAGCACCTGGTATTCCCAGGCGGTCTCCCATCCAAGTACTAACCAGGCCCGACCCTGCTTAGCTTCCGAGATCAGACGTGATCGGGCGTGTTCAGGGTGGTATGGCCGTAAGCGAGTATTGTCGCATCCAAAGTAGCTTTTAAACAGCAGGAGCACATAAGGACTGAGAGCGCTGCAGTGGCCAGAGACGGGACTTGTACAGAAACAATGATTAGATCCATAATGAAGGAAAGCAATGAATGAATACTTTATTCCGGATTCAAAGTACCATATCAAAACGCAATGCAATACACCGAGTTGGCGTGTGTGTTCGTTTGCGTGAACCTTTGAAGAAACATAGCGTTTCAAACGCTGCGATTGACTGCAGCAGGGCAAGCGAAGCAGTCATTCATAGCTCTTATTTCTTTACAACAACATGATCAGGGGAGAGCGCGAACGCAGTCCCCCACTACCAGAAATTATGCAATCGAGATTCCCACATTTGGGGAATTCGCACGGGTCAGCAACAGCCGCAGTGCAATGGCCGAGCCTCACCATGGGTGAACCACCTTCTTGATCATGGTATCTCCCTTGCCAGGTAAGTATGATTAGTACTCGTTCAGATGGGCTGAACGCTGCCCACGCGTGTTCCCTTGGAGAACGGTTGCAAAGAATTCGGAGATGTCTAGACTTTAAAGTCCGTGTTGCAGGGTTTATTTTCCAACAAGTGTGTGCAATTTGCTTGTTCTTAATACAGATTTAAACTGTTATCCATTTTATTTCATGTTGTTAGGTATCACAAAACGGAATGTAATACGAAAAAGTAGGTACTATTTTAGCGGTTTGCAATTGATTCTCTTTTCCCCCAGGATAATTAAATACGTTCTATTATTTGCCATGCGGAGCCAGCCAGTCCTGTGCACGTATGCAAATTAGCCATGTGCACCTAACAGAAGAATGACGTAATGTTGAGAACGAGTCATACTAAAAAAGGGAGAGCAATCGACAGCTAAACCAGACTGTATCAATCACACACTTTGGGTCCATTCTAACTTATGATAAGAGGCTAGTCTTTAAATCTTTGCAGTGACTGAATGTTTATGATAAAACGGATTGTTTTGCATTCGATGAGTGTGTGCGACTGTGCGTTTGTCATTTCCGGCTTCAGCATACCGCATGGTAATGAAGGCCTCGTGGGGAGTTGCTTTCTTAGTGAAGCAGCCTCGCCTTGGAGTTGGATGAGTTGGAGTGATATAAGTTGTCAGTGTCTGTATGTTGCTTAAATTCTCCCAAACAGTGGGCGCTAAGGATCAGGGCACGGCAGACAATTGCAGCCATTGATCTCGAGCAGAAAAATAAAAATGCTTACAGCACCTGGTATTCCCAGGCGGTCACCCATCCAAGTACTAACCAGGCCCGACCCTGCTTAGCTTCCGAGATCAGACGAGATCGGGCGTGATCAGGGTGGTATGGCCGTACGCAAATGTTACCGGGTCCATACTACCTTTTATTCAGCAGGAGCACAAAAGGACTGAGAGCGCTGCCGTGGCCAGAGACGGGACTTGTACAGAAAAAATGATTAGATCCATAATGAAGGAAAGCAATGCATAAAGACTTTATTCCATACTCAAAGTACCATATCAAAACGCAATGCAATACACTGCGTGTGCGGTTGAGTGATCTTTTGAAGAAATGTAGCGTTGCAACACCAGGGATAGACTGCAATGTATCTCTGTCGTTGCAGCCCTCTGATGCTCCCTGCTGCCGGCGTCACAACAGTGTCTGCATGTTTCACAAATAGAGTTTGGAGAGACGTTGTCAGTGTCTGTATGTTGCTTAAATTCTCCCAAACAGTGGGCGCTAAAGATCAGGGCACGGCAGACCATTGCAGCCATTGATCTCGAGCAGAAAAATAAAAAGCTTACAGCACCTGGTATTCCCAGGCGGTCTCCCATCCAAGTACTAACCAGGCCCGACCCTGCTTAGCTTCCGAGATCAGACGAGATCGGGCGTGTTCAGGGTGGTATGGCCGTAAGCGAGTATTGTTGCATCCAAAGTAGCTTTTAAACAGCAGGAGCACATAAGGACTGAGAGCGCTGCCGTGGCCAGAGACGGGACTTGTACAGAAACAATGATTAGATCCATAATGAAGGAAAGCAATGCATAAAGACTTTATTCCATACTCAAAGTACCATATCAAAACGCAATGCAATACACTGCGTGTGCGGTTGAGTAATCTTTTGAAGAAATGTAGCGTTGCAACACCAGGGATAGACTGCAATGTATCTCTGTCGTTGCAGCCCTCTGATGCTCCCTGCTGCCGGCGTCACAACAGTGTCTGCATTTTTCACAAATAGAGTTTGGAGAGACGTTGTCAGTGTCTGTATGTTGCTTAAATTCTCCCAAACAGTGGGCGCTAAAGATCTCTGCCCGTATGCAAATTAGCCATGTGCGCCTAACAGAAGAATGACGTAATGTTGAGAACGAGTCATACTAAAAACCGAGAGCAAGCGAAAGCTAAACCAGACTGTATCAATCACACACTTTGGGTCCATTCTAACTTTTGATAAGAGGCTAGTCTTTAAATCTTTGCAGTGACTGAATGTTGATGATAAAACGGATTGTTTTGCATAAGATGAGTGTGTGCGACTGTGTGTTTGTCATTTCCGGCTTCGGCATACCGCATGGTCATGAAGGCCTCGTGGTGAGTTACTTTCTTAGTGAAGCAGCTTAGCCTTACAGTTGGATAAGTTGGAGTGATTGGAGTTTATTTTTCACAGTGAGAGAGGGGTGCACCGGTCCTGGAGGTACTGCAATACCAGGTCGATGCGTGGAGTGGACGGAGCAAGCCCCTATTCCATCTCCCAGTTCCAAAAAACAATTTAATATATGGTCCCCGGGTAGGGGACGTATCAGATATTAAACTGATAAGAACAGATTTTTTTCATTCGAAAATTTTATTGACACACGTTGCTATACCTTATCTTTCACATCACATGTTTCCAGTTTCGTTCAATTTTTTTTTTTTTTTTTTTTTCTTTTTTTAAATCATACATAATGTTTTGTTTCTTTTTTTTTTTTTAACAACAAGGAATTTGAAAAAAATATAACCATCCATAAAACCAAGAATAAAACCTATGTTTTAAAAAGAAAATAAAAACCAACACTAAAAGATGCTGCTGTGCAGGAGCGGGAACAAACTTAGTTAAAATAAATTTAAAAGAAAGTGTACCCCGTCCTGCCCTCCCAACAGCGTCGGTCTCTCGGGACCTGTCGCTCAGAGGATCTCCTCCCCTCTCTGCTCCTTCCCACCTGCCTCTCCCGGAGAGCCAGGCCGCCGCTGCCTCGACCTTTCTGTGTGTGGCTCCGGCTCCCTTCTCCGAATGGGCACAGAGGCGATGTCTTCATTTTGGCTGTGTCCTAGGCCTGCCGCCTGCAGCAACGGCTACTTTTACCGTTGCTGCGGCCATCCGGATCACAGCCAAGGGGGGGATCAGCTTGTGCTTCCTTACCAGCAGGTTTCTGGAGGTCCAAAAGGCGTCTTTAATGGCGGCTAGGGTGAGCCACTGCCTGGGGAAGTTAACTGCAGTATTTTGGCTCACCCCATACAGCACCAATTGGGCTGTCAGGACCTCCCCTGCTGGCAAGTACGGGAATAGTAGGGAGCCGGCCATTGCCCACTGGTCTCCAGCAGCGCTGCACTCCCAGAGCAGATGCCTCACCGACTCAGGCGCGCCACAACCTGGTCGGGGGCATGTTTCGGATGCGGCCATGCCCCGGGAGTGCATGACGGCTCTGACTGGGAGGATCTCGTGAGCTACCATCCATGACAGGTCCCGGAGTCTGTTGGGGAGGACAGGATGGTTAACATTTCGCCAAACAGTTGCGGGGTCGCCGAGTGCTAGCCCGCGCACTGGACTTACTGGTTCCCGCTCCTGCACCAGCGCAATCATTAAACGATGGCTTTTTAAGACTTCTAAGTCCTCGTTTTCTAGGTTATATTTTTTTAAAAACTTCTTGATAAAAACATAGGACTGGGGCAGGTTAAAAGATACTGGCGTCCTATGGTCAGAAACATAAAAACTGAACTTTTTCAGATAGGAACCCATCCAGAACCGGGTCATTGCTGTGCTTTTTTTTTGGCTGGGTACCGACATTGCATTTTGTATGTGTAGAGCTGTATATCGGCTTCCTAAATATAAATTGAGGTCTGGGACTCCTTTTCCCCCTTTTTCTTTAGTTTTTTTCATTTCGTTTCTCTTGAGTCTCTCCCACTTAGACCCCCACAGGAAGTAAAAAATGGCACGTTCTAGATCTAAAAGAACTCTGCGGGGTGGAATAAAAACAGAGCATACCAATAAAAGCAAAGGTAAAATCACTGACTTAATGATTAAAACCTTTCCTTCCATTGTAAGTCCTCTAAGTCCCCAGTATCCCAGTCTCCGCCTCACTTTTCCTACCATGTCCGGCCAATTTTTGGTACCCTCCCCCTCCCTGTCAAATTTGACCCCGAGTATTTTCAAGTCGGTCTGTTTCACGGTCAGGGGGAGTCCAGTCGTCTCGGTCACCGTCCATGGTCCATAAAAAAGGGCTTGGGTCTTCTCTCTGTTGAGTTTGGACCCAGAGGCCAGTCCGTAGGAGTCTGTCAAGTCCAGTGCCTTCTGTAATGAACCGATGTCTGTACATAAAATGTTGACGTCGTCCATATATAAAACACATTTGCTAAAAAGTCCCCCACTTCCCGGTATGCCCACCCCTTTAATCCATTTGTCCCTTCTCAATACCTGTGCCAGTGGTTCTATGCAAGCCACGTAGAGGAGAGCAGATAAAGGACAACCCTGACGGACCCCGCAGTGCAAGTCTACTGCTTTTGTAAGTTGCCCGTTAACAAAGAATTTGCTGGTGATGTCCCGATACAGCAATCCCACCCACTCTACATACCTTTGTGGGAAACCCATTTTAGGCAGTACCTGAAATAGGTACTGGTGCGAGACCCGATCGAAAGCTTTTTCAAAGTCTAAATTTAGGACTACTAGTCTAATGTTTCTGTCTCTCGCATAACAGATGGTGTCTCTAATCAGTACGAGGCTGTCAGTGATCTTTCTCCCCGGTATGCCACAGGTTTGATCCGGGTGGATTACCTCCCCTAAAACAACAGACATTCTGTTGGCTAAAAGTTTGCTAAAAAGTTTACAGTCCACGTTTAAAAGGGTAATAGGTCTCCAGTTCTTCAGGTCAGTCTTGTCGTCTTTCTTGTGTAATAGTTTCACTATCCCTGATCTAAAACTGTCTGGTAGTCGGCCTAGTCCTTGGAATTCTGTAAAAACAGTCAACAAGTCGGTTGCTAAAATGTCCCAGAAGGTCTGATAAAATTCAAGTGAAAGCCCATCTTCCCCCGGTGATTTTCCCCCTCTAAAACTCGACAAACAATTGGAAAGTTCTAAAAGGTTAAAATCATGGGTTAAAAATGCGCTCTCACTGATCTTCTTTTTCAAGGCATTCAATATATTGTCTTTTGGTTCTTCTTCAATGCATTTTTTTTTATACAGCTCTCCATAGAAACACTCTATTTCGTCCATCGTTTCTTCTTGTGTTTTTGTGTATTCTCCATTTCTCTTTTTTAATTTATAAATACCCTCCCCGCTGTTTATGATTTTCTTGAAGAAATATCGTGTGCATTTTTCCCCTTCTTCTATGTCTCTTTCTTTACTTCTAATAATTATTCCTTTGCTTTTGATTTCTGCTAGAGCCGACATTTGTTCTTTTACCTCTCTTATTTCCTGATTGTAATCAAACCCTTGTTGTCTTAATTTAAAATAACGTTGCAGTCTTTTCTGCAGCCCCATCATGCATTTGTTTTCTATTTTCTTTTGTTTCATCCCTGCCTTTCTAAAAAAAAGTCTTTGTCCGTTCCTTCACCATTTCCCACCAGTGTGCACGTGTTTTGTGTAAGTCTTGGAGGGTCTGCCATTGACTGAATTGCTCCCTGTACTGGCTGGCTAAATCTTTATCTTTTATCAGGGAGCAATTCAGTTTCCACAGACCACCACCTTTTGTCACACCTGAGGGGAGTGAAAGGGTGCAGGAGAGCATAGCGTGATCGGAGAAGAAAACGGGGGTTAATCTAGCATCGGTTGGCGGGCAGTCTCTGGTAAAAATATAGTCTATTCGAGAGGCTCTGGCACCGTCACTACTGAACCAGGTGAAGCCCTCCTCTCTTGGATGCACGGTTTTAAAACAGTCTTTCAGTTTAAAATCCCTGCACTGTGCCTGCAATAAAACCGACGTCTTGTCTACTTTAAAATCTTCCCCCGCACTTCTCCTATCGCTCCTAGTTAAAATACAATTAAAATCTCCCGCTAAAACTAAAGGCGCTCTGCCTAGCATGTGGGGCTGCAATTCTTTTAAAAGGTCATGTCTGTCATTTTTGTCGTTAAAACCATAAATGTTTAAGAGATTAAAATCCCTTCCCATAAAAGTCAAGTGTGCTAAAAGCGCCCTTCCGTCTCTCACCACCGTGCTGCCCTTCACCAAGATTGAGGGATTTTTGATTAAAATGGCCACCCCGTCATTTTTGCTTTCATTTGAACCACTCCATAAGGATTTATGTGGCCACTTTTCCTCCCATTCCCTGTATTGGTTTAAAAATGGTAGTGCACATTCTTGTAGTAAAAACACATCTGACTTAAAATTGTTAAGAAAGGATAAAATCGTTTGTGCTCTAACTTTTGATTTCACACTTCTTACATTTAGTGTCGAAATGGTGAGCACCATGATTATGGTGTTAAAAAGACAAACAATCATTAAAAGACTAAAAAACAACTATGGGTTAAAACCATCTAAAAAAGTCATCCAATGCTTTGTGACAGAAGCTCTTCCTTTATCTCAATAGGAGATGAGTAAAGGTTGTCTGCTTCATTTCCCTCCCAGACTCTACTTTGGTCGAAAATTGAGTCTTTTGGGGTTGATTGCAGTGCAATATTTAAAAAAGAGAGAGTGTTGGGAGGGTTGTTTGGGAAGACTCTGGCATCCTCCAAAGATGGATTGTCTGAGGAGCCAGGTCTTCCCCTTTTCTCTGAGGCTCCTTGAGTCTCAGAGGACAACTCTGACACTGCTCTCTTACCAGGCTGGGCTCCTGGGAGGGAGGCTTCACTGGACTCCACTTCAGACTCTTCTCCCTGGCTGTCTGTTTCTAGACTCACGGATTCCTCAGAGTCTGAAGTGGAGTCCATCTCAGCTCCACCGGCTGCCTGGGCCCCACCAGCCTCTTTCACCTCACCACTAGGTGGGGCAACCTCAGGCCCCGCCCCCTCTCCCCCAATCAGAGTTATTACTTCCAGCCTGGTGTCTTCAATTGTTTGTGCACCCCCGTCTGCCAATTTCCTTGCATTTTGTTTTACTTTGTTAGCAAAGGATTTCGGGCAGTCTCTGAAGAGATGGTTTGAGTCTCCACAGAGGTTGCACTTCCTGCCATTGGTACATTCTTCAAAAGAGTGTCCAATTTCTCTACATTTGCCGCAAACAACCTTGGTACACGCTTCCGCCAGGTGCCCTTGCTCACCACACTTGCGGCAGAGCTTGGGCTGTCCCTGGTAGTGAATGTAGCCCCTGTTCTCTCCAAGAACCATCATGGATGGGAGATGTTTCAGGCCCTGGAAGCCATGTGGGTCCCGCCATTGTTGTATGGGGACCCTCCATGAACAATTCCAGATGCCGTCCTCATCTCTCACCTTGGTGGCCTGGGCCCTCACAGTGCAGTATCTTGCCAGCCATATACAAATATCATCAGCATTTACCGTTTCATTGAACATCCTGACGATTACGGTTTTAATGGAATCGTCATTTAGTCTCTCCACTTCAAATGCTGAAAACTGGTCTTTTACCGTGTCGTAGCGTGTCCAAAATTCTTTGAGGGTTGTTGCTGCTGCGAAGCTTACATCGAATCCTTTGTTAAAGGGCAGAGTAAGAATACAATTCAAATCGTTTGCAGAAAACTTCAGGATTCCTTGGATGTGCTTCCTTGAAAAATCAAGACGGGAGATCTGAATTACCGTTCCATTTACTGACTTCAGTTTAAAACGTACGCTGTGGTGCCTCCTCATGCCGGTAGGGTTAACCGACATGGTGGAGACACCACGCTCTTAAAAAACAAGGAGGTTAAAAGCAATAAAACACTGGATATACTAAAAATACAGAAATAATAAATACAAGCAACAATAAAATCCACTTACCTTACCTGGACAATGGACTTCTTGGTAGAGGGTATCAGCAACTGATATTTGATCTCAACTTACCAAGAAGATGGTGCAATATCCTCCGAACCTGCTATATAATTGCCACAAAATGCAATATATAGACAGCCAAGGGAGGTGATCACTGTCTTAGCCAAAAGGCCGAGAAGCGATTCCCACACATGCTCAGACCAAGAGTCCAGCTTCCCAAACACGTCGCTCCACTTAGCGGTTTGACAGACGACGACAAAACAAATAGAAGACCAGTCACCCTGTGTGCGTGTTTGTGAAAGCTGAAGAAAAATGCCGAGGTCGCTGCATCTCTCTGCTGGTCCCTGCTGCCAGCGTCACCAGTGTGTCTGCATGTTTCTCAAATAGAGTTTGGAGAGACGTTGTCAGTGTCTGTATGTTGCTTAAATTCTCCCAAACAGTGGGCGCTAAAGATCACGGCACGGCAGGCCATTGCAGCCAATGAGCTCGAGTTGAAAAATAAATGTGCTTACAGCACCAGGTGGTCCCCCATCGATGTAGTAACCAGGCCCGACCCTGCTTAGCTTCCGAGATCAGACGAGATCGGGCATGATCAGGCTGTTATGGCCGTAAACTAACATTTCCGGGTCCATACTAGGTTTTATACAGCAGGAGCACATAAGGACTGAGGGTGCTGCCGTGGCCAGAGACGGGACTTGTACAGAAACAATGATTAGATCCATAATGAAGGAAAGCAATGCATAAAGACTTTATTCCATACTCAAAGTACCATATGAAAACGCAATGCAATACACTGCGTGTGCGGTTGAGTGATCTTTTGAAGAAATGTAGCGTTGCAACACCAGGGATAGACTGCAATGTATCTCTGTCGTTGCAGCCCTCTGATGCTCCCTGCTGCCGGCGTCACAACAGTGTCTGCATGTTTAACAAATAGAGTTTGGAGAGACGTTGTCAGTGTCTGTATGTTGCTTAAATTCTCCCAAACAGTGGGCGCTAAGGATCAGGGCACGGCAGACCATTGCAGCCATTGATCTCGAGCAGAAAAATAAAAATTCTTACAGCACCTGGTATTCCCAGGCGGTCACCCATCCAAGTACTAACCAGGCCCGACCCTGCTTAGCTTCCGAGATCAGACGAGATCGGGCGTGATCAGGGTGGTATGGCCGTACGCAAATGTTACCGGGTCCATACTACCTTTTATTCAGCAGGAGCACAAAAGGACTGAGAGCGCTGCCGTGGCCAGAGACGGGACTTGTACAGAAACAATGATTAGATCCATAATGAAGGAAAGCAATGCATAAAGACTTTATTCCATACTCAAAGTACCATATGAAAACGCAATGCAATACACTGCGTGTGCGGTTGAGTGATCTTTTGAAGAAATGTAACGTTGCAACACCAGGGATGGACTGCAATGTATCTCTGTCGTTGCAGCCCTCTGATGCTCCCTGCTGCCGGCGTCACAACAGTGTCTGCATTTTTCACAAATAGAGTTTGGAGAGACGTTGTCAGTGTCTGTATGTTGCTTAAATTCTCCCAAACAGTGGGCGCTAAAGATCAGGGCACGGCAGACCATTGCAGCCATTGATCTCGAGCAGAAAAATAAATATGCTTACAGCACCTGGTATTCCCAGGCGGTCACCCATCCAAGTACTAACCAGGCCCGACCCTGCTTAGCTTCCGAGATAAGACGAGATCGGGCGTGATCAGGGTGGTATGGCCGTACGCAAATGTTACCGGGTCCATACTACCTTTTATTCAGCAGGAGCACAAAAGGACTGAGAGCGCTGCCGTGGCCAGAGACGGGACTTGTACAGAAACAATGATTAGATCCATAATGAAGGAAAGCAATGCATAAAGACTTTATTCCATACTCAAAGTACCATATCAAAACGCAATGCAATACACTGCGTGTGCGGTTGAGTGATCTTTTGAAGAAATGTAGCGTTGCAACACCAGGGATAGACTGCAATGTATCTCTGTCGTTGCAGCCCTCTGATGCTCCCTGCTGCCGGCGTCACAACAGTGTCTGCATTTTTCACAAATAGAGTTTGGAGAGACGTTGTCAGTGTCTGTATGTTGCTTAAATTCTCCCAAACAGTGGGCGCTAAAGATCAGGGCACGGCAGACCATTGCAGCCATTGATCTCGAGCAGAAAAAAAAAAAGCTTACAGCACCTGGTATTCCCAGGCGGTCTCCCATCCAAGTACTAACCAGGCCCGACCCTGCTTAGCTTCCGAGATCAGACGAGATCGGGCGTGTTCAGGGTGGTATGGCCGTAAGCGAGTACAGCCGCATCCAAAGTAGCTTTTAAACAGCAGGAGCACATAAGGACTGAGAGCGCTGCCGTGACCATAGACCAGACTTGTACAGAAACAATTATTAGATCAATAATGAAGGAAAGCAATGAATGAATACTTTATTCCGGACTCAAAGTACCATATCAAAACGCAATGCAATACACCGAGTTGGCGTGTGTGCTCGTTTGCGTGAACCTTTGAAGAAACATAGCGTTTCAAACGCTGCGATGGACTGCAGCAGGTCAAGCGAAGCAGTCATTCATAGCTCTTATTTCTTTACAACAACATGATCAGGGGAGAGCGCGAACGCAGTCCCCCACTACCAGAAATTATGCAATCGAGATTCCCACATTTGGGGAATTCGCACGGGTCAGCAACAGCCGCAGTGCAATGGCCGAGCCTCACCATGGGTGAACCACCTTCTTGATCATGGTATCTCCCTTGCCAGGTAAGTATGATTAGTACTCGTTCAGATGGGCTGAACGCTGCCCACGCGTGTTCCCTTGGAGAACGGTTGCAAAGAATTCGGAGATGTCTAGACTTTAAAGTCCGTGTTGCAGGGTTTATTTTCCAACAAGTGTGTGCAATTTGCTTGTTCTTAATACAGATTTAAACTGTTATCCATTTTATTTCATGTTGTTAGGTATCACAAAACGGAATGTAATACGACAAAGTAGGTACTATTTTAGCGGTTTGCAATTGATTCTCTTTTCCCCCAGGATAATTAAATATGTTCTATTATTTGCCATGCGGAGCCAGCCAGTCCTGTGCACGTATGCAAATTAGCCATGTGCACCTAACAGAAGAATGACGTAATGTTGAGAACGAGTCATACTAAAAAGGGAGAGCAATCGACAGCTAAACCAGACTGTATCAATCACACACTTTGGGTCCATTCTAACTTATGATAAGAGGCTAGTCTTTAAATCTTTGCAGTGACTGAATGTTTATGATAAAACGGATTGTTTTGCATTCGATGAGTGTGTGCGACTGTGCGTTTGTCATTTCCGGCTTCGGCATACCGCATGGTAATGAAGGCCTCGTGGTGAGTTGCTTTCTTAGTGAAGCAGCCTCGCCTTGGAGTTGGATGAGTTGGAGTGATATAAGTTGTCAGTGTCTGTATGTTGCTTAAATTCTCCCAAACAGTGGGCGCTAAGGATCAGGGCACGGCAGACCATTGCAGCCATTGATCTCGAGCAGAAAAAAAAAAAGCTTACAGCACCTGGTATTCCCAGGCGGTCTCCCATCCAAGTACTAACCAGGCCCGACCCTGCTTAGCTTCCGAGATCAGACGAGATCGGGCGTGATCAGGGTGGTATGGCCGTACGCAAATGTTCCCGGGTCCATACTACCTTTTATTCAGCAGGAGCACAAAAGGACAGAGCGCTGCCGTGGCCAGAGACGGGACTTGTACAGAAACAATGATTAGATCCATAATGAAGGAAAGCAATGCATAAAGACTTTATTCCATACTCAAAGTACCATATCAAAACGCAATGCAATACACTGCGTGTGCGGTTGAGTGATCTTTTGAAGAAATGTAGCGTTGCAACACCAGGGATAGACTGCAATGTATCTCTGTCGTTGCAGCCCTGTGATGCTACCTGCTGCCGGCGTCACAAAAGTGTCTGCATTTTTCACAAATAGAGTTTGGAGAGACGTTGTCAGTGTCTGTATGTTGCTTAAATTCTCCCAAACAGTGGGCGCTAAAGATCAGGGCACGGCAGACCATTGCAGCCATTGATCTCGAGCAGAAAAATAAATATGCTTACAGCACCTGGTATTCCCAGGCGGTCACCCATCCAAGTACTAACCAGGCCCGACCCTGCTTAGCTTCCGAGATCAGACGAGATCGGGCGTGATCAGGGTGGTATGGCCGTACGCAAATGTTACCGGGTCCATACTACCTTTTATTCAGCAGGAGCACAAAAGGACTGAGCGCGCTGCCGTGGCCAGAGACGGGACTTGTACAGAAACAATGATTAGATCCATAATGAAGGAAAGCAATGCATAAAGACTTTATTCCATACTCAAAGTACCATATCAAAACGCAATGCAATACACTGCGTGTGCGGTTGAGTGATCTTTTGAAGAAATGTAGCGTTGCAACACCAGGGATAGACTGCAATGTATCTCTGTCGTTGCAGCCCTCTGATGCTCCCTGCTGCCGGCGTCACAACAGTGTCTGCATGTTTAACAAATAGAGTTTGGAGAGACGTTGTCAGTGTCTGTATGTTGCTTAAATTCTCCCAAACAGTGGGCGCTAAAGATCTCTGCCCGTCTGCAAATTAGCCATGTGCGCCTAACAGAAGAATGACGTAATGTTGAGAACGAGTCATACTAAAAACCGAGAGCAAGCGAAAGCTAAACCAGACTGTATCAATCACACACTTTGGGTCCATTCTAACTTTTGATAAGAGGCTAGTCTTTAAATCTTTGCAGTGACTGAATGTTGATGATAAAACGGATTGTTTTGCATAAGATGAGTGTGTGCGACTGTGTGTTTGTCATTTCCGGCTTCGGCATACCGCATGGTCATGAAGGCCTCGTGGTGAGTTACTTTCTTAGTGAAGCAGCTTAGCCTTACAGTTGGATAAGTTGGAGTGATTGGAGTTTATTTTTCACAGTGAGAGAGGGGTGCACCGGTCCTGGAGGTACTGCAATACCAGGTCGATGCGTGGAGTGGACGGAGCAAGCCCCTACTCCATCTCCCAGTTCCAAAAAACAATTTAATATATGGTCCCCGGGTAGGGGACGTATCAGATATTAAACTGATAAGAACAGATACTACACTTGATCTTAGCCAAAAGGCCGAGAAGCGATGCCCACACATGCTCAGACCAAGAGTCCAGCTTCCCAAACACGTCGCTCCACTTAGCGGTTTGACAGACGACGACAAAATAAATAGAAGACCAGTCACCCTGTGTGCGTGTTTGTGAAAGCTGAAGAAAAATGCCGAGGTCGCTGCATCTCTCTGCTGGTCCCTGCTGCCAGCGTCACTAGTGTGTCTGCATGTTTCTCAAATAGAGTTTGGAGAGACGTTGTCAGTGTCTGTATGTTGCTTAAATTCTCCCAAACAGTGGGCGCTAAAGATCACGGCACGGCAGGCCATTGCAGCCAATGAGCTCGAGTTGAAAAATAAATGTGCTTACAGCACCAGGTGGTCCCCCATCGATGTAGTAACCAGGCCCGACCCTGCTTAGCTTCCGAGATCAGACGAGATCGGGCATGATCAGGCTGTTATGGCCGTAAACTAACATTTCCGGGTCCATACTAGGTTTTACACAGCAGGAGCACATAAGGACTGAGGGTGCTGCCGTGGCCAGAGACGGGACTTGTACAGAAACAATGATTAGATCCATAATGAAGGAAAGCAATGCATAAAGACTTTATTCCAGACTCAATGTACCATATCAAAACGTAATGCAATACACTGCGTGTGCGGTTGAGTGATCTTTTGAAGAAATGTAGCGTTGCAACACCAGGGATAGACTGCAATGTATCTCTGTCGTTGCAGCCCTCTGATGCTCCCTGCTGCCGGCGTCACAACAGTGTCTGCATGTTTCACAAATAGAGTTTGGAGAGACGTTGTCAGTGTCTGTATGTTGCTTAAATTCTCCCAAACAGTGGGCGCTAAGGATCAGGGCACGGCAGACCATTGCAGCCATTGATCTCGAGCAGAAAAATAAAAAAGCTTACAGCACCTGGTATTCCCAGGCGGTCACCCATCCAAGTACTAACCAGGCCCGACCCTGCTTAGCTTCCAAGATCAGACGAGACCGGGCGTGATCAGGGTGGTATGGCCGTACGCAAATGTTACCGGGTCCATACTACCTTTTATTCAGCAGGAGCACAAAAGGACTGAGAGCGCTGCCGTGGCCAGAGACGGGACTTGTACAGAAACAATGATTAGATCCATAATGAAGGAAAGCAATGCATAAAGACTTTATTCCATACTCAAAGTACCATATCAAAACGCAATGCAATACACTGCGTGTGCGGTTGAGTGATCTTTTGAAGAAATGTTGCGTTGCAACACCAGGGATAGACTGCAATGTATCTCTGTCGTTGCAGCCCTCTGATGCTCCCTGCTGCCGGCGTCACAACAGTGTCTGCATGTTTCACAAATAGAGTTTGGAGAGACGTTGTCAGTGTCTGTATGTTGCTTAAGTTCTCCCAAACAGTGGGCGCTAAGGATCAGGGCACGGCAGACCATTGCAGCCATTGATCTCGAGCAGAAAAATAAAAAAGCTTACAGCACCTGGTATTCCCAGGCGGTCACCCATCCAAGTACTAACCAGGCCCGACCCTGCTTAGCTTCCGAGATCAGACGAGACCGGGCGTGATCAGGGTGGTATGGCCGTACGCAAATGTTACCGGGTCCATACTACCTTTTATTCAGCAGGAGCACAAAAGGACTGAGAGCGCTGCCGTGGCCAGAGACGGGACTTGTACAGAAACAATGATTAGATCCATAATGAAGGAAAGCAATGCATAAAGACTTTATTCCATACTCAAAGTACCATATCAAAACGCAATGCAATACACTGCGTGTGCGGTTGAGTGATCTTTTGAAGAAATGTTGCGTTGCAACACCAGGGATAGACTGCAATGTATCTCTGTCGTTGCAGCCCTCTGATGCTCCCTGCTGCCGGCGTCACAACAGTGTCTGCATGTTTCACAAATAGAGTTTGGAGAGACGTTGTCAGTGTCTGTATGTTGCTTAAATTCTCCCAAACAGTGGGCGCTAAAGATCAGGGCACGGCAGACCATTGCAGCCATTGATCTCGAGCAGAAAAAAAAAAAGCTTACAGCACCTGGTATTCCCAGGCGGTCTCCCATCCAAGTACTAACCAGGCCCGACCCTGCTTAGCTTCCGAGATCAGACGAGATCGGGCGTGATCAGGGTGGTATGGCCGTACGCAAATATTACCGGGTCCATACTACCTTTTATTCAGCAGGAGCACAAAAGGACTGAGAGCGCTGCCGTGGCCAGAGACGGGACTTGTACAGAAACAATGATTAGATCCATAATGAAGGAAAGCAATGCATAAAGACTTTATTCCATACTCAAAGTACCATATCAAAACGCAATGCAATACACTGCGTGTGCGGTTGAGTGATCTTTTGAAGAAATGTAGCGTTGCAACACCAGGGATAGACTGCAATGTATCTCTGTCGTTGCAGCCCTCTGATGCTCCCTGCTGCCGGCGTCACAACAGTGTCTGCATGTTTCCAAATAGAGTTTGGAGAGACGTTGTCAGTGTCTGTATGTTGCTTAAATTCTCCCAAACAGTGGGCGCTAAAGATCAGGGCACGGCAGACCATTGCAGCCATTGATATCGAGCAGAAAAATAAATATGCTTACAGCACCTGGTATTCCCAGGCGGTCACCCATCCAAGTACTAACCAGGCCCGACCCTGCTTAGCTTCCGAGATCAGACGAGATCGGGCGTGATCAGGGTGGTATGGCCGTACGCAAATGTTACCGGGTCCAGACTACCTTTTATTCAGCAGGAGCACAAAAGGACTGAGCGCGCTGCCGTGGCCAGAGACGGGACTTGTACAGAAACAATGATTAGATCCATAATGAAGGAAAGCAATGCATAAAGACTTTATTCCATACTCAAAGTACCATATCAAAACGCAATGCAATACACTGCGTGTGCGGTTGAGTGATCTTTTGAAGAAATGTAGCGTTGCAACACCAGGGATAGACTGCAATGTTTCTCTGTCGTTGCAGCCCTCTGATGCTCCATGCTGCCGGCGTCACAACAGTGTCTGCATTTTTCACAAATAGAGTTTGGAGAGATGTTGTCAGTGTCTGTATGTTGCTTAAATTCTCCCAAACAGTGGGCGCTAAGGATCAGGGCACGGCAGACCATTGCAGCCATTGATCTCGAGCAGAAAAATAAAAATGCTTACAGCACCTGGTATTCCCAGGCGGTCACCCATCCAAGTACTAACCAGGCCCGACCCTGCTTAGCTTCCGAGATCAGACGAGATCGGGCGTGATCAGGGTGGTATGGCCGTACGCAAATGTTATCGGGTCCATACTACCTTTTATTCAGCAGGAGCACAAAAGGACTGAGAGCGCTGCCGTGGCCAGAGACGGGACTTGTACAGAAACAATGATTCGATCCATAATGAAGGAAAGCAATGCATAAAGACTTTATTCCCTACTCAAAGTACCATATCAAAACGCAATGCAATACACTGCGTGTGCGGTTGAGTGATCTTTTGAAGAAATGTAGCGTTGCAACACCAGGGATAGACTGCAATGTATATCTGTCGTTGCAGCCCTCTGATGCTCCCTGCTGCCGGCGTCACAACAGTGTCTGCATGTTTCACAAATAGAGTTTGGAGAGACGTTGTCGGTGTCTGTATGTTGCTTAAATTCTCCCAAACAGTGGGCGCTAAAGATCAGGGCACGGCAGACCATTGCAGCCATTAATCTCGAGCAGAAAAATAAATATGCTTACAGCACCTGGTATTCCCAGGCGGTCACCCATCCAAGTACTAACCAGGCCCGACCCTGCTTAGCTTCCGAGATCAGACGAGATCGGGCGTGATCAGGGTGGTATGGCCGTACGCAAATGTTACCGGGTCCATACTACCTTTTATTCAGCAGGAGCACAAAAGGACTGAGAGCGCTGCCGTGGCCAGAGACGGGACTTGTACAGAAACAATGATTAGATCCATAATGAAGGAAAGCAATGCATAAAGACTTTATTCCATACTCAAAGTACCATATCAAAACGCAATGCAATACACTGCGTGTGCGGTTGAGTGATCTTTTGAAGAAATGTAGCGTTGCAACACCAGGGATAGACTGCAATGTATCTCTGTCGTTGCAGCCCTCTGATGCTCCCTGCTGCCGGCGTCACAACAGTGTCTGCATTTTTCACAAATAGAGTTTGGAGAGACGTTGTCAGTGTCTGTATGTTGCTTAAATTCTCCCAAACAGTGGGCGCTAAAGATCAGGGCACGGCAGACCATTGCAGCCATTGATCTCGAGCAGAAAAAAAAAAAGCTTACAGCACCTGGTATTCCCAGGCGGTCTCCCATCCAAGTACTAACCAGGCCCGACCCTGCTTAGCTTCCGAGATCAGACGAGATCGGGCGTGTTCAGGGTGGTATGGCCGTAAGCGAGTATAGCCGCATCCAAAGTAGCTTTTAAACAGCAGGAGCACATAAGGACTGAGAGCGCTGCCGTGACCATAGACCAGACTTGTACAGAAACAATTATTAGATCAATAATGAAGGAAAGCAATGAATGAATACTTTATTCCGGACTCAAAGTACCATATCAAAACGCAATGCAATACACCGAGTTGGCGTGTGTGCTCGTTTGCGTGAACCTTTGAAGAAACATAGCGTTTCAAACGCTGCGATGGACTGCAGCAGGTCAAGCGAAGCAGTCATTCATAGCTCTTATTTCTTTACAACAACATGATCAGGGGAGAGCGCGAACGCAGTCCCCCACTAACAGAAATTATGCAATCGAGATTCCCACATTTGGGGAATTCGCACGGGTCAGCAACAGCCGCAGTGCAATTGCCGAGCCTCACCATGGGTGAACCACCTTCTTGATCATGGTATCTCCCTTGCCAGGTAAGTATGATTAGTACTCGTTCAGATGGGCTGAACGCTGCCCACGCGTGTTCCCTTGGAGAACGGTTGCAAAGAATTCGGAGATGTCTAGACTTTAAAGTCCGTGTTGCAGGGTTTATTTTCCAACAAGTGTGTGCAATTTGCTTGTTCTTAATACAGATTTAAACTGTTATCCATTTTATTTCATGTTGTTAGGTATCACAAAACGGAATGTAATACGACAAAGTAGGTACTATTTTAGCGGTTTGCAATTGATTCTCTTTTCCCCCAGGATAATTAAATATGTTCTATTATTTGCCATGCGGAGCCAGCCAGTCCTGTGCACGTATGCAAATTAGCCATGTGCACCTAACAGAAGAATGACGTAATGTTGAGAACGAGTCATACTAAAAAGGGAGAGCAATCGACAGCTAAACCAGACTGTATCAATCACACACTTTGGGTCCATTCTAACTTATGATAAGAGGCTAGTCTTTAAATCTTTGCAGTGACTGAATGTTTATGATAAAACGGATTGTTTTGCATTCGATGAGTGTGTGCGACTGTGCGTTTGTCATTTCCGGCTTCGGCATACCGCATGGTAATGAAGGCCTCGTGGTGAGTTGCTTTCTTAGTGAAGCAGCCTCGCCTTGGAGTTGGATGAGTTGGAGTGATATAAGTTGTCAGTGTCTGTATGTTGCTTAAATTCTCCCAAACAGTGGGCGCTAAGGATCAGGGCACGGCAGACCATTGCAGCCATTGATCTCGAGCAGAAAAATAAATATGCTTACAGCACCTGGTATTCCCAGGCGGTCACCCATCCAAGTACTAACCAGGCCCGACCCTGCTTAGCTTCCGAGATCAGACGAGATCGGGCGTGATCAGGGTGGTTTGGCCGTACGCAAATGTTACCGGGTCCATACTACCTTTTATTCAGCAGGAGCACAAAAGGACTGAGAGCGCTGCCGTGGCCAGAGACGGGACTTGTACAGAAACAATGATTAGATCCATAATGAAGGAAAGCAATGCATAAAGACTTTATTCCATACTCAAAGTACCATATCAAAACGCAATGCAATACACTGCGTGTGCGGTTGAGTGATCTTTTGAAGAAATGTAGCGTTGCAACACCAGGGATAGACTGCAATGTATCTCTGTCGTTGCAGCCCTCTGATGCTCCCTGCTGCCGGCGTCACAACAGTGTCTGCATGTTTCACAAATAGAGTTTGGAGAGACGTTGTCAGTGTCTGTATGTTGCTTAAATTCTCCCAAACAGTGGGCGCTAAAGATCAGGGCACGGCAGACCATTGCATCCATTAATCTCGAGCAGAAAAATAAAAATGCTTACAGCACCTGGTATTCCCAGGCGGTCACCCATCCAAGTACTAACCAGGCCCGACCCTGCTTAGCTTCCGAGATCAGACGAGATCGGGCGTGATCAGGGTGGTATGGCCGTACGCAAATGTTACCGGGTCCATACTACCTTTTATTCAGCAGGAGCACAAAAGGACTGAGAGCGCTGCCGTGGCCAGAGACGGGACTTGTACAGAAACAATGATTAGATCCATAATGAAGGAAAGCAATGCATAAAGACTTTATTCCATACTCAAAGTACCATATCAAAACGCAATGCAATACACTGCGTGTGCGGTTGAGTGATCTTTTGAAGAAATGTAGCGTTGCAACACCAGGGATAGACTGCAATGTATCTCTGTCGTTGCAGCCCTCTGATGCTCCCTGCTGCCGGCGTCACAACAGTGTCTGCATTTTTCACAAATAGAGTTTGGAGAGACGTTGTCAGTGTCTGTATGTTGCTTAAATTCTCCCAAACAGTGGGCGCTAAAGATCAGGGCACGGCAGACCATTGCAGCCATTGATCTCGAGCAGAAAAATAAATATGCTTACAGCACCTGGTATTCCCAGGTGGTCACCCATCCAAGTACTAACCATGCCCGACCCTGCTTAGCTTCCGAGATCAGACGAGATCGGGCGTGATCAGGGTGGTATGGCCGTACGCAAATATTACCGGGTCCATACTACCTTTTATTCAGCAGGAGCACAAAAAGACTGAGAGCGCTGCCGTGGCCAGAGACGGGACTTGTACAGAAACAATGATTAGATCCATAATGAAGGAAAGCAATGCATAAAGACTTTATTCCATACTCAAAGTACCATATCAAAACGCAATGCAATACACTGCGTGTGCGGTTGAGTGATCTTTTGAAGAAATGTAGCGTTGCAACACCAGGGATAGACTGCAATGTATCTCTGTCGTTGCAGCCCTCTGATGCTCCCTGCTGCCGGCGTCACAACAGTGTCTGCATGTTTCCAAATAGAGTTTGGAGAGACGTTGTCAGTGTCTGTATGTTGCTTAAATTCTCCCAAACAGTGGGCGCTAAAGATCAGGGCACGGCAGACCATTGCAGCCATTGATATCGAGCAGAAAAATAAATATGCTTACAGCACCTGGTATTCCCAGGCGGTCACCCATCCAAGTACTAACCAGGCCCGACCCTGCTTAGCTTCCGAGATCAGACGAGATCGGGCGTGATCAGGGTGGTATGGCCGTACGCAAATGTTACCGGGTCCAGACTACCTTTTATTCAGCAGGAGCACAAAAGGACTGAGAGCGCTGCCGTGGCCAGAGACGGGACTTGTACAGAAACAATGATTAGATCCATAATGAAGGAAAGCAATGCATAAAGACTTTATTCCATACTCAAAGTACCATATCAAAACGCAATGCAATACACTGCGTGTGCGGTTGAGTGATCTTTTGAAGAAATGTAGCGTTGCAACACCAGGGATAGACTGCAATGTTTCTCTGTCGTTGCAGCCCTCTGATGCTCCATGCTGCCGGCGTCACAACAGTGTCTGCATTTTTCACAAATAGAGTTTGGAGAGATGTTGTCAGTGTCTGTATGTTGCTTAAATTCTCCCAAACAGTGGGCGCTAAGGATCAGGGCACGGCAGACCATTGCAGCCATTGATCTCGAGCAGAAAAATAAAAATGCTTACAGCACCTGGTATTCCCAGGCGGTCACCCATCCAAGTACTAACCAGGCCCGACCCTGCTTAGCTTCCGAGATCAGACGAGATCGGGCGTGATCAGGGTGGTATGGCCGTACGCAAATGTTACCGGGTCCATACTACCTTTTATTCAGCAGGAGCACAAAAGGACTGAGAGCGCTGCCGTGGCCAGAGACGGGACTTGTACAGAAACAATGATTCGATCCATAATGAAGGAAAGCAATGCATAAAGACTTTATTCCCTACTCAAAGTACCATATCAAAACGCAATGCAATACACTGCGTGTGCGGTTGAGTGATCTTTTGAAGAAATGTAGCGTTGCAACACCAGGGATAGACTGCAATGTATATCTGTCGTTGCAGCCCTCTGATGCTCCCTGCTGCCGGCGTCACAACAGTGTCTGCATGTTTCACAAATAGAGTTTGGAGAGACGTTGTCGGTGTCTGTATGTTGCTTAAATTCTCCCAAACAGTGGGCGCTAAAGATCAGGGCACGGCAGACCATTGCAGCCATTAATCTCGAGCAGAAAAATAAATATGCTTACAGCACCTGGTATTCCCAGGCGGTCACCCATCCAAGTACTAACCAGGCCCGACCCTGCTTAGCTTCCGAGATCAGACGAGATCGGGCGTGATCAGGGTGGTATGGCCGTACGCAAATGTTACCGGGTCCATACTACCTTTTATTCAGCAGGAGCACAAAAGGACTGAGAGCGCTGCCGTGGCCAGAGACGGGACTTGTACAGAAACAATGATTAGATCCATAATGAAGGAAAGCAATGCATAAAGACTTTATTCCAGACTCAAAGTACCATATCAAAACGCAATGCAATACACTGCGTGTGCGGTTGAGTGATCTTTTGAAGAAATGTAGCGTTGCAACACCAGGGATAGACTGCAATGTATCTCTGTCGTTGCAGCCCTCTGATGCTCCCTGCTGCCGGCGTCACAACAGTGTCTGCATTTTTCACAAATAGAGTTTGGAGAGACGTTGTCAGTGTCTGTATGTTGCTTAAATTCTCCCAAACAGTGGGCGCTAAAGATCAGGGCACGGCAGACCATTGCAGCCATTGATCTCGAGCAGAAAAAAAAAAAGCTTACAGCACCTGGTATTCCCAGGCGGTCTCCCATCCAAGTACTAACCAGGCCCGACCCTGCTTAGCTTCCGAGATCAGACGAGATCGGGCGTGTTCAGGGTGGTATGGCCGTAAGCGAGTATAGCCGCATCCAAAGTAGCTTTTAAACAGCAGGAGCACATAAGGACTGAGAGCGCTGCCGTGACCATAGACCAGACTTGTACAGAAACAATTATTAGATCAATAATGAAGGAAAGCAATGAATGAATACTTTATTCCGGACTCAAAGTACCATATCAAAACGCAATGCAATACACCGAGTTGGCGTGTGTGCTCGTTTGCATGAACCTTTGAAGAAACATAGCGTTTCAAACGCTGCGATGGACTGCAGCAGGTCAAGCGAAGCAGTCATTCATAGCTCTTATTTCTTTACAACAACATGATCAGGGGAGAGCGCGAACGCAGTCCCCCACTACCAGAAATTATGCAATCGAGATTCCCACATTTGGGGAATTCGCACGGGTCAGCAACAGCCGCAGTGCAATGGCCGAGCCTCACCATGGGTGAACCACCTTCTTGATCATGGTATCTCCCTTGCCAGGTAAGTATGATTAGTACTCGTTCAGATGGGCTGAACGCTGCCCACGCGTGTTCCCTTGGAGAACGGTTGCAAAGAATTCGGAGATGTCTAGACTTTAAAGTCCGTGTTGCAGGGTTTATTTTCCAACAAGTGTGTGCAATTTGCTTGTTCTTAATACAGATTTAAACTGTTATCCATTTTATTTCATGTTGTTAGGTATCACAAAACGGAATGTAATACGACAAAGTAGGTACTATTTTAGCGGTTTGCAATTGATTCTCTTTTCCCCCAGGATAATTAAATATGTTCTATTATTTGCCATGCGGAGCCAGCCAGTCCTGTGCACGTATGCAAATTAGCCATGTGCACCTAACAGAAGAATGACGTAATGTTGAGAACGAGTCATACTAAAAAGGGAGAGCAATCGACAGCTAAACCAGACTGTATCAATCACACACTTTGGGTCCATTCTAACTTATGATAAGAGGCTAGTCTTTAAATCTTTGCAGTGACTGAATGTTTATGATAAAACGGATTGTTTTGCATTCGATGAGTGTGTGCGACTGTGCGTTTGTCATTTCCGGCTTCGGCATACCGCATGGTAATGAAGGCCTCGTGGTGAGTTGCTTTCTTAGTGAAGCAGCCTCGCCTTGGAGTTGGATGAGTTGGAGTGATATAAGTTGTCAGTGTCTGTATGTTGCTTAAATTCTCCCAAACAGTGGGCGCTAAGGATCAGGGCACGGCAGACCATTGCAGCCATTGATCTCGAGCAGAAAAATAAATATGCTTACAGCACCTGGTATTCCCAGGCGGTCACCCATCCAAGTACTAACCAGGCCCGACCCTGCTTAGCTTCCGAGATCAGACGAGATCGGGCGTGATCAGGGTGGTTTGGCCGTACGCAAATGTTACCGGGTCCATACTACCTTTTATTCAGCAGGAGCACAAAAGGACTGAGAGCGCTGCCGTGGCCAGAAACGGGACTTGTACAGAAACAATGATTAGATCCATAATGAAGGAAAGCAATGCATAAAGACTTTATTCCATACTCAAAGTACCATATCAAAACGCAATGCAATACACTGCGTGTGCGGTTGAGTGATCTTTTGAAGAAATGTAGCGTTGCAACACCAGGGATAGACTGCAATGTATCTCTGTCGTTGCAGCCCTCTGATGCTCCCTGCTGCCGGCGTCACAACAGTGTCTGCATGTTTCACAAATAGAGTTTGGAGAGACGTTGTCAGTGTCTGTATGTTGCTTAAATTCTCCCAAACAGTGGGCGCTAAAGATCAGGGCACGGCAGACCATTGCAGCCATTGATCTCGAGCAGAAAAATAAATATGCTTACAGCACCTGGTATTCCCAGGCGGTCACCCATCCAAGTACTAACCAGGCCCGACCCTGCTTAGCTTCCGAGATCAGACGAGATCGGGCGTGATCAGGGTGGTATGGCCGTACGCAAATGTTATCGGGTCCATACTACCTTTTATTCAGCAGGAGCACAAAAGGACTGAGAGCGCTGCCGTGGCCAGAGACGGGACTTGTACAGAAACAATGATTAGATCCATAATGAAGGAAAGCAATGCATAAAGACTTTATTCCATACTCAAAGTACCACATCAAAACGCAATGCAATACACTGCGTGTGCGGTTGAGTGATCTTTTGAAGAAATGTAGCGTTGCAACACCAGGGATAGACTGCAATGTATCTCTGTCGTTGCAGCCCTCTGATGCTCCCTGCTGCCGGCGTCACAACAGTGTCTGCATGTTTCACAAATAGAGTTTGGAGAGACGTTGTCGGTGTCTGTATGTTGCTTAAATTCTCCCAAACAGTGGGCGCTAAAGATCAGGGCACGGCAGACCATTGCAGCCATTGATCTCGAGCAGAAAAATAAATATGCTTACAGCACCTGGGATTCCCAGGCGGTCACCCATCCAAGTACTAACCAGGCCCGACCCTGCTTAGCTTCCGAGATCAGACGAGATCTGGCGTGATCAGGGTGGTATGGCCGTAGGCAAATGTTACCGGGTCCATACTAGCTTTCATACAGCAGGAGCACATATGGACTGAGAGCGCTGCCGTGGCCAGAGACGGGACTTGTACAGAAACAATGATTAGATCCATAATGAAGGAAAGCAATGCATAAAGACTTTATTCCAGACTCAAAGTACCATTTCAAAACGCAATGCAATACGCTGCGTGTGCGGTTGAGTGATCTTTTGAAGAAATGTTGCGTTGCAACACCAGGGATAGACTGCAATGTATCACTGTCGTTGCAGCCCTCTTATGCTCCCTGCTGCCGGCGTCACAACAGTGTCTGCATGTTTCACAAATAGAGTTTGGAGAGACGTTGTCAGTGTCTGTATGTTGCTTAAATTCTCCCAAACAGTGGGCGCTAAAGATCAGGGCACGGCAGACCATTGCAGCCATTGATCTCGAGCAGAAAAATAAAAATGCTTACAGCACCTGGTATTCCCAGGCGGTCACCCATCCAAGTACTAACCAGGCCCGACCCTGCTTAGCTTCCGAGATCAGACGAGATCGGGCGTGATCAGGGTGGTATGGCCGTACGCAAATGTTACCGGGTCCATACTACCTTTTATTCAGCAGGAGCACAAAAGGACTGAGAGCGCTGCCGTGGCCAGAGACGGGACTTGTACAGAAACAATGATTAGATCCATAATGAAGGAAAGCAATGCATAAAGACTTTATTCCATACTCAAAGTACCATATCAAAACGCAATGCAATACACTGCGTGTGCGGTTGAGTGATCTTTTGAAGAAATGTAGCGTTGCAACACTAGGGATAGACTGCAATGTATCTCTGTCGTTGCAGCCCTCTGATGCTCCCTGCTGCCGGCGTCACAACAGTGTCTGCATGTTTCACAAATAGAGTTTGGAGAGACGTTGTCGGTGTCTGTATGTTGCTTAAATTCTCCCAAACAGTGGGCGCTAAAGATCAGGGCAGGGCAGACCATTGCAGCCATTGATCTCGAGCAGAAAAAAAAAAAGCTTACAGCACCTGGTATTCCCAGGCGGTCTCCCATCCAAGTACTAACCAGGCCCGACCCTGCTTAGCTTCCGAGATCAGACGAGATCGGGCGTGTTCAGGGTGGTATGGCCGTAAGCGAGTACAGCCGCATCCAAAGTAGCTTTTAAACAGCAGGAGCACATAAGGACTGAGAGCGCTGCCGTGACCATAGACCAGACTTGTACAGAAACAATTATTAGATCAATAATGAAGGAAAGCAATGAATGAATACTTTATTCCGGACTCAAAGTACCATATCAAAACGCAATGCAATACACCGAGTTGGCGTGTGTGCTCGTTTGCGTGAACCTTTGAAGAAACATAGCGTTTCAAACGCTGCGATGGACTGCAGCAGGTCAAGCGAAGCAGTCATTCATAGCTCTTATTTCTTTACAACAACATGATCAGGGGAGAGCGCGAACGCAGTCCCCCACTACCAGAAATTATGCAATCGAGATTCCCACATTTGGGGAATTCGCACGGGTCAGCAACAGCCGCAGTGCAATGGCCGAGCCTCACCATGGGTGAACCACCTTCTTGATCATGGTATCTCCCTTGCCAGGTAAGTATGATTAGTACTCGTTCAGATGGGCTGAACGCTGCCCACGCGTGTTCCCTTGGAGAACGGTTGCAAAGAATTCGGAGATGTCTAGACTTTAAAGTCCGTGTTGCAGGGTTTATTTTCCAACAAGTGTGTGCAATTTGCTTGTTCTTAATACAGATTTAAACTGTTATCCATTTTATTTCATGTTGTTAGGTATCACAAAACGGAATGTAATACGACAAAGTAGGTACTATTTTAGCGGTTTGCAATTGATTCTCTTTTCCCCCAGGATAATTAAATATGTTCTATTATTTGCCATGCGGAGCCAGCCAGTCCTGTGCACGTATGCAAATTAGCCATGTGCACCTAACAGAAGAATGACGTAATGTTGAGAACGAGTCATACTAAAAAGGGAGAGCAATCGACAGCTAAACCAGACTGTATCAATCACACACTTTGGGTCCATTCTAACTTATGATAAGAGGCTAGTCTTTAAATCTTTGCAGTGACTGAATGTTTATGATAAAACGGATTGTTTTGCATTCGATGAGTGTGTGCGACTGTGCGTTTGTCATTTCCGGCTTCGGCATACCGCATGGTAATGAAGGCCTCGTGGTGAGTTGCTTTCTTAGTGAAGCAGCCTCGCCTTGGAGTTGGATGAGTTGGAGTGATATAAGTTGTCAGTGTCTGTATGTTGCTTAAATTCTCCCAAACAGTGGGCGCTAAGGATCAGGGCACGGCAGACCATTGCAGCCATTGATCTCGAGCAGAAAAATAAATATGCTTACAGCACCTGGTATTCCCAGGCGGTCACCCATCCAAGTACTAACCAGGCCCGACCCTGCTTAGCTTCCGAGATCAGACGAGATCGGGCGTGATCAGGGTGGTTTGGCCGTACGCAAATGTTACCGGGTCCATACTAGCTTTCATACAGCAGGAGCACATATGGACTGAGAGCGCTGCCGTGGCCAGAGACGGGACTTGTACAGAAACAATGATTAGATCCATAATGAAGGAAAGCAATGCATAAAGACTTTATTCCAGACTCAAAGTACCATTTCAAAACGCAATGCAATACGCTGCGTGTGCGGTTGAGTGATCTTTTGAAGAAATGTTGCGTTGCAACACCAGGGATAGACTGCAATGTATCACTGTCGTTGCAGCCCTCTTATGCTCCCTGCTGCCGGCGTCACAACAGTGTCTGCATGTTTCACAAATAGAGTTTGGAGAGACGTTGTCAGTGTCTGTATGTTGCTTAAATTCTCCCAAACAGTGGGCGTTAAAGATCAGGGCACGGCAGACCATTGCAGCCATTGATCTCGAGCAGAAAAATAAAAATGCTTACAGCACCTGGTATTCCCAGGCGGTCACCCATCCAAGTACTAACCAGGCCCGACCCTGCTTAGCTTCCGAGATCAGACGAGATCGGGCGTGATCAGGGTGGTATGGCCGTACGCAAATGTTACCGGGTCCATACTACCTTTTATTCAGCAGGAGCACAAAAGGACTGAGAGCGCTGCCGTGGCCAGAGACGGGACTTGTACAGAAACAATGATTAGATCCATAATGAAGGAAAGCAATGCATAAAGACTTTATTCCATACTCAAAGTACCATATCAAAACGCAATGCAATACACTGCGTGTGCGGTTGAGTGATCTTTTGAAGAAATGTAGCGTTGCAACACTAGGGATAGACTGCAATGTATCTCTGTCGTTGCAGCCCTCTGATGCTCCCTGCTGCCGGCGTCACAACAGTGTCTGCATGTTTCACAAATAGAGTTTGGAGAGACGTTGTCGGTGTCTGTATGTTGATTAAATTCTCCCAAACAGTGGGCGCTAAGGATCAGGGCACGGCAGACCATTGCAGCCATTGATCTCGAGCAGAAAAATAAAAAAGCTTACAGCACCTGGTATTCCCAGGCGGTCACCCATCCAATTACTTACCAGGCCCGACCCTGCTTTGCTTCCGAGATCAGACGAGATCGGGCTTGATCAGGGTGGTATGGCCGTATGCAAATGTTACCGGGTCCATACTAGCTTTCACACAGCAGGAGCACATAAGGACTGAGAGCGCTGCCGTGGCCAGAGACGGGACTTGTACAGAAACAATGATTAGATCCATAATGAAGGAAAGCAATGCATAAAGACTTTATTCCAGACTCAAAGTATCATATCAAAACGCAATGCAATACACTGCGTGTGCGGTTGAGTGATCTTTTGAGGAAATGTAGCGTTGCAACACCAGGGATAGACTGCAATGTATCTCTGTCGTTGCAGCCCTCTGATGCTCCCTGCTGCCGGCGTCACAACAGTGTCTGCATTTTTCACAAATAGAGTTTGGAGAGACGTTGTCAGTGTCTGTATGTTGCTTAAATTCTCCCAAACAGTGGGCGCTAAGGATCAGGGCACGGCAGACCATTGCAGCCATTGATCTCGAGCAGAAAAATAAATATGCTTACAGCACCTGGTATTCCCAGGCGGTCACCCATCCAAGTACTAACCAGGCCCGACCCTGCTTAGCTTCCGAGATCAGACGAGATCGGGCGTGATCAGGGTGGTTTGGCCGTACGCAAATGTTACCGGGTCCATCCTACCTTTTATTCAGCAGGAGCACAAAAGGACTGAGAGCGCTGCCGTGGCCAGAGACGGGACTTGTACAGAAACAATGATTAGATCCATAATGAAGGAAAGCAATGCATAAAGACTTTATTCCATACTCAAAGTACCATATCAAAACGCAATGCAATACACTGCGTGTGCGGTTGAGTGATCTTTTGAAGAAATGTAGCGTTGCAACACCAGGGATAGACTGCAATGTATCTCTGTCGTTGCAGCCCTCTGATGCTCCCTGCTGCCGGCGTCACAACAGTGTCTGCATGTTTCACAAATAGAGTTTGGAGAGACGTTGTCAGTGTCTGTATGTTGCTTAAATTCTCCCAAACAGTGGGCGCTAAAGATCAGGGCACGGCAGACCATTGCAGCCATTGATCTCGAGCAGAAAAATAAATATGCTTACAGCACCTGGTATTCCCAGGCGGTCACCCATCCAAGTACTAACCAGGCCCGACCCTGCTTAGCTTCCGAGATCAGACGAGATCGGGCGTGATCAGGGTGGTATGGCCGTACGCAAATATTACCGGGTCCATACTACCTTTTATTCAGCAGGAGCACAAAAGGACTGAGAGCGCTGCCGTGGCCAGAGACGGGACTTGTACAGAAACAATGATTAGATCCATAATGAAGGAAAGCAATGCATAAAGACTTTATTCCATACTCAAAGTACCATATGAAAACGCAATGCAATACACTGCGTGTGCGGTTGAGTGATCTTTTGAAGAAATGTAACGTTGCAACACCAGGGATAGACTGCAATGTATCTCTGTCGTTGCAGCCCTCTGATGCTCCCTGCTGCCGGCGTCACAACAGTGTCTGCATGTTTCACAAATAGAGTTTGGAGAGACGTTGTCGGTGTCTGTATGTTGCTTATATTCTCCCAAACAGTGGGCGCTAAGGATCAGGGCACGGCAGACCATTGCAGCCATTGATCTCGAGCAGAAAAATAAAAATGCTTACAGCACCTGGTATTCCCAGGTGGTCACCCATCCAAGTACTAACCAGGCCCGACGCTGCTTAGCTTCCGAGATCAGACGAGATCGGGCGTGATCAGGGTGGTATGGCCGTACGCAAATGTTACCGGGTCCATACTACCTTTTATTCAGCAGGAGCACAAAAGGACTGAGAGCGCTGCCGTGGCCAGAGACGGGACTTGTACAGAAACAATGATTAGATCCATAATGAAGGAAAGCAATGCATAAAGACTTTATTCCATACTCAAAGTACCATATCAAAACGCAATGCAATACACTGCGTGTGCGGTTGAGTGATCTTTTGAAGAAATGTAGCGTTGCAACACCAGGGATAGACTGCAATGTATCTCTGTCGTTGCAGCCCTCTGATGCTCCCTGCTGCTGGCGTCACAACAGTGTCTGCATTTTTCACAAATAGAGTTTGGAGAGACGTTGTCAGTGTCTGTATGTTGCTTAAATTCTCCCAAACAGTGGGCGCTAAAGATCAGGGCACGGCAGACCATTGCAGCCATTGATCTCGAGCAGAAAAATAAATATGCTTACAGCACCTGGTATTCCCAGGCGGTCACCCATCCAAGTACTAACCAGGCCCGACCCTGCTTAGCTTCCGAGATCAGACGAGATCTGGCGTGTTCAGGGTGGTATGGCCGTAAGCGAGTATAGCCGCATCCAAAGTAGCTTTTAAACAGCAGGAGCACATAAGGACTGAGAGCGCTGCCGTGACCATAGACCAGACTTGTACAGAAACAATTATTAGATCAATAATGAAGGAAAGCAATGAATGAATACTTTATTCCGGACTCAAAGTACCATATCAAAACGCAATGCAATACACCGAGTTGGCGTGTGTGCTCGTTTGCGTGAACCTTTGAAGAAACATAGCGTTTCAAACGCTGCGATGGACTGCAGCAGGTCAAGCGAAGCAGTCATTCATAGCTCTTATTTTTTTACAACAACATGATCAGGGGAGAGCGCGAACGCAGTCCCCCACTACCAGAAATTATGCAATCGAGATTCCCACATTTGGGGAATTCGCACGGGTCAGCAACAGCCGCTGTGCAATGGCCGAGCCTCACCATGGGTGAACCACCTTCTTGATCATGGTATCTCCCTTGCCAGGTAAGTATGATTAGTACTCGTTCAGATGGGCTGAACGCTGCCCACGCGTGTTCCCTTGGAGAACGGTTGCAAAGAATTCGGAGATGTCTAGACTTTAAAGTCCGTGTTGCAGGGTTTATTTTCCAACAAGTGTGTGCAATTTGCTTGTTCTTAATACAGATTTAAACTGTTATCCATTTTATTTCATGTTGTTAGGTATCACAAAACGGAATGTAATACGACAAAGTAGGTACTATTTTAGCGGTTTGCAATTGATTCTCTTTTCCCCCAGGATAATTAAATATGTTCTATTATTTGCCATGCGGAGCCAGCCAGTCCTGTGCACGTATGCAAATTAGCCATGTGCACCTAACAGAAGAATGACGTAATGTTGAGAACGAGTCATACTAAAAAGGGAGAGCAATCGACAGCTAAACCAGACTGTATCAATCACACACTTTGGGTCCATTCTAACTTATGATAAGAGGCTAGTCTTTAAATCTTTGCAGTGACTGAATGTTTATGATAAAACGGATTGTTTTGCATTCGATGAGTGTGTGCGACTGTGCGTTTGTCATTTCCGGCTTCGGCATACCGCATGGTAATGAAGGCCTCGTGGAGAGTTGCTTTCTTAGTGAAGCAGCCTCGCCTTGGAGTTGGATGAGTTGGAGTGATATAAGTTGTCAGTGTCTGTATGTTGCTTAAATTCTCCCAAACAGTGGGCGCTAAAGATCTCTGCCCGTATGCAAATTAGCCATGTGCGCCTAACAGAAGAATGACGTAATGTTGAGAACGAGTCATACTAAAAACCGAGAGCAAGCGAAAGCTAAACCAGACTGTATCAATCACACACTTTGGGTCCATTCTAACTTTTGATAAGAGGCTAGTCTTTAAATCTTTGCAGTGACTGAATGTTGATGATAAAACGGATTGTTTTGCATAAGATGAGTGTGTGCGACTGTGTGTTTGTCATTTCCGGCTTCGGCATACCGCATGGTCATGAAGGCCTCGTGGTGAGTTACTTTCTTAGTGAAGCAGCTTAGCCTTACAGTTGGATAAGTTGGAGTGATTGGAGTTTATTTTTCACAGTGAGAGAGGGGTGCACCGGTCCTGGAGGTACTGCAATACCAGGTCGATGCGTGGAGTGGACGGAGCAAGCCCCTATTCCATCTTCCAGTTCCAAAAAACAATTTAATATATGGTCCCCGGGTAGGGGACGTATCAGATATTAAACTGATAAGAACAGATACTACACTTGATCTTACCCAAAAGGCCGAGAAGCGATGCCCACACATGCTCAGACCAAGAGTCCAGCTTCCCAAACACGTCGCTCCACTTAGCGGTTTGACAGACGACGACAAAACAAATAGAAGACCAGTCACCCTGTGTGCGTGTTTGTGAAAGCTGAAGAAAAATGCCGAGGTCGCTGCATCTCTCTGCTGGTCCCTGCTGCCAGCGTCACCAGTGTGTCTGCATGTTTCTCAAATAGAGTTTGAAGAGACGTTGTCAGTGTCTGTATGTTGCTTAAATTCTCCCAAACAGTGGGCGCTAAAGATCACGGCACGGCAGGCCATTGCAGCCAATGAGCTCGAGTTGAAAAATAAATGTGCTTACAGCACCAGGTGGTCCCCCATCGATGTAGTAACCAGGCCCGACCCTGCTTAGCTTCCGAGATCAGACGAGATCGGGCGTGATCAGGGTGGTATGGCCGTACGCAAATGTTACCGGGTCCATACTACCTTTTATTCAGCAGGAGCACAAAAGGACTGAGAGCGCTGCCGTGGCCAGAGACGGGACTTGTACAGAAACAATGATTAGATCCATAATGAAGGAAAGCAATGCATAAAGACTTTATTCCATACTCAAAGTACCATATCAAAACGCAATGCAATACACTGCGTGTGCGGTTGAGTGATCTTTTGAAGAAATGTAGCGTTGCAACACCAGGGATAGACTGCAATGTATCTCTGTCGTTGCAGCCCTCTGATGCTCCCTGCTGCCGGCGTCACAACAGTGTCTGCATGTTTAACAAATAGAGTTTGGAGAGACGTTGTCAGTGTCTGTATGTTGCTTAAATTCTCCCAAACAGTGGGCGCTAAAGATCAGGGCACGGCAGACCATTGCAGCCATTGATCTCGAGCAGAAAAATAAATATGCTTACAGCACCTGGTATTCCCAGGCGGTCACCCATCCAAGTACTAACCAGGCCCGACCCTGCTTAGCTTCCGAGATCAGACGAGATCGGGCGTGATCAGGGTGGTATGGCCGTACGCAAATTTTACCGGGTCCATACTACCTTTTATTCAGCAGGAGCACAAAAGGACTGAGCGCGCTGCCGTGGCCAGAGACGGGACTTGTACAGAAACAATGATTAGATCCATAATGAAGGAAAGCAATGCATAAAGACTTTATTCCATACTCAAAGTACCATATCAAAACGCAATGCAATACACTGCGTGTGCGGTTGAGTGATCTTTTGAAGAAATGTAGCGTTGCAACACCAGGGATAGACTGCAATGTATCTCTGTCGTTGCAGCCCTCTGATGCTCCCTGCTGCCGGCGTCACAACAGTGTCTGCATTTTTCACAAATAGAGTTTGGAGAGACGTTGTCAGTGTCTGTATGTTGCTTAAATTCTCCCAAACAGTGGGCGCTAAAGATCAGGGCACGGCAGACCATTGCAGCCATTGATCTCGAGCAGAAAAATAAATATGCTTACAGCACCTGGTATTCCCAGGCGGTCACCCATCCAAGTACTAACCAGGCCCGACCCTGCTTAGCTTCCGAGATCAGACGAGATCGGGCGTGATCAGTGTGGTTTGGCCGTACGCAAATGTTACCGGGTCCATACTACCTTTTATTCAGCAGGAGCACAAAAGGACTGAGAGCGCTGCCGTGGCCAGAGACGGGACTTGTACAGAAACAATGATTAGATCCATAATGAAGGAAAGCAATGCATAAAGACTTTATTCCATACTCAAAGTACCATATCAAAACGCAATGCAATACACTGCGTGTGCGGTTGAGTGATCTTTTGAAGAAATGTAGCGTTGCAACACCAGGGATAGACTGCAATGTATCTCTGTCGTTGCAGCCCTCTGATGCTCCCTGCTGCCGGCGTCACAACAGTGTCTGCATTTTTCACAAATAGAGTTTGGAGAGACGTTGTCAGTGTCTGTATGTTGCTTAAATTCTCCCAAACAGTGGGCGCTAAGGATCAGGGCACGGCAGACCATTGCAGCCATTGATCTCGAGCAGAAAAATAAAAATGCTTACAGCACCTGGTATTCCCAGGCGGTCACCCATCCAAGTACTAACCAGGCCCGACCCTGCTTAGCTTCCGAGATCAGACGAGATCGGGCGTGATCAGGGTGGTATGGCCGTACGCAAATGTTACCGGGTCCATACTACCTTTTATTCAGCCGGAGCACAAAAGGACTGAGAGCGCTGCCGTGGCCAGAGACGGGACTTGTACAGAAACAATGATTAGATCCATAATGAAGGAAAGCAATGCATAAAGACTTTATTCCATACTCAAAGTACCATATCAAAACGCAATGCAATACACTGCGTGTGCGGTTGAGTGATCTTTTGAAGAAATGTAGCGTTGCAACACCAGGGATAGACTGTAATGTATCTCTGTCGTTGCAGCCCTCTGATGCTCCCTGCTGCCGGCGTCACAACAGTGTCTGCATGTTTCACAAATAGAGTTTGGAGAGACGTTGTCAGTGTCTGTATGTTGCTTAAATTCTCCCAAACAGTGGGCGCTAAAGATCTCTGCCCGTATGCAAATTAGCCATGTGCGCCTAACAGAAGAATGACGTAATGTTGAGAACGAGTCATACTAAAAACCGAGAGCAAGCGAAAGCTAAACCAGACTGTATCAATCACACACTTTGGGTCCATTCTAACTTTTGATAAGAGGCTAGTCTTTAAATCTTTGCAGTGACTGAATGTTGATGATAAAACGGATTGTTTTGCATAAGATGAGTGTGTGCGACTGTGTGTTTGTCATTTCCGGCTTCGGCATACCGCATGGTCATGAAGGCCTCGTGGTGAGTTACTTTCTTAGTGAAGCAGCTTAGCCTTACAGTTGGATAAGTTGGAGTGATTGGAGTTTATTTTTCACAGTGAGAGAGGGGTGCACCGGTCCTGGAGGTACTGCAATACCAGGTCGATGCGTGGAGTGGACGGAGCAAGCCCCTATTCCATCTCCCAGTTCCAAAAAACAATTTAATATATGGTCCCCGGGTAGGGGACGTATCAGATATTAAACTGATAAGAACAGATACTACACTTGATCTTAGCCAAAAGGCCGAGAAGCGATGCCCACACATGCTCAGACCAAGAGTCCAGCTTCCCAAACACGTCGCTCCACTTAGCGGTTTGACAGACGACGACAAAACAAATAGAAGACCAGTCACCCTGTGTGCGTGTTTGTGAAAGCTGAAGAAAAATGCCGAGGTCGCTGCATCTCTCTGCTGGTCCCTGCTGCCAGCGTCACTAGTGTGTCTGCATGTTTCTCAAATAGAGTTTGGAGAGACGTTGTCAGTGTCTGTATGTTGCTTAAATTCTCCCAAACAGTGGGCGCTAAAGATCACGGCACGGCAGGCCATTGCAGCCAATGAGCTCGAGTTGAAAAATAAATGTGCTTACAGCACCAGGTGGTCCCCCATCGATGTAGTAACCAGGCCCGACCCTGCTTAGCTTCCGAGATCAGACGAGATCGGGCATGATCAGGCTGTTATGGCCGTAAACTCACATTTCCGGGTCCATACTAGGTTTTATACAGCAGGAGCACATAAGGACTGAGGGTGCTGCCGTGGCCAGAGACGGGACTTGTACAGAAACAATGATTACATCCATAATGAAGGAAAGCAATGCATAAAGACTTTATTCCAGACTCAATGTACCATATCAAAACGTAATGCAATACACTGCGTGTGCGGTTGAGTGATCTTTTGAAGAAATGTAGCGTTGCAACACCAGGGATAGACTGCAATGTATCTCTGTCGTTGCAGCCCTCTGATGCTCCCTGCTGCCGGCGTCACAACAGTGTCTGCATGTTTCACAAATAGAGTTTGGAGAGACGTTGTCAGTGTCTGTATGTTGCTTAAATTCTCCCAAACAGTGGGCGCTAAGGATCAGGGCACGGCAGACCATTGCAGCCATTGATCTCGAGCAGAAAAATAAAAAAGCTTACAGCACCTGGTATTCCCAGGCGGTCACCCATCCAAGTACTAACCAGGCCCGACCCTGCTTAGCTTCCGAGATCAGACGAGACCGGGCGTGATCAGGGTGGTATGGCCGTACGCAAATGTTACCGGGTCCATACTACCTTTTATTCAGCAGGAGCACAAAAGGACTGAGAGCGCTGCCGTGGCCAGAGACGGGACTTGTACAGAAACAATGATTAGATCCATAATGAAGGAAAGCAATGCATAAAGACTTTATTCCATACTCAAAGTACCATATCAAAACGCAATGCAATACACTGCGTGTGCGGTTGAGTGATCTTTTGAAGAAATGTTGCGTTGCAACACCAGGGATAGACTGCAATGTATCTCTGTCGTTGCAGCCCTCTGATGCTCCCTGCTGCCGGCGTCACAACAGTGTCTGCATGTTTCACAAATAGAGTTTGGAGAGACGTTGTCGGTGTCTGTATGTTGCTTAAATTCTCCCAAACAGTGGGCGCTAAGGATCAGGGCACGGCAGACCATTGCAGCCATTGATCTCGAGCAGAAAAATAAAAATGCTTACAGCACCTGGTATTCCCAGGCGGTCACCCATCCAAGTACTAACCAGGCCCGACCCTGCTTAGCTTCCGAGATCAGACGAGACCGGGCGTGATCAGGGTGGTATGGCCGTACGCAAATGTTACCGGGTCCATACTACCTTTTATTCAGCAGGAGCACAAAAGGACTGAGAGCGCTGCCGTGGCCAGAGACGGGACTTGTACAGAAACAATGATTAGATCCATAATGAAGGAAAGCAATGCATAAAGACTTTATTCCATACTCAAAGTACCATATCAAAACGCAATGCAATACACTGCGTGTGCGGTTGAGTGATCTTTTGAAGAAATGTAACGTTGCAACACCAGGGATGGACTGCAATGTATCTCTGTCGTTGCAGCCCTCTGATGCTCCCTGCTGCCGGCGTCACAACAGTGTCTGCATGTTTCACAAATAGAGTTTGGAGAGACGTTGTCGGTGTCTGTATGTTGCTTATATTCTCCCAAACAGTGGGCGCTAAGGATCAGGGCACGGCAGACCATTGCAGCCATTGATCTCGAGCAGAAAAATAAAAATGCTTACAGCACCTGGTATTCCCAGGCGGTCACCCATCCAAGTACTAACCAGGCCCGACCCTGCTTAGCTTCCGAGATCAGACGAGATCGGGCGTGATCAGGGTGGTATGGCCGTACGCAAATGTTACCGGGTCCATACTACCTTTTATTCAGCAGGAGCACAAAAGGACTGAGAGCGCTGCCGTGGCCAGAGACGGGACTTGTACAGAAACAATGATTAGATCCATAATGAAGGAAAGCAATGCATAAAGACTTTATTCCATACTCAAAGTACCATATCAAAACGCAATGCAATACACTGCGTGTGCGGTTGAGTGATCTTTTGAAGAAATGTAGCGTTGCAACACCAGGGATAGACTGCAATGTATCTCTGTCGTTGCAGCCCTCTGATGCTCCCTGCTGCCGGCGTCACAACAGTGTCTGCATGTTTAACAAATAGAGTTTGGAGAGACGTTGTCAGTGTCTGTATGTTGCTTAAATTCTCCCAAACAGTGGGCGCTAAAGATCAGGGCACGGCAGACCATTGCAGCCATTGATCTCGAGCAGAAAAATAAATATGCTTACAGCACCTGGTATTCCCAGGCGGTCACCCATCCAAGTACTAACCAGGCCCGACCCTGCTTAGCTTCCGAGATCAGACGAGATCGGGCGTGTTCAGGGTGGTATGGCCGTAAGCGAGTACAGCCGCATCCAAAGTAGCTTTTAAACAGCAGGAGCACATAAGGACTGAGAGCGCTGCCGTGACCATAGACCAGACTTGTACAGAAACAATTATTAGATCAATAATGAAGGAAAGCAATGAATGAATACTTTATTCCGGACTCAAAGTACCATATCAAAACGCAATGCAATACACCGAGTTGGCGTGTGTGCTCGTTTGCGTGAACCTTTGAAGAAACATAGCGTTTCAAACGCTGCGATGGACTGCAGCAGGTCAAGCGAAGCAGTCATTCATAGCTCTTATTTCTTTACAACAACATGATCAGGGGAGAGCGCGAACGCAGTCCCCCACTACCAGAAATTATGCAATCGAGATTCCCACATTTGGGGAATTCGCACGGGTCAGCAACAGCCGCAGTGCAATGGCCGAGCCTCACCATGGGTGAACCACCTTCTTGATCATGGTATCTCCCTTGCCAGGTAAGTATGATTAGTACTCGTTCAGATGGGCTGAACGCTGCCCACGCGTGTTCCCTTGGAGAACGGTTGCAAAGAATTCGGAGATGTCTAGACTTTAAAGTCCGTGTTGCAGGGTTTATTTTCCAACAAGTGTGTGCAATTTGCTTGTTCTTAATACAGATTTAAACTGTTATCCATTTTATTTCATGTTGTTAGGTATCACAAAACGGAATGTAATACGACAAAGTAGGTACTATTTTAGCGGTTTGCAATTGATTCTCTTTTCCCCCAGGATAATTAAATATGTTCTATTATTTGCCATGCGGAGCCAGCCAGTCCTGTGCACGTATGCAAATTAGCCATGTGCACCTAACAGAAGAATGACGTAATGTTGAGAACGAGTCATACTAAAAAGGGAGAGCAATCGACAGCTAAACCAGACTGTATCAATCACACACTTTGGGTCCATTCTAACTTATGATAAGAGGCTAGTCTTTAAATCTTTGCAGTGACTGAATGTTTATGATAAAACGGATTGTTTTGCATTCGATGAGTGTGTGCGACTGTGCGTTTGTCATTTCCGGCTTCGGCATACCGCATGGTAATGAAGGCCTCGTGGTGAGTTGCTTTCTTAGTGAAGCAGCCTCGCCTTGGAGTTGGATGAGTTGGAGTGATATAAGTTGTCAGTGTCTGTATGTTGCTTAAATTCTCCCAAACAGTGGGCGCTAAGGATCAGGGCACGGCAGACCATTGCAGCCATTGATCTCGAGCAGAAAAAAAAAAAGCTTACAGCACCTGGTATTCCCAGGCGGTCTCCCATCCAAGTACTAACCAGGCCCGACCCTGCTTAGCTTCCGAGATCAGACGAGATCGGGCGTGATCAGGGTGGTATGGCCGTACGCAAATGTTCCCGGGTCCATACTACCTTTTATTCAGCAGGAGCACAAAAGGACAGAGCGCTGCCGTGGCCAGAGACGGGACTTGTACAGAAACAATGATTAGATCCATAATGAAGGAAAGCAATGCATAAAGACTTTATTCCATACTCAAAGTACCATATCAAAACGCAATGCAATACACTGCGTGTGCGGTTGAGTGATCTTTTGAAGAAATGTAGCGTTGCAACACCAGGGATAGACTGCAATGTATCTCTGTCGTTGCAGCCCTGTGATGCTACCTGCTGCCGGCGTCACAAAAGTGTCTGCATTTTTCACAAATAGAGTTTGGAGAGACGTTGTCAGTGTCTGTATGTTGCTTAAATTCTCCCAAACAGTGGGCGCTAAAGATCAGGGCACGGCAGACCATTGCAGCCATTGATCTCGAGCAGAAAAATAAATATGCTTACAGCACCTGGTATTCCCAGGCGGTCACCCATCCAAGTACTAACCAGGCCCGACCCTGCTTAGCTTCCGAGATCAGACGAGATCGGGCGTGATCAGGGTGGTATGGCCGTACGCAAATGTTACCGGGTCCATACTACCTTTTATTCAGCAGGAGCACAAAAGGACTGAGCGCGCTGCCGTGGCCAGAGACGGGACTTGTACAGAAACAATGATTAGATCCATAATGAAGGAAAGCAATGCATAAAGACTTTATTCCATACTCAAAGTACCATATCAAAACGCAATGCAATACACTGCGTGTGCGGTTGAGTGATCTTTTGAAGAAATGTAGCGTTGCAACACCAGGGATAGACTGCAATGTATCTCTGTCGTTGCAGCCCTCTGATGCTCCCTGCTGCCGGCGTCACAACAGTGTCTGCATGTTTAACAAATAGAGTTTGGAGAGACGTTGTCAGTGTCTGTATGTTGCTTAAATTCTCCCAAACAGTGGGCGCTAAAGATCTCTGCCCGTCTGCAAATTAGCCATGTGCGCCTAACAGAAGAATGACGTAATGTTGAGAACGAGTCATACTAAAAACCGAGAGCAAGCGAAAGCTAAACCAGACTGTATCAATCACACACTTTGGGTCCATTCTAACTTTTGATAAGAGGCTAGTCTTTAAATCTTTGCAGTGACTGAATGTTGATGATAAAACGGATTGTTTTGCATAAGATGAGTGTGTGCGACTGTGTGTTTGTCATTTCCGGCTTCGGCATACCGCATGGTCATGAAGGCCTCGTGGTGAGTTACTTTCTTAGTGAAGCAGCTTAGCCTTACAGTTGGATAAGTTGGAGTGATTGGAGTTTATTTTTCACAGTGAGAGAGGGGTGCACCGGTCCTGGAGGTACTGCAATACCAGGTCGATGCGTGGAGTGGACGGAGCAAGCCCCTACTCCATCTCCCAGTTCCAAAAAACAATTTAATATATGGTCCCCGGGTAGGGGACGTATCAGATATTAAACTGATAAGAACAGATACTACACTTGATCTTAGCCAAAAGGCCGAGAAGCGATGCCCACACATGCTCAGACCAAGAGTCCAGCTTCCCAAACACGTCGCTCCACTTAGCGGTTTGACAGACGACGACAAAACAAATAGAAGACCAGTCACCCTGTGTGCGTGTTTGTGAAAGCTGAAGAAAAATGCCGAGGTCGCTGCATCTCTCTGCTGGTCCCTGCTGCCAGCGTCACTAGTGTGTCTGCATGTTTCTCAAATAGAGTTTGGAGAGACGTTGTCAGTGTCTGTATGTTGCTTAAATTCTCCCAAACAGTGGGCGCTAAAGATCACGGCACGGCAGGCCATTGCAGCCAATGAGCTCGAGTTGAAAAATAAATGTGCTTACAGCACCAGGTGGTCCCCCATCGATGTAGTAACCAGGCCCGACCCTGCTTAGCTTCCGAGATCAGACGAGATCGGGCATGATCAGGCTGTTATGGCCGTAAACTAACATTTCCGGGTCCATACTAGGTTTTACACAGCAGGAGCACATAAGGACTGAGGGTGCTGCCGTGGCCAGAGACGGGACTTGTACAGAAACAATGATTAGATCCATAATGAAGGAAAGCAATGCATAAAGACTTTATTCCAGACTCAATGTACCATATCAAAACGTAATGCAATACACTGCGTGTGCGGTTGAGTGATCTTTTGAAGAAATGTAGCGTTGCAACACCAGGGATAGACTGCAATGTATCTCTGTCGTTGCAGCCCTCTGATGCTCCCTGCTGCCGGCGTCACAACAGTGTCTGCATGTTTCACAAATAGAGTTTGGAGAGACGTTGTCAGTGTCTGTATGTTGCTTAAATTCTCCCAAACAGTGGGCGCTAAGGATCAGGGCACGGCAGACCATTGCAGCCATTGATCTCGAGCAGAAAAATAAAAAAGCTTACAGCACCTGGTATTCCCAGGCGGTCACCCATCCAAGTACTAACCAGGCCCGACCCTGCTTAGCTTCCAAGATCAGACGAGACCGGGCGTGATCAGGGTGGTATGGCCGTACGCAAATGTTACCGGGTCCATACTACCTTTTATTCAGCAGGAGCACAAAAGGACTGAGAGCGCTGCCGTGGCCAGAGACGGGACTTGTACAGAAACAATGATTAGATCCATAATGAAGGAAAGCAATGCATAAAGACTTTATTCCATACTCAAAGTACCATATCAAAACGCAATGCAATACACTGCGTGTGCGGTTGAGTGATCTTTTGAAGAAATGTTGCGTTGCAACACCAGGGATAGACTGCAATGTATCTCTGTCGTTGCAGCCCTCTGATGCTCCCTGCTGCCGGCGTCACAACAGTGTCTGCATGTTTCACAAATAGAGTTTGGAGAGACGTTGTCAGTGTCTGTATGTTGCTTAAGTTCTCCCAAACAGTGGGCGCTAAGGATCAGGGCACGGCAGACCATTGCAGCCATTGATCTCGAGCAGAAAAATAAAAAAGCTTACAGCACCTGGTATTCCCAGGCGGTCACCCATCCAAGTACTAACCAGGCCCGACCCTGCTTAGCTTCCGAGATCAGACGAGACCGGGCGTGATCAGGGTGGTATGGCCGTACGCAAATGTTACCGGGTCCATACTACCTTTTATTCAGCAGGAGCACAAAAGGACTGAGAGCGCTGCCGTGGCCAGAGACGGGACTTGTACAGAAACAATGATTAGATCCATAATGAAGGAAAGCAATGCATAAAGACTTTATTCCATACTCAAAGTACCATATCAAAACGCAATGCAATACACTGCGTGTGCGGTTGAGTGATCTTTTGAAGAAATGTTGCGTTGCAACACCAGGGATAGACTGCAATGTATCTCTGTCGTTGCAGCCCTCTGATGCTCCCTGCTGCCGGCGTCACAACAGTGTCTGCATGTTTCACAAATAGAGTTTGGAGAGACGTTGTCAGTGTCTGTATGTTGCTTAAATTCTCCCAAACAGTGGGCGCTAAAGATCAGGGCACGGCAGACCATTGCAGCCATTGATCTCGAGCAGAAAAAAAAAAAGCTTACAGCACCTGGTATTCCCAGGCGGTCTCCCATCCAAGTACTAACCAGGCCCGACCCTGCTTAGCTTCCGAGATCAGACGAGATCGGGCGTGATCAGGGTGGTATGGCCGTACGCAAATATTACCGGGTCCATACTACCTTTTATTCAGCAGGAGCACAAAAGGACTGAGAGCGCTGCCGTGGCCAGAGACGGGACTTGTACAGAAACAATGATTAGATCCATAATGAAGGAAAGCAATGCATAAAGACTTTATTCCATACTCAAAGTACCATATCAAAACGCAATGCAATACACTGCGTGTGCGGTTGAGTGATCTTTTGAAGAAATGTAGCGTTGCAACACCAGGGATAGACTGCAATGTATCTCTGTCGTTGCAGCCCTCTGATGCTCCCTGCTGCCGGCGTCACAACAGTGTCTGCATGTTTCCAAATAGAGTTTGGAGAGACGTTGTCAGTGTCTGTATGTTGCTTAAATTCTCCCAAACAGTGGGCGCTAAAGATCAGGGCACGGCAGACCATTGCAGCCATTGATATCGAGCAGAAAAATAAATATGCTTACAGCACCTGGTATTCCCAGGCGGTCACCCATCCAAGTACTAACCAGGCCCGACCCTGCTTAGCTTCCGAGATCAGACGAGATCGGGCGTGATCAGGGTGGTATGGCCGTACGCAAATGTTACCGGGTCCAGACTACCTTTTATTCAGCAGGAGCACAAAAGGACTGAGCGCGCTGCCGTGGCCAGAGACGGGACTTGTACAGAAACAATGATTAGATCCATAATGAAGGAAAGCAATGCATAAAGACTTTATTCCATACTCAAAGTACCATATCAAAACGCAATGCAATACACTGCGTGTGCGGTTGAGTGATCTTTTGAAGAAATGTAGCGTTGCAACACCAGGGATAGACTGCAATGTTTCTCTGTCGTTGCAGCCCTCTGATGCTCCATGCTGCCGGCGTCACAACAGTGTCTGCATTTTTCACAAATAGAGTTTGGAGAGATGTTGTCAGTGTCTGTATGTTGCTTAAATTCTCCCAAACAGTGGGCGCTAAGGATCAGGGCACGGCAGACCATTGCAGCCATTGATCTCGAGCAGAAAAATAAAAATGCTTACAGCACCTGGTATTCCCAGGCGGTCACCCATCCAAGTACTAACCAGGCCCGACCCTGCTTAGCTTCCGAGATCAGACGAGATCGGGCGTGATCAGGGTGGTATGGCCGTACGCAAATGTTATCGGGTCCATACTACCTTTTATTCAGCAGGAGCACAAAAGGACTGAGAGCGCTGCCGTGGCCAGAGACGGGACTTGTACAGAAACAATGATTCGATCCATAATGAAGGAAAGCAATGCATAAAGACTTTATTCCCTACTCAAAGTACCATATCAAAACGCAATGCAATACACTGCGTGTGCGGTTGAGTGATCTTTTGAAGAAATGTAGCGTTGCAACACCAGGGATAGACTGCAATGTATATCTGTCGTTGCAGCCCTCTGATGCTCCCTGCTGCCGGCGTCACAACAGTGTCTGCATGTTTCACAAATAGAGTTTGGAGAGACGTTGTCGGTGTCTGTATGTTGCTTAAATTCTCCCAAACAGTGGGCGCTAAAGATCAGGGCACGGCAGACCATTGCAGCCATTAATCTCGAGCAGAAAAATAAATATGCTTACAGCACCTGGTATTCCCAGGCGGTCACCCATCCAAGTACTAACCAGGCCCGACCCTGCTTAGCTTCCGAGATCAGACGAGATCGGGCGTGATCAGGGTGGTATGGCCGTACGCAAATGTTACCGGGTCCATACTACCTTTTATTCAGCAGGAGCACAAAAGGACTGAGAGCGCTGCCGTGGCCAGAGACGGGACTTGTACAGAAACAATGATTAGATCCATAATGAAGGAAAGCAATGCATAAAGACTTTATTCCATACTCAAAGTACCATATCAAAACGCAATGCAATACACTGCGTGTGCGGTTGAGTGATCTTTTGAAGAAATGTAGCGTTGCAACACCAGGGATAGACTGCAATGTATCTCTGTCGTTGCAGCCCTCTGATGCTCCCTGCTGCCGGCGTCACAACAGTGTCTGCATTTTTCACAAATAGAGTTTGGAGAGACGTTGTCAGTGTCTGTATGTTGCTTAAATTCTCCCAAACAGTGGGCGCTAAAGATCAGGGCACGGCAGACCATTGCAGCCATTGATCTCGAGCAGAAAAAAAAAAAGCTTACAGCACCTGGTATTCCCAGGCGGTCTCCCATCCAAGTACTAACCAGGCCCGACCCTGCTTAGCTTCCGAGATCAGACGAGATCGGGCGTGTTCAGGGTGGTATGGCCGTAAGCGAGTATAGCCGCATCCAAAGTAGCTTTTAAACAGCAGGAGCACATAAGGACTGAGAGCGCTGCCGTGACCATAGACCAGACTTGTACAGAAACAATTATTAGATCAATAATGAAGGAAAGCAATGAATGAATACTTTATTCCGGACTCAAAGTACCATATCAAAACGCAATGCAATACACCGAGTTGGCGTGTGTGCTCGTTTGCGTGAACCTTTGAAGAAACATAGCGTTTCAAACGCTGCGATGGACTGCAGCAGGTCAAGCGAAGCAGTCATTCATAGCTCTTATTTCTTTACAACAACATGATCAGGGGAGAGCGCGAACGCAGTCCCCCACTAACAGAAATTATGCAATCGAGATTCCCACATTTGGGGAATTCGCACGGGTCAGCAACAGCCGCAGTGCAATTGCCGAGCCTCACCATGGGTGAACCACCTTCTTGATCATGGTATCTCCCTTGCCAGGTAAGTATGATTAGTACTCGTTCAGATGGGCTGAACGCTGCCCACGCGTGTTCCCTTGGAGAACGGTTGCAAAGAATTCGGAGATGTCTAGACTTTAAAGTCCGTGTTGCAGGGTTTATTTTCCAACAAGTGTGTGCAATTTGCTTGTTCTTAATACAGATTTAAACTGTTATCCATTTTATTTCATGTTGTTAGGTATCACAAAACGGAATGTAATACGACAAAGTAGGTACTATTTTAGCGGTTTGCAATTGATTCTCTTTTCCCCCAGGATAATTAAATATGTTCTATTATTTGCCATGCGGAGCCAGCCAGTCCTGTGCACGTATGCAAATTAGCCATGTGCACCTAACAGAAGAATGACGTAATGTTGAGAACGAGTCATACTAAAAAGGGAGAGCAATCGACAGCTAAACCAGACTGTATCAATCACACACTTTGGGTCCATTCTAACTTATGATAAGAGGCTAGTCTTTAAATCTTTGCAGTGACTGAATGTTTATGATAAAACGGATTGTTTTGCATTCGATGAGTGTGTGCGACTGTGCGTTTGTCATTTCCGGCTTCGGCATACCGCATGGTAATGAAGGCCTCGTGGTGAGTTGCTTTCTTAGTGAAGCAGCCTCGCCTTGGAGTTGGATGAGTTGGAGTGATATAAGTTGTCAGTGTCTGTATGTTGCTTAAATTCTCCCAAACAGTGGGCGCTAAGGATCAGGGCACGGCAGACCATTGCAGCCATTGATCTCGAGCAGAAAAATAAATATGCTTACAGCACCTGGTATTCCCAGGCGGTCACCCATCCAAGTACTAACCAGGCCCGACCCTGCTTAGCTTCCGAGATCAGACGAGATCGGGCGTGATCAGGGTGGTTTGGCCGTACGCAAATGTTACCGGGTCCATACTACCTTTTATTCAGCAGGAGCACAAAAGGACTGAGAGCGCTGCCGTGGCCAGAGACGGGACTTGTACAGAAACAATGATTAGATCCATAATGAAGGAAAGCAATGCATAAAGACTTTATTCCATACTCAAAGTACCATATCAAAACGCAATGCAATACACTGCGTGTGCGGTTGAGTGATCTTTTGAAGAAATGTAGCGTTGCAACACCAGGGATAGACTGCAATGTATCTCTGTCGTTGCAGCCCTCTGATGCTCCCTGCTGCCGGCGTCACAACAGTGTCTGCATGTTTCACAAATAGAGTTTGGAGAGACGTTGTCAGTGTCTGTATGTTGCTTAAATTCTCCCAAACAGTGGGCGCTAAAGATCAGGGCACGGCAGACCATTGCATCCATTAATCTCGAGCAGAAAAATAAAAATGCTTACAGCACCTGGTATTCCCAGGCGGTCACCCATCCAAGTACTAACCAGGCCCGACCCTGCTTAGCTTCCGAGATCAGACGAGATCGGGCGTGATCAGGGTGGTATGGCCGTACGCAAATGTTACCGGGTCCATACTACCTTTTATTCAGCAGGAGCACAAAAGGACTGAGAGCGCTGCCGTGGCCAGAGACGGGACTTGTACAGAAACAATGATTAGATCCATAATGAAGGAAAGCAATGCATAAAGACTTTATTCCATACTCAAAGTACCATATCAAAACGCAATGCAATACACTGCGTGTGCGGTTGAGTGATCTTTTGAAGAAATGTAGCGTTGCAACACCAGGGATAGACTGCAATGTATCTCTGTCGTTGCAGCCCTCTGATGCTCCCTGCTGCCGGCGTCACAACAGTGTCTGCATTTTTCACAAATAGAGTTTGGAGAGACGTTGTCAGTGTCTGTATGTTGCTTAAATTCTCCCAAACAGTGGGCGCTAAAGATCAGGGCACGGCAGACCATTGCAGCCATTGATCTCGAGCAGAAAAATAAATATGCTTACAGCACCTGGTATTCCCAGGTGGTCACCCATCCAAGTACTAACCATGCCCGACCCTGCTTAGCTTCCGAGATCAGACGAGATCGGGCGTGATCAGGGTGGTATGGCCGTACGCAAATATTACCGGGTCCATACTACCTTTTATTCAGCAGGAGCACAAAAAGACTGAGAGCGCTGCCGTGGCCAGAGACGGGACTTGTACAGAAACAATGATTAGATCCATAATGAAGGAAAGCAATGCATAAAGACTTTATTCCATACTCAAAGTACCATATCAAAACGCAATGCAATACACTGCGTGTGCGGTTGAGTGATCTTTTGAAGAAATGTAGCGTTGCAACACCAGGGATAGACTGCAATGTATCTCTGTCGTTGCAGCCCTCTGATGCTCCCTGCTGCCGGCGTCACAACAGTGTCTGCATGTTTCCAAATAGAGTTTGGAGAGACGTTGTCAGTGTCTGTATGTTGCTTAAATTCTCCCAAACAGTGGGCGCTAAAGATCAGGGCACGGCAGACCATTGCAGCCATTGATATCGAGCAGAAAAATAAATATGCTTACAGCACCTGGTATTCCCAGGCGGTCACCCATCCAAGTACTAACCAGGCCCGACCCTGCTTAGCTTCCGAGATCAGACGAGATCGGGCGTGATCAGGGTGGTATGGCCGTACGCAAATGTTACCGGGTCCAGACTACCTTTTATTCAGCAGGAGCACAAAAGGACTGAGAGCGCTGCCGTGGCCAGAGACGGGACTTGTACAGAAACAATGATTAGATCCATAATGAAGGAAAGCAATGCATAAAGACTTTATTCCATACTCAAAGTACCATATCAAAACGCAATGCAATACACTGCGTGTGCGGTTGAGTGATCTTTTGAAGAAATGTAGCGTTGCAACACCAGGGATAGACTGCAATGTTTCTCTGTCGTTGCAGCCCTCTGATGCTCCATGCTGCCGGCGTCACAACAGTGTCTGCATTTTTCACAAATAGAGTTTGGAGAGATGTTGTCAGTGTCTGTATGTTGCTTAAATTCTCCCAAACAGTGGGCGCTAAGGATCAGGGCACGGCAGACCATTGCAGCCATTGATCTCGAGCAGAAAAATAAAAATGCTTACAGCACCTGGTATTCCCAGGCGGTCACCCATCCAAGTACTAACCAGGCCCGACCCTGCTTAGCTTCCGAGATCAGACGAGATCGGGCGTGATCAGGGTGGTATGGCCGTACGCAAATGTTACCGGGTCCATACTACCTTTTATTCAGCAGGAGCACAAAAGGACTGAGAGCGCTGCCGTGGCCAGAGACGGGACTTGTACAGAAACAATGATTCGATCCATAATGAAGGAAAGCAATGCATAAAGACTTTATTCCCTACTCAAAGTACCATATCAAAACGCAATGCAATACACTGCGTGTGCGGTTGAGTGATCTTTTGAAGAAATGTAGCGTTGCAACACCAGGGATAGACTGCAATGTATATCTGTCGTTGCAGCCCTCTGATGCTCCCTGCTGCCGGCGTCACAACAGTGTCTGCATGTTTCACAAATAGAGTTTGGAGAGACGTTGTCGGTGTCTGTATGTTGCTTAAATTCTCCCAAACAGTGGGCGCTAAAGATCAGGGCACGGCAGACCATTGCAGCCATTAATCTCGAGCAGAAAAATAAATATGCTTACAGCACCTGGTATTCCCAGGCGGTCACCCATCCAAGTACTAACCAGGCCCGACCCTGCTTAGCTTCCGAGATCAGACGAGATCGGGCGTGATCAGGGTGGTATGGCCGTACGCAAATGTTACCGGGTCCATACTACCTTTTATTCAGCAGGAGCACAAAAGGACTGAGAGCGCTGCCGTGGCCAGAGACGGGACTTGTACAGAAACAATGATTAGATCCATAATGAAGGAAAGCAATGCATAAAGACTTTATTCCAGACTCAAAGTACCATATCAAAACGCAATGCAATACACTGCGTGTGCGGTTGAGTGATCTTTTGAAGAAATGTAGCGTTGCAACACCAGGGATAGACTGCAATGTATCTCTGTCGTTGCAGCCCTCTGATGCTCCCTGCTGCCGGCGTCACAACAGTGTCTGCATTTTTCACAAATAGAGTTTGGAGAGACGTTGTCAGTGTCTGTATGTTGCTTAAATTCTCCCAAACAGTGGGCGCTAAAGATCAGGGCACGGCAGACCATTGCAGCCATTGATCTCGAGCAGAAAAAAAAAAAGCTTACAGCACCTGGTATTCCCAGGCGGTCTCCCATCCAAGTACTAACCAGGCCCGACCCTGCTTAGCTTCCGAGATCAGACGAGATCGGGCGTGTTCAGGGTGGTATGGCCGTAAGCGAGTATAGCCGCATCCAAAGTAGCTTTTAAACAGCAGGAGCACATAAGGACTGAGAGCGCTGCCGTGACCATAGACCAGACTTGTACAGAAACAATTATTAGATCAATAATGAAGGAAAGCAATGAATGAATACTTTATTCCGGACTCAAAGTACCATATCAAAACGCAATGCAATACACCGAGTTGGCGTGTGTGCTCGTTTGCATGAACCTTTGAAGAAACATAGCGTTTCAAACGCTGCGATGGACTGCAGCAGGTCAAGCGAAGCAGTCATTCATAGCTCTTATTTCTTTACAACAACATGATCAGGGGAGAGCGCGAACGCAGTCCCCCAATACCAGAAATTATGCAATCGAGATTCCCACATTTGGGGAATTCGCACGGGTCAGCAACAGCCGCAGTGCAATGGCCGAGCCTCACCATGGGTGAACCACCTTCTTGATCATGGTATCTCCCTTGCCAGGTAAGTATGATTAGTACTCGTTCAGATGGGCTGAACGCTGCCCACGCGTGTTCCCTTGGAGAACGGTTGCAAAGAATTCGGAGATGTCTAGACTTTAAAGTCCGTGTTGCAGGGTTTATTTTCCAACAAGTGTGTGCAATTTGCTTGTTCTTAATACAGATTTAAACTGTTATCCATTTTATTTCATGTTGTTAGGTATCACAAAACGGAATGTAATACGACAAAGTAGGTACTATTTTAGCGGTTTGCAATTGATTCTCTTTTCCCCCAGGATAATTAAATATGTTCTATTATTTGCCATGCGGAGCCAGCCAGTCCTGTGCACGTATGCAAATTAGCCATGTGCACCTAACAGAAGAATGACGTAATGTTGAGAACGAGTCATACTAAAAAGGGAGAGCAATCGACAGCTAAACCAGACTGTATCAATCACACACTTTGGGTCCATTCTAACTTATGATAAGAGGCTAGTCTTTAAATCTTTGCAGTGACTGAATGTTTATGATAAAACGGATTGTTTTGCATTCGATGAGTGTGTGCGACTGTGCGTTTGTCATTTCCGGCTTCGGCATACCGCATGGTAATGAAGGCCTCGTGGTGAGTTGCTTTCTTAGTGAAGCAGCCTCGCCTTGGAGTTGGATGAGTTGGAGTGATATAAGTTGTCAGTGTCTGTATGTTGCTTAAATTCTCCCAAACAGTGGGCGCTAAGGATCAGGGCACGGCAGACCATTGCAGCCATTGATCTCGAGCAGAAAAATAAATATGCTTACAGCACCTGGTATTCCCAGGCGGTCACCCATCCAAGTACTAACCAGGCCCGACCCTGCTTAGCTTCCGAGATCAGACGAGATCGGGCGTGATCAGGGTGGTTTGGCCGTACGCAAATGTTACCGGGTCCATACTACCTTTTATTCAGCAGGAGCACAAAAGGACTGAGAGCGCTGCCGTGGCCAGAAACGGGACTTGTACAGAAACAATGATTAGATCCATAATGAAGGAAAGCAATGCATAAAGACTTTATTCCATACTCAAAGTACCATATCAAAACGCAATGCAATACACTGCGTGTGCGGTTGAGTGATCTTTTGAAGAAATGTAGCGTTGCAACACCAGGGATAGACTGCAATGTATCTCTGTCGTTGCAGCCCTCTGATGCTCCCTGCTGCCGGCGTCACAACAGTGTCTGCATGTTTCACAAATAGAGTTTGGAGAGACGTTGTCAGTGTCTGTATGTTGCTTAAATTCTCCCAAACAGTGGGCGCTAAAGATCAGGGCACGGCAGACCATTGCAGCCATTGATCTCGAGCAGAAAAATAAATATGCTTACAGCACCTGGTATTCCCAGGCGGTCACCCATCCAAGTACTAACCAGGCCCGACCCTGCTTAGCTTCCGAGATCAGACGAGATCGGGCGTGATCAGGGTGGTATGGCCGTACGCAAATGTTATCGGGTCCATACTACCTTTTATTCAGCAGGAGCACAAAAGGACTGAGAGCGCTGCCGTGGCCAGAGACGGGACTTGTACAGAAACAATGATTAGATCCATAATGAAGGAAAGCAATGCATAAAGACTTTATTCCATACTCAAAGTACCACATCAAAACGCAATGCAATACACTGCGTGTGCGGTTGAGTGATCTTTTGAAGAAATGTAGCGTTGCAACACCAGGGATAGACTGCAATGTATCTCTGTCGTTGCAGCCCTCTGATGCTCCCTGCTGCCGGCGTCACAACAGTGTCTGCATGTTTCACAAATAGAGTTTGGAGAGACGTTGTCGGTGTCTGTATGTTGCTTAAATTCTCCCAAACAGTGGGCGCTAAAGATCAGGGCACGGCAGACCATTGCAGCCATTGATCTCGAGCAGAAAAATAAATATGCTTACAGCACCTGGGATTCCCAGGCGGTCACCCATCCAAGTACTAACCAGGCCCGACCCTGCTTAGCTTCCGAGATCAGACGAGATCTGGCGTGATCAGGGTGGTATGGCCGTAGGCAAATGTTACCGGGTCCATACTAGCTTTCATACAGCAGGAGCACATATGGACTGAGAGCGCTGCCGTGGCCAGAGACGGGACTTGTACAGAAACAATGATTAGATCCATAATGAAGGAAAGCAATGCATAAAGACTTTATTCCAGACTCAAAGTACCATTTCAAAACGCAATGCAATACGCTGCGTGTGCGGTTGAGTGATCTTTTGAAGAAATGTTGCGTTGCAACACCAGGGATAGACTGCAATGTATCACTGTCGTTGCAGCCCTCTTATGCTCCCTGCTGCCGGCGTCACAACAGTGTCTGCATGTTTCACAAATAGAGTTTGGAGAGACGTTGTCAGTGTCTGTATGTTGCTTAAATTCTCCCAAACAGTGGGCGCTAAAGATCAGGGCACGGCAGACCATTGCAGCCATTGATCTCGAGCAGAAAAATAAAAATGCTTACAGCACCTGGTATTCCCAGGCGGTCACCCATCCAAGTACTAACCAGGCCCGACCCTGCTTAGCTTCCGAGATCAGACGAGATCGGGCGTGATCAGGGTGGTATGGCCGTACGCAAATGTTACCGGGTCCATACTACCTTTTATTCAGCAGGAGCACAAAAGGACTGAGAGCGCTGCCGTGGCCAGAGACGGGACTTGTACAGAAACAATGATTAGATCCATAATGAAGGAAAGCAATGCATAAAGACTTTATTCCATACTCAAAGTACCATATCAAAACGCAATGCAATACACTGCGTGTGCGGTTGAGTGATCTTTTGAAGAAATGTAGCGTTGCAACACTAGGGATAGACTGCAATGTATCTCTGTCGTTGCAGCCCTCTGATGCTCCCTGCTGCCGGCGTCACAACAGTGTCTGCATGTTTCACAAATAGAGTTTGGAGAGACGTTGTCGGTGTCTGTATGTTGCTTAAATTCTCCCAAACAGTGGGCGCTAAAGATCAGGGCAGGGCAGACCATTGCAGCCATTGATCTCGAGCAGAAAAAAAAAAAGCTTACAGCACCTGGTATTCCCAGGCGGTCTCCCATCCAAGTACTAACCAGGCCCGACCCTGCTTAGCTTCCGAGATCAGACGAGATCGGGCGTGTTCAGGGTGGTATGGCCGTAAGCGAGTACAGCCGCATCCAAAGTAGCTTTTAAACAGCAGGAGCACATAAGGACTGAGAGCGCTGCCGTGACCATAGACCAGACTTGTACAGAAACAATTATTAGATCAATAATGAAGGAAAGCAATGAATGAATACTTTATTCCGGACTCAAAGTACCATATCAAAACGCAATGCAATACACCGAGTTGGCGTGTGTGCTCGTTTGCGTGAACCTTTGAAGAAACATAGCGTTTCAAACGCTGCGATGGACTGCAGCAGGTCAAGCGAAGCAGTCATTCATAGCTCTTATTTCTTTACAACAACATGATCAGGGGAGAGCGCGAACGCAGTCCCCCACTACCAGAAATTATGCAATCGAGATTCCCACATTTGGGGAATTCGCACGGGTCAGCAACAGCCGCAGTGCAATGGCCGAGCCTCACCATGGGTGAACCACCTTCTTGATCATGGTATCTCCCTTGCCAGGTAAGTATGATTAGTACTCGTTCAGATGGGCTGAACGCTGCCCACGCGTGTTCCCTTGGAGAACGGTTGCAAAGAATTCGGAGATGTCTAGACTTTAAAGTCCGTGTTGCAGGGTTTATTTTCCAACAAGTGTGTGCAATTTGCTTGTTCTTAATACAGATTTAAACTGTTATCCATTTTATTTCATGTTGTTAGGTATCACAAAACGGAATGTAATACGACAAAGTAGGTACTATTTTAGCGGTTTGCAATTGATTCTCTTTTCCCCCAGGATAATTAAATATGTTCTATTATTTGCCATGCGGAGCCAGCCAGTCCTGTGCACGTATGCAAATTAGCCATGTGCACCTAACAGAAGAATGACGTAATGTTGAGAACGAGTCATACTAAAAAGGGAGAGCAATCGACAGCTAAACCAGACTGTATCAATCACACACTTTGGGTCCATTCTAACTTATGATAAGAGGCTAGTCTTTAAATCTTTGCAGTGACTGAATGTTTATGATAAAACGGATTGTTTTGCATTCGATGAGTGTGTGCGACTGTGCGTTTGTCATTTCCGGCTTCGGCATACCGCATGGTAATGAAGGCCTCGTGGTGAGTTGCTTTCTTAGTGAAGCAGCCTCGCCTTGGAGTTGGATGAGTTGGAGTGATATAAGTTGTCAGTGTCTGTATGTTGCTTAAATTCTCCCAAACAGTGGGCGCTAAGGATCAGGGCACGGCAGACCATTGCAGCCATTGATCTCGAGCAGAAAAATAAATATGCTTACAGCACCTGGTATTCCCAGGCGGTCACCCATCCAAGTACTAACCAGGCCCGACCCTGCTTAGCTTCCGAGATCAGACGAGATCGGGCGTGATCAGGGTGGTTTGGCCGTACGCAAATGTTACCGGGTCCATACTAGCTTTCATACAGCAGGAGCACATATGGACTGAGAGCGCTGCCGTGGCCAGAGACGGGACTTGTACAGAAACAATGATTAGATCCATAATGAAGGAAAGCAATGCATAAAGACTTTATTCCAGACTCAAAGTACCATTTCAAAACGCAATGCAATACGCTGCGTGTGCGGTTGAGTGATCTTTTGAAGAAATGTTGCGTTGCAACACCAGGGATAGACTGCAATGTATCACTGTCGTTGCAGCCCTCTTATGCTCCCTGCTGCCGGCGTCACAACAGTGTCTGCATGTTTCACAAATAGAGTTTGGAGAGACGTTGTCAGTGTCTGTATGTTGCTTAAATTCTCCCAAACAGTGGGCGTTAAAGATCAGGGCACGGCAGACCATTGCAGCCATTGATCTCGAGCAGAAAAATAAAAATGCTTACAGCACCTGGTATTCCCAGGCGGTCACCCATCCAAGTACTAACCAGGCCCGACCCTGCTTAGCTTCCGAGATCAGACGAGATCGGGCGTGATCAGGGTGGTATGGCCGTACGCAAATGTTACCGGGTCCATACTACCTTTTATTCAGCAGGAGCACAAAAGGACTGAGAGCGCTGCCGTGGCCAGAGACGGGACTTGTACAGAAACAATGATTAGATCCATAATGAAGGAAAGCAATGCATAAAGACTTTATTCCATACTCAAAGTACCATATCAAAACGCAATGCAATACACTGCGTGTGCGGTTGAGTGATCTTTTGAAGAAATGTAGCGTTGCAACACTAGGGATAGACTGCAATGTATCTCTGTCGTTGCAGCCCTCTGATGCTCCCTGCTGCCGGCGTCACAACAGTGTCTGCATGTTTCACAAATAGAGTTTGGAGAGACGTTGTCGGTGTCTGTATGTTGATTAAATTCTCCCAAACAGTGGGCGCTAAGGATCAGGGCACGGCAGACCATTGCAGCCATTGATCTCGAGCAGAAAAATAAAAAAGCTTACAGCACCTGGTATTCCCAGGCGGTCACCCATCCAATTACTTACCAGGCCCGACCCTGCTTTGCTTCCGAGATCAGACGAGATCGGGCTTGATCAGGGTGGTATGGCCGTATGCAAATGTTACCGGGTCCATACTAGCTTTCACACAGCAGGAGCACATAAGGACTGAGAGCGCTGCCGTGGCCAGAGACGGGACTTGTACAGAAACAATGATTAGATCCATAATGAAGGAAAGCAATGCATAAAGACTTTATTCCAGACTCAAAGTATCATATCAAAACGCAATGCAATACACTGCGTGTGCGGTTGAGTGATCTTTTGAGGAAATGTAGCGTTGCAACACCAGGGATAGACTGCAATGTATCTCTGTCGTTGCAGCCCTCTGATGCTCCCTGCTGCCGGCGTCACAACAGTGTCTGCATTTTTCACAAATAGAGTTTGGAGAGACGTTGTCAGTGTCTGTATGTTGCTTAAATTCTCCCAAACAGTGGGCGCTAAGGATCAGGGCACGGCAGACCATTGCAGCCATTGATCTCGAGCAGAAAAATAAATATGCTTACAGCACCTGGTATTCCCAGGCGGTCACCCATCCAAGTACTAACCAGGCCCGACCCTGCTTAGCTTCCGAGATCAGACGAGATCGGGCGTGATCAGGGTGGTTTGGCCGTACGCAAATGTTACCGGGTCCATCCTACCTTTTATTCAGCAGGAGCACAAAAGGACTGAGAGCGCTGCCGTGGCCAGAGACGGGACTTGTACAGAAACAATGATTAGATCCATAATGAAGGAAAGCAATGCATAAAGACTTTATTCCATACTCAAAGTACCATATCAAAACGCAATGCAATACACTGCGTGTGCGGTTGAGTGATCTTTTGAAGAAATGTAGCGTTGCAACACCAGGGATAGACTGCAATGTATCTCTGTCGTTGCAGCCCTCTGATGCTCCCTGCTGCCGGCGTCACAACAGTGTCTGCATGTTTCACAAATAGAGTTTGGAGAGACGTTGTCAGTGTCTGTATGTTGCTTAAATTCTCCCAAACAGTGGGCGCTAAAGATCAGGGCACGGCAGACCATTGCAGCCATTGATCTCGAGCAGAAAAATAAATATGCTTACAGCACCTGGTATTCCCAGGCGGTCACCCATCCAAGTACTAACCAGGCCCGACCCTGCTTAGCTTCCGAGATCAGACGAGATCGGGCGTGATCAGGGTGGTATGGCCGTACGCAAATATTACCGGGTCCATACTACCTTTTATTCAGCAGGAGCACAAAAGGACTGAGAGCGCTGCCGTGGCCAGAGACGGGACTTGTACAGAAACAATGATTAGATCCATAATGAAGGAAAGCAATGCATAAAGACTTTATTCCATACTCAAAGTACCATATGAAAACGCAATGCAATACACTGCGTGTGCGGTTGAGTGATCTTTTGAAGAAATGTAACGTTGCAACACCAGGGATAGACTGCAATGTATCTCTGTCGTTGCAGCCCTCTGATGCTCCCTGCTGCCGGCGTCACAACAGTGTCTGCATGTTTCACAAATAGAGTTTGGAGAGACGTTGTCGGTGTCTGTATGTTGCTTATATTCTCCCAAACAGTGGGCGCTAAGGATCAGGGCACGGCAGACCATTGCAGCCATTGATCTCGAGCAGAAAAATAAAAATGCTTACAGCACCTGGTATTCCCAGGTGGTCACCCATCCAAGTACTAACCAGGCCCGACGCTGCTTAGCTTCCGAGATCAGACGAGATCGGGCGTGATCAGGGTGGTATGGCCGTACGCAAATGTTACCGGGTCCATACTACCTTTTATTCAGCAGGAGCACAAAAGGACTGAGAGCGCTGCCGTGGCCAGAGACGGGACTTGTACAGAAACAATGATTAGATCCATAATGAAGGAAAGCAATGCATAAAGACTTTATTCCATACTCAAAGTACCATATCAAAACGCAATGCAATACACTGCGTGTGCGGTTGAGTGATCTTTTGAAGAAATGTAGCGTTGCAACACCAGGGATAGACTGCAATGTATCTCTGTCGTTGCAGCCCTCTGATGCTCCCTGCTGCTGGCGTCACAACAGTGTCTGCATTTTTCACAAATAGAGTTTGGAGAGACGTTGTCAGTGTCTGTATGTTGCTTAAATTCTCCCAAACAGTGGGCGCTAAAGATCAGGGCACGGCAGACCATTGCAGCCATTGATCTCGAGCAGAAAAATAAATATGCTTACAGCACCTGGTATTCCCAGGCGGTCACCCATCCAAGTACTAACCAGGCCCGACCCTGCTTAGCTTCCGAGATCAGACGAGATCTGGCGTGTTCAGGGTGGTATGGCCGTAAGCGAGTATAGCCGCATCCAAAGTAGCTTTTAAACAGCAGGAGCACATAAGGACTGAGAGCGCTGCCGTGACCATAGACCAGACTTGTACAGAAACAATTATTAGATCAATAATGAAGGAAAGCAATGAATGAATACTTTATTCCGGACTCAAAGTACCATATCAAAACGCAATGCAATACACCGAGTTGGCGTGTGTGCTCGTTTGCGTGAACCTTTGAAGAAACATAGCGTTTCAAACGCTGCGATGGACTGCAGCAGGTCAAGCGAAGCAGTCATTCATAGCTCTTATTTCTTTACAACAACATGATCAGGGGAGAGCGCGAACGCAGTCCCCCACTACCAGAAATTATGCAATCGAGATTCCCACATTTGGGGAATTCGCACGGGTCAGCAACAGCCGCAGTGCAATGGCCGAGCCTCACCATGGGTGAACCACCTTCTTGATCATGGTATCTCCCTTGCCAGGTAAGTATGATTAGTACTCGTTCAGATGGGCTGAACGCTGCCCACGCGTGTTCCCTTGGAGAACGGTTGCAAAGAATTCGGAGATGTCTAGACTTTAAAGTCCGTGTTGCAGGGTTTATTTTCCAACAAGTGTGTGCAATTTGCTTGTTCTTAATACAGATTTAAACTGTTATCCATTTTATTTCATGTTGTTAGGTATCACAAAACGGAATGTAATACGACAAAGTAGGTACTATTTTAGCGGTTTGCAATTGATTCTCTTTTCCCCCAGGATAATTAAATATGTTCTATTATTTGCCATGCGGAGCCAGCCAGTCCTGTGCACGTATGCAAATTAGCCATGTGCACCTAACAGAAGAATGACGTAATGTTGAGAACGAGTCATACTAAAAAGGGAGAGCAATCGACAGCTAAACCAGACTGTATCAATCACACACTTTGGGTCCATTCTAACTTATGATAAGAGGCTAGTCTTTAAATCTTTGCAGTGACTGAATGTTTATGATAAAACGGATTGTTTTGCATTCGATGAGTGTGTGCGACTGTGCGTTTGTCATTTCCGGCTTCGGCATACCGCATGGTAATGAAGGCCTCGTGGAGAGTTGCTTTCTTAGTGAAGCAGCCTCGCCTTGGAGTTGGATGAGTTGGAGTGATATAAGTTGTCAGTGTCTGTATGTTGCTTAAATTCTCCCAAACAGTGGGCGCTAAGGATCAGGGCACGGCAGACCATTGCAGCCATTGATCTCGAGCAGAAAAATAAAAATGCTTACAGCACCTGGTATTCCCAGGCGGTCACCCATCTAAGTACTAACCAGGCCCGACCCTGCTTAGCTTCCGAGATCAGACGAGATCGGGCGTGATCAGGGTGGTATGGCCGTACGCAAATGTTACCGGGTCCATACTACCTTTTATTCAGCAGGAGCACAAAAGGACTGAGAGCGCTGCCGTGGCCAGAGACGGGACTTGTACAGAAACAATGATTAGATCCATAATGAAGGAAAGCAATGCATAAAGACTTTATTCCATACTCAAAGTACCATATCAAAACGCAATGCAATACACTGCGTGTGCGGTTGAGTGATCTTTTGAAGAAATGTAGCGTTGCAACACCAGGGATAGACTGCAATGTATCTCTGTCGTTGCAGCCCTCTGATGCTCCCTGCTGCCGGCGTCACAACAGTGTCTGCATGTTTCACAAATAGAGTTTGGAGAGACGTTGTCAGTGTCTGTATGTTGCTTAAATTCTCCCAAACAGTGGGCGCTAAAGATCAGGGCACGGCAGACCATTGCAGCCATTGATCTCGAGCAGAAAAATAAATATGCTTACAGCACCTGGTATTCCCAGGCGGTCACCCATCCAAGTACTAACCAGGCCCGACCCTGCTTAGCTTCCGAGATCAGACGAGATCGGGCGTGATCAGGGTGGTATGGCCGTACGCAAATATTACCGGGTCCATACTACCTTTTATTCAGCAGGAGCACAAAAGGACTGAGAGCGCTGCCGTGGCCAGAGACGGGACTTGTACAGAAACAATGATTAGATCCATAATGAAGGAAAGCAATGCATAAAGACTTTATTCCATACTCAAAGTACCATATGAAAACGCAATGCAATACACTGCGTGTGCGGTTGAGTGATCTTTTGAAGAAATGTAACGTTGCAACACCAGGGATAGACTGCAATGTATCTCTGTCGTTGCAGCCCTCTGATGCTCCCTGCTGCCGGCGTCACAACAGTGTCTGCATGTTTCACAAATAGAGTTTGGAGAGACGTTGTCGGTGTCTGTATGTTGCTTATATTCTCCCAAACAGTGGGCGCTAAGGATCAGGGCACGGCAGACCATTGCAGCCATTGATCTCGAGCAGAAAAATAAAAATGCTTACAGCACCTGGTATTCCCAGGTGGTCACCCATCCAAGTACTAACCAGGCCCGACGCTGCTTAGCTTCCGAGATCAGACGAGATCGGGCGTGATCAGGGTGGTATGGCCGTACGCAAATGTTACCGGGTCCATACTACCTTTTATTCAGCAGGAGCACAAAAGGACTGAGAGCGCTGCCGTGGCCAGAGACGGGACTTGTACAGAAACAATGATTAGATCCATAATGAAGGAAAGCAATGCATAAAGACTTTATTCCATACTCAAAGTACCATATCAAAACGCAATGCAATACACTGCGTGTGCGGTTGAGTGATCTTTTGAAGAAATGTAGCGTTGCAACACCAGGGATAGACTGCAATGTATCTCTGTCGTTGCAGCCCTCTGATGCTCCCTGCTGCTGGCGTCACAACAGTGTCTGCATTTTTCACAAATAGAGTTTGGAGAGACGTTGTCAGTGTCTGTATGTTGCTTAAATTCTCCCAAACAGTGGGCGCTAAAGATCAGGGCACGGCAGACCATTGCAGCCATTGATCTCGAGCAGAAAAATAAATATGCTTACAGCACCTGGTATTCCCAGGCGGTCACCCATCCAAGTACTAACCAGGCCCGACCCTGCTTAGCTTCCGAGATCAGACGAGATCTGGCGTGTTCAGGGTGGTATGGCCGTAAGCGAGTATAGCCGCATCCAAAGTAGCTTTTAAACAGCAGGAGCACATAAGGACTGAGAGCGCTGCCGTGACCATAGACCAGACTTGTACAGAAACAATTATTAGATCAATAATGAAGGAAAGCAATGAATGAATACTTTATTCCGGACTCAAAGTACCATATCAAAACGCAATGCAATACACCGAGTTGGCGTGTGTGCTCGTTTGCGTGAACCTTTGAAGAAACATAGCGTTTCAAACGCTGCGATGGACTGCAGCAGGTCAAGCGAAGCAGTCATTCATAGCTCTTATTTTTTTACAACAACATGATCAGGGGAGAGCGCGAACGCAGTCCCCCACTACCAGAAATTATGCAATCGAGATTCCCACATTTGGGGAATTCGCACGGGTCAGCAACAGCCGCTGTGCAATGGCCGAGCCTCACCATGGGTGAACCACCTTCTTGATCATGGTATCTCCCTTGCCAGGTAAGTATGATTAGTACTCGTTCAGATGGGCTGAACGCTGCCCACGCGTGTTCCCTTGGAGAACGGTTGCAAAGAATTCGGAGATGTCTAGACTTTAAAGTCCGTGTTGCAGGGTTTATTTTCCAACAAGTGTGTGCAATTTGCTTGTTCTTAATACAGATTTAAACTGTTATCCATTTTATTTCATGTTGTTAGGTATCACAAAACGGAATGTAATACGACAAAGTAGGTACTATTTTAGCGGTTTGCAATTGATTCTCTTTTCCCCCAGGATAATTAAATATGTTCTATTATTTGCCATGCGGAGCCAGCCAGTCCTGTGCACGTATGCAAATTAGCCATGTGCACCTAACAGAAGAATGACGTAATGTTGAGAACGAGTCATACTAAAAAGGGAGAGCAATCGACAGCTAAACCAGACTGTATCAATCACACACTTTGGGTCCATTCTAACTTATGATAAGAGGCTAGTCTTTAAATCTTTGCAGTGACTGAATGTTTATGATAAAACGGATTGTTTTGCATTCGATGAGTGTGTGCGACTGTGCGTTTGTCATTTCCGGCTTCGGCATACCGCATGGTAATGAAGGCCTCGTGGAGAGTTGCTTTCTTAGTGAAGCAGCCTCGCCTTGGAGTTGGATGAGTTGGAGTGATATAAGTTGTCAGTGTCTGTATGTTGCTTAAATTCTCCCAAACAGTGGGCGCTAAAGATCTCTGCCCGTATGCAAATTAGCCATGTGCGCCTAACAGAAGAATGACGTAATGTTGAGAACGAGTCATACTAAAAACCGAGAGCAAGCGAAAGCTAAACCAGACTGTATCAATCACACACTTTGGGTCCATTCTAACTTTTGATAAGAGGCTAGTCTTTAAATCTTTGCAGTGACTGAATGTTGATGATAAAACGGATTGTTTTGCATAAGATGAGTGTGTGCGACTGTGTGTTTGTCATTTCCGGCTTCGGCATACCGCATGGTCATGAAGGCCTCGTGGTGAGTTACTTTCTTAGTGAAGCAGCTTAGCCTTACAGTTGGATAAGTTGGAGTGATTGGAGTTTATTTTTCACAGTGAGAGAGGGGTGCACCGGTCCTGGAGGTACTGCAATACCAGGTCGATGCGTGGAGTGGACGGAGCAAGCCCCTATTCCATCTTCCAGTTCCAAAAAACAATTTAATATATGGTCCCCGGGTAGGGGACGTATCAGATATTAAACTGATAAGAACAGATACTACACTTGATCTTACCCAAAAGGCCGAGAAGCGATGCCCACACATGCTCAGACCAAGAGTCCAGCTTCCCAAACACGTCGCTCCACTTAGCGGTTTGACAGACGACGACAAAACAAATAGAAGACCAGTCACCCTGTGTGCGTGTTTGTGAAAGCTGAAGAAAAATGCCGAGGTCGCTGCATCTCTCTGCTGGTCCCTGCTGCCAGCGTCACCAGTGTGTCTGCATGTTTCTCAAATAGAGTTTGAAGAGACGTTGTCAGTGTCTGTATGTTGCTTAAATTCTCCCAAACAGTGGGCGCTAAAGATCACGGCACGGCAGGCCATTGCAGCCAATGAGCTCGAGTTGAAAAATAAATGTGCTTACAGCACCAGGTGGTCCCCCATCGATGTAGTAACCAGGCCCGACCCTGCTTAGCTTCCGAGATCAGACGAGATCGGGCGTGATCAGGGTGGTATGGCCGTACGCAAATGTTACCGGGTCCATACTACCTTTTATTCAGCAGGAGCACAAAAGGACTGAGAGCGCTGCCGTGGCCAGAGACGGGACTTGTACAGAAACAATGATTAGATCCATAATGAAGGAAAGCAATGCATAAAGACTTTATTCCATACTCAAAGTACCATATCAAAACGCAATGCAATACACTGCGTGTGCGGTTGAGTGATCTTTTGAAGAAATGTAGCGTTGCAACACCAGGGATAGACTGCAATGTATCTCTGTCGTTGCAGCCCTCTGATGCTCCCTGCTGCCGGCGTCACAACAGTGTCTGCATGTTTAACAAATAGAGTTTGGAGAGACGTTGTCAGTGTCTGTATGTTGCTTAAATTCTCCCAAACAGTGGGCGCTAAAGATCAGGGCACGGCAGACCATTGCAGCCATTGATCTCGAGCAGAAAAATAAATATGCTTACAGCACCTGGTATTCCCAGGCGGTCACCCATCCAAGTACTAACCAGGCCCGACCCTGCTTAGCTTCCGAGATCAGACGAGATCGGGCGTGATCAGGGTGGTATGGCCGTACGCAAATTTTACCGGGTCCATACTACCTTTTATTCAGCAGGAGCACAAAAGGACTGAGCGCGCTGCCGTGGCCAGAGACGGGACTTGTACAGAAACAATGATTAGATCCATAATGAAGGAAAGCAATGCATAAAGACTTTATTCCATACTCAAAGTACCATATCAAAACGCAATGCAATACACTGCGTGTGCGGTTGAGTGATCTTTTGAAGAAATGTAGCGTTGCAACACCAGGGATAGACTGCAATGTATCTCTGTCGTTGCAGCCCTCTGATGCTCCCTGCTGCCGGCGTCACAACAGTGTCTGCATTTTTCACAAATAGAGTTTGGAGAGACGTTGTCAGTGTCTGTATGTTGCTTAAATTCTCCCAAACAGTGGGCGCTAAAGATCAGGGCACGGCAGACCATTGCAGCCATTGATCTCGAGCAGAAAAATAAATATGCTTACAGCACCTGGTATTCCCAGGCGGTCACCCATCCAAGTACTAACCAGGCCCGACCCTGCTTAGCTTCCGAGATCAGACGAGATCGGGCGTGATCAGTGTGGTTTGGCCGTACGCAAATGTTACCGGGTCCATACTACCTTTTATTCAGCAGGAGCACAAAAGGACTGAGAGCGCTGCCGTGGCCAGAGACGGGACTTGTACAGAAACAATGATTAGATCCATAATGAAGGAAAGCAATGCATAAAGACTTTATTCCATACTCAAAGTACCATATCAAAACGCAATGCAATACACTGCGTGTGCGGTTGAGTGATCTTTTGAAGAAATGTAGCGTTGCAACACCAGGGATAGACTGCAATGTATCTCTGTCGTTGCAGCCCTCTGATGCTCCCTGCTGCCGGCGTCACAACAGTGTCTGCATTTTTCACAAATAGAGTTTGGAGAGACGTTGTCAGTGTCTGTATGTTGCTTAAATTCTCCCAAACAGTGGGCGCTAAGGATCAGGGCACGGCAGACCATTGCAGCCATTGATCTCGAGCAGAAAAATAAAAATGCTTACAGCACCTGGTATTCCCAGGCGGTCACCCATCCAAGTACTAACCAGGCCCGACCCTGCTTAGCTTCCGAGATCAGACGAGATCGGGCGTGATCAGGGTGGTATGGCCGTACGCAAATGTTACCGGGTCCATACTACCTTTTATTCAGCCGGAGCACAAAAGGACTGAGAGCGCTGCCGTGGCCAGAGACGGGACTTGTACAGAAACAATGATTAGATCCATAATGAAGGAAAGCAATGCATAAAGACTTTATTCCATACTCAAAGTACCATATCAAAACGCAATGCAATACACTGCGTGTGCGGTTGAGTGATCTTTTGAAGAAATGTAGCGTTGCAACACCAGGGATAGACTGTAATGTATCTCTGTCGTTGCAGCCCTCTGATGCTCCCTGCTGCCGGCGTCACAACAGTGTCTGCATGTTTCACAAATAGAGTTTGGAGAGACGTTGTCAGTGTCTGTATGTTGCTTAAATTCTCCCAAACAGTGGGCGCTAAAGATCTCTGCCCGTATGCAAATTAGCCATGTGCGCCTAACAGAAGAATGACGTAATGTTGAGAACGAGTCATACTAAAAACCGAGAGCAAGCGAAAGCTAAACCAGACTGTATCAATCACACACTTTGGGTCCATTCTAACTTTTGATAAGAGGCTAGTCTTTAAATCTTTGCAGTGACTGAATGTTGATGATAAAACGGATTGTTTTGCATAAGATGAGTGTGTGCGACTGTGTGTTTGTCATTTCCGGCTTCGGCATACCGCATGGTCATGAAGGCCTCGTGGTGAGTTACTTTCTTAGTGAAGCAGCTTAGCCTTACAGTTGGATAAGTTGGAGTGATTGGAGTTTATTTTTCACAGTGAGAGAGGGGTGCACCGGTCCTGGAGGTACTGCAATACCAGGTCGATGCGTGGAGTGGACGGAGCAAGCCCCTATTCCATCTCCCAGTTCCAAAAAACAATTTAATATATGGTCCCCGGGTAGGGGACGTATCAGATATTAAACTGATAAGAACAGATACTACACTTGATCTTAGCCAAAAGGCCGAGAAGCGATGCCCACACATGCTCAGACCAAGAGTCCAGCTTCCCAAACACGTCGCTCCACTTAGCGGTTTGACAGACGACGACAAAACAAATAGAAGACCAGTCACCCTGTGTGCGTGTTTGTGAAAGCTGAAGAAAAATGCCGAGGTCGCTGCATCTCTCTGCTGGTCCCTGCTGCCAGCGTCACTAGTGTGTCTGCATGTTTCTCAAATAGAGTTTGGAGAGACGTTGTCAGTGTCTGTATGTTGCTTAAATTCTCCCAAACAGTGGGCGCTAAAGATCACGGCACGGCAGGCCATTGCAGCCAATGAGCTCGAGTTGAAAAATAAATGTGCTTACAGCACCAGGTGGTCCCCCATCGATGTAGTAACCAGGCCCGACCCTGCTTAGCTTCCGAGATCAGACGAGATCGGGCATGATCAGGCTGTTATGGCCGTAAACTCACATTTCCGGGTCCATACTAGGTTTTATACAGCAGGAGCACATAAGGACTGAGGGTGCTGCCGTGGCCAGAGACGGGACTTGTACAGAAACAATGATTACATCCATAATGAAGGAAAGCAATGCATAAAGACTTTATTCCAGACTCAATGTACCATATCAAAACGTAATGCAATACACTGCGTGTGCGGTTGAGTGATCTTTTGAAGAAATGTAGCGTTGCAACACCAGGGATAGACTGCAATGTATCTCTGTCGTTGCAGCCCTCTGATGCTCCCTGCTGCCGGCGTCACAACAGTGTCTGCATGTTTCACAAATAGAGTTTGGAGAGACGTTGTCAGTGTCTGTATGTTGCTTAAATTCTCCCAAACAGTGGGCGCTAAGGATCAGGGCACGGCAGACCATTGCAGCCATTGATCTCGAGCAGAAAAATAAAAAAGCTTACAGCACCTGGTATTCCCAGGCGGTCACCCATCCAAGTACTAACCAGGCCCGACCCTGCTTAGCTTCCGAGATCAGACGAGACCGGGCGTGATCAGGGTGGTATGGCCGTACGCAAATGTTACCGGGTCCATACTACCTTTTATTCAGCAGGAGCACAAAAGGACTGAGAGCGCTGCCGTGGCCAGAGACGGGACTTGTACAGAAACAATGATTAGATCCATAATGAAGGAAAGCAATGCATAAAGACTTTATTCCATACTCAAAGTACCATATCAAAACGCAATGCAATACACTGCGTGTGCGGTTGAGTGATCTTTTGAAGAAATGTTGCGTTGCAACACCAGGGATAGACTGCAATGTATCTCTGTCGTTGCAGCCCTCTGATGCTCCCTGCTGCCGGCGTCACAACAGTGTCTGCATGTTTCACAAATAGAGTTTGGAGAGACGTTGTCGGTGTCTGTATGTTGCTTAAATTCTCCCAAACAGTGGGCGCTAAGGATCAGGGCACGGCAGACCATTGCAGCCATTGATCTCGAGCAGAAAAATAAAAATGCTTACAGCACCTGGTATTCCCAGGCGGTCACCCATCCAAGTACTAACCAGGCCCGACCCTGCTTAGCTTCCGAGATCAGACGAGACCGGGCGTGATCAGGGTGGTATGGCCGTACGCAAATGTTACCGGGTCCATACTACCTTTTATTCAGCAGGAGCACAAAAGGACTGAGAGCGCTGCCGTGGCCAGAGACGGGACTTGTACAGAAACAATGATTAGATCCATAATGAAGGAAAGCAATGCATAAAGACTTTATTCCATACTCAAAGTACCATATCAAAACGCAATGCAATACACTGCGTGTGCGGTTGAGTGATCTTTTGAAGAAATGTAACGTTGCAACACCAGGGATGGACTGCAATGTATCTCTGTCGTTGCAGCCCTCTGATGCTCCCTGCTGCCGGCGTCACAACAGTGTCTGCATGTTTCACAAATAGAGTTTGGAGAGACGTTGTCGGTGTCTGTATGTTGCTTATATTCTCCCAAACAGTGGGCGCTAAGGATCAGGGCACGGCAGACCATTGCAGCCATTGATCTCGAGCAGAAAAATAAAAATGCTTACAGCACCTGGTATTCCCAGGCGGTCACCCATCCAAGTACTAACCAGGCCCGACCCTGCTTAGCTTCCGAGATCAGACGAGATCGGGCGTGATCAGGGTGGTATGGCCGTACGCAAATGTTACCGGGTCCATACTACCTTTTATTCAGCAGGAGCACAAAAGGACTGAGAGCGCTGCCGTGGCCAGAGACGGGACTTGTACAGAAACAATGATTAGATCCATAATGAAGGAAAGCAATGCATAAAGACTTTATTCCATACTCAAAGTACCATATCAAAACGCAATGCAATACACTGCGTGTGCGGTTGAGTGATCTTTTGAAGAAATGTAGCGTTGCAACACCAGGGATAGACTGCAATGTATCTCTGTCGTTGCAGCCCTCTGATGCTCCCTGCTGCCGGCGTCACAACAGTGTCTGCATGTTTAACAAATAGAGTTTGGAGAGACGTTGTCAGTGTCTGTATGTTGCTTAAATTCTCCCAAACAGTGGGCGCTAAAGATCAGGGCACGGCAGACCATTGCAGCCATTGATCTCGAGCAGAAAAATAAATATGCTTACAGCACCTGGTATTCCCAGGCGGTCACCCATCCAAGTACTAACCAGGCCCGACCCTGCTTAGCTTCCGAGATCAGACGAGATCGGGCGTGATCAGTGTGGTTTGGCCGTACGCAAATGTTACCGGGTCCATACTACCTTTTATTCAGCAGGAGCACAAAAGGACTGAGAGCGCTGCCGTGGCCAGAGACGGGACTTGTACAGAAACAATGATTAGATCCATAATGAAGGAAAGCAATGCATAAAGACTTTATTCCATACTCAAAGTACCATATCAAAACGCAATGCAATACACTGCGTGTGCGGTTGAGTGATCTTTTGAAGAAATGTAGCGTTGCAACACCAGGGATAGACTGCAATGTATCTCTGTCGTTGCAGCCCTCTGATGCTCCCTGCTGCCGGCGTCACAACAGTGTCTGCATTTTTCACAAATAGAGTTTGGAGAGACGTTGTCAGTGTCTGTATGTTGCTTAAATTCTCCCAAACAGTGGGCGCTAAGGATCAGGGCACGGCAGACCATTGCAGCCATTGATCTCGAGCAGAAAAATAAAAATGCTTACAGCACCTGGTATTCCCAGGCGGTCACCCATCCAAGTACTAACCAGGCCCGACCCTGCTTAGCTTCCGAGATCAGACGAGATCGGGCGTGATCAGGGTGGTATGGCCGTACGCAAATGTTACCGGGTCCATACTACCTTTTATTCAGCCGGAGCACAAAAGGACTGAGAGCGCTGCCGTGGCCAGAGACGGGACTTGTACAGAAACAATGATTAGATCCATAATGAAGGAAAGCAATGCATAAAGACTTTATTCCATACTCAAAGTACCATATCAAAACGCAATGCAATACACTGCGTGTGCGGTTGAGTGATCTTTTGAAGAAATGTAGCGTTGCAACACCAGGGATAGACTGTAATGTATCTCTGTCGTTGCAGCCCTCTGATGCTCCCTGCTGCCGGCGTCACAACAGTGTCTGCATGTTTCACAAATAGAGTTTGGAGAGACGTTGTCAGTGTCTGTATGTTGCTTAAATTCTCCCAAACAGTGGGCGCTAAAGATCTCTGCCCGTATGCAAATTAGCCATGTGCGCCTAACAGAAGAATGACGTAATGTTGAGAACGAGTCATACTAAAAACCGAGAGCAAGCGAAAGCTAAACCAGACTGTATCAATCACACACTTTGGGTCCATTCTAACTTTTGATAAGAGGCTAGTCTTTAAATCTTTGCAGTGACTGAATGTTGATGATAAAACGGATTGTTTTGCATAAGATGAGTGTGTGCGACTGTGTGTTTGTCATTTCCGGCTTCGGCATACCGCATGGTCATGAAGGCCTCGTGGTGAGTTACTTTCTTAGTGAAGCAGCTTAGCCTTACAGTTGGATAAGTTGGAGTGATTGGAGTTTATTTTTCACAGTGAGAGAGGGGTGCACCGGTCCTGGAGGTACTGCAATACCAGGTCGATGCGTGGAGTGGACGGAGCAAGCCCCTATTCCATCTCCCAGTTCCAAAAAACAATTTAATATATGGTCCCCGGGTAGGGGACGTATCAGATATTAAACTGATAAGAACAGATACTACACTTGATCTTAGCCAAAAGGCCGAGAAGCGATGCCCACACATGCTCAGACCAAGAGTCCAGCTTCCCAAACACGTCGCTCCACTTAGCGGTTTGACAGACGACGACAAAACAAATAGAAGACCAGTCACCCTGTGTGCGTGTTTGTGAAAGCTGAAGAAAAATGCCGAGGTCGCTGCATCTCTCTGCTGGTCCCTGCTGCCAGCGTCACTAGTGTGTCTGCATGTTTCTCAAATAGAGTTTGGAGAGACGTTGTCAGTGTCTGTATGTTGCTTAAATTCTCCCAAACAGTGGGCGCTAAAGATCACGGCACGGCAGGCCATTGCAGCCAATGAGCTCGAGTTGAAAAATAAATGTGCTTACAGCACCAGGTGGTCCCCCATCGATGTAGTAACCAGGCCCGACCCTGCTTAGCTTCCGAGATCAGACGAGATCGGGCATGATCAGGCTGTTATGGCCGTAAACTCACATTTCCGGGTCCATACTAGGTTTTATACAGCAGGAGCACATAAGGACTGAGGGTGCTGCCGTGGCCAGAGACGGGACTTGTACAGAAACAATGATTACATCCATAATGAAGGAAAGCAATGCATAAAGACTTTATTCCAGACTCAATGTACCATATCAAAACGTAATGCAATACACTGCGTGTGCGGTTGAGTGATCTTTTGAAGAAATGTAGCGTTGCAACACCAGGGATAGACTGCAATGTATCTCTGTCGTTGCAGCCCTCTGATGCTCCCTGCTGCCGGCGTCACAACAGTGTCTGCATGTTTCACAAATAGAGTTTGGAGAGACGTTGTCAGTGTCTGTATGTTGCTTAAATTCTCCCAAACAGTGGGCGCTAAGGATCAGGGCACGGCAGACCATTGCAGCCATTGATCTCGAGCAGAAAAATAAAAAAGCTTACAGCACCTGGTATTCCCAGGCGGTCACCCATCCAAGTACTAACCAGGCCCGACCCTGCTTAGCTTCCGAGATCAGACGAGACCGGGCGTGATCAGGGTGGTATGGCCGTACGCAAATGTTACCGGGTCCATACTACCTTTTATTCAGCAGGAGCACAAAAGGACTGAGAGCGCTGCCGTGGCCAGAGACGGGACTTGTACAGAAACAATGATTAGATCCATAATGAAGGAAAGCAATGCATAAAGACTTTATTCCATACTCAAAGTACCATATCAAAACGCAATGCAATACACTGCGTGTGCGGTTGAGTGATCTTTTGAAGAAATGTTGCGTTGCAACACCAGGGATAGACTGCAATGTATCTCTGTCGTTGCAGCCCTCTGATGCTCCCTGCTGCCGGCGTCACAACAGTGTCTGCATGTTTCACAAATAGAGTTTGGAGAGACGTTGTCGGTGTCTGTATGTTGCTTAAATTCTCCCAAACAGTGGGCGCTAAGGATCAGGGCACGGCAGACCATTGCAGCCATTGATCTCGAGCAGAAAAATAAAAATGCTTACAGCACCTGGTATTCCCAGGCGGTCACCCATCCAAGTACTAACCAGGCCCGACCCTGCTTAGCTTCCGAGATCAGACGAGACCGGGCGTGATCAGGGTGGTATGGCCGTACGCAAATGTTACCGGGTCCATACTACCTTTTATTCAGCAGGAGCACAAAAGGACTGAGAGCGCTGCCGTGGCCAGAGACGGGACTTGTACAGAAACAATGATTAGATCCATAATGAAGGAAAGCAATGCATAAAGACTTTATTCCATACTCAAAGTACCATATCAAAACGCAATGCAATACACTGCGTGTGCGGTTGAGTGATCTTTTGAAGAAATGTAACGTTGCAACACCAGGGATGGACTGCAATGTATCTCTGTCGTTGCAGCCCTCTGATGCTCCCTGCTGCCGGCGTCACAACAGTGTCTGCATGTTTCACAAATAGAGTTTGGAGAGACGTTGTCGGTGTCTGTATGTTGCTTATATTCTCCCAAACAGTGGGCGCTAAGGATCAGGGCACGGCAGACCATTGCAGCCATTGATCTCGAGCAGAAAAATAAAAATGCTTACAGCACCTGGTATTCCCAGTCGGTCACCCATCCAAGTACTAACCAGGCCCGACCCTGCTTAGCTTCCGAGATCAGACGAGATCGGGCGTGATCAGGGTGGTATGGCCGTACGCAAATGTTACCGGGTCCATACTACCTTTTATTCAGCAGGAGCACAAAAGGACTGAGAGCGCTGCCGTGGCCAGAGACGGGACTTGTACAGAAACAATGATTAGATCCATAATGAAGGAAAGCAATGCATAAAGACTTTATTCCATACTCAAAGTACCATATCAAAACGCAATGCAATACACTGCGTGTGCGGTTGAGTGATCTTTTGAAGAAATGTAGCGTTGCAACACCAGGGATAGACTGCAATGTATCTCTGTCGTTGCAGCCCTCTGATGCTCCCTGCTGCCGGCGTCACAACAGTGTCTGCATGTTTAACAAATAGAGTTTGGAGAGACGTTGTCAGTGTCTGTATGTTGCTTAAATTCTCCCAAACAGTGGGCGCTAAAGATCAGGGCACGGCAGACCATTGCAGCCATTGATCTCGAGCAGAAAAATAAATATGCTTACAGCACCTGGTATTCCCAGGCGGTCACCCAACCAAGTACTAACCAGGCCCGACCCTGCTTAGCTTCCGAGATCAGACGAGATCGGGCGTGATCAGGGTGGTATGGCCGTACGCAAATTTTACCGGGTCCATACTACCTTTTATTCAGCAGGAGCACAAAAGGACTGAGCGCGCTGCCGTGGCCAGAGACGGGACTTGTACAGAAACAATGATTAGATCCATAATGAAGGAAAGCAATGCATAAAGACTTTATTCCATACTCAAAGTACCATATCAAAACGCAATGCAATACACTGCGTGTGCGGTTGAGTGATCTTTTGAAGAAATGTAGCGTTGCAACACCAGGGATAGACTGCAATGTATCTCTGTCGCTGCAGCCCTCTGATGCTCCCTGCTGCCGGCGTCACAACAGTGTCTGCATTTTTCACAAATAGAGTTTGGAGAGACGTTGTCAGTGTCTGTATGTTGCTTAAATTCTCCCAAACAGTGGGCGCTAAAGATCAGGGCACGGCAGACCATTGCAGCCATTGATCTCGAGCAGAAAAATAAATATGCTTACAGCACCTGGTATTCCCAGGCGGTCACCCATCCAAGTACTAACCAGGCCCGACCCTGCTTAGCTTCCGAGATCAGACGAGATCGGGCGTGATCAGTGTGGTTTGGCCGTACGCAAATGTTACCGGGTCCATACTACCTTTTATTCAGCAGGAGCACAAAAGGACTGAGAGCGCTGCCGTGGCCAGAGACGGGACTTGTACAGAAACAATGATTAGATCCATAATGAAGGAAAGCAATGCATAAAGACTTTATTCCATACTCAAAGTACCATATCAAAACGCAATGCAATACACTGCGTGTGCGGTTGAGTGATCTTTTGAAGAAATGTAGCGTTGCAACACCAGGGATAGACTGCAATGTATCTCTGTCGTTGCAGCCCTCTGATGCTCCCTGCTGCCGGCGTCACAACAGTGTCTGCATTTTTCACAAATAGAGTTTGGAGAGACGTTGTCAGTGTCTGTATGTTGCTTAAATTCTCCCAAACAGTGGGCGCTAAGGATCAGGGCACGGCAGACCATTGCAGCCATTGATCTCGAGCAGAAAAATAAAAAAGCTTACAGCACCTGGTATTCCCAGGCGGTCACCCATCCAAGTACTAACCAGGCCCGACCCTGCTTAGCTTCCGAGATCAGACGAGACCGGGCGTGATCAGGGTGGTATGGCCGTACGCAAATGTTACCGGGTCCATACTACCTTTTATTCAGCAGGAGCACAAAAGGACTGAGAGCGCTGCCGTGGCCAGAGACGGGACTTGTACAGAAACAATGATTAGATCCATAATGAAGGAAAGCAATGCATAAAGACTTTATTCCATACTCAAAGTACCATATCAAAACGCAATGCAATACACTGCGTGTGCGGTTGAGTGATCTTTTGAAGAAATGTTGCGTTGCAACACCAGGGATAGACTGCAATGTATCTCTGTCGTTGCAGCCCTCTGATGCTCCCTGCTGCCGGCGTCACAACAGTGTCTGCATGTTTCACAAATAGAGTTTGGAGAGACGTTGTCGGTGTCTGTATGTTGCTTATATTCTCCCAAACAGTGGGCGCTAAGGATCAGGGCACGGCAGACCATTGCAGCCATTGATCTCGAGCAGAAAAATAAAAATGCTTACAGCACCTGGTATTCCCAGGCGGTCACCCATCCAAGTACTAACCAGGCCCGACCCTGCTTAGCTTCTGAGATCAGACGAGATCGGGCGTGATCAGGGTGGTATGGCCGTACGCAAATGTTACCGGGTCCATACTACCTTTTATTCAGCAGGAGCACAAAAGGACTGAGAGCGCTGCCGTGGCCAGAGACGGGACTTGTACAGAAACAATGATTAGATCCATAATGAAGGAAAGCAATGCATAAAGACTTTATTCCATACTCAAAGTACCATATCAAAACTCAATGCAATACACTGCGTGTGCGGTTGAGTGATCTTTTGAAGAAATGTAGCGTTGCAACACCAGGGATAGACTGTAATGTATCTCTGTCGTTGCAGCCCTCTGATGCTCCCTGCTGCCGGCGTCACAACAGTGTCTGCATGTTTCACAAATAGAGTTTGGAGAGACGTTGTCAGTGTCTGTATGTTGCTTAAATTCTCCCAAACAGTGGGCGCTAAGGATCAGGGCACGGCAGACCATTGCAGCCATTGATCTCGAGCAGAAAAATAATTATGCTTACAGCACCTGGTATTCCCAGGCGGTCACCCATCCAAGTACTAACCAGGCCCGACCCTGCTTAGCTTCCGAGATCAGACGAGATCGGGCGTGATCAGGGTGGTATGGCCGTACGCAAATGTTACCGGGTCCATACTACCTTTTATTCAGCAGGAGCACAAAAGGACTGAGAGCGCTGCCGTGGCCAGAGACGGGACTTGTACAGAAACAATGATTAGATCCATAATGAAGGAAAGCAATGCATAAAGACTTTATTCCATACTCAAAGTACCATATCAAAACGCAATGCAATACACTGCGTGTGCGGTTGAGTGATCTTTTGAAGAAATGTAGCGTTGCAACACCAGGGATAGACTGCAATGTATCTCTGTCGTTGCAGCCCTCTGATGCTCCCTGCTGCCGGCGTCACAACAGTGTCTGCATGTTTCACAAATAGAGTTTGGAGAGACGTTGTCGGTGTCTGTATGTTGCTTATATTCTCCCAAACAGTGGGCGCTAAGGATCAGGGCACGGCAGACCATTGCAGCCATTGATCTCGAGCAGAAAAATAATTATGCTTACAGCACCTGGTATTCCCAGGCGGTCTCCCATCCAAGTACTAACCAGGCCCGACCCTGCTAAGCTTCCGAGATCAGACGAGATCGGGCTTGATCAGGGTGGTATGGCCGTATCCAAATGTTACCGGGTCCATACTAGCTTTCACACAGCAGGAGCACATAAGGACTGAGAGCGCTGCCGTGGCCAGAGACGGGACTTGTACAGAAACAATGATTAGATCCATAATGAAGGAAAGCAATGCATAAAGACTTTATTCCATACTCAAAGTACCATATCAAAACGCAATGCAATACACTGCGTGTGCGGTTGAGTGATCTTTTGAAGAAATGTAGCGTTGCAACACCAGGGATAGACTGCAATGTATCTCTGTCGTTGCAGCCCTCTGATGCTCCCTGCTGCCGGCGTCACAACAGTGTCTGCATGTTTCACAAATAGAGTTTGGAGAGACGTTGTCGGTGTCTGTATGTTGCTTATATTCTCCCAAACAGTGGGCGCTAAGGATCAGGGCACGGCAGACCATTGCAGCCATTGATCTCGAGCAGAAAAATAATTATGCTTACAGCACCTGGTATTCCCAGGCGGTCACCCATCCAAGTACTAACCAGGCCCGACCCTGCTTAGCTTCCGAGATCAGACGAGATCGGGGGTGATCAGTGTGGTTTGGCCGTACGCAAATGTTACCGGGTCCATACTACCTTTTATTCAGCAGGAGCACAAAAGGACTGAGAGCGCTGCCGTGGCCAGAGACGGGACTTGTACAGAAACAATGATTAGATCCATAATGAAGGAAAGCAATGCATAAAGACTTTATTCCATACTCAAAGTACCATATCAAAACGCAATGCAATACACTGCGTGTGCGGTTGAGTGATCTTTTGAAGAAATGTAGCGTTGCAACACCAGGGATAGACTGCAATGTATCTCTGTCGTTGCAGCCCTCTGATGCTCCCTGCTGCCGGCGTCACAACAGTGTCTGCATGTTTAACAAATAGAGTTTGGAGAGACGTTGTCAGTGTCTGTATGTTGCTTAAATTCTCCCAAACAGTGGGCGCTAAAGATCAGGGCACGGCAGACCATTGCAGCCATTGATCTCGAGCAGAAAAATAAAAATGCTTACAGCACCTGGTATTCCCAGGCGGTCACCCATCCAAGTACTAACCAGGCCCGACCCTGCTTAGCTTCCGAGATCAGACGAGATCGGGCGTGATCAGGGTGGTATGGCCGTACGCAAATGTTCCCGGGTCCATACTACCTTTTATTCAGCAGGAGCACAAAAGGACAGAGCGCTGCCGTGGCCAGAGACGGGACTTGTACAGAAACAATGATTAGATCCATAATGAAGGAAAGCAATGCATAAAGACTTTATTCCATACTCAAAGTACCATATCAAAACGCAATGCAATACACTGCGTGTGCGGTTGAGTGATCTTTTGAAGAAATGTAGCGTTGCAACACCAGGGATAGACTGCAATGTATCTCTGTCGTTGCAGCCCTCTGATGCTCCCTGCTGCCGGCGTCACAACAGTGTCTGCATTTTTCACAAATAGAGTTTGGAGAGACGTTGTCAGTGTCTGTATGTTGCTTAAATTCTCCCAAACAGTGGGCGCTAAAGATCTCTGCCCGTATGCAAATTAGCCATGTGCGCCTAACAGAAGAATGACGTAATGTTGAGAACGAGTCATACTAAAAACCGAGAGCAAGCGAAAGCTAAACCAGACTGTATCAATCACACACTTGGGGTCCATTCTAACTTTTGATAAGAGGCTAGTCTTTAAATCTTTGCAGTGACTGAATGTTGATGATAAAACGGATTGTTTTGCATAAGATGAGTGTGTGCGACTGTGTGTTTGTCATTTCCGGCTTCGGCATACCGCATGGTCATGAAGGCCTCGTGGTGAGTTACTTTCTTTGTGAAGCAGCTTAGCCTTACAGTTGGATAAGTTGGAGTGATTGGAGTTTATTTTTCACAGTGAGAGAGGGGTGCACCGGTCCTGGAGGTACTGCAATACCAGGTCGATGCGTGGAGTGGACGGAGCAAGCCCCTATTCCATCTCCCAGTTCCAAAAAACAATTTAATATATGGTCCCCGGGTAGGGGACGTATCAGATATTAAACTGATAAGAACAGATACTACACTTGATCTTAGCCAAAAGGCCGAGAAGCGATGCCCACACATGCTCAGACCAAGAGTCCAGCTTCCCAAACACGTCGCTCCACTTAGCGGTTTGACAGACGACGACAAAACAAATAGAAGACCAGTCACCCTGTGTGCGTGTTTGTGAAAGCTGAAGAAAAATGCCGAGGTCGCTGCATCTCTCTGCTGGTCCCTGCTGCCAGCGTCACTAGTGTGTCTGCATGTTTCTCAAATAGAGTTTGGAGAGACGTTGTCAGTGTCTGTATGTTGCTTAAATTCTCCCAAACAGTGGGCGCTAAAGATCACGGCACGGCAGGCCATTGCAGCCAATGAGCTCGAGTTGAAAAATAAATGTGCTTACAGCACCAGGTGGTCCCCCATCGATGTAGTAACCAGGCCCGACCCTGCTTAGCTTCCGAGATCAGACGAGATCGGGCATGATCAGGCTGTTATGGCCGTAAACTAACATTTCCGGGTCCATACTAGGTTTTATACAGCAGGAGCACATAAGGACTGAGGGTGCTGCCGTGGCCAGAGACGGGACTTGTACAGAAACAATGATTAGATCCATAATGAAGGAAAGCAATGCATAAAGACTTTATTCCATACTCAAAGTACCATATCAAAACGCAATGCAATACACTGCGTGTGCGGTTGAGTGATCTTTTGAAGAAATGTTGCGTTGCAACACCAGGGATAGACTGCAATGTATCTCTGTCGTTGCAGCCCTCTGATGCTCCCTGCTGCCGGCGTCACAACAGTGTCTGCATGTTTCACAAATAGAGTTTGGAGAGACGTTGTCGGTGTCTGTATGTTGCTTATATTCTCCCAAACAGTGGGCGCTAAGGATCAGGGCACGGCAGACCATTGCAGCCATTGATCTCGAGCAGAAAAATAAAAGTGCTTACAGCACCTGGTATTCCCAGGCGGTCACCCATCCAAGTACTAACCAAGCCCGACCCTGCTTAGCTTCCGAGATCAGACGAGACCGGGCGTGATCAGGGTGGTATGGCCGTACGCAAATGTTACCGGGTCCATACTACCTTTTATTCAGCAGGAGCACAAAAGGACTGAGAGCGCTGCCGTGGCCAGAGACGGGACTTGTACAGAAACAATGATTAGATCCATAATGAAGGAAAGCAATGCATAAAGACTTTATTCCATACTCAAAGTACCATATCAAAACGCAATGCAATACACTGCGTGTGCGGTTGAGTGATCTTTTGAAGAAATGTAGCGTTGCAACACCAGGGATAGACTGCAATGTATCTCTGTCGTTGCAGCCCTCTGATGCTCCCTGCTGCCGGCGTCACAACAGTGTCTGCATGTTTCACAAATAGAGTTTGGAGAGACGTTGTCAGTGTCTGTATGTTGCTTAAATTCTCCCAAACAGTGGGCGCTAAGGATCAGGGCACCGCAGATCATTGCAGCCATTGATCTCGAGCAGAAAAATAAAAATGCTTACAGCACCTGGTATTCCCAGGCGGTCACCCATCCAAGTACTAACCAGGCCCGACCCTGCTTAGCTTCCGAGATCAGACGAGATCGGGCGTGATCAGGGTGGTATGGCCGTACGCAAATGTTACCGGGTCCATACTACCTTTTATTCAGCAGGAGCACAAAAGGACTGAGAGCGCTGCCGTGGCCAGAGACGGGACTTGTACAGAAACAATGATTAGATCCATAATGAAGGAAAGCAATGCATAAAGACTTTATTCCATACTCAAAGTACCATATCAAAACGCAATGCAATACACTGCGTGTGCGGTTGAGTGATCTTTTGAAGAAATGTAGCGTTGCAACACCAGGGATAGACTGCAATGTATCTCTGTCGTTGCAGCCCTCTGATGCTCCCTGCTGCCGGCGTCACAACAGTGTCTGCATTTTTCACAAATAGAGTTTGGAGAGACGTTGTCAGTGTCTGTATGTTGCTTAAATTCTCCCAAACAGTGGGCGCTAAGGATCAGGGCACGGCAGACCATTGCAGCCATTGATCTCGAGCAGAAAAATAAAAATGCTTACAGCACCTGGTATTCCCAGGCGGTCACCCATCCAAGTACTAACCAGGCCCGACCCTGCTTAGCTTCCGAGATCAGACGAGATCGGGCGTGATCAGGGTGGTATGGCCGTACGCAAATGTTACCGGGTCCATACTACCTTTTATTCAGCAGGAGCACAAAAGGACTGAGAGCGCTGCCGTGGCCAGAGACGGGACTTGTACAGAAACAATGATTAGATCCATAATGAAGGAAAGCAATGCATAAAGACTTTATTCCATACTCAAAGTACCATATCAAAACGCAATGCAATACACTGCGTGTGCGGTTGAGTGATCTTTTGAAGAAATGTAGCGTTGCAACACCAGGGATAGACTGTAATGTATCTCTGTCGTTGCAGCCCTCTGATGCTCCCTGCTGCCGGCGTCACAACAGTGTCTGCATGTTTCACAAATAGAGTTTGGAGAGACGTTGTCAGTGTCTGTATGTTGCTTAAATTCTCCCAAACAGTGGGCGCTAAAGATCAGGGCACGGCAGACCATTGCAGCCATTGATCTCGAGCAGAAAAATAAAAATGCTTACAGCACCTGGTATTCCCAGGCGGTCACCCATCCAAGTACTAACCAGGCCCGACCCTGCTTAGCTTCCGAGATCAGACGAGATCGGGCGTGATCAGGGTGGTATGGCCGTACGCAAATGTTACCGGGTCCATACTACCTTTTATTCAGCAGGAGCACAAAAGGACTGAGAGCGCTGCCGTGGCCAGAGACGGGACTTGTACAGAAACAATGATTAGATCCATAATGAAGGAAAGCAATGCATAAAGACTTTATTCCATACTCAAAGTACCATATCAAAACGCAATGCAATACACTGCGTGTGCGGTTGAGTGATCTTTTGAAGAAATGTAGCGTTGCAACACCAGGGATAGACTGCAATGTATCTCTGTCGTTGCAGCCCTCTGATGCTCCCTGCTGCCGGCGTCACAACAGTGTCTGCATGTTTCACAAATAGAGTTTGGAGAGACGTTGTCGGTGTCTGTATGTTGCTTATATTCTCCCAAACAGTGGGCGCTAAGGATCAGGGCACGGCAGACCATTGCAGCCATTGATCTCGAGCAGAAAAATAATTATGCTTACAGCACCTGGTATTCCCAGGCGGTCACCCATCCAAGTACTGACCAGGCCCGACCCTGCTTAGCTTCCGAGATCAGACGAGATCGGGCGTGATCAGGGTGGTATGGCCGTACGCAAATGTTACCGGGTCCATACTACCTTTTATTCAGCAGGAGCACAAAAGGACTGAGAGCGCTGCCGTGGCCAGAGACGGGACTTGTACAGAAACAATGATTAGATCCATAATGAAGGAAAGCAATGCATAAAGACTTTATTCCATACTCAAAGTACCATATGAAAACGCAATGCAATACACTGCGTGTGCGGTTGAGTGATCTTTTGAAGAAATGTAGCGTTGCAACACCAGGGATAGACTGCAATGTATCTCTGTCGTTGCAGCCCTCTGATGCTCCCTGCTGCCGGCGTCACAACAGTGTCTGCATGTTTCACAAATAGAGTTTGGAGAGACGTTGTCGGTGTCTGTATGTTGATTAAATTCTCCCAAACAGTGGGCGCTAAGGATCAGGGCACGGCAGACCATTGCAGCCATTGATCTCGAGCAGAAAAATAAAAGAGCTTACAGCACCTGGTATTCCCAGGCGGTCACCCATCCAAGTACTAACCAGGCCCGACCCTGCTTAGCTTCCGAGATCAGACGAGATCGGGCGTGATCAGGGTGGTATGGCCGTACGCAAATGTTACCGGGTCCATACTACCTTTTATTCAGCAGGAGCACAAAAGGACTGAGAGCGCTGCCGTGGCCAGAGACGGGACTTGTACAGAAACAATGATTAGATCCATAATGAAGGAAAGCAATGCATAAAGACTTTATTCCATACTCAAAGTACCATATGAAAACGCAATGCAATACACTGCGTGTGCGGTTGAGTGATCTTTTGAAGAAATGTAGCGTTGCAACACCAGGGATAGACTGTAATGTATCTCTGTCGTTGCAGCCCTCTGATGCTCCCTGCTGCCGGCGTCACAACAGTGTCTGCATGTTTCACAAATAGAGTTTGGAGAGACGTTGTCAGTGTCTGTATGTTGCTTAAATTCTCCCAAACAGTGGGCGCTAAAGATCTCTGCCCGTATGCAAATTAGCCATGTGCGCCTAACAGAAGAATGACGTAATGTTGAGAACGAGTCATACTAAAAACCGAGAGCAAGCGAAAGCTAAACCAGACTGTATCAATCACACACTTTGGGTCCATTCTAACTTTTGATAAGAGGCTAGTCTTTAAATCTTTGCAGTGACTGAATGTTGATGATAAAACGGATTGTTTTGCATAAGATGAGTGTGTGCGACTGTGTGTTTGTCATTTCCGGCTTCGGCATACCGCATGGTCATGAAGGCCTCGTGGTGAGTTACTTTCTTAGTGAAGCAGCTTAGCCTTACAGTTGGATAAGTTGGAGTGATTGGAGTTTATTTTTCACAGTGAGAGAGGGGTGCACCGGTCCTGGAGGTACTGCAATACCAGGTCGATGCGTGGAGTGGACGGAGCAAGCCCCTATTCCATCTCCCAGTTCCAAAAAACAATTTAATATATGGTCCCCGGGTAGGGGACGTATCAGATATTAAACTGATAAGAACAGATACTACACTTGATCTTAGCCAAAAGGCCGAGAAGCGATGCCCACACATGCTCAGACCAAGAGTCCAGCTTCCCAAACACGTCGCTCCACTTAGCGGTTTGACAGACGACGACAAAACAAATAGAAGACCAGTCACCCTGTGTGCGTGTTTGTGAAAGCTGAAGAAAAATGCCGAGGTCGCTGCATCTCTCTGCTGGTCCCTGCTGCCAGCGTCACTAGTGTGTCTGCATGTTTCTCAAATAGAGTTTGGAGAGACGTTGTCAGTGTCTGTATGTTGCTTAAATTCTCCCAAACAGTGGGCGCTAAAGATCACGGCACGGCAGGCCATTGCAGCCAATGAGCTCGAGTTGAAAAATAAATGTGCTTACAGCACCAGGTGGTCCCCCATCGATGTAGTAACCAGGCCCGACCCTGCTTAGCTTCCGAGATCAGACGAGATCGGGCATGATCAGGCTGTTATGGCCGTAAACTAACATTTCCGGGTCCATACTAGGTTTTATACAGCAGGAGCACATAAGGACTGAGGGTGCTGCCGTGGCCAGAGACGGGACTTGTACAGAAACAATGATTAGATCCATAATGAAGGAAAGCAATGCATAAAGACTTTATTCCATACTCAAAGTACCATATCAAAACGCAATGCAATACACTGCGTGTGCGGTTGAGTGATCTTTTGAAGAAATGTTGCGTTGCAACACCAGGGATAGACTGCAATGTATCTCTGTCGTTGCAGCCCTCTGATGCTCCCTGCTGCCGGCGTCACAACAGTGTCTGCATGTTTCACAAATAGAGTTTGGAGAGACGTTGTCGGTGTCTGTATGTTGCTTATATTCTCCCAAACAGTGGGCGCTAAGGATCAGGGCACGGCAGACCATTGCAGCCATTGATCTCGAGCAGAAAAATAAAAGTGCTTACAGCACCTGGTATTCCCAGGCGGTCACCCATCCAAGTACTAACCAAGCCCGACCCTGCTTAGCTTCCGAGATCAGACGAGACCGGGCGTGATCAGGGTGGTATGGCCGTACGCAAATGTTACCGGGTCCATACTACCTTTTATTCAGCAGGAGCACAAAAGGACTGAGAGCGCTGCCGTGGCCAGAGACGGGACTTGTACAGAAACAATGATTAGATCCATAATGAAGGAAAGCAATGCATAAAGACTTTATTCCATACTCAAAGTACCATATCAAAACGCAATGCAATACACTGCGTGTGCGGTTGAGTGATCTTTTGAAGAAATGTAGCGTTGCAACACCAGGGATAGACTGCAATGTATCTCTGTCGTTGCAGCCCTCTGATGCTCCCTGCTGCCGGCGTCACAACAGTGTCTGCATGTTTCACAAATAGAGTTTGGAGAGACGTTGTCAGTGTCTGTATGTTGCTTAAATTCTCCCAAACAGTGGGCGCTAAGGATCAGGGCACCGCAGATCATTGCAGCCATTGATCTCGAGCAGAAAAATAAAAATGCTTACAGCACCTGGTATTCCCAGGCGGTCACCCATCCAAGTACTAACCAGGCCCGACCCTGCTTAGCTTCCGAGATCAGACGAGATCGGGCGTGATCAGGGTGGTATGGCCGTACGCAAATGTTACCGGGTCCATACTACCTTTTATTCAGCAGGAGCACAAAAGGACTGAGAGCGCTGCCGTGGCCAGAGACGGGACTTGTACAGAAACAATGATTAGATCCATAATGAAGGAAAGCAATGCATAAAGACTTTATTCCATACTCAAAGTACCATATCAAAACGCAATGCAATACACTGCGTGTGCGGTTGAGTGATCTTTTGAAGAAATGTAGCGTTGCAACACCAGGGATAGACTGCAATGTATCTCTGTCGTTGCAGCCCTCTGATGCTCCCTGCTGCCGGCGTCACAACAGTGTCTGCATTTTTCACAAATAGAGTTTGGAGAGACGTTGTCAGTGTCTGTATGTTGCTTAAATTCTCCCAAACAGTGGGCGCTAAGGATCAGGGCACGGCAGACCATTGCAGCCATTGATCTCGAGCAGAAAAATAAAAATGCTTACAGCACCTGGTATTCCCAGGCGGTCACCCATTCAAGTACTAACCAGGCCCGACCCTGCTTAGCTTCCGAGATCAGACGAGATCGGGCGTGATCAGGGTGGTATGGCCGTACGCAAATGTTACCGGGTCCATACTACCTTTTATTCAGCAGGAGCACAAAAGGACTGAGAGCGCTGCCGTGGCCAGAGACGGGACTTGTACAGAAACAATGATTAGATCCATAATGAAGGAAAGCAATGCATAAAGACTTTATTCCATACTCAAAGTACCATATCAAAACGCAATGCAATACACTGCGTGTGCGGTTGAGTGATCTTTTGAAGAAATGTAGCGTTGCAACACCAGGGATAGACTGTAATGTATCTCTGTCGTTGCAGCCCTCTGATGCTCCCTGCTGCCGGCGTCACAACAGTGTCTGCATGTTTCACAAATAGAGTTTGGAGAGACGTTGTCAGTGTCTGTATGTTGCTTAAATTCTCCCAAACAGTGGGCGCTAAAGATCAGGGCACGGCAGACCATTGCAGCCATTGATCTCGAGCAGAAAAATAAAAATGCTTACAGCACCTGGTATTCCCAGGCGGTCACCCATCCAAGTACTAACCAGGCCCGACCCTGCTTAGCTTCCGAGATCAGACGAGATCGGGCGTGATCAGGGTGGTATGGCCGTACGCAAATGTTACCGGGTCCATACTACCTTTTATTCAGCAGGAGCACAAAAGGACTGAGAGCGCTGCCGTGGCCAGAGACGGGACTTGTACAGAAACAATGATTAGATCCATAATGAAGGAAAGCAATGCATAAAGACTTTATTCCATACTCAAAGTACCATATCAAAACGCAATGCAATACACTGCGTGTGCGGTTGAGTGATCTTTTGAAGAAATGTAGCGTTGCAACACCAGGGATAGACTGCAATGTATCTCTGTCGTTGCAGCCCTCTGATGCTCCCTGCTGCCGGCGTCACAACAGTGTCTGCATGTTTCACAAATAGAGTTTGGAGAGACGTTGTCGGTGTCTGTATGTTGCTTATATTCTCCCAAACAGTGGGCGCTAAGGATCAGGGCACGGCAGACCATTGCAGCCATTGATCTCGAGCAGAAAAATAATTATGCTTACAGCACCTGGTATTCCCAGGCGGTCACCCATCCAAGTACTGACCAGGCCCGACCCTGCTTAGCTTCCGAGATCAGACGAGATCGGGCGTGATCAGGGTGGTATGGCCGTACGCAAATGTTACCGGGTCCATACTACCTTTTATTCAGCAGGAGCACAAAAGGACTGAGAGCGCTGCCGTGGCCAGAGACGGGACTTGTACAGAAACAATGATTAGATCCATAATGAAGGAAAGCAATGCATAAAGACTTTGTTCCATACTCAAAGTACCATATGAAAACGCAATGCAATACACTGCGTGTGCGGTTGAGTGATCTTTTGAAGAAATGTAGCGTTGCAACACCAGGGATAGACTGCAATGTATCTCTGTCGTTGCAGCCCTCTGATGCTCCCTGCTGCCGGCGTCACAACAGTGTCTGCATGTTTCACAAATAGAGTTTGGAGAGACGTTGTCGGTGTCTGTATGTTGATTAAATTCTCCCAAACAGTGGGCGCTAAGGATCAGGGCACGGCAGACCATTGCAGCCATTGATCTCGAGCAGAAAAATAAAAGAGCTTACAGCACCTGGTATTCCCAGGCGGTCACCCATCCAAGTACTAACCAGGCCCGACCCTGCTTAGCTTCCGAGATCAGACGAGATCGGGCGTGATCAGGGTGGTATGGCCGTACGCAAATGTTACCGGGTCCATACTACCTTTTATTCAGCAGGAGCACAAAAGGACTGAGAGCGCTGCCGTGGCCAGAGACGGGACTTGTACAGAAACAATGATTAGATCCATAATGAAGGAAAGCAATGCATAAAGACTTTATTCCATACTCAAAGTACCATATGAAAACGCAATGCAATACACTGCGTGTGCGGTTGAGTGATCTTTTGAAGAAATGTAGCGTTGCAACACCAGGGATAGACTGTAATGTATCTCTGTCGTTGCAGCCCTCTGATGCTCCCTGCTGCCGGCGTCACAACAGTGTCTGCATGTTTCACAAATAGAGTTTGGAGAGACGTTGTCAGTGTCTGTATGTTGCTTAAATTCTCCCAAACAGTGGGCGCTAAAGATCTCTGCCCGTATGCAAATTAGCCATGTGCGCCTAACAGAAGAATGACGTAATGTTGAGAACGAGTCATACTAAAAACCGAGAGCAAGCGAAAGCTAAACCAGACTGTATCAATCACACACTTTGGGTCCATTCTAACTTTTGATAAGAGGCTAGTCTTTAAATCTTTGCAGTGACTGAATGTTGATGATAAAACGGATTGTTTTGCATAAGATGAGTGTGTGCGACTGTGTGTTTGTCATTTCCGGCTTCGGCATACCGCATGGTCATGAAGGCCTCGTGGTGAGTTACTTTCTTAGTGAAGCAGCTTAGCCTTACAGTTGGATAAGTTGGAGTGATTGGAGTTTATTTTTCACAGTGAGAGAGGGGTGCACCGGTCCTGGAGGTACTGCAATACCAGGTCGATGCGTGGAGTGGACGGAGCAAGCCCCTATTCCATCTCCCAGTTCCAAAAAACAATTTAATATATGGTCCCCGGGTAGGGGACGTATCAGATATTAAACTGATAAGAACAGATACTACACTTGATCTTAGCCAAAAGGCCGAGAAGCGATGCCCACACATGCTCAGACCAAGAGTCCAGCTTCCCAAACACGTCGCTCCACTTAGCGGTTTGACAGACGACGACAAAACAAATAGAAGACCAGTCACCCTGTGTGCGTGTTTGTGAAAGCTGAAGAAAAATGCCGAGGTCGCTGCATCTCTCTGCTGGTCCCTGCTGCCAGCGTCACTAGTGTGTCTGCATGTTTCTCAAATAGAGTTTGGAGAGACGTTGTCAGTGTCTGTATGTTGCTTAAATTCTCCCAAACAGTGGGCGCTAAAGATCACGGCACGGCAGGCCATTGCAGCCAATGAGCTCGAGTTGAAAAATAAATGTGCTTACAGCACCAGGTGGTCCCCCATCGATGTAGTAACCAGGCCCGACCCTGCTTAGCTTCCGAGATCAGACGAGATCGGGCATGATCAGGCTGTTATGGCCGTAAACTAACATTTCCGGGTCCATACTAGGTTTTATACAGCAGGAGCACATAAGGACTGAGGGTGCTGCCGTGGCCAGAGACGGGACTTGTACAGAAACAATGATTAGATCCATAATGAAGGAAAGCAATGCATAAAGACTTTATTCCATACTCAAAGTACCATATCAAAACGCAATGCAATACACTGCGTGTGCGGTTGAGTGATCTTTTGAAGAAATGTTGCGTTGCAACACCAGGGATAGACTGCAATGTATCTCTGTCGTTGCAGCCCTCTGATGCTCCCTGCTGCCGGCGTCACAACAGTGTCTGCATGTTTCACAAATAGAGTTTGGAGAGACGTTGTCGGTGTCTGTATGTTGCTTATATTCTCCCAAACAGTGGGCGCTAAGGATCAGGGCACGGCAGACCATTGCAGCCATTGATCTCGAGCAGAAAAATAAAAGTGCTTACAGCACCTGGTATTCCCAGGCGGTCACCCATCCAAGTACTAACCAAGCCCGACCCTGCTTAGCTTCCGAGATCAGACGAGACCGGGCGTGATCAGGGTGGTATGGCCGTACGCAAATGTTACCGGGTCCATACTACCTTTTATTCAGCAGGAGCACAAAAGGACTGAGAGCGCTGCCGTGGCCAGAGACGGGACTTGTACAGAAACAATGATTAGATCCATAATGAAGGAAAGCAATGCATAAAGACTTTATTCCATACTCAAAGTACCATATCAAAACGCAATGCAATACACTGCGTGTGCGGTTGAGTGATCTTTTGAAGAAATGTAGCGTTGCAACACCAGGGATAGACTGCAATGTATCTCTGTCGTTGCAGCCCTCTGATGCTCCCTGCTGCCGGCGTCACAACAGTGTCTGCATGTTTCACAAATAGAGTTTGGAGAGACGTTGTCAGTGTCTGTATGTTGCTTAAATTCTCCCAAACAGTGGGCGCTAAGGATCAGGGCACGGCAGATCATTGCAGCCATTGATCTCGAGCAGAAAAATAAAAATGCTTACAGCACCTGGTATTCCCAGGCGGTCACCCATCCAAGTACTAACCAGGCCCGACCCTGCTTAGCTTCCGAGATCAGAAGAGATCGGGCGTGATCAGGGTGGTATGGCCGTACGCAAATGTTACCGGGTCCATACTACCTTTTATTCAGCAGGAGCACAAAAGGACTGAGAGCGCTGCCGTGGCCAGAGACGGGACTTGTACAGAAACAATGATTAGATCCATAATGAAGGAAAGCAATGCATAAAGACTTTATTCCATACTCAAAGTACCATATCAAAACGCAATGCAATACACTGCGTGTGCGGTTGAGTGATCTTTTGAAGAAATGTAGCGTTGCAACACCAGGGATAGACTGCAATGTATCTCTGTCGTTGCAGCCCTCTGATGCTCCCTGCTGCCGGCGTCACAACAGTGTCTGCATTTTTCACAAATAGAGTTTGGAGAGACGTTGTCAGTGTCTGTATGTTGCTTAAATTCTCCCAAACAGTGGGCGCTAAGGATCAGGGCACGGCAGACCATTGCAGCCATTGATCTCGAGCAGAAAAATAAAAATGCTTACAGCACCTGGTATTCCCAGGCGGTCACCCATCCAAGTACTAACCAGGCCCGACCCTGCTTAGCTTCCGAGATCAGACGAGATCGGGCGTGATCAGGGTGGTATGGCCGTACGCAAATGTTACCGGGTCCATACTACCTTTTATTCAGCAGGAGCACAAAAGGACTGAGAGCGCTGCCGTGGCCAGAGACGGGACTTGTACAGAAACAATGATTAGATCCATAATGAAGGAAAGCAATGCATAAAGACTTTATTCCATACTCAAAGTACCATATCAAAACGCAATGCAATACACTGCGTGTGCGGTTGAGTGATCTTTTGAAGAAATGTAGCGTTGCAACACCAGGGATAGACTGTAATGTATCTCTGTCGTTGCAGCCCTCTGATGCTCCCTGCTGCCGGCGTCACAACAGTGTCTGCATGTTTCACAAATAGAGTTTGGAGAGACGTTGTCAGTGTCTGTATGTTGCTTAAATTCTCCCAAACAGTGGGCGCTAAAGATCAGGGCACGGCAGACCATTGCAGCCGTTGATCTCGAGCAGAAAAATAAAAATGCTTACAGCACCTGGTATTCCCAGGCGGTCACCCATCCAAGTACTAACCAGGCCCGACCCTGCTTAGCTTCCGAGATCAGACGAGATCGGGCGTGATCAGGGTGGTATGGCCGTACGCAAATGTTACCGGGTCCATACTACCTTTTATTCAGCAGGAGCACAAAAGGACTGAGAGCGCTGCCGTGGCCAGAGACGGGACTTGTACAGAAACAATGATTAGATCCATAATGAAGGAAAGCAATGCATAAAGACTTTATTCCATACTCAAAGTACCATATGAAAACGCAATGCAATACACTGCGTGTGCGGTTGAGTGATCTTTTGAAGAAATGTAGCGTTGCAACACCAGGGATAGACTGCAATGTATCTCTGTCGTTGCAGCCCTCTGATGCTCCCTGCTGCCGGCGTCACAACAGTGTCTGCATGTTTCACAAATAGAGTTTGGAGAGACGTTGTCGGTGTCTGTATGTTGCTTATATTCTCCCAAACAGTGGGCGCTAAGGATCAGGGCACGGCAGACCATTGCAGCCATTGATCTCGAGCAGAAAAATAATTATGCTTACAGCACCTGGTATTCCCAGGCGGTCACCCATCCAAATACTAACCAGGCCCGACCCTGCTTAGCTTCCGAGATCACACGAGATCGGGCGTGATCAGGGTGGTATGGCCGTACGCAAATGTTACCGGGTCCATACTACCTTTTATTCAGCAGGAGCACAAAAGGACTGAGAGCGCTGCCGTGGCCAGAGACGGGACTTGTACAGAAACAATGATTAGATCCATAATGAAGGAAAGCAATGCATAAAGACTTTATTCCATACTCAAAGTACCATATGAAAACGCAATGCAATACACTGCGTGTGCGGTTGAGTGATCTTTTGAAGAAATGTAGCGTTGCAACACCAGGGATAGACTGTAATGTATCTCTGTCGTTGCAGCCCTCTGATGCTCCCTGCTGCCGGCGTCACAACAGTGTCTGCATGTTTCACAAATAGAGTTTGGAGAGACGTTGTCAGTGTCTGTATGTTGCTTAAATTCTCCCAAACAGTGGGCGCTAAGGATCAGGGCACGGCAGACCATTGCAGCCATTGATCTCGAGCAGAAAAATAATTATGCTTACAGCACCTGGTATTCCCAGGCGGTCACCCATCCAAGTACTGACCAGGCCCGACCCTGCTTAGCTTCCGAGATCAGACGAGATCGGGCGTGATCAGGGTGGTATGGCCGTACGCAAATGTTACCGGGTCCATACTACCTTTTATTCAGCAGGAGCACAAAAGGACTGAGAGCGCTGCCGTGGCCAGAGACGGGACTTGTACAGAAACAATGATTAGATCCATAATGAAGGAAAGCAATGCATAAAGACTTTATTCCATACTCAAAGTACCATATGAAAACGCAATGCAATACACTGCGTGTGCGGTTGAGTGATCTTTTGAAGAAATGTAGCGTTGCAACACCAGGGATAGACTGCAATGTATCTCTGTCGTTGCAGCCCTCTGATGCTCCCTGCTGCCGGCGTCACAACAGTGTCTGCATGTTTCACAAATAGAGTTTGGAGAGACGTTGTCGGTGTCTGTATGTTGATTAAATTCTCCCAAACAGTGGGCGCTAAGGATCAGGGCACGGCAGACCATTGCAGCCATTGATCTCGAGCAGAAAAATAAAAGAGCTTACAGCACCTGGTATTCCCAGGCGGTCACCCATCCAAGTACTAACCAGGCCCGACCCTGCTTAGCTTCCGAGATCAGACGAGATCGGGCGTGATCAGGGTGGTATGGCCGTACGCAAATGTTACCGGGTCCATACTACCTTTTATTCAGCAGGAGCACAAAAGGACTGAGAGCGCTGCCGTGGCCAGAGACGGGACTTGTACAGAAACAATGATTAGATCCATAATGAAGGAAAGCAATGCATAAAGACTTTATTCCATACTCAAAGTACCATATGAAAACGCAATGCAATACACTGCGTGTGCGGTTGAGTGATCTTTTGAAGAAATGTAGCGTTGCAACACCAGGGATAGACTGTAATGTATCTCTGTCGTTGCAGCCCTCTGATGCTCCCTGCTGCCGGCGTCACAACAGTGTCTGCATGTTTCACAAATAGAGTTTGGAGAGACGTTGTCAGTGTCTGTATGTTGCTTAAATTCTCCCAAACAGTGGGCGCTAAAGATCTCTGCCCGTATGCAAATTAGCCATGTGCGCCTAACAGAAGAATGACGTAATGTTGAGAACGAGTCATACTAAAAACCGAGAGCAAGCGAAAGCTAAACCAGACTGTATCAATCACACACTTTGGGTCCATTCTAACTTTTGATAAGAGGCTAGTCTTTAAATCTTTGCAGTGACTGAATGTTGATGATAAAACGGATTGTTTTGCATAAGATGAGTGTGTGCGACTGTGTGTTTGTCATTTCCGGCTTCGGCATACCGCATGGTCATGAAGGCCTCGTGGTGAGTTACTTTCTTAGTGAAGCAGCTTAGCCTTACAGTTGGATAAGTTGGAGTGATTGGAGTTTATTTTTCACAGTGAGAGAGGGGTGCACCGGTCCTGGAGGTACTGCAATACCAGGTCGATGCGTGGAGTGGACGGAGCAAGCCCCTATTCCATCTCCCAGTTCCAAAAAACAATTTAATATATGGTCCCCGGGTAGGGGACGTATCAGATATTAAACTGATAAGAACAGATACTACACTTGATCTTAGCCAAAAGGCCGAGAAGCGATGCCCACACATGCTCAGACCAAGAGTCCAGCTTCCCAAACACGTCGCTCCACTTAGCGGTTTGACAGACGACGACAAAACAAATAGAAGACCAGTCACCCTGTGTGCGTGTTTGTGAAAGCTGAAGAAAAATGCCGAGGTCGCTGCATCTCTCTGCTGGTCCCTGCTGCCAGCGTCACTAGTGTGTCTGCATGTTTCTCAAATAGAGTTTGGAGAGACGTTGTCAGTGTCTGTATGTTGCTTAAATTCTCCCAAACAGTGGGCGCTAAAGATCACGGCACGGCAGGCCATTGCAGCCAATGAGCTCGAGTTGAAAAATAAATGTGCTTACAGCACCAGGTGGTCCCCCATCGATGTAGTAACCAGGCCCGACCCTGCTTAGCTTCCGAGATCAGACGAGATCGGGCATGATCAGGCTGTTATGGCCGTAAACTAACATTTCCGGGTCCATACTAGGTTTTATACAGCAGGAGCACATAAGGACTGAGGGTGCTGCCGTGGCCAGAGACGGGACTTGTACAGAAACAATGATTAGATCCATAATGAAGGAAAGCAATGCATAAAGACTTTATTCCATACTCAAAGTACCATATCAAAACGCAATGCAATACACTGCGTGTGCGGTTGAGTGATCTTTTGAAGAAATGTTGCGTTGCAACACCAGGGATAGACTGCAATGTATCTCTGTCGTTGCAGCCCTCTGATGCTCCCTGCTGCCGGCGTCACAACAGTGTCTGCATGTTTCACAAATAGAGTTTGGAGAGACGTTGTCGGTGTCTGTATGTTGCTTATATTCTCCCAAACAGTGGGCGCTAAGGATCAGGGCACGGCAGACCATTGCAGCCATTGATCTCGAGCAGAAAAATAAAAGTGCTTACAGCACCTGGTATTCCCAGGCGGTCACCCATCCAAGTACTAACCAAGCCCGACCCTGCTTAGCTTCCGAGATCAGACGAGACCGGGCGTGATCAGGGTGGTATGGCCGTACGCAAATGTTACCGGGTCCATACTACCTTTTATTCAGCAGGAGCACAAAAGGACTGAGAGCGCTGCCGTGGCCAGAGACGGGACTTGTACAGAAACAATGATTAGATCCATAATGAAGGAAAGCAATGCATAAAGACTTTATTCCATACTCAAAGTACCATATCAAAACGCAATGCAATACACTGCGTGTGCGGTTGAGTGATCTTTTGAAGAAATGTAGCGTTGCAACACCAGGGATAGACTGCAATGTATCTCTGTCGTTGCAGCCCTCTGATGCTCCCTGCTGCCGGCGTCACAACAGTGTCTGCATGTTTCACAAATAGAGTTTGGAGAGACGTTGTCAGTGTCTGTATGTTGCTTAAATTCTCCCAAACAGTGGGCGCTAAGGATCAGGGCACGGCAGATCATTGCAGCCATTGATCTCGAGCAGAAAAATAAAAATGCTTACAGCACCTGGTATTCCCAGGCGGTCACCCATCCAAGTACTAACCAGGCCCGACCCTGCTTAGCTTCCGAGATCAGAAGAGATCGGGCGTGATCAGGGTGGTATGGCCGTACGCAAATGTTACCGGGTCCATACTACCTTTTATTCAGCAGGAGCACAAAAGGACTGAGAGCGCTGCCGTGGCCAGAGACGGGACTTGTACAGAAACAATGATTAGATCCATAATGAAGGAAAGCAATGCATAAAGACTTTATTCCATACTCAAAGTACCATATCAAAACGCAATGCAATACACTGCGTGTGCGGTTGAGTGATCTTTTGAAGAAATGTAGCGTTGCAACACCAGGGATAGACTGCAATGTATCTCTGTCGTTGCAGCCCTCTGATGCTCCCTGCTGCCGGCGTCACAACAGTGTCTGCATTTTTCACAAATAGAGTTTGGAGAGACGTTGTCAGTGTCTGTATGTTGCTTAAATTCTCCCAAACAGTGGGCGCTAAGGATCAGGGCACGGCAGACCATTGCAGCCATTGATCTCGAGCAGAAAAATAAAAATGCTTACAGCACCTGGTATTCCCAGGCGGTGACCCATCCAAGTACTAACCAGGCCCGACCCTGCTTAGCTTCCGAGATCAGACGAGATCGGGCTTGATCAGGGTGGTATGGCCGTACGCAAATGTTACCGGGTCCATACTACCTTTTATTCAGCAGGAGCACAAAAGGACTGAGAGCGCTGCCGTGGCCAGAGACGGGACTTGTACAGAAACAATGATTAGATCCATAATGAAGGAAAGCAATGCATAAAGACTTTATTCCATACTCAAAGTACCATATCAAAACGCAATGCAATACACTGCGTGTGCGGTTGAGTGATCTTTTGAAGAAATGTAGCGTTGCAACACCAGGGATAGACTGCAATGTATCTCTGTCGTTGCAGCCCTCTGATGCTCCCTGCTGCCGGCGTCACAACAGTGTCTGCATGTTTAACAAATAGAGTTTGGAGAGACGTTGTCAGTGTCTGTATGTTGCTTAAATTCTCCCAAACAGTGGGCGCTAAAGATCAGGGCACGGCAGACCATTGCAGCCATTGATCTCGAGCAGAAAAATAAAAATGCTTACAGCACCTGGTATTCCCAGGCGGTCACCCATCCAAGTACTAACCAGGCCCGACCCTGCTTAGCTTCCGAGATCAGACGAGATCGGGCGTGATCAGGGTGGTATGGCCGTACGCAAATGTTCCCGGGTCCATACTACCTTTTATTCAGCAGGAGCACAAAAGGACAGAGCGCTGCCGTGGCCAGAGACGGGACTTGTACAGAAACAATGATTAGATCCATAATGAAGGAAAGCAATGCATAAAGACTTTATTCCATACTCAAAGTACCATATCAAAACGCAATGCAATACACTGCGTGTGCGGTTGAGTGATCTTTTGAAGAAATGTAGCGTTGCAACACCAGGGATAGACTGCAATGTATCTCTGTCGTTGCAGCCCTCTGATGCTCCCTGCTGCCGGCGTCACAACAGTGTCTGCATTTTTCACAAATAGAGTTTGGAGAGACGTTGTCAGTGTCTGTATGTTGCTTAAATTCTCCCAAACAGTGGGCGCTAAAGATCTCTGCCCGTATGCAAATTAGCCATGTGCGCCTAACAGAAGAATGACGTAATGTTGAGAACGAGTCATACTAAAAACCGAGAGCAAGCGAAAGCTAAACCAGACTGTATCAATCACACACTTGGGGTCCATTCTAACTTTTGATAAGAGGCTAGTCTTTAAATCTTTGCAGTGACTGAATGTTGATGATAAAACGGATTGTTTTGCATAAGATGAGTGTGTGCGACTGTGTGTTTGTCATTTCCGGCTTCGGCATACCGCATGGTCATGAAGGCCTCGTGGTGAGTTACTTTCTTTGTGAAGCAGCTTAGCCTTACAGTTGGATAAGTTGGAGTGATTGGAGTTTATTTTTCACAGTGAGAGAGGGGTGCACCGGTCCTGGAGGTACTGCAATACCAGGTCGATGCGTGGAGTGGACGGAGCAAGCCCCTATTCCATCTCCCAGTTCCAAAAAACAATTTAATATATGGTCCCCGGGTAGGGGACGTATCAGATATTAAACTGATAAGAACAGATACTACACTTGATCTTAGCCAAAAGGCCGAGAAGCGATGCCCACACATGCTCAGACCAAGAGTCCAGCTTCCCAAACACGTCGCTCCACTTAGCGGTTTGACAGACGACGACAAAACAAATAGAAGACCAGTCACCCTGTGTGCGTGTTTGTGAAAGCTGAAGAAAAATGCCGAGGTCGCTGCATCTCTCTGCTGGTCCCTGCTGCCAGCGTCACTAGTGTGTCTGCATGTTTCTCAAATAGAGTTTGGAGAGACGTTGTCAGTGTCTGTATGTTGCTTAAATTCTCCCAAACAGTGGGCGCTAAAGATCACGGCACGGCAGGCCATTGCAGCCAATGAGCTCGAGTTGAAAAATAAATGTGCTTACAGCACCAGGTGGTCCCCCATCGATGTAGTAACCAGGCCCGACCCTGCTTAGCTTCCGAGATCAGACGAGATCGGGCATGATCAGGCTGTTATGGCCGTAAACTAACATTTCCGGGTCCATACTAGGTTTTATACAGCAGGAGCACATAAGGACTGAGGGTGCTGCCGTGGCCAGAGACGGGACTTGTACAGAAACAATGATTAGATCCATAATGAAGGAAAGCAATGCATAAAGACTTTATTCCATACTCAAAGTACCATATCAAAACGCAATGCAATACACTGCGTGTGCGGTTGAGTGATCTTTTGAAGAAATGTTGCGTTGCAACACCAGGGATAGACTGCAATGTATCTCTGTCGTTGCAGCCCTCTGATGCTCCCTGCTGCCGGCGTCACAACAGTGTCTGCATGTTTCACAAATAGAGTTTGGAGAGACGTTGTCGGTGTCTGTATGTTGCTTATATTCTCCCAAACAGTGGGCGCTAAGGATCAGGGCACGGCAGACCATTGCAGCCATTGATCTCGAGCAGAAAAATAAAAGTGCTTACAGCACCTGGTATTCCCAGGCGGTCACCCATCCAAGTACTAACCAAGCCCGACCCTGCTTAGCTTCCGAGATCAGACGAGACCGGGCGTGATCAGGGTGGTATGGCCGTACGCAAATGTTACCGGGTCCATACTACCTTTTATTCAGCAGGAGCACAAAAGGACTGAGAGCGCTGCCGTGGCCAGAGACGGGACTTGTACAGAAACAATGATTAGATCCATAATGAAGGAAAGCAATGCATAAAGACTTTATTCCATACTCAAAGTACCATATCAAAACGCAATGCAATACACTGCGTGTGCGGTTGAGTGATCTTTTGAAGAAATGTAGCGTTGCAACACCAGGGATAGACTGCAATGTATCTCTGTCGTTGCAGCCCTCTGATGCTCCCTGCTGCCGGCGTCACAACAGTGTCTGCATGTTTCACAAATAGAGTTTGGAGAGACGTTGTCAGTGTCTGTATGTTGCTTAAATTCTCCCAAACAGTGGGCGCTAAGGATCAGGGCACCGCAGATCATTGCAGCCATTGATCTCGAGCAGAAAAATAAAAATGCTTACAGCACCTGGTATTCCCAGGCGGTCACCCATCCAAGTACTAACCAGGCCCGACCCTGCTTAGCTTCCGAGATCAGACGAGATCGGGCGTGATCAGGGTGGTATGGCCGTACGCAAATGTTACCGGGTCCATACTACCTTTTATTCAGCAGGAGCACAAAAGGACTGAGAGCGCTGCCGTGGCCAGAGACGGGACTTGTACAGAAACAATGATTAGATCCATAATGAAGGAAAGCAATGCATAAAGACTTTATTCCATACTCAAAGTACCATATCAAAACGCAATGCAATACACTGCGTGTGCGGTTGAGTGATCTTTTGAAGAAATGTAGCGTTGCAACACCAGGGATAGACTGCAATGTATCTCTGTCGTTGCAGCCCTCTGATGCTCCCTGCTGCCGGCGTCACAACAGTGTCTGCATTTTTCACAAATAGAGTTTGGAGAGACGTTGTCAGTGTCTGTATGTTGCTTAAATTCTCCCAAACAGTGGGCGCTAAGGATCAGGGCACGGCAGACCATTGCAGCCATTGATCTCGAGCAGAAAAATAAAAATGCTTACAGCACCTGGTATTCCCAGGCGGTCACCCATCCAAGTACTAACCAGGCCCGACCCTGCTTAGCTTCCGAGATCAGACGAGATCGGGCGTGATCAGGGTGGTATGGCCGTACGCAAATGTTACCGGGTCCATACTACCTTTTATTCAGCAGGAGCACAAAAGGACTGAGAGCGCTGCCGTGGCCAGAGACGGGACTTGTACAGAAACAATGATTAGATCCATAATGAAGGAAAGCAATGCATAAAGACTTTATTCCATACTCAAAGTACCATATCAAAACGCAATGCAATACACTGCGTGTGCGGTTGAGTGATCTTTTGAAGAAATGTAGCGTTGCAACACCAGGGATAGACTGTAATGTATCTCTGTCGTTGCAGCCCTCTGATGCTCCCTGCTGCCGGCGTCACAACAGTGTCTGCATGTTTCACAAATAGAGTTTGGAGAGACGTTGTCAGTGTCTGTATGTTGCTTAAATTCTCCCAAACAGTGGGCGCTAAAGATCAGGGCACGGCAGACCATTGCAGCCATTGATCTCGAGCAGAAAAATAAAAATGCTTACAGCACCTGGTATTCCCAGGCGGTCACCCATCCAAGTACTAACCAGGCCCGACCCTGCTTAGCTTCCGAGATCAGACGAGATCGGGCGTGATCAGGGTGGTATGGCCGTACGCAAATGTTACCGGGTCCATACTACCTTTTATTCAGCAGGAGCACAAAAGGACTGAGAGCGCTGCCGTGGCCAGAGACGGGACTTGTACAGAAACAATGATTAGATCCATAATGAAGGAAAGCAATGCATAAAGACTTTATTCCATACTCAAAGTACCATATCAAAACGCAATGCAATACACTGCGTGTGCGGTTGAGTGATCTTTTGAAGAAATGTAGCGTTGCAACACCAGGGATAGACTGCAATGTATCTCTGTCGTTGCAGCCCTCTGATGCTCCCTGCTGCCGGCGTCACAACAGTGTCTGCATGTTTCACAAATAGAGTTTGGAGAGACGTTGTCGGTGTCTGTATGTTGCTTATATTCTCCCAAACAGTGGGCGCTAAGGATCAGGGCACGGCAGACCATTGCAGCCATTGATCTCGAGCAGAAAAATAATTATGCTTACAGCACCTGGTATTCCCAGGCGGTCACCCATCCAAGTACTGACCAGGCCCGACCCTGCTTAGCTTCCGAGATCAGACGAGATCGGGCGTGATCAGGGTGGTATGGCCGTACGCAAATGTTACCGGGTCCATACTACCTTTTATTCAGCAGGAGCACAAAAGGACTGAGAGCGCTGCCGTGGCCAGAGACGGGACTTGTACAGAAACAATGATTAGATCCATAATGAAGGAAAGCAATGCATAAAGACTTTATTCCATACTCAAAGTACCATATGAAAACGCAATGCAATACACTGCGTGTGCGGTTGAGTGATCTTTTGAAGAAATGTAGCGTTGCAACACCAGGGATAGACTGCAATGTATCTCTGTCGTTGCAGCCCTCTGATGCTCCCTGCTGCCGGCGTCACAACAGTGTCTGCATGTTTCACAAATAGAGTTTGGAGAGACGTTGTCGGTGTCTGTATGTTGATTAAATTCTCCCAAACAGTGGGCGCTAAGGATCAGGGCACGGCAGACCATTGCAGCCATTGATCTCGAGCAGAAAAATAAAAGAGCTTACAGCACCTGGTATTCCCAGGCGGTCACCCATCCAAGTACTAACCAGGCCCGACCCTGCTTAGCTTCCGAGATCAGACGAGATCGGGCGTGATCAGGGTGGTATGGCCGTACGCAAATGTTACCGGGTCCATACTACCTTTTATTCAGCAGGAGCACAAAAGGACTGAGAGCGCTGCCGTGGCCAGAGACGGGACTTGTACAGAAACAATGATTAGATCCATAATGAAGGAAAGCAATGCATAAAGACTTTATTCCATACTCAAAGTACCATATGAAAACGCAATGCAATACACTGCGTGTGCGGTTGAGTGATCTTTTGAAGAAATGTAGCGTTGCAACACCAGGGATAGACTGTAATGTATCTCTGTCGTTGCAGCCCTCTGATGCTCCCTGCTGCCGGCGTCACAACAGTGTCTGCATGTTTCACAAATAGAGTTTGGAGAGACGTTGTCAGTGTCTGTATGTTGCTTAAATTCTCCCAAACAGTGGGCGCTAAAGATCTCTGCCCGTATGCAAATTAGCCATGTGCGCCTAACAGAAGAATGACGTAATGTTGAGAACGAGTCATACTAAAAACCGAGAGCAAGCGAAAGCTAAACCAGACTGTATCAATCACACACTTTGGGTCCATTCTAACTTTTGATAAGAGGCTAGTCTTTAAATCTTTGCAGTGACTGAATGTTGATGATAAAACGGATTGTTTTGCATAAGATGAGTGTGTGCGACTGTGTGTTTGTCATTTCCGGCTTCGGCATACCGCATGGTCATGAAGGCCTCGTGGTGAGTTACTTTCTTAGTGAAGCAGCTTAGCCTTACAGTTGGATAAGTTGGAGTGATTGGAGTTTATTTTTCACAGTGAGAGAGGGGTGCACCGGTCCTGGAGGTACTGCAATACCAGGTCGATGCGTGGAGTGGACGGAGCAAGCCCCTATTCCATCTCCCAGTTCCAAAAAACAATTTAATATATGGTCCCCGGGTAGGGGACGTATCAGATATTAAACTGATAAGAACAGATACTACACTTGATCTTAGCCAAAAGGCCGAGAAGCGATGCCCACACATGCTCAGACCAAGAGTCCAGCTTCCCAAACACGTCGCTCCACTTAGCGGTTTGACAGACGACGACAAAACAAATAGAAGACCAGTCACCCTGTGTGCGTGTTTGTGAAAGCTGAAGAAAAATGCCGAGGTCGCTGCATCTCTCTGCTGGTCCCTGCTGCCAGCGTCACTAGTGTGTCTGCATGTTTCTCAAATAGAGTTTGGAGAGACGTTGTCAGTGTCTGTATGTTGCTTAAATTCTCCCAAACAGTGGGCGCTAAAGATCACGGCACGGCAGGCCATTGCAGCCAATGAGCTCGAGTTGAAAAATAAATGTGCTTACAGCACCAGGTGGTCCCCCATCGATGTAGTAACCAGGCCCGACCCTGCTTAGCTTCCGAGATCAGACGAGATCGGGCATGATCAGGCTGTTATGGCCGTAAACTAACATTTCCGGGTCCATACTAGGTTTTATACAGCAGGAGCACATAAGGACTGAGGGTGCTGCCGTGGCCAGAGACGGGACTTGTACAGAAACAATGATTAGATCCATAATGAAGGAAAGCAATGCATAAAGACTTTATTCCATACTCAAAGTACCATATGAAAACGCAATGCAATACACTGCGTGTGCGGTTGAGTGATCTTTTGAAGAAATGTAGCGTTGCAACACCAGGGATAGACTGCAATGTATCTCTGTCGTTGCAGCCCTCTGATGCTCCCTGCTGCCGGCGTCACAACAGTGTCTGCATGTTTCACAAATAGAGTTTGGAGAGACGTTGTCAGTGTCTGTATGTTGCTTAAATTCTCCCAAACAGTGGGCGCTAAGGATCAGGGCACGGCAGACCATTGCAGCCATTGATCTCGAGCAGAAAAATAAAAGTGCTTACAGCACCTGGTATTCCCAGGCGGTCACCCATCCAAGTACTAACCAAGCCCGACCCTGCTTAGCTTCCGAGATCAGACGAGACCGGGCGTGATCAGGGTGGTATGGCCGTACGCAAATGTTACCGGGTCCATACTACCTTTTATTCAGCAGGAGCACAAAAGGACTGAGAGCGCTGCCGTGGCCAGAGACGGGACTTGTACAGAAACAATGATTAGATCCATAATGAAGGAAAGCAATGCATAAAGACTTTATTCCATACTCAAAGTACCATATCAAAACGCAATGCAATACACTGCGTGTGCGGTTGAGTGATCTTTTGAAGAAATGTAGCGTTGCAACACCAGGGATAGACTGCAATGTATCTCTGTCGTTGCAGCCCTCTGATGCTCCCTGCTGCCGGCGTCACAACAGTGTCTGCATGTTTCACAAATAGAGTTTGGAGAGACGTTGTCAGTGTCTGTATGTTGCTTAAATTCTCCCAAACAGTGGGCGCTAAGGATCAGGGCACGGCAGACCATTGCAGCCATTGATCTCGAGCAGAAAAATAAAAATGCTTACAGCACCTGGTATTCCCAGGCGGTCACCCATCCAAGTACTAACCAGGCCCGACCCTGCTTAGCTTCCGAGATCAGACGAGATCGGGCGTGATCAGGGTGGTATGGCCGTACGCAAATGTTACCGGGTCCATACTACCTTTTATTCAGCAGGAGCACAAAAGGACTGAGAGCGCTGCCGTGGCCAGAGACGGGACTTGTACAGAAACAATGATTAGATCCATAATGAAGGAAAGCAATGCATAAAGACTTTATTCCATACTCAAAGTACCATATCAAAACGCAATGCAATACACTGCGTGTGCGGTTGAGTGATCTTTTGAAGAAATGTAGCGTTGCAACACCAGGGATAGACTGTAATGTATCTCTGTCGTTGCAGCCCTCTGATGCTCCCTGCTGCCGGCGTCACAACAGTGTCTGCATGTTTCACAAATAGAGTTTGGAGAGACGTTGTCAGTGTCTGTATGTTGCTTAAATTCTCCCAAACAGTGGGCGCTAAAGATCAGGGCACGGCAGACCATTGCAGCCGTTGATCTCGAGCAGAAAAATAAAAATGCTTACAGCACCTGGTATTCCCAGGCGGTCACCCATCCAAGTACTAACCAGGCCCGACCCTGCTTAGCTTCCGAGATCAGACGAGATCGGGCGTGATCAGGGTGGTATGGCCGTACGCAAATGTTACCGGGTCCATACTACCTTTTATTCAGCAGGAGCACAAAAGGACTGAGAGCGCTGCCGTGGCCAGAGACGGGACTTGTACAGAAACAATGATTAGATCCATAATGAAGGAAAGCAATGCATAAAGACTTTATTCCATACTCAAAGTACCATATGAAAACGCAATGCAATACACTGCGTGTGCGGTTGAGTGATCTTTTGAAGAAATGTAGCGTTGCAACACCAGGGATAGACTGCAATGTATCTCTGTCGTTGCAGCCCTCTGATGCTCCCTGCTGCCGGCGTCACAACAGTGTCTGCATGTTTCACAAATAGAGTTTGGAGAGACGTTGTCGGTGTCTGTATGTTGCTTATATTCTCCCAAACAGTGGGCGCTAAGGATCAGGGCACGGCAGACCATTGCAGCCATTGATCTCGAGCAGAAAAATAATTATGCTTACAGCACCTGGTATTCCCAGGCGGTCACCCATCCAAATACTAACCAGGCCCGACCCTGCTTAGCTTCCGAGATCACACGAGATCGGGCGTGATCAGGGTGGTATGGCCGTACGCAAATGTTACCGGGTCCATACTACCTTTTATTCAGCAGGAGCACAAAAGGACTGAGAGCGCTGCCGTGGCCAGAGACGGGACTTGTACAGAAACAATGATTAGATCCATAATGAAGGAAAGCAATGCATAAAGACTTTATTCCATACTCAAAGTACCATATGAAAACGCAATGCAATACACTGCGTGTGCGGTTGAGTGATCTTTTGAAGAAATGTAGCGTTGCAACACCAGGGATAGACTGTAATGTATCTCTGTCGTTGCAGCCCTCTGATGCTCCCTGCTGCCGGCGTCACAACAGTGTCTGCATGTTTCACAAATAGAGTTTGGAGAGACGTTGTCAGTGTCTGTATGTTGCTTAAATTCTCCCAAACAGTGGGCGCTAAGGATCAGGGCACGGCAGACCATTGCAGCCATTGATCTCGAGCAGAAAAATAATTATGCTTACAGCACCTGGTATTCCCAGGCGGTCACCCATCCAAGTACTGACCAGGCCCGACCCTGCTTAGCTTCCGAGATCAGACGAGATCGGGCGTGATCAGGGTGGTATGGCCGTACGCAAATGTTACCGGGTCCATACTACCTTTTATTCAGCAGGAGCACAAAAGGACTGAGAGCGCTGCCGTGGCCAGAGACGGGACTTGTACAGAAACAATGATTAGATCCATAATGAAGGAAAGCAATGCATAAAGACTTTATTCCATACTCAAAGTACCATATGAAAACGCAATGCAATACACTGCGTGTGCGGTTGAGTGATCTTTTGAAGAAATGTAGCGTTGCAACACCAGGGATAGACTGCAATGTATCTCTGTCGTTGCAGCCCTCTGATGCTCCCTGCTGCCGGCGTCACAACAGTGTCTGCATGTTTCACAAATAGAGTTTGGAGAGACGTTGTCGGTGTCTGTATGTTGATTAAATTCTCCCAAACAGTGGGCGCTAAGGATCAGGGCACGGCAGACCATTGCAGCCATTGATCTCGAGCAGAAAAATAAAAGAGCTTACAGCACCTGGTATTCCCAGGCGGTCACCCATCCAAGTACTAACCAGGCCCGACCCTGCTTAGCTTCCGAGATCAGACGAGATCGGGCGTGATCAGGGTGGTATGGCCGTACGCAAATGTTACCGGGTCCATACTACCTTTTATTCAGCAGGAGCACAAAAGGACTGAGAGCGCTGCCGTGGCCAGAGACGGGACTTGTACAGAAACAATGATTAGATCCATAATGAAGGAAAGCAATGCATAAAGACTTTATTCCATACTCAAAGTACCATATGAAAACGCAATGCAATACACTGCGTGTGCGGTTGAGTGATCTTTTGAAGAAATGTAGCGTTGCAACACCAGGGATAGACTGTAATGTATCTCTGTCGTTGCAGCCCTCTGATGCTCCCTGCTGCCGGCGTCACAACAGTGTCTGCATGTTTCACAAATAGAGTTTGGAGAGACGTTGTCAGTGTCTGTATGTTGCTTAAATTCTCCCAAACAGTGGGCGCTAAAGATCTCTGCCCGTATGCAAATTAGCCATGTGCGCCTAACAGAAGAATGACGTAATGTTGAGAACGAGTCATACTAAAAACCGAGAGCAAGCGAAAGCTAAACCAGACTGTATCAATCACACACTTTGGGTCCATTCTAACTTTTGATAAGAGGCTAGTCTTTAAATCTTTGCAGTGACTGAATGTTGATGATAAAACGGATTGTTTTGCATAAGATGAGTGTGTGCGACTGTGTGTTTGTCATTTCCGGCTTCGGCATACCGCATGGTCATGAAGGCCTCGTGGTGAGTTACTTTCTTAGTGAAGCAGCTTAGCCTTACAGTTGGATAAGTTGGAGTGATTGGAGTTTATTTTTCACAGTGAGAGAGGGGTGCACCGGTCCTGGAGGTACTGCAATACCAGGTCGATGCGTGGAGTGGACGGAGCAAGCCCCTATTCCATCTCCCAGTTCCAAAAAACAATTTAATATATGGTCCCCGGGTAGGGGACGTATCAGATATTAAACTGATAAGAACAGATACTACACTTGATCTTAGCCAAAAGGCCGAGAAGCGATGCCCACACATGCTCAGACCAAGAGTCCAGCTTCCCAAACACGTCGCTCCACTTAGCGGTTTGACAGACGACGACAAAACAAATAGAAGACCAGTCACCCTGTGTGCGTGTTTGTGAAAGCTGAAGAAAAATGCCGAGGTCGCTGCATCTCTCTGCTGGTCCCTGCTGCCAGCGTCACTAGTGTGTCTGCATGTTTCTCAAATAGAGTTTGGAGAGACGTTGTCAGTGTCTGTATGTTGCTTAAATTCTCCCAAACAGTGGGCGCTAAAGATCACGGCACGGCAGGCCATTGCAGCCAATGAGCTCGAGTTGAAAAATAAATGTGCTTACAGCACCAGGTGGTCCCCCATCGATGTAGTAACCAGGCCCGACCCTGCTTAGCTTCCGAGATCAGACGAGATCGGGCATGATCAGGCTGTTATGGCCGTAAACTAACATTTCCGGGTCCATACTAGGTTTTATACAGCAGGAGCACATAAGGACTGAGGGTGCTGCCGTGGCCAGAGACGGGACTTGTACAGAAACAATGATTAGATCCATAATGAAGGAAAGCAATGCATAAAGACTTTATTCCATACTCAAAGTACCATATCAAAACGCAATGCAATACACTGCGTGTGCGGTTGAGTGATCTTTTGAAGAAATGTTGCGTTGCAACACCAGGGATAGACTGCAATGTATCTCTGTCGTTGCAGCCCTCTGATGCTCCCTGCTGCCGGCGTCACAACAGTGTCTGCATGTTTCACAAATAGAGTTTGGAGAGACGTTGTCGGTGTCTGTATGTTGCTTATATTCTCCCAAACAGTGGGCGCTAAGGATCAGGGCACGGCAGACCATTGCAGCCATTGATCTCGAGCAGAAAAATAAAAGTGCTTACAGCACCTGGTATTCCCAGGCGGTCACCCATCCAAGTACTAACCAAGCCCGACCCTGCTTAGCTTCCGAGATCAGACGAGACCGGGCGTGATCAGGGTGGTATGGCCGTACGCAAATGTTACCGGGTCCATACTACCTTTTATTCAGCAGGAGCACAAAAGGACTGAGAGCGCTGCCGTGGCCAGAGACGGGACTTGTACAGAAACAATGATTAGATCCATAATGAAGGAAAGCAATGCATAAAGACTTTATTCCATACTCAAAGTACCATATCAAAACGCAATGCAATACACTGCGTGTGCGGTTGAGTGATCTTTTGAAGAAATGTAGCGTTGCAACACCAGGGATAGACTGCAATGTATCTCTGTCGTTGCAGCCCTCTGATGCTCCCTGCTGCCGGCGTCACAACAGTGTCTGCATGTTTCACAAATAGAGTTTGGAGAGACGTTGTCAGTGTCTGTATGTTGCTTAAATTCTCCCAAACAGTGGGCGCTAAGGATCAGGGCACCGCAGATCATTGCAGCCATTGATCTCGAGCAGAAAAATAAAAATGCTTACAGCACCTGGTATTCCCAGGCGGTCACCCATCCAAGTACTAACCAGGCCCGACCCTGCTTAGCTTCCGAGATCAGACGAGATCGGGCGTGATCAGGGTGGTATGGCCGTACGCAAATGTTACCGGGTCCATACTACCTTTTATTCAGCAGGAGCACAAAAGGACTGAGAGCGCTGCCGTGGCCAGAGACGGGACTTGTACAGAAACAATGATTAGATCCATAATGAAGGAAAGCAATGCATAAAGACTTTATTCCATACTCAAAGTACCATATCAAAACGCAATGCAATACACTGCGTGTGCGGTTGAGTGATCTTTTGAAGAAATGTAGCGTTGCAACACCAGGGATAGACTGCAATGTATCTCTGTCGTTGCAGCCCTCTGATGCTCCCTGCTGCCGGCGTCACAACAGTGTCTGCATTTTTCACAAATAGAGTTTGGAGAGACGTTGTCAGTGTCTGTATGTTGCTTAAATTCTCCCAAACAGTGGGCGCTAAGGATCAGGGCACGGCAGACCATTGCAGCCATTGATCTCGAGCAGAAAAATAAAAATGCTTACAGCACCTGGTATTCCCAGGCGGTCACCCATTCAAGTACTAACCAGGCCCGACCCTGCTTAGCTTCCGAGATCAGACGAGATCGGGCGTGATCAGGGTGGTATGGCCGTACGCAAATGTTACCGGGTCCATACTACCTTTTATTCAGCAGGAGCACAAAAGGACTGAGAGCGCTGCCGTGGCCAGAGACGGGACTTGTACAGAAACAATGATTAGATCCATAATGAAGGAAAGCAATGCATAAAGACTTTATTCCATACTCAAAGTACCATATCAAAACGCAATGCAATACACTGCGTGTGCGGTTGAGTGATCTTTTGAAGAAATGTAGCGTTGCAACACCAGGGATAGACTGTAATGTATCTCTGTCGTTGCAGCCCTCTGATGCTCCCTGCTGCCGGCGTCACAACAGTGTCTGCATGTTTCACAAATAGAGTTTGGAGAGACGTTGTCAGTGTCTGTATGTTGCTTAAATTCTCCCAAACAGTGGGCGCTAAAGATCAGGGCACGGCAGACCATTGCAGCCATTGATCTCGAGCAGAAAAATAAAAATGCTTACAGCACCTGGTATTCCCAGGCGGTCACCCATCCAAGTACTAACCAGGCCCGACCCTGCTTAGCTTCCGAGATCAGACGAGATCGGGCGTGATCAGGGTGGTATGGCCGTACGCAAATGTTACCGGGTCCATACTACCTTTTATTCAGCAGGAGCACAAAAGGACTGAGAGCGCTGCCGTGGCCAGAGACGGGACTTGTACAGAAACAATGATTAGATCCATAATGAAGGAAAGCAATGCATAAAGACTTTATTCCATACTCAAAGTACCATATCAAAACGCAATGCAATACACTGCGTGTGCGGTTGAGTGATCTTTTGAAGAAATGTAGCGTTGCAACACCAGGGATAGACTGCAATGTATCTCTGTCGTTGCAGCCCTCTGATGCTCCCTGCTGCCGGCGTCACAACAGTGTCTGCATGTTTCACAAATAGAGTTTGGAGAGACGTTGTCGGTGTCTGTATGTTGCTTATATTCTCCCAAACAGTGGGCGCTAAGGATCAGGGCACGGCAGACCATTGCAGCCATTGATCTCGAGCAGAAAAATAATTATGCTTACAGCACCTGGTATTCCCAGGCGGTCACCCATCCAAGTACTGACCAGGCCCGACCCTGCTTAGCTTCCGAGATCAGACGAGATCGGGCGTGATCAGGGTGGTATGGCCGTACGCAAATGTTACCGGGTCCATACTACCTTTTATTCAGCAGGAGCACAAAAGGACTGAGAGCGCTGCCGTGGCCAGAGACGGGACTTGTACAGAAACAATGATTAGATCCATAATGAAGGAAAGCAATGCATAAAGACTTTGTTCCATACTCAAAGTACCATATGAAAACGCAATGCAATACACTGCGTGTGCGGTTGAGTGATCTTTTGAAGAAATGTAGCGTTGCAACACCAGGGATAGACTGCAATGTATCTCTGTCGTTGCAGCCCTCTGATGCTCCCTGCTGCCGGCGTCACAACAGTGTCTGCATGTTTCACAAATAGAGTTTGGAGAGACGTTGTCGGTGTCTGTATGTTGATTAAATTCTCCCAAACAGTGGGCGCTAAGGATCAGGGCACGGCAGACCATTGCAGCCATTGATCTCGAGCAGAAAAATAAAAGAGCTTACAGCACCTGGTATTCCCAGGCGGTCACCCATCCAAGTACTAACCAGGCCCGACCCTGCTTAGCTTCCGAGATCAGACGAGATCGGGCGTGATCAGGGTGGTATGGCCGTACGCAAATGTTACCGGGTCCATACTACCTTTTATTCAGCAGGAGCACAAAAGGACTGAGAGCGCTGCCGTGGCCAGAGACGGGACTTGTACAGAAACAATGATTAGATCCATAATGAAGGAAAGCAATGCATAAAGACTTTATTCCATACTCAAAGTACCATATGAAAACGCAATGCAATACACTGCGTGTGCGGTTGAGTGATCTTTTGAAGAAATGTAGCGTTGCAACACCAGGGATAGACTGTAATGTATCTCTGTCGTTGCAGCCCTCTGATGCTCCCTGCTGCCGGCGTCACAACAGTGTCTGCATGTTTCACAAATAGAGTTTGGAGAGACGTTGTCAGTGTCTGTATGTTGCTTAAATTCTCCCAAACAGTGGGCGCTAAAGATCTCTGCCCGTATGCAAATTAGCCATGTGCGCCTAACAGAAGAATGACGTAATGTTGAGAACGAGTCATACTAAAAACCGAGAGCAAGCGAAAGCTAAACCAGACTGTATCAATCACACACTTTGGGTCCATTCTAACTTTTGATAAGAGGCTAGTCTTTAAATCTTTGCAGTGACTGAATGTTGATGATAAAACGGATTGTTTTGCATAAGATGAGTGTGTGCGACTGTGTGTTTGTCATTTCCGGCTTCGGCATACCGCATGGTCATGAAGGCCTCGTGGTGAGTTACTTTCTTAGTGAAGCAGCTTAGCCTTACAGTTGGATAAGTTGGAGTGATTGGAGTTTATTTTTCACAGTGAGAGAGGGGTGCACCGGTCCTGGAGGTACTGCAATACCAGGTCGATGCGTGGAGTGGACGGAGCAAGCCCCTATTCCATCTCCCAGTTCCAAAAAACAATTTAATATATGGTCCCCGGGTAGGGGACGTATCAGATATTAAACTGATAAGAACAGATACTACACTTGATCTTAGCCAAAAGGCCGAGAAGCGATGCCCACACATGCTCAGACCAAGAGTCCAGCTTCCCAAACACGTCGCTCCACTTAGCGGTTTGACAGACGACGACAAAACAAATAGAAGACCAGTCACCCTGTGTGCGTGTTTGTGAAAGCTGAAGAAAAATGCCGAGGTCGCTGCATCTCTCTGCTGGTCCCTGCTGCCAGCGTCACTAGTGTGTCTGCATGTTTCTCAAATAGAGTTTGGAGAGACGTTGTCAGTGTCTGTATGTTGCTTAAATTCTCCCAAACAGTGGGCGCTAAAGATCACGGCACGGCAGGCCATTGCAGCCAATGAGCTCGAGTTGAAAAATAAATGTGCTTACAGCACCAGGTGGTCCCCCATCGATGTAGTAACCAGGCCCGACCCTGCTTAGCTTCCGAGATCAGACGAGATCGGGCATGATCAGGCTGTTATGGCCGTAAACTAACATTTCCGGGTCCATACTAGGTTTTATACAGCAGGAGCACATAAGGACTGAGGGTGCTGCCGTGGCCAGAGACGGGACTTGTACAGAAACAATGATTAGATCCATAATGAAGGAAAGCAATGCATAAAGACTTTATTCCATACTCAAAGTACCATATCAAAACGCAATGCAATACACTGCGTGTGCGGTTGAGTGATCTTTTGAAGAAATGTTGCGTTGCAACACCAGGGATAGACTGCAATGTATCTCTGTCGTTGCAGCCCTCTGATGCTCCCTGCTGCCGGCGTCACAACAGTGTCTGCATGTTTCACAAATAGAGTTTGGAGAGACGTTGTCGGTGTCTGTATGTTGCTTATATTCTCCCAAACAGTGGGCGCTAAGGATCAGGGCACGGCAGACCATTGCAGCCATTGATCTCGAGCAGAAAAATAAAAGTGCTTACAGCACCTGGTATTCCCAGGCGGTCACCCATCCAAGTACTAACCAAGCCCGACCCTGCTTAGCTTCCGAGATCAGACGAGACCGGGCGTGATCAGGGTGGTATGGCCGTACGCAAATGTTACCGGGTCCATACTACCTTTTATTCAGCAGGAGCACAAAAGGACTGAGAGCGCTGCCGTGGCCAGAGACGGGACTTGTACAGAAACAATGATTAGATCCATAATGAAGGAAAGCAATGCATAAAGACTTTATTCCATACTCAAAGTACCATATCAAAACGCAATGCAATACACTGCGTGTGCGGTTGAGTGATCTTTTGAAGAAATGTAGCGTTGCAACACCAGGGATAGACTGCAATGTATCTCTGTCGTTGCAGCCCTCTGATGCTCCCTGCTGCCGGCGTCACAACAGTGTCTGCATGTTTCACAAATAGAGTTTGGAGAGACGTTGTCAGTGTCTGTATGTTGCTTAAATTCTCCCAAACAGTGGGCGCTAAGGATCAGGGCACGGCAGATCATTGCAGCCATTGATCTCGAGCAGAAAAATAAAAATGCTTACAGCACCTGGTATTCCCAGGCGGTCACCCATCCAAGTACTAACCAGGCCCGACCCTGCTTAGCTTCCGAGATCAGAAGAGATCGGGCGTGATCAGGGTGGTATGGCCGTACGCAAATGTTACCGGGTCCATACTACCTTTTATTCAGCAGGAGCACAAAAGGACTGAGAGCGCTGCCGTGGCCAGAGACGGGACTTGTACAGAAACAATGATTAGATCCATAATGAAGGAAAGCAATGCATAAAGACTTTATTCCATACTCAAAGTACCATATCAAAACGCAATGCAATACACTGCGTGTGCGGTTGAGTGATCTTTTGAAGAAATGTAGCGTTGCAACACCAGGGATAGACTGCAATGTATCTCTGTCGTTGCAGCCCTCTGATGCTCCCTGCTGCCGGCGTCACAACAGTGTCTGCATTTTTCACAAATAGAGTTTGGAGAGACGTTGTCAGTGTCTGTATGTTGCTTAAATTCTCCCAAACAGTGGGCGCTAAGGATCAGGGCACGGCAGACCATTGCAGCCATTGATCTCGAGCAGAAAAATAAAAATGCTTACAGCACCTGGTATTCCCAGGCGGTCACCCATCCAAGTACTAACCAGGCCCGACCCTGCTTAGCTTCCGAGATCAGACGAGATCGGGCGTGATCAGGGTGGTATGGCCGTACGCAAATGTTACCGGGTCCATACTACCTTTTATTCAGCAGGAGCACAAAAGGACTGAGAGCGCTGCCGTGGCCAGAGACGGGACTTGTACAGAAACAATGATTAGATCCATAATGAAGGAAAGCAATGCATAAAGACTTTATTCCATACTCAAAGTACCATATCAAAACGCAATGCAATACACTGCGTGTGCGGTTGAGTGATCTTTTGAAGAAATGTAGCGTTGCAACACCAGGGATAGACTGTAATGTATCTCTGTCGTTGCAGCCCTCTGATGCTCCCTGCTGCCGGCGTCACAACAGTGTCTGCATGTTTCACAAATAGAGTTTGGAGAGACGTTGTCAGTGTCTGTATGTTGCTTAAATTCTCCCAAACAGTGGGCGCTAAAGATCAGGGCACGGCAGACCATTGCAGCCGTTGATCTCGAGCAGAAAAATAAAAATGCTTACAGCACCTGGTATTCCCAGGCGGTCACCCATCCAAGTACTAACCAGGCCCGACCCTGCTTAGCTTCCGAGATCAGACGAGATCGGGCGTGATCAGGGTGGTATGGCCGTACGCAAATGTTACCGGGTCCATACTACCTTTTATTCAGCAGGAGCACAAAAGGACTGAGAGCGCTGCCGTGGCCAGAGACGGGACTTGTACAGAAACAATGATTAGATCCATAATGAAGGAAAGCAATGCATAAAGACTTTATTCCATACTCAAAGTACCATATGAAAACGCAATGCAATACACTGCGTGTGCGGTTGAGTGATCTTTTGAAGAAATGTAGCGTTGCAACACCAGGGATAGACTGCAATGTATCTCTGTCGTTGCAGCCCTCTGATGCTCCCTGCTGCCGGCGTCACAACAGTGTCTGCATGTTTCACAAATAGAGTTTGGAGAGACGTTGTCGGTGTCTGTATGTTGCTTATATTCTCCCAAACAGTGGGCGCTAAGGATCAGGGCACGGCAGACCATTGCAGCCATTGATCTCGAGCAGAAAAATAATTATGCTTACAGCACCTGGTATTCCCAGGCGGTCACCCATCCAAATACTAACCAGGCCCGACCCTGCTTAGCTTCCGAGATCACACGAGATCGGGCGTGATCAGGGTGGTATGGCCGTACGCAAATGTTACCGGGTCCATACTACCTTTTATTCAGCAGGAGCACAAAAGGACTGAGAGCGCTGCCGTGGCCAGAGACGGGACTTGTACAGAAACAATGATTAGATCCATAATGAAGGAAAGCAATGCATAAAGACTTTATTCCATACTCAAAGTACCATATGAAAACGCAATGCAATACACTGCGTGTGCGGTTGAGTGATCTTTTGAAGAAATGTAGCGTTGCAACACCAGGGATAGACTGTAATGTATCTCTGTCGTTGCAGCCCTCTGATGCTCCCTGCTGCCGGCGTCACAACAGTGTCTGCATGTTTCACAAATAGAGTTTGGAGAGACGTTGTCAGTGTCTGTATGTTGCTTAAATTCTCCCAAACAGTGGGCGCTAAGGATCAGGGCACGGCAGACCATTGCAGCCATTGATCTCGAGCAGAAAAATAATTATGCTTACAGCACCTGGTATTCCCAGGCGGTCACCCATCCAAGTACTGACCAGGCCCGACCCTGCTTAGCTTCCGAGATCAGACGAGATCGGGCGTGATCAGGGTGGTATGGCCGTACGCAAATGTTACCGGGTCCATACTACCTTTTATTCAGCAGGAGCACAAAAGGACTGAGAGCGCTGCCGTGGCCAGAGACGGGACTTGTACAGAAACAATGATTAGATCCATAATGAAGGAAAGCAATGCATAAAGACTTTATTCCATACTCAAAGTACCATATGAAAACGCAATGCAATACACTGCGTGTGCGGTTGAGTGATCTTTTGAAGAAATGTAGCGTTGCAACACCAGGGATAGACTGCAATGTATCTCTGTCGTTGCAGCCCTCTGATGCTCCCTGCTGCCGGCGTCACAACAGTGTCTGCATGTTTCACAAATAGAGTTTGGAGAGACGTTGTCGGTGTCTGTATGTTGATTAAATTCTCCCAAACAGTGGGCGCTAAGGATCAGGGCACGGCAGACCATTGCAGCCATTGATCTCGAGCAGAAAAATAAAAGAGCTTACAGCACCTGGTATTCCCAGGCGGTCACCCATCCAAGTACTAACCAGGCCCGACCCTGCTTAGCTTCCGAGATCAGACGAGATCGGGCGTGATCAGGGTGGTATGGCCGTACGCAAATGTTACCGGGTCCATACTACCTTTTATTCAGCAGGAGCACAAAAGGACTGAGAGCGCTGCCGTGGCCAGAGACGGGACTTGTACAGAAACAATGATTAGATCCATAATGAAGGAAAGCAATGCATAAAGACTTTATTCCATACTCAAAGTACCATATGAAAACGCAATGCAATACACTGCGTGTGCGGTTGAGTGATCTTTTGAAGAAATGTAGCGTTGCAACACCAGGGATAGACTGTAATGTATCTCTGTCGTTGCAGCCCTCTGATGCTCCCTGCTGCCGGCGTCACAACAGTGTCTGCATGTTTCACAAATAGAGTTTGGAGAGACGTTGTCAGTGTCTGTATGTTGCTTAAATTCTCCCAAACAGTGGGCGCTAAAGATCTCTGCCCGTATGCAAATTAGCCATGTGCGCCTAACAGAAGAATGACGTAATGTTGAGAACGAGTCATACTAAAAACCGAGAGCAAGCGAAAGCTAAACCAGACTGTATCAATCACACACTTTGGGTCCATTCTAACTTTTGATAAGAGGCTAGTCTTTAAATCTTTGCAGTGACTGAATGTTGATGATAAAACGGATTGTTTTGCATAAGATGAGTGTGTGCGACTGTGTGTTTGTCATTTCCGGCTTCGGCATACCGCATGGTCATGAAGGCCTCGTGGTGAGTTACTTTCTTAGTGAAGCAGCTTAGCCTTACAGTTGGATAAGTTGGAGTGATTGGAGTTTATTTTTCACAGTGAGAGAGGGGTGCACCGGTCCTGGAGGTACTGCAATACCAGGTCGATGCGTGGAGTGGACGGAGCAAGCCCCTATTCCATCTCCCAGTTCCAAAAAACAATTTAATATATGGTCCCCGGGTAGGGGACGTATCAGATATTAAACTGATAAGAACAGATACTACACTTGATCTTAGCCAAAAGGCCGAGAAGCGATGCCCACACATGCTCAGACCAAGAGTCCAGCTTCCCAAACACGTCGCTCCACTTAGCGGTTTGACAGACGACGACAAAACAAATAGAAGACCAGTCACCCTGTGTGCGTGTTTGTGAAAGCTGAAGAAAAATGCCGAGGTCGCTGCATCTCTCTGCTGGTCCCTGCTGCCAGCGTCACTAGTGTGTCTGCATGTTTCTCAAATAGAGTTTGGAGAGACGTTGTCAGTGTCTGTATGTTGCTTAAATTCTCCCAAACAGTGGGCGCTAAAGATCACGGCACGGCAGGCCATTGCAGCCAATGAGCTCGAGTTGAAAAATAAATGTGCTTACAGCACCAGGTGGTCCCCCATCGATGTAGTAACCAGGCCCGACCCTGCTTAGCTTCCGAGATCAGACGAGATCGGGCATGATCAGGCTGTTATGGCCGTAAACTAACATTTCCGGGTCCATACTAGGTTTTATACAGCAGGAGCACATAAGGACTGAGGGTGCTGCCGTGGCCAGAGACGGGACTTGTACAGAAACAATGATTAGATCCATAATGAAGGAAAGCAATGCATAAAGACTTTATTCCATACTCAAAGTACCATATGAAAACGCAATGCAATACACTGCGTGTGCGGTTGAGTGATCTTTTGAAGAAATGTAGCGTTGCAACACCAGGGATAGACTGCAATGTATCTCTGTCGTTGCAGCCCTCTGATGCTCCCTGCTGCCGGCGTCACAACAGTGTCTGCATGTTTCACAAATAGAGTTTGGAGAGACGTTGTCAGTGTCTGTATGTTGCTTAAATTCTCCCAAACAGTGGGCGCTAAGGATCAGGGCACGGCAGACCATTGCAGCCATTGATCTCGAGCAGAAAAATAAAAGTGCTTACAGCACCTGGTATTCCCAGGCGGTCACCCATCCAAGTACTAACCAAGCCCGACCCTGCTTAGCTTCCGAGATCAGACGAGACCGGGCGTGATCAGGGTGGTATGGCCGTACGCAAATGTTACCGGGTCCATACTACCTTTTATTCAGCAGGAGCACAAAAGGACTGAGAGCGCTGCCGTGGCCAGAGACGGGACTTGTACAGAAACAATGATTAGATCCATAATGAAGGAAAGCAATGCATAAAGACTTTATTCCATACTCAAAGTACCATATCAAAACGCAATGCAATACACTGCGTGTGCGGTTGAGTGATCTTTTGAAGAAATGTAGCGTTGCAACACCAGGGATAGACTGCAATGTATCTCTGTCGTTGCAGCCCTCTGATGCTCCCTGCTGCCGGCGTCACAACAGTGTCTGCATGTTTCACAAATAGAGTTTGGAGAGACGTTGTCAGTGTCTGTATGTTGCTTAAATTCTCCCAAACAGTGGGCGCTAAGGATCAGGGCACGGCAGATCATTGCAGCCATTGATCTCGAGCAGAAAAATAAAAATGCTTACAGCACCTGGTATTCCCAGGCGGTCACCCATCCAAGTACTAACCAGGCCCGACCCTGCTTAGCTTCCGAGATCAGAAGAGATCGGGCGTGATCAGGGTGGTATGGCCGTACGCAAATGTTACCGGGTCCATACTACCTTTTATTCAGCAGGAGCACAAAAGGACTGAGAGCGCTGCCGTGGCCAGAGACGGGACTTGTACAGAAACAATGATTAGATCCATAATGAAGGAAAGCAATGCATAAAGACTTTATTCCATACTCAAAGTACCATATCAAAACGCAATGCAATACACTGCGTGTGCGGTTGAGTGATCTTTTGAAGAAATGTAGCGTTGCAACACCAGGGATAGACTGCAATGTATCTCTGTCGTTGCAGCCCTCTGATGCTCCCTGCTGCCGGCGTCACAACAGTGTCTGCATTTTTCACAAATAGAGTTTGGAGAGACGTTGTCAGTGTCTGTATGTTGCTTAAATTCTCCCAAACAGTGGGCGCTAAGGATCAGGGCACGGCAGACCATTGCAGCCATTGATCTCGAGCAGAAAAATAAAAATGCTTACAGCACCTGGTATTCCCAGGCGGTCACCCATCCAAGTACTAACCAGGCCCGACCCTGCTTAGCTTCCGAGATCAGACGAGATCGGGCGTGATCAGGGTGGTATGGCCGTACGCAAATGTTACCGGGTCCATACTACCTTTTATTCAGCAGGAGCACAAAAGGACTGAGAGCGCTGCCGTGGCCAGAGACGGGACTTGTACAGAAACAATGATTAGATCCATAATGAAGGAAAGCAATGCATAAAGACTTTATTCCATACTCAAAGTACCATATCAAAACGCAATGCAATACACTGCGTGTGCGGTTGAGTGATCTTTTGAAGAAATGTAGCGTTGCAACACCAGGGATAGACTGTAATGTATCTCTGTCGTTGCAGCCCTCTGATGCTCCCTGCTGCCGGCGTCACAACAGTGTCTGCATGTTTCACAAATAGAGTTTGGAGAGACGTTGTCAGTGTCTGTATGTTGCTTAAATTCTCCCAAACAGTGGGCGCTAAAGATCAGGGCACGGCAGACCATTGCAGCCGTTGATCTCGAGCAGAAAAATAAAAATGCTTACAGCACCTGGTATTCCCAGGCGGTCACCCATCCAAGTACTAACCAGGCCCGACCCTGCTTAGCTTCCGAGATCAGACGAGATCGGGCGTGATCAGGGTGGTATGGCCGTACGCAAATGTTACCGGGTCCATACTACCTTTTATTCAGCAGGAGCACAAAAGGACTGAGAGCGCTGCCGTGGCCAGAGACGGGACTTGTACAGAAACAATGATTAGATCCATAATGAAGGAAAGCAATGCATAAAGACTTTATTCCATACTCAAAGTACCATATGAAAACGCAATGCAATACACTGCGTGTGCGGTTGAGTGATCTTTTGAAGAAATGTAGCGTTGCAACACCAGGGATAGACTGCAATGTATCTCTGTCGTTGCAGCCCTCTGATGCTCCCTGCTGCCGGCGTCACAACAGTGTCTGCATGTTTCACAAATAGAGTTTGGAGAGACGTTGTCGGTGTCTGTATGTTGCTTATATTCTCCCAAACAGTGGGCGCTAAGGATCAGGGCACGGCAGACCATTGCAGCCATTGATCTCGAGCAGAAAAATAATTATGCTTACAGCACCTGGTATTCCCAGGCGGTCACCCATCCAAATACTAACCAGGCCCGACCCTGCTTAGCTTCCGAGATCACACGAGATCGGGCGTGATCAGGGTGGTATGGCCGTACGCAAATGTTACCGGGTCCATACTACCTTTTATTCAGCAGGAGCACAAAAGGACTGAGAGCGCTGCCGTGGCCAGAGACGGGACTTGTACAGAAACAATGATTAGATCCATAATGAAGGAAAGCAATGCATAAAGACTTTATTCCATACTCAAAGTACCATATGAAAACGCAATGCAATACACTGCGTGTGCGGTTGAGTGATCTTTTGAAGAAATGTAGCGTTGCAACACCAGGGATAGACTGTAATGTATCTCTGTCGTTGCAGCCCTCTGATGCTGCCTGCTGCCGGCGTCACAACAGTGTCTGCATGTTTCACAAATAGAGTTTGGAGAGACGTTGTCAGTGTCTGTATGTTGCTTAAATTCTCCCAAACAGTGGGCGCTAAGGATCAGGGCACGGCAGACCATTGCAGCCATTGATCTCGAGCAGAAAAATAATTATGCTTACAGCACCTGGTATTCCCAGGCGGTCACCCATCCAAGTACTGACCAGGCCCGACCCTGCTTAGCTTCCGAGATCAGACGAGATCGGGCGTGATCAGGGTGGTATGGCCGTACGCAAATGTTACCGGGTCCATACTACCTTTTATTCAGCAGGAGCACAAAAGGACTGAGAGCGCTGCCGTGGCCAGAGACGGGACTTGTACAGAAACAATGATTAGATCCATAATGAAGGAAAGCAATGCATAAAGACTTTATTCCATACTCAAAGTACCATATGAAAACGCAATGCAATACACTGCGTGTGCGGTTGAGTGATCTTTTGAAGAAATGTAGCGTTGCAACACCAGGGATAGACTGCAATGTATCTCTGTCGTTGCAGCCCTCTGATGCTCCCTGCTGCCGGCGTCACAACAGTGTCTGCATGTTTCACAAATAGAGTTTGGAGAGACGTTGTCGGTGTCTGTATGTTGATTAAATTCTCCCAAACAGTGGGCGCTAAGGATCAGGGCACGGCAGACCATTGCAGCCATTGATCTCGAGCAGAAAAATAAAAGAGCTTACAGCACCTGGTATTCCCAGGCGGTCACCCATCCAAGTACTAACCAGGCCCGACCCTGCTTAGCTTCCGAGATCAGACGAGATCGGGCGTGATCAGGGTGGTATGGCCGTACGCAAATGTTACCGGGTCCATACTACCTTTTATTCAGCAGGAGCACAAAAGGACTGAGAGCGCTGCCGTGGCCAGAGACGGGACTTGTACAGAAACAATGATTAGATCCATAATGAAGGAAAGCAATGCATAAAGACTTTATTCCATACTCAAAGTACCATATGAAAACGCAATGCAATACACTGCGTGTGCGGTTGAGTGATCTTTTGAAGAAATGTAGCGTTGCAACACCAGGGATAGACTGTAATGTATCTCTGTCGTTGCAGCCCTCTGATGCTCCCTGCTGCCGGCGTCACAACAGTGTCTGCATGTTTCACAAATAGAGTTTGGAGAGACGTTGTCAGTGTCTGTATGTTGCTTAAATTCTCCCAAACAGTGGGCGCTAAAGATCTCTGCCCGTATGCAAATTAGCCATGTGCGCCTAACAGAAGAATGACGTAATGTTGAGAACGAGTCATACTAAAAACCGAGAGCAAGCGAAAGCTAAACCAGACTGTATCAATCACACACTTTGGGTCCATTCTAACTTTTGATAAGAGGCTAGTCTTTAAATCTTTGCAGTGACTGAATGTTGATGATAAAACGGATTGTTTTGCATAAGATGAGTGTGTGCGACTGTGTGTTTGTCATTTCCGGCTTCGGCATACCGCATGGTCATGAAGGCCTCGTGGTGAGTTACTTTCTTAGTGAAGCAGCTTAGCCTTACAGTTGGATAAGTTGGAGTGATTGGAGTTTATTTTTCACAGTGAGAGAGGGGTGCACCGGTCCTGGAGGTACTGCAATACCAGGTCGATGCGTGGAGTGGACGGAGCAAGCCCCTATTCCATCTCCCAGTTCCAAAAAACAATTTAATATATGGTCCCCGGGTAGGGGACGTATCAGATATTAAACTGATAAGAACAGATACTACACTTGATCTTAGCCAAAAGGCCGAGAAGCGATGCCCACACATGCTCAGACCAAGAGTCCAGCTTCCCAAACACGTCGCTCCACTTAGCGGTTTGACAGACGACGACAAAACAAATAGAAGACCAGTCACCCTGTGTGCGTGTTTGTGAAAGCTGAAGAAAAATGCCGAGGTCGCTGCATCTCTCTGCTGGTCCCTGCTGCCAGCGTCACTAGTGTGTCTGCATGTTTCTCAAATAGAGTTTGGAGAGACGTTGTCAGTGTCTGTATGTTGCTTAAATTCTCCCAAACAGTGGGCGCTAAAGATCACGGCACGGCAGGCCATTGCAGCCAATGAGCTCGAGTTGAAAAATAAATGTGCTTACAGCACCAGGTGGTCCCCCATCGATGTAGTAACCAGGCCCGACCCTGCTTAGCTTCCGAGATCAGACGAGATCGGGCATGATCAGGCTGTTATGGCCGTAAACTAACATTTCCGGGTCCATACTAGGTTTTATACAGCAGGAGCACATAAGGACTGAGGGTGCTGCCGTGGCCAGAGACGGGACTTGTACAGAAACAATGATTAGATCCATAATGAAGGAAAGCAATGCATAAAGACTTTATTCCATACTCAAAGTACCATATGAAAACGCAATGCAATACACTGCGTGTGCGGTTGAGTGATCTTTTGAAGAAATGTAGCGTTGCAACACCAGGGATAGACTGCAATGTATCTCTGTCGTTGCAGCCCTCTGATGCTCCCTGCTGCCGGCGTCACAACAGTGTCTGCATGTTTCACAAATAGAGTTTGGAGAGACGTTGTCAGTGTCTGTATGTTGCTTAAATTCTCCCAAACAGTGGGCGCTAAGGATCAGGGCACGGCAGACCATTGCAGCCATTGATCTCGAGCAGAAAAATAAAAATGCTTACAGCACCTGGTATTCCCAGGCGGTCACCCATCCAAGTACTAACCAGGCCCGACCCTGCTTAGCTTCCGAGATCAGACGAGATCGGGCGTGATCAGGGTGGTATGGCCGTACGCAAATTTTACCGGGTCCATACTACCTTTTATTCAGCAGGAGCACAAAAGGACTGAGAGCGCTGCCGTGGCCAGAGACGGGACTTGTACAGAAACAATGATTAGATCCATAATGAAGGAAAGCAATGCATAAAGACTTTATTCCATACTCAAAGTACCATATGAAAACGCAATGCAATACACTGCGTGTGCGGTTGAGTGATCTTTTGAAGAAATGTAACGTTGCAACACCAGGGATGGACTGCAATGTATCTCTGTCGTTGCAGCCCTCTGATGCTCCCTGCTGCCGGCGTCACAACAGTGTCTGCATGTTTCACAAATAGAGTTTGGAGAGACGTTGTCGGTGTCTGTATGTTGCTTATATTCTCCCAAACAGTGGGCGCTAAGGATCAGGGCACGGCAGACCATTGCAGCCATTGATCTCGAGCAGAAAAATAAAAATGCTTACAGCACCTGGTATTCCCAGGCGGTCACCCATCCAAGTACTAACCAGGCCCGACCCTGCTTAGCTTCCGAGATCAGACGAGATCGGGCGTGATCAGGGTGGTATGGCCGTACGCAAATGTTACCGGGTCCATACTACCTTTTATTCAGCAGGAGCACAAAAGGACTGAGAGCGCTGCCGTGGCCAGAGACGGGACTTGTACAGAAACAATGATTAGATCCATAATGAAGGAAAGCAATGCATAAAGACTTTATTCCATACTCAAAGTACCATATCAAAACGCAATGCAATACACTGCGTGTGCGGTTGAGTGATCTTTTGAAGAAATGTAGCGTTGCAACACCAGGGATAGACTGCAATGTATCTCTGTCGTTGCAGCCCTCTGATGCTCCCTGCTGCCGGCGTCACAACAGTGTCTGCATGTTTAACAAATAGAGTTTGGAGAGACGTTGTCAGTGTCTGTATGTTGCTTAAATTCTCCCAAACAGTGGGCGCTAAAGATCAGGGCACGGCAGACCATTGCAGCCATTGATCTCGAGCAGAAAAATAAATATGCTTACAGCACCTGGTATTCCCAGGCGGTCACCCATCCAAGTACTAACCAGGCCCGACCCTGCTTAGCTTCCGAGATCAGACGAGATCGGGCGTGATCAGGGTGGTATGGCCGTACGCAAATATTACCGGGTCCATACTACCTTTTATTCAGCAGGAGCACAAAAGGACTGAGCGCGCTGCCGTGGCCAGAGACGGGACTTGTACAGAAACAATGATTAGATCCATAATGAAGGAAAGCAATGCATAAAGACTTTATTCCATACTCAAAGTACCATATCAAAACGCAATGCAATACACTGCGTGTGCGGTTGAGTGATCTTTTGAAGAAATGTAGCGTTGCAACACCAGGGATAGACTGCAATGTATCTCTGTCGTTGCAGCCCTCTGATGCTCCCTGCTGCCGGCGTCACAACAGTGTCTGCATTTTTCACAAATAGAGTTTGGAGAGACGTTGTCAGTGTCTGTATGTTGCTTAAATTCTCCCAAACAGTGGGCGCTAAAGATCAGGGCACGGCAGACCATTGCAGCCATTGATCTCGAGCAGAAAAATAAATATGCTTACAGCACCTGGTATTCCCAGGCGGTCACCCATCCAAGTACTAACCAGGCCCGACCCTGCTTAGCTTCCGAGATCAGACGAGATCGGGGGTGATCAGTGTGGTTTGGCCGTACGCAAATGTTACCGGGTCCATACTACCTTTTATTCAGCAGGAGCACAAAAGGACTGAGAGCGCTGCCGTGGCCAGAGACGGGACTTGTACAGAAACAATGATTAGATCCATAATGAAGGAAAGCAATGCATAAAGACTTTATTCCATACTCAAAGTACCATATCAAAACGCAATGCAATACACTGCGTGTGCGGTTGAGTGATCTTTTGAAGAAATGTAGCGTTGCAACACCAGGGATAGACTGCAATGTATCTCTGTCGTTGCAGCCCTCTGATGCTCCCTGCTGCCGGCGTCACAACAGTGTCTGCATGTTTAACAAATAGAGTTTGGAGAGACGTTGTCAGTGTCTGTATGTTGCTTAAATTCTCCCAAACAGTGGGCGCTAAAGATCAGGGCACGGCAGACCATTGCAGCCATTGATCTCGAGCAGAAAAATAAAAATGCTTACAGCACCTGGTATTCCCAGGCGGTCACCCATCCAAGTACTAACCAGGCCCGACCCTGCTTAGCTTCCGAGATCAGACGAGATCGGGCGTGATCAGGGTGGTATGGCCGTACGCAAATGTTACCGGGTCCATACTACCTTTTATTCAGCAGGAGCACAAAAGGACTGAGAGCGCTGCCGTGGCCAGAGACGGGACTTGTACAGAAACAATGATTAGATCCATAATGAAGGAAAGCAATGCATAAAGACTTTATTCCATACTCAAAGTACCATATGAAAACGCAATGCAATACACTGAGTGTGCGGTTGAGTGATCTTTTGAAGAAATGTAGCGTTGCAACACCAGGGATAGACTGTAATGTATCTCTGTCGTTGCAGCCCTCTGATGCTCCCTGCTGCCGGCGTCACAACAGTGTCTGCATGTTTCACAAATAGAGTTTGGAGAGACGTTGTCAGTGTCTGTATGTTGCTTAAATTCTCCCAAACAGTGGGCGCTAAGGATCAGGGCACGGCAGACCATTGCAGCCATTGATCTCGAGCAGAAAAATAAAAAAGCTTACAGCACCTGGTATTCCCAGGCGGTCACCCATCCAAGTACTAACCAGGCCCGACCCTGCTTAGCTTCCGAGATCAGACGAGATCGGGCGTGATCAGGGTGGTATGGCCGTACGCAAATGTTACCGGGTCCATACTACCTTTTATTCAGCAGGAGCACAAAAGGACTGAGAGCGCTGCCGTGGCCAGAGACGGGACTTGTACAGAAACAATGATTAGATCCATAATGAAGGAAAGCAATGCATAAAGACTTTATTCCATACTCAAAGTACCATATCAAAACGCAATGCAATACACTGCGTGTGCGGTTGAGTGATCTTTTGAAGAAATGTAGCGTTGCAACACCAGGGATAGACTGCAATGTATCTCTGTCGTTGCAGCCCTCTGATGCTCCCTGCTGCCGGCGTCACAACAGTGTCTGCATGTTTCACAAATAGAGTTTGGAGAGACGTTGTCGGTGTCTGTATGTTGCTTATATTCTCCCAAACAGTGGGCGCTAAGGATCAGGGCACGGCAGACCATTGCAGCCATTGATCTCGAGCAGAAAAATAATTATGCTTACAGCACCTGGTATTCCCAGGCGGTCTCCCATCCAAGTACTAACCAGGCCCGACCCTGCTTAGCTTCCGAGATCAGACGAGATCGGGCTTGATCAGGGTGGTATGGCCGTATCCAAATGTTACCGGGTCCATACTAGCTTTCACACAGCAGGAGCACATAAGGACTGAGAGCGCTGCCGTGGCCAGAGACGGGACTTGTACAGAAACAATGATTAGATCCATAATGAAGGAAAGCAATGCATAAAGACTTTATTCCAGACTCAAAGTATCATATCAAAACGCAATGCAATACACTGCGTGTGCGGTTGAGTGATCTTTTGAAGAAATGTAGCGTTGCAACACCAGGGATAGACTGCAATGTATCTCTGTCGTTGCAGCCCTCTGATGCTCCCTGCTGCCGGCGTCACAACAGTGTCTGCATGTTTAACAAATAGAGTTTGGAGAGACGTTGTCAGTGTCTGTATGTTGCTTAAATTCTCCCAAACAGTGGGCGCTAAAGATCAGGGCACGGCAGACCATTGCAGCCATTGATCTCGAGCAGAAAAATAAATATGCTTACAGCACCTGGTATTCCCAGGCGGTCACCCATCCAAGTACTAACCATGCCCGACCCTGCTTAGCTTCCGAGATCAGACGAGATCGGGCGTGATCAGGGTGGTATGGCCGTACGCAAATGTTACCGGGTCCATACTACCTTTTATTCAGCAGGAGCACAAAAGGACTGAGCGCGCTGCCGTGGCCAGAGACGGGACTTGTACAGAAACAATGATTAGATCCATAATGAAGGAAAGCAATGCATAAAGACTTTATTCCATACTCAAAGTACCATATCAAAACGCAATGCAATACACTGCGTGTGCGGTTGAGTGATCTTTTGAAGAAATGTAGCGTTGCAACACCAGGGATAGACTGCAATGTATCTCTGTCGTTGCAGCCCTCTGATGCTCCCTGCTGCCGGCGTCACAACAGTGTCTGCATTTTTCACAAATAGAGTTTGGAGAGACGTTGTCAGTGTCTGTATGTTGCTTAAATTCTCCCAAACAGTGGGCGCTAAAGATCTCTGCCCGTATGCAAATTAGCCATGTGCGCCTAACAGAAGAATGACGTAATGTTGAGAACGAGTCATACTAAAAACCGAGAGCAAGCGAAAGCTAAACCAGACTGTATCAATCACACACTTTGGGTCCATTCTAACTTTTGATAAGAGGCTAGTCTTTAAATCTTTGCAGTGACTGAATGTTGATGATAAAACGGATTGTTTTGCATAAGATGAGTGTGTGCGACTGTGTGTTTGTCATTTCCGGCTTCGGCATACCGCATGGTCATGAAGGCCTCGTGGTGAGTTACTTTCTTAGTGAAGCAGCTTAGCCTTACAGTTGGATAAGTTGGAGTGATTGGAGTTTATTTTTCACAGTGAGAGAGGGGTGCACCGGTCCTGGAGGTACTGCAATACCAGGTCGATGCGTGGAGTGGACGGAGCAAGCCCCTATTCCATCTCCCAGTTCCAAAAAACAATTTAATATATGGTCCCCGGGTAGGGGACGTATCAGATATTAAACTGATAAGAACAGATTTTTTCATTCGAAAATTTTATTGACACACGTTGCTATACCTTATCTTTCACATCACATGTTTCCAGTTTCGTTCAATTATTATTATTATTTTTTTTTAAATCATACACAATGTTTTGTTTCTTTTTTTTTTTTTTTAACAACAAGGAATTAAAAAAAATATAACCATCCATAAAACCAAGAATAAAACCGATGTTTTAAAAGGAAAATAAAAACCAACACTAAAAGATGCTGCTGTGCAGGAGCGGGAACACACTTAGTTAAAAGAAATTTAAAAGAAAGTGTACCCCGTCCTGCCCTCCCAACAGCGTCGGTCTCTCGGGACCTGTCGCTCAGAGGATCTCCTCCCCTCTCTGCTCCTTCCCACCTGCCTCTCCCGGAGAGCCAGGCCGCCGCTGCCTCGACCTTTCTGTGTGTGGCTCCGGCTCCCTTCTCCGAATGGGCACAGAGGCGATGTCTTCATTTTGGCTGTGTCCTAGGCCTGCCGCCTGCAGCAACGGCTACTTTTACCGTTGCTGCGGCCATCCGGATCACAGCCAAGGGGGGGATCAGCTTGTGCTTGCTTACCAGCAGGTTTCTGGAGGTCCAAAAGTCGTCTTTAATGGCGGCTAGGGTGAGCCACTGCCTGGGGAAGTTAACTGCAGTATTTTGGCTCACCCCATACAGCACCAATTGGGCTGTCAGGACCTCCCCTGCTGGCAAGTACGGGAATAGTAGGGAGCCGGCCGTTGCCCACTGGTCTCCAGCAGCGCTGCACTCCCAGAGCAGATGCCTCACCGACTCAGGCGCGCCACAACCTGGTCGGGGGCATGTTGCGGATGCGGCCATGCCCCGGGAGTGCATGACGGCTCTGACTGGGAGGATCTCGTGAGCTACCATCCATGACAGGTCCCGGAGTCTGTTGGGGAGGACAGGATGGTTAACGTTTCGCCAAACAGTTGCGGGGTCGCCGAGTGCTAGCCCGCGCACTGGACTTACTGGTTCCCGCTCCTGCACCAGCGCAATCATTAATCGATGGCTTTCCAAAACTTGTAATTCCTCGTTTTCTAGGTTATATTTTTTTAAAAACTTCTTGATAAAAACATAGGACTGGGGCAGGTTAAAAGATACTGGCGTCCTATGGTCAGATACATAAAAACTGAACTTTTTCAGATAGGAACCCATCCAGAACCGGGTCATTGCTGTGCTTTTTTTTTGGCTGGGTACCGACATTGCATTTTGTATGTGTAGAGCTGTATATCGACTTCCTAAATATAAATTGAGGTCTGGGACTCCTTTTCCCCCTTTTTCTTTAGTTTTCTTCATTTCGTTTCTCTTGAGTCTCTCCCACTTAGACCCCCACAGGAAGTAAAAAATGGCACGTTCTAGATCTAAAAGGACTCTGCGGGGTGGAATAAAAACAGAGCATACCAATAAAAGCAAAGGTAAAATCACTGACTTAATGATTAAAACCTTTCCTTCCATTGTAAGTCCTCTAAGTCCCCAGTATCCCAGTCTCCGCCTCACTTTCCCTACCATGTCCGGCCAATTTTTGGTACCCTCCCCCTCCCTGTCAAATTTGACCCCGAGTATTTTCAAGTCGGTCTGTTTTACGGTCAGGGGAAGTCCAGTCGTCTCGGTCACTGTCCATGGTCCATAAAAAAGGGCTTGGGTCTTCTCTCTGTTGAGTTTGGACCCAGAGGCCAGTCCGTAGGAGTCTGTCAAGTCCAGTGCCTTATGTAATGAACAGATGTCTGTACATAAAATGTTGACGTCGTCCATATATAAAACACATTTGCTAAAAAGTCCCCCACTTCCCGGTATGCCCACCCCTTTAATCCATTTGTCCCTTCTCAATACCTGTGCCAGTGGTTCTATGCAAGCCACGTAGAGGAGAGCAGATAAAGGACAACCCTGACGGACCCCGCAGTGCAAGTCTACTGCTTTTGTAAGTTGCCCGTTAACAAGGAATTTGCTGGTGATGTCCCGATACAGCAATCCCACCCACTCTACATACCTTTGTGGAAAACCCATTTTGGGCAGTACCTGAAATAGGTACTGGTGCGAGACCCGATCGAAAGCTTTTTCAAAATCTAAATTTAGGACTACTAGTCTAATGTTTCTGTCTCTCGCATAACAGATGGTGTCTCTAATCAGTAAGAGGCTGTCTGTGATCTTTCTCCCCGGTATGCCACAGGTTTGATCCGGGTGGATTACCTCCCCTAAAACAACAGACATTCTGTTGGCTAAAAGTTTGCTAAAAAGTTTACAATCCACGTTTAAAAGGGTAATAGGTCTCCAGTTCTTCAGGTCAGTCTTGTCGTCTTTCTTATGTAGTAGTTTCACTATCCCTGATCTAAAACTGTCTGGTAGTCGGCCTAGTCCTTGGAATTCTGTAAAAACAGTCAACAAGTCGGTTGCTAAAATGTCCCAGAAGGTCTGATAAAATTCAAGTGAAAGCCCATCTTCCCCCGGTGATTTTCCCCCTCTAAAACTTAACAAACAATTGGAAAGTTCCAAAAGGTTAAAATCATCGGTTAAAAATGCACTCTCACTGATCTTCTTTTGCAAGGAATTCAATATCTTCTCATTTGGTTCTTCTTCAATGCTTTTTTTGCTATACAGCTCTGTATAGAAACACTCTATTTCGTCCATTGTTTCTTCTTGCGTTTTGGTGTATTCTCCATTTCTCTTTTTTAATTTATAAATACCCTCCCCGCTGTTTATGATTTTCTTGAAGAAATATTGTGTGCATTTTTCCCCTTCTTCTATGTCTCTTTCTTTACTTCTAATAATTATTCCTTTGCTTTTGATTTCTGCTAGAGCCGACATTTGTTCTTTTACCTCTCTTATTTCCTGATTGTAATCAAACCCTTGTTGTCTTAATTTAAAATAACGTTGCAGTCTTTTCTGCAGCCCCATCATGCATTTGTTTTCTATTTTCTTTTGTTTCATCCCTGCCTTTCTAAAAAAAGTCTTTGTCCGTTCCTTCACCATTTCCCACCAGTGTGCACGTGTTTTGTGTAAGTCTTGGAGGGTCTGCCATTGACTGAATTGCTCCCTGTACTGGCTGGCTAAATCTTTATCTTTTATCAGGGAGCAATTCAGTTTCCACAGACCACCACCTTTTGTCACACCTGAGGGGAGTGAAAGGGTGCAGGAGAGCATAGCGTGATCGGAGAAGAAAACGGGGGTTAATCTAGCATCGGTTGGCGGGCAGTCTCTGGTAAAAATATAGTCTATTCGAGAGGCTCTGGCACCGTCACTACTGAACCAGGTGAAGCCCTCCTCTCTTTGATGCACGGTTTTAAAACAGTCTTTCAGTTTAAAATCCCTGCACTGTGCCTGCAATAAAACCGACGTCTTGTCTACTTTAAAATCTTCCCCCGCACTTCTCCTATCGCTCCTAGTTAAAATACAATTAAAATCTCCCGCTAAAACTAAAGGCGCTCTGCCTAGCATGTGGGGCTGCAATTCTTTTAAAAGGTCATGTCTGTCATTTTTGTCGTTAAAACCATAAATGTTTAAGAGATTAAAATCCCTTCCCATAAAAGTCAAGTGTGCTAAAAGCGCCCTTCCGTCTCTCACCACCGTGCTGCCCTTCACCAAGATTGAGGGATTTTTGATTAAAATGGCCACCCCGTCATTTTTGCTTTCATTTGAACCACTCCATAAGGATTTATGTGGCCACTTTTCCTCCCATTCCCTGTATTGGTTTAAAAATGGTAGTGCACATTCTTGTAGTAAAAACACATCTGACTTAAAATTGTTAAGAAAGGATAAAATCGTTTGTGCTCTAACTTTTGATTTCACACTTCTTACATTTAGTGTCGAAATGGTGAGCACCATGATTATGGTGTTAAAAGGACAAACAATCATTAAAAGACTAAAAAACAACTATGGGTTAAAACCATCTAAAAAAAGTCATCCAATGCTTTGTGACAGAAGCTCTTCCTTTATCTCAATAGGAGATGAGTAAAGGTTGTCTGCTTCATTTCCCTCCCAGACTCTACTTTGGTCGAAAATTGAGTCTTTTGGGGTTGATTGCAGTGCAATATTTAAAAAAGAGAGAGTGTTGGGAGGGTTGTTTGGGAAGACTCTGGCATCCTCCAAAGATGGATTGTCTGAGGAGCCAGGTCTTCCCCTTTTCTCTGAGGCTCCTTGAGTCTCAGAGGACAACTCTGACACTGCTCTCTTACCAGGCTGGGCTCCTGGGAGGGAGGCTTCACTGGACTCCACTTCAGACTCTTCTCCCTGGCTGTCTGTTTCTAGACTCACGGATTCCTCAGAGTCTGAAGTGGAGTCCATCTCAGCTCCACCGGCTGCCTGGGCCCCACCAGCCTCTTTCACCTCACCACTAGGTGGGGCAACCTCAGGCCCCGCCCCCTCTCCCCCAATCAGAGTTATTACTTCCAGCCTGGTGTCTTCAATTGTTTGTGCACCCCCGTCTGCCAATTTCCTTGCATTTTGTTTTACTTTGTTAGCAAAGGATTTCGGGCAGTCTCTGAAGAGATGGTTTGAGTCTCCACAGAGGTTGCACTTCCTGCCATTGGTACATTCTTCAAAAGAGTGTCCAATTTCTCTACATTTGCCGCAAACAACCTTGGTACACGCTTCCGCCAGGTGCCCTTGCTCACCACACTTGCGGCAGAGCTTGGGCTGTCCCTGGTAGTGAATGTAGCCCCTGTTCTCTCCAAGAACCATCATGGATGGGAGATGTTTCAGGCCCTGGAAGCCATGTGGGTCCCGCCATTGTTGTATGGGGACCCTCCATGAACAATTCCAGATGCCGTCCTCATCTCTCACCTTGGTGGCCTGGGCCCTCACAGTGCAGTATCTTGCCAGCCATATACAAATATCATCAGCATTTACCGTTTCATTGAACATCCTGACGATTACGGTTTTAATGGAATCGTCATTTAGTCTCTCCACTTCAAATGCTGAAAACTGGTCTTTTACCGTGTCGTAGCGTGTCCAAAATTCTTTGAGGGTTGTTGCTGCTGCGAAGCTTACATCGAATCCTTTGTTAAAGGGCAGAGTAAGAATACAATTCAAATCGTTTGCAGAAAACTTCAGGATTCCTTGGATGTGCTTCCTTGAAAAATCAAGACGGGAGATCTGAATTACCGTTCCATTTACTGACTTCAGTTTAAAACGTACGCTGTGGTGCCTCCTCATGCCGGTAGGGTTAACCGACATGGTGGAGACACCACGCTCTTAAAAAACAAGGAGGTTAAAAGCAATAAAACACTGGTATACTAAAAATACAGAAATAATAAATAAACAAATAAATACAGGCAACAATAAAATCCACTTACCTTACCTGGACAATGGACTTCTTGGTAGAGGGTATCAGCAACTGATATTTGATCCCAACTTACCAAGAAGATGGTGCAATATCCTCCGAACCTGCTATATAATTGCCACAAAATGCAATATATAGACAGCCAAGGGAGGTGATCACTGTCTTAGCCAAAAGGCCGAGAAGCGATGCCCACACATGCTCAGACCAAGAGTCCAGCTTCCCAAACACGTCGCTCCACTTAGCGGTTTGACAGACGACGACAAAACAAATAGAAGACCAGTCACCCTGTGTGCGTGTTTGTGAAAGCTGAAGAAAAATGCCGAGGTCGCTGCATCTCTCTGCTGGTCCCTGCTGCCAGCGTCACCAGTGTGTCTGCATGTTTCTCAAATAGAGTTTGGAGAGACGTTGTCAGTGTCTGTATGTTGCTTAAATTCTCCCAAACAGTGGGCGCTAAAGATCACGGCACGGCAGGCCATTGCAGCCAATGAGCTCGAGTTGAAAAATAAATGTGCTTACAGCACCAGGTGGTCCCCCATCGATGTAGTAACCAGGCCCGACCCTGCTTAGCTTCCGAGATCAGACGAGATCGGGCATGATCAGGCTGTTATGGCCGTAAACTAACATTTCCGGGTCCATACTAGGTTTTATACAGCAGGAGCACATAAGGACTGAGGGTACTGCCGTGGCCAGAGACGGGACTTGTACAGAAACAATGATTAGATCCATAATGAAGGAAAGCAATGCATAAAGACTTTATTCCATACTCAAAGTACCATATGAAAACGCAATGCAATACACTGCGTGTGCGGTTGAGTGATCTTTTGAAGAAATGTAACGTTGCAACACCAGGGATGGACTGCAATGTATCTCTGTCGTTGCAGCCCTCTGATGCTCCCTGCTGCCGGCGTCACAACAGTGTCTGCATGTTTCACAAATAGAGTTTGGAGAGACGTTGTCGGTGTCTGTATGTTGCTTATATTCTCCCAAACAGTGGGCGCTAAGGATCAGGGCACGGCAGACCATTGCAGCCATTGATCTCGAGCAGAAAAATAAAAATGCTTACAGCACCTGGTATTCCCAGGCGGTCACCCATCCAAGTACTAACCAGGCCCGACCCTGCTTAGCTTCCGAGATCAGACGAGATCGGGCGTGATCAGGGTGGTATGGCCGTACGCAAATGTTACCGGGTCCATACTACCTTTTATTCAGCAGGAGCACAAAAGGACTGAGAGCGCTGCCGTGGCCAGAGACGGGACTTGTACAGAAACAATGATTAGATCCATAATGAAGGAAAGCAATGCATAAAGACTTTATTCCATACTCAAAGTACCATATCAAAACGCAATGCAATACACTGCGTGTGCGGTTGAGTGATCTTTTGAAGAAATGTAGCGTTGCAACACCAGGGATAGACTGCAATGTATCTCTGTCGTTGCAGCCCTCTGATGCTCCCTGCTGCTGGCGTCACAACAGTGTCTGCATTTTTCACAAATAGAGTTTGGAGAGACGTTGTCAGTGTCTGTATGTTGCTTAAATTCTCCCAAACAGTGGGCGCTAAAGATCAGGGCACGGCAGACCATTGCAGCCATTGATCTCGAGCAGAAAAATAAATATGCTTACAGCACCTGGTATTCCCAGGCGGTCACCCATCAAAGTACTAACCAGGCCCGACCCTGCTTAGCTTCCGAGATAAGACGAGATCGGGCGTGATCAGGGTGGTATGGCCGTACGCAAATGTTACCGGGTCCATACTACCTTTTATTCAGCAGGAGCACAAAAGGACTGAGAGCGCTGCCGTGGCCAGAGACGGGACTTGTACAGAAACAATGATTAGATCCATAATGAAGGAAAGCAATGCATAAAGACTTTATTCCATACTCAAAGTACCATATCAAAACGCAATGCAATACACTGCGTGTGCGGTTGAGTGATCTTTTGAAGAAATGTAGCGTTGCAACAACAGGGATAGACTGCAATGTATCTCTGTCGTTGCAGCCCTCTGATGCTCCCTGCTGCCGGCGTCACAACAGTGTCTGCATTTTTCACAAATAGAGTTTGGAGAGACGTTGTCAGTGTCTGTATGTTGCTTAAATTCTCCCAAACAGTGGGCGCTAAGGATCAGGGCACGGCAGACCATTGCAGCCATTGATCTCGAGCAGAAAAAAAAAAAGCTTACAGCACCTGGTATTCCCAGGCGGTCTCCCATCCAAGTACTAACCAGGCCCGACCCTGCTTAGCTTCCGAGATCAGACGAGATCGGGCGTGTTCAGGGTGGTATGGCCGTAAGCGAGTATAGCCGCATCCAAAGTAGGTTTTAAACAGCAGGAGCACATAAGGACTGAGAGCGCTGCCGTGACCATAGACCAGACTTGTACAGAAACAATTATTAGATCAATAATGAAGGAAAGCAATGAATGAATACTTTATTCCGGACTCAAAGTACCATATCAAAACGCAATGCAATACACCGAGTTGGCGTGTGTGCTCGTTTGCGTGAACCTTTGAAGAAACATAGCGTTTCAAACGCTGCGATGGACTGCAGCAGGTCAAGCGAAGCAGTCATTCATAGCTCTTATTTCTTTACAACAACATGATCAGGGGAGAGCGCGAACGCAGTCCCCCACTACCAGAAATTATGCAATCGAGATTCCCACATATGGGGAATTCGCACGGGTCAGCAACAGCCGCAGTGCAATGGCCGAGCCTCACCATGGGTGAACCACCTTCTTGATCATGGTATCTCCCTTGCCAGGTAAGTATGATTAGTACTCGTTCAGATGGGCTGAACGCTGCCCACGCGTGTTCCCTTGGAGAACGGTTGCAAAGAATTCGGAGATGTCTAGACTTTAAAGTCCGTGTTGCAGGGTTTATTTTCCAACAAGTGTGTGCAATTTGCTTGTTCTTAATACAGATTTAAACTGTTATCCATTTTATTTCATGTTGTTAGGTATCACAAAACGGAATGTAATACGACAAAGTAGGTACTATTTTAGCGGTTTGCAATTGATTCTCTTTTCCCCCAGGATAATTAAATATGTTCTATTATTTGCCATGCGGAGCCAGCCAGTCCTGTGAATGTATGCAAATTAGCCATGTGCACCTAACAGAAGAATGACGTAATGTTGAGAACGAGTCATACTAAAAAGGGAGAGCAATCGACAGCTAAACCAGACTGTATCAATCACACACTTTGGGTCCATTCTAACTTATGATAAGAGGCTAGTCTTTAAATCTTTGCAGTGACTGAATGTTTATGATAAAACGGATTGTTTTGCATTCGATGAGTGTGTGCGACTGTGCGTTTGTCATTTCCGGCTTCGGCATACCGCATGGTAATGAAGGCCTCGTGGTGAGTTGCTTTCTTAGTGAAGCAGCCTCGCCTTGGAGTTGGATGAGTTGGAGTGATATAAGTTGTCAGTGTCTGTATGTTGCTTAAATTCTCCCAAACAGTGGGCGCTAAGGATCAGGGCACGGCAGACCATTGCAGCCATTGATCTCGAGCAGAAAAAAAAAAAGCTTACAGCACCTGGTATTCCCAGGCGGTCTCCCATCCAAGTACTAACCAGGCCCGACCCTGCGTAGCTTCCGAGATCAGACGAGATCGGGCTTGATCAGGGTGGTATGGCCGTATCCAAATGTTAACGGGTCCATACTAGCTTTCACACAGCAGGAGCACATAAGGACTGAGAGCGCTGCCGTGGCCAGAGACGGGACTTGTACAGAAACAATGATTAGATCCATAATGAAGGAAAGCAATGCATAAAGACTTTATTCCATACTCAAAGTACCATATCAAAACGCAATGCAATACACTGCGTGTGCGGTTGAGTGATCTTTTGAAGAAATGTAGCGTTGCAACACCAGGGATAGACTGCAATGTATCTCTGTCGTTGCAGCCCTCTGATGCTCCCTGCTGCCGGCGTCACAACAGTGTCTGCATTTTTCACAAATAGAGTTTGGAGAGACGTTGTCAGTGTCTGTATGTTGCTTAAATTCTCCCAAACAGTGGGCGCTAAAGATCAGGGCACGGCAGACCATTGCAGCCATTGATCTCGAGCAGAAAAATAAATATGCTTACAGCACCTGGTATTCCCAGGCGGTCACCCATCCAAGTACTAACCAGGCCCGACCCTGCTTAGCTTCCGAGATCAGACGAGATCGGGCGTGATCAGGGTGGTATGGCCGTACGCAAATGTTACCGGGTCCATACTACCTTTTATTCAGCAGGAGCACAAAAGGACTGAGAGCGCTGCAGTGGCCAGAGACGGGACTTGTACAGAAACAATGATTAGATCCATAATGAAGGAAAGCAATGCATAAAGACTTTATTCCATACTCAAAGTACCATATCAAAACGCAATGCAATACACTGCGTGTGCGGTTGAGTGATCTTTTGAAGAAATGTAGCGTTGCAACACCAGGGATAGACTGCAATGTATCTCTGTCGTTGCAGCCCTCTGATGCTCCCTGCTGCCGGCGTCACAACAGTGTCTGCATTTTTCACAAATAGAGTTTGGAGAGACGTTGTCAGTGTCTGTATGTTGCTTAAATTCTCCCAAACAGTGGGGGCTAAAGATCAGGGCACGGCAGACCATTGCAGCCATTGATCTCGAGCAGAAAAATAAATATGCTTACAGCACCTGGTATTCCCAGGCGGTCACCCATCCAAGTACTAACCAGGCCCGACCCTGCTTAGCTTCCGAGATCAGACGAGATCGGGCGTGATCAGGGTGGTATGGCCGTACGCAAATGTTCCCGGGTCCATACTACCTTTTATTCAGCAGGAGCACAAAAGGACTGAGAGCGCTGCCGTGGCCAGAGACGGGACTTGTACAGAAACAATGATTAGATCCATAATGAAGGAAAGCAATGCATAAAGACTTTATTCCATACTCAAAGTACCATATCAAAACGCAATGCAATACACTGCGTGTGCGGTTGAGTGATCTTTTGAAGAAATGTAGCGTTGCAACACCAGGGATAGACTGCAATGTATCTCTGTCGTTGCAGCCCTCTGATGCTCCCTGCTGCCGGCGTCACAACAGTGTCTGCATTTTTCACAAATAGAGTTTGGAGAGACGTTGTCAGTGTCTGTATGTTGCTTAAATTCTCCCAAACAGTGGGCGCTAAAGATCTCTGCCCGTATGCAAATTAGCCATGTGCGCCTAACAGAAGAATGACGTAATGTTGAGAACGAGTCATACTAAAAACCGAGAGCAAGCGAAAGCTAAACCAGACTGTATCAATCACACACTTTGGGTCCATTCTAACTTTTGATAAGAGGCTAGTCTTTAAATCTTTGCAGTGACTGAATGTTGATGATAAAACGGATTGTTTTGCATAAGATGAGTGTGTGCGACTGTGTGTTTGTCATTTCCGGCTTCGGCATACCGCATGGTCATGAAGGCCTCGTGGTGAGTTACTTTCTTAGTGAAGCAGCTTAGCCTTACAGTTGGATAAGTTGGAGTGATTGGAGTTTATTTTTAACAGTGAGAGAGGGGTGCACCGGTCCTGGAGGTACTGCAATACCAGGTCGATGCGTGGAGTGGACGGAGCAAGCCCCTATTCCATCTCCCAGTTCCAAAAAACAATTTAATATATGGTCCCCGGGTAGGGGACGTATAAGATATTAAACTGATAAGAACAGATTTTTTTCATTCGAAAATTTTATTGACACACGTTGCTATACCTTATCTTTCACATCACATGTTTCCAGTTTCGTTCAATTATTATTATTATTTTTTTTTAAATCATACACAATGTTTTGTTTCTTTTTTTTTTTTTTTTAACAACAAGGAATTAAAAAAAATATAACCATCCATAAAACCAAGAATAAAACCGATGTTTTAAAAGGAAAATAAAAACCAACACTAAAAGATGCTGCTGTGCAGGAGCGGGAACACACTTAGTTAAAAGAAATTTAAAAGAAAGTGTACCCCGTCCTGCCCTCCCAACAGCGTCGGTCTCTCGGGACCTGTCGCTCAGAGGATCTCCTCCCCTCTCTGCTCCTTCCCACCTGCCTCTCCCGGAGAGCCAGGCCGCCGCTGCCTCGACCTTTCTGTGTGTGGCTCCGGCTCCCTTCTCCGAATGGGCACAGAGGCGATGTCTTCATTTTGGCTGTGTCCTAGGCCTGCCGCCTGCAGCAACGGCTACTTTTACCGTTGCTGCGGCCATCCGGATCACAGCCAAGGGGGGGATCAGCTTGTGCTTGCTTACCAGCAGGTTTCTGGAGGTCCAAAAGGCGTCTTTAATGGCGGCTAGGGTGAGCCACTGCCTGGGGAAGTTAACTGCAGTATTTTGGCTCACCCCATACAGCACCAATTGGGCTGTCAGGACCTCCCCTGCTGGCAAGTACGGGAATAGTAGGGAGCCGGCCGTTGCCCACTGGTCTCCAGCAGCGCTGCACTCCCAGAGCAGATGCCTCACCGACTCAGGCGCGCCACAACCTGGTCGGGGGCATGTTGCGGATGCGGCCATGCCCCGGGAGTGCATGACGGCTCTGACTGGGAGGATCTCGTGAGCTACCATCCATGACAGGTCCCGGAGTCTGTTGGGGAGGACAGGATGGTTAACGTTTCGCCAAACAGTTGCGGGGTCGCCGAGTGCTAGCCCGCGCACTGGACTTACTGGTTCCCGCTCCTGCACCAGCGCAATCATTAATCGATGGCTTTCCAAAACTTGTAATTCCTCGTTTTCTAGGTTATATTTTTTTAAAAACTTCTTGATAAAAACATAGGACTGGGGCAGGTGAAAAGATACTGGCGTCCTATGGTCAGATACATAAAAACTGAACTTTTTCAGATAGGAACCCATCCAGAACCGGGTCATTGCTGTGCTTTTTTTTTGGCTGGGTACCGACATTGCATTTTGTATGTGTAGAGCTGTATATCGACTTCCTAAATATAAATTGAGGTCTGGGACTCCTTTTCCCCCTTTTTCTTTAGTTTTCTTCATTTCGTTTCTCTTGAGTCTCTCCCACTTAGACCCCCACAGGAAGTAAAAAATGGCACGTTCTAGATCTAAAAGGACTCTGCGGGGTGGAATAAAAACAGAGCATACCAATAAAAGCAAAGGTAAAATCACTGACTTAATGATTAAAACCTTTCCTTCCATTGTAAGTCCTCTAAGTCCCCAGTATCCCAGTCTCCGCCTCACTTTCCCTACCATGTCCGGCCAATTTTTGGTACCCTCCCCCTCCCTGTCAAATTTGACCCCGAGTATTTTCAAGTCGGTCTGTTTTACGGTCAGGGGAAGTCCAGTCGTCTCGGTCACTGTCCATGGTCCATAAAAAAGGGCTTGGGTCTTCTCTCTGTTGAGTTTGGACCCAGAGGCCAGTCCGTAGGAGTCTGTCAAGTCCAGTGCCTTATGTAATGAACAGATGTCTGTACATAAAATGTTGACGTCGTCCATATATAAAACACATTTGCTAAAAAGTCCCCCACTTCCCGGTATGCCCACCCCTTTAATCCATTTGTCCCTTCTCAATACCTGTGCCAGTGGTTCTATGCAAGCCACGTAGAGGAGAGCAGATAAAGGACAACCCTGACGGACCCCGCAGTGCAAGTCTACTGCTTTTGTAAGTTGCCCGTTAACAAGGAATTTGCTGGTGATGTCCCGATACAGCAATCCCACCCACTCTACATACCTTTGTGGAAAACCCATTTTGGGCAGTACCTGAAATAGGTACTGGTGCGAGACCCGATCGAAAGCTTTTTCAAAATCTAAATTTAGGACTACTAGTCTAATGTTTCTGTCTCTCGCATAACAGATGGTGTCTCTAATCAGTAAGAGGCTGTCTGTGATCTTTCTCCCCGGTATGCCACAGGTTTGATCCGGGTGGATTACCTCCCCTAAAACAACAGACATTCTGTTGGCTAAAAGTTTGCTAAAAAGTTTACAATCCACGTTTAAAAGGGTAATAGGTCTCCAGTTCTTCAGGTCAGTCTTGTCGTCTTTCTTATGTAGTAGTTTCACTATCCCTGATCTAAAACTGTCTGGTAGTCGGCCTAGTCCTTGGAATTCTGTAAAAACAGTCAACAAGTCGGTTGCTAAAATGTCCCAGAAGGTCTGATAAAATTCAAGTGAAAGCCCATCTTCCCCCGGTGATTTTCCCCCTCTAAAACTTAACAAACAATTGGAAAGTTCCAAAAGGTTAAAATCATCGGTTAAAAATGCACTCTCACTGATCTTCTTTTGCAAGGAATTCAATATCTTCTCATTTGGTTCTTCTTCAATGCTTTTTTTGCTATACAGCTCTGTATAGAAACACTCTATTTCGTCCATTGTTTCTTCTTGCGTTTTGGTGTATTCTCCATTTCTCTTTTTTAATTTATAAATACCCTCCCCGCTGTTTATGATTTTCTTGAAGAAATATTGTGTGCATTTTTCCCCTTCTTCTATGTCTCTTTCTTTACTTCTAATAATTATTCCTTTGCTTTTGATTTCTGCTAGAGCCGACATTTGTTCTTTTACCTCTCTTATTTCCTGATTGTAATCAAACCCTTGTTGTCTTAATTTAAAATAACGTTGCAGTCTTTTCTGCAGCCCCATCATGCATTTGTTTTCTATTTTCTTTTGTTTCATCCCTGCCTTTCTAAAAAAAGTCTTTGTCCGTTCCTTCACCATTTCCCACCAGTGTGCACGTGTTTTGTGTAAGTCTTGGAGGGTCTGCCATTGACTGAATTGCTCCCTGTACTGGCTGGCTAAATCTTTATCTTTTATCAGGGAGCAATTCAGTTTCCACAGACCACCACCTTTTGTCACACCTGAGGGGAGTGAAAGGGTGCAGGAGAGCATAGCGTGATCGGAGAAGAAAACGGGGGTTAATCTAGCATCGGTTGGCGGGCAGTCTCTGGTAAAAATATAGTCTATTCGAGAGGCTCTGGCACCGTCACTACTGAACCAGGTGAAGCCCTCCTCTCTTTGATGCACGGTTTTAAAACAGTCTTTCAGTTTAAAATCCCTGCACTGTGCCTGCAATAAAACCGACGTCTTGTCTACTTTAAAATCTTCCCCCGCACTTCTCCTATCGCTCCTAGTTAAAATACAATTAAAATCTCCCGCTAAAACTAAAGGCGCTCTGCCTAGCATGTGGGGCTGCAATTCTTTTAAAAGGTCATGTCTGTCATTTTTGTCGTTAAAACCATAAATGTTTAAGAGATTAAAATCCCTTCCCATAAAAGTCAAGTGTGCTAAAAGCGCCCTTCCGTCTCTCACCACCGTGCTGCCCTTCACCAAGATTGAGGGATTTTTGATTAAAATGGCCACCCCGTCATTTTTGCTTTCATTTGAACCACTCCATAAGGATTTATGTGGCCACTTTTCCTCCCATTCCCTGTATTGGTTTAAAAATGGTAGTGCACATTCTTGTAGTAAAAACACATCTGACTTAAAATTGTTAAGAAAGGATAAAATCGTTTGTGCTCTAACTTTTGATTTCACACTTCTTACATTTAGTGTCGAAATGGTGAGCACCATGATTATGGTGTTAAAAGGACAAACAATCATTAAAAGACTAAAAAACAACTATGGGTTAAAACCATCTAAAAAAGTCATCCAATGCTTTGTGACAGAAGCTCTTCCTTTATCTCAATAGGAGATGAGTAAAGGTTGTCTGCTTCATTTCCCTCCCAGACTCTACTTTGGTCGAAAATTGAGTCTTTTGGGGTTGATTGCAGTGCAATATTTAAAAAAGAGAGAGTGTTGGGAGGGTTGTTTGGGAAGACTCTGGCATCCTCCAAAGATGGATTGTCTGAGGAGCCAGGTCTTCCCCTTTTCTCTGAGGCTCCTTGAGTCTCAGAGGACAACTCTGACACTGCTCTCTTACCAGGCTGGGCTCCTGGGAGGGAGGCTTCACTGGACTCCACTTCAGACTCTTCTCCCTGGCTGTCTGTTTCTAGACTCACGGATTCCTCAGAGTCTGAAGTGGAGTCCATCTCAGCTCCACCGGCTGCCTGGGCCCCACCAGCCTCTTTCACCTCACCACTAGGTGGGGCAACCTCAGGCCCCGCCCCCTCTCCCCCAATCAGAGTTATTACTTCCAGCCTGGTGTCTTCAATTGTTTGTGCACCCCCGTCTGCCAATTTCCTTGCATTTTGTTTTACTTTGTTAGCAAAGGATTTCGGGCAGTCTCTGAAGAGATGGTTTGAGTCTCCACAGAGGTTGCACTTCCTGCCATTGGTACATTCTTCAAAAGAGTGTCCAATTTCTCTACATTTGCCGCAAACAACCTTGGTACACGCTTCCGCCAGGTGCCCTTGCTCACCACACTTGCGGCAGAGCTTGGGCTGTCCCTGGTAGTGAATGTAGCCCCTGTTCTCTCCAAGAACCATCATGGATGGGAGATGTTTCAGGCCCTGGAAGCCATGTGGGTCCCGCCATTGTTGTATGGGGACCCTCCATGAACAATTCCAGATGCCGTCCTCATCTCTCACCTTGGTGGCCTGGGCCCTCACAGTGCAGTATCTTGCCAGCCATATACAAATATCATCAGCATTTACCGTTTCATTGAACATCCTGACGATTACGGTTTTAATGGAATCGTCATTTAGTCTCTCCACTTCAAATGCTGAAAACTGGTCTTTTACCGTGTCGTAGCGTGTCCAAAATTCTTTGAGGGTTGTTGCTGCTGCGAAGCTTACATCGAATCCTTTGTTAAAGGGCAGAGTAAGAATACAATTCAAATCGTTTGCAGAAAACTTCAGGATTCCTTGGATGTGCTTCCTTGAAAAATCAAGACGGGAGATCTGAATTACCGTTCCATTTACTGACTTCAGTTTAAAACGTACGCTGTGGTGCCTCCTCATGCCGGTAGGGTTAACCGACATGGTGGAGACACCACGCTCTTAAAAAACAAGGAGGTTAAAAGCAATAAAACACTGGATATACTAAAAATACAGAAATAATAAATAAACAAATAAATACAGGCAACAATAAAATCCACTTACCTTACCTGGACAATGGACTTCTTGGTAGAGGGTATCAGCAACTGATATTTGATCCCAACTTACCAAGAAGATGGTGCAATATCCTCCGAACCTGCTATATAATTGCCACAAAATGCAATATATAGACAGCCAAGGGAGGTGATCACTGTCTTAGCCAAAAGGCCGAGAAGCGATGCCCACACATGCTCAGACCAAGAGTCCAGCTTCCCAAACACGTCGCTCCACTTAGCGGTTTGACAGACGACGACAAAACAAATAGAAGACCAGTCACCCTGTGTGCGTGTTTGTGAAAGCTGAAGAAAAATGCCGAGGTCGCTGCATCTCTCTGCTGGTCCCTGCTGCCAGCGTCACCAGTGTGTCTGCATGTTTCTCAAATAGAGTTTGGAGAGACGTTGTCAGTGTCTGTATGTTGCTTAAATTCTCCCAAACAGTGGGCGCTATAGATCACGGCACGGCAGGCCATTGCAGCCAATGAGCTCGAGTTGAAAAATAAACGTGCTTACAGCACCAGGTGGTCCCCCATCGATGTAGTAACCAGGCCCGACCCTGCTTAGCTTCCGAGATCAGACGTGATCGGGCATGATCAGGCTGTTATGGCCGTAAACTAACATTTCCGGGTCCATACTAGGTTTTATACAGCTGGAGCACATAAGGACTGAGGGTGCTGCCGTGGCCAGAGACGGGACTTGTACAGAAACAATGATTAGATCCATAATGAAGGAAAGCAATGCATAAAGACTTTATTCCATACTCAAAGTACCATATGAAAACGCAATGCAATACACTGCGTGTGCGGTTGAGTGATCTTTTGAAGAAATGTAGCGTTGCAACACCAGGGATAGACTGCAATGTATCTCTGTCGTTGCAGCCCTCTGATGCTTCCTGCTGCCGGCGTCACAACAGTGTCTGCATGTTTCACAAATAGAGTTTGGAGAGACGTTGTCAGTGTCTGTATGTTGCTTAAATTCTCCCAAACAGTGGGCGCTAAGGATCAGGGCACGGCAGACCATTGCAGCCATTGATCTCGAGCAGAAAAATAAAAATGCTTACAGCACCTGGTATTCCCAGGCGGTCACCCATCCAAGTACTAACCAGCCCCGACCCTGCTTAGCTTCCGAGATCAGACGAGATCGGGCGTGATCAGGGTGGTATGGCCGTACGCAAATGTTACCGGGTCCATACTACCTTTTATTCAGCAGGAGCACAAAAGGACTGAGAGCGCTGCCGTGGCCAGAGACGGGACTTGTACAGAAACAATGATTAGATCCATAATGAAGGAAAGCAATGCATAAAGACTTTATTCCATACTCAAAGTACCATATCAAAACGCAATGCAATACACTGCGTGTGCGGTTGAGTGATCTTTTGAAGAAATGTAGCGTTGCAACACCAGGGATAGACTGCAATGTATCTCTGTCGTTGCAGCCCTCTGATGCTCCCTGCTGCCGGCGTCACAACAGTGTCTGCATTTTTCACAAATAGAGTTTGGAGAGACGTTGTCAGTGTCTGTATGTTGCTTAAATTCTCCCAAACAGTGGGCGCTAAAGATCAGGGCACGGCAGACCATTGCAGCCATTGATCTCGAGCAGAAAAAAAAAAAGCTTACAGCACCTGGTATTCCCAGGCGGTCTCCCATCCAAGTACTAACCAGTCCCGACCCTGCTTAGCTTCCGAGATCAGACGAGATCGGGCTTGATCAGGGTGGTATGGCCGTATGCAAATGTTACCGGGTCCATACTACCTTTTATTCAGCAGGAGCACAAAAGGACTGAGAGCGCTGCCGTGGCCAGAGACGGGACTTGTACAGAAACAATGATTAGATCCATAATGAAGGAAAGCAATGCATAAAGACTTTATTCCATACTCAAAGTACCATATCAAAACGCAATGCAATACACTGCGTGTGCGGTTGAGTGATCTTTTGAAGAAATGTAGCGTTGCAACACCAGGGATAGACTGCAATGTATCTCTGTCGTTGCAGCCCTCTGATGCTCCCTGCTGCCGGCGTCACAACAGTGTCTGCATTTTTCACAAATAGAGTTTGGAGAGACGTTGTCAGTGTCTGTATGTTGCTTAAATTCTCCCAAACAGTGGGCGCTAAAGATCAGGGCACGGCAGACCATTGCAGCCATTGATCTCGAGCAGAAAAAAAAAAAGCTTACAGCACCTGGTATTCCCAGGCGGTCTCCCATCCAAGTACTAACCAGGCCCGACCCTGCCTAGCTTCCGAGATCAGACGAGATCGGGCGTGTTCAGGGTGGTATGGCCGTAAGCGAGTATAGCCGCATCCAAAGTAGCTTTTAAACAGCAGGAGCACATAAGGACTGAGAGCGCTGCCGTGACCATAGACCAGACTTGTACAGAAACAATTATTAGATCAATAATGAAGGAAAGCAATGAATGAATACTTTATTCCGGACTCAAAGTACCATATCAAAACGCAATGCAATACACCGAGTTGGCGTGTGTGCTCGTTTGCGTGAACCTTTGAAGAAACATAGCGTTTCAAACGCTGCGATGGACTGCAGCAGGTCAAGCGAAGCAGTCATTCATAGCTCTTATTTCTTTACAACAACATGATCAGGGGAGAGCGCGAACGCAGTCCCCCACTACCAGAAATTATGCAATCGAGATTCCCACATTTGGGGAATTCGCACGGGTCAGCAACAGCCGCAGTGCAATGGCCGAGCCTCACCATGGGTGAACCACCTTCTTGATCATGGTATCTCCCTTGCCAGGTAAGTATGATTAGTACTCGTTCAGATGGGCTGAACGCTGCCCACGCGTGTTCCCTTGGAGAACGGTTGCAAAGAATTCGGAGATGTCTAGACTTTAAAGTCCGTGTTGCAGGGTTTATTTTCCAACAAGTGTGTGCAATTTGCTTGTTCTTAATACAGATTTAAACTGTTATCCATTTTATTTCATGTTGTTAGGTATCACAAAACGGAATGTAATACGACAAAGTAGGTACTATTTTAGCGGTTTGCAATTGATTCTCTTTTCCCCCAGGATAATTAAATATGTTCTATTATTTGCCATGCGGAGCCAGCCAGTCCTGTGCACGTATGCAAATTAGCCATGTGCACCTAACAGAAGAATGACGTAATGTTGAGAACGAGTCATACTAAAAAGGGAGAGCAATCGACAGCTAAACCAGACTGTATCAATCACACACTTTGGGTCCATTCTAACTTATGATAAGAGGCTAGTCTTTAAATCTTTGCAGTGACTGAATGTTTATGATAAAACGGATTGTTTTGCATTCGATGAGTGTGTGCGACTGTGCGTTTGTCATTTCCGGCTTCGGCATACCGCATGGTAATGAAGGCCTCGTGGTGAGTTGCTTTCTTAGTGAAGCAGCCTCGCCTTGGAGTTGGATGAGTTGGAGTGATATAAGTTGTCAGTGTCTGTATGTTGCTTAAATTCTCCCAAACAGTGGGCGCTAAGGATCAGGGCACGGCAGACCATTGCAGCCATTGATCTCGAGCAGAAAAATAAAAATGCTTACAGCACCTGGTATTCCCAGGCGGTCACCCATCCAAGTACTAACCAGGCCCGACCCTGCTTAGCTTCCGAGATCAGACGAGATCGGGCGTGATCAGGGTGGTATGGCCGTACGCAAATGTTACCGGGTCCATACTACCTTTTATTCAGCAGGAGCACAAAAGGACTGAGAGCGCTGCCGTGGCCAGAGACGGGACTTGTACAGAAACAATGATTAGATCCATAATGAAGGAAAGCAATGCATAAAGACTTTATTCCATACTCAAAGTACCATATGAAAACGCAATGCAATACACTGCGTGTGCGGTTGAGTGATCTTTTGAAGAAATGTAACGTTGCAACACCAGGGATGGACTGCAATGTATCTCTGTCGTTGCAGCCCTCTGATGCTCCCTGCTGCCGGCGTCACAACAGTGTCTGCATGTTTCACAAATAGAGTTTGGAGAGACGTTGTCGGTGTCTGTATGTTGCTTATATTCTCCCAAACAGTGGGCGCTAAGGATCAGGGCACGGCAGACCATTGCAGCCATTGATCTCGAGCAGAAAAATAAAAATGCTTACAGCACCTGGTATTCCCAGGCGGTCACCCATCCAAGTACTAACCAGCCCCGACCCTGCTTAGCTTCCGAGATCAGACGAGATCGGGCGTGATCAGGGTGGTATGGCCGTACGCAAATGTTACCGGGTCCATACTACCTTTTATTCAGCAGGAGCACAAAAGGACTGAGAGCGCTGCCGTGGCCAGAGACGGGACTTGTACAGAAACAATGATTAGATCCATAATGAAGGAAAGCAATGCATAAAGACTTTATTCCATACTCAAAGTACCATATCAAAACGCAATGCAATACACTGCGTGTGCGGTTGAGTGATCTTTTGAAGAAATGTAGCGTTGCAACACCAGGGATAGACTGCAATGTATCTCTGTCGTTGCAGCCCTCTGATGCTCCCTGCTGCTGGCGTCACAACAGTGTCTGCATTTTTCACAAATAGAGTTTGGAGAGACGTTGTCAGTGTCTGTATGTTGCTTAAATTCTCCCAAACAGTGGGCGCTAAAGATCAGGGCACGGCAGACCATTGCAGCCATTGATCTCGAGCAGAAAAATAAATATGCTTACAGCACCTGGTATTCCCAGGCGGTCACCCATCCAAGTACTAACCAGGCCCGACCCTGCTTAGCTTCCGAGATCAGACGAGATCGGGCGTGATCAGGGTGGTATGGCCGTACGCAAATGTTACCGGGTCCATACTACCTTTTATTCAGCAGGAGCACAAAAGGACTGAGAGCGCTGCCGTGGCCAGAGACGGGACTTGTACAGAAACAATGATTAGATCCATAATGAAGGAAAGCAATGCATAAAGACTTTATTCCATACTCAAAGTACCATATCAAAACGCAATGCAATACACTGCGTGTGCGGTTGAGTGATCTTTTGAAGAAATGTAGCGTTGCAACACCAGGGATAGACTGCAATGTATCTCTGTCGTTGCAGCCCTCTGATGCTCCCTGCTGCCGGCGTCACAACAGTGTCTGCATTTTTCACAAATAGAGTTTGGAGAGACGTTGTCAGTGTCTGTATGTTGCTTAAATTCTCCCAAACAGTGGGCGCTAAAGATCAGGGCACGGCAGACCATTGCAGCCATTGATCTCGAGCAGAAAAAAAAAAAGCTTACAGCACCTGGTATTCCCAGGCGGTCTCCATTCCAAGTACTAACCAGGCCCGACCCTGCTTAGCTTCCGAGATCAGACGAGATCGGGCGTGTTCAGGGTGGTATGGCCGTAAGCGAGTATCGCCGCATCCAAAGTAGCTTTTAAACAGCAGGAGCACATAAGGACTGAGAGCGCTGCCGTGACCATAGACCAGACTTGTACAGAAACAATTATTAGATCAATAATGAAGGAAAGCAATGAATGAATACTTTATTCCGGACTCAAAGTACCATATCAAAACGCAATGCAATACACCGAGTTGGCGTGTGTGCTCGTTTGCGTGAACCTTTGAAGAAACATAGCGTTTCAAACGCTGCGATGGACTAAAGCAGGTCAAGCGAAGCAGTCATTCATAGCTCTTATTTCTTTACAACAACATGATCAGGGGAGAGCGCGAACGCAGTCCCCCACTATCAGAAATTATGCAATCGAGATTCCCACATTTGGGGAATTCGCACGGGTCAGCAACAGCCGCAGTGCAATGGCCGAGCCTCACCATGGGTGAACCACCTTCTTGATCATGGTATCTCCCTTGCCAGGTAAGTATGATTAGTACTCGTTCAGATGGGCTGAACGCTGCCCACGCGTGTTCCCTTGGAGAACGGTTGCAAAGAATTCGGAGATGTCTAGACTTTAAAGTCCGTGTTGCAGGGTTTATTTTCCAACAAGTGTGTGCAATTTGCTTGTTCTTAATACAGATTTAAACTGTTATCCATTTTATTTCATGTTGTTAGGTATCACAAAACGGAATGTAATACGACAAAGTAGGTACTATTTTAGCGGTTTGCAATTGATTCTCTTTTCCCCCAGGATAATTAAATATGTTCTATTATTTGCCATGCGGAGCCAGCCAGTCCTGTGCACGTATGCAAATTAGCCATGTGCACCTAACAGAAGAATGACGTAATGTTGAGAACGAGTCATACTAAAAAGGGAGAGCAATCGACAGCTAAACCAGACTGTATCAATCACACACTTTGGGTCCATTCTAACTTATGATAAGAGGCTAGTCTTTAAATCTTTGCAGTGACTGAATGTTTATGATAAAACGGATTGTTTTGCATTCGATTAGTGTGTGCGACTGTGCGTTTGTCATTTCCGGCTTCGGCATACCGCATGGTAATGAAGGCCTCGTGGTGAGTTGCTTTCTTAGTGAAGCAGCCTCGCCTTGGAGTTGGATGAGTTGGAGTGATATAAGTTGTCAGTGTCTGTATGTTGCTTAAATTCTCCCAAACAGTGGGCGCTAAGGATCAGGGCACGGCAGACCATTGCAGCCATTGATCTCGAGCAGAAAAAAAAAAAGCTTACAGCACCTGGTATTCCCAGGCGGTCTCCCATCCAAGTACTAACCAGGCCCGACCCTGCTTAGCTTCCGAGATCAGACGATATCGGGCTTGATCAGGGTGGTATGTCCGTATCCCAATGTTACCGGGTCCATACTAGCTTTCACACAGCAGGAGCACATAAGGACTGAGAGCGCTGCCGTGGCCAGAGACGGGACTTGTACAGAAACAATGATTAGATCCATAATGAAGGAAAGCAATGCATAAAGACTTTATTCCAGACTCAAAGTATCACATCAAAACGCAATGCAATACACTGCGTGTGCGGTTGAGTGATCTTTTGAAGAAATGTAGCGTTGCAACACCAGGGATAGACTGCAATGTATCTCTGTCGTTACAGCCCTCTGATGCTCCCTGCTGCCGGCGTCACAACAGTGTCTGCATTTTTCACAAATAGAGTTTGGAGAGACGTTGTCAGTGTCTGTATGTTGCTTAAATTCTCCCAAACAGTGGGCGCTAAGGATCAGGGCACGGCAGACCATTGCAGCCATTGATCTCGAGCAGAAAAATAAATATGCTTACAGCACCTGGTATTCCCAGGCGGTCACCCATCCAAGTACTAACCAGGCCCGACCCTGCTTAGCTTCCGAGATCAGACGAGATCGGGCGTGATCAGGGTGGTTTGGCCGTACGCAAATGTTACCGGGTCCATACTACCTTTTATTCAGCAGGAGCACAAAAGGACTGAGAGCGCTGCCGTGGCCAGAGACGGGACTTGTACAGAAACAATGATTAGATCCATAATGAAGGAAAGCAATGCATAAAGACTTTATTCCATACTCAAAGTACCATATCAAAACGCAATGCAATACACTGCGTGTGCGGTTGAGTGATCTTTTGAAGAAATGTAGCGTTGCAACACCAGGGATAGACTGCAATGTATCTCTGTCGTTGCAGCCCTCTGATGCTCCCTGCTGCCGGCGTCACAACAGTGTCTGCATGTTTAACAAATAGAGTTTGGAGAGACGTTGTCAGTGTCTGTATGTTGCTTAAATTCTCCCAAACAGTGGGCGCTAAAGATCAGGGCACGGCAGACCATTGCAGCCATTGATCTCGAGCAGAAAAATAAATATGCTTACAGCACCTGGTATTCCCAGGCGGTCACCCATCCAAGTACTAACCAGGCCCGACCCTGCTTTGCTTCCGAGATCAGACGAGATCGGGCGTGATCAGGGTGGTATGGCCGTACGCAAATGTTACCGGGTCCATACTACCTTTTATTCAGCAGGAGCACAAAAGGACTGAGCGCGCTGCCGTGGCCAGAGACGGGACTTGTACAGAAACAATGATTAGATCCATAATGAAGGAAAGCAATGCATAAAGACTTTATTCCATACTCAAAGTACCATATCAAAACGCAATGCAATACACTGCGTGTGCGGTTGAGTGATCTTTTGAAGAAATGTAGCGTTGCAACACCAGGGATAGACTGCAATGTATCTCTGTCGTTGCAGCCCTCTGATGCTCCCTGCTGCCGGCGTCACAACAGTGTCTGCATTTTTCACAAATAGAGTTTGGAGAGACGTTGTCAGTGTCTGTATGTTGCTTAAATTCTCCCAAACAGTGGGCGCTAAAGATCTCTGCCCGTATGCAAATTAGCCATGTGCGCCTAACAGAAGAATGACGTAATGTTGAGAACGAGTCATACTAAAAACCGAGAGCAAGCGAAAGCTAAACCAGACTGTATCAATCACACACTTTGGGTCCATTATAACTTTTGATAAGAGGCTAGTCTTTAAATCTTTGCAGTGACTGAATGTTGATGATAAAACGGATTGTTTTGCATAAGATGAGTGTGTGCGACTGTGTGTTTGTCATTTCCGGCTTCGGCATACCGCATGGTCATGAAGGCCTCGTGGTGAGTTACTTTCTTAGTGAAGCAGCTTAGCCTTACAGTTGGATAAGTTGGAGTGATTGGAGTTTATTTTTCACAGTGAGAGAGGGGTGCACCGGTCCTGGAGGTACTGCAATACCAGGTCGATGCGTGGAGTGGACGGAGCAAGCCCCTATTCCATCTCCCAGTTCCAAAAAACAATTTAATATATGGTCCCCGGATAGGGGACGTATCAGATATTAAACTGATAAGAACAGATACTACACTTGATCTTAGCCAAAAGGCCGAGAAGCGATGCCCACACATGCTCAGACCAAGAGTCCAGCTTCCCAAACACGTCGCTCCACTTAGCGGTTTGACAGACGACGACAAAACAAATAGAAGACCAGTCACCCTGTGTGCGTGTTTGTGAAAGCTGAAGAAAAATGCCGAGGTCGCTGCATCTCTCTGCTGGTCCCTGCTGCCAGCGTCACCAGTGTGTCTGCATGTTTCTCAAATAGAGTTTGGAGAGACGTTGTCAGTGTCTGTATGTTGCTTAAATTCTCCCAAACAGTGGGCGCTAAAGATCACGGCACGGCAGGCCATTGCAGCCAATGAGCTCGAGTTGAAAAATAAATGTGCTTACAGCACCAGGTGGTCCCCCATCGATGTAGTAACCAGGCCCGACCCTGCTTAGCTTCCGAGATCAGACGAGATCGGGCATGATCAGGCTGTTATGGCCGTAAACTAACATTTCCGGGTCCATACTAGGTTTTATACAGCAGGAGCACATAAGGACTGAGGGTGCTGCCGTGGCCAGAGACGGGACTTGTACAGAAACAATGATTAGATCCATAATGAAGGAAAGCAATGCATAAAGACTTTATTCCATACTCAAAGTACCATATGAAAACGCAATGCAATACACTGCGTGTGCGGTTGAGTGATCTTTTGAAGAAATGTAGCGTTGCAACACCAGGGATAGACTGCAATGTATCTCTGTCGTTGCAGCCCTCTGATGCTTCCTGCTGCCGGCGTCACAACAATGTCTGCATGTTTCACAAATAGAGTTTGGAGAGACGTTGTCAGTGTCTGTATGTTGCTTAAATTCTCCCAAACAGTGGGCGCTAAGGATCAGGGCACGGCAGACCATTGCAGCCATTGATCTCGAGCAGAAAAATAAAAATGCTTACAGCACCTGGTATTCCCAGGCGGTCACCCATCCAAGTACTAACCAGGCCCGACCCTGCTTAGCTTCCGAGATCAGACGAGATCGGGCGTGATCAGGGTGGTATGGCCGTACGCAAATGTTACCGGGTCCATACTACCTTTTATTCAGCAGGAGCACAAAAGGACTGAGTGCGCTGCCGTGGCCAGAGACGGGACTTGTACAGAAACAATGATTAGATCCATAATGAAGGAAAGCAATGCATAAAGACTTTATTCCATACTCAAAGTACCATATGAAAACGCAATGCAATACACTGCGTGTGCGGTTGAGTGATCTTTTGAAGAAATGTAGCGTTGCAACACCAGGGATAGACTGCAATGTATCTCTGTCGTTGCAGCCCTCTGATGCTCCCTGCTGCCGGCGTCACAACAGTGTCTGCATGTTTCACAAATAGAGTTTGGAGAGACGTTGTCGGTGTCTGTATGTTGCTTATATTCTCCCAAACAGTGGGCGCTAAGGATCAGGGCACGGCAGACCATTGCAGCCATTGATCTCGAGCAGAAAAATAAAAATGCTTACAGCACCTGGTATTCCCAGGCGGTCACCCATCCAAGTACTAACCAGGCCCGACCCTGCTTAGCTTCCGAGATCAGACGAGATCGGGCGTGATCAGGGTGGTATGGCCGTACGCAAATGTTACCGGGTCCATACTACCTTTTATTCAGCAGGAGCACAAAAGGACTGAGAGCGCTGCCGTGGCCAGAGACGGGACTTGTACAGAAACAATGATTAGATCCATAATGAAGGAAAGCAATGCATAAAGACTTTATTCCATACTCAAAGTACCACATCAAAACGCAATGCAATACACTGCGTGTGCGGTTGAGTGATCTTTTGAAGAAATGTAGCGTTGCAACACCAGGGATAGACTGCAATGTATCTCTGTCGTTGCAGCCCTCTGATGCTCCCTGCTGCCGGCGTCACAACAGTGTCTGCATTTTTCACAAATAGAGTTTGGAGAGACGTTGTCAGTGTCTGTATGTTGCTTAAATTCTCCCAAACAGTGGGCGCTAAAGATCAGGGCACGGCAGACCATTGCAGCCATTGATCTCGAGCAGAAAAATAAATATGCTTACAGCACCTGGTATTCCCAGGCGGTCACCCATCCAAGTACTAACCAGGCCCGACCCTGCTTAGCTTCCGAGATCAGACGAGATCGGGCGTGATCAGGGTGGTATGGCCGTACGCAAATGTCACCGGGTCCATACTACCTTTTATTCAGCAGGAGCACAAAAGGACTGAGAGCGCTGCCGTGGCCAGAGACGGGACTTGTACAGAAACAATGATTAGATCCATAATGAAGGAAAGCAATGCATAAAGACTTTATTCCATACTCAAAGTACCATATCAAAACGCAATGCAATACACTGCGTGTGCGGTTGAGTGATCTTTTGAAGAAATGTAGCGTTGCAACACCAGGGATAGACTGCAATGTATCTCTGTCGTTGCAGCCCTCTGATGCTCCCTGCTGCCGGCGTCACAACAGTGTCTGCATTTTTCACAAATAGAGTTTGGAGAGACGTTGTCAGTGTCTGTATGTTGCTTAAATTCTCCCAAACAGTGGGCGCTAAAGATCTCTGCCCGTATGCAAATTAGCCATGTGCGCCTAACAGAAGAATGACGTAATGTTGAGAACGAGTCATACTAAAAACCGAGAGCAAGCGAAAGCTAAACCAGACTGTATCAATCACACACTTTGGGTCCATTCTAACTTTTGATAAGAGGCTAGTCTTTAAATCTTTGCAGTGACTGAATGTTGATGATAAAACGGATTGTTTTGCATAAGATGAGTGTGTGCGACTGTGTGTTTGTCATTTCCGGCTTCGGCATACCGCATGGTCATGAAGGCCTCGTGGTGAGTTACTTTCTTAGTGAAGCAGCTTAGCCTTACAGTTGGATAAGTTGGAGTGATTGGAGTTTATTTTTCACAGTGAGAGAGGGGTGCACCGGTCCTGGAGGTACTGCAATACCAGGTCGATGCGTGGAGTGGACGGAGCAAGCCCCTATTCCATCTCCCAGTTCCAAAAAACAATTTAATATATGGTCCCCGGGTAGGGGACGTATCAGATATTAAACTGATAAGAACAGATACTACACTTGATCTTAGCCAAAATGCCGAGAAGCGATGCCCACACATGCTCAGACCAAGAGTCCAGCTTCCCAAACACGTCGCTCCACTTAGCGGTTTGACAGACGACGACAAAACAAATAGAAGACCAGTCACCCTGTGTGCGTGTTTGTGAAAGCTGAAGAAAAATGCCGAGGTCGCTGCATCTCTCTGCTGGTCCCTGCTGCCAGCGTCACCAGTGTGTCTGCATGTTTCTCAAATAGAGTTTGGAGAGACGTTGTCAGTGTCTGTATGTTGCTTAAATTCTCCCAAACAGTGGGCGCTATAGATCACGGCACGGCAGGCCATTGCAGCCAATGAGCTCGAGTTGAAAAATAAACGTGCTTACAGCACCAGGTGGTCCCCCATCGATGTAGTAACCAGGCCCGACCCTGCTTAGCTTCCGAGATCAGACGTGATCGGGCATGATCAGGCTGTTATGGCCGTAAACTAACATTTCCGGGTCCATACTAGGTTTTATACAGCTGGAGCACATAAGGACTGAGGGTGCTGCCGTGGCCAGAGACGGGACTTGTACAGAAACAATGATTAGATCCATAATGAAGGAAAGCAATGCATAAAGACTTTATTCCATACTCAAAGTACCATATGAAAACGCAATGCAATACACTGCGTGTGCGGTTGAGTGATCTTTTGAAGAAATGTAGCGTTGCAACACCAGGGATAGACTGCAATGTATCTCTGTCGTTGCAGCCCTCTGATGCTTCCTGCTGCCGGCGTCACAACAGTGTCTGCATGTTTCACAAATAGAGTTTGGAGAGACGTTGTCAGTGTCTGTATGTTGCTTAAATTCTCCCAAACAGTGGGCGCTAAGGATCAGGGCACGGCAGACCATTGCAGCCATTGATCTCGAGCAGAAAAATAAAAATGCTTACAGCACCTGGTATTCCCAGGCGGTCACCCATCCAAGTACTAACCAGGCCCGACCCTGCTTAGCTTCCGAGATCAGACGAGATCGGGCGTGATCAGGGTGGTATGGCCGTACGCAAATGTTACCGGGTCCATACTACCTTTTATTCAGCAGGAGCACAAAAGGACTGAGTGCGCTGCCGTGGCCAGAGACGGGACTTGTACAGAAACAATGATTAGATCCATAATGAAGGAAAGCAATGCATAAAGACTTTATTCCATACTCAAAGTACCATATGAAAACGCAATGCAATACACTGCGTGTGCGGTTGAGTGATCTTTTGAAGAAATGTAGCGTTGCAACACCAGGGATAGACTGCAATGTATCTCTGTCGTTGCAGCCCTCTGATGCTCCCTGCTGCCGGCGTCACAACAGTGTCTGCATGTTTCACAAATAGAGTTTGGAGAGACGTTGTCGGTGTCTGTATGTTGCTTATATTCTCCCAAACAGTGGGCGCTAAGGATCAGGGCACGGCAGACCATTGCAGCCATTGATCTCGAGCAGAAAAATAAAAATGCTTACAGCACCTGGTATTCCCAGGCGGTCACCCATCCAAGTACTAACCAGGCCAGACCCTGCTTAGCTTCCGAGATCAGACGAGATCGGGCGTGATCAGGGTGGTATGGCCGTACGCAAATGTTACCGGGTCCATACTACCTTTTATTCAGCAGGAGCACAAAAGGACTGAGAGCGCTGCCGTGGCCAGAGACGGGACTTGTACAGAAACAATGATTAGATCCATAATGAAGGAAAGCAATGCATAAAGACTTTATTCCATACTCAAAGTACCATATCAAAACGCAATGCAATACACTGCGTGTGCGGTTGAGTGATCTTTTGAAGAAATGTAGCGTTGCAACACCAGGGATAGACTGCAATGTATCTCTGTCGTTGCAGCCCTCTGATGCTCCCTGCTGCCGGCGTCACAACAGTGTCTGCATTTTTCACAAATAGAGTTTGGAGAGACGTTGTCAGTGTCTGTATGTTGCTTAAATTCTCCCAAACAGTGGGCGCTAAAGATCAGGGCACGGCAGACCATTGCAGCCATTGATCTCGAGCAGAAAAAAAAAAAGCTTACAGCACCTGGTATTCCCAGGCGGTCTCCCATCCAAGTACTAACCAGGCCCGACCCTGCCTAGCTTCCGAGATCAGACGAGATCGGGCGTGTTCAGGGTGGTATGGCCGTAAGCGAGTATAGCCGCATCCAAAGTAGCTTTTAAACAGCAGGAGCACATAAGGACTGAGAGCGCTGCCGTGACCATAGACCAGACTTGTACAGAAACAATTATTAGATCAATAATGAAGGAAAGCAATGAATGAATACTTTATTCCGGACTCAAAGTACCATATCAAAACGCAATGCAATACACCGAGTTGGCGTGTGTGCTCGTTTGCGTGAACCTTTGAAGAAACATAGCGTTTCAAACGCTGCGATGGACTGCAGCAGGTCAAGCGAAGCAGTCATTCATAGCTCTTATTTCTTTACAACAACATGATCAGGGGAGAGCGCGAACGCAGTCCCCCACTACCAGAAATTATGCAATCGAGATGCCCACATTTGGGGAATTCGCACGGGTCAGCAACAGCCGCAGTGCAATGGCCGAGCCTCACCATGGGTGAACCACCTTCTTGATCATGGTATCTCCCTTGCCAGGTTAGTATGATTAGTACTCGTTCAGATGGGCTGAACGCTGCCCACGCGTGTTCCCTTGGAGAACGGTTGCAAAGAATTCGGAGATGTCTAGACTTTAAAGTCCGTGTTGCAGGGTTTATTTTCCAACAAGTGTGTGCAATTTGCTTGTTCTTAATACAGATTTAAACTGTTATCCATTTTATTTCATGTTGTTAGGTATCACAAAACGGAATGTAATACGACAAAGTAGGTACTATTTTAGCGGTTTGCAATTGATTCTCTTTTCCCCCAGGATAATTAAATATGTTCTATTATTTGCCATGCGGAGCCAGCCAGTCCTGTGCACGTATGCAAATTAGCCATGTGCACCTAACAGAAGAATGACGTAATGTTGAGAACGAGTCATACTAAAAAGGGAGAGCAATCGACAGCTAAACCAGACTGTATCAATCACACACTTTGGGTCCATTCTAACTTATGATAAGAGGCTAGTCTTTAAATCTTTGCAGTGACTGAATGTTTATGATAAAACGGATTGTTTTGCATTCGATGAGTGTGTGCGACTGTGCGTTTGTCATTTCCGGCTTCGGCATACCGCATGGTAATGAAGGCCTCGTGGTGAGTTGCTTTCTTAGTGAAGCAGCCTCGCCTTGGAGTTGGATGAGTTGGAGTGATATAAGTTGTCAGTGTCTGTATGTTGCTTAAATTCTCCCAAACAGTGGGCGCTAAGGATCAGGGCACGGCAGACCATTGCAGCCATTGATCTCGAGCAGAAAAATAAAAATGCTTACAGCACCTGGTATTCCCAGGCGGTCACCCATCCAAGTACTAACCAGGCCCGACCCTGCTTAGCTTCCGAGATCAGACGAGATCGGGCGTGATCAGGGTGGTATGGCCGTACGCAAATGTTACCGGGTCCATACTACCTTTTATTCAGCAGGAGCACAAAAGGACTGAGAGCGCTGCCGTGGCCAGAGACGGGACTTGTACAGAAACAATGATTAGATCCATAATGAAGGAAAGCAATGCATAAAGACTTTATTCCATACTCAAAGTACCATATGAAAACGCAATGCAATACACTGCGTGTGCGGTTGAGTGATCTTTTGAAGAAATGTAACGTTGCAACACCAGGGATGGACTGCAATGTATCTCTGTCGTTGCAGCCCTCTGATGCTCCCTGCTGCCGGCGTCACAACAGTGTCTGCATGTTTCACAAATAGAGTTTGGAGAGACGTTGTCGGTGTCTGTATGTTGCTTATATTCTCCCAAACAGTGGGCGCTAAGGATCAGGGCACGGCAGACCATTGCAGCCATTGATCTCGAGCAGAAAAATAAAAATGCTTACAGCACCTGGTATTCCCAGGCGGTCACCCATCCAAGTACTAACCAGCCCCGACCCTGCTTAGCTTCCGAGATCAGACGAGATCGGGCGTGATCAGGGTGGTATGGCCGTACGCAAATGTTACCGGGTCCATACTACCTTTTATTCAGCAGGAGCACAAAAGGACTGAGAGCGCTGCCGTGGCCAGAGACGGGACTTGTACAGAAACAATGATTAGATCCATAATGAAGGAAAGCAATGCATAAAGACTTTATTCCATACTCAAAGTACCATATCAAAACGCAATGCAATACACTGCGTGTGCGGTTGAGTGATCTTTTGAAGAAATGTAGCGTTGCAACACCAGGGATAGACTGCAATGTATCTCTGTCGTTGCAGCCCTCTGATGCTCCCTGCTGCTGGCGTCACAACAGTGTCTGCATTTTTCACAAATAGAGTTTGGAGAGACGTTGTCAGTGTCTGTATGTTGCTTAAATTCTCCCAAACAGTGGGCGCTAAAGATCTCTGCCCGTATGCAAATTAGCCATGTGCGCCTAACAGAAGAATGACGTAATGTTGAGAACGAGTCATACTAAAAACCGAGAGCAAGCGAAAGCTAAACCAGACTGTATCAATCACACACTTTGGGTCCATTCTAACTTTTGATAAGAGGCTAGTCTTTAAATCTTTGCAGTGACTGAATGTTGATGATAAAACGGATTGTTTTGCATAAGATGAGTGTGTGCGACTGTGTGTTTGTCATTTCCGGCTTCGGCATACCGCATGGTCATGAAGGCCTCGTGGTGAGTTACTTTCTTAGTGAAGCAGCTTAGCCTTACAGTTGGATAAGTTGGAGTGATTGGAGTTTATTTTTCACAGTGAGAGAGGGGTGCACCGGTCCTGGAGGTACTGCAATACCAGGTCGATGCGTGGAGTGGACGGAGCAAGCCCCTATTCCATCTCCCAGTTCCAAAAAACAATTTAATATATGGTCCCCGGGTAGGGGACGTATCAGATATTAAACTGATAAGAACAGATACTACACTTGATCTTAGCCAAAATGCCGAGAAGCGATGCCCACACATGCTCAGACCAAGAGTCCAGCTTCCCAAACACGTCGCTCCACTTAGCGGTTTGACAGACGACGACAAAACAAATAGAAGACCAGTCACCCTGTGTGCGTGTTTGTGAAAGCTGAAGAAAAATGCCGAGGTCGCTGCATCTCTCTGCTGGTCCCTGCTGCCAGCGTCACCAGTGTGTCTGCATGTTTCTCAAATAGAGTTTGGAGAGACGTTGTCAGTGTCTGTATGTTGCTTAAATTCTCCCAAACAGTGGGCGCTATAGATCACGGCACGGCAGGCCATTGCAGCCAATGAGCTCGAGTTGAAAAATAAACGTGCTTACAGCACCAGGTGGTCCCCCATCGATGTAGTAACCAGGCCCGACCCTGCTTAGCTTCCGAGATCAGACGTGATCGGGCATGATCAGGCTGTTATGGCCGTAAACTAACATTTCCGGGTCCATACTAGGTTTTATACAGCTGGAGCACATAAGGACTGAGGGTGCTGCCGTGGCCAGAGACGGGACTTGTACAGAAACAATGATTAGATCCATAATGAAGGAAAGCAATGCATAAAGACTTTATTCCATACTCAAAGTACCATATGAAAACGCAATGCAATACACTGCGTGTGCGGTTGAGTGATCTTTTGAAGAAATGTAGCGTTGCAACACCAGGGATAGACTGCAATGTATCTCTGTCGTTGCAGCCCTCTGATGCTTCCTGCTGCCGGCGTCACAACAGTGTCTGCATGTTTCACAAATAGAGTTTGGAGAGACGTTGTCAGTGTCTGTATGTTGCTTAAATTCTCCCAAACAGTGGGCGCTAAGGATCAGGGCACGGCAGACCATTGCAGCCATTGATCTCGAGCAGAAAAATAAAAATGCTTACAGCACCTGGTATTCCCAGGCGGTCACCCATCCAAGTACTAACCAGGCCCGACCCTGCTTAGCTTCCGAGATCAGACGAGATCGGGCGTGATCAGGGTGGTATGGCCGTACGCAAATGTTACCGGGTCCATACTACCTTTTATTCAGCAGGAGCACAAAAGGACTGAGTGCGCTGCCGTGGCCAGAGACGGGACTTGTACAGAAACAATGATTAGATCCATAATGAAGGAAAGCAATGCATAAAGACTTTATTCCATACTCAAAGTACCATATGAAAACGCAATGCAATACACTGCGTGTGCGGTTGAGTGATCTTTTGAAGAAATGTAGCGTTGCAACACCAGGGATAGACTGCAATGTATCTCTGTCGTTGCAGCCCTCTGATGCTCCCTGCTGCCGGCGTCACAACAGTGTCTGCATGTTTCACAAATAGAGTTTGGAGAGACGTTGTCGGTGTCTGTATGTTGCTTATATTCTCCCAAACAGTGGGCGCTAAGGATCAGGGCACGGCAGACCATTGCAGCCATTGATCTCGAGCAGAAAAATAAAAATGCTTACAGCACCTGGTATTCCCAGGCGGTCACCCATCCAAGTACTAACCAGGCCAGACCCTGCTTAGCTTCCGAGATCAGACGAGATCGGGCGTGATCAGGGTGGTATGGCCGTACGCAAATGTTACCGGGTCCATACTACCTTTTATTCAGCAGGAGCACAAAAGGACTGAGAGCGCTGCCGTGGCCAGAGACGGGACTTGTACAGAAACAATGATTAGATCCATAATGAAGGAAAGCAATGCATAAAGACTTTATTCCATACTCAAAGTACCATATCAAAACGCAATGCAATACACTGCGTGTGCGGTTGAGTGATCTTTTGAAGAAATGTAGCGTTGCAACACCAGGGATAGACTGCAATGTATCTCTGTCGTTGCAGCCCTCTGATGCTCCCTGCTGCCGGCGTCACAACAGTGTCTGCATTTTTCACAAATAGAGTTTGGAGAGACGTTGTCAGTGTCTGTATGTTGCTTAAATTCTCCCAAACAGTGGGCGCTAAAGATCAGGGCACGGCAGACCATTGCAGCCATTGATCTCGAGCAGAAAAAAAAAAAGCTTACAGCACCTGGTATTCCCAGGCGGTCTCCCATCCAAGTACTAACCAGGCCCGACCCTGCCTAGCTTCCGAGATCAGACGAGATCGGGCGTGTTCAGGGTGGTATGGCCGTAAGCGAGTATAGCCGCATCCAAAGTAGCTTTTAAACAGCAGGAGCACATAAGGACTGAGAGCGCTGCCGTGACCATAGACCAGACTTGTACAGAAACAATTATTAGATCAATAATGAAGGAAAGCAATGAATGAATACTTTATTCCGGACTCAAAGTACCATATCAAAACGCAATGCAATACACCGAGTTGGCGTGTGTGCTCGTTTGCGTGAACCTTTGAAGAAACATAGCGTTTCAAACGCTGCGATGGACTGCAGCAGGTCAAGCGAAGCAGTCATTCATAGCTCTTATTTCTTTACAACAACATGATCAGGGGAGAGCGCGAACGCAGTCCCCCACTACCAGAAATTATGCAATCGAGATGCCCACATTTGGGGAATTCGCACGGGTCAGCAACAGCCGCAGTGCAATGGCCGAGCCTCACCATGGGTGAACCACCTTCTTGATCATGGTATCTCCCTTGCCAGGTTAGTATGATTAGTACTCGTTCAGATGGGCTGAACGCTGCCCACGCGTGTTCCCTTGGAGAACGGTTGCAAAGAATTCGGAGATGTCTAGACTTTAAAGTCCGTGTTGCAGGGTTTATTTTCCAACAAGTGTGTGCAATTTGCTTGTTCTTAATACAGATTTAAACTGTTATCCATTTTATTTCATGTTGTTAGGTATCACAAAACGGAATGTAATACGACAAAGTAGGTACTATTTTAGCGGTTTGCAATTGATTCTCTTTTCCCCCAGGATAATTAAATATGTTCTATTATTTGCCATGCGGAGCCAGCCAGTCCTGTGCACGTATGCAAATTAGCCATGTGCACCTAACAGAAGAATGACGTAATGTTGAGAACGAGTCATACTAAAAAGGGAGAGCAATCGACAGCTAAACCAGACTGTATCAATCACACACTTTGGGTCCATTCTAACTTATGATAAGAGGCTAGTCTTTAAATCTTTGCAGTGACTGAATGTTTATGATAAAACGGATTGTTTTGCATTCGATGAGTGTGTGCGACTGTGCGTTTGTCATTTCCGGCTTCGGCATACCGCATGGTAATGAAGGCCTCGTGGTGAGTTGCTTTCTTAGTGAAGCAGCCTCGCCTTGGAGTTGGATGAGTTGGAGTGATATAAGTTGTCAGTGTCTGTATGTTGCTTAAATTCTCCCAAACAGTGGGCGCTAAGGATCAGGGCACGGCAGACCATTGCAGCCATTGATCTCGAGCAGAAAAATAAAAATGCTTACAGCACCTGGTATTCCCAGGCGGTCACCCATCCAAGTACTAACCAGGCCCGACCCTGCTTAGCTTCCGAGATCAGACGAGATCGGGCGTGATCAGGGTGGTATGGCCGTACGCAAATGTTACCGGGTCCATACTACCTTTTATTCAGCAGGAGCACAAAAGGACTGAGAGCGCTGCCGTGGCCAGAGACGGGACTTGTACAGAAACAATGATTAGATCCATAATGAAGGAAAGCAATGCATAAAGACTTTATTCCATACTCAAAGTACCATATCAAAACGCAATGCAATACACTGCGTGTGCGGTTGAGTGATCTTTTGAAGAAATGTAACGTTGCAACACCAGGGATGGACTGCAATGTATCTCTGTCGTTGCAGCCCTCTGATGCTCCCTGCTGCCGGCGTCACAACAGTGTCTGCATGTTTCACAAATAGAGTTTGGAGAGACGTTGTCGGTGTCTGTATGTTGCTTATATTCTCCCAAACAGTGGGCGCTAAGGATCAGGGCACGGCAGACCATTGCAGCCATTGATCTCGAGCAGAAAAATAAAAATGCTTACAGCACCTGGTATTCCCAGGCGGTCACCCATCCAAGTACTAACCAGCCCCGACCCTGCTTAGCTTCCGAGATCAGACGAGATCGGGCGTGATCAGGGTGGTATGGCCGTACGCAAATGTTACCGGGTCCATACTACCTTTTATTCAGCAGGAGCACAAAAGGACTGAGAGCGCTGCCGTGGCCAGAGACGGGACTTGTACAGAAACAATGATTAGATCCATAATGAAGGAAAGCAATGCATAAAGACTTTATTCCATACTCAAAGTACCATATCAAAACGCAATGCAATACACTGCGTGTGCGGTTGAGTGATCTTTTGAAGAAATGTAGCGTTGCAACACCAGGGATAGACTGCAATGTATCTCTGTCGTTGCAGCCCTCTGATGCTCCCTGCTGCTGGCGTCACAACAGTGTCTGCATTTTTCACAAATAGAGTTTGGAGAGACGTTGTCAGTGTCTGTATGTTGCTTAAATTCTCCCAAACAGTGGGCGCTAAAGATCAGGGCACGGCAGACCATTGCAGCCATTGATCTCGAGCAGAAAAATAAATATGCTTACAGCACCTGGTATTCCCAGGCGGTCACCCATCCAAGTACTAACCAGGCCCGACCCTGCTTAGCTTCCGAGATCAGACGAGATCGGGCGTGATCAGGGTGGTATGGCCGTACGCAAATGTTACCGGGTCCATACTACCTTTTATTCAGCAGGAGCACAAAAGGACTGAGAGCGCTGCCGTGGCCAGAGACGGGACTTGTACAGAAACAATGATTAGATCCATAATGAAGGAAAGCAATGCATAAAGACTTTATTCCATACTCAAAGTACCATATCAAAACGCAATGCAATACACTGCGTGTGCGGTTGAGTGATCTTTTGAAGAAATGTAGCGTTGCAACACCAGGGATAGACTGCAATGTATCTCTGTCGTTGCAGCCCTCTGATGCTCCCTGCTGCCGGCGTCACAACAGTGTCTGCATTTTTCACAAATAGAGTTTGGAGAGACGTTGTCAGTGTCTGTATGTTGCTTAAATTCTCCCAAACAGTGGGCGCTAAAGATCAGGGCACGGCAGACCATTGCAGCCATTGATCTCGAGCAGAAAAAAAAAAAGCTTACAGCACCTGGTATTCCCAGGCGGTCTCCCATCCAAGTACTAACCAGGCCCGACCCTGCTTAGCTTCCGAGATCAGACGAGATCGGGCGTGTTCAGTGTGGTATGGCCGTAAGCGAGTATCGCCGCATCCAAAGTAGCTTTTAAACAGCAGGAGCACATAAGGACTGAGAGCGCTGCCGTGACCATAGACCAGACTTGTACAGAAACAATTATTAGATCAATAATGAAGGAAAGCAATGAATGAATACTTTATTCCGGACTCAAAGTACCATATCAAAACGCAATGCAATACACCGAGTTGGCGTGTGTGCTCGTTTGCGTGAACCTTTGAAGAAACATAGCGTTTCAAACGCTGCGATGGACTAAAGCAGGTCAAGCGAAGCAGTCATTCATAGCTCTTATTTCTTTACAACAACATGATCAGGGGAGAGCGCGAACGCAGTCCCCCACTATCAGAAATTATGCAATCGAGATTCCCACATTTGGGGAATTCGCACGGGTCAGCAACAGCCGCAGTGCAATGGCCGAGCCTCACCATGGGTGAACCACCTTCTTGATCATGGTATCTCCCTTGCCAGGTAAGTATGATTAGTACTCGTTCAGATGGGCTGAACGCTGCCAACGCGTGTTCCCTTGGAGAACGGTTGCAAAGAATTCGGAGATGTCTAGACTTTAAAGTCCGTGTTGCAGGGTTTATTTTCCAACAAGTGTGTGCAATTTGCTTGTTCTTAATACAGATTTAAACTGTTATCCATTTTATTTCATGTTGTTAGGTATCACAAAACGGAATGTAATACGACAAAGTAGGTACTATTTTAGCGGTTTGCAATTGATTCTCTTTTCCCCCAGGATAATTAAATATGTTCTATTATTTGCCATGCGGAGCCAGCCAGTCCTGTGCACGTATGCAAATTAGCCATGTGCACCTAACAGAAGAATGACGTAATGTTGAGAACGAGTCATACTAAAAAGGGAGAGCAATCGACAGCTAAACCAGACTGTATCAATCACACACTTTGGGTCCATTCTAACTTATGATAAGAGGCTAGTCTTTAAATCTTTGCAGTGACTGAATGTTTATGATAAAACGGATTGTTTTGCATTCGATTAGTGTGTGCGACTGTGCGTTTGTCATTTCCGGCTTCGGCATACCGCATGGTAATGAAGGCCTCGTGGTGAGTTGCTTTCTTAGTGAAGCAGCCTCGCCTTGGAGTTGGATGAGTTGGAGTGATATAAGTTGTCAGTGTCTGTATGTTGCTTAAATTCTCCCAAACAGTGGGCGCTAAGGATCAGGGCACGGCAGACCATTGCAGCCATTGATCTCGAGCAGAAAAAAAAAAAGCTTACAGCACCTGGTATTCCCAGGCGGTCTCCCATCCAAGTACTAACCAGCCCCGACCCTGCTTAGCTTCCGAGATCAGACGATATCGGGCTTGATCAGGGTGGTATGTCCGTATCCAAATGTTACCGGGTCCATACTAGCTTTCACACAGCAGGAGCACATAAGGACTGAGAGCGCTGCCGTGGCCAGAGACGGGACTTGTACAGAAACAATGATTAGATCCATAATGAAGGAAAGCAATGCATAAAGACTTTATTCCAGACTCAAAGTATCATATCAAAACGCAATGCAATACACTGCGTGTGCGGTTGAGTGATCTTTTGAAGAAATGTAGCGTTGCAACACCAGGGATAGACTGCAATGTATCTCTGTCGTTGCAGCCCTCTGATGCTCCCTGCTGCCGGCGTCACAACAGTGTCTGCATTTTTCACAAATAGAGTTTGGAGAGACGTTGTCAGTGTCTGTATGTTGCTTAAATTCTCCCAAACAGTGGGCGCTAAGGATCAGGGCACGGCAGACCATTGCAGCCATTGATCTCGAGCAGAAAAATAAATATGCTTACAGCACCTGGTATTCCCAGGCGGTCACCCATCCAAGTACTAACCAGGCCCGACCCTGCTTAGCTTCCGAGATCAGACGAGATCGGGCGTGATCAGGGTGGTTTGGCCGTACGCAAATGTTACCGGGTCCATACTACCTTTTATTCAGCAGGAGCACAAAAGGACTGAGAGCGCTGCCGTGGCCAGAGACGGGACTTGTACAGAAACAATGATTAGATCCATAATGAAGGAAAGCAATGCATAAAGACTTTATTCCATACTCAAAGTACCATATCAAAACGCAATGCAATACACTGCGTGTGCGGTTGAGTGATCTTTTGAAGAAATGTAGCGTTGCAACACCAGGGATAGACTGCAATGTATCTCTGTCGTTGCAGCCCTCTGATGCTCCCTGCTGCCGGCGTCACAACAGTGTCTGCATGTTTAACAAATAGAGTTTGGAGAGACGTTGTCAGTGTCTGTATGTTGCTTAAATTCTCCCAAACAGTGGGCGCTAAAGATCAGGGCACGGCAGACCATTGCAGCCATTGATCTCGAGCAGAAAAATAAATATGCTTACAGCACCTGGTATTCCCAGGCGGTCACCCATCCAAGTACTAACCAGGCCCGACCCTGCTTTGCTTCCGAGATCAGACGAGATCGGGCGTGATCAGGGTGGTATGGCCGTACGCAAATGTTACCGGGTCCATACTACCTTTTATTCAGCAGGAGCACAAAAGGACTGAGCGCGCTGCCGTGGCCAGAGACGGGACTTGTACAGAAACAATGATTAGATCCATAATGAAGGAAAGCAATGCATAAAGACTTTATTCCATACTCAAAGTACCATATCAAAACGCAATGCAATACACTGCGTGTGCGGTTGAGTGATCTTTTGAAGAAATGTAGCGTTGCAACACCAGGGATAGACTGCAATGTATCTCTGTCGTTGCAGCCCTCTGATGCTCCCTGCTGCCGGCGTCACAACAGTGTCTGCATTTTTCACAAATAGAGTTTGGAGAGACGTTGTCAGTGTCTGTATGTTGCTTAAATTCTCCCAAACAGTGGGTGCTAAAGATCAGGGCACGGCAGACCATTGCAGCCATTGATCTCGAGCAGAAAAAAAAAAAGCTTACAGCACCTGGTATTCCCAGGCGGTCTCCCATCCAAGTACTAACCAGGCCCGACCCTGCTTAGCTTCCGAGATCAGACGAGATCGGTCTTGATCAGGGTGGTATGGCCGTATTCAAATGTTACCGGGTCCATACTAGCTTTCACACAGCAGGAGCACATAAGGACTGAGAGCGCTGCCGTGGCCAGAGACGGGACTTGTACAGAAACAATGATTAGATCCATAATGAAGGAAAGCAATGCATAAAGACTTTATTCCATACTCAAAGTACCATATCAAAACGCAATGCAATACACTGCGTGTGCGGTTGAGTGATCTTTTGAAGAAATGTAGCGTTGCAACACCAGGGATAGACTGCAATGTATCTCTGTCGTTGCAGCCCTCTGATGCTCCCTGCTGCCGGCGTCACAACAGTGTCTGCATTTTTCACAAATAGAGTTTGGAGAGACGTTGTCAGTGTCTGTATGTTGCTTAAATTCTCCCAAACAGTGGGCGCTAAAGATCAGGGCACGGCAGACCATTGCAGCCATTGATCTCGAGCAGAAAAATAAATATGCTTACAGCACCTGGTATTCCCAGGCGGTCACCCATCCAAGTACTAACCAGGCCCGACCCTGCTTAGCTTCCGAGATCAGACGAGATCGGGCGTGATCAGGGTGGTATGGCCGTACGCAAATGTTACCGGGTCCATACTACCTTTTATTCAGCAGGAGCACAAAAGGACTGAGAGCGCTGCCGTGGCCAGAGACGGGACTTGTACAGAAACAATGATTAGATCCATAATGAAGGAAAGCAATGCATAAAGACTTTATTCCATACTCAAAGTACCATATCAAAACGCAATGCAATACACTGCGTGTGCGGTTGAGTGATCTTTTGAAGAAATGTAGCGTTGCAACACCAGGGATAGACTGCAATGTATCTCTGTCGTTGCAGCCCTCTGATGCTCCCTGCTGCCGGCGTCACAACAGTGTCTGCATTTTTCACAAATAGAGTTTGGAGAGACGTTGTCAGTGTCTGTATGTTGCTTAAATTCTCCCAAACAGTGGGCGCTAAAGATCTCTGCCCGTATGCAAATTAGCCATGTGCGCCTAACAGAAGAATGACGTAATGTTGAGAACGAGTCATACTAAAAACCGAGAGCAAGCGAAAGCTAAACCAGACTGTATCAATCACACACTTTGGGTCCATTCTAACTTTTGATAAGAGGCTAGTCTTTAAATCTTTGCAGTGACTGAATGTTGATGATAAAACGGATTGTTTTGCATAAGATGAGTGTGTGCGACTGTGTGTTTGTCATTTCCGGCTTCGGCATACCGCATGGTCATGAAGGCCTCGTGGTGAGTTACTTTCTTAGTGAAGCAGCTTAGCCTTACAGTTGGATAAGTTGGAGTGATTGGAGTTTATTTTTCACAGTGAGAGAGGGGTGCACCGGTCCTGGAGGTACTGCAATACCAGGTCGATGCGTGGAGTGGACGGAGCAAGCCCCTATTCCATCTCCCAGTTCCAAAAAACAATTTAATATATGGTCCCCGGGTAGGGGACGTATCAGATATTAAACTGATAAGAACAGATACTACACTTGATCTTAGCCAAAAGGCCGAGAAGCGATGCCCACACATGCTCAGACCAAGAGTCCAGCTTCCCAAACACGTCGCTCCACTTAGCGGTTTGACAGACGACGACAAAACAAATAGAAGACCAGTCACCCTGTGTGCGTGTTTGTGAAAGCTGAAGAAAAATGCCGAGGTCGCTGCATCTCTCTGCTGGTCCCTGCTGCCAGCGTCACCAGTGTGTCTGCATGTTTCTCAAATAGAGTTTGGAGAGACGTTGTCAGTGTCTGTATGTTGCTTAAATTCTCCCAAACTGTGGGCGCTATAGATCACGGCACGGCAGGCCATTGCAGCCAATGAGCTCGAGTTGAAAAATAAACGTGCTTACAGCACCAGGTGGTCCCCCATCGATGTAGTAACCAGGCCCGACCCTGCTTAGCTTCCGAGATCAGACGTGATCGGGCATGATCAGGCTGTTATGGCCGTAAACTAACATTTCCGGGTCCATACTAGGTTTTATACAGCTGGAGCACATAAGGACTGAGGGTGCTGCCGTGGCCAGAGACGGGACTTGTACAGAAACAATGATTAGATCCATAATGAAGGAAAGCAATGCATAAAGACTTTATTCCATACTCAAAGTACCATATGAAAACGCAATGCAATACACTGCGTGTGCGGTTGAGTGATCTTTTGAAGAAATGTAGCGTTGCAACACCAGGGATAGACTGCAATGTATCTCTGTCGTTGCAGCCCTCTGATGCTTCCTGCTGCCGGCGTCACAACAGTGTCTGCATGTTTCACAAATAGAGTTTGGAGAGACGTTGTCAGTGTCTGTATGTTGCTTAAATTCTCCCAAACAGTGGGCGCTAAGGATCAGGGCACGGCAGACCATTGCAGCCATTGATCTCGAGCAGAAAAATAAAAATGCTTACAGCACCTGGTATTCCCAGGCGGTCACCCATCCAAGTACTAACCAGGCCCGACCCTGCTTAGCTTCCGAGATCAGACGAGATCGGGCGTGATCAGGGTGGTATGGCCGTACGCAAATGTTACCGGGTCCATACTACCTTTTATTCAGCAGGAGCACAAAAGGACTGAGTGCGCTGCCGTGGCCAGAGACGGGACTTGTACAGAAACAATGATTAGATCCATAATGAAGGAAAGCAATGCATAAAGACTTTATTCCATACTCAAAGTACCATATGAAAACGCAATGCAATACACTGCGTGTGCGGTTGAGTGATCTTTTGAAGAAATGTAGCGTTGCAACACCAGGGATAGACTGCAATGTATCTCTGTCGTTGCAGCCCTCTGATGCTCCCTGCTGCCGGCGTCACAACAGTGTCTGCATGTTTCACAAATAGAGTTTGGAGAGACGTTGTCGGTGTCTGTATGTTGCTTATATTCTCCCAAACAGTGGGCGCTAAGGATCAGGGCACGGCAGACCATTGCAGCCATTGATCTCGAGCAGAAAAATAAAAATGCTTACAGCACCTGGTATTCCCAGGCGGTCACCCATCCAAGTACTAACCAGGCCCGACCCTGCTTAGCTTCCGAGATCAGACGAGATCGGGCGTGATCAGGGTGGTATGGCCGTACGCAAATGTTACCGGGTCCATACTACCTTTTATTCAGCAGGAGCACAAAAGGACTGAGAGCGCTGCCGTGGCCAGAGACGGGACTTGTACAGAAACAATGATTAGATCCATAATGAAGGAAAGCAATGCATAAAGACTTTATTCCATACTCAAAGTACCACATCAAAACGCAATGCAATACACTGCGTGTGCGGTTGAGTGATCTTTTGAAGAAATGTAGCGTTGCAACACCAGGGATAGACTGCAATGTATCTCTGTCGTTGCAGCCCTCTGATGCTCCCTGCTGCCGGCGTCACAACAGTGTCTGCATTTTTCACAAATAGAGTTTGGAGAGACGTTGTCAGTGTCTGTATGTTGCTTAAATTCTCCCAAACAGTGGGCGCTAAAGATCTCTGCCCGTATGCAAATTAGCCATGTGCGCCTAACAGAAGAATGACGTAATGTTGAGAACGAGTCATACTAAAAACCGAGAGCAAGCGAAAGCTAAACCAGACTGTATCAATCACACACTTTGGGTCCATTCTAACTTTTGATAAGAGGCTAGTCTTTAAATCTTTGCAGTGACTGAATGTTGATGATAAAACGGATTGTTTTGCATAAGATGAGTGTGTGCGACTGTGTGTTTGTCATTTCCGGCTTCGGCATACCGCATGGTCATGAAGGCCTCGTGGTGAGTTACTTTCTTAGTGAAGCAGCTTAGCCTTACAGTTGGATAAGTTGGAGTGATTGGAGTTTATTTTTCACAGTGAGAGAGGGGTGCACCGGTCCTGGAGGTACTGCAATACCAGGTCGATGCGTGGAGTGGACGGAGCAAGCCCCTATTCCATCTCCCAGTTCCAAAAAACAATTTAATATATGGTCCCCGGGTAGGGGACGTATCAGATATTAAACTGATAAGAACAGATACTACACTTGATCTTAGCCAAAAGGCCGAGAAGCGATGCCCACACATGCTCAGACCAAGAGTCCAGCTTCCCAAACACGTCGCTCCACTTAGCGGTTTGACAGACGACGACAAAACAAATAGAAGACCAGTCACCCTGTGTGCGTGTTTGTGAAAGCTGAAGAAAAATGCCGAGGTCGCTGCATCTCTCTGCTGGTCCCTGCTGCCAGCGTCACCAGTGTGTCTGCATGTTTCTCAAATAGAGTTTGGAGAGACGTTGTCAGTGTCTGTATGTTGCTTAAATTCTCCCAAACAGTGGGCGCTATAGATCACGGCACGGCAGGCCATTGCAGCCAATGAGCTCGAGTTGAAAAATAAACGTGCTTACAGCACCAGGTGGTCCCCCATCGATGTAGTAACCAGGCCCGACCCTGCTTAGCTTCCGAGATCAGACGTGATCGGGCATGATCAGGCTGTTATGGCCGTAAACTAACATTTCCGGGTCCATACTAGGTTTTATACAGCTGGAGCACATAAGGACTGAGGGTGCTGCCGTGGCCAGAGACGGGACTTGTACAGAAACAATGATTAGATCCATAATGAAGGAAAGCAATGCATAAAGACTTTATTCCATACTCAAAGTACCATATGAAAACGCAATGCAATACACTGCGTGTGCGGTTGAGTGATCTTTTGAAGAAATGTAGCGTTGCAACACCAGGGATAGACTGCAATGTATCTCTGTCGTTGCAGCCCTCTGATGCTTCCTGCTGCCGGCGTCACAACAGTGTCTGCATGTTTCACAAATAGAGTTTGGAGAGACGTTGTCAGTGTCTGTATGTTGCTTAAATTCTCCCAAACAGTGGGCGCTAAGGATCAGGGCACGGCAGACCATTGCAGCCATTGATCTCGAGCAGAAAAATAAAAATGCTTACAGCACCTGGTATTCCCAGGCGGTCACCCATCCAAGTACTAACCAGGCCCGACCCTGCTTAGCTTCCGAGATCATACGAGATCGGGCGTGATCAGGGTGGTATGGCCGTACGCAAATGTTACCGGGTCCATACTACCTTTTATTCAGCAGGAGCACAAAAGGACTGAGTGCGCTGCCGTGGCCAGAGACGGGACTTGTACAGAAACAATGATTAGATCCATAATGAAGGAAAGCAATGCATAAAGACTTTATTCCATACTCAAAGTACCATATGAAAACGCAATGCAATACACTGCGTGTGCGGTTGAGTGATCTTTTGAAGAAATGTAGCGTTGCAACACCAGGGATAGACTGCAATGTATCTCTGTCGTTGCAGCCCTCTGATGCTCCCTGCTGCCGGCGTCACAACAGTGTCTGCATGTTTCACAAATAGAGTTTGGAGAGACGTTGTCGGTGTCTGTATGTTGCTTATATTCTCCCAAACAGTGGGCGCTAAGGATCAGGGCACGGCAGACCATTGCAGCCATTGATCTCGAGCAGAAAAATAAAAATGCTTACAGCACCTGGTATTCCCAGGCGGTCACCCATCCAAGTACTAACCAGGCCCGACCCTGCTTAGCTTCCGAGATCAGACGAGATCGGGCGTGATCAGGGTGGTATGGCCGTACGCAAATGTTACCGGGTCCATACTACCTTTTATTCAGCAGGAGCACAAAAGGACTGAGAGCGCTGCCGTGGCCAGAGACGGGACTTGTACAGAAACAATGATTAGATCCATAATGAAGGAAAGCAATGCATAAAGACTTTATTCCATACTCAAAGTACCACATCAAAACGCAATGCAATACACTGCGTGTGCGGTTGAGTGATCTTTTGAAGAAATGTAGCGTTGCAACACCAGGGATAGACTGCAATGTATCTCTGTCGTTGCAGCCCTCTGATGCTCCCTGCTGCCGGCGTCACAACAGTGTCTGCATTTTTCACAAATAGAGTTTGGAGAGACGTTGTCAGTGTCTGTATGTTGCTTAAATTCTCCCAAACAGTGGGCGCTAAAGATCAGGGCACGGCAGACCATTGCAGCCATTGATCTCGAGCAGAAAAATAAATATGCTTACAGCACCTGGTATTCCCAGGCGGTCACCCATCCAAGTACTAACCAGGCCCGACCCTGCTTAGCTTCCGAGATCAGACGAGATCGGGCGTGATCAGGGTGGTATGGCCGTACGCAAATGTTACCGGGTCCATACTACCTTTTATTCAGCAGGAGCACAAAAGGACTGAGAGCGCTGCCGTGGCCAGAGACGGGACTTGTACAGAAACAATGATTAGATCCATAATGAAGGAAAGCAATGCATAAAGACTTTATTCCATACTCAAAGTACCATATCAAAACGCAATGCAATACACTGCGTGTGCGGTTGAGTGATCTTTTGAAGAAATGTAGCGTTGCAACACCAGGGATAGACTGCAATGTATCTCTGTCGTTGCAGCCCTCTGATGCTCCCTGCTGCCGGCGTCACAACAGTGTCTGCATTTTTCACAAATAGAGTTTGGAGAGACGTTGTCAGTGTCTGTATGTTGCTTAAATTCTCCCAAACAGTGGGCGCTAAAGATCTCTGCCCGTATGCAAATTAGCCATGTGCGCCTAACAGAAGAATGACGTAATGTTGAGAACGAGTCATACTAAAAACCGAGAGCAAGCGAAAGCTAAACCAGACTGTATCAATCACACACTTTGGGTCCATTCTAACTTTTGATAAGAGGCTAGTCTTTAAATCTTTGCAGTGACTGAATGTTGATGATAAAACGGATTGTTTTGCATAAGATGAGTGTGTGCGACTGTGTGTTTGTCATTTCCGGCTTCGGCATACCGCATGGTCATGAAGGCCTCGTGGTGAGTTACTTTCTTAGTGAAGCAGCTTAGCCTTACAGTTGGATAAGTTGGAGTGATTGGAGTTTATTTTTCACAGTGAGAGAGGGGTGCACCGGTCCTGGAGGTACTGCAATACCAGGTCGATGCGTGGAGTGGACGGAGCAAGCCCCTATTCCATCTCCCAGTTCCAAAAAACAATTTAATATATGGTCCCCGGGTAGGGGACGTATCAGATATTAAACTGATAAGAACAGATACTACACTTGATCTTAGCCAAAAGGCCGAGAAGCGATGCCCACACATGCTCAGACCAAGAGTCCAGCTTCCCAAACACGTCGCTCCACTTAGCGGTTTGACAGACGACGACAAAACAAATAGAAGACCAGTCACCCTGTGTGCGTGTTTGTGAAAGCTGAAGAAAAATGCCGAGGTCGCTGCATCTCTCTGCTGGTCCCTGCTGCCAGCGTCACCAGTGTGTCTGCATGTTTCTCAAATAGAGTTTGGAGAGACGTTGTCAGTGTCTGTATGTTGCTTAAATTCTCCCAAACAGTGGGCGCTATAGATCACGGCACGGCAGGCCATTGCAGCCAATGAGCTCGAGTTGAAAAATAAACGTGCTTACAGCACCAGGTGGTCCCCCATCGATGTAGTAACCAGGCCCGACCCTGCTTAGCTTCCGAGATCAGACGTGATCGGGCATGATCAGGCTGTTATGGCCGTAAACTAACATTTCCGGGTCCATACTAGGTTTTATACAGCTGGAGCACATAAGGACTGAGGGTGCTGCCGTGGCCAGAGACGGGACTTGTACAGAAACAATGATTAGATCCATAATGAAGGAAAGCAATGCATAAAGACTTTATTCCATACTCAAAGTACCATATGAAAACGCAATGCAATACACTGCGTGTGCGGTTGAGTGATCTTTTGAAGAAATGTAGCGTTGCAACACCAGGGATAGACTGCAATGTATCTCTGTCGTTGCAGCCCTCTGATGCTTCCTGCTGCCGGCGTCACAACAGTGTCTGCATGTTTCACAAATAGAGTTTGGAGAGACGTTGTCAGTGTCTGTATGTTGCTTAAATTCTCCCAAACAGTGGGCGCTAAGGATCAGGGCACGGCAGACCATTGCAGCCATTGATCTCGAGCAGAAAAATAAAAATGCTTACAGCACCTGGTATTCCCAGGCGGTCACCCATCCAAGTACTAACCAGGCCCGACCCTGCTTAGCTTCCGAGATCAGACGAGATCGGGCGTGTTCAGGGTGGTATGGCCGTAAGCGAGTATAACCGCATCCAAAGTAGCTTTTAAACAGCAGGAGCACATAAGGACTGAGAGCGCTGCCGTGACCATAGACCAGACTTGTACAGAAACAATTATTAGATCAATAATGAAGGAAAGCAATGAATGAATACTTTATTCCGGACTCAAAGTACCATATCAAAACGCAATGCAATACACCGAGTTGGCGTGTGTGCTCGTTTGCGTGAACCTTTGAAGAAACATAGCGTTTCAAACGCTGCGATGGACTGCAGCAGGTCAAGCGAAGCAGTCATTCATAGCTCTTATTTCTTTACAACAACATGATCAGGGGAGAGCGCGAACGCAGTCCCCCACTACCAGAAATTATGCAATCGAGATGCCCACATTTGGGGAATTCGCACGGGTCAGCAACAGCCGCAGTGCAATGGCCGAGCCTCACCATGGGTGAACCACCTTCTTGATCATGGTATCTCCCTTGCCAGGTAAGTATGATTAGTACTCGTTCAGATGGGCTGAACGCTGCCCACGCGTGTTCCCTTGGAGAACGGTTGCAAAGAATTCGGAGATGTCTAGACTTTAAAGTCCGTGTTGCAGGGTTTATTTTCCAACAAGTGTGTGCAATTTGCTTGTTCTTAATACAGATTTAAACTGTTATCCATTTTATTTCATGTTGTTAGGTATCACAAAACGGAATGTAATACGACAAAGTAGGTACTATTTTAGCGGTTTGCAATTGATTCTCTTTTCCCCCAGGATAATTAAATATGTTCTATTATTTGCCATGCGGAGCCAGCCAGTCCTGTGCACGTATGCAAATTAGCCATGTGCACCTAACAGAAGAATGACGTAATGTTGAGAACGAGTCATACTAAAAAGGGAGAGCAATCGACAGCTAAACCAGACTGTATCAATCACACACTTTGGGTCCATTCTAACTTATGATAAGAGGCTAGTCTTTAAATCTTTGCAGTGACTGAATGTTTATGATAAAACGGATTGTTTTGCATTCGATGAGTGTGTGCGACTGTGCGTTTGTCATTTCCGGCTTCGGCATACCGCATGGTAATGAAGGCCTCGTGGTGAGTTGCTTTCTTAGTGAAGCAGCCTCGCCTTGGAGTTGGATGAGTTGGAGTGATATAAGTTGTCAGTGTCTGTATGTTGCTTAAATTCTCCCAAACAGTGGGCGCTAAGGATCAGGGCACGGCAGACCATTGCAGCCATTGATCTCGAGCAGAAAAATAAAAATGCTTACAGCACCTGGTATTCCCAGGCGGTCACCCATCCAAGTACTAACCAGGCCCGACCCTGCTTAGCTTCCGAGATCAGACGAGATCGGGCGTGATCAGGGTGGTATGGCCGTACGCAAATGTTACCGGGTCCATACTACCTTTTATTCAGCAGGAGCACAAAAGGACTGAGAGCGCTGCCGTGGCCAGAGACGGGACTTGTACAGAAACAATGATTAGATCCATAATGAAGGAAAGCAATGCATAAAGACTTTATTCCATACTCAAAGTACCATATCAAAACGCAATGCAATACACTGCGTGTGCGGTTGAGTGATCTTTTGAAGAAATGTAGCGTTGCAACACCAGGGATAGACTGCAATGTATCTCTGTCGTTGCAGCCCTCTGATGCTCCCTGCTGCCGGCGTCACAACAGTGTCTGCATTTTTCACAAATAGAGTTTGGAGAGACGTTGTCAGTGTCTGTATGTTGCTTAAATTCTCCCAAACAGTGGGTGCTAAACATCAGGGCACGGCAGACCATTGCAGCCATTGATCTCGAGCAGAAAAAAAAAAAGCTTACAGCACCTGGTATTCCCAGGCGGTCTCCCATCCAAGTACTAACCAGGCCCGACCCTGCTTAGCTTCCGAGATCAGACGAGATCGGGCTTGATCAGGGTGGTATGGCCGTATGCAAATGTTACCGGGTCCATACTAGCTTTCACACAGCAGGAGCACATAAGGACTGAGAGCGCTGCCGTGGCCAGAGACGGGACTTGTACAGAAACAATGATTAGATCCATAATGAAGGAAAGCAATGCATAAAGACTTTATTCCATACTCAAAGTACCATATGAAAACGCAATGCAATACACTGCGTGTGCGGTTGAGTGATCTTTTGAAGAAATGTAGCGTTGCAACACCAGGGATAGACTGCAATGTATCTCTGTCGTTGCAGCCCTCTGATGCTCCCTGCTGCCGGCGTCACAACAGTGTCTGCATGTTTCACAAATAGAGTTTGGAGAGACGTTGTCGGTGTCTGTATGTTGCTTATATTCTCCCAAACAGTGGGCGCTAAGGATCAGGGCACGGCAGACCATTGCAGCCATTGATCTCGAGCAGAAAAATAAAAATGCTTACAGCACCTGGTATTCCCAGGCGGTCACCCATCCAAGTACTAACCATGCCCGACCCTGCTTAGCTTCCGAGATCAGACGAGATCGGGCGTGATCAGGGTGGTATGGCCGTACGCAAATGTTACCGGGTCCATACTACCTTTTATTCAGCAGGAGCACAAAAGGACTGAGAGCGCTGCCGTGGCCAGAGACGGGACTTGTACAGAAACAATGATTAGATCCATAATGAAGGAAAGCAATGCATAAAGACTTTATTCCATACTCAAAGTACCACATCAAAACGCAATGCAATACACTGCGTGTGCGGTTGAGTGATCTTTTGAAGAAATGTAGCGTTGCAACACCAGGGATAGACTGCAATGTATCTCTGTCGTTGCAGCCCTCTGATGCTCCCTGCTGCCGGCGTCACAACAGTGTCTGCATTTTTCACAAATAGAGTTTGGAGAGACGTTGTCAGTGTCTGTATGTTGCTTAAATTCTCCCAAACAGTGGGCGCTAAAGATCAGGGCACGGCAGACCATTGCAGCCATTGATCTCGAGCAGAAAAATAAATATGCTTACAGCACCTGGTATTCCCAGGCGGTCACCCATCCAAGTACTAACCAGGCCCGACCCTGCTTAGCTTCCGAGATCAGACGAGATCGGGCGTGATCAGGGTGGTATGGCCGTACGCAAATGTTACCGGGTCCATACTACCTTTTATTCAGCAGGAGCACAAAAGGACTGAGAGCGCTGCCGTGGCCAGAGACGGGACTTGTACAGAAACAATGATTAGATCCATAATGAAGGAAAGCAATGCATAAAGACTTTATTCCATACTCAAAGTACCATATCAAAACGCAATGCAATACACTGCGTGTGCGGTTGAGTGATCTTTTGAAGAAATGTAGCGTTGCAACACCAGGGATAGACTGCAATGTATCTCTGTCGTTGCAGCCCTCTGATGCTCCCTGCTGCCGGCGTCACAACAGTGTCTGCATTTTTCACAAATAGAGTTTGGAGAGACGTTGTCAGTGTCTGTATGTTGCTTAAATTCTCCCAAACAGTGGGCGCTAAAGATCTCTGCCCGTATGCAAATTAGCCATGTGCGCCTAACAGAAGAATGACGTAATGTTGAGAACGAGTCATACTAAAAACCGAGAGCAAGCGAAAGCTAAACCAGACTGTATCAATCACACACTTTGGGTCCATTATAACTTTTGATAAGAGGCTAGTCTTTAAATCTTTGCAGTGACTGAATGTTGATGATAAAACGGATTGTTTTGCATAAGATGAGTGTGTGCGACTGTGTGTTTGTCATTTCCGGCTTCGGCATACCGCATGGTCATGAAGGCCTCGTGGTGAGTTACTTTCTTAGTGAAGCAGCTTAGCCTTACAGTTGGATAAGTTGGAGTGATTGGAGTTTATTTTTCACAGTGAGAGAGGGGTGCACCGGTCCTGGAGGTACTGCAATACCAGGTCGATGCGTGGAGTGGACGGAGCAAGCCCCTATTCCATCTCCCAGTTCCAAAAAACAATTTAATATATGGTCCCCGGGTAGGGGACGTATCAGATATTAAACTGATAAGAACAGATACTACACTTGATCTTAGCCAAAAGGCCGAGAAGCGATGCCCACACATGCTCAGACCAAGAGTCCAGCTTCCCAAACACGTCGCTCCACTTAGCGGTTTGACAGACGACGACAAAACAAATAGAAGACCAGTCACCCTGTGTGCGTGTTTGTGAAAGCTGAAGAAAAATGCCGAGGTCGCTGCATCTCTCTGCTGGTCCCTGCTGCCAGCGTCACCAGTGTGTCTGCATGTTTCTCAAATAGAGTTTGGAGAGACGTTGTCAGTGTCTGTATGTTGCTTAAATTCTCCCAAACAGTGGGCGCTATAGATCACGGCACGGCAGGCCATTGCAGCCAATGAGCTCGAGTTGAAAAATAAACGTGCTTACAGCACCAGGTGGTCCCCCATCGATGTAGTAACCAGGCCCGACCCTGCTTAGCTTCCGAGATCAGACGTGATCGGGCATGATCAGGCTGTTATGGCCGTAAACTAACATTTCCGGGTCCATACTAGGTTTTATACAGCTGGAGCACATAAGGACTGAGGGTGCTGCCGTGGCCAGAGACGGGACTTGTACAGAAACAATGATTAGATCCATAATGAAGGAAAGCAATGCATAAAGACTTTATTCCATACTCAAAGTACCATATGAAAACGCAATGCAATACACTGCGTGTGCGGTTGAGTGATCTTTTGAAGAAATGTAGCGTTGCAACACCAGGGATAGACTGCAATGTATCTCTGTCGTTGCAGCCCTCTGATGCTTCCTGCTGCCGGCGTCACAACAGTGTCTGCATGTTTCACAAATAGAGTTTGGAGAGACGTTGTCAGTGTCTGTATGTTGCTTAAATTCTCCCAAACAGTGGGCGCTAAGGATCAGGGCACGGCAGACCATTGCAGCCATTGATCTCGAGCAGAAAAATAAAAATGCTTACAGCACCTGGTATTCCCAGGCGGTCACCCATCCAAGTACTAACCAGGCCCGACCCTGCTTAGCTTCCGAGATCAGACGAGATCGGGCGTGATCAGGGTGGTATGGCCGAACGCAAATGTTACCGGGTCCATACTACCTTTTATTCAGCAGGAGCACAAAAGGACTGAGTGCGCTGCCGTGGCCAGAGACGGGACTTGTACAGAAACAATGATTAGATCCATAATGAAGGAAAGCAATGCATAAAGACTTTATTCCATACTCAAAGTACCATATGAAAACGCAATGCAATACACTGCGTGTGCGGTTGAGTGATCTTTTGAAGAAATGTAGCGTTGCAACACCAGGGATAGACTGCAATGTATCTCTGTCGTTGCAGCCCTCTGATGCTCCCTGCTGCCGGCGTCACAACAGTGTCTGCATGTTTCACAAATAGAGTTTGGAGAGACGTTGTCGGTGTCTGTATGTTGCTTATATTCTCCCAAACAGTGGGCGCTAAGGATCAGGGCACGGCAGACCATTGCAGCCATTGATCTCGAGCAGAAAAATAAAAATGCTTACAGCACCTGGTATTCCCAGGCGGTCACCCATCCAAGTACTAACCAGGCCAGACCCTGCTTAGCTTCCGAGATCAGACGAGATCGGGCGTGATCAGGGTGGTATGGCCGTACGCAAATGTTACCGGGTCCATACTACCTTTTATTCAGCAGGAGCACAAAAGGACTGAGAGCGCTGCCGTGGCCAGAGACGGGACTTGTACAGAAACAATGATTAGATCCATAATGAAGGAAAGCAATGCATAAAGACTTTATTCCATACTCAAAGTACCATATCAAAACGCAATGCAATACACTGCGTGTGCGGTTGAGTGATCTTTTGAAGAAATGTAGCGTTGCAACACCAGGGATAGACTGCAATGTATCTCTGTCGTTGCAGCCCTCTGATGCTCCCTGCTGCCGGCGTCACAACAGTGTCTGCATTTTTCACAAATAGAGTTTGGAGAGACGTTGTCAGTGTCTGTATGTTGCTTAAATTCTCCCAAACAGTGGGCGCTAAAGATCAGGGCACGGCAGACCATTGCAGCCATTGATCTCGAGCAGAAAAAAAAAAAGCTTACAGCACCTGGTATTCCCAGGCGGTCTCCCATCCAAGTACTAACCAGGCCCGACCCTGCCTAGCTTCCGAGATCAGACGAGATCGGGCGTGTTCAGGGTGGTATGGCCGTAAGCGAGTATAGCCGCATCCAAAGTAGCTTTTAAACAGCAGGAGCACATAAGGACTGAGAGCGCTGCCGTGACCATAGACCAGACTTGTACAGAAACAATTATTAGATCAATAATGAAGGAAAGCAATGAATGAATACTTTATTCCGGACTCAAAGTACCATATCAAAACGCAATGCAATACACCGAGTTGGCGTGTGTGCTCGTTTGCGTGAACCTTTGAAGAAACATAGCTTTTCAAACGCTGCGATGGACTGCAGCAGGTCAAGCGAAGCAGTCATTCATAGCTCTTATTTCTTTACAACAACATGATCAGGGGAGAGCGCGAACGCAGTCCCCCACTACCAGAAATTATGCAATCGAGATTCCCACATTTGGGGAATTCGCACGGGTCAGCAACAGCCGCAGTGCAATGGCCGAGCCTCACCATGGGTGAACCACCTTCTTGATCATGGTATCTCCCTTGCCAGGTAAGTATGATTAGTACTCGTTCAGATGGGCTGAACGCTGCCCACGCGTGTTCCCTTGGAGAACGGTTGCAAAGAATTCGGAGATGTCTAGACTTTAAAGTCCGTGTTGCAGGGTTTATTTTCCAACAAGTGTGTGCAATTTGCTTGTTCTTAATACAGATTTAAACTGTTATCCATTTTATTTCATGTTGTTAGGTATCACAAAACGGAATGTAATACGACAAAGTAGGTACTATTTTAGCGGTTTGCAATTGATTCTCTTTTCCCCCAGGATAATTAAATATGTTCTATTATTTGCCATGCGGAGCCAGCCAGTCCTGTGCACGTATGCAAATTAGCCATGTGCACCTAACAGAAGAATGACGTAATGTTGAGAACGAGTCATACTAAAAAGGGAGAGCAATCGACAGCTAAACCAGACTGTATCAATCACACACTTTGGGTCCATTCTAACTTATGATAAGAGGCTAGTCTTTAAATCTTTGCAGTGACTGAATGTTTATGATAAAACGGATTGTTTTGCATTCGATGAGTGTGTGCGACTGTGCGTTTGTCTTTTCCGGCTTCGGTATACCGCATGGTAATGAAGGCCTCGTGGTGAGTTGCTTTCTTAGTGAAGCAGCCTCGCCTTGGAGTTGGATGAGTTGGAGTGATATAAGTTGTCAGTGTCTGTATGTTGCTTAAATTCTCCCAAACAGTGGGCGCTAAGGATCAGGGCACGGCAGACCATTGCAGCCATTGATCTCGAGCAGAAAAATAAAAATGCTTACAGCACCTGGTATTCCCAGGCGGTCACCCATCCAAGTACTAACCAGGCCCGACCCTGCTTAGCTTCCGAGATCAGACGAGATCGGGCGTGATCAGGGTGGTATGGCCGTACGCAAATGTTACCGGGTCCATACTACCTTTTATTCAGCAGGAGCACAAAAGGACTGAGTGCGCTGCCGTGGCCAGAGACGGGACTTGTACAGAAACAATGATTAGATCCATAATGAAGGAAAGCAATGCATAAAGACTTTATTCCATACTCAAAGTACCATATGAAAACGCAATGCAATACACTGCGTGTGCGGTTGAGTGATCTTTTGAAGAAATGTAGCGTTGCAACACCAGGGATAGAAAGCAATGTATCTCTGTCGTTGCAGCCCTCTGATGCTCCCTGCTGCCGGCGTCACAACAGTGTCTGCATGTTTCACAAATAGAGTTTGGAGAGACGTTGTCGGTGTCTGTATGTTGCTTATATTCTCCCAAACAGTGGGCGCTAAGGATCAGGGCACGGCAGACCATTGCAGCCATTGATCTCGAGCAGAAAAATAAAAATGCTTACAGCACCTGGTATTCCCAGGCGGTCACCCATCCAAGTACTAACCAGGCCCGACCCTGCTTAGCTTCCGAGATCAGACGAGATCGGGCGTGATCAGGGTGGTATGGCCGTACGCAAATGTTACCGGGTCCATACTACCTTTTATTCAGCAGGAGCACAAAAGGACTGAGAGCGCTGCCGTGGCCAGAGACGGGACTTGTACAGAAACAATGATTAGATCCATAATGAAGGAAAGCAATGCATAAAGACTTTATTCCATACTCAAAGTACCACATCAAAACGCAATGCAATACACTGCGTGTGCGGTTGAGTGATCTTTTGAAGAAATGTAGCGTTGCAACACCAGGGATAGACTGCAATGTATCTCTGTCGTTGCAGCCCTCTGATGCTCCCTGCTGCCGGCGTCACAACAGTGTCTGCATTTTTCACAAATAGAGTTTGGAGAGACGTTGTCAGTGTCTGTATGTTGCTTAAATTCTCCCAAACAGTGGGCGCTAAAGATCAGGGCACGGCAGACCATTGCAGCCATTGATCTCGAGCAGAAAAATAAATATGCTTACAGCACCTGGTATTCCCAGGCGGTCACCCATCCAAGTACTAACCAGGCCCGACCCTGCTTAGCTTCCGAGATCAGACGAGATCGGGCGTGATCAGGGTGGTATGGCCGTACGCAAATGTTACCGGGTCCATACTACCTTTTATTCAGCAGGAGCACAAAAGGACTGAGAGCGCTGCCGTGGCCAGAGACGGGACTTGTACAGAAACAATGATTAGATCCATAATGAAGGAAAGCAATGCATAAAGACTTTATTCCATACTCAAAGTACCATATCAAAACGCAATGCAATACACTGCGTGTGCGGTTGAGTGATCTTTTGAAGAAATGTAGCGTTGCAACACCAGGGATAGACTGCAATGTATCTCTGTCGTTGCAGCCCTCTGATGCTCCCTGCTGCCGGCGTCACAACAGTGTCTGCATTTTTCACAAATAGAGTTTGGAGAGACGTTGTCAGTGTCTGTATGTTGCTTAAATTCTCCCAAACAGTGGGCGCTAAAGATCTCTGCCCGTATGCAAATTAGCCATGTGCGCCTAACAGAAGAATGACGTAATGTTGAGAACGAGTCATACTAAAAACCGAGAGCAAGCGAAAGCTAAACCAGACTGTATCAATCACACACTTTGGGTCCATTCTAACTTTTGATAAGAGGCTAGTCTTTAAATCTTTGCAGTGACTGAATGTTGATGATAAAACGGATTGTTTTGCATAAGATGAGTGTGTGCGACTGTGTGTTTGTCATTTCCGGCTTCGGCATACAGCATGGTCATGAAGGCCTCGTGGTGAGTTACTTTCTTAGTGAAGCAGGTTAGCCTTACAGTTGGATAAGTTGGAGTGATTGGAGTTTATTTTTCACAGTGAGAGAGGGGTGCACCGGTCCTGGAGGTACTGCAATACCAGGTCGATGCGTGGAGTGGACGGAGCAAGCCCCTATTCCATCTCCCAGTTCCAAAAAACAATTTAATATATGGTCCCCGGGTAGGGGACGTATCAGATATTAAACTGATAAGAACAGATTTTTTCATTCGAAAATTTTATTGACACACGTTGCTATACCTTATCTTTCACATCACATGTTTCCAGTTTCGTTCAATTATTATTATTATTTTTTTTTAAATCATACACAATGTTTTGTTTCTTTTTTTTTTTTTTTTAACAACAAGGAATTAAAAAAAATATAACCATCCATAAAACCAAGAATAAAACCGATGTTTTAAAAGGAAAATAAAAACCAACACTAAAAGATGCTGCTGTGCAGGAGCGGGAACACACTTAGTTAAAAGAAATTTAAAAGAAATTGTACCCCGTCCTGCCCTCCCAACAGCGTCGGTCTCTCGGGACCTGTCGCTCAGAGGATCTCCTCCCCTCTCTGCTCCTTCCCACCTGCCTCTCCCGGAGAGCCAGGCCGCCGCTGCCTCGACCTTTCTGTGTGTGGCTCCGGCTCCCTTCTCCGAATGGGCACAGAGGCGATGTCTTCATTTTGGCTGTGTCCTAGGCCTGCCGCCTGCAGCAACGGCTACTTTTACCGTTGCTGCGGCCATCCGGATCACAGCCAAGGGGGGGATCAGCTTGTGCTTGCTTACCAGCAGGTTTCTGGAGGTCCAAAAGGCGTCTTTAATGGCGGCTAGGGTGAGCCACTGCCTGGGGAAGTTAACTGCAGTATTTTGGCTCACCCCATACAGCACCAATTGGGCTGTCAGGACCTCCCCTGCTGGCAAGTACGGGAATAGTAGGGAGCCGGCCGTTGCCCACTGGTCTCCAGCAGCGCTGCACTCCCAGAGCAGATGCCTCACCGACTCAGGCGCGCCACAACCTGGTCGGGGGCATGTTGCGGATGCGGCCATGCCCCGGGAGTGCATGACGGCTCTGACTGGGAGGATCTCGTGAGCTACCATCCATGACAGGTCCCGGAGTCTGTTGGGGAGGACAGGATGGTTAACATTTCGCCAAACAGTTGCGGGGTCGCCGAGTGCTAGCCCGCGCACTGGACTTACTGGTTCCCGCTCCTGCACCAGCGCAATCATTAAACGATGGCTTTTTAAGACTTCTAAGTCCTCGTTTTCTAGGTTATATTTTTTTAAAAACTTCTTGATAAAAACATAGGACTGGGGTAGGTTAAAAGATACTGGCGTCCTATGGTCAGAAACATAAAAACTGAACTTTTTCAGATAGGAACCCATCCAGAACCGGGTCATTGCTGTGCTTTTTTTTTGGCTGGGTACCGACATTGCATTTTGTATGTGTAGAGCTGCATATCGACTTCCTAGATATAAATTGAGGTCTGGGACTCCTTTTCCCCCTTTTTCTTTAGTTTTCTTCATTTCGTTTCTCTTTAGTCTCTCCCACTTAGACCCCCACAGGAAGTAAAAAATGGCACGTTCTAGATCTAAAAGAACTCTGCGGGGTGGAATAAAAACAGAGCATACCAATAAAAGCAAAGGTAAAATCACTGACTTAATGATTAAAACCTTTCCTTCCATTGTAAGTCCTCTAAGTCCCCAGTATCCCAGTCTCCTCCTCACTTTCCCTACCATGTCCGGCCAATTTTTGGTACCCTCCCCCTCCCTGTCAAATTTGACCCCGAGTATTTTCAAGTCGGTCTGTTTCACGGTCAGGGGGAGTCCAGTCGTCTCGGTCACCGTCCATGGTCCATAAAAAAGGGCTTGGGTCTTCTCTCTGTTGAGTTTGGACCCAGAGGCCAGTCCGTAGGAGTCTGTCAAGTCGAGTGCCTTCTGTAATGAACCGATGTCTGTACATAAAATGTTGACGTCGTCCATATATAAAACACATTTGCTAAAAAGTCCCCCACTTCCCGGTATGCCCACCCCTTTAATCCATTTGTCCCTTCTCAATACCTGTGCCAGTGGTTCTATGCAAGCCACGTAGAGGAGAGCAGATAAAGGACAACCCTGACGGACCCCGCAGTGCAAGTCTACTGCTTTTGTAAGTTGCCCGTTAACAAAGAATTTGCTGGTGATGTCCCGATACAGCAATCCCACCCACTCTACATACCTTTGTGGGAAACCCATTTTAGGCAGTACCTGAAATAGGTACTGGTGCGAGACCCGATCGAAAGCTTTTTCAAAGTCTAAATTTAGGACTACTAGTCTAATGTTTCTGTCTCTCGCATAACAGATGGTGTCTCTAATCAGTACGAGGCTGTCAGTGATCTTTCTCCCCGGTATGCCACAGGTTTGATCCGGGTGGATTACCTCCCCTAAAACAACAGACATTCTGTTGGCTAAAAGTTTGCTAAAAAGTTTACAGTCCACGTTTAAAAGGGTAATAGGTCTCCAGTTCTTCAGGTCAGTCTTGTCGTCTTTCTTGTGTAATAGTTTCACTATCCCTGATCTAAAACTGTCTGGTAGTCGGCCTAGTCCTTGGAATTCTGTAAAAACAGTCAACAAGTCGGTTGCTAAAATGTCCCAGAAGGTCTGATAAAATTCAAGTGAAAGCCCATCTTCCCCCGGTGATTTTCCCCCTCTAAAACTCGACAAACAATTGGAAAGTTCTAAAAGGTTAAAATCATGGGTTAAAAATGCACTCTCACTGATCTTCTTTTTCAAGGCATTCAATATATTGTCTTTTGGTTCTTCTTCAATGCATTTTTTTTTATACAGCTCTCCATAGAAACACTCTATTTCTTCCATCGTTTCTTCTTGTGTTTTTGTGTATTCTCCATTTCTCTTTTTTAATTTAGAAATACCCTCCCCGCTGTTTATAATTTTCTTGAAAAAATATCGTGTGCATTTTTCCCCTTCTTCTATGTCTCTTTCTTTACTTCTAATAATTATTCCTTTGCTTTTGATTTCTGCTAGAGCCGACATTTGTTCTTTTACCTCTCTTATTTCCTGATTGTAATCAAACCCTTGTTGTCTTAATTTAAAATAACGTTGCAGTCTTTTCTGCAGCCCCATCATGCATTTGTTTTCTATTTTCTTTTGTTTCATCCCTGCCTTTCTAAAAAAAGTCTTTGTCCGTTCCTTCACCATTTCCCACCAGTGTGCACGTGTTTTGTGTAAGTCTTGGAGGGTCTGCCATTGACTGAATTGCTCCCTGTACTGGCTGGCTAAATCTTTATCTTTTATCAGGGAGCAATTCAGTTTCCACAGACCACCACCTTTTGTCACACCTGAGGGGAGTGAAAGGGTGCAGGAGAGCATAGCGTGATCGGAGAAGAAAACGGGGGTTAATCTAGCATCGGTTGGCGGGCAGTCTCTGGTAAAAATATAGTCTATTCGAGAGGCTCTGGCACCGTCACTACTGAACCAGGTGAAGCCCTCCTCTCTTGGATGCACGGTTTTAAAACAGTCTTTCAGTTTAAAATCCCTGCACTGTGCCTGCAATAAAACCGACGTCTTGTCTACTTTAAAATCTTCCCCCGCACTTCTCCTATCGCTCCTAGTTAAAATACAATTAAAATCTCCCGCTAAAACTAAAGGCGCTCTGCCTAGCATGTGGGGCTGCAATTCTTTTAAAAGGTCATGTCTGTCATTTTTGTCGTTAAAACCATAAATGTTTAAGAGATTAAAATCCCTTCCCATAAAAGTCAAGTGTGCTAAAAGCGCCCTTCCGTCTCTCACCACCGTGCTGCCCTTCACCAAGATTGAGGGATTTTTGATTAAAATGGCCACCCCGTCATTTTTGCTTTCATTTGAACCACTCCATAAGGATTTTTGTGGCCACTTTTCCTCCCATTCCCTGTAATGGTTTAAAAATGGTAGTGCACATTCTTGTAGTAAAAACACATCTGACTTAAAATTGTTAAGAAAGGATAAAATCGTTTGTGCTCTAACTTTTGATTTCACACTTCTTATATTTAGTGTCGAAATGGTGAGCACCATGATTATGGTGTTAAAAAGACAAACAATCATTAAAAGACTAAAAAACAACTATGGGTTAAAACCATCTAAAAAAGTCATCCAATGCTTTGTGACAGAAGCTCTTCCTTTATCTCAATAGGAGATGAGTAAAGGTTGTCTGCTTCATTTCCCTCCCAGACTCTACTTTGGTCGAAAATTGAGTCTTTTGGGGTTGATTGCAGTGCAATATTTAAAAAAGAGAGAGTGTTGGGAGGGTTGTTTGGGAAGACTCTGGCATCCTCCAAAGATGGATTATCTGAGGAGCCAGGTCTTCCCCTTTTCTCTGAGGCTCCTTGAGTCTCAGAGGACAACTCTGACACTGCTCTCTTACCAGGCTGGGCTCCTGGGAGGGAGGCTTCACTGGACTCCACTTCAGACTCTTCTCCCTGGCTGTCTGTTTCTAGACTCACGGATTCCTCAGAGTCTGAAGTGGAGTCCATCTCAGCTCCACCGGCTGCCTGGGCCCCACCAGCCTCTTTCACCTCACCACTAGGTGGGGCAACCTCAGGCCCCGCCCCCTCTCCCCCAATCAGAGTTATTACTTCCAGCCTGGTGTCTTCAATTGTTTGTGCACCCCCGTCTGCCAATTTCCTTGCATTTTGTTTTACTTTGTTAGCAAAGGATTTCGGGCAGTCTCTGAAGAGATGGTTTGAGTCTCCACAGAGGTTGCACTTCCTGCCATTGGTACATTCTTCAAAAGAGTGTCCAATTTCTCTACATTTGCCGCAAACAACCTTGGTACACGCTTCCGCCAGGTGCCCTTGCTCACCACACTTGCGGCAGAGCTTGGGCTGTCCCTGGTAGTGAATGTAGCCCCTGTTCTCTCCAAGAACCATCATGGATGGGAGATGTTTCAGGCCCTGGAAGCCATGTGGGTCCCGCCATTGTTGTATGGGGACCCTCCATGAACAATTCCAGATGCCGTCCTCATCTCTCACCTTGGTGGCCTGGGCCCTCACAGTGCAGTATCTTGCCAGCCATATACAAATATCATCAGCATTTACCGTTTCATTGAACATCCTGACGATTACGGTTTTAATGGAATCGTCATTTAGTCTCTCCACTTCAAATGCTGAAAACTGGTCTTTTACCGTGTCGTAGCGTGTCCAAAATTCTTTGAGGGTTGTTGCTGCTGCGAAGCTTACATCGAATCCTTTGTTAAAGGGCAGAGTAAGAATACAATTCAAATCACTTGCAGAAAACTTCAGGATTCCTTGGATGTGCTTCCTTGAAAAATCAAGACGGGAGATCTGAATTACCGTTCCATTTACTGACTTCAGTTTAAAACGTACGCTGTGGTGCCTCCTCATGCCGGTAGGGTTAACCGACATGGTGGAGACACCACGCTCTTAAAAAACAAGGAGGTTAAAAGCAATAAAACACTGGATATACTAAAAATACAGAAATAAATAAACAAATAAATACAGGCAACAATAAAATCCACTTACCTTACCTGGACAATGGACTTCTTGGTAGAGGGTATCAGCAACTGATATTTGATCCCAACTTACCAAGAAGATGGTGCAATATCCTCCAAACCTGCTATATAATTGCCACAAAATGCAATATATAGACAGCCAAGGGAGGTGATCACTGTCTTAGCCAAAAGGCCGAGAAGCGATGCCCACACATGCTCAGACCAAGAGTCCAGCTTCCCAAACACGTCGCTCCACTTAGCGGTTTGACAGACGACGACAAAACAAATAGAAGACCAGTCACCCTGTGTGCGTGTTTGTGAAAGCTGAAGAAAAATGCCGAGGTCGCTGCATCTCTCTGCTGGTCCCTGCTGCCAGCGTCACTAGTGTGTCTGCATGTTTCTCAAATAGAGTTTGGAGAGACGTTGTCAGTGTCTGTATGTTGCTTAAATTCTCCCAAACAGTGGGCGCTAAAGATCACGGCACGGCAGGCCATTGCAGCCAATGAGCTCGAGTTGAAAAATAAATGTGCTTACAGCACCAGGTGGTCCCCCATCGATGTAGTAACCAGGCCCGACCCTGCTTAGCTTCCGAGATCAGACGAGATCGGGCATGATCAGGCTGTTATGGCCGTAAACTTACATTTCCGGGTCCATACTAGATTTTATACAGCAGGAGCACATAAGGACTGAGGGTGCTGCCGTGGCCAGAGACGGGACTTGTACAGAAACAATGATTAGATCCATAATGAAGGAAAGCAATGCATAAAGACTTTATTCCATACTCAAAGTACCATATGAAAACGCAATGCAATACACTGCGTGTGCGGTTGAGTGATCTTTTGAAGAAATGTAGCGTTGCAACACCAGGGATAGACTGCAATGTATCTCTGTCGTTGCAGCCCTCTGATGCTCCCTGCTGCCGGCGTCACAACAGTGTCTGCATGTTTCACAAATAGAGTTTGGAGAGACGTTGTCAGTGTCTGTATGTTGCTTAAATTCTCCCAAACAGTGGGCGCTAAAGATCAGGGCACGGCAGACCATTGCAGCCATTGATCTCGAGCAGAAAAATAAATATGCTTACAGCACCTGGTATTCCCAGGCGGTCACCCATCCAAGTACTAACCAGGCCCGACCCTGCTTGGCTTCCGAGATCAGACGAGATCGGGCGTGACCAGGTTGGTATGGCCGTACGCAAATGTTACCGGGTCCATACTACCTTTTATTCAGCAGGAGCACAAAAGGACTGAGAGCGCTGCCGTGGCCAGAGACGGGACTTGTACAGAAACAATGATTAGATCCATAATGAAGGAAAGCAATGCATAAAGACTTTATTCCATACTCAAAGTACCATATGAAAACGCAATGCAATACACTGCGTGTGCGGTTGAGTGATCTTTTGAAGAAATGTAGCGTTGCAACACCAGGGATAGACTGCAATGTATCTCTGTCGTTGCAGCCCTCTGATGCTCCCTGCTGCCGGCGTCACAACAGTGTCTGCATTTTTCACATATAGAGTTTGGAGAGACGTTGTCAGTGTCTGTATGTTGCTTAAATTCTCCCAAACAGTGGGCGCTAAGGATCAGGGCACGGCAGACCATTGCAGCCATTGATCTCGAGCAGAAAAATAAAAATGCTTACAGCACCTGGTATTCCCAGGCGGTCACCCATCCAAGTACTAACCAGGCCGGACCCTGCTTAGCTTCCGAGGTCAGACGAGATCGGGCGTGATCAGGGTGGTATGGCCGTACGCAAATGTTACCGGGTCCATACTACCTTTTATTCAGCAGGAGCACAAAAGGACTGAGAGCGCTGCCGTGGCCAGAGACGGGACTTGTACAGAAACAATGATTAGATCCATAATGAAGGAAAGCAATGCATAAAGACTTTATTCCATACTCAAAGTACCATATCAAAACGCAATGCAATACACTGCGTGTGCGGTTGAGTGATCTTTTGAAGAAATGTAGCGTTGCAACACCAGGGATAGACTGCAATGTATCTCTGTCGTTGCAGCCCTCTGATGCTCCCTGCTGCCGGCGTCACAACAGTGTCTGCATTTTTCACAAATAGAGTTTGGAGAGACGTTGTCAGTGTCTGTATGTTGCTTAAATTCTCCCAAACAGTGGGCGCTAAAGATCAGGGCACGGCAGACCATTGCAGCCATTGATCTCGAGCAGAAAAATAAAAATGCTTACAGCACCTGGTATTCCCAGGCGGTCACCCATCCAAGTACTAACCAGGCCCGACCCTGCTTAGCTTCCGAGATCAGACGAGATCGGGCGTGATCAGTGTGGTATGGCCGTACGCAAATGTTACCGGGTCCATACTACCTTTTATTCAGCAGGAGCACAAAAGGACTGAGAGCGCTGCCGTGGCCAGAGACGGGACTTGTACAGAAACAATGATTAGATCCATAATGAAGGAAAGCAATGCATAAAGACTTTATTCCATACTCAAAGTACCATATCAAAACGCAATGCAATACACTGCGTGTGCGGTTGAGTGATCTTTTGAAGAAATGTAGCGTTGCAACACCAGGGATAGACTGCAATGTATCTCTGTCGTTGCAGCCCTCTGATGCTCCCTGCTGCCGGCGTCACAACAGTGTCTGCATTTTTCACAAATAGAGTTTGGAGAGACGTTGTCAGTGTCTGTATGTTGCTTAAATTCTCCCAAACAGTGGGCGCTAAAGATCAGGGCACGGCAGACCATTGCAGCCATTGATCTCGAGCAGAAAAATAAATATGCTTACAGCACCTGGTATTCCCAGGCGGTCACCCATCCAAGTACTAACCAGGCCCGACCCTGCTTAGCTTCCGAGATCAGACGAGATCGGGCGTGATCAGGGTGGTATGGCCGTACGCAAATGTTACCGGGTCCATACTACCTTTTATTCAGCAGGAGCACAAAAGGACTGAGAGCGCTGCCGTGGCCAGAGACGGGACTTGTACAGAAACAATGATTAGATCCATAATGAAGGAAAGCAATGCATAAAGACTTTATTCCATACTCAAAGTACCATATCAAAACGCAATGCAATACACTGCGTGTGCGGTTGAGTGATCTTTTGAAGAAATGTAGCGTTGCAACACCAGGGATAGACTGCAATGTATCTCTGTCGTTGCAGCCCTCTGATGCTCCCTGCTGCCGGCGTCACAACAGTGTCTGCATTTTTCACAAATAGAGTTTGGAGAGACGTTGTCAGTGTCTGTATGTTGCTTAAATTCTCCCAAACAGTGGGCGCTAAAGATCAGGGCACGGCAGACCATTGCAGCCATTGATCTCGAGCAGAAAAATAAATATGCTTACAGCACCTGGTATTCCCAGGCGGTCACCCATCCAAGTACTAACCAGGCCCGACCCTGCTTAGCTTCCGAGATCAGACGAGATCGGGCGTGATCAGGGTAGTATGGCCGTACGCAAATGTTACCGGGTCCATACTACCTTTTATTCAGCAGGAGCACAAAAGGACTGAGAGCGCTGCCGTGGCCAGAGACGGGACTTGTACAGAAACAATGATTAGATCCATAATGAAGGAAAGCAATGCATAAAGACTTTATTCCATACTCAAAGTACCATATCAAAACGCAATGCAATACACTGCGTGTGCGGTTGAGTGATCTTTTGAAGAAATGTAGCGTTGCAACACCAGGGAAAGACTGCAATGTATCTCTGTCGTTGCAGCCCTCTGATGCTCCCTGCTGCCGGCGTCACAACAGTGTCTGCATGTTTCACAAATAGAGTTTGGAGAGACGTTGTCAGTGTCTGTATGTTGCTTAAATTCTCCCAAACAGTGGGCGCTAAAGATCAGGGCACGGCAGACCATTGCAGCCATTGATCTCGAGCAGAAAAATAAATATGGTTACAGCACCTGGTGTTCCCAGGCGGTCACCCATCCAAGTACTAACCAGGCCCGACCCTGCTTAGCTTCCGAGATCAGACGAGATCGGGCGTGATCAGGGTGGTATGGCCGTACGCAAATGTTACCGGGTCCATACTACCTTTTATTCAGCAGGAGCACAAAAGGACTGAGAGCGCTGCCGTGGCCAGAGACGGGACTTGTACAGAAACAATGATTAGATCCATAATGAAGGAAAGCAATGCATAAAGACTTTATTCCATACTCAAAGTACCATATCAAAACGCAATGCAATACACTGCGTGTGCGGTTGAGTGATCTTTTGAAGAAATGTAGCGTTGCAACACCAGGGATAGACTGCAATGTATCTCTGTCGTTGCAGCCCTCTGATGCTCCCTGCTGCCGGCGTCACAACAGTGTCTGCATTTTTCACAAATAGAGTTTGGAGAGACGTTGTCAGTGTCTGTATGTTGCTTAAATTCTCCCAAACAGTGGGCGCTAAAGATCAGGGCACGGCAGACCATTGCAGCCATTGATCTCGAGCAGAAAAATAAATATGCTTACAGCACCTGGTATTCCCAGGCGGTCACCCATCCAAGTACTAACCAGGCCCGACCCTGCTTAGCTTCCGAGATCAGACGAGATCGGGCGTGATCAGGGTGGTATGGCCGTACGCAAATGTTACCGGGTCCATACTACCTTTTATTCAGCAGGAGCACAAAAGGACTGAGAGCGCTGCCGTGGCCAGAGACGGGACTTGTACAGAAACAATGATTAGATCCATAATGAAGGAAAGCAATGCATAAAGACTTTATTCCATACTCAAAGTACCATATCAAAACGCAATGCAATACACTGCGTGTGCGGTTGAGTGATCTTTTGAAGAAATGTAGCGTTGCAACACCAGGGATAGACTGCAATGTATCTCTGTCGTTGCAGCCCTCTGATGCTCCCTGCTGCCGGCGTCACAACAGTGTCTGCATTTTTCACAAATAGAGTTTGGAGAGACGTTGTCAGTGTCTGTATGTTGCTTAAATTCTCCCAAACAGTGGGCGCTAAAGATCAGGGCACGGCAGACCATTGCAGCCATTGATCTCGAGCAGAAAAATAAATATGCTTACAGCACCTTGTATTCCCAGGCGGTCACCCATCCAAGTACTAACCAGGCCCGACCCTGCTTAGCTTCCGAGATCAGACGAGATCGGGCGTGATCAGGGTGGTATGGCCGTACGCAAATTTTACCGGGTCCATACTACCTTTTATTCAGCAGGAGCACAAAAGGAGTGAGAGCGCTGCCGTGGCCAGAGACGGGACTTGTACAGAAACAATGATTAGATCCATAATGAAGGAAAGCAATGCATAAAGACTTTATTCCATACTCAAAGTACCATATCAAAACGCAATGCAATACACTGCGTGTGCGGTTGAGTGATCTTTTGAAGAAATGTAGCGTTGCAACACCAGGGATAGACTGCAATGTATCTCTGTCGTTGCAGCCCTCTGATGCTCCCTGCTGCCGGCGTCACAACAGTGTCTGCATTTTTCACAAATAGAGTTTGGAGAGACGTTGTCAGTGTCTGTATGTTGCTTAAATTCTCCCAAACAGTGGGCGCTAAAGATCTCTGCCCGTATGCAAATTAGCCATGTGCGCCTAACAGAAGAATGACGTAATGTTGAGAACGAGTCATACTAAAAACCGAGAGCAAGCGAAAGCTAAACCAGACTGTATCAATCACACACTTTGGGTCCATTCTAACTTTTGATAAGAGGCTAGTCTTTAAATCTTTGCAGTGACTGAATGTTGATGATAAAACGGATTGTTTTGCATAAGATGAGTGTGTGCGACTGTGTGTTTGTCATTTCCGGCTTCGGCATACCGCATGGTCATGAAGGCCTCGTGGTGAGTTACTTTCTTAGTGAAGCAGCTTAGCCTTACAGTTGGATAAGTTGGAGTGATTGGAGTTTATTTTTCACAGTGAGAGAGGGGTGCACCGGTCCTGGAGGTACTGCAATACCAGGTCGATGCGTGGAGTGGACGGAGCAAGCCCCTATTCCATCTCCCAGTTCCAAAAAACAATTTAATATATGGTCCCCGGGTAGGGGACGTATCAGATATTAAACTGATAAGAACAGATACTACACTTGATCTTAGCCAAAAGGCCGAGAAGCGATGCCCACACATGCTCAGACCAAGAGTCCAGCTTCCCAAACACGTCGCTCCACTTAGCGGTTTGACAGACGACGACAAAACAAATAGAAGACCAGTCACCCTGTGTGCGTGTTTGTGAAAGCTGAAGAAAAATGCCGAGGTCGCTGCATCTCTCTGCTGGTCCCTGCTGCCAGCGTCACCAGTGTGTCTGCATGTTTCTCAAATAGAGTTTGGAGAGACGTTGTCAGTGTCTGTATGTTGCTTAAATTCTCCCAAACTGTGGGCGCTATAGATCACGGCACGGCAGGCCATTGCAGCCAATGAGCTCGAGTTGAAAAATAAACGTGCTTACAGCACCAGGTGGTCCCCCATCGATGTAGTAACCAGGCCCGACCCTGCTTAGCTTCCGAGATCAGACGTGATCGGGCATGATCAGGCTGTTATGGCCGTAAACTAACATTTCCGGGTCCATACTAGGTTTTATACAGCTGGAGCACATAAGGACTGAGGGTGCTGCCGTGGCCAGAGACGGGACTTGTACAGAAACAATGATTAGATCCATAATGAAGGAAAGCAATGCATAAAGACTTTATTCCATACTCAAAGTACCATATGAAAACGCAATGCAATACACTGCGTGTGCGGTTGAGTGATCTTTTGAAGAAATGTAGCGTTGCAACACCAGGGATAGACTGCAATGTATCTCTGTCGTTGCAGCCCTCTGATGCTTCCTGCTGCCGGCGTCACAACAGTGTCTGCATGTTTCACAAATAGAGTTTGGAGAGACGTTGTCAGTGTCTGTATGTTGCTTAAATTCTCCCAAACAGTGGGCGCTAAGGATCAGGGCACGGCAGACCATTGCAGCCATTGATCTCGAGCAGAAAAATAAAAATGCTTACAGCACCTGGTATTCCCAGGCGGTCACCCATCCAAGTACTAACCAGGCCCGACCCTGCTTAGCTTCCGAGATCAGACGAGATCGGGCGTGATCAGGGTGGTATGGCCGTACGCAAATGTTACCGGGTCCATACTACCTTTTATTCAGCAGGAGCACAAAAGGACTGAGTGCGCTGCCGTGGCCAGAGACGGGACTTGTACAGAAACAATGATTAGATCCATAATGAAGGAAAGCAATGCATAAAGACTTTATTCCATACTCAAAGTACCATATGAAAACGCAATGCAATACACTGCGTGTGCGGTTGAGTGATCTTTTGAAGAAATGTAGCGTTGCAACACCAGGGATAGACTGCAATGTATCTCTGTCGTTGCAGCCCTCTGATGCTCCCTGCTGCCGGCGTCACAACAGTGTCTGCATGTTTCACAAATAGAGTTTGGAGAGACGTTGTCGGTGTCTGTATGTTGCTTATATTCTCCCAAACAGTGGGCGCTAAGGATCAGGGCACGGCAGACCATTGCAGCCATTGATCTCGAGCAGAAAAATAAAAATGCTTACAGCACCTGGTATTCCCAGGCGGTCACCCATCCAAGTACTAACCAGGCCCGACCCTGCTTAGCTTCCGAGATCAGACGAGATCGGGCGTGATCAGGGTGGTATGGCCGTACGCAAATGTTACCGGGTCCATACTACCTTTTATTCAGCAGGAGCACAAAAGGACTGAGAGCGCTGCCGTGGCCAGAGACGGGACTTGTACAGAAACAATGATTAGATCCATAATGAAGGAAAGCAATGCATAAAGACTTTATTCCATACTCAAAGTACCACATCAAAACGCAATGCAATACACTGCGTGTGCGGTTGAGTGATCTTTTGAAGAAATGTAGCGTTGCAACACCAGGGATAGACTGCAATGTATCTCTGTCGTTGCAGCCCTCTGATGCTCCCTGCTGCCGGCGTCACAACAGTGTCTGCATTTTTCACAAATAGAGTTTGGAGAGACGTTGTCAGTGTCTGTATGTTGCTTAAATTCTCCCAAACAGTGGGCGCTAAAGATCTCTGCCCGTATGCAAATTAGCCATGTGCGCCTAACAGAAGAATGACGTAATGTTGAGAACGAGTCATACTAAAAACCGAGAGCAAGCGAAAGCTAAACCAGACTGTATCAATCACACACTTTGGGTCCATTCTAACTTTTGATAAGAGGCTAGTCTTTAAATCTTTGCAGTGACTGAATGTTGATGATAAAACGGATTGTTTTGCATAAGATGAGTGTGTGCGACTGTGTGTTTGTCATTTCCGGCTTCGGCATACCGCATGGTCATGAAGGCCTCGTGGTGAGTTACTTTCTTAGTGAAGCAGCTTAGCCTTACAGTTGGATAAGTTGGAGTGATTGGAGTTTATTTTTCACAGTGAGAGAGGGGTGCACCGGTCCTGGAGGTACTGCAATACCAGGTCGATGCGTGGAGTGGACGGAGCAAGCCCCTATTCCATCTCCCAGTTCCAAAAAACAATTTAATATATGGTCCCCGGGTAGGGGACGTATCAGATATTAAACTGATAAGAACAGATACTACACTTGATCTTAGCCAAAAGGCCGAGAAGCGATGCCCACACATGCTCAGACCAAGAGTCCAGCTTCCCAAACACGTCGCTCCACTTAGCGGTTTGACAGACGACGACAAAACAAATAGAAGACCAGTCACCCTGTGTGCGTGTTTGTGAAAGCTGAAGAAAAATGCCGAGGTCGCTGCATCTCTCTGCTGGTCCCTGCTGCCAGCGTCACCAGTGTGTCTGCATGTTTCTCAAATAGAGTTTGGAGAGACGTTGTCAGTGTCTGTATGTTGCTTAAATTCTCCCAAACAGTGGGCGCTATAGATCACGGCACGGCAGGCCATTGCAGCCAATGAGCTCGAGTTGAAAAATAAACGTGCTTACAGCACCAGGTGGTCCCCCATCGATGTAGTAACCAGGCCCGACCCTGCTTAGCTTCCGAGATCAGACGTGATCGGGCATGATCAGGCTGTTATGGCCGTAAACTAACATTTCCGGGTCCATACTAGGTTTTATACAGCTGGAGCACATAAGGACTGAGGGTGCTGCCGTGGCCAGAGACGGGACTTGTACAGAAACAATGATTAGATCCATAATGAAGGAAAGCAATGCATAAAGACTTTATTCCATACTCAAAGTACCATATGAAAACGCAATGCAATACACTGCGTGTGCGGTTGAGTGATCTTTTGAAGAAATGTAGCGTTGCAACACCAGGGATAGACTGCAATGTATCTCTGTCGTTGCAGCCCTCTGATGCTTCCTGCTGCCGGCGTCACAACAGTGTCTGCATGTTTCACAAATAGAGTTTGGAGAGACGTTGTCAGTGTCTGTATGTTGCTTAAATTCTCCCAAACAGTGGGCGCTAAGGATCAGGGCACGGCAGACCATTGCAGCCATTGATCTCGAGCAGAAAAATAAAAATGCTTACAGCACCTGGTATTCCCAGGCGGTCACCCATCCAAGTACTAACCAGGCCCGACCCTGCTTAGCTTCCGAGATCATACGAGATCGGGCGTGATCAGGGTGGTATGGCCGTACGCAAATGTTACCGGGTCCATACTACCTTTTATTCAGCAGGAGCACAAAAGGACTGAGTGCGCTGCCGTGGCCAGAGACGGGACTTGTACAGAAACAATGATTAGATCCATAATGAAGGAAAGCAATGCATAAAGACTTTATTCCATACTCAAAGTACCATATGAAAACGCAATGCAATACACTGCGTGTGCGGTTGAGTGATCTTTTGAAGAAATGTAGCGTTGCAACACCAGGGATAGACTGCAATGTATCTCTGTCGTTGCAGCCCTCTGATGCTCCCTGCTGCCGGCGTCACAACAGTGTCTGCATGTTTCACAAATAGAGTTTGGAGAGACGTTGTCGGTGTCTGTATGTTGCTTATATTCTCCCAAACAGTGGGCGCTAAGGATCAGGGCACGGCAGACCATTGCAGCCATTGATCTCGAGCAGAAAAATAAAAATGCTTACAGCACCTGGTATTCCCAGGCGGTCACCCATCCAAGTACTAACCAGGCCCGACCCTGCTTAGCTTCCGAGATCAGACGAGATCGGGCGTGATCAGGGTGGTATGGCCGTACGCAAATGTTACCGGGTCCATACTACCTTTTATTCAGCAGGAGCACAAAAGGACTGAGAGCGCTGCCGTGGCCAGAGACGGGACTTGTACAGAAACAATGATTAGATCCATAATGAAGGAAAGCAATGCATAAAGACTTTATTCCATACTCAAAGTACCACATCAAAACGCAATGCAATACACTGCGTGTGCGGTTGAGTGATCTTTTGAAGAAATGTAGCGTTGCAACACCAGGGATAGACTGCAATGTATCTCTGTCGTTGCAGCCCTCTGATGCTCCCTGCTGCCGGCGTCACAACAGTGTCTGCATTTTTCACAAATAGAGTTTGGAGAGACGTTGTCAGTGTCTGTATGTTGCTTAAATTCTCCCAAACAGTGGGCGCTAAAGATCAGGGCACGGCAGACCATTGCAGCCATTGATCTCGAGCAGAAAAATAAATATGCTTACAGCACCTGGTATTCCCAGGCGGTCACCCATCCAAGTACTAACCAGGCCCGACCCTGCTTAGCTTCCGAGATCAGACGAGATCGGGCGTGATCAGGGTGGTATGGCCGTACGCAAATGTTACCGGGTCCATACTACCTTTTATTCAGCAGGAGCACAAAAGGACTGAGAGCGCTGCCGTGGCCAGAGACGGGACTTGTACAGAAACAATGATTAGATCCATAATGAAGGAAAGCAATGCATAAAGACTTTATTCCATACTCAAAGTACCATATCAAAACGCAATGCAATACACTGCGTGTGCGGTTGAGTGATCTTTTGAAGAAATGTAGCGTTGCAACACCAGGGATAGACTGCAATGTATCTCTGTCGTTGCAGCCCTCTGATGCTCCCTGCTGCCGGCGTCACAACAGTGTCTGCATTTTTCACAAATAGAGTTTGGAGAGACGTTGTCAGTGTCTGTATGTTGCTTAAATTCTCCCAAACAGTGGGCGCTAAAGATCTCTGCCCGTATGCAAATTAGCCATGTGCGCCTAACAGAAGAATGACGTAATGTTGAGAACGAGTCATACTAAAAACCGAGAGCAAGCGAAAGCTAAACCAGACTGTATCAATCACACACTTTGGGTCCATTCTAACTTTTGATAAGAGGCTAGTCTTTAAATCTTTGCAGTGACTGAATGTTGATGATAAAACGGATTGTTTTGCATAAGATGAGTGTGTGCGACTGTGTGTTTGTCATTTCCGGCTTCGGCATACCGCATGGTCATGAAGGCCTCGTGGTGAGTTACTTTCTTAGTGAAGCAGCTTAGCCTTACAGTTGGATAAGTTGGAGTGATTGGAGTTTATTTTTCACAGTGAGAGAGGGGTGCACCGGTCCTGGAGGTACTGCAATACCAGGTCGATGCGTGGAGTGGACGGAGCAAGCCCCTATTCCATCTCCCAGTTCCAAAAAACAATTTAATATATGGTCCCCGGGTAGGGGACGTATCAGATATTAAACTGATAAGAACAGATACTACACTTGATCTTAGCCAAAAGGCCGAGAAGCGATGCCCACACATGCTCAGACCAAGAGTCCAGCTTCCCAAACACGTCGCTCCACTTAGCGGTTTGACAGACGACGACAAAACAAATAGAAGACCAGTCACCCTGTGTGCGTGTTTGTGAAAGCTGAAGAAAAATGCCGAGGTCGCTGCATCTCTCTGCTGGTCCCTGCTGCCAGCGTCACCAGTGTGTCTGCATGTTTCTCAAATAGAGTTTGGAGAGACGTTGTCAGTGTCTGTATGTTGCTTAAATTCTCCCAAACAGTGGGCGCTATAGATCACGGCACGGCAGGCCATTGCAGCCAATGAGCTCGAGTTGAAAAATAAACGTGCTTACAGCACCAGGTGGTCCCCCATCGATGTAGTAACCAGGCCCGACCCTGCTTAGCTTCCGAGATCAGACGTGATCGGGCATGATCAGGCTGTTATGGCCGTAAACTAACATTTCCGGGTCCATACTAGGTTTTATACAGCTGGAGCACATAAGGACTGAGGGTGCTGCCGTGGCCAGAGACGGGACTTGTACAGAAACAATGATTAGATCCATAATGAAGGAAAGCAATGCATAAAGACTTTATTCCATACTCAAAGTACCATATGAAAACGCAATGCAATACACTGCGTGTGCGGTTGAGTGATCTTTTGAAGAAATGTAGCGTTGCAACACCAGGGATAGACTGCAATGTATCTCTGTCGTTGCAGCCCTCTGATGCTTCCTGCTGCCGGCGTCACAACAGTGTCTGCATGTTTCACAAATAGAGTTTGGAGAGACGTTGTCAGTGTCTGTATGTTGCTTAAATTCTCCCAAACAGTGGGCGCTAAGGATCAGGGCACGGCAGACCATTGCAGCCATTGATCTCGAGCAGAAAAATAAAAATGCTTACAGCACCTGGTATTCCCAGGCGGTCACCCATCCAAGTACTAACCAGGCCCGACCCTGCTTAGCTTCCGAGATCAGACGAGATCGGGCGTGTTCAGGGTGGTATGGCCGTAAGCGAGTATAACCGCATCCAAAGTAGCTTTTAAACAGCAGGAGCACATAAGGACTGAGAGCGCTGCCGTGACCATAGACCAGACTTGTACAGAAACAATTATTAGATCAATAATGAAGGAAAGCAATGAATGAATACTTTATTCCGGACTCAAAGTACCATATCAAAACGCAATGCAATACACCGAGTTGGCGTGTGTGCTCGTTTGCGTGAACCTTTGAAGAAACATAGCGTTTCAAACGCTGCGATGGACTGCAGCAGGTCAAGCGAAGCAGTCATTCATAGCTCTTATTTCTTTACAACAACATGATCAGGGGAGAGCGCGAACGCAGTCCCCCACTACCAGAAATTATGCAATCGAGATGCCCACATTTGGGGAATTCGCACGGGTCAGCAACAGCCGCAGTGCAATGGCCGAGCCTCACCATGGGTGAACCACCTTCTTGATCATGGTATCTCCCTTGCCAGGTAAGTATGATTAGTACTCGTTCAGATGGGCTGAACGCTGCCCACGCGTGTTCCCTTGGAGAACGGTTGCAAAGAATTCGGAGATGTCTAGACTTTAAAGTCCGTGTTGCAGGGTTTATTTTCCAACAAGTGTGTGCAATTTGCTTGTTCTTAATACAGATTTAAACTGTTATCCATTTTATTTCATGTTGTTAGGTATCACAAAACGGAATGTAATACGACAAAGTAGGTACTATTTTAGCGGTTTGCAATTGATTCTCTTTTCCCCCAGGATAATTAAATATGTTCTATTATTTGCCATGCGGAGCCAGCCAGTCCTGTGCACGTATGCAAATTAGCCATGTGCACCTAACAGAAGAATGACGTAATGTTGAGAACGAGTCATACTAAAAAGGGAGAGCAATCGACAGCTAAACCAGACTGTATCAATCACACACTTTGGGTCCATTCTAACTTATGATAAGAGGCTAGTCTTTAAATCTTTGCAGTGACTGAATGTTTATGATAAAACGGATTGTTTTGCATTCGATGAGTGTGTGCGACTGTGCGTTTGTCATTTCCGGCTTCGGCATACCGCATGGTAATGAAGGCCTCGTGGTGAGTTGCTTTCTTAGTGAAGCAGCCTCGCCTTGGAGTTGGATGAGTTGGAGTGATATAAGTTGTCAGTGTCTGTATGTTGCTTAAATTCTCCCAAACAGTGGGCGCTAAGGATCAGGGCACGGCAGACCATTGCAGCCATTGATCTCGAGCAGAAAAATAAAAATGCTTACAGCACCTGGTATTCCCAGGCGGTCACCCATCCAAGTACTAACCAGGCCCGACCCTGCTTAGCTTCCGAGATCAGACGAGATCGGGCGTGATCAGGGTGGTATGGCCGTACGCAAATGTTACCGGGTCCATACTACCTTTTATTCAGCAGGAGCACAAAAGGACTGAGAGCGCTGCCGTGGCCAGAGACGGGACTTGTACAGAAACAATGATTAGATCCATAATGAAGGAAAGCAATGCATAAAGACTTTATTCCATACTCAAAGTACCATATCAAAACGCAATGCAATACACTGCGTGTGCGGTTGAGTGATCTTTTGAAGAAATGTAGCGTTGCAACACCAGGGATAGACTGCAATGTATCTCTGTCGTTGCAGCCCTCTGATGCTCCCTGCTGCCGGCGTCACAACAGTGTCTGCATTTTTCACAAATAGAGTTTGGAGAGACGTTGTCAGTGTCTGTATGTTGCTTAAATTCTCCCAAACAGTGGGTGCTAAACATCAGGGCACGGCAGACCATTGCAGCCATTGATCTCGAGCAGAAAAAAAAAAAGCTTACAGCACCTGGTATTCCCAGGCGGTCTCCCATCCAAGTACTAACCAGGCCCGACCCTGCTTAGCTTCCGAGATCAGACGAGATCGGGCTTGATCAGGGTGGTATGGCCGTATGCAAATGTTACCGGGTCCATACTAGCTTTCACACAGCAGGAGCACATAAGGACTGAGAGCGCTGCCGTGGCCAGAGACGGGACTTGTACAGAAACAATGATTAGATCCATAATGAAGGAAAGCAATGCATAAAGACTTTATTCCATACTCAAAGTACCATATGAAAACGCAATGCAATACACTGCGTGTGCGGTTGAGTGATCTTTTGAAGAAATGTAGCGTTGCAACACCAGGGATAGACTGCAATGTATCTCTGTCGTTGCAGCCCTCTGATGCTCCCTGCTGCCGGCGTCACAACAGTGTCTGCATGTTTCACAAATAGAGTTTGGAGAGACGTTGTCGGTGTCTGTATGTTGCTTATATTCTCCCAAACAGTGGGCGCTAAGGATCAGGGCACGGCAGACCATTGCAGCCATTGATCTCGAGCAGAAAAATAAAAATGCTTACAGCACCTGGTATTCCCAGGCGGTCACCCATCCAAGTACTAACCATGCCCGACCCTGCTTAGCTTCCGAGATCAGACGAGATCGGGCGTGATCAGGGTGGTATGGCCGTACGCAAATGTTACCGGGTCCATACTACCTTTTATTCAGCAGGAGCACAAAAGGACTGAGAGCGCTGCCGTGGCCAGAGACGGGACTTGTACAGAAACAATGATTAGATCCATAATGAAGGAAAGCAATGCATAAAGACTTTATTCCATACTCAAAGTACCACATCAAAACGCAATGCAATACACTGCGTGTGCGGTTGAGTGATCTTTTGAAGAAATGTAGCGTTGCAACACCAGGGATAGACTGCAATGTATCTCTGTCGTTGCAGCCCTCTGATGCTCCCTGCTGCCGGCGTCACAACAGTGTCTGCATTTTTCACAAATAGAGTTTGGAGAGACGTTGTCAGTGTCTGTATGTTGCTTAAATTCTCCCAAACAGTGGGCGCTAAAGATCAGGGCACGGCAGACCATTGCAGCCATTGATCTCGAGCAGAAAAATAAATATGCTTACAGCACCTGGTATTCCCAGGCGGTCACCCATCCAAGTACTAACCAGGCCCGACCCTGCTTAGCTTCCGAGATCAGACGAGATCGGGCGTGATCAGGGTGGTATGGCCGTACGCAAATGTTACCGGGTCCATACTACCTTTTATTCAGCAGGAGCACAAAAGGACTGAGAGCGCTGCCGTGGCCAGAGACGGGACTTGTACAGAAACAATGATTAGATCCATAATGAAGGAAAGCAATGCATAAAGACTTTATTCCATACTCAAAGTACCATATCAAAACGCAATGCAATACACTGCGTGTGCGGTTGAGTGATCTTTTGAAGAAATGTAGCGTTGCAACACCAGGGATAGACTGCAATGTATCTCTGTCGTTGCAGCCCTCTGATGCTCCCTGCTGCCGGCGTCACAACAGTGTCTGCATTTTTCACAAATAGAGTTTGGAGAGACGTTGTCAGTGTCTGTATGTTGCTTAAATTCTCCCAAACAGTGGGCGCTAAAGATCTCTGCCCGTATGCAAATTAGCCATGTGCGCCTAACAGAAGAATGACGTAATGTTGAGAACGAGTCATACTAAAAACCGAGAGCAAGCGAAAGCTAAACCAGACTGTATCAATCACACACTTTGGGTCCATTATAACTTTTGATAAGAGGCTAGTCTTTAAATCTTTGCAGTGACTGAATGTTGATGATAAAACGGATTGTTTTGCATAAGATGAGTGTGTGCGACTGTGTGTTTGTCATTTCCGGCTTCGGCATACCGCATGGTCATGAAGGCCTCGTGGTGAGTTACTTTCTTAGTGAAGCAGCTTAGCCTTACAGTTGGATAAGTTGGAGTGATTGGAGTTTATTTTTCACAGTGAGAGAGGGGTGCACCGGTCCTGGAGGTACTGCAATACCAGGTCGATGCGTGGAGTGGACGGAGCAAGCCCCTATTCCATCTCCCAGTTCCAAAAAACAATTTAATATATGGTCCCCGGGTAGGGGACGTATCAGATATTAAACTGATAAGAACAGATACTACACTTGATCTTAGCCAAAAGGCCGAGAAGCGATGCCCACACATGCTCAGACCAAGAGTCCAGCTTCCCAAACACGTCGCTCCACTTAGCGGTTTGACAGACGACGACAAAACAAATAGAAGACCAGTCACCCTGTGTGCGTGTTTGTGAAAGCTGAAGAAAAATGCCGAGGTCGCTGCATCTCTCTGCTGGTCCCTGCTGCCAGCGTCACCAGTGTGTCTGCATGTTTCTCAAATAGAGTTTGGAGAGACGTTGTCAGTGTCTGTATGTTGCTTAAATTCTCCCAAACAGTGGGCGCTATAGATCACGGCACGGCAGGCCATTGCAGCCAATGAGCTCGAGTTGAAAAATAAACGTGCTTACAGCACCAGGTGGTCCCCCATCGATGTAGTAACCAGGCCCGACCCTGCTTAGCTTCCGAGATCAGACGTGATCGGGCATGATCAGGCTGTTATGGCCGTAAACTAACATTTCCGGGTCCATACTAGGTTTTATACAGCTGGAGCACATAAGGACTGAGGGTGCTGCCGTGGCCAGAGACGGGACTTGTACAGAAACAATGATTAGATCCATAATGAAGGAAAGCAATGCATAAAGACTTTATTCCATACTCAAAGTACCATATGAAAACGCAATGCAATACACTGCGTGTGCGGTTGAGTGATCTTTTGAAGAAATGTAGCGTTGCAACACCAGGGATAGACTGCAATGTATCTCTGTCGTTGCAGCCCTCTGATGCTTCCTGCTGCCGGCGTCACAACAGTGTCTGCATGTTTCACAAATAGAGTTTGGAGAGACGTTGTCAGTGTCTGTATGTTGCTTAAATTCTCCCAAACAGTGGGCGCTAAGGATCAGGGCACGGCAGACCATTGCAGCCATTGATCTCGAGCAGAAAAATAAAAATGCTTACAGCACCTGGTATTCCCAGGCGGTCACCCATCCAAGTACTAACCAGGCCCGACCCTGCTTAGCTTCCGAGATCAGACGAGATCGGGCGTGATCAGGGTGGTATGGCCGAACGCAAATGTTACCGGGTCCATACTACCTTTTATTCAGCAGGAGCACAAAAGGACTGAGTGCGCTGCCGTGGCCAGAGACGGGACTTGTACAGAAACAATGATTAGATCCATAATGAAGGAAAGCAATGCATAAAGACTTTATTCCATACTCAAAGTACCATATGAAAACGCAATGCAATACACTGCGTGTGCGGTTGAGTGATCTTTTGAAGAAATGTAGCGTTGCAACACCAGGGATAGACTGCAATGTATCTCTGTCGTTGCAGCCCTCTGATGCTCCCTGCTGCCGGCGTCACAACAGTGTCTGCATGTTTCACAAATAGAGTTTGGAGAGACGTTGTCGGTGTCTGTATGTTGCTTATATTCTCCCAAACAGTGGGCGCTAAGGATCAGGGCACGGCAGACCATTGCAGCCATTGATCTCGAGCAGAAAAATAAAAATGCTTACAGCACCTGGTATTCCCAGGCGGTCACCCATCCAAGTACTAACCAGGCCAGACCCTGCTTAGCTTCCGAGATCAGACGAGATCGGGCGTGATCAGGGTGGTATGGCCGTACGCAAATGTTACCGGGTCCATACTACCTTTTATTCAGCAGGAGCACAAAAGGACTGAGAGCGCTGCCGTGGCCAGAGACGGGACTTGTACAGAAACAATGATTAGATCCATAATGAAGGAAAGCAATGCATAAAGACTTTATTCCATACTCAAAGTACCATATCAAAACGCAATGCAATACACTGCGTGTGCGGTTGAGTGATCTTTTGAAGAAATGTAGCGTTGCAACACCAGGGATAGACTGCAATGTATCTCTGTCGTTGCAGCCCTCTGATGCTCCCTGCTGCCGGCGTCACAACAGTGTCTGCATTTTTCACAAATAGAGTTTGGAGAGACGTTGTCAGTGTCTGTATGTTGCTTAAATTCTCCCAAACAGTGGGCGCTAAAGATCAGGGCACGGCAGACCATTGCAGCCATTGATCTCGAGCAGAAAAAAAAAAAGCTTACAGCACCTGGTATTCCCAGGCGGTCTCCCATCCAAGTACTAACCAGGCCCGACCCTGCCTAGCTTCCGAGATCAGACGAGATCGGGCGTGTTCAGGGTGGTATGGCCGTAAGCGAGTATAGCCGCATCCAAAGTAGCTTTTAAACAGCAGGAGCACATAAGGACTGAGAGCGCTGCCGTGACCATAGACCAGACTTGTACAGAAACAATTATTAGATCAATAATGAAGGAAAGCAATGAATGAATACTTTATTCCGGACTCAAAGTACCATATCAAAACGCAATGCAATACACCGAGTTGGCGTGTGTGCTCGTTTGCGTGAACCTTTGAAGAAACATAGCTTTTCAAACGCTGCGATGGACTGCAGCAGGTCAAGCGAAGCAGTCATTCATAGCTCTTATTTCTTTACAACAACATGATCAGGGGAGAGCGCGAACGCAGTCCCCCACTACCAGAAATTATGCAATCGAGATTCCCACATTTGGGGAATTCGCACGGGTCAGCAACAGCCGCAGTGCAATGGCCGAGCCTCACCATGGGTGAACCACCTTCTTGATCATGGTATCTCCCTTGCCAGGTAAGTATGATTAGTACTCGTTCAGATGGGCTGAACGCTGCCCACGCGTGTTCCCTTGGAGAACGGTTGCAAAGAATTCGGAGATGTCTAGACTTTAAAGTCCGTGTTGCAGGGTTTATTTTCCAACAAGTGTGTGCAATTTGCTTGTTCTTAATACAGATTTAAACTGTTATCCATTTTATTTCATGTTGTTAGGTATCACAAAACGGAATGTAATACGACAAAGTAGGTACTATTTTAGCGGTTTGCAATTGATTCTCTTTTCCCCCAGGATAATTAAATATGTTCTATTATTTGCCATGCGGAGCCAGCCAGTCCTGTGCACGTATGCAAATTAGCCATGTGCACCTAACAGAAGAATGACGTAATGTTGAGAACGAGTCATACTAAAAAGGGAGAGCAATCGACAGCTAAACCAGACTGTATCAATCACACACTTTGGGTCCATTCTAACTTATGATAAGAGGCTAGTCTTTAAATCTTTGCAGTGACTGAATGTTTATGATAAAACGGATTGTTTTGCATTCGATGAGTGTGTGCGACTGTGCGTTTGTCTTTTCCGGCTTCGGTATACCGCATGGTAATGAAGGCCTCGTGGTGAGTTGCTTTCTTAGTGAAGCAGCCTCGCCTTGGAGTTGGATGAGTTGGAGTGATATAAGTTGTCAGTGTCTGTATGTTGCTTAAATTCTCCCAAACAGTGGGCGCTAAGGATCAGGGCACGGCAGACCATTGCAGCCATTGATCTCGAGCAGAAAAATAAAAATGCTTACAGCACCTGGTATTCCCAGGCGGTCACCCATCCAAGTACTAACCAGGCCCGACCCTGCTTAGCTTCCGAGATCAGACGAGATCGGGCGTGATCAGGGTGGTATGGCCGTACGCAAATGTTACCGGGTCCATACTACCTTTTATTCAGCAGGAGCACAAAAGGACTGAGTGCGCTGCCGTGGCCAGAGACGGGACTTGTACAGAAACAATGATTAGATCCATAATGAAGGAAAGCAATGCATAAAGACTTTATTCCATACTCAAAGTACCATATGAAAACGCAATGCAATACACTGCGTGTGCGGTTGAGTGATCTTTTGAAGAAATGTAGCGTTGCAACACCAGGGATAGAAAGCAATGTATCTCTGTCGTTGCAGCCCTCTGATGCTCCCTGCTGCCGGCGTCACAACAGTGTCTGCATGTTTCACAAATAGAGTTTGGAGAGACGTTGTCGGTGTCTGTATGTTGCTTATATTCTCCCAAACAGTGGGCGCTAAGGATCAGGGCACGGCAGACCATTGCAGCCATTGATCTCGAGCAGAAAAATAAAAATGCTTACAGCACCTGGTATTCCCAGGCGGTCACCCATCCAAGTACTAACCAGGCCCGACCCTGCTTAGCTTCCGAGATCAGACGAGATCGGGCGTGATCAGGGTGGTATGGCCGTACGCAAATGTTACCGGGTCCATACTACCTTTTATTCAGCAGGAGCACAAAAGGACTGAGAGCGCTGCCGTGGCCAGAGACGGGACTTGTACAGAAACAATGATTAGATCCATAATGAAGGAAAGCAATGCATAAAGACTTTATTCCATACTCAAAGTACCACATCAAAACGCAATGCAATACACTGCGTGTGCGGTTGAGTGATCTTTTGAAGAAATGTAGCGTTGCAACACCAGGGATAGACTGCAATGTATCTCTGTCGTTGCAGCCCTCTGATGCTCCCTGCTGCCGGCGTCACAACAGTGTCTGCATTTTTCACAAATAGAGTTTGGAGAGACGTTGTCAGTGTCTGTATGTTGCTTAAATTCTCCCAAACAGTGGGCGCTAAAGATCAGGGCACGGCAGACCATTGCAGCCATTGATCTCGAGCAGAAAAATAAATATGCTTACAGCACCTGGTATTCCCAGGCGGTCACCCATCCAAGTACTAACCAGGCCCGACCCTGCTTAGCTTCCGAGATCAGACGAGATCGGGCGTGATCAGGGTGGTATGGCCGTACGCAAATGTTACCGGGTCCATACTACCTTTTATTCAGCAGGAGCACAAAAGGACTGAGAGCGCTGCCGTGGCCAGAGACGGGACTTGTACAGAAACAATGATTAGATCCATAATGAAGGAAAGCAATGCATAAAGACTTTATTCCATACTCAAAGTACCATATCAAAACGCAATGCAATACACTGCGTGTGCGGTTGAGTGATCTTTTGAAGAAATGTAGCGTTGCAACACCAGGGATAGACTGCAATGTATCTCTGTCGTTGCAGCCCTCTGATGCTCCCTGCTGCCGGCGTCACAACAGTGTCTGCATTTTTCACAAATAGAGTTTGGAGAGACGTTGTCAGTGTCTGTATGTTGCTTAAATTCTCCCAAACAGTGGGCGCTAAAGATCTCTGCCCGTATGCAAATTAGCCATGTGCGCCTAACAGAAGAATGACGTAATGTTGAGAACGAGTCATACTAAAAACCGAGAGCAAGCGAAAGCTAAACCAGACTGTATCAATCACACACTTTGGGTCCATTCTAACTTTTGATAAGAGGCTAGTCTTTAAATCTTTGCAGTGACTGAATGTTGATGATAAAACGGATTGTTTTGCATAAGATGAGTGTGTGCGACTGTGTGTTTGTCATTTCCGGCTTCGGCATACAGCATGGTCATGAAGGCCTCGTGGTGAGTTACTTTCTTAGTGAAGCAGGTTAGCCTTACAGTTGGATAAGTTGGAGTGATTGGAGTTTATTTTTCACAGTGAGAGAGGGGTGCACCGGTCCTGGAGGTACTGCAATACCAGGTCGATGCGTGGAGTGGACGGAGCAAGCCCCTATTCCATCTCCCAGTTCCAAAAAACAATTTAATATATGGTCCCCGGGTAGGGGACGTATCAGATATTAAACTGATAAGAACAGATTTTTTCATTCGAAAATTTTATTGACACACGTTGCTATACCTTATCTTTCACATCACATGTTTCCAGTTTCGTTCAATTATTATTATTATTTTTTTTTAAATCATACACAATGTTTTGTTTCTTTTTTTTTTTTTTTTAACAACAAGGAATTAAAAAAAATATAACCATCCATAAAACCAAGAATAAAACCGATGTTTTAAAAGGAAAATAAAAACCAACACTAAAAGATGCTGCTGTGCAGGAGCGGGAACACACTTAGTTAAAAGAAATTTAAAAGAAATTGTACCCCGTCCTGCCCTCCCAACAGCGTCGGTCTCTCGGGACCTGTCGCTCAGAGGATCTCCTCCCCTCTCTGCTCCTTCCCACCTGCCTCTCCCGGAGAGCCAGGCCGCCGCTGCCTCGACCTTTCTGTGTGTGGCTCCGGCTCCCTTCTCCGAATGGGCACAGAGGCGATGTCTTCATTTTGGCTGTGTCCTAGGCCTGCCGCCTGCAGCAACGGCTACTTTTACCGTTGCTGCGGCCATCCGGATCACAGCCAAGGGGGGGATCAGCTTGTGCTTGCTTACCAGCAGGTTTCTGGAGGTCCAAAAGGCGTCTTTAATGGCGGCTAGGGTGAGCCACTGCCTGGGGAAGTTAACTGCAGTATTTTGGCTCACCCCATACAGCACCAATTGGGCTGTCAGGACCTCCCCTGCTGGCAAGTACGGGAATAGTAGGGAGCCGGCCGTTGCCCACTGGTCTCCAGCAGCGCTGCACTCCCAGAGCAGATGCCTCACCGACTCAGGCGCGCCACAACCTGGTCGGGGGCATGTTGCGGATGCGGCCATGCCCCGGGAGTGCATGACGGCTCTGACTGGGAGGATCTCGTGAGCTACCATCCATGACAGGTCCCGGAGTCTGTTGGGGAGGACAGGATGGTTAACATTTCGCCAAACAGTTGCGGGGTCGCCGAGTGCTAGCCCGCGCACTGGACTTACTGGTTCCCGCTCCTGCACCAGCGCAATCATTAAACGATGGCTTTTTAAGACTTCTAAGTCCTCGTTTTCTAGGTTATATTTTTTTAAAAACTTCTTGATAAAAACATAGGACTGGGGTAGGTTAAAAGATACTGGCGTCCTATGGTCAGAAACATAAAAACTGAACTTTTTCAGATAGGAACCCATCCAGAACCGGGTCATTGCTGTGCTTTTTTTTTGGCTGGGTACCGACATTGCATTTTGTATGTGTAGAGCTGCATATCGACTTCCTAGATATAAATTGAGGTCTGGGACTCCTTTTCCCCCTTTTTCTTTAGTTTTCTTCATTTCGTTTCTCTTTAGTCTCTCCCACTTAGACCCCCACAGGAAGTAAAAAATGGCACGTTCTAGATCTAAAAGAACTCTGCGGGGTGGAATAAAAACAGAGCATACCAATAAAAGCAAAGGTAAAATCACTGACTTAATGATTAAAACCTTTCCTTCCATTGTAAGTCCTCTAAGTCCCCAGTATCCCAGTCTCCTCCTCACTTTCCCTACCATGTCCGGCCAATTTTTGGTACCCTCCCCCTCCCTGTCAAATTTGACCCCGAGTATTTTCAAGTCGGTCTGTTTCACGGTCAGGGGGAGTCCAGTCGTCTCGGTCACCGTCCATGGTCCATAAAAAAGGGCTTGGGTCTTCTCTCTGTTGAGTTTGGACCCAGAGGCCAGTCCGTAGGAGTCTGTCAAGTCGAGTGCCTTCTGTAATGAACCGATGTCTGTACATAAAATGTTGACGTCGTCCATATATAAAACACATTTGCTAAAAAGTCCCCCACTTCCCGGTATGCCCACCCCTTTAATCCATTTGTCCCTTCTCAATACCTGTGCCAGTGGTTCTATGCAAGCCACGTAGAGGAGAGCAGATAAAGGACAACCCTGACGGACCCCGCAGTGCAAGTCTACTGCTTTTGTAAGTTGCCCGTTAACAAAGAATTTGCTGGTGATGTCCCGATACAGCAATCCCACCCACTCTACATACCTTTGTGGGAAACCCATTTTAGGCAGTACCTGAAATAGGTACTGGTGCGAGACCCGATCGAAAGCTTTTTCAAAGTCTAAATTTAGGACTACTAGTCTAATGTTTCTGTCTCTCGCATAACAGATGGTGTCTCTAATCAGTACGAGGCTGTCAGTGATCTTTCTCCCCGGTATGCCACAGGTTTGATCCGGGTGGATTACCTCCCCTAAAACAACAGACATTCTGTTGGCTAAAAGTTTGCTAAAAAGTTTACAGTCCACGTTTAAAAGGGTAATAGGTCTCCAGTTCTTCAGGTCAGTCTTGTCGTCTTTCTTGTGTAATAGTTTCACTATCCCTGATCTAAAACTGTCTGGTAGTCGGCCTAGTCCTTGGAATTCTGTAAAAACAGTCAACAAGTCGGTTGCTAAAATGTCCCAGAAGGTCTGATAAAATTCAAGTGAAAGCCCATCTTCCCCCGGTGATTTTCCCCCTCTAAAACTCGACAAACAATTGGAAAGTTCTAAAAGGTTAAAATCATGGGTTAAAAATGCACTCTCACTGATCTTCTTTTTCAAGGCATTCAATATATTGTCTTTTGGTTCTTCTTCAATGCATTTTTTTTTATACAGCTCTCCATAGAAACACTCTATTTCTTCCATCGTTTCTTCTTGTGTTTTTGTGTATTCTCCATTTCTCTTTTTTAATTTAGAAATACCCTCCCCGCTGTTTATAATTTTCTTGAAAAAATATCGTGTGCATTTTTCCCCTTCTTCTATGTCTCTTTCTTTACTTCTAATAATTATTCCTTTGCTTTTGATTTCTGCTAGAGCCGACATTTGTTCTTTTACCTCTCTTATTTCCTGATTGTAATCAAACCCTTGTTGTCTTAATTTAAAATAACGTTGCAGTCTTTTCTGCAGCCCCATCATGCATTTGTTTTCTATTTTCTTTTGTTTCATCCCTGCCTTTCTAAAAAAAGTCTTTGTCCGTTCCTTCACCATTTCCCACCAGTGTGCACGTGTTTTGTGTAAGTCTTGGAGGGTCTGCCATTGACTGAATTGCTCCCTGTACTGGCTGGCTAAATCTTTATCTTTTATCAGGGAGCAATTCAGTTTCCACAGACCACCACCTTTTGTCACACCTGAGGGGAGTGAAAGGGTGCAGGAGAGCATAGCGTGATCGGAGAAGAAAACGGGGGTTAATCTAGCATCGGTTGGCGGGCAGTCTCTGGTAAAAATATAGTCTATTCGAGAGGCTCTGGCACCGTCACTACTGAACCAGGTGAAGCCCTCCTCTCTTGGATGCACGGTTTTAAAACAGTCTTTCAGTTTAAAATCCCTGCACTGTGCCTGCAATAAAACCGACGTCTTGTCTACTTTAAAATCTTCCCCCGCACTTCTCCTATCGCTCCTAGTTAAAATACAATTAAAATCTCCCGCTAAAACTAAAGGCGCTCTGCCTAGCATGTGGGGCTGCAATTCTTTTAAAAGGTCATGTCTGTCATTTTTGTCGTTAAAACCATAAATGTTTAAGAGATTAAAATCCCTTCCCATAAAAGTCAAGTGTGCTAAAAGCGCCCTTCCGTCTCTCACCACCGTGCTGCCCTTCACCAAGATTGAGGGATTTTTGATTAAAATGGCCACCCCGTCATTTTTGCTTTCATTTGAACCACTCCATAAGGATTTTTGTGGCCACTTTTCCTCCCATTCCCTGTAATGGTTTAAAAATGGTAGTGCACATTCTTGTAGTAAAAACACATCTGACTTAAAATTGTTAAGAAAGGATAAAATCGTTTGTGCTCTAACTTTTGATTTCACACTTCTTATATTTAGTGTCGAAATGGTGAGCACCATGATTATGGTGTTAAAAAGACAAACAATCATTAAAAGACTAAAAAACAACTATGGGTTAAAACCATCTAAAAAAGTCATCCAATGCTTTGTGACAGAAGCTCTTCCTTTATCTCAATAGGAGATGAGTAAAGGTTGTCTGCTTCATTTCCCTCCCAGACTCTACTTTGGTCGAAAATTGAGTCTTTTGGGGTTGATTGCAGTGCAATATTTAAAAAAGAGAGAGTGTTGGGAGGGTTGTTTGGGAAGACTCTGGCATCCTCCAAAGATGGATTATCTGAGGAGCCAGGTCTTCCCCTTTTCTCTGAGGCTCCTTGAGTCTCAGAGGACAACTCTGACACTGCTCTCTTACCAGGCTGGGCTCCTGGGAGGGAGGCTTCACTGGACTCCACTTCAGACTCTTCTCCCTGGCTGTCTGTTTCTAGACTCACGGATTCCTCAGAGTCTGAAGTGGAGTCCATCTCAGCTCCACCGGCTGCCTGGGCCCCACCAGCCTCTTTCACCTCACCACTAGGTGGGGCAACCTCAGGCCCCGCCCCCTCTCCCCCAATCAGAGTTATTACTTCCAGCCTGGTGTCTTCAATTGTTTGTGCACCCCCGTCTGCCAATTTCCTTGCATTTTGTTTTACTTTGTTAGCAAAGGATTTCGGGCAGTCTCTGAAGAGATGGTTTGAGTCTCCACAGAGGTTGCACTTCCTGCCATTGGTACATTCTTCAAAAGAGTGTCCAATTTCTCTACATTTGCCGCAAACAACCTTGGTACACGCTTCCGCCAGGTGCCCTTGCTCACCACACTTGCGGCAGAGCTTGGGCTGTCCCTGGTAGTGAATGTAGCCCCTGTTCTCTCCAAGAACCATCATGGATGGGAGATGTTTCAGGCCCTGGAAGCCATGTGGGTCCCGCCATTGTTGTATGGGGACCCTCCATGAACAATTCCAGATGCCGTCCTCATCTCTCACCTTGGTGGCCTGGGCCCTCACAGTGCAGTATCTTGCCAGCCATATACAAATATCATCAGCATTTACCGTTTCATTGAACATCCTGACGATTACGGTTTTAATGGAATCGTCATTTAGTCTCTCCACTTCAAATGCTGAAAACTGGTCTTTTACCGTGTCGTAGCGTGTCCAAAATTCTTTGAGGGTTGTTGCTGCTGCGAAGCTTACATCGAATCCTTTGTTAAAGGGCAGAGTAAGAATACAATTCAAATCACTTGCAGAAAACTTCAGGATTCCTTGGATGTGCTTCCTTGAAAAATCAAGACGGGAGATCTGAATTACCGTTCCATTTACTGACTTCAGTTTAAAACGTACGCTGTGGTGCCTCCTCATGCCGGTAGGGTTAACCGACATGGTGGAGACACCACGCTCTTAAAAAACAAGGAGGTTAAAAGCAATAAAACACTGGATATACTAAAAATACAGAAATAAATAAACAAATAAATACAGGCAACAATAAAATCCACTTACCTTACCTGGACAATGGACTTCTTGGTAGAGGGTATCAGCAACTGATATTTGATCCCAACTTACCAAGAAGATGGTGCAATATCCTCCAAACCTGCTATATAATTGCCACAAAATGCAATATATAGACAGCCAAGGGAGGTGATCACTGTCTTAGCCAAAAGGCCGAGAAGCGATGCCCACACATGCTCAGACCAAGAGTCCAGCTTCCCAAACACGTCGCTCCACTTAGCGGTTTGACAGACGACGACAAAACAAATAGAAGACCAGTCACCCTGTGTGCGTGTTTGTGAAAGCTGAAGAAAAATGCCGAGGTCGCTGCATCTCTCTGCTGGTCCCTGCTGCCAGCGTCACTAGTGTGTCTGCATGTTTCTCAAATAGAGTTTGGAGAGACGTTGTCAGTGTCTGTATGTTGCTTAAATTCTCCCAAACAGTGGGCGCTAAAGATCACGGCACGGCAGGCCATTGCAGCCAATGAGCTCGAGTTGAAAAATAAATGTGCTTACAGCACCAGGTGGTCCCCCATCGATGTAGTAACCAGGCCCGACCCTGCTTAGCTTCCGAGATCAGACGAGATCGGGCATGATCAGGCTGTTATGGCCGTAAACTTACATTTCCGGGTCCATACTAGATTTTATACAGCAGGAGCACATAAGGACTGAGGGTGCTGCCGTGGCCAGAGACGGGACTTGTACAGAAACAATGATTAGATCCATAATGAAGGAAAGCAATGCATAAAGACTTTATTCCATACTCAAAGTACCATATGAAAACGCAATGCAATACACTGCGTGTGCGGTTGAGTGATCTTTTGAAGAAATGTAGCGTTGCAACACCAGGGATAGACTGCAATGTATCTCTGTCGTTGCAGCCCTCTGATGCTCCCTGCTGCCGGCGTCACAACAGTGTCTGCATGTTTCACAAATAGAGTTTGGAGAGACGTTGTCAGTGTCTGTATGTTGCTTAAATTCTCCCAAACAGTGGGCGCTAAAGATCAGGGCACGGCAGACCATTGCAGCCATTGATCTCGAGCAGAAAAATAAATATGCTTACAGCACCTGGTATTCCCAGGCGGTCACCCATCCAAGTACTAACCAGGCCCGACCCTGCTTGGCTTCCGAGATCAGACGAGATCGGGCGTGACCAGGTTGGTATGGCCGTACGCAAATGTTACCGGGTCCATACTACCTTTTATTCAGCAGGAGCACAAAAGGACTGAGAGCGCTGCCGTGGCCAGAGACGGGACTTGTACAGAAACAATGATTAGATCCATAATGAAGGAAAGCAATGCATAAAGACTTTATTCCATACTCAAAGTACCATATGAAAACGCAATGCAATACACTGCGTGTGCGGTTGAGTGATCTTTTGAAGAAATGTAGCGTTGCAACACCAGGGATAGACTGCAATGTATCTCTGTCGTTGCAGCCCTCTGATGCTCCCTGCTGCCGGCGTCACAACAGTGTCTGCATTTTTCACATATAGAGTTTGGAGAGACGTTGTCAGTGTCTGTATGTTGCTTAAATTCTCCCAAACAGTGGGCGCTAAGGATCAGGGCACGGCAGACCATTGCAGCCATTGATCTCGAGCAGAAAAATAAAAATGCTTACAGCACCTGGTATTCCCAGGCGGTCACCCATCCAAGTACTAACCAGGCCGGACCCTGCTTAGCTTCCGAGGTCAGACGAGATCGGGCGTGATCAGGGTGGTATGGCCGTACGCAAATGTTACCGGGTCCATACTACCTTTTATTCAGCAGGAGCACAAAAGGACTGAGAGCGCTGCCGTGGCCAGAGACGGGACTTGTACAGAAACAATGATTAGATCCATAATGAAGGAAAGCAATGCATAAAGACTTTATTCCATACTCAAAGTACCATATCAAAACGCAATGCAATACACTGCGTGTGCGGTTGAGTGATCTTTTGAAGAAATGTAGCGTTGCAACACCAGGGATAGACTGCAATGTATCTCTGTCGTTGCAGCCCTCTGATGCTCCCTGCTGCCGGCGTCACAACAGTGTCTGCATTTTTCACAAATAGAGTTTGGAGAGACGTTGTCAGTGTCTGTATGTTGCTTAAATTCTCCCAAACAGTGGGCGCTAAAGATCAGGGCACGGCAGACCATTGCAGCCATTGATCTCGAGCAGAAAAATAAAAATGCTTACAGCACCTGGTATTCCCAGGCGGTCACCCATCCAAGTACTAACCAGGCCCGACCCTGCTTAGCTTCCGAGATCAGACGAGATCGGGCGTGATCAGTGTGGTATGGCCGTACGCAAATGTTACCGGGTCCATACTACCTTTTATTCAGCAGGAGCACAAAAGGACTGAGAGCGCTGCCGTGGCCAGAGACGGGACTTGTACAGAAACAATGATTAGATCCATAATGAAGGAAAGCAATGCATAAAGACTTTATTCCATACTCAAAGTACCATATCAAAACGCAATGCAATACACTGCGTGTGCGGTTGAGTGATCTTTTGAAGAAATGTAGCGTTGCAACACCAGGGATAGACTGCAATGTATCTCTGTCGTTGCAGCCCTCTGATGCTCCCTGCTGCCGGCGTCACAACAGTGTCTGCATTTTTCACAAATAGAGTTTGGAGAGACGTTGTCAGTGTCTGTATGTTGCTTAAATTCTCCCAAACAGTGGGCGCTAAAGATCAGGGCACGGCAGACCATTGCAGCCATTGATCTCGAGCAGAAAAATAAATATGCTTACAGCACCTGGTATTCCCAGGCGGTCACCCATCCAAGTACTAACCAGGCCCGACCCTGCTTAGCTTCCGAGATCAGACGAGATCGGGCGTGATCAGGGTGGTATGGCCGTACGCAAATGTTACCGGGTCCATACTACCTTTTATTCAGCAGGAGCACAAAAGGACTGAGAGCGCTGCCGTGGCCAGAGACGGGACTTGTACAGAAACAATGATTAGATCCATAATGAAGGAAAGCAATGCATAAAGACTTTATTCCATACTCAAAGTACCATATCAAAACGCAATGCAATACACTGCGTGTGCGGTTGAGTGATCTTTTGAAGAAATGTAGCGTTGCAACACCAGGGATAGACTGCAATGTATCTCTGTCGTTGCAGCCCTCTGATGCTCCCTGCTGCCGGCGTCACAACAGTGTCTGCATTTTTCACAAATAGAGTTTGGAGAGACGTTGTCAGTGTCTGTATGTTGCTTAAATTCTCCCAAACAGTGGGCGCTAAAGATCAGGGCACGGCAGACCATTGCAGCCATTGATCTCGAGCAGAAAAATAAATATGCTTACAGCACCTGGTATTCCCAGGCGGTCACCCATCCAAGTACTAACCAGGCCCGACCCTGCTTAGCTTCCGAGATCAGACGAGATCGGGCGTGATCAGGGTAGTATGGCCGTACGCAAATGTTACCGGGTCCATACTACCTTTTATTCAGCAGGAGCACAAAAGGACTGAGAGCGCTGCCGTGGCCAGAGACGGGACTTGTACAGAAACAATGATTAGATCCATAATGAAGGAAAGCAATGCATAAAGACTTTATTCCATACTCAAAGTACCATATCAAAACGCAATGCAATACACTGCGTGTGCGGTTGAGTGATCTTTTGAAGAAATGTAGCGTTGCAACACCAGGGAAAGACTGCAATGTATCTCTGTCGTTGCAGCCCTCTGATGCTCCCTGCTGCCGGCGTCACAACAGTGTCTGCATGTTTCACAAATAGAGTTTGGAGAGACGTTGTCAGTGTCTGTATGTTGCTTAAATTCTCCCAAACAGTGGGCGCTAAAGATCAGGGCACGGCAGACCATTGCAGCCATTGATCTCGAGCAGAAAAATAAATATGGTTACAGCACCTGGTGTTCCCAGGCGGTCACCCATCCAAGTACTAACCAGGCCCGACCCTGCTTAGCTTCCGAGATCAGACGAGATCGGGCGTGATCAGGGTGGTATGGCCGTACGCAAATGTTACCGGGTCCATACTACCTTTTATTCAGCAGGAGCACAAAAGGACTGAGAGCGCTGCCGTGGCCAGAGACGGGACTTGTACAGAAACAATGATTAGATCCATAATGAAGGAAAGCAATGCATAAAGACTTTATTCCATACTCAAAGTACCATATCAAAACGCAATGCAATACACTGCGTGTGCGGTTGAGTGATCTTTTGAAGAAATGTAGCGTTGCAACACCAGGGATAGACTGCAATGTATCTCTGTCGTTGCAGCCCTCTGATGCTCCCTGCTGCCGGCGTCACAACAGTGTCTGCATTTTTCACAAATAGAGTTTGGAGAGACGTTGTCAGTGTCTGTATGTTGCTTAAATTCTCCCAAACAGTGGGCGCTAAAGATCAGGGCACGGCAGACCATTGCAGCCATTGATCTCGAGCAGAAAAATAAATATGCTTACAGCACCTGGTATTCCCAGGCGGTCACCCATCCAAGTACTAACCAGGCCCGACCCTGCTTAGCTTCCGAGATCAGACGAGATCGGGCGTGATCAGGGTGGTATGGCCGTACGCAAATGTTACCGGGTCCATACTACCTTTTATTCAGCAGGAGCACAAAAGGACTGAGAGCGCTGCCGTGGCCAGAGACGGGACTTGTACAGAAACAATGATTAGATCCATAATGAAGGAAAGCAATGCATAAAGACTTTATTCCATACTCAAAGTACCATATCAAAACGCAATGCAATACACTGCGTGTGCGGTTGAGTGATCTTTTGAAGAAATGTAGCGTTGCAACACCAGGGATAGACTGCAATGTATCTCTGTCGTTGCAGCCCTCTGATGCTCCCTGCTGCCGGCGTCACAACAGTGTCTGCATTTTTCACAAATAGAGTTTGGAGAGACGTTGTCAGTGTCTGTATGTTGCTTAAATTCTCCCAAACAGTGGGCGCTAAAGATCAGGGCACGGCAGACCATTGCAGCCATTGATCTCGAGCAGAAAAATAAATATGCTTACAGCACCTTGTATTCCCAGGCGGTCACCCATCCAAGTACTAACCAGGCCCGACCCTGCTTAGCTTCCGAGATCAGACGAGATCGGGCGTGATCAGGGTGGTATGGCCGTACGCAAATTTTACCGGGTCCATACTACCTTTTATTCAGCAGGAGCACAAAAGGAGTGAGAGCGCTGCCGTGGCCAGAGACGGGACTTGTACAGAAACAATGATTAGATCCATAATGAAGGAAAGCAATGCATAAAGACTTTATTCCATACTCAAAGTACCATATCAAAACGCAATGCAATACACTGCGTGTGCGGTTGAGTGATCTTTTGAAGAAATGTAGCGTTGCAACACCAGGGATAGACTGCAATGTATCTCTGTCGTTGCAGCCCTCTGATGCTCCCTGCTGCCGGCGTCACAACAGTGTCTGCATTTTTCACAAATAGAGTTTGGAGAGACGTTGTCAGTGTCTGTATGTTGCTTAAATTCTCCCAAACAGTGGGCGCTAAAGATCAGGGCACGGCAGACCATTGCAGCCATTGATCTCGAGCAGAAAAAAAAAAAGCTTACAGCACCTGGTATTCCCAGGCGGTCTCCCATCCAAGTACTAACCAGGCCCGACCCTGCTTAGCTTCCGAGATCAGACGAGATCGGGCGTGTTCAGGGTGGTATGGCCGTAAGCGAGTATAGCCGCATCCAAAGTAGCTTTTAAACAGCAGGAGCACATAAGGACTGAGAGCGCTGCCGTGACCATAGACCAGACTTGTACAGAAACAATTATTAGATCAATAATGAAGGAAAGCAATGAATGAATACTTTATTCCGGACTCAAAGTACCATATCAAAACGCAATGCAATACACCGAGTTGGCGTGTGTGCTCGTTTGCGTGAACCTTTGAAGAAACATAGCGTTTCAAACGCTGCGATGGACTGCAGCAGGTCAAGCGAAGCAGTCATTCATAGCTCTTATTTCTTTACAACAACATGATCAGGGGAGAGTGCGAACGCAGTCCCCCACTACCAGAAATTATGCAATCGAGATTCCCACATTTGGGGAATTCGCACGGGTCAGCAACAGCCGCAGTGCAATGGCCGAGCCTCACCATGGGTGAACCACCTTCTTGATCATGGTATCTCCCTTGCCAGGTAAGTATGATTAGTACTCGTTCAGATGGGCTGAACGCTGCCCACGCGTGTTCCCTTGGAGAACGGTTGCAAAGAATTCGGAGATGTCTAGACTTTAAAGTCCGTGTTGCAGGGTTTATTTTCCAACAAGTGTGTGCAATTTGCTTGTTCTTAATACAGATTTAAACTGTTATCCATTTTATTTCATGTTGTTAGGTATCACAAAACGGAATGTAATACGACAAAGTAGGTACTATTTTAGCGGTTTGCAATTGATTCTCTTTTCCCCCAGGATAATTAAATATGTTCTATTATTTGCCATGCGGAGCCAGCCAGTCCTGTGCACGTATGCAAATTAGCCATGTGCACCTAACAGAAGAATGACGTAATGTTGAGAACGAGTCATACTAAAAAGGGAGAGCAATCGACAGCTAAACCAGACTGTATCAATCACACACTTTGGGTCCATTCTAACTTATGATAAGAGGCTAGTCTTTAAATCTTTGCAGTGACTGAATGTTTATGATAAAACGGATTGTTTTGCATTCGATGAGTGTGTGCGACTGTGCATTTGTCATTTCCGGCTTCGGCATACCGCATGGTAATGAAGGCCTCGTGGTGAGTTGCTTTCTTAGTGAAGCAGCCTCGCCTTGGAGTTGGATGAGTTGGAGTGATATAAGTTGTCAGTGTCTGTATGTTGCTTAAATTCTCCCAAACAGTGGGCGCTAAGGATCAGGGCACGGCAGACCATTGCAGCCATTGATCTCGAGCAGAAAAATAAAAATGCTTACAGCACCTGGTATTCCCAGGCGGTCACCCATCTAAGTACTAACCAGGCCCGACCCTGCTTAGCTTCCGAGATCAGACGAGATCGGGCGTGATCAGGGTGGTATGGCCGTACGCAAATGTTACCGGGTCCATACTACCTTTTATTCAGCAGGAGCACAAAAGGACTGAGAGCGCTGCCGTGGCCAGAGACGGGACTTGTACAGAAACAATGATTAGATCCATAATGAAGGAAAGCAATGCATAAAGACTTTATTCCATACTCAAAGTACCATATGAAAACGCAATGCAATACACTGCGTGTGCGGTTGAGTGATCTTTTGAAGAAATGTAGCGTTGCAACACCAGGGATAGACTGCAATGTATCTCTGTCGTTGCAGCCCTCTGATGCTCCCTGCTGCCGGCGTCACAACAGTGTCTGCATGTTTCACAAATAGAGTTTGGAGAGACGTTGTCAGTGTCTGTATGTTGCTTAAATTCTCCCAAACAGTGGGCGCTAAGGATCAGGGCACGGCAGACCATTGCAGCCATTGATCTCGAGCAGAAAAATAAAAATGCTTACAGCACCTGGTATTCCCAGGCGGTCACCCATCCAAGTACTAACCAGGCCCGATCCTGCTTAGCTTCCGAGATCAGACGAGATCGGGCGTGATCAGGATGGTATGGCCGTACGCAAATGTTACCGGGTCCATACTACCTTTTATTCAGCAGGAGCACAAAAGGACTGAGAGCGCTGCCGTGGCCAGAGACGGGACTTGTACAGAAACAATGATTAGATCCATAATGAAGGAAAGCAATGCATAAAGACTTTATTCCATACTCAAAGTACCATATCAAAACCCAATGCAATACACTGCGTGTGCGGTTGAGTGATCTTTTGAAGAAATGTAGCGTTGCAACACCAGGGATAGACTGCAATGTATCTCTGTCGTTGCAGCCCTCTGATGCTCCCTGCTGCCGGCGTCACAACAGTGTCTGCATGTTTCACAAATAGAGTTTGGAGAGACGTTGTCAGTGTCTGTATGTTGCTTAAATTCTCCCAAACAGTGGGCGCTAAAGATCTCTGCCCGTATGCAAATTAGCCATGTGCGCCTAACAGAAAAATGACGTAATGTTGAGAACGAGTCATACTAAAAACCGAGAGCAAGCGAAAGCTAAACCAGACTGTATCAATCACACACTTTGGGTCCATTCTAACTTTTGATAAGAGGCTAGTCTTTAAATCTTTGCAGTGACTGAATGTTGATGATAAAACGGATTGTTTTGCATAAGATGAGTGTGTGCGACTGTGTGTATGTCATTTCCGGCTTCGGCATACCGCATGGTCATGAAGGCCTCGTGGTGAGTTACTTTCTTAGTGAAGCAGCTTAGCCTTACAGTTGGATAAGTTGGAGTGATTGGAGTTTATTTTTCACAGTGAGAGAGGGGTGCACCGGTCCTGGAGGTACTGCAATACCAGGTCGATGCGTGGAGTGGACGGAGCAAGCCCCTATTCCATCTCCCAGTTCCAAAAAACAATTTAATATATGGTCCCCGGGTAGGGGACGTATCAGATATTAAACTGATAAGAACAGATTTTTTTTCATTCGAAAATTTTATTGACACACGTTGCAATACCTTATCTTTCACATCACATGTTTCCAGTTTCGTTCAATTTTTTTTTTTTTTTTTTTTTTTTTTTTTTAAATCATACACAATGTTTTGTTTCTTTTTTTTTTTTAACAACAAGGAATTGAAAAAATATAACCATCCATAAAAACAAGAATAAAACCTATGTTTTAAAAAGAAAATAAAAACCAACACTAAAAGAAGCTGCTGTGCAGGAGCGGGAACACACTTAGTTAAAAGAAATTTAAAAGAAAGTGTACCCCGTCCTGCCCTCCCAACAGCGTCGGTCTCTCGGGACCTGTCGCTCAGAGGATCTCCTCCCCTCTCTGCTCCTTCCCACCTGCCTCTCCCGGAGAGCCAGGCCGCCGCTGCCTCGACCTTTCTGTGTGTGGCTCCGGCTCCCTTCTCCGAATGGGCACAGAGGCGATGTCTTCATTTTGGCTGTGTCCTAGGCCTGCCGCCTGCAGCAACGGCTACTTTTACCGTTGCTGCGGCCATCCGGATCACAGCCAAGGGGGGAATCAGCTTGTGCTTGCTTACCAGCAGGTTTCTGGAGGTCCAAAAGGCGTCTTTAATGGCAGCTAGGGTGAGCCACTGCCTGGGGAAGTTAACTGCAGTATTTTGGCTCACCCCATACAGCACCAATTGGGCTGTCAGGACCTCCCCTGCTGGCAAGTACGGGTATAGTAGGGAGCCGGCCGTTGCCCACTGGTCTCCAGCAGCGCTGCACTCCCAGAGCAGATGCCTCACCGACTCAGGCGCGCCACAACCTGTTCGGGGGCATGTTGCGGATGCGGCCATGCCCCGGGAGTGCATGACGGCTCTGACTGGGAGGATCTCGTGAGCTACCATCCATGACAGGTCCCGGAGTCTGTTGGGGAGGACAGGATGGTTAACATTTCGCCAAACAGTTGCGGGGTCGCCGAGTGCTAGCCCGCGCACTGGACTTACTGGTTCCCGCTCCTGCACCAGCGCAATCATTAATCGATGGCTTTCTAAAACTTGTAATTCCTCGTTTTCTAGGTTATATTTTTTTAAAAACTTCTTGATAAAAACATAGGACTGGGGCAGGTTAAAAGATACTGGCGTCCTATGGTCAGAAACATAAAAATTGAACTTTTTCAGATAGGACCCCATCCAGAACCGGGTCATTGCCGTGCTTTTTTTTTGGCTGGGTAACGACATTGCATTTTTTACGTGTAGAGCTGCATATCGACTTCCTAGAAATAAGTTGAGGTCTGGCACTCCTTTTCCCCCTTTTTCTTTAGTTTTCTTCATTTCGTTTCTCTTGAGTCTCTCCCACTTAGACCCCCACAGGAAGTAAAAAATGGCACGTTCTAGATCTAAAAGGACTCTGCGGGGTGGAATAAAAACAGAGCATACCAATAAAAGCAAAGGTAAAATCACTGACTTAATGATTAAAACCTTTCCTTCCATTGTAAGTCCTCTAAGTCCCCAGTATCCCAGTCTCCGCCTCACTTTCCCTACCATGTCCGGCCAATTTTTGGTACCCTCCCCCTCCCTGTCAAATTTGACCCCGAGTATTTTCAAGTCGGTCTGTTTTACGGTCAGGGGAAGTCCAGTCGTCTCGGTCACCGTCCATGGTCCATAAAAAAGGGCTTGGGTCTTCTCTCTATTGAGTTTGGACCCAGAGGCCAGTCCGTAGGAGTCTGTCAAGTCGAGTGCCTTCTGTAAGGAACAGATGTCAGTACATAAAATATTGACGTCGTCCATATATAAAACACACTTGCTAAAAAGTCCCCCACTTCCCGGTATGCCCACCCCTTTAATCCATTTGTCCCTTCTCAATACCTGTGCCAGTGGTTCTATGCAAGCCACGTAGAGGAGAGCAGATAAAGGACAACCCTGACGGACCCCGCAGTGCAAGTCTACTGCTTTTGTAAGTTGCCCGTTAACAAGAAATTTGCTGGTGATGTCCCGATACAGCAATCCCACCCACTCTACATACCTTTGTGGAAAACCCATTTTGGGCAGTACCTGAAATAGGTACTGGTGCGAGACCCGATCGAAAGCTTTTTCAAAGTCTAAATTTAGGACTACTAGTCTAATGTTTCTGTCTCTCGCATAACAGATGGTGTCTCTAATCAGTACGAGGCTGTCAGTGATCTTTCTCCCCGGTATGCCACAGGTTTGATCCGGGTGGATTACCTCCCCTAAAACAACAGACATTCTGTTGGCTAAAAGTTTGCTAAAAAGTTTACAGTCCACGTTTAAAAGGGTAATAGGTCTCCAGTTCTTCAGGTCAGTCTTGTCGTCTTTCTTGTGTAGTAGTTTCACTATCCCTGATCTAAAACTGTCTGGTAGTCGGCCTAGTCCTTGGAATTCTGTAAAAACAGTCAACAAGTCGGTTGCTAAAATGTCCCAAAAGGTCTGATAAAATTCAAGTGAAAGCCCATCTTCCCCCGGTGATTTTCCCCCTCCAAAACTCGACAAACAATTGGAAAGTTCTAAAAGGTTAAAATCATCGGTTAAAAATGCACTCTCACTGATCTTCTTTTGCAAGGAATTCAATATCTTCTCATTTGGTTCTTCTTCAATGCTTTTTTTGCTATACAGCTCTGTATAGAAACACTCTATTTCGTCCATCGTTTCTTCTTGCGTTTTGGTGTATTCTCCATTTCTCTTTTTTAATTTATAAATACCCTCCCCGCTGTTTATGATTTTCTTGAAGAAATATCGTGTGCATTTTTCCCCTTCTTCTATGTCTCTTTCTTTACTTCTAATAATTATTCCTTTGCTTTTGATTTCTGCTAGAGCCGACATTTGTTCTTTTACCTCTCTTATTTCCTGATTGTAATCAAACCCTTGTTGTCTTAATTTAAAATAACGTTGCAGTCTTTTCTGCAGCCCCATCATGCATTTGTTTTCTATTTTCTTTTGTTTCATCCCTGCCTTTCTAAAAAAAGTCTTTGTCCGTTCCTTTACCATTTCCCACCAGTGTGCACGTGTTTTGTGTAAGTCTTGGAGGGTCTGCCATTGACTGAATTGCTCCCTGTACTGGCTGGCTAAATCTTTATCTTTTATCAGGGAGCAATTCAGTTTCCACAGACCACCACCTTTTGTCACACCTGAGGGGAGTGAAAGGGTGCAGGAGAGCATAGCGTGATCGGAGAAGAAAACGGGGGTTAATCTAGCATCGGTTGGCGGGCAGTCTCTGGTAAAAATATAGTCTATTCGAGAGGCTCTGGCACCGTCACTACTGAACCAGGTGAAGCCCTCCTCTCTTGGATGCACGGTTTTAAAACAGTCTTTCAGTTTAAAATCCCTGCACTGTGCCTGCAATAAAACCGACGTCTTGTCTACTTTAAAATCTTCCCCCGCACTTCTCCTATCGCTCCTAGTTAAAATACAATTAAAATCTCCCGCTAAAACTAAAGGCGCTCTGCCTAGCATGTGGGGCTGCAATTCTTTTAAAAGGTCATGTCTGTCATTTTTGTTGTTAAAACCATAAATGTTTAAGAGATTAAAATCCCTTCCCATAAAAGTCAAGTGTGCTAAAAGCGCCCTTCCGTCTCTCACCACCGTGCTGCCCTTCACCAAGATTGAGGGATTTTTGATTAAAATGGCCACCCCGTCATTTTTGCTTTCATTTGAACCACTCCATAAGGATTTTTGTGGCCACTTTTCCTCCCATTCCCTGTATTGGTTTAAAAATGGTAGTGCACATTCTTGTAGTAAAAACACATCTGACTTAAAATTGTTAAGAAAGGATAAAATCGTTTGTGCTCTAACTTTTGATTTCACACTTCTTACATTTAGTGTCGAAATGGTGAGCACCATGATTATGGTGTTAAAAAGACAAACAATCATTAAAAGACTAAAAAACAACTATGGGTTAAAACCATCTAAAAAAGTCATCCAATGCTTTGTGACAGAAGCTCTTCCTTTATCTCAATAGGAGATGAGTAAAGGTTGTCTGCTTCATTTCCCTCCCAGACTCTACTTTGGTCGAAAATTGAGTCTTTTGGGGTTGATTGCAGTGCAATATTTAAAAAAGAGAGAGTGTTGGGAGGGTTGTTTGGGAAGACTCTGGCATCCTCCAAAGATGGATTGTCTGAGGAGCCAGGTCTTCCCCTTTTCTCTGAGGCTCCTTGAGTCTCAGAGGACAACTCTGACACTGCTCTCTTACCAGGCTGGGCTCCTGGGAGGGAGGCTTCACTGGACTCCACTTCAGACTCTTCTCCCTGGCTGTCTGTTTCTAGACTCACGGATTCCTCAGAGTCTGAAGTGGAGTCCATCTCAGCTCCACCGGCTGCCTGGGCCCCACCAGCCTCTTTCACCTCACCACTAGGTGGGGCAACCTCAGGCCCCGCCCCCTCTCCCCCAATCAGAGTTATTACTTCCAGCCTGGTGTCTTCAATTGTTTGTGCACCCCCGTCTGCCAATTTCCTTGCATTTTGTTTTACTTTGTTAGCAAAGGATTTCGGGCAGTCTCTGAAGAGATGGTTTGAGTCTCCACAGAGGTTGCACTTCCTGCCATTGGTACATTCTTCAAAAGAGTGTCCAATTTCTCTACATTTGCCGCAAACAACCTTGGTACACGCTTCCGCCAGGTGCCCTTGCTCACCACACTTGCGGCAGAGCTTGGGCTGTCCCTGGTAGTGAATGTAGCCCCTGTTCTCTCCAAGAACCATCATGGATGGGAGATGTTTCAGGCCCTGGAAGCCATGTGGGTCCCGCCATTGTTGTATGGGGACCCTCCATGAACAATTCCAGATGCCGTCTTCATCTCTCACCTTGGTGGCCTGGGCCCTCACAGTGCAGTATCTTGCCAGCCATATACAAATATCATCAGCATTTACCGTTTCATTGAACATCCTGACGATTACGGTTTTAATGGAATCGTCATTTAGTCTCTCCACTTCAAATGCTGAAAACTGGTCTTTTACCGTGTCGTATCGTGTCCAAAATTCTTTGAGGGTTGTTGCTGCTGCGAAGCTTACATCGAATCCTTTGTTAAAGGGCAGAGTAAGAATACAATTCAAATCGTTTGCAGAAAACTTCAGGATTCCTTGGATGTGCTTCCTTGAAAAATCAAGACGGGAGATCTGAATTACCGTTCCATTTACTGACTTCAGTTTAAAACGTACGCTGTGGTGCCTCCTCATGCCGGTAGGGTTAACCGACATGGTGGAGACACCACGCTCTTAAAAAACAAGGAGGTTAAAAGCAATAAAACACTGGATATACTAAAAATACAGAAATAAATAAACAAATAAATACAGGCAACAATAAAATCCACTTACCTTACCTGGACAATGGACTTCTTGGTAGAGGGTATCAGCAACTGATATTTGATCCCAACTTACCAAGAAGATGGTGCAATATCCTCCGAACCTGCTATATAATTGCCACAAAATGCAATATATAGACAGCCAAGGGAGGTGATCACTGTCTTAGCCAAAAGGCCGAGAAGCGATGCCCACACATGCTCAGACCAAGAGTCCAGCTTCCCAAACACGTCGCTCCACTTAGCGGTTTGACAGACGACGACAAAACAAATAGAAGACCAGTCACCCTGTGTGCGTGTTTGTGAAAGCTGAAGAAAAATGCCGAGGTCGCTGCATCTCTCTGCTGGTCCCTGCTGCCAGCGTCACTAGTGTGTCTGCATGTTTCTCAAATAGAGTTTGGAGAGACGTTGTCAGTGTCTGTATGTTGCTTAAATTCTCCCAAACAGTGGGCGCTAAAGATCACGGCACGGCAGGCCATTGCAGCCAATGAGCTCGAGTTGAAAAATAAATGTGCTTACAGCACCAGGTGGTCCCCCATCGATGTAGTAACCAGGCCCGACCCTGCTTAGCTTCCGAGATCAGACGAGATCGGGCATGATCAGGCTGTTATGCCCGTAAACTTACATTTCCGGGTCCATACTAGATTTTATACAGCAGGAGCACATAAGGACTGAGGGTGCTGCCGTGGCCAGAGACGGGACTTGTACAGAAACAATGATTAGATCCATAATGAAGGAAAGCAATGCATAAAGACTTTATTCCATACTCAAAGTACCATATCAAAACGCAATGCAATACACTGCGTGTGCGGTTGAGTGATCTTTTGAAGAAATGTAGCGTTGCAACACCAGGGATAGACTGCAATGTATCTCTGTCGTTGCAGCCCTCTGATGCTCCCTGCTGCCGGCGTCACAACAGTGTCTGCATTTTTCACAAATAGAGTTTGGAGAGACGTTGTCAGTGTCTGTATGTTGCTTAAATTCTCCCAAACAGTGGGCGCTAAAGATCAGGGCACGGCAGACCATTGCAGCCATTGATCTCGAGCAGAAAAAAAAAAAGCTTACAGCACCTGGTATTCCCAGGCGGTCTCCCATCCAAGTACTAACCAGGCCCGACCCTGCTTAGCTTCCGAGATCAGACGAGATCGGGCGTGTTCAGGGTGGTATGGCCGTAAGCGAGTATAGCCGCATCCAAAGTAGCTTTTAAACAGCAGGAGCACATAAGGACTGAGAGCGCTGCCGTGACCATAGACCAGACTTGTACAGAAACAATTATTAGATCAATAATGAAGGAAAGCAATGAATGAATACTTTATTCCGGACTCAAAGTACCATATCAAAACGCAATGCAATACACCGAGTTGGCGTGTGTGCTCGTTTGCGTGAACCTTTGAAGAAACATAGCGTTTCAAACGCTGCGATGGACTGCAGCAGGTCAAGCGAAGCAGTCATTCATAGCTCTTATTTCTTTACAACAACATGATCAGGGGAGAGCGCGAACGCAGTCCCCCACTACCAGAAATTATGCAATCGAGATTCCCACATTTGGGGAATTCGCACGGGTCAGCAACAGCCGCAGTGCAATGGCCGAGCCTCACCATGGGTGAACCACCTTCTTGATCATGGTATCTCCCTTGCCAGGTAAGTATGATTAGTACTCGTTCAGATGGGCTGAACGCTGCCCACGCGTGTTCCCTTGGAGAACGGTTGCAAAGAATTCGGAGATGTCTAGACTTTAAAGTCCGTGTTGCAGGGTTTATTTTCCAACAAGTGTGTGCAATTTGCTTGTTCTTAATACAGATTTAAACTGTTATCCATTTTATTTCATGTTGTTAGGTATCACAAAACGGAATGTAATACGACAAAGTAGGTACTATTTTAGCGGTTTGCAATTGATTCTCTTTTCCCCCAGGATAATTAAATATGTTCTATTATTTGCCATGCGGAGCCAGCCAGTCCTGTGCACGTATGCAAATTAGCCATGTGCACCTAACAGAAGAATGACGTAATGTTGAGAACGAGTCATACTAAAAAGGGAGAGCAATCGACAGCTAAACCAGACTGTATCAATCACACACTTTGGGTCCATTCTAACTTATGATAAGAGGCTAGTCTTTAAATCTTTGCAGTGACTGAATGTTTATGATAAAACGGATTGTTTTGCATTCGATGAGTGTGTGCGACTGTGCATTTGTCATTTCCGGCTTCGGCATACCGCATGGTAATGAAGGCCTCGTGGTGAGTTGCTTTCTTAGTGAAGCAGCCTCGCCTTGGAGTTGGATGAGTTGGAGTGATATAAGTTGTCAGTGTCTGTATGTTGCTTAAATTCTCCCAAACAGTGGGCGCTAAGGATCAGGGCACGGCAGACCATTGCAGCCATTGATCTCGAGCAGAAAAATAAAAATGCTTACAGCACCTGGTATTCCCAGGCGGTCACCCATCTAAGTACTAACCAGGCCCGACCCTGCTTAGCTTCCGAGATCAGACGAGATCGGGCGTGATCAGGGTGGTATGGCCGTACGCAAATGTTACCGGGTCCATACTACCTTTTATTCAGCAGGAGCACAAAAGGACTGAGAGCGCTGCCGTGGCCAGAGACGGGACTTGTACAGAAACAATGATTAGATCCATAATGAAGGAAAGCAATGCATAAAGACTTTATTCCATACTCAAAGTACCATATGAAAACGCAATGCAATACACTGCGTGTGCGGTTGAGTGATCTTTTGAAGAAATGTAGCGTTGCAACACCAGGGATAGACTGCAATGTATCTCTGTCGTTGCAGCCCTCTGATGCTCCCTGCTGCCGGCGTCACAACAGTGTCTGCATGTTTCACAAATAGAGTTTGGAGAGACGTTGTCAGTGTCTGTATGTTGCTTAAATTCTCCCAAACAGTGGGCGCTAAGGATCAGGGCACGGCAGACCATTGCAGCCATTGATCTCGAGCAGAAAAATAAAAATGCTTACAGCACCTGGTATTCCCAGGCGGTCACCCATCCAAGTACTAACCAGGCCCGATCCTGCTTAGCTTCCGAGATCAGACGAGATCGGGCGTGATCAGGATGGTATGGCCGTACGCAAATGTTACCGGGTCCATACTACCTTTTATTCAGCAGGAGCACAAAAGGACTGAGAGCGCTGCCGTGGCCAGAGACGGGACTTGTACAGAAACAATGATTAGATCCATAATGAAGGAAAGCAATGCATAAAGACTTTATTCCATACTCAAAGTACCATATCAAAACGCAATGCAATACACTGCGTGTGCGGTTGAGTGATCTTTTGAAGAAATGTAGCGTTGCAACACCAAGGATAGACTGCAATGTATCTCTGTCGTTGCAGCCCTCTGATGCTCCCTGCTGCCGGCGTCACAACAGTGTCTGCATGTTTCACAAATAGAGTTTGGAGAGACGTTGTCAGTGTCTGTATGTTGCTTAAATTCTCCCAAACAGTGGGCGCTAAAGATCTCTGCCCGTATGCAAATTAGCCATGTGCGCCTAACAGAAAAATGACGTAATGTTGAGAACGAGTCATACTAAAAACCGAGAGCAAGCGAAAGCTAAACCAGACTGTATCAATCACACACTTTGGGTCCATTCTAACTTTTGATAAGAGGCTAGTCTTTAAATCTTTGCAGTGACTGAATGTTGATGATAAAACGGATTGTTTTGCATAAGATGAGTGTGTGCGACTGTGTGTATGTCATTTCCGGCTTCGGCATACCGCATGGTCATGAAGGCCTCGTGGTGAGTTACTTTCTTAGTGAAGCAGCTTAGCCTTACAGTTGGATAAGTTGGAGTGATTGGAGTTTATTTTTCACAGTGAGAGAGGGGTGCACCGGTCCTGGAGGTACTGCAATACCAGGTCGATGCGTGGAGTGGACGGAGCAAGCCCCTATTCCATCTCCCAGTTCCAAAAAACAATTTAATATATGGTCCCCGGGTAGGGGACGTATCAGATATTAAACTGATAAGAACAGATACTACACTTGATCTTAGCCAAAAGGCCGAGAAGCGATGCCCACACATGCTCAGACCAAGAGTCCAGCTTCCCAAACACGTCGCTCCACTTAGCGGTTTGACAGACGACGACAAAACAAATAGAAGACCAGTCACCCTGTGTGCGTGTTTGTGAAAGCTGAAGAAAAATGCCGAGGTCGCTGCATCTCTCTGCTGGTCCCTGCTGCCAGCGTCACTAGTGTGTCTGCATGTTTCTCAAATAGAGTTTGGAGAGACGTTGTCAGTGTCTGTATGTTGCTTAAATTCTCCCAAACAGTGGGCGCTAAAGATCACGGCACGGCAGGCCATTGCAGCCAATGAGCTCGAGTTGAAAAATAAATGTGCTTACAGCACCAGGTGGTCCCCCATCGATGTAGTAACCAGGCCCGACCCTGCTTAGCTTCCGAGATCAGACGAGATCGGGCATGATCAGGCTGTTATGGCCGTAAACTTACATTTCCGGGTCCATACTAGATTTTATACAGCAGGAGCACATAAGGACTGAGGGTGCTGCCGTGGCCAGAGACGGGACTTGTACAGAAACAATGATTAGATCCATAATGAAGGAAAGCAATGCATAAAGACTTTATTCCATACTCAAAGTACCATATGAAAACGCAATGCAATACACTGCGTGTGCGGTTGAGTGATCTTTTGAAGAAATGTAGCGTTGCAACACCAGGGATAGACTGCAATGTATCTCTGTCGTTGCAGCCCTCTGATGCTCCCTGCTGCCGGCGTCACAACAGTGTCTGCATGTTTCACAAATAGAGTTTGGAGAGACGTTGTCAGTGTCTGTATGTTGCTTAAATTCTCCCAAACAGTGGGCGCTAAGGATCAGGGCACGGCAGACCATTGCAGCCATTGATCTCGAGCAGAAAAATAAAAATGCTTACAGCACCTGGTATTCCCAGGCGGTCACCCATCCAAGTACTAACCAGGCCCGACCCTGCTTAGCTTCCGAGATCAGACGAGGTCGGGCGTGATCAGGGTGGTATGGCCGTACGCAAATGTTACCGGGTCCATACTACCTTTTATTCAGCAGGAGCACAAAAGGACTGAGAGCGCTGCCGTGGCCAGAGACGGGACTTGTACAGAAACAATGATTAGATCCATAATGAAGGAAAGCAATGCATAAAGACTTTATTCCATACTCAAAGTACCATATGAAAACGCAATGCAATACACTGCGTGTGCGGTTGAGTGATCTTTTGAAGAAATGTAGCGTTGCAACACCAGGGATAGACTGCAATGTATCTCTGTCGTTGCAGCCCTCTGATGCTCCCTGCTGCCGGCGTCACAACAGTGTCTGCATTTTTCACAAATAGAGTTTGGAGAGACGTTGTCAGTGTCTGTATGTTGCTTAAATTCTCCCAAACAGTGGGCGCTAAAGATCAGGGCACGGCAGACCATTGCAGCCATTGATCTCGAGCAGAAAAATAAATATGGTTACAGCACCTGGTGTTCCCAGGCGGTCACCCATCCAAGTACTAACCAGGCCCGACCCTGCTTAGCTTCCGAGATCAGACGAGATCGGGCGTGATCAGGGTGGTATGGCCGTACGCAAATGTTACCGGGTCCATACTACCTTTTATTCAGCAGGAGCACAAAAGGACTGAGAGCGCTGCCGTGGCCAGAGACGGGACTTGTACAGAAACAATGATTAGATCCATAATGAAGGAAAGCAATGCATAAAGACTTTATTCCATACTCAAAGTACCATATCAAAACGCAATGCAATACACTGCGTGTGCGGTTGAGTGATCTTTTGAAGAAATGTAGCGTTGCAACACCAGGGATAGACTGCAATGTATCTCTGTCGTTGCAGCCCTCTGATGCTCCCTGCTGCCGGCGTCACAACAGTGTCTGCATTTTTCACAAATAGAGTTTGGAGAGACGTTGTCAGTGTCTGTATGTTGCTTAAATTCTCCCAAACAGTGGGCGCTAAAGATCAGGGCACGGCAGACCATTGCAGCCATTGATCTCGAGCAGAAAAATAAATATGCTTACAGCACCTGGTATTCCCAGGCGGTCACCCATCCAAGTACTAACCAGGCCCGACCCTGCTTAGCTTCCGAGATCAGACGAGATCGGGCGTGATCAGGGTGGTATGGCCGTACGCAAATGTTACCGGGTCCATACTACCTTTTATTCAGCAGGAGCACAAAAGGACTGAGAGCGCTGCCGTGGCCAGAGACGGGACTTGTACAGAAACAATGATTAGATCCATAATGAAGGAAAGCAATGCATAAAGACTTTATTCCATACTCAAAGTACCATATCAAAACGCAATGCAATACACTGCGTGTGCGGTTGAGTGATCTTTTGAAGAAATGTAGCGTTGCAACACCAGGGATAGACTGCAATGTATCTCTGTCGTTGCAGCCCTCTGATGCTCCCTGCTGCCGGCGTCACAACAGTGTCTGCATTTTTCACAAATAGAGTTTGGAGAGACGTTGTCAGTGTCTGTATGTTGCTTAAATTCTCCCAAACAGTGGGCGCTAAAGATCAGGGCACGGCAGACCATTGCAGCCATTGATCTCGAGCAGAAAAATAAATATGCTTACAGCACCTTGTATTCCCAGGCGGTCACCCATCCAAGTACTAACCAGGCCCGACCCTGCTTAGCTTCCGAGATCAGACGAGATCGGGCGTGATCAGGGTGGTATGGCCGTACGCAAATTTTACCGGGTCCATACTACCTTTTATTCAGCAGGAGCACAAAAGGAGTGAGAGCGCTGCCGTGGCCAGAGACGGGACTTGTACAGAAACAATGATTAGATCCATAATGAAGGAAAGCAATGCATAAAGACTTTATTCCATACTCAAAGTACCATATCAAAACGCAATGCAATACACTGCGTGTGCGGTTGAGTGATCTTTTGAAGAAATGTAGCGTTGCAACACCAGGGATAGACTGCAATGTATCTCTGTCGTTGCAGCCCTCTGATGCTCCCTGCTGCCGGCGTCACAACAGTGTCTGCATTTTTCACAAATAGAGTTTGGAGAGACGTTGTCAGTGTCTGTATGTTGCTTAAATTCTCCCAAACAGTGGGCGCTAAAGATCAGGGCACGGCAGACCATTGCAGCCATTGATCTCGAGCAGAAAAAAAAAAAGCTTACAGCACCTGGTATTCCCAGGCGGTCTCCCATCCAAGTACTAACCAGGCCCGACCCTGCTTAGCTTCCGAGATCAGACGAGATCGGGCGTGTTCAGGGTGGTATGGCCGTAAGCGAGTATAGCCGCATCCAAAGTAGCTTTTAAACAGCAGGAGCACATAAGGACTGAGAGCGCTGCCGTGACCATAGACCAGACTTGTACAGAAACAATTATTAGATCAATAATGAAGGAAAGCAATGAATGAATACTTTATTCCGGACTCAAAGTACCATATCAAAACGCAATGCAATACACCGAGTTGGCGTGTGTGCTCGTTTGCGTGAACCTTTGAAGAAACATAGCGTTTCAAACGCTGCGATGGACTGCAGCAGGTCAAGCGAAGCAGTCATTCATAGCTCTTATTTCTTTACAACAACATGATCAGGGGAGAGCGCGAACGCAGTCCCCCACTACCAGAAATTATGCAATCGAGATTCCCACATTTGGGGAATTCGCACGGGTCAGCAACAGCCGCAGTGCAATGGCCGAGCCTCACCATGGGTGAACCACCTTCTTGATCATGGTATCTCCCTTGCCAGGTAAGTATGATTAGTACTCGTTCAGATGGGCTGAACGCTGCCCACGCGTGTTCCCTTGGAGAACGGTTGCAAAGAATTCGGAGATGTCTAGACTTTAAAGTCCGTGTTGCAGGGTTTATTTTCCAACAAGTGTGTGCAATTTGCTTGTTCTTAATACAGATTTAAACTGTTATCCATTTTATTTCATGTTGTTAGGTATCACAAAACGGAATGTAATACGACAAAGTAGGTACTATTTTAGCGGTTTGCAATTGATTCTCTTTTCCCCCAGGATAATTAAATATGTTCTATTATTTGCCATGCGGAGCCAGCCAGTCCTGTGCACGTATGCAAATTAGCCATGTGCACCTAACAGAAGAATGACGTAATGTTGAGAACGAGTCATACTAAAAAGGGAGAGCAATCGACAGCTAAACCAGACTGTATCAATCACACACTTTGGGTCCATTCTAACTTATGATAAGAGGCTAGTCTTTAAATCTTTGCAGTGACTGAATGTTTATGATAAAACGGATTGTTTTGCATTCGATGAGTGTGTGCGACTGTGCATTTGTCATTTCCGGCTTCGGCATACCGCATGGTAATGAAGGCCTCGTGGTGAGTTGCTTTCTTAGTGAAGCAGCCTCGCCTTGGAGTTGGATGAGTTGGAGTGATATAAGTTGTCAGTGTCTGTATGTTGCTTAAATTCTCCCAAACAGTGGGCGCTAAGGATCAGGGCACGGCAGACCATTGCAGCCATTGATCTCGAGCAGAAAAATAAAAATGCTTACAGCACCTGGTATTCCCAGGCGGTCACCCATCTAAGTACTAACCAGGCCCGACCCTGCTTAGCTTCCGAGATCAGACGAGATCGGGCGTGATCAGGGTGGTATGGCCGTACGCAAATGTTACCGGGTCCATACTACCTTTTATTCAGCAGGAGCACAAAAGGACTGAGAGCGCTGCCGTGGCCAGAGACGGGACTTGTACAGAAACAATGATTAGATCCATAATGAAGGAAAGCAATGCATAAAGACTTTATTCCATACTCAAAGTACCATATGAAAACGCAATGCAATACACTGCGTGTGCGGTTGAGTGATCTTTTGAAGAAATGTAGCGTTGCAACACCAGGGATAGACTGCAATGTATCTCTGTCGTTGCAGCCCTCTGATGCTCCCTGCTGCCGGCGTCACAACAGTGTCTGCATGTTTCACAAATAGAGTTTGGAGAGACGTTGTCAGTGTCTGTATGTTGCTTAAATTCTCCCAAACAGTGGGCGCTAAGGATCAGGGCACGGCAGACCATTGCAGCCATTGATCTCGAGCAGAAAAATAAAAATGCTTACAGCACCTGGTATTCCCAGGCGGTCACCCATCCAAGTACTAACCAGGCCCGATCCTGCTTAGCTTCCGAGATCAGACGAGATCGGGCGTGATCAGGATGGTATGGCCGTACGCAAATGTTACCGGGTCCATACTACCTTTTATTCAGCAGGAGCACAAAAGGACTGAGAGCGCTGCCGTGGCCAGAGACGGGACTTGTACAGAAACAATGATTAGATCCATAATGAAGGAAAGCAATGCATAAAGACTTTATTCCATACTCAAAGTACCATATCAAAACGCAATGCAATACACTGCGTGTGCGGTTGAGTGATCTTTTGAAGAAATGTAGCGTTGCAACACCAAGGATAGACTGCAATGTATCTCTGTCGTTGCAGCCCTCTGATGCTCCCTGCTGCCGGCGTCACAACAGTGTCTGCATGTTTCACAAATAGAGTTTGGAGAGACGTTGTCAGTGTCTGTATGTTGCTTAAATTCTCCCAAACAGTGGGCGCTAAAGATCTCTGCCCGTATGCAAATTAGCCATGTGCGCCTAACAGAAAAATGACGTAATGTTGAGAACGAGTCATACTAAAAACCGAGAGCAAGCGAAAGCTAAACCAGACTGTATCAATCACACACTTTGGGTCCATTCTAACTTTTGATAAGAGGCTAGTCTTTAAATCTTTGCAGTGACTGAATGTTGATGATAAAACGGATTGTTTTGCATAAGATGAGTGTGTGCGACTGTGTGTATGTCATTTCCGGCTTCGGCATACCGCATGGTCATGAAGGCCTCGTGGTGAGTTACTTTCTTAGTGAAGCAGCTTAGCCTTACAGTTGGATAAGTTGGAGTGATTGGAGTTTATTTTTCACAGTGAGAGAGGGGTGCACCGGTCCTGGAGGTACTGCAATACCAGGTCGATGCGTGGAGTGGACGGAGCAAGCCCCTATTCCATCTCCCAGTTCCAAAAAACAATTTAATATATGGTCCCCGGGTAGGGGACGTATCAGATATTAAACTGATAAGAACAGATACTACACTTGATCTTAGCCAAAAGGCCGAGAAGCGATGCCCACACATGCTCAGACCAAGAGTCCAGCTTCCCAAACACGTCGCTCCACTTAGCGGTTTGACAGACGACGACAAAACAAATAGAAGACCAGTCACCCTGTGTGCGTGTTTGTGAAAGCTGAAGAAAAATGCCGAGGTCGCTGCATCTCTCTGCTGGTCCCTGCTGCCAGCGTCACTAGTGTGTCTGCATGTTTCTCAAATAGAGTTTGGAGAGACGTTGTCAGTGTCTGTATGTTGCTTAAATTCTCCCAAACAGTGGGCGCTAAAGATCACGGCACGGCAGGCCATTGCAGCCAATGAGCTCGAGTTGAAAAATAAATGTGCTTACAGCACCAGGTGGTCCCCCATCGATGTAGTAACCAGGCCCGACCCTGCTTAGCTTCCGAGATCAGACGAGATCGGGCATGATCAGGCTGTTATGGCCGTAAACTTACATTTCCGGGTCCATACTAGATTTTATACAGCAGGAGCACATAAGGACTGAGGGTGCTGCCGTGGCCAGAGACGGGACTTGTACAGAAACAATGATTAGATCCATAATGAAGGAAAGCAATGCATAAAGACTTTATTCCATACTCAAAGTACCATATGAAAACGCAATGCAATACACTGCGTGTGCGGTTGAGTGATCTTTTGAAGAAATGTAGCGTTGCAACACCAGGGATAGACTGCAATGTATCTCTGTCGTTGCAGCCCTCTGATGCTCCCTGCTGCCGGCGTCACAACAGTGTCTGCATGTTTCACAAATAGAGTTTGGAGAGACGTTGTCAGTGTCTGTATGTTGCTTAAATTCTCCCAAACAGTGGGCGCTAAGGATCAGGGCACGGCAGACCATTGCAGCCATTGATCTCGAGCAGAAAAATAAAAATGCTTACAGCACCTGGTATTCCCAGGCGGTCACCCATCCAAGTACTAACCAGGCCCGACCCTGCTTAGCTTCCGAGATCAGACGAGGTCGGGCGTGATCAGGGTGGTATGGCCGTACGCAAATGTTACCGGGTCCATACTACCTTTTATTCAGCAGGAGCACAAAAGGACTGAGAGCGCTGCCGTGGCCAGAGACGGGACTTGTACAGAAACAATGATTAGATCCATAATGAAGGAAAGCAATGCATAAAGACTTTATTCCATACTCAAAGTACCATATGAAAACGCAATGCAATACACTGCGTGTGCGGTTGAGTGATCTTTTGAAGAAATGTAGCGTTGCAACACCAGGGATAGACTGCAATGTATCTCTGTCGTTGCAGCCCTCTGATGCTCCCTGCTGCCGGCGTCACAACAGTGTCTGCATTTTTCACAAATAGAGTTTGGAGAGACGTTGTCAGTGTCTGTATGTTGCTTAAATTCTCCCAAACAGTGGGCGCTAAAGATCAGGGCACGGCAGACCATTGCAGCCATTGATCTCGAGCAGAAAAATAAATATGCTTACAGCACCTGGTATTCCCAGGCGGTCACCCATCCAAGTACTAACCAGGCCCGACCCTGCTTAGCTTCCGAGATCAGACGAGATCGGGCGTGATCAGTGTGGTATGGCCGTACGCAAATGTTACCGGGTCCATACTACCTTTTATTCAGCAGGAGCACAAAAGGACTGAGAGCGCTGCCGTGGCCAGAGACGGGACTTGTACAGAAACAATGATTAGATCCATAATGAAGGAAAGCAATGCATAAAGACTTTATTCCATACTCAAAGTACCATATGAAAACGCAATGCAATACACTGCGTGTGCGGTTGAGTGATCTTTTGAAGAAATGTAGCGTTGCAACACCAGGGATAGACTGCAATGTATCTCTGTCGTTGCAGCCCTCTGATGCTCCCTGCTGCCGGCGTCACAACAGTGTCTGCATGTTTCACAAATAGAGTTTGGAGAGACGTTGTCAGTGTCTGTATGTTGCTTAAATTCTCCCAAACAGTGGGCGCTAAAGATCAGGGCACGGCAGACCATTGCAGCCATTGATCTCGAGCAGAAAAATAAATATGCTTACAGCACCTGGTGTTCCCAGGCGGTCACCCATCCAAGTACTAACCAGGCCCGACCCTGCTTAGCTTCCGAGATCAGACGAGATCGGGCGTGATCAGGGTGGTATGGCCGTACGCAAATGTTACCGGGTCCATACTACCTTTTATTCAGCAGGAGCACAAAAGGACTGAGAGCGCTGCCGTGGCCAGAGACGGGACTTGTACAGAAACAATGATTAGATCCATAATGAAGGAAAGCAATGCATAAAGACTTTATTCCATACTCAAAGTACCATATGAAAACGCAATGCAATACACTGCGTGTGCGGTTGAGTGATCTTTTGAAGAAATGTAGCGTTGCAACACCAGGGATAGACTGCAATGTATCTCTGTCGTTGCAGCCCTCTGATGCTCCCTGCTGCCGGCGTCACAACAGTGTCTGCATGTTTCACAAATAGAGTTTGGAGAGACGTTGTCAGTGTCTGTATGTTGCTTAAATTCTCCCAAACAGTGGGCGCTAAGGATCAGGGCACGGCAGACCATTGCAGCCATTGATCTCGAGCAGAAAAATAAAAATGCTTACAGCACCTGGTATTCCCAGGCGGTCACCCATCCAAGTACTAACCAGGCCCGATCCTGCTTAGCTTCCGAGATCAGACGAGATCGGGCGTGATCAGGATGGTATGGCCGTACGCAAATGTTACCGGGTCCATACTACCTTTTATTCAGCAGGAGCACAAAAGGACTGAGAGCGCTGCCGTGGCCAGAGACGGGACTTGTACAGAAACAATGATTAGATCCATAATGAAGGAAAGCAATGCATAAAGACTTTATTCCATACTCAAAGTACCATATCAAAACGCAATGCAATACACTGCGTGTGCGGTTGAGTGATCTTTTGAAGAAATGTAGCGTTGCAACACCAGGGATAGACTGCAATGTATCTCTGTCGTTGCAGCCCTCTGATGCTCCCTGCTGCCGGCGTCACAACAGTGTCTGCATGTTTCACAAATAGAGTTTGGAGAGACGTTGTCAGTGTCTGTATGTTGCTTAAATTCTCCCAAACAGTGGGCGCTAAAGATCTCTGCCCGTATGCAAATTAGCCATGTGCGCCTAACAGAAAAATGACGTAATGTTGAGAACGAGTCATACTAAAAACCGAGAGCAAGCGAAAGCTAAACCAGACTGTATCAATCACACACTTTGGGTCCATTCTAACTTTTGATAAGAGGCTAGTCTTTAAATCTTTGCAGTGACTGAATGTTGATGATAAAACGGATTGTTTTGCATAAGATGAGTGTGTGCGACTGTGTGTATGTCATTTCCGGCTTCGGCATACCGCATGGTCATGAAGGCCTCGTGGTGAGTTACTTTCTTAGTGAAGCAGCTTAGCCTTACAGTTGGATAAGTTGGAGTGATTGGAGTTTATTTTTCACAGTGAGAGAGGGGTGCACCGGTCCTGGAGGTACTGCAATACCAGGTCGATGCGTGGAGTGGACGGAGCAAGCCCCTATTCCATCTCCCAGTTCCAAAAAACAATTTAATATATGGTCCCCGGGTAGGGGACGTATCAGATATTAAACTGATAAGAACAGATACTACACTTGATCTTAGCCAAAAGGCCGAGAAGCGATGCCCACACATGCTCAGACCAAGAGTCCAGCTTCCCAAACACGTCGCTCCACTTAGCGGTTTGACAGACGACGACAAAACAAATAGAAGACCAGTCACCCTGTGTGCGTGTTTGTGAAAGCTGAAGAAAAATGCCGAGGTCGCTGCATCTCTCTGCTGGTCCCTGCTGCCAGCGTCACTAGTGTGTCTGCATGTTTCTCAAATAGAGTTTGGAGAGACGTTGTCAGTGTCTGTATGTTGCTTAAATTCTCCCAAACAGTGGGCGCTAAAGATCACGGCACGGCAGGCCATTGCAGCCAATGAGCTCGAGTTGAAAAATAAATGTGCTTACAGCACCAGGTGGTCCCCCATCGATGTAGTAACCAGGCCCGACCCTGCTTAGCTTCCGAGATCAGACGAGATCGGGCATGATCAGGCTGTTATGGCCGTAAACTTACATTTCCGGGTCCATACTAGATTTTATACAGCAGGAGCACATAAGGACTGAGGGTGCTGCCGTGGCCAGAGACGGGACTTGTACAGAAACAATGATTAGATCCATAATGAAGGAAAGCAATGCATAAAGACTTTATTCCATACTCAAAGTACCATATGAAAACGCAATGCAATACACTGCGTGTGCGGTTGAGTGATCTTTTGAAGAAATGTAGCGTTGCAACACCAGGGATAGACTGCAATGTATCTCTGTCGTTGCAGCCCTCTGATGCTCCCTGCTGCCGGCGTCACAACAGTGTCTGCATGTTTCACAAATAGAGTTTGGAGAGACGTTGTCAGTGTCTGTATGTTGCTTAAATTCTCCCAAACAGTGGGCGCTAAGGATCAGGGCACGGCAGACCATTGCAGCCATTGATCTCGAGCAGAAAAATAAAAATGCTTACAGCACCTGGTATTCCCAGGCGGTCACCCATCCAAGTACTAACCAGGCCCGACCCTGCTTAGCTTCCGAGATCAGACGAGGTCGGGCGTGATCAGGGTGGTATGGCCGTACGCAAATGTTACCGGGTCCATACTACCTTTTATTCAGCAGGAGCACAAAAGGACTGAGAGCGCTGCCGTGGCCAGAGACGGGACTTGTACAGAAACAATGATTAGATCCATAATGAAGGAAAGCAATGCATAAAGACTTTATTCCATACTCAAAGTACCATATGAAAACGCAATGCAATACACTGCGTGTGCGGTTGAGTGATCTTTTGAAGAAATGTAGCGTTGCAACACCAGGGATAGACTGCAATGTATCTCTGTCGTTGCAGCCCTCTGATGCTCCCTGCTGCCGGCGTCACAACAGTGTCTGCATTTTTCACAAATAGAGTTTGGAGAGACGTTGTCAGTGTCTGTATGTTGCTTAAATTCTCCCAAACAGTGGGCGCTAAAGATCAGGGCACGGCAGACCATTGCAGCCATTGATCTCGAGCAGAAAAATAAATATGCTTACAGCACCTGGTATTCCCAGGCGGTCACCCATCCAAGTACTAACCAGGCCCGACCCTGCTTAGCTTCCGAGATCAGACGAGATCGGGCGTGATCAGTGTGGTATGGCCGTACGCAAATGTTACCGGGTCCATACTACCTTTTATTCAGCAGGAGCACAAAAGGACTGAGAGCGCTGCCGTGGCCAGAGACGGGACTTGTACAGAAACAATGATTAGATCCATAATGAAGGAAAGCAATGCATAAAGACTTTATTCCATACTCAAAGTACCATATGAAAACGCAATGCAATACACTGCGTGTGCGGTTGAGTGATCTTTTGAAGAAATGTAGCGTTGCAACACCAGGGATAGACTGCAATGTATCTCTGTCGTTGCAGCCCTCTGATGCTCCCTGCTGCCGGCGTCACAACAGTGTCTGCATGTTTCACAAATAGAGTTTGGAGAGACGTTGTCAGTGTCTGTATGTTGCTTAAATTCTCCCAAACAGTGGGCGCTAAAGATCAGGGCACGGCAGACCATTGCAGCCATTGATCTCGAGCAGAAAAATAAATATGCTTACAGCACCTGGTGTTCCCAGGCGGTCACCCATCCAAGTACTAACCAGTCCCGACCCTGCTTAGCTTCCGAGATCAGACGAGATCGGGCGTGATCAGGGTGGTATGGCCGTACGCAAATGTTACCGGGTCCATACTACCTTTTATTCAGCAGGAGCACAAAAGGACTGAGAGCGCTGCCGTGGCCAGAGACGGGACTTGTACAGAAACAATGATTAGATCCATAATGAAGGAAAGCAATGCATAAAGACTTTATTCCATACTCAAAGTACCATATCAAAACGCAATGCAATACACTGCGTGTGCGGTTGAGTGATCTTTTGAAGAAATGTAGCGTTGCAACACCAGGGATAGACTGCAATGTATCTCTGTCGTTGCAGCCCTCTGATGCTCCCTGCTGCCGGCGTCACAACAGTGTCTGCATTTTTCACAAATAGAGTTTGGAGAGACGTTGTCAGTGTCTGTATGTTGCTTAAATTCTCCCAAACAGTGGGCGCTAAAGATCAGGGCACGGCAGACCATTGCAGCCATTGATCTCGAGCAGAAAAATAAATATGCTTACAGCACCTGGTGTTCCCAGGCGGTCACCCATCCAAGTACTAACCAGGCCCGACCCTGCTTAGCTTCCGAGATCAGACGAGATCGGGCGTGATCAGGGTGGTATGGCCGTACGCAAATGTTACCGGGTCCATACTACCTTTTATTCAGCAGGAGCACAAAAGGACTGAGAGCGCTGCCGTGGCCAGAGACGGGACTTGTACAGAAACAATGATTAGATCCATAATGAAGGAAAGCAATGCATAAAGACTTTATTCCATACTCAAAGTACCATATCAAAACGCAATGCAATACACTGCGTGTGCGGTTGAGTGATCTTTTGAAGAAATGTAGCGTTGCAACACCAGGGATAGACTGCAATGTATCTCTGTCGTTGCAGCCCTCTGATGCTCCCTGCTGCCGGCGTCACAACAGTGTCTGCATTTTTCACAAATAGAGTTTGGAGAGACGTTGTCAGTGTCTGTATGTTGCTTAAATTCTCCCAAACAGTGGGCGCTAAAGATCAGGGCACGGCAGACCATTGCAGCCATTGATCTCGAGCAGAAAAAAAAGAAGCTTACAGCACCTGGTATTCCCAGGCGGTCTCCCATCCAAGTACTAACCAGGCCCGACCCTGCTTAGCTTCCGAGATCAGACGAGATCGGGCGTGTTCAGGGTGGTATGGCCGTAAGCGAGTATAGCCGCATCCAAAGTAGCTTTTAAACAGCAGGAGCACATAAGGACTGAGAGCGCTGCCGTGACCATAGACCAGACTTGTACAGAAACAATTATTAGATCAATAATGAAGGAAAGCAATGAATGAATACTTTATTCCGGACTCAAAGTACCATATCAAAACGCAATGCAATACACCGAGTTGGCGTGTGTGCTCGTTTGCGTGAACCTTTGAAGAAACATAGCGTTTCAAACGCTGCGATGGACTGCAGCAGGTCAAGCGAAGCAGTCATTCATAGCTCTTATTTCTTTACAACAACATGATCAGGGGAGAGCGCGAACGCAGTCCCCCACTACCAGAAATTATGCAATCGAGATTCACACATTTGGGGAATTCGCACGGGTCAGCAACAGCCGCAGTGCAATGGCCGAGCCTCACCATGGGTGAACCACCTTCTTGATCATGGTATCTCCCTTGCCAGGTAAGTATGATTAGTACTCGTTCAGATGGGCTGAACGCTGCCCACGCGTGTTCCCTTGGAGAACGGTTGCAAAGAATTCGGAGATGTCTAGACTTTAAAGTCCGTGTTGCAGGGTTTATTTTCCAACAAGTGTGTGCAATTTGCTTGTTCTTAATACAGATTTAAACTGTTATCCATTTTATTTCATGTTGTTAGGTATCACAAAACGGAATGTAATACGACAAAGTAGGTACTATTTTAGCGGTTTGCAATTGATTCTCTTTTCCCCCAGGATAATTAAATATGTTCTATTATTTGCCATGCGGAACCAGCCAGTCCTGTGCACGTATGCAAATTAGCCATGTGCACCTAACAGAAGAATGACGTAATGTTGAGAACGAGTCATACTAAAAAGGGAGAGCAATCGACAGCTAAACCAGACTGTATCAATCACACACTTTGGGTCCATTCTAACTTATGATAAGAGGCTAGTCTTTAAATCTTTGCAGTGACTGAATGTTTATGATAAAACGGATTGTTTTGCATTCGATGAGTGTGTGCGACTGTGCGTTTGTCATTTCCGGCTTCGGCATACCGCATGGTAATGAAGGCCTCGTGGTGAGTTGCTTTCTTAGTGAAGCAGCCTCGCCTTGGAGTTGGATGAGTTGGAGTGATATAAGTTGTCAGTGTCTGTATGTTGCTTAAATTCTCCCAAACAGTGGGCGCTAAGGATCAGGGCACGGCAGACCATTGCAGCCATTGATCTCGAGCAGAAAAATAAAAATGCTTACAGCACCTGGTATTCCCAGGCGGTCACCCATCCAAGTACTAACCAGGCCCGACCCTGCTTAGCTTCCGAGATCAGACGAGATCGGGCGTGATCAGGGTGGTATGGCCGTACGCAAATGTTACCGGGTCCATACTACCTTTTATTCAGCAGGAGCACAAAAGGACTGAGAGCGCTGCCGTGGCCAGAGACGGGACTTGTACAGAAACAATGATTAGATCCATAATGAAGGAAAGCAATGCATAAAGACTTTATTCCATACTCAAAGTACCATATGAAAACGCAATGCAATACACTGCGTGTGCGGTTGAGTGATCTTTTGAAGAAATGTAGCGTTGCAACACCAGGGATAGACTGCAATGTATCTCTGTCGTTGCAGCCCTCTGATGCTCCCTGCTGCCGGCGTCACAACAGTGTCTGCATTTTTCACAAATAGAGTTTGGAGAGACGTTGTCAGTGTCTGTATGTTGCTTAAATTCTCCCAAACAGTGGGCGCTAAAGATCAGGGCACGGCAGACCATTGCAGCCATTGATCTCGAGCAGAAAAATAAATATGCTTACAGCACCTGGTATTCCCAGGCGGTCACCCATCCAAGTACTAACCAGGCCCGACCCTGCTTAGCTTCCGAGATCAGACGAGATCGGGCGTGATCAGGGTGGTATGGCCGTACGCAAATGTTACCGGGTCCATACTACCTTTTATTCAGCAGGAGCACAAAAGGACTGAGAGCGCTGCCGTGGCCAGAGACGGGACTTGTACAGAAACAATGATTAGATCCATAATGAAGGAAAGCAATGCATAAAGACTTTATTCCATACTCAAAGTACCATATCAAAACGCAATGCAATACACTGCGTGTGCGGTTGAGTGATCTTTTGAAGAAATGTAGCGTTGCAACACCAGGGATAGACTGCAATGTATCTCTGTCGTTGCAGCCCTCTGATGCTCCCTGCTGCCGGCGTCACAACAGTGTCTGCATTTTTCACAAATAGAGTTTGGAGAGACGTTGTCAGTGTCTGTATGTTGCTTAAATTCTCCCAAACAGTGGGCGCTAAAGATCAGGGCACGGCAGACCATTGCAGCCATTGATCTCGAGCAGAAAAATAAATATGCTTACAGCACCTGGTATTCCCAGGCGGTCACCCATCCAAGTACTAACCAGGCCCGACCCTGCTTAGCTTCCGAGATCAGACGAGATCGGGCGTGATCAGGGTGGTATGGCCGTACGCAAATGTTACCGGGTCCATACTACCTTTTATTCAGCAGGAGCACAAAAGGACTGAGAGCGCTGCCGTGGCCAGAGACGGGACTTGTACAGAAACAATGATTAGATCCATAATGAAGGAAAGCAATGCATAAAGACTTTATTCCATACTCAAAGTACCATATGAAAACGCAATGCAATACACTGCGTGTGCGGTTGAGTGATCTTTTGAAGAAATGTAGCGTTGCAACACCAGGGATAGACTGCAATGTATCTCTGTCGTTGCAGCCCTCTGATGCTCCCTGCTGCCGGCGTCACAACAGTGTCTGCATTTTTCACAAATAGAGTTTGGAGAGACGTTGTCAGTGTCTGTATGTTGCTTAAATTCTCCCAAACAGTGGGCGCTAAAGATCAGGGCACGGCAGACCATTGCAGCCATTGATCTCGAGCAGAAAAAAAAGAAGCTTACAGCACCTGGTATTCCCAGGCGGTCTCCCATCCAAGTACTAACCAGGCCCGACCCTGCTTAGCTTCCGAGATCAGACGAGATCGGGCGTGTTCAGGGTGGTATGGCCGTAAGCGAGTATAGCCGCATCCAAAGTAGCTTATAAACAGCAGGAGCACATAAGGACTGAGAGCGCTGCCGTGACCATAGACCAGACTTGTACAGAAACAATTATTAGATCAATAATGAAGGAAAGCAATGAATGAATACTTTATTCCGGACTCAAAGTACCATATCAAAACGCAATGCAATTCACCGAGTTGGCGTGTGTGCTCGTTTGCGTGAACCTTTGAAGAAACATAGCGTTTCAAACGCTGCGATGGACTGCAGCAGGTCAAGCGAAGCAGTCATTCATAGCTCTTATTTCTTTACAACAACATGATCAGGGGAGAGCGCGAACGCAGTCCCCCACTACCAGAAATTATGCAATCGAGATTCACACATTTGGGGAATTCGCACGGGTCAGCAACAGCCGCAGTGCAATGGCCGAGCCTCACCATGGGTGAACCACCTTCTTGATCATGGTATCTCCCTTGCCAGGTAAGTATGATTAGTACTCGTTCAGATGGGCTGAACGCTGCCCACGCGTGTTCCCTTGGAGAACGGTTGCAAAGAATTCGGAGATGTCTAGACTTTAAAGTCCGTGTTGCAGGGTTTATTTTCCAACAAGTGTGTGCAATTTGCTTGTTCTTAATACAGATTTAAACTGTTATCCATTTTATTTCATGTTGTTAGGTATCACAAAACGGAATGTAATACGACAAAGTAGGTACTATTTTAGCGGTTTGCAATTGATTCTCTTTTCCCCCAGGATAATTAAATATGTTCTATTATTTGCCATGCGGAGCCAGCCAGTCCTGTGCACGTATGCAAATTAGCCATGTGCACCTAACAGAAGAATGACGTAATGTTGAGAACGAGTCATACTAAAAAGGGAGAGCAATCGACAGCTAAACCAGACTGTATCAATCACACACTTTGGGTCCATTCTAACTTATGATAAGAGGCTAGTCTTTAAATCTTTGCAGTGACTGAATGTTTATGATAAAACGGATTGTTTTGCATTCGATGAGTGTGTGCGACTGTGCATTTGTCATTTCCGGCTTCGGCATACCGCATGGTAATGAAGGCCTCGTGGTGAGTTGCTTTCTTAGTGAAGCAGCCTCGCCTTGGAGTTGGATGAGTTGGAGTGATATAAGTTGTCAGTGTCTGTATGTTGCTTAAATTCTCCCAAACAGTGGGCGCTAAGGATCAGGGCACGGCAGACCATTGCAGCCATTGATCTCGAGCAGAAAAATAAAAATGCTTACAGCACCTGGTATTCCCAGGCGGTCACCCATCTAAGTACTAACCAGGCCCGACCCTGCTTAGCTTCCGAGATCAGACGAGATCGGGCGTGATCAGGGTGGTATGGCCGTACGCAAATGTTACCGGGTCCATACTACCTTTTATTCAGCAGGAGCACAAAAGGACTGAGAGCGCTGCCGTGGCCAGAGACGGGACTTGTACAGAAACAATGATTAGATCCATAATGAAGGAAAGCAATGCATAAAGACTTTATTCCATACTCAAAGTACCATATGAAAACGCAATGCAATACACTGCGTGTGCGGTTGAGTGATCTTTTGAAGAAATGTAGCGTTGCAACACCAGGGATAGACTGCAATGTATCTCTGTCGTTGCAGCCCTCTGATGCTCCCTGCTGCCGGCGTCACAACAGTGTCTGCATGTTTCACAAATAGAGTTTGGAGAGACGTTGTCAGTGTCTGTATGTTGCTTAAATTCTCCCAAACAGTGGGCGCTAAGGATCAGGGCACGGCAGACCATTGCAGCCATTGATCTCGAGCAGAAAAATAAAAATGCTTACAGCACCTGGTATTCCCAGGCGGTCACCCATCCAAGTACTAACCAGGCCCGATCCTGCTTAGCTTCCGAGATCAGACGAGATCGGGCGTGATCAGGATGGTATGGCCGTACGCAAATGTTACCGGGTCCATACTACCTTTTATTCAGCAGGAGCACAAAAGGACTGAGAGCGCTGCCGTGGCCAGAGACGGGACTTGTACAGAAACAATGATTAGATCCATAATGAAGGAAAGCAATGCATAAAGACTTTATTCCATACTCAAAGTACCATATCAAAACGCAATGCAATACACTGCGTGTGCGGTTGAGTGATCTTTTGAAGAAATGTAGCGTTGCAACACCAGGGATAGACTGCAATGTATCTCTGTCGTTGCAGCCCTCTGATGCTCCCTGCTGCCGGCGTCACAACAGTGTCTGCATGTTTCACAAATAGAGTTTGGAGAGACGTTGTCAGTGTCTGTATGTTGCTTAAATTCTCCCAAACAGTGGGCGCTAAAGATCTCTGCCCGTATGCAAATTAGCCATGTGCGCCTAACAGAAAAATGACGTAATGTTGAGAACGAGTCATACTAAAAACCGAGAGCAAGCGAAAGCTAAACCAGACTGTATCAATCACACACTTTGGGTCCATTCTAACTTTTGATAAGAGGCTAGTCTTTAAATCTTTGCAGTGACTGAATGTTGATGATAAAACGGATTGTTTTGCATAAGATGAGTGTGTGCGACTGTGTGTTTGTCATTTCCGGCTTCGGCATACCGCATGGTCATGAAGGCCTCGTGGTGAGTTACTTTCTTAGTGAAGCAGCTTAGCCTTACAGTTGGATAAGTTGGAGTGATTGGAGTTTATTTTTCACAGTGAGAGAGGGGTGCACCGGTCCTGGAGGTACTGCAATACCAGGTCGATGCGTGGAGTGGACGGAGCAAGCCCCTATTCCATCTCCCAGTTCCAAAAAACAATTTAATATATGGTCCCCGGGTAGGGGACGTATCAGATATTAAACTGATAAGAACAGATTTTTTTTTTTCATTCGAAAATTTTATTGACACACGTTGCAATACCTTATCTTTCACATCACATGTTTCCAGTTTCGTTCAATTTTTTTTTTTTTTTTTTTTTTTTTTTTAAATCATACACAATGTTTTGTTTCTTTTTTTTTTTTAACAACAAGGAATTGAAAAAATATAACCATCCATAAAAACAAGAATAAAACCTATGTTTTAAAAAGAAAATAAAAACCAACACTAAAAGAAGCTGCTGTGCAGGAGCGGGAACACACTTAGTTAAAAGAAATTTAAAAGAAAGTGTACCCCGTCCTGCCCTCCCAACAGCGTCGGTCTCTCGGGACCTGTCGCTCAGAGCATCTCCTCCCCTCTCTGCTCCTTCCCACCTGCCTCTCCCGGAGAGCCAGGCCGCCGCTGCCTCGACCTTTCTGTGTGTGGCTCCGGCTCCCTTCTCCGAATGGGCACAGAGGCGATGTCTTCATTTTGGCTGTGTCCTAGGCCTGCCGCCTGCAGCAACGGCTACTTTTACCGTTGCTGCGGCCATCCGGATCACAGCCAAGGGGGGAATCAGCTTGTGCTTGCTTACCAGCAGGTTTCTGGAGGTCCAAAAGGCGTCTTTAATGGCAGCTAGGGTGAGCCACTGCCTGGGGAAGTTAACTGCAGTATTTTGGCTCACCCCATACAGCACCAATTGGGCTGTCAGGACCTCCCCTGCTGGCAAGTACGGGTATAGTAGGGAGCCGGCCGTTGCCCACTGGTCTCCAGCAGCGCTGCACTCCCAGAGCAGATGCCTCACCGACTCAGGCGCGCCACAACCTGTTCGGGGGCATGTTGCGGATGCGGCCATGCCCCGGGAGTGCATGACGGCTCTGACTGGGAGGATCTCGTGAGCTACCATCCATGACAGGTCCCGGAGTCTGTTGGGGAGGACAGGATGGTTAACATTTCGCCAAACAGTTGCGGGGTCGCCGAGTGCTAGCCCGCGCACTGGACTTACTGGTTCCCGCTCCTGCACCAGCGCAATCATTAATCGATGGCTTTCTAAAACTTGTAATTCCTCGTTTTCTAGGTTATATTTTTTTAAAAACTTCTTGATAAAAACATAGGACTGGGGCAGGTTAAAAGATACTGGCGTCCTATGGTCAGAAACATAAAAATTGAACTTTTTCAGATAGGACCCCATCCAGAACCGGGTCATTGCCGTGCTTTTTTTTTGGCTGGGTAACGACATTGCATTTTTTACGTGTAGAGCTGCATATCGACTTCCTAGAAATAAGTTGAGGTCTGGCACTCCTTTTCCCCCTTTTTCTTTAGTTTTCTTCATTTCGTTTCTCTTGAGTCTCTCCCACTTAGACCCCCACAGGAAGTAAAAAATGGCACGTTCTAGATCTAAAAGGACTCTGCGGGGTGGAATAAAAACAGAGCATACCAATAAAAGCAAAGGTAAAATCACTGACTTAATGATTAAAACCTTTCCTTCCATTGTAAGTCCTCTAAGTCCCCAGTATCCCAGTCTCCGCCTCACTTTCCCTACCATGTCCGGCCAATTTTTGGTACCCTCCCCCTCCCTGTCAAATTTGACCCCGAGTATTTTCAAGTCGGTCTGTTTTACGGTCAGGGGAAGTCCAGTCGTCTCGGTCACCGTCCATGGTCCATAAAAAAGGGCTTGGGTCTTCTCTCTATTGAGTTTGGACCCAGAGGCCAGTCCGTAGGAGTCTGTCAAGTCGAGTGCCTTCTGTAAGGAACAGATGTCAGTACATAAAATATTGACGTCGTCCATATATAAAACACACTTGCTAAAAAGTCCCCCACTTCCCGGTATGCCCACCCCTTTAATCCATTTGTCCCTTCTCAATACCTGTGCCAGTGGTTCTATGCAAGCCACGTAGAGGAGAGCAGATAAAGGACAACCCTGACGGACCCCGCAGTGCAAGTCTACTGCTTTTGTAAGTTGCCCGTTAACAAGAAATTTGCTGGTGATGTCCCGATACAGCAATCCCACCCACTCTACATACCTTTGTGGAAAACCCATTTTGGGCAGTACCTGAAATAGGTACTGGTGCGAGACCCGATCGAAAGCTTTTTCAAAGTCTAAATTTAGGACTACTAGTCTAATGTTTCTGTCTCTCGCATAACAGATGGTGTCTCTAATCAGTACGAGGCTGTCAGTGATCTTTCTCCCCGGTATGCCACAGGTTTGATCCGGGTGGATTACCTCCCCTAAAACAACAGACATTCTGTTGGCTAAAAGTTTGCTAAAAAGTTTACAGTCCACGTTTAAAAGGGTAATAGGTCTCCAGTTCTTCAGGTCAGTCTTGTCGTCTTTCTTGTGTAGTAGTTTCACTATCCCTGATCTAAAACTGTCTGGTAGTCGGCCTAGTCCTTGGAATTCTGTAAAAACAGTCAACAAGTCGGTTGCTAAAATGTCCCAAAAGGTCTGATAAAATTCAAGTGAAAGCCCATCTTCCCCCGGTGATTTTCCCCCTCCAAAACTCGACAAACAATTGGAAAGTTCTAAAAGGTTAAAATCATCGGTTAAAAATGCACTCTCACTGATCTTCTTTTGCAAGGAATTCAATATCTTCTCATTTGGTTCTTCTTCAATGCTTTTTTTGCTATACAGCTCTGTATAGAAACACTCTATTTCGTCCATCGTTTCTTCTTGCGTTTTGGTGTATTCTCCATTTCTCTTTTTTAATTTATAAATACCCTCCCCGCTGTTTATGATTTTCTTGAAGAAATATCGTGTGCATTTTTCCCCTTCTTCTATGTCTCTTTCTTTACTTCTAATAATTATTCCTTTGCTTTTGATTTCTGCTAGAGCCGACATTTGTTCTTTTACCTCTCTTATTTCCTGATTGTAATCAAACCCTTGTTGTCTTAATTTAAAATAACGTTGCAGTCTTTTCTGCAGCCCCATCATGCATTTGTTTTCTATTTTCTTTTGTTTCATCCCTGCCTTTCTAAAAAAAGTCTTTGTCCGTTCCTTTACCATTTCCCACCAGTGTGCACGTGTTTTGTGTAAGTCTTGGAGGGTCTGCCATTGACTGAATTGCTCCCTGTACTGGCTGGCTAAATCTTTATCTTTTATCAGGGAGCAATTCAGTTTCCACAGACCACCACCTTTTGTCACACCTGAGGGGAGTGAAAGGGTGCAGGAGAGCATAGCGTGATCGGAGAAGAAAACGGGGGTTAATCTAGCATCGGTTGGCGGGCAGTCTCTGGTAAAAATATAGTCTATTCGAGAGGCTCTGGCACCGTCACTACTGAACCAGGTGAAGCCCTCCTCTCTTGGATGCACGGTTTTAAAACAGTCTTTCAGTTTAAAATCCCTGCACTGTGCCTGCAATAAAACCGACGTCTTGTCTACTTTAAAATCTTCCCCCGCACTTCTCCTATCGCTCCTAGTTAAAATACAATTAAAATCTCCCGCTAAAACTAAAGGCGCTCTGCCTAGCATGTGGGGCTGCAATTCTTTTAAAAGGTCATGTCTGTCATTTTTGTTGTTAAAACCATAAATGTTTAAGAGATTAAAATCCCTTCCCATAAAAGTCAAGTGTGCTAAAAGCGCCCTTCCGTCTCTCACCACCGTGCTGCCCTTCACCAAGATTGAGGGATTTTTGATTAAAATGGCCACCCCGTCATTTTTGCTTTCATTTGAACCACTCCATAAGGATTTTTGTGGCCACTTTTCCTCCCATTCCCTGTATTGGTTTAAAAATGGTAGTGCACATTCTTGTAGTAAAAACACATCTGACTTAAAATTGTTAAGAAAGGATAAAATCGTTTGTGCTCTAACTTTTGATTTCACACTTCTTACATTTAGTGTCGAAATGGTGAGCACCATGATTATGGTGTTAAAAAGACAAACAATCATTAAAAGACTAAAAAACAACTATGGGTTAAAACCATCTAAAAAAGTCATCCAATGCTTTGTGACAGAAGCTCTTCCTTTATCTCAATAGGAGATGAGTAAAGGTTGTCTGCTTCATTTCCCTCCCAGACTCTACTTTGGTCGAAAATTGAGTCTTTTGGGGTTGATTGCAGTGCAATATTTAAAAAAGAGAGAGTGTTGGGAGGGTTGTTTGGGAAGACTCTGGCATCCTCCAAAGATGGATTGTCTGAGGAGCCAGGTCTTCCCCTTTTCTCTGAGGCTCCTTGAGTCTCAGAGGACAACTCTGACACTGCTCTCTTACCAGGCTGGGCTCCTGGGAGGGAGGCTTCACTGGACTCCACTTCAGACTCTTCTCCCTGGCTGTCTGTTTCTAGACTCACGGATTCCTCAGAGTCTGAAGTGGAGTCCATCTCAGCTCCACCGGCTGCCTGGGCCCCACCAGCCTCTTTCACCTCACCACTAGGTGGGGCAACCTCAGGCCCCGCCCCCTCTCCCCCAATCAGAGTTATTACTTCCAGCCTGGTGTCTTCAATTGTTTGTGCACCCCCGTCTGCCAATTTCCTTGCATTTTGTTTTACTTTGTTAGCAAAGGATTTCGGGCAGTCTCTGAAGAGATGGTTTGAGTCTCCACAGAGGTTGCACTTCCTGCCATTGGTACATTCTTCAAAAGAGTGTCCAATTTCTCTACATTTGCCGCAAACAACCTTGGTACACGCTTCCGCCAGGTGCCCTTGCTCACCACACTTGCGGCAGAGCTTGGGCTGTCCCTGGTAGTGAATGTAGCCCCTGTTCTCTCCAAGAACCATCATGGATGGGAGATGTTTCAGGCCCTGGAAGCCATGTGGGTCCCGCCATTGTTGTATGGGGACCCTCCATGAACAATTCCAGATGCCGTCTTCATCTCTCACCTTGGTGGCCTGGGCCCTCACAGTGCAGTATCTTGCCAGCCATATACAAATATCATCAGCATTTACCGTTTCATTGAACATCCTGACGATTACGGTTTTAATGGAATCGTCATTTAGTCTCTCCACTTCAAATGCTGAAAACTGGTCTTTTACCGTGTCGTAGCGTGTCCAAAATTCTTTGAGGGTTGTTGCTGCTGCGAAGCTTACATCGAATCCTTTGTTAAAGGGCAGAGTAAGAATACAATTCAAATCGTTTGCAGAAAACTTCAGGATTCCTTGGATGTGCTTCCTTGAAAAATCAAGACGGGAGATCTGAATTACCGTTCCATTTACTGACTTCAGTTTAAAACGTACGCTGTGGTGCCTCCTCATGCCGGTAGGGTTAACCGACATGGTGGAGACACCACGCTCTTAAAAAACAAGGAGGTTAAAAGCAATAAAACACTGGATATACTAAAAATACAGAAATAAATAAACAAATAAATACAGGCAACAATAAAATCCACTTACCTTACCTGGACAATGGACTTCTTGGTAGAGGGTATCAGCAACTGATATTTGATCCCAACTTACCAAGAAGATGGTGCAATATCCTCCGAACCTGCTATATAATTGCCACAAAATGCAATATATAGACAGCCAAGGGAGGTGATCACTGTCTTAGCCAAAAGGCCGAGAAGCGATGCCCACACATGCTCAGACCAAGAGTCCAGCTTCCCAAACACGTCGCTCCACTTAGCGGTTTGACAGACGACGACAAAACAAATAGAAGACCAGTCACCCTGTGTGCGTGTTTGTGAAAGCTGAAGAAAAATGCCGAGGTCGCTGCATCTCTCTGCTGGTCCCTGCTGCCAGCGTCACTAGTGTGTCTGCATGTTTCTCAAATAGAGTTTGGAGAGACGTTGTCAGTGTCTGTATGTTGCTTAAATTCTCCCAAACAGTGGGCGCTAAAGATCACGGCACGGCAGGCCATTGCAGCCAATGAGCTCGAGTTGAAAAATAAATGTGCTTACAGCACCAGGTGGTCCCCCATCGATGTAGTAACCAGGCCCGACCCTGCTTAGCTTCCGAGATCAGACGAGATCGGGCATGATCAGGCTGTTATGGCCGTAAACTTACATTTCCGGGTCCATACTAGATTTTATACAGCAGGAGCACATAAGGACTGAGGGTGCTGCCGTGGCCAGAGACGGGACTTGTACAGAAACAATGATTAGATCCATAATGAAGGAAAGCAATGCATAAAGACTTTATTCCATACTCAAAGTACCATATGAAAACGCAATGCAATACACTGCGTGTGAGGTTGAGTGATCTTTTGAAGAAATGTAGCGTTGCAACACCAGGGATAGACTGCAATGTATCTCTGTCGTTGCAGCCCTCTGATGCTCCCTGCTGCCGGCGTCACAACAGTGTCTGCATGTTTCACAAATAGAGTTTGGAGAGACGTTGTCAGTGTCTGTATGTTGCTTAAATTCTCCCAAACAGTGGGCGCTAAGGATCAGGGCACGGCAGACCATTGCAGCCATTGATCTCGAGCAGAAAAATAAAAATGCTTACAGCACCTGGTATTCCCAGGCGGTCACCCATCCAAGTACTAACCAGGCCCGACCCTGCTTAGCTTCCGAGATCAGACGAGGTCGGGCGTGATCAGGGTGGTATGGCCGTACGCAAATGTTACCGGGTCCATACTACCTTTTATTCAGCAGGAGCACAAAAGGACTGAGAGCGCTGCCGTGGCCAGAGACGGGACTTGTACAGAAACAATGATTAGATCCATAATGAAGGAAAGCAATGCATAAAGACTTTATTCCATACTCAAAGTACCATATGAAAACGCAATGCAATACACTGCGTGTGCGGTTGAGTGATCTTTTGAAGAAATGTAGCGTTGCAACACCAGGGATAGACTGCAATGTATCTCTGTCGTTGCAGCCCTCTGATGCTCCCTGCTGCCGGCGTCACAACAGTGTCTGCATTTTTCACAAATAGAGTTTGGAGAGACGTTGTCAGTGTCTGTATGTTGCTTAAATTCTCCCAAACAGTGGGCGCTAAAGATCAGGGCACGGCAGACCATTGCAGCCATTGATCTCGAGCAGAAAAATAAATATGCTTACAGCACCTGGTATTCCCAGGCGGTCACCCATCCAAGTACTAACCAGGCCCGACCCTGCTTAGCTTCCGAGATCAGACGAGATCGGGCGTGATCAGTGTGGTATGGCCGTACGCAAATGTTACCGGGTCCATACTACCTTTTATTCAGCAGGAGCACAAAAGGACTGAGAGCGCTGCCGTGGCCAGAGACGGGACTTGTACAGAAACAATGATTAGATCCATAATGAAGGAAAGCAATGCATAAAGACTTTATTCCATACTCAAAGTACCATATGAAAACGCAATGCAATACACTGCGTGTGCGGTTGAGTGATCTTTTGAAGAAATGTAGCGTTGCAACACCAGGGATAGACTGCAATGTATCTCTGTCGTTGCAGCCCTCTGATGCTCCCTGCTGCCGGCGTCACAACAGTGTCTGCATGTTTCACAAATAGAGTTTGGAGAGACGTTGTCAGTGTCTGTATGTTGCTTAAATTCTCCCAAACAGTGGGCGCTAAAGATCAGGGCACGGCAGACCATTGCAGCCATTGATCTCGAGCAGAAAAATAAATATGCTTACAGCACCTGGTGTTCCCAGGCGGTCACCCATCCAAGTACTAACCAGGCCCGACCCTGCTTAGCTTCCGAGATCAGACGAGATCGGGCGTGATCAGGGTGGTATGGCCGTACGCAAATGTTACCGGGTCCATACTACCTTTTATTCAGCAGGAGCACAAAAGGACTGAGAGCGCTGCCGTGGCCAGAGACGGGACTTGTACAGAAACAATGATTAGATCCATAATGAAGGAAAGCAATGCATAAAGACTTTATTCCATACTCAAAGTACCATATCAAAACGCAATGCAATACACTGCGTGTGCGGTTGAGTGATCTTTTGAAGAAATGTAGCGTTGCAACACCAGGGATAGACTGCAATGTATCTCTGTCGTTGCAGCCCTCTGATGCTCCCTGCTGCCGGCGTCACAACAGTGTCTGCATTTTTCACAAATAGAGTTTGGAGAGACGTTGTCAGTGTCTGTATGTTGCTTAAATTCTCCCAAACAGTGGGCGCTAAAGATCAGGGCACGGCAGACCATTGCAGCCATTGATCTCGAGCAGAAAAATAAATATGCTTACAGCACCTGGTATTCCCAGGCGGTCACCCATCCAAGTACTAACCAGGCCCGACCCTGCTTAGCTTCCGAGATCAGACGAGATCGGGCGTGATCAGGGTGGTATGGCCGTACGCAAATGTTACCGGGTCCATACTACCTTTTATTCAGCAGGAGCACAAAAGGACTGAGAGCGCTGCCGTGGCCAGAGACGGGACTTGTACAGAAACAATGATTAGATCCATAATGAAGGAAAGCAATGCATAAAGACTTTATTCCATACTCAAAGTACCATATCAAAACGCAATGCAATACACTGCGTGTGCGGTTGAGTGATCTTTTGAAGAAATGTAGCGTTGCAACACCAGGGATAGACTGCAATGTATCTCTGTCGTTGCAGCCCTCTGATGCTCCCTGCTGCCGGCGTCACAACAGTGTCTGCATTTTTCACAAATAGAGTTTGGAGAGACGTTGTCAGTGTCTGTATGTTGCTTAAATTCTCCCAAACAGTGGGCGCTAAAGATCAGGGCACGGCAGACCATTGCAGCCATTGATCTCGAGCAGAAAAATAAATATGCTTACAGCACCTGGTATTCCCAGGCGGTCACCCATCCAAGTACTAACCAGGCCCGACCCTGCTTAGCTTCCGAGATCAGACGAGATCGGGCGTGATCAGGGTGGTATGGCCGTACGCAAATGTTACCGGGTCCATACTACCTTTTATTCAGCAGGAGCACAAAAGGACTGAGAGCGCTGCCGTGGCCAGAGACGGGACTTGTACAGAAACAATGATTAGATCCATAATGAAGGAAAGCAATGCATAAAGACTTTATTCCATACTCAAAGTACCATATGAAAACGCAATGCAATACACTGCGTGTGCGGTTGAGTGATCTTTTGAAGAAATGTAGCGTTGCAACACCAGGGATAGACTGCAATGTATCTCTGTCGTTGCAGCCCTCTGATGCTCCCTGCTGCCGGCGTCACAACAGTGTCTGCATTTTTCACAAATAGAGTTTGGAGAGACGTTGTCAGTGTCTGTATGTTGCTTAAATTCTCCCAAACAGTGGGCGCTAAAGATCAGGGCACGGCAGACCATTGCAGCCATTGATCTCGAGCAGAAAAAAAAGAAGCTTACAGCACCTGGTATTCCCAGGCGGTCTCCCATCCAAGTACTAACCAGGCCCGACCCTGCTTAGCTTCCGAGATCAGACGAGATCGGGCGTGTTCAGGGTGGTATGGCCGTAAGCGAGTATAGCCGCATCCAAAGTAGCTTTTAAACAGCAGGAGCACATAAGGACTGAGAGCGCTGCCGTGACCATAGACCAGACTTGTACAGAAACAATTATTAGATCAATAATGAAGGAAAGCAATGAATGAATACTTTATTCCGGACTCAAAGTACCATATCAAAACGCAATGCAATACACCGAGTTGGCGTGTGTGCTCGTTTGCGTGAACCTTTGAAGAAACATAGCGTTTCAAACGCTGCGATGGACTGCAGCAGGTCAAGCGAAGCAGTCATTCATAGCTCTTATTTCTTTACAACAACATGATCAGGGGAGAGCGCGAACGCAGTCCCCCACTACCAGAAATTATGCAATCGAGATTCACACATTTGGGGAATTCGCACGGGTCAGCAACAGCCGCAGTGCAATGGCCGAGCCTCACCATGGGTGAACCACCTTCTTGATCATGGTATCTCCCTTGCCAGGTAAGTATGATTAGTACTCGTTCAGATGGGCTGAACGCTGCCCACGCGTGTTCCCTTGGAGAACGGTTGCAAAGAATTCGGAGATGTCTAGACTTTAAAGTCCGTGTTGCAGGGTTTATTTTCCAACAAGTGTGTGCAATTTGCTTGTTCTTAATACAGATTTAAACTGTTATCCATTTTATTTCATGTTGTTAGGTATCACAAAACGGAATGTAATACGACAAAGTAGGTACTATTTTAGCGGTTTGCAATTGATTCTCTTTTCCCCCAGGATAATTAAATATGTTCTATTATTTGCCATGCGGAACCAGCCAGTCCTGTGCACGTATGCAAATTAGCCATGTGCACCTAACAGAAGAATGACGTAATGTTGAGAACGAGTCATACTAAAAAGGGAGAGCAATCGACAGCTAAACCAGACTGTATCAATCACACACTTTGGGTCCATTCTAACTTATGATAAGAGGCTAGTCTTTAAATCTTTGCAGTGACTGAATGTTTATGATAAAACGGATTGTTTTGCATTCGATGAGTGTGTGCGACTGTGCGTTTGTCATTTCCGGCTTCGGCATACCGCATGGTAATGAAGGCCTCGTGGTGAGTTGCTTTCTTAGTGAAGCAGCCTCGCCTTGGAGTTGGATGAGTTGGAGTGATATAAGTTGTCAGTGTCTGTATGTTGCTTAAATTCTCCCAAACAGTGGGCGCTAAGGATCAGGGCACGGCAGACCATTGCAGCCATTGATCTCGAGCAGAAAAATAAAAATGCTTACAGCACCTGGTATTCCCAGGCGGTCACCCATCCAAGTACTAACCAGGCCCGACCCTGCTTAGCTTCCGAGATCAGACGAGATCGGGCGTGATCAGGGTGGTATGGCCGTACGCAAATGTTACCGGGTCCATACTACCTTTTATTCAGCAGGAGCACAAAAGGACTGAGAGCGCTGCCGTGGCCAGAGACGGGACTTGTACAGAAACAATGATTAGATCCATAATGAAGGAAAGCAATGCATAAAGACTTTATTCCATACTCAAAGTACCATATGAAAACGCAATGCAATACACTGCGTGTGCGGTTGAGTGATCTTTTGAAGAAATGTAGCGTTGCAACACCAGGGATAGACTGCAATGTATCTCTGTCGTTGCAGCCCTCTGATGCTCCCTGCTGCCGGCGTCACAACAGTGTCTGCATTTTTCACAAATAGAGTTTGGAGAGACGTTGTCAGTGTCTGTATGTTGCTTAAATTCTCCCAAACAGTGGGCGCTAAAGATCAGGGCACGGCAGACCATTGCAGCCATTGATCTCGAGCAGAAAAATAAATATGCTTACAGCACCTGGTATTCCCAGGCGGTCACCCATCCAAGTACTAACCAGGCCCGACCCTGCTTAGCTTCCGAGATCAGGCGTGATCAGGGTGGTATGGCCGTACGCAAATGTTACCGGGTCCATACTACCTTTTATTCAGCAGGAGCACAAAAGGACTGAGAGCGCTGCCGTGGCCAGAGACGGGACTTGTACAGAAACAATGATTAGATCCATAATGAAGGAAAGCAATGCATAAAGACTTTATTCCATACTCAAAGTACCATATCAAAACGCAATGCAATACACTGCGTGTGCGGTTGAGTGATCTTTTGAAGAAATGTAGCGTTGCAACACCAGGGATAGACTGCAATGTATCTCTGTCGTTGCAGCCCTCTGATGCTCCCTGCTGCCGGCGTCACAACAGTGTCTGCATTTTTCACAAATAGAGTTTGGAGAGACGTTGTCAGTGTCTGTATGTTGCTTAAATTCTCCCAAACAGTGGGCGCTAAAGATCAGGGCACGGCAGACCATTGCAGCCATTGATCTCGAGCAGAAAAATAAATATGCTTACAGCACCTGGTGTTCCCAGGCGGTCACCCATCCAAGTACTAACCAGGCCCGACCCTGCTTAGCTTCCGAGATCAGACGAGATCGGGCGTGATCAGGGTGGTATGGCCGTACGCAAATGTTACCGGGTCCATACTACCTTTTATTCAGCAGGAGCACAAAAGGACTGAGAGCGCTGCCGTGGCCAGAGACGGGACTTGTACAGAAACAATGATTAGATCCATAATGAAGGAAAGCAATGCATAAAGACTTTATTCCATACTCAAAGTACCATATCAAAACGCAATGCAATACACTGCGTGTGCGGTTGAGTGATCTTTTGAAGAAATGTAGCGTTGCAACACCAGGGATAGACTGCAATGTATCTCTGTCGTTGCAGCCCTCTGATGCTCCCTGCTGCCGGCGTCACAACAGTGTCTGCATTTTTCACAAATAGAGTTTGGAGAGACGTTGTCAGTGTCTGTATGTTGCTTAAATTCTCCCAAACAGTGGGCGCTAAAGATCAGGGCACGGCAGACCATTGCAGCCATTGATCTCGAGCAGAAAAATAAATATGCTTACAGCACCTGGTATTCCCAGGCGGTCACCCATCCAAGTACTAACCAGGCCCGACCCTGCTTAGCTTCCGAGATCAGACGAGATCGGGCGTGATCAGGGTGGTATGGCCGTACGCAAATGTTACCGGGTCCATACTACCTTTTATTCAGCAGGAGCACAAAAGGACTGAGAGCGCTGCCGTGGCCAGAGACGGGACTTGTACAGAAACAATGATTAGATCCATAATGAAGGAAAGCAATGCATAAAGACTTTATTCCATACTCAAAGTACCATATCAAAACGCAATGCAATACACTGCGTGTGCGGTTGAGTGATCTTTTGAAGAAATGTAGCGTTGCAACACCAGGGATAGACTGCAATGTATCTCTGTCGTTGCAGCCCTCTGATGCTCCCTGCTGCCGGCGTCACAACAGTGTCTGCATTTTTCACAAATAGAGTTTGGAGAGACGTTGTCAGTGTCTGTATGTTGCTTAAATTCTCCCAAACAGTGGGCGCTAAAGATCAGGGCACGGCAGACCATTGCAGCCATTGATCTCGAGCAGAAAAATAAATATGCTTACAGCACCTGGTATTCCCAGGCGGTCACCCATCCAAGTACTAACCAGGCCCGACCCTGCTTAGCTTCCGAGATCAGACGAGATCGGGCGTGATCAGGGTGGTATGGCCGTACGCAAATGTTACCGGGTCCATACTACCTTTTATTCAGCAGGAGCACAAAAGGACTGAGAGCGCTGCCGTGGCCAGAGACGGGACTTGTACAGAAACAATGATTAGATCCATAATGAAGGAAAGCAATGCATAAAGACTTTATTCCATACTCAAAGTACCATATGAAAACGCAATGCAATACACTGCGTGTGCGGTTGAGTGATCTTTTGAAGAAATGTAGCGTTGCAACACCAGGGATAGACTGCAATGTATCTCTGTCGTTGCAGCCCTCTGATGCTCCCTGCTGCCGGCGTCACAACAGTGTCTGCATTTTTCACAAATAGAGTTTGGAGAGACGTTGTCAGTGTCTGTATGTTGCTTAAATTCTCCCAAACAGTGGGCGCTAAAGATCAGGGCACGGCAGACCATTGCAGCCATTGATCTCGAGCAGAAAAAAAAGAAGCTTACAGCACCTGGTATTCCCAGGCGGTCTCCCATCCAAGTACTAACCAGGCCCGACCCTGCTTAGCTTCCGAGATCAGACGAGATCGGGCGTGTTCAGGGTGGTATGGCCGTAAGCGAGTATAGCCGCATCCAAAGTAGCTTTTAAACAGCAGGAGCACATAAGGACTGAGAGCGCTGCCGTGACCATAGACCAGACTTGTACAGAAACAATTATTAGATCAATAATGAAGGAAAGCAATGAATGAATACTTTATTCCGGACTCAAAGTACCATATCAAAACGCAATGCAATACACCGAGTTGGCGTGTGTGCTCGTTTGCGTGAACCTTTGAAGAAACATAGCGTTTCAAACGCTGCGATGGACTGCAGCAGGTCAAGCGAAGCAGTCATTCATAGCTCTTATTTCTTTACAACAACATGATCAGGGGAGAGCGCGAACGCAGTCCCCCACTACCAGAAATTATGCAATCGAGATTCCCACATTTGGGGAATTCGCACGGGTCAGCAACAGCCGCAGTGCAATGGCCGAGCCTCACCATGGGTGAACCACCTTCTTGATCATGGTATCTCCCTTGCCAGGTAAGTATGATTAGTACTCGTTCAGATGGGCTGAACGCTGCCCACGCGTGTTCCCTTGGAGAACGGTTGCAAAGAATTCGGAGATGTCTAGACTTTAAAGTCCGTGTTGCAGGGTTTATTTTCCAACAAGTGTGTGCAATTTGCTTGTTCTTAATACAGATTTAAACTGTTATCCATTTTATTTCATGTTGTTAGGTATCACAAAACGGAATGTAATACGACAAAGTAGGTACTATTTTAGCGGTTTGCAATTGATTCTCTTTTCCCCCAGGATAATTAAATATGTTCTATTATTTGCCATGCGGAACCAGCCAGTCCTGTGCACGTATGCAAATTAGCCATGTGCACCTAACAGAAGAATGACGTAATGTTGAGAACGAGTCATACTAAAAAGGGAGAGCAATCGACAGCTAAACCAGACTGTATCAATCACACACTTTGGGTCCATTCTAACTTATGATAAGAGGCTAGTCTTTAAATCTTTGCAGTGACTGAATGTTTATGATAAAACGGATTGTTTTGCATTCGATGAGTGTGTGCGACTGTGCGTTTGTCATTTCCGGCTTCGGCATACCGCATGGTAATGAAGGCCTCGTGGTGAGTTGCTTTCTTAGTGAAGCAGCCTCGCCTTGGAGTTGGATGAGTTGGAGTGATATAAGTTGTCAGTGTCTGTATGTTGCTTAAATTCTCCCAAACAGTGGGCGCTAAGGATCAGGGCACGGCAGACCATTGCAGCCATTGATCTCGAGCAGAAAAATAAAAATGCTTACAGCACCTGGTATTCCCAGGCGGTCACCCATCCAAGTACTAACCAGGCCCGACCCTGCTTAGCTTCCGAGATCAGACGAGATCGGGCGTGATCAGGGTGGTATGGCCGTACGCAAATGTTACCGGGTCCATACTACCTTTTATTCAGCAGGAGCACAAAAGGACTGAGAGCGCTGCCGTGGCCAGAGACGGGACTTGTACAGAAACAATGATTAGATCCATAATGAAGGAAAGCAATGCATAAAGACTTTATTCCATACTCAAAGTACCATATGAAAACGCAATGCAATACACTGCGTGTGCGGTTGAGTGATCTTTTGAAGAAATGTAGCGTTGCAACACCAGGGATAGACTGCAATGTATCTCTGTCGTTGCAGCCCTCTGATGCTCCCTGCTGCCGGCGTCACAACAGTGTCTGCATTTTTCACAAATAGAGTTTGGAGAGACGTTGTCAGTGTCTGTATGTTGCTTAAATTCTCCCAAACAGTGGGCGCTAAAGATCAGGGCACGGCAGACCATTGCAGCCATTGATCTCGAGCAGAAAAATAAATATGCTTACAGCACCTGGTATTCCCAGGCGGTCACCCATCCAAGTACTAACCAGGCCCGACCCTGCTTAGCTTCCGAGATCAGGCGTGATCAGGGTGGTATGGCCGTACGCAAATGTTACCGGGTCCATACTACCTTTTATTCAGCAGGAGCACAAAAGGACTGAGAGCGCTGCCGTGGCCAGAGACGGGACTTGTACAGAAACAATGATTAGATCCATAATGAAGGAAAGCAATGCATAAAGACTTTATTCCATACTCAAAGTACCATATCAAAACGCAATGCAATACACTGCGTGTGCGGTTGAGTGATCTTTTGAAGAAATGTAGCGTTGCAACACCAGGGATAGACTGCAATGTATCTCTGTCGTTGCAGCCCTCTGATGCTCCCTGCTGCCGGCGTCACAACAGTGTCTGCATTTTTCACAAATAGAGTTTGGAGAGACGTTGTCAGTGTCTGTATGTTGCTTAAATTCTCCCAAACAGTGGGCGCTAAAGATCAGGGCACGGCAGACCATTGCAGCCATTGATCTCGAGCAGAAAAATAAATATGCTTACAGCACCTGGTGTTCCCAGGCGGTCACCCATCCAAGTACTAACCAGGCCCGACCCTGCTTAGCTTCCGAGATCAGACGAGATCGGGCGTGATCAGGGTGGTATGGCCGTACGCAAATGTTACCGGGTCCATACTACCTTTTATTCAGCAGGAGCACAAAAGGACTGAGAGCGCTGCCGTGGCCAGAGACGGGACTTGTACAGAAACAATGATTAGATCCATAATGAAGGAAAGCAATGCATAAAGACTTTATTCCATACTCAAAGTACCATATCAAAACGCAATGCAATACACTGCGTGTGCGGTTGAGTGATCTTTTGAAGAAATGTAGCGTTGCAACACCAGGGATAGACTGCAATGTATCTCTGTCGTTGCAGCCCTCTGATGCTCCCTGCTGCCGGCGTCACAACAGTGTCTGCATTTTTCACAAATAGAGTTTGGAGAGACGTTGTCAGTGTCTGTATGTTGCTTAAATTCTCCCAAACAGTGGGCGCTAAAGATCAGGGCACGGCAGACCATTGCAGCCATTGATCTCGAGCAGAAAAATAAATATGCTTACAGCACCTGGTATTCCCAGGCGGTCACCCATCCAAGTACTAACCAGGCCCGACCCTGCTTAGCTTCCGAGATCAGACGAGATCGGGCGTGATCAGGGTGGTATGGCCGTACGCAAATGTTACCGGGTCCATACTACCTTTTATTCAGCAGGAGCACAAAAGGACTGAGAGCGCTGCCGTGGCCAGAGACGGGACTTGTACAGAAACAATGATTAGATCCATAATGAAGGAAAGCAATGCATAAAGACTTTATTCCATACTCAAAGTACCATATCAAAACGCAATGCAATACACTGCGTGTGCGGTTGAGTGATCTTTTGAAGAAATGTAGCGTTGCAACACCAGGGATAGACTGCAATGTATCTCTGTCGTTGCAGCCCTCTGATGCTCCCTGCTGCCGGCGTCACAACAGTGTCTGCATTTTTCACAAATAGAGTTTGGAGAGACGTTGTCAGTGTCTGTATGTTGCTTAAATTCTCCCAAACAGTGGGCGCTAAAGATCAGGGCACGGCAGACCATTGCAGCCATTGATCTCGAGCAGAAAAATAAATATGCTTACAGCACCTGGTATTCCCAGGCGGTCACCCATCCAAGTACTAACCAGGCCCGACCCTGCTTAGCTTCCGAGATCAGACGAGATCGGGCGTGATCAGGGTGGTATGGCCGTACGCAAATGTTACCGGGTCCATACTACCTTTTATTCAGCAGGAGCACAAAAGGACTGAGAGCGCTGCCGTGGCCAGAGACGGGACTTGTACAGAAACAATGATTAGATCCATAATGAAGGAAAGCAATGCATAAAGACTTTATTCCATACTCAAAGTACCATATGAAAACGCAATGCAATACACTGCGTGTGCGGTTGAGTGATCTTTTGAAGAAATGTAGCGTTGCAACACCAGGGATAGACTGCAATGTATCTCTGTCGTTGCAGCCCTCTGATGCTCCCTGCTGCCGGCGTCACAACAGTGTCTGCATTTTTCACAAATAGAGTTTGGAGAGACGTTGTCAGTGTCTGTATGTTGCTTAAATTCTCCCAAACAGTGGGCGCTAAAGATCAGGGCACGGCAGACCATTGCAGCCATTGATCTCGAGCAGAAAAAAAAGAAGCTTACAGCACCTGGTATTCCCAGGCGGTCTCCCATCCAAGTACTAACCAGGCCCGACCCTGCTTAGCTTCCGAGATCAGACGAGATCGGGCGTGTTCAGGGTGGTATGGCCGTAAGCGAGTATAGCCGCATCCAAAGTAGCTTTTAAACAGCAGGAGCACATAAGGACTGAGAGCGCTGCCGTGACCATAGACCAGACTTGTACAGAAACAATTATTAGATCAATAATGAAGGAAAGCAATGAATGAATACTTTATTCCGGACTCAAAGTACCATATCAAAACGCAATGCAATACACCGAGTTGGCGTGTGTGCTCGTTTGCGTGAACCTTTGAAGAAACATAGCGTTTCAAACGCTGCGATGGACTGCAGCAGGTCAAGCGAAGCAGTCATTCATAGCTCTTATTTCTTTACAACAACATGATCAGGGGAGAGCGCGAACGCAGTCCCCCACTACCAGAAATTATGCAATCGAGATTCACACATTTGGGGAATTCGCACGGGTCAGCAACAGCCGCAGTGCAATGGCCGAGCCTCACCATGGGTGAACCACCTTCTTGATCATGGTATCTCCCTTGCCAGGTAAGTATGATTAGTACTCGTTCAGATGGGCTGAACGCTGCCCACGCGTGTTCCCTTGGAGAACGGTTGCAAAGAATTCGGAGATGTCTAGACTTTAAAGTCCGTGTTGCAGGGTTTATTTTCCAACAAGTGTGTGCAATTTGCTTGTTCTTAATACAGATTTAAACTGTTATCCATTTTATTTCATGTTGTTAGGTATCACAAAACGGAATGTAATACGACAAAGTAGGTACTATTTTAGCGGTTTGCAATTGATTCTCTTTTCCCCCAGGATAATTAAATATGTTCTATTATTTGCCATGCGGAACCAGCCAGTCCTGTGCACGTATGCAAATTAGCCATGTGCACCTAACAGAAGAATGACGTAATGTTGAGAACGAGTCATACTAAAAAGGGAGAGCAATCGACAGCTAAACCAGACTGTATCAATCACACACTTTGGGTCCATTCTAACTTATGATAAGAGGCTAGTCTTTAAATCTTTGCAGTGACTGAATGTTTATGATAAAACGGATTGTTTTGCATTCGATGAGTGTGTGCGACTGTGCGTTTGTCATTTCCGGCTTCGGCATACCGCATGGTAATGAAGGCCTCGTGGTGAGTTGCTTTCTTAGTGAAGCAGCCTCGCCTTGGAGTTGGATGAGTTGGAGTGATATAAGTTGTCAGTGTCTGTATGTTGCTTAAATTCTCCCAAACAGTGGGCGCTAAGGATCAGGGCACGGCAGACCATTGCAGCCATTGATCTCGAGCAGAAAAATAAAAATGCTTACAGCACCTGGTATTCCCAGGCGGTCACCCATCCAAGTACTAACCAGGCCCGACCCTGCTTAGCTTCCGAGATCAGACGAGATCGGGCGTGATCAGGGTGGTATGGCCGTACGCAAATGTTACCGGGTCCATACTACCTTTTATTCAGCAGGAGCACAAAAGGACTGAGAGCGCTGCCGTGGCCAGAGACGGGACTTGTACAGAAACAATGATTAGATCCATAATGAAGGAAAGCAATGCATAAAGACTTTATTCCATACTCAAAGTACCATATGAAAACGCAATGCAATACACTGCGTGTGCGGTTGAGTGATCTTTTGAAGAAATGTAGCGTTGCAACACCAGGGATAGACTGCAATGTATCTCTGTCGTTGCAGCCCTCTGATGCTCCCTGCTGCCGGCGTCACAACAGTGTCTGCATTTTTCACAAATAGAGTTTGGAGAGACGTTGTCAGTGTCTGTATGTTGCTTAAATTCTCCCAAACAGTGGGCGCTAAAGATCAGGGCACGGCAGACCATTGCAGCCATTGATCTCGAGCAGAAAAATAAATATGCTTACAGCACCTGGTATTCCCAGGCGGTCACCCATCCAAGTACTAACCAGGCCCGACCCTGCTTAGCTTCCGAGATCAGACGAGATCGGGCGTGATCAGTGTGGTATGGCCGTACGCAAATGTTACCGGGTCCATACTACCTTTTATTCAGCAGGAGCACAAAAGGACTGAGAGCGCTGCCGTGGCCAGAGACGGGACTTGTACAGAAACAATGATTAGATCCATAATGAAGGAAAGCAATGCATAAAGACTTTATTCCATACTCAAAGTACCATATGAAAACGCAATGCAATACACTGCGTGTGCGGTTGAGTGATCTTTTGAAGAAATGTAGCGTTGCAACACCAGGGATAGACTGCAATGTATCTCTGTCGTTGCAGCCCTCTGATGCTCCCTGCTGCCGGCGTCACAACAGTGTCTGCATTTTTCACAAATAGAGTTTGGAGAGACGTTGTCAGTGTCTGTATGTTGCTTAAATTCTCCCAAACAGTGGGCGCTAAAGATCAGGGCACGGCAGACCATTGCAGCCATTGATCTCGAGCAGAAAAATAAATATGCTTACAGCACCTGGTATTCCCAGGCGGTCACCCATCCAAGTACTAACCAGGCCCGACCCTGCTTAGCTTCCGAGATCAGACGAGATCGGGCGTGATCAGGGTGGTATGGCCGTACGCAAATGTTACCGGGTCCATACTACCTTTTATTCAGCAGGAGCACAAAAGGACTGAGAGCGCTGCCGTGGCCAGAGACGGGACTTGTACAGAAACAATGATTAGATCCATAATGAAGGAAAGCAATGCATAAAGACTTTATTCCATACTCAAAGTACCATATCAAAACGCAATGCAATACACTGCGTGTGCGGTTGAGTGATCTTTTGAAGAAATGTAGCGTTGCAACACCAGGGATAGACTGCAATGTATCTCTGTCGTTGCAGCCCTCTGATGCTCCCTGCTGCCGGCGTCACAACAGTGTCTGCATTTTTCACAAATAGAGTTTGGAGAGACGTTGTCAGTGTCTGTATGTTGCTTAAATTCTCCCAAACAGTGGGCGCTAAAGATCAGGGCACGGCAGACCATTGCAGCCATTGATCTCGAGCAGAAAAATAAATATGCTTACAGCACCTGGTATTCCCAGGCGGTCACCCATCCAAGTACTAACCAGGCCCGACCCTGCTTAGCTTCCGAGATCAGACGAGATCGGGCGTGATCAGGGTGGTATGGCCGTACGCAAATGTTACCGGGTCCATACTACCTTTTATTCAGCAGGAGCACAAAAGGACTGAGAGCGCTGCCGTGGCCAGAGACGGGACTTGTACAGAAACAATGATTAGATCCATAATGAAGGAAAGCAATGCATAAAGACTTTATTCCATACTCAAAGTACCATATGAAAACGCAATGCAATACACTGCGTGTGCGGTTGAGTGATCTTTTGAAGAAATGTAGCGTTGCAACACCAGGGATAGACTGCAATGTATCTCTGTCGTTGCAGCCCTCTGATGCTCCCTGCTGCCGGCGTCACAACAGTGTCTGCATTTTTCACAAATAGAGTTTGGAGAGACGTTGTCAGTGTCTGTATGTTGCTTAAATTCTCCCAAACAGTGGGCGCTAAAGATCAGGGCACGGCAGACCATTGCAGCCATTGATCTCGAGCAGAAAAAAAAGAAGCTTACAGCACCTGGTATTCCCAGGCGGTCTCCCATCCAAGTACTAACCAGGCCCGACCCTGCTTAGCTTCCGAGATCAGACGAGATCGGGCGTGTTCAGGGTGGTATGGCCGTAAGCGAGTATAGCCGCATCCAAAGTAGCTTTTAAACAGCAGGAGCACATAAGGACTGAGAGCGCTGCCGTGACCATAGACCAGACTTGTACAGAAACAATTATTAGATCAATAATGAAGGAAAGCAATGAATGAATACTTTATTCCGGACTCAAAGTACCATATCAAAACGCAATGCAATACACCGAGTTGGCGTGTGTGCTCGTTTGCGTGAACCTTTGAAGAAACATAGCGTTTCAAACGCTGCGATGGACTGCAGCAGGTCAAGCGAAGCAGTCATTCATAGCTCTTATTTCTTTACAACAACATGATCAGGGGAGAGCGCGAACGCAGTCCCCCACTACCAGAAATTATGCAATCGAGATTCACACATTTGGGGAATTCGCACGGGTCAGCAACAGCCGCAGTGCAATGGCCGAGCCTCACCATGGGTGAACCACCTTCTTGATCATGGTATCTCCCTTGCCAGGTAAGTATGATTAGTACTCGTTCAGATGGGCTGAACGCTGCCCACGCGTGTTCCCTTGGAGAACGGTTGCAAAGAATTCGGAGATGTCTAGACTTTAAAGTCCGTGTTGCAGGGTTTATTTTCCAACAAGTGTGTGCAATTTGCTTGTTCTTAATACAGATTTAAACTGTTATCCATTTTATTTCATGTTGTTAGGTATCACAAAACGGAATGTAATACGACAAAGTAGGTACTATTTTAGCGGTTTGCAATTGATTCTCTTTTCCCCCAGGATAATTAAATATGTTCTATTATTTGCCATGCGGAACCAGCCAGTCCTGTGCACGTATGCAAATTAGCCATGTGCACCTAACAGAAGAATGACGTAATGTTGAGAACGAGTCATACTAAAAAGGGAGAGCAATCGACAGCTAAACCAGACTGTATCAATCACACACTTTGGGTCCATTCTAACTTATGATAAGAGGCTAGTCTTTAAATCTTTGCAGTGACTGAATGTTTATGATAAAACGGATTGTTTTGCATTCGATGAGTGTGTGCGACTGTGCGTTTGTCATTTCCGGCTTCGGCATACCGCATGGTAATGAAGGCCTCGTGGTGAGTTGCTTTCTTAGTGAAGCAGCCTCGCCTTGGAGTTGGATGAGTTGGAGTGATATAAGTTGTCAGTGTCTGTATGTTGCTTAAATTCTCCCAAACAGTGGGCGCTAAGGATCAGGGCACGGCAGACCATTGCAGCCATTGATCTCGAGCAGAAAAATAAAAATGCTTACAGCACCTGGTATTCCCAGGCGGTCACCCATCCAAGTACTAACCAGGCCCGACCCTGCTTAGCTTCCGAGATCAGACGAGATCGGGCGTGATCAGGGTGGTATGGCCGTACGCAAATGTTACCGGGTCCATACTACCTTTTATTCAGCAGGAGCACAAAAGGACTGAGAGCGCTGCCGTGGCCAGAGACGGGACTTGTACAGAAACAATGATTAGATCCATAATGAAGGAAAGCAATGCATAAAGACTTTATTCCATACTCAAAGTACCATATGAAAACGCAATGCAATACACTGCGTGTGCGGTTGAGTGATCTTTTGAAGAAATGTAGCGTTGCAACACCAGGGATAGACTGCAATGTATCTCTGTCGTTGCAGCCCTCTGATGCTCCCTGCTGCCGGCGTCACAACAGTGTCTGCATTTTTCACAAATAGAGTTTGGAGAGACGTTGTCAGTGTCTGTATGTTGCTTAAATTCTCCCAAACAGTGGGCGCTAAAGATCAGGGCACGGCAGACCATTGCAGCCATTGATCTCGAGCAGAAAAATAAATATGCTTACAGCACCTGGTATTCCCAGGCGGTCACCCATCCAAGTACTAACCAGGCCCGACCCTGCTTAGCTTCCGAGATCAGACGAGATCGGGCGTGATCAGGGTGGTATGGCCGTACGCAAATGTTACCGGGTCCATACTACCTTTTATTCAGCAGGAGCACAAAAGGACTGAGAGCGCTGCCGTGGCCAGAGACGGGACTTGTACAGAAACAATGATTAGATCCATAATGAAGGAAAGCAATGCATAAAGACTTTATTCCATACTCAAAGTACCATATCAAAACGCAATGCAATACACTGCGTGTGCGGTTGAGTGATCTTTTGAAGAAATGTAGCGTTGCAACACCAGGGATAGACTGCAATGTATCTCTGTCGTTGCAGCCCTCTGATGCTCCCTGCTGCCGGCGTCACAACAGTGTCTGCATTTTTCACAAATAGAGTTTGGAGAGACGTTGTCAGTGTCTGTATGTTGCTTAAATTCTCCCAAACAGTGGGCGCTAAAGATCAGGGCACGGCAGACCATTGCAGCCATTGATCTCGAGCAGAAAAATAAATATGCTTACAGCACCTGGTATTCCCAGGCGGTCACCCATCCAAGTACTAACCAGGCCCGACCCTGCTTAGCTTCCGAGATCAGACGAGATCGGGCGTGATCAGGGTGGTATGGCCGTACGCAAATGTTACCGGGTCCATACTACCTTTTATTCAGCAGGAGCACAAAAGGACTGAGAGCGCTGCCGTGGCCAGAGACGGGACTTGTACAGAAACAATGATTAGATCCATAATGAAGGAAAGCAATGCATAAAGACTTTATTCCATACTCAAAGTACCATATCAAAACGCAATGCAATACACTGCGTGTGCGGTTGAGTGATCTTTTGAAGAAATGTAGCGTTGCAACACCAGGGATAGACTGCAATGTATCTCTGTCGTTGCAGCCCTCTGATGCTCCCTGCTGCCGGCGTCACAACAGTGTCTGCATTTTTCACAAATAGAGTTTGGAGAGACGTTGTCAGTGTCTGTATGTTGCTTAAATTCTCCCAAACAGTGGGCGCTAAAGATCAGGGCACGGCAGACCATTGCAGCCATTGATCTCGAGCAGAAAAATAAATATGCTTACAGCACCTGGTATTCCCAGGCGGTCACCCATCCAAGTACTAACCAGGCCCGACCCTGCTTAGCTTCCGAGATCAGACGAGATCGGGCGTGATCAGGGTGGTATGGCCGTACGCAAATGTTACCGGGTCCATACTACCTTTTATTCAGCAGGAGCACAAAAGGACTGAGAGCGCTGCCGTGGCCAGAGACGGGACTTGTACAGAAACAATGATTAGATCCATAATGAAGGAAAGCAATGCATAAAGACTTTATTCCATACTCAAAGTACCATATGAAAACGCAATGCAATACACTGCGTGTGCGGTTGAGTGATCTTTTGAAGAAATGTAGCGTTGCAACACCAGGGATAGACTGCAATGTATCTCTGTCGTTGCAGCCCTCTGATGCTCCCTGCTGCCGGCGTCACAACAGTGTCTGCATTTTTCACAAATAGAGTTTGGAGAGACGTTGTCAGTGTCTGTATGTTGCTTAAATTCTCCCAAACAGTGGGCGCTAAAGATCAGGGCACGGCAGACCATTGCAGCCATTGATCTCGAGCAGAAAAATAAATATGCTTACAGCACCTGGTATTCCCAGGCGGTCACCCATCCAAGTACTAACCAGGCCCGACCCTGCTTAGCTTCCGAGATCAGACGAGATCGGGCGTGATCAGGGTGGTATGGCCGTACGCAAATGTTACCGGGTCCATACTACCTTTTATTCAGCAGGAGCACAAAAGGACTGAGAGCGCTGCCGTGGCCAGAGACGGGACTTGTACAGAAACAATGATTAGATCCATAATGAAGGAAAGCAATGCATAAAGACTTTATTCCATACTCAAAGTACCATATCAAAACGCAATGCAATACACTGCGTGTGCGGTTGAGTGATCTTTTGAAGAAATGTAGCGTTGCAACACCAGGGATAGACTGCAATGTATCTCTGTCGTTGCAGCCCTCTGATGCTCCCTGCTGCCGGCGTCACAACAGTGTCTGCATTTTTCACAAATAGAGTTTGGAGAGACGTTGTCAGTGTCTGTATGTTGCTTAAATTCTCCCAAACAGTGGGCGCTAAAGATCAGGGCACGGCAGACCATTGCAGCCATTGATCTCGAGCAGAAAAATAAATATGCTTACAGCACCTGGTATTCCCAGGCGGTCACCCATCCAAGTACTAACCAGGCCCGACCCTGCTTAGCTTCCGAGATCAGACGAGATCGGGCGTGATCAGGGTGGTATGGCCGTACGCAAATGTTACCGGGTCCATACTACCTTTTATTCAGCAGGAGCACAAAAGGACTGAGAGCGCTGCCGTGGCCAGAGACGGGACTTGTACAGAAACAATGATTAGATCCATAATGAAGGAAAGCAATGCATAAAGACTTTATTCCATACTCAAAGTACCATATGAAAACGCAATGCAATACACTGCGTGTGCGGTTGAGTGATCTTTTGAAGAAATGTAGCGTTGCAACACCAGGGATAGACTGCAATGTATCTCTGTCGTTGCAGCCCTCTGATGCTCCCTGCTGCCGGCGTCACAACAGTGTCTGCATTTTTCACAAATAGAGTTTGGAGAGACGTTGTCAGTGTCTGTATGTTGCTTAAATTCTCCCAAACAGTGGGCGCTAAAGATCAGGGCACGGCAGACCATTGCAGCCATTGATCTCGAGCAGAAAAAAAAGAAGCTTACAGCACCTGGTATTCCCAGGCGGTCTCCCATCCAAGTACTAACCAGGCCCGACCCTGCTTAGCTTCCGAGATCAGACGAGATCGGGCGTGATCAGGGTGGTATGGCCGTACGCAAATGTTACCGGGTCCATACTACCTTTTATTCAGCAGGAGCACAAAAGGACTGAGAGCGCTGCCGTGGCCAGAGACGGGACTTGTACAGAAACAATGATTAGATCCATAATGAAGGAAAGCAATGCATAAAGACTTTATTCCATACTCAAAGTACCATATCAAAACGCAATGCAATACACTGCGTGTGCGGTTGAGTGATCTTTTGAAGAAATGTAGCGTTGCAACACCAGGGATAGACTGCAATGTATCTCTGTCGTTGCAGCCCTCTGATGCTCCCTGCTGCCGGCGTCACAACAGTGTCTGCATTTTTCACAAATAGAGTTTGGAGAGACGTTGTCAGTGTCTGTATGTTGCTTAAATTCTCCCAAACAGTGGGCGCTAAAGATCTCTGCCCGTATGCAAATTAGCCATGTGCGCCTAACAGAAGAATGACGTAATGTTGAGAACGAGTCATACTAAAAACCGAGAGCAAGCGAAAGCTAAACCAGACTGTATCAATCACACACTTTGGGTCCATTCTAACTTTTGATAAGAGGCTAGTCTTTAAATCTTTGCAGTGACTGAATGTTGATGATAAAACGGATTGTTTTGCATAAGATGAGTGTGTGCGACTGTGTGTTTGTCATTTCCGGCTTCGGCATACCGCATGGTCATGAAGGCCTCGTGGTGAGTTACTTTCTTAGTGAAGCAGCTTAGCCTTACAGTTGGATAAGTTGGAGTGATTGGAGTTTATTTTTCACAGTGAGAGAGGGGTGCACCGGTCCTGGAGGTACTGCAATACCAGGTCGATGCGTGGAGTGGACGGAGCAAGCCCCTATTCCATCTCCCAGTTCCAAAAAACAATTTAATATATGGTCCCCGGGTAGGGGACGTATCAGATATTAAACTGATAAGAACAGATACTACACTTGATCTTAGCCAAAAGGCCGAGAAGCGATGCCCACACATGCTCAGACCAAGAGTCCAGCTTCCCAAACACGTCGCTCCACTTAGCGGTTTGACAGACGACGACAAAACAAATAGAAGACCAGTCACCCTGTGTGCGTGTTTGTGAAAGCTGAAGAAAAATGCCGAGGTCGCTGCATCTCTCTGCTGGTCCCTGCTGCCAGCGTCACCAGTGTGTCTGCATGTTTCTCAAATAGAGTTTGGAGAGACGTTGTCAGTGTCTGTATGTTGCTTAAATTCTCCCAAACAGTGGGCGCTATAGATCACGGCACGGCAGGCCATTGCAGCCAATGAGCTCGAGTTGAAAAATAAACGTGCTTACAGCACCAGGTGGTCCCCCATCGATGTAGTAACCAGGCCCGACCCTGCTTAGCTTCCGAGATCAGACGTGATCGGGCATGATCAGGCTGTTATGGCCGTAAACTAACATTTCCGGGTCCATACTAGGTTTTATACAGCTGGAGCACATAAGGACTGAGGGTGCTGCCGTGGCCAGAGACGGGACTTGTACAGAAACAATGATTAGATCCATAATGAAGGAAAGCAATGCATAAAGACTTTATTCCATACTCAAAGTACCATATGAAAACGCAATGCAATACACTGCGTGTGCGGTTGAGTGATCTTTTGAAGAAATGTAGCGTTGCAACACCAGGGATAGACTGCAATGTATCTCTGTCGTTGCAGCCCTCTGATGCTTCCTGCTGCCGGCGTCACAACAGTGTCTGCATGTTTCACAAATAGAGTTTGGAGAGACGTTGTCAGTGTCTGTATGTTGCTTAAATTCTCCCAAACAGTGGGCGCTAAGGATCAGGGCACGGCAGACCATTGCAGCCATTGATCTCGAGCAGAAAAATAAAAATGCTTACAGCACCTGGTATTCCCAGGAGGTCACCCATCCAAGTACTAACCAGGCCCGACCCTGCTTAGCTTCCGAGATCAGACGAGATCGGGCGTGATCAGGGTGGTATGGCCGTACGCAAATGTTACCGGGTCCATACTACCTTTTATTCAGCAGGAGCACAAAAGGACTGAGTGCGCTGCCGTGGCCAGAGACGGGACTTGTACAGAAACAATGATTAGATCCATAATGAAGGAAAGCAATGCATAAAGACTTTATTCCATACTCAAAGTACCATATGAAAACGCAATGCAATACACTGCGTGTGCGGTTGAGTGATCTTTTGAAGAAATGTAGCGTTGCAACACCAGGGATAGACTGCAATGTATCTCTGTCGTTGCAGCCCTCTGATGCTCCCTGCTGCCGGCGTCACAACAGTGTCTGCATGTTTCACAAATAGAGTTTGGAGAGACGTTGTCGGTGTCTGTATGTTGCTTATATTCTCCCAAACAGTGGGCGCTAAGGATCAGGGCACGGCAGACCATTGCAGCCATTGATCTCGAGCAGAAAAATAAAAATGCTTACAGCACCTGGTATTCCCAGGCGGTCACCCATCCAAGTACTAACCAGGCCCGACCCTGCTTAGCTTCCGAGATCAGACGAGATCGGGCGTGATCAGGGTGGTATGGCCGTACGCAAATGTTACCGGGTCCATACAACCTTTTATTCAGCAGGAGCACAAAAGGACTGAGAGCGCTGCCGTGGCCAGAGACGGGACTTGTACAGAAACAATGATTAGATCCATAATGAAGGAAAGCAATGCATAAAGACTTTATTCCATACTCAAAGTACCATATGAAAACGCAATGCAATACACTGCGTGTGCGGTTGAGTGATCTTTTGAAGAAATGTAGCGTTGCAACACCAGGGATAGACTGCAATGTATCTCTGTCGTTGCAGCCCTCTGATGCTCCCTGCTGCCGGCGTCACAACAGTGTCTGCATTTTTCACAAATAGAGTTTGGAGAGACGTTGTCAGTGTCTGTATGTTGCTTAAATTCTCCCAAACAGTGGGCGCTAAAGATCAGGGCACGGCAGACCATTGCAGCCATTGATCTCGAGCAGAAAAATAAATATGCTTACAGCACCTGGTATTCCCAGGCGGTCACCCATCCAAGTACTAACCAGGCCCGACCCTGCTTAGCTTCCGAGATCAGACGAGATCGGGCGTGATCAGGGTGGTATGGCCGTACGCAAATGTTACCGGGTCCATACTACCTTTTATTCAGCAGGAGCACATAAGGACTGAGAGCGCTGCCGTGACCATAGACCAGACTTGTACAGAAACAATTATTAGATCAATAATGAAGGAAAGCAATGAATGAATACTTTATTCCGGACTCAAAGTACCATATCAAAACGCAATGCAATACACCGAGTTGGCGTGTGTGCTCGTTTGCGTGAACCTTTGAAGAAACATAGCGTTTCAAACGCTGCGATGGACTGCAGCAGGTCAAGCGAAGCAGTCATTCATAGCTCTTATTTCTTTACAACAACATGATCAGGGGAGAGCGCGAACGCAGTCCCCCACTACCAGAAATTATGCAATCGAGATTCACACATTTGGGGAATTCGCACGGGTCAGCAACAGCCGCAGTGCAATGGCCGAGCCTCACCATGGGTGAACCACCTTCTTGATCATGGTATCTCCCTTGCCAGGTAAGTATGATTAGTACTCGTTCAGATGGGCTGAACGCTGCCCACGCGTGTTCCCTTGGAGAACGGTTGCAAAGAATTCGGAGATGTCTAGACTTTAAAGTCCGTGTTGCAGGGTTTATTTTCCAACAAGTGTGTGCAATTTGCTTGTTCTTAATACAGATTTAAACTGTTATCCATTTTATTTCATGTTGTTAGGTATCACAAAACGGAATGTAATACGACAAAGTAGGTACTATTTTAGCGGTTTGCAATTGATTCTCTTTTCCCCCAGGATAATTAAATATGTTCTATTATTTGCCATGCGGAACCAGCCAGTCCTGTGCACGTATGCAAATTAGCCATGTGCACCTAACAGAAGAATGACGTAATGTTGAGAACGAGTCATACTAAAAAGGGAGAGCAATCGACAGCTAAACCAGACTGTATCAATCACACACTTTGGGTCCATTCTAACTTATGATAAGAGGCTAGTCTTTAAATCTTTGCAGTGACTGAATGTTTATGATAAAACGGATTGTTTTGCATTCGATGAGTGTGTGCGACTGTGCGTTTGTCATTTCCGGCTTCGGCATACCGCATGGTAATGAAGGCCTCGTGGTGAGTTGCTTTCTTAGTGAAGCAGCCTCGCCTTGGAGTTGGATGAGTTGGAGTGATATAAGTTGTCAGTGTCTGTATGTTGCTTAAATTCTCCCAAACAGTGGGCGCTAAGGATCAGGGCACGGCAGACCATTGCAGCCATTGATCTCGAGCAGAAAAATAAAAATGCTTACAGCACCTGGTATTCCCAGGCGGTCACCCATCCAAGTACTAACCAGGCCCGACCCTGCTTAGCTTCCGAGATCAGACGAGATCGGGCGTGATCAGGGTGGTATGGCCGTACGCAAATGTTACCGGGTCCATACTACCTTTTATTCAGCAGGAGCACAAAAGGACTGAGAGCGCTGCCGTGGCCAGAGACGGGACTTGTACAGAAACAATGATTAGATCCATAATGAAGGAAAGCAATGCATAAAGACTTTATTCCATACTCAAAGTACCATATGAAAACGCAATGCAATACACTGCGTGTGCGGTTGAGTGATCTTTTGAAGAAATGTAGCGTTGCAACACCAGGGATAGACTGCAATGTATCTCTGTCGTTGCAGCCCTCTGATGCTCCCTGCTGCCGGCGTCACAACAGTGTCTGCATTTTTCACAAATAGAGTTTGGAGAGACGTTGTCAGTGTCTGTATGTTGCTTAAATTCTCCCAAACAGTGGGCGCTAAAGATCAGGGCACGGCAGACCATTGCAGCCATTGATCTCGAGCAGAAAAATAAATATGCTTACAGCACCTGGTATTCCCAGGCGGTCACCCATCCAAGTACTAACCAGGCCCGACCCTGCTTAGCTTCCGAGATCAGACGAGATCGGGCGTGATCAGGGTGGTATGGCCGTACGCAAATGTTACCGGGTCCATACTACCTTTTATTCAGCAGGAGCACAAAAGGACTGAGAGCGCTGCCGTGGCCAGAGACGGGACTTGTACAGAAACAATGATTAGATCCATAATGAAGGAAAGCAATGCATAAAGACTTTATTCCATACTCAAAGTACCATATCAAAACGCAATGCAATACACTGCGTGTGCGGTTGAGTGATCTTTTGAAGAAATGTAGCGTTGCAACACCAGGGATAGACTGCAATGTATCTCTGTCGTTGCAGCCCTCTGATGCTCCCTGCTGCCGGCGTCACAACAGTGTCTGCATTTTTCACAAATAGAGTTTGGAGAGACGTTGTCAGTGTCTGTATGTTGCTTAAATTCTCCCAAACAGTGGGCGCTAAAGATCAGGGCACGGCAGACCATTGCAGCCATTGATCTCGAGCAGAAAAATAAATATGCTTACAGCACCTGGTATTCCCAGGCGGTCACCCATCCAAGTACTAACCAGGCCCGACCCTGCTTAGCTTCCGAGATCAGACGAGATCGGGCGTGATCAGGGTGGTATGGCCGTACGCAAATGTTACCGGGTCCATACTACCTTTTATTCAGCAGGAGCACAAAAGGACTGAGAGCGCTGCCGTGGCCAGAGACGGGACTTGTACAGAAACAATGATTAGATCCATAATGAAGGAAAGCAATGCATAAAGACTTTATTCCATACTCAAAGTACCATATGAAAACGCAATGCAATACACTGCGTGTGCGGTTGAGTGATCTTTTGAAGAAATGTAGCGTTGCAACACCAGGGATAGACTGCAATGTATCTCTGTCGTTGCAGCCCTCTGATGCTCCCTGCTGCCGGCGTCACAACAGTGTCTGCATTTTTCACAAATAGAGTTTGGAGAGACGTTGTCAGTGTCTGTATGTTGCTTAAATTCTCCCAAACAGTGGGCGCTAAAGATCAGGGCACGGCAGACCATTGCAGCCATTGATCTCGAGCAGAAAAATAAATATGCTTACAGCACCTGGTATTCCCAGGCGGTCACCCATCCAAGTACTAACCAGGCCCGACCCTGCTTAGCTTCCGAGATCAGGCGTGATCAGGGTGGTATGGCCGTACGCAAATGTTACCGGGTCCATACTACCTTTTATTCAGCAGGAGCACAAAAGGACTGAGAGCGCTGCCGTGGCCAGAGACGGGACTTGTACAGAAACAATGATTAGATCCATAATGAAGGAAAGCAATGCATAAAGACTTTATTCCATACTCAAAGTACCATATCAAAACGCAATGCAATACACTGCGTGTGCGGTTGAGTGATCTTTTGAAGAAATGTAGCGTTGCAACACCAGGGATAGACTGCAATGTATCTCTGTCGTTGCAGCCCTCTGATGCTCCCTGCTGCCGGCGTCACAACAGTGTCTGCATTTTTCACAAATAGAGTTTGGAGAGACGTTGTCAGTGTCTGTATGTTGCTTAAATTCTCCCAAACAGTGGGCGCTAAAGATCAGGGCACGGCAGACCATTGCAGCCATTGATCTCGAGCAGAAAAATAAATATGCTTACAGCACCTGGTGTTCCCAGGCGGTCACCCATCCAAGTACTAACCAGGCCCGACCCTGCTTAGCTTCCGAGATCAGACGAGATCGGGCGTGATCAGGGTGGTATGGCCGTACGCAAATGTTACCGGGTCCATACTACCTTTTATTCAGCAGGAGCACAAAAGGACTGAGAGCGCTGCCGTGGCCAGAGACGGGACTTGTACAGAAACAATGATTAGATCCATAATGAAGGAAAGCAATGCATAAAGACTTTATTCCATACTCAAAGTACCATATCAAAACGCAATGCAATACACTGCGTGTGCGGTTGAGTGATCTTTTGAAGAAATGTAGCGTTGCAACACCAGGGATAGACTGCAATGTATCTCTGTCGTTGCAGCCCTCTGATGCTCCCTGCTGCCGGCGTCACAACAGTGTCTGCATTTTTCACAAATAGAGTTTGGAGAGACGTTGTCAGTGTCTGTATGTTGCTTAAATTCTCCCAAACAGTGGGCGCTAAAGATCAGGGCACGGCAGACCATTGCAGCCATTGATCTCGAGCAGAAAAATAAATATGCTTACAGCACCTGGTATTCCCAGGCGGTCACCCATCCAAGTACTAACCAGGCCCGACCCTGCTTAGCTTCCGAGATCAGACGAGATCGGGCGTGATCAGGGTGGTATGGCCGTACGCAAATGTTACCGGGTCCATACTACCTTTTATTCAGCAGGAGCACAAAAGGACTGAGAGCGCTGCCGTGGCCAGAGACGGGACTTGTACAGAAACAATGATTAGATCCATAATGAAGGAAAGCAATGCATAAAGACTTTATTCCATACTCAAAGTACCATATCAAAACGCAATGCAATACACTGCGTGTGCGGTTGAGTGATCTTTTGAAGAAATGTAGCGTTGCAACACCAGGGATAGACTGCAATGTATCTCTGTCGTTGCAGCCCTCTGATGCTCCCTGCTGCCGGCGTCACAACAGTGTCTGCATTTTTCACAAATAGAGTTTGGAGAGACGTTGTCAGTGTCTGTATGTTGCTTAAATTCTCCCAAACAGTGGGCGCTAAAGATCAGGGCACGGCAGACCATTGCAGCCATTGATCTCGAGCAGAAAAATAAATATGCTTACAGCACCTGGTATTCCCAGGCGGTCACCCATCCAAGTACTAACCAGGCCCGACCCTGCTTAGCTTCCGAGATCAGACGAGATCGGGCGTGATCAGGGTGGTATGGCCGTACGCAAATGTTACCGGGTCCATACTACCTTTTATTCAGCAGGAGCACAAAAGGACTGAGAGCGCTGCCGTGGCCAGAGACGGGACTTGTACAGAAACAATGATTAGATCCATAATGAAGGAAAGCAATGCATAAAGACTTTATTCCATACTCAAAGTACCATATGAAAACGCAATGCAATACACTGCGTGTGCGGTTGAGTGATCTTTTGAAGAAATGTAGCGTTGCAACACCAGGGATAGACTGCAATGTATCTCTGTCGTTGCAGCCCTCTGATGCTCCCTGCTGCCGGCGTCACAACAGTGTCTGCATTTTTCACAAATAGAGTTTGGAGAGACGTTGTCAGTGTCTGTATGTTGCTTAAATTCTCCCAAACAGTGGGCGCTAAAGATCAGGGCACGGCAGACCATTGCAGCCATTGATCTCGAGCAGAAAAAAAAGAAGCTTACAGCACCTGGTATTCCCAGGCGGTCTCCCATCCAAGTACTAACCAGGCCCGACCCTGCTTAGCTTCCGAGATCAGACGAGATCGGGCGTGTTCAGGGTGGTATGGCCGTAAGCGAGTATAGCCGCATCCAAAGTAGCTTTTAAACAGCAGGAGCACATAAGGACTGAGAGCGCTGCCGTGACCATAGACCAGACTTGTACAGAAACAATTATTAGATCAATAATGAAGGAAAGCAATGAATGAATACTTTATTCCGGACTCAAAGTACCATATCAAAACGCAATGCAATACACCGAGTTGGCGTGTGTGCTCGTTTGCGTGAACCTTTGAAGAAACATAGCGTTTCAAACGCTGCGATGGACTGCAGCAGGTCAAGCGAAGCAGTCATTCATAGCTCTTATTTCTTTACAACAACATGATCAGGGGAGAGCGCGAACGCAGTCCCCCACTACCAGAAATTATGCAATCGAGATTCACACATTTGGGGAATTCGCACGGGTCAGCAACAGCCGCAGTGCAATGGCCGAGCCTCACCATGGGTGAACCACCTTCTTGATCATGGTATCTCCCTTGCCAGGTAAGTATGATTAGTACTCGTTCAGATGGGCTGAACGCTGCCCACGCGTGTTCCCTTGGAGAACGGTTGCAAAGAATTCGGAGATGTCTAGACTTTAAAGTCCGTGTTGCAGGGTTTATTTTCCAACAAGTGTGTGCAATTTGCTTGTTCTTAATACAGATTTAAACTGTTATCCATTTTATTTCATGTTGTTAGGTATCACAAAACGGAATGTAATACGACAAAGTAGGTACTATTTTAGCGGTTTGCAATTGATTCTCTTTTCCCCCAGGATAATTAAATATGTTCTATTATTTGCCATGCGGAACCAGCCAGTCCTGTGCACGTATGCAAATTAGCCATGTGCACCTAACAGAAGAATGACGTAATGTTGAGAACGAGTCATACTAAAAAGGGAGAGCAATCGACAGCTAAACCAGACTGTATCAATCACACACTTTGGGTCCATTCTAACTTATGATAAGAGGCTAGTCTTTAAATCTTTGCAGTGACTGAATGTTTATGATAAAACGGATTGTTTTGCATTCGATGAGTGTGTGCGACTGTGCGTTTGTCATTTCCGGCTTCGGCATACCGCATGGTAATGAAGGCCTCGTGGTGAGTTGCTTTCTTAGTGAAGCAGCCTCGCCTTGGAGTTGGATGAGTTGGAGTGATATAAGTTGTCAGTGTCTGTATGTTGCTTAAATTCTCCCAAACAGTGGGCGCTAAGGATCAGGGCACGGCAGACCATTGCAGCCATTGATCTCGAGCAGAAAAATAAAAATGCTTACAGCACCTGGTATTCCCAGGCGGTCACCCATCCAAGTACTAACCAGGCCCGACCCTGCTTAGCTTCCGAGATCAGACGAGATCGGGCGTGATCAGGGTGGTATGGCCGTACGCAAATGTTACCGGGTCCATACTACCTTTTATTCAGCAGGAGCACAAAAGGACTGAGAGCGCTGCCGTGGCCAGAGACGGGACTTGTACAGAAACAATGATTAGATCCATAATGAAGGAAAGCAATGCATAAAGACTTTATTCCATACTCAAAGTACCATATGAAAACGCAATGCAATACACTGCGTGTGCGGTTGAGTGATCTTTTGAAGAAATGTAGCGTTGCAACACCAGGGATAGACTGCAATGTATCTCTGTCGTTGCAGCCCTCTGATGCTCCCTGCTGCCGGCGTCACAACAGTGTCTGCATTTTTCACAAATAGAGTTTGGAGAGACGTTGTCAGTGTCTGTATGTTGCTTAAATTCTCCCAAACAGTGGGCGCTAAAGATCAGGGCACGGCAGACCATTGCAGCCATTGATCTCGAGCAGAAAAATAAATATGCTTACAGCACCTGGTATTCCCAGGCGGTCACCCATCCAAGTACTAACCAGGCCCGACCCTGCTTAGCTTCCGAGATCAGACGAGATCGGGCGTGATCAGTGTGGTATGGCCGTACGCAAATGTTACCGGGTCCATACTACCTTTTATTCAGCAGGAGCACAAAAGGACTGAGAGCGCTGCCGTGGCCAGAGACGGGACTTGTACAGAAACAATGATTAGATCCATAATGAAGGAAAGCAATGCATAAAGACTTTATTCCATACTCAAAGTACCATATGAAAACGCAATGCAATACACTGCGTGTGCGGTTGAGTGATCTTTTGAAGAAATGTAGCGTTGCAACACCAGGGATAGACTGCAATGTATCTCTGTCGTTGCAGCCCTCTGATGCTCCCTGCTGCCGGCGTCACAACAGTGTCTGCATTTTTCACAAATAGAGTTTGGAGAGACGTTGTCAGTGTCTGTATGTTGCTTAAATTCTCCCAAACAGTGGGCGCTAAAGATCAGGGCACGGCAGACCATTGCAGCCATTGATCTCGAGCAGAAAAATAAATATGCTTACAGCACCTGGTATTCCCAGGCGGTCACCCATCCAAGTACTAACCAGGCCCGACCCTGCTTAGCTTCCGAGATCAGACGAGATCGGGCGTGATCAGGGTGGTATGGCCGTACGCAAATGTTACCGGGTCCATACTACCTTTTATTCAGCAGGAGCACAAAAGGACTGAGAGCGCTGCCGTGGCCAGAGACGGGACTTGTACAGAAACAATGATTAGATCCATAATGAAGGAAAGCAATGCATAAAGACTTTATTCCATACTCAAAGTACCATATCAAAACGCAATGCAATACACTGCGTGTGCGGTTGAGTGATCTTTTGAAGAAATGTAGCGTTGCAACACCAGGGATAGACTGCAATGTATCTCTGTCGTTGCAGCCCTCTGATGCTCCCTGCTGCCGGCGTCACAACAGTGTCTGCATTTTTCACAAATAGAGTTTGGAGAGACGTTGTCAGTGTCTGTATGTTGCTTAAATTCTCCCAAACAGTGGGCGCTAAAGATCAGGGCACGGCAGACCATTGCAGCCATTGATCTCGAGCAGAAAAATAAATATGCTTACAGCACCTGGTATTCCCAGGCGGTCACCCATCCAAGTACTAACCAGGCCCGACCCTGCTTAGCTTCCGAGATCAGACGAGATCGGGCGTGATCAGGGTGGTATGGCCGTACGCAAATGTTACCGGGTCCATACTACCTTTTATTCAGCAGGAGCACAAAAGGACTGAGAGCGCTGCCGTGGCCAGAGACGGGACTTGTACAGAAACAATGATTAGATCCATAATGAAGGAAAGCAATGCATAAAGACTTTATTCCATACTCAAAGTACCATATGAAAACGCAATGCAATACACTGCGTGTGCGGTTGAGTGATCTTTTGAAGAAATGTAGCGTTGCAACACCAGGGATAGACTGCAATGTATCTCTGTCGTTGCAGCCCTCTGATGCTCCCTGCTGCCGGCGTCACAACAGTGTCTGCATTTTTCACAAATAGAGTTTGGAGAGACGTTGTCAGTGTCTGTATGTTGCTTAAATTCTCCCAAACAGTGGGCGCTAAAGATCAGGGCACGGCAGACCATTGCAGCCATTGATCTCGAGCAGAAAAAAAAGAAGCTTACAGCACCTGGTATTCCCAGGCGGTCTCCCATCCAAGTACTAACCAGGCCCGACCCTGCTTAGCTTCCGAGATCAGACGAGATCGGGCGTGTTCAGGGTGGTATGGCCGTAAGCGAGTATAGCCGCATCCAAAGTAGCTTTTAAACAGCAGGAGCACATAAGGACTGAGAGCGCTGCCGTGACCATAGACCAGACTTGTACAGAAACAATTATTAGATCAATAATGAAGGAAAGCAATGAATGAATACTTTATTCCGGACTCAAAGTACCATATCAAAACGCAATGCAATACACCGAGTTGGCGTGTGTGCTCGTTTGCGTGAACCTTTGAAGAAACATAGCGTTTCAAACGCTGCGATGGACTGCAGCAGGTCAAGCGAAGCAGTCATTCATAGCTCTTATTTCTTTACAACAACATGATCAGGGGAGAGCGCGAACGCAGTCCCCCACTACCAGAAATTATGCAATCGAGATTCACACATTTGGGGAATTCGCACGGGTCAGCAACAGCCGCAGTGCAATGGCCGAGCCTCACCATGGGTGAACCACCTTCTTGATCATGGTATCTCCCTTGCCAGGTAAGTATGATTAGTACTCGTTCAGATGGGCTGAACGCTGCCCACGCGTGTTCCCTTGGAGAACGGTTGCAAAGAATTCGGAGATGTCTAGACTTTAAAGTCCGTGTTGCAGGGTTTATTTTCCAACAAGTGTGTGCAATTTGCTTGTTCTTAATACAGATTTAAACTGTTATCCATTTTATTTCATGTTGTTAGGTATCACAAAACGGAATGTAATACGACAAAGTAGGTACTATTTTAGCGGTTTGCAATTGATTCTCTTTTCCCCCAGGATAATTAAATATGTTCTATTATTTGCCATGCGGAACCAGCCAGTCCTGTGCACGTATGCAAATTAGCCATGTGCACCTAACAGAAGAATGACGTAATGTTGAGAACGAGTCATACTAAAAAGGGAGAGCAATCGACAGCTAAACCAGACTGTATCAATCACACACTTTGGGTCCATTCTAACTTATGATAAGAGGCTAGTCTTTAAATCTTTGCAGTGACTGAATGTTTATGATAAAACGGATTGTTTTGCATTCGATGAGTGTGTGCGACTGTGCGTTTGTCATTTCCGGCTTCGGCATACCGCATGGTAATGAAGGCCTCGTGGTGAGTTGCTTTCTTAGTGAAGCAGCCTCGCCTTGGAGTTGGATGAGTTGGAGTGATATAAGTTGTCAGTGTCTGTATGTTGCTTAAATTCTCCCAAACAGTGGGCGCTAAGGATCAGGGCACGGCAGACCATTGCAGCCATTGATCTCGAGCAGAAAAATAAAAATGCTTACAGCACCTGGTATTCCCAGGCGGTCACCCATCCAAGTACTAACCAGGCCCGACCCTGCTTAGCTTCCGAGATCAGACGAGATCGGGCGTGATCAGGGTGGTATGGCCGTACGCAAATGTTACCGGGTCCATACTACCTTTTATTCAGCAGGAGCACAAAAGGACTGAGAGCGCTGCCGTGGCCAGAGACGGGACTTGTACAGAAACAATGATTAGATCCATAATGAAGGAAAGCAATGCATAAAGACTTTATTCCATACTCAAAGTACCATATGAAAACGCAATGCAATACACTGCGTGTGCGGTTGAGTGATCTTTTGAAGAAATGTAGCGTTGCAACACCAGGGATAGACTGCAATGTATCTCTGTCGTTGCAGCCCTCTGATGCTCCCTGCTGCCGGCGTCACAACAGTGTCTGCATTTTTCACAAATAGAGTTTGGAGAGACGTTGTCAGTGTCTGTATGTTGCTTAAATTCTCCCAAACAGTGGGCGCTAAAGATCAGGGCACGGCAGACCATTGCAGCCATTGATCTCGAGCAGAAAAATAAATATGCTTACAGCACCTGGTATTCCCAGGCGGTCACCCATCCAAGTACTAACCAGGCCCGACCCTGCTTAGCTTCCGAGATCAGACGAGATCGGGCGTGATCAGGGTGGTATGGCCGTACGCAAATGTTACCGGGTCCATACTACCTTTTATTCAGCAGGAGCACAAAAGGACTGAGAGCGCTGCCGTGGCCAGAGACGGGACTTGTACAGAAACAATGATTAGATCCATAATGAAGGAAAGCAATGCATAAAGACTTTATTCCATACTCAAAGTACCATATCAAAACGCAATGCAATACACTGCGTGTGCGGTTGAGTGATCTTTTGAAGAAATGTAGCGTTGCAACACCAGGGATAGACTGCAATGTATCTCTGTCGTTGCAGCCCTCTGATGCTCCCTGCTGCCGGCGTCACAACAGTGTCTGCATTTTTCACAAATAGAGTTTGGAGAGACGTTGTCAGTGTCTGTATGTTGCTTAAATTCTCCCAAACAGTGGGCGCTAAAGATCAGGGCACGGCAGACCATTGCAGCCATTGATCTCGAGCAGAAAAATAAATATGCTTACAGCACCTGGTATTCCCAGGCGGTCACCCATCCAAGTACTAACCAGGCCCGACCCTGCTTAGCTTCCGAGATCAGACGAGATCGGGCGTGATCAGGGTGGTATGGCCGTACGCAAATGTTACCGGGTCCATACTACCTTTTATTCAGCAGGAGCACAAAAGGACTGAGAGCGCTGCCGTGGCCAGAGACGGGACTTGTACAGAAACAATGATTAGATCCATAATGAAGGAAAGCAATGCATAAAGACTTTATTCCATACTCAAAGTACCATATCAAAACGCAATGCAATACACTGCGTGTGCGGTTGAGTGATCTTTTGAAGAAATGTAGCGTTGCAACACCAGGGATAGACTGCAATGTATCTCTGTCGTTGCAGCCCTCTGATGCTCCCTGCTGCCGGCGTCACAACAGTGTCTGCATTTTTCACAAATAGAGTTTGGAGAGACGTTGTCAGTGTCTGTATGTTGCTTAAATTCTCCCAAACAGTGGGCGCTAAAGATCAGGGCACGGCAGACCATTGCAGCCATTGATCTCGAGCAGAAAAATAAATATGCTTACAGCACCTGGTATTCCCAGGCGGTCACCCATCCAAGTACTAACCAGGCCCGACCCTGCTTAGCTTCCGAGATCAGACGAGATCGGGCGTGATCAGGGTGGTATGGCCGTACGCAAATGTTACCGGGTCCATACTACCTTTTATTCAGCAGGAGCACAAAAGGACTGAGAGCGCTGCCGTGGCCAGAGACGGGACTTGTACAGAAACAATGATTAGATCCATAATGAAGGAAAGCAATGCATAAAGACTTTATTCCATACTCAAAGTACCATATGAAAACGCAATGCAATACACTGCGTGTGCGGTTGAGTGATCTTTTGAAGAAATGTAGCGTTGCAACACCAGGGATAGACTGCAATGTATCTCTGTCGTTGCAGCCCTCTGATGCTCCCTGCTGCCGGCGTCACAACAGTGTCTGCATTTTTCACAAATAGAGTTTGGAGAGACGTTGTCAGTGTCTGTATGTTGCTTAAATTCTCCCAAACAGTGGGCGCTAAAGATCAGGGCACGGCAGACCATTGCAGCCATTGATCTCGAGCAGAAAAATAAATATGCTTACAGCACCTGGTATTCCCAGGCGGTCACCCATCCAAGTACTAACCAGGCCCGACCCTGCTTAGCTTCCGAGATCAGACGAGATCGGGCGTGATCAGGGTGGTATGGCCGTACGCAAATGTTACCGGGTCCATACTACCTTTTATTCAGCAGGAGCACAAAAGGACTGAGAGCGCTGCCGTGGCCAGAGACGGGACTTGTACAGAAACAATGATTAGATCCATAATGAAGGAAAGCAATGCATAAAGACTTTATTCCATACTCAAAGTACCATATCAAAACGCAATGCAATACACTGCGTGTGCGGTTGAGTGATCTTTTGAAGAAATGTAGCGTTGCAACACCAGGGATAGACTGCAATGTATCTCTGTCGTTGCAGCCCTCTGATGCTCCCTGCTGCCGGCGTCACAACAGTGTCTGCATTTTTCACAAATAGAGTTTGGAGAGACGTTGTCAGTGTCTGTATGTTGCTTAAATTCTCCCAAACAGTGGGCGCTAAAGATCAGGGCACGGCAGACCATTGCAGCCATTGATCTCGAGCAGAAAAATAAATATGCTTACAGCACCTGGTATTCCCAGGCGGTCACCCATCCAAGTACTAACCAGGCCCGACCCTGCTTAGCTTCCGAGATCAGACGAGATCGGGCGTGATCAGGGTGGTATGGCCGTACGCAAATGTTACCGGGTCCATACTACCTTTTATTCAGCAGGAGCACAAAAGGACTGAGAGCGCTGCCGTGGCCAGAGACGGGACTTGTACAGAAACAATGATTAGATCCATAATGAAGGAAAGCAATGCATAAAGACTTTATTCCATACTCAAAGTACCATATGAAAACGCAATGCAATACACTGCGTGTGCGGTTGAGTGATCTTTTGAAGAAATGTAGCGTTGCAACACCAGGGATAGACTGCAATGTATCTCTGTCGTTGCAGCCCTCTGATGCTCCCTGCTGCCGGCGTCACAACAGTGTCTGCATTTTTCACAAATAGAGTTTGGAGAGACGTTGTCAGTGTCTGTATGTTGCTTAAATTCTCCCAAACAGTGGGCGCTAAAGATCAGGGCACGGCAGACCATTGCAGCCATTGATCTCGAGCAGAAAAAAAAGAAGCTTACAGCACCTGGTATTCCCAGGCGGTCTCCCATCCAAGTACTAACCAGGCCCGACCCTGCTTAGCTTCCGAGATCAGACGAGATCGGGCGTGATCAGGGTGGTATGGCCGTACGCAAATGTTACCGGGTCCATACTACCTTTTATTCAGCAGGAGCACAAAAGGACTGAGAGCGCTGCCGTGGCCAGAGACGGGACTTGTACAGAAACAATGATTAGATCCATAATGAAGGAAAGCAATGCATAAAGACTTTATTCCATACTCAAAGTACCATATCAAAACGCAATGCAATACACTGCGTGTGCGGTTGAGTGATCTTTTGAAGAAATGTAGCGTTGCAACACCAGGGATAGACTGCAATGTATCTCTGTCGTTGCAGCCCTCTGATGCTCCCTGCTGCCGGCGTCACAACAGTGTCTGCATTTTTCACAAATAGAGTTTGGAGAGACGTTGTCAGTGTCTGTATGTTGCTTAAATTCTCCCAAACAGTGGGCGCTAAAGATCTCTGCCCGTATGCAAATTAGCCATGTGCGCCTAACAGAAGAATGACGTAATGTTGAGAACGAGTCATACTAAAAACCGAGAGCAAGCGAAAGCTAAACCAGACTGTATCAATCACACACTTTGGGTCCATTCTAACTTTTGATAAGAGGCTAGTCTTTAAATCTTTGCAGTGACTGAATGTTGATGATAAAACGGATTGTTTTGCATAAGATGAGTGTGTGCGACTGTGTGTTTGTCATTTCCGGCTTCGGCATACCGCATGGTCATGAAGGCCTCGTGGTGAGTTACTTTCTTAGTGAAGCAGCTTAGCCTTACAGTTGGATAAGTTGGAGTGATTGGAGTTTATTTTTCACAGTGAGAGAGGGGTGCACCGGTCCTGGAGGTACTGCAATACCAGGTCGATGCGTGGAGTGGACGGAGCAAGCCCCTATTCCATCTCCCAGTTCCAAAAAACAATTTAATATATGGTCCCCGGGTAGGGGACGTATCAGATATTAAACTGATAAGAACAGATACTACACTTGATCTTAGCCAAAAGGCCGAGAAGCGATGCCCACACATGCTCAGACCAAGAGTCCAGCTTCCCAAACACGTCGCTCCACTTAGCGGTTTGACAGACGACGACAAAACAAATAGAAGACCAGTCACCCTGTGTGCGTGTTTGTGAAAGCTGAAGAAAAATGCCGAGGTCGCTGCATCTCTCTGCTGGTCCCTGCTGCCAGCGTCACCAGTGTGTCTGCATGTTTCTCAAATAGAGTTTGGAGAGACGTTGTCAGTGTCTGTATGTTGCTTAAATTCTCCCAAACAGTGGGCGCTATAGATCACGGCACGGCAGGCCATTGCAGCCAATGAGCTCGAGTTGAAAAATAAACGTGCTTACAGCACCAGGTGGTCCCCCATCGATGTAGTAACCAGGCCCGACCCTGCTTAGCTTCCGAGATCAGACGTGATCGGGCATGATCAGGCTGTTATGGCCGTAAACTAACATTTCCGGGTCCATACTAGGTTTTATACAGCTGGAGCACATAAGGACTGAGGGTGCTGCCGTGGCCAGAGACGGGACTTGTACAGAAACAATGATTAGATCCATAATGAAGGAAAGCAATGCATAAAGACTTTATTCCATACTCAAAGTACCATATGAAAACGCAATGCAATACACTGCGTGTGCGGTTGAGTGATCTTTTGAAGAAATGTAGCGTTGCAACACCAGGGATAGACTGCAATGTATCTCTGTCGTTGCAGCCCTCTGATGCTTCCTGCTGCCGGCGTCACAACAGTGTCTGCATGTTTCACAAATAGAGTTTGGAGAGACGTTGTCAGTGTCTGTATGTTGCTTAAATTCTCCCAAACAGTGGGCGCTAAGGATCAGGGCACGGCAGACCATTGCAGCCATTGATCTCGAGCAGAAAAATAAAAATGCTTACAGCACCTGGTATTCCCAGGAGGTCACCCATCCAAGTACTAACCAGGCCCGACCCTGCTTAGCTTCCGAGATCAGACGAGATCGGGCGTGATCAGGGTGGTATGGCCGTACGCAAATGTTACCGGGTCCATACTACCTTTTATTCAGCAGGAGCACAAAAGGACTGAGTGCGCTGCCGTGGCCAGAGACGGGACTTGTACAGAAACAATGATTAGATCCATAATGAAGGAAAGCAATGCATAAAGACTTTATTCCATACTCAAAGTACCATATGAAAACGCAATGCAATACACTGCGTGTGCGGTTGAGTGATCTTTTGAAGAAATGTAGCGTTGCAACACCAGGGATAGACTGCAATGTATCTCTGTCGTTGCAGCCCTCTGATGCTCCCTGCTGCCGGCGTCACAACAGTGTCTGCATGTTTCACAAATAGAGTTTGGAGAGACGTTGTCGGTGTCTGTATGTTGCTTATATTCTCCCAAACAGTGGGCGCTAAGGATCAGGGCACGGCAGACCATTGCAGCCATTGATCTCGAGCAGAAAAATAAAAATGCTTACAGCACCTGGTATTCCCAGGCGGTCACCCATCCAAGTACTAACCAGGCCCGACCCTGCTTAGCTTCCGAGATCAGACGAGATCGGGCGTGATCAGGGTGGTATGGCCGTACGCAAATGTTACCGGGTCCATACAACCTTTTATTCAGCAGGAGCACAAAAGGACTGAGAGCGCTGCCGTGGCCAGAGACGGGACTTGTACAGAAACAATGATTAGATCCATAATGAAGGAAAGCAATGCATAAAGACTTTATTCCATACTCAAAGTACCATATGAAAACGCAATGCAATACACTGCGTGTGCGGTTGAGTGATCTTTTGAAGAAATGTAGCGTTGCAACACCAGGGATAGACTGCAATGTATCTCTGTCGTTGCAGCCCTCTGATGCTCCCTGCTGCCGGCGTCACAACAGTGTCTGCATTTTTCACAAATAGAGTTTGGAGAGACGTTGTCAGTGTCTGTATGTTGCTTAAATTCTCCCAAACAGTGGGCGCTAAAGATCAGGGCACGGCAGACCATTGCAGCCATTGATCTCGAGCAGAAAAATAAATATGCTTACAGCACCTGGTATTCCCAGGCGGTCACCCATCCAAGTACTAACCAGGCCCGACCCTGCTTAGCTTCCGAGATCAGACGAGATCGGGCGTGATCAGGGTGGTATGGCCGTACGCAAATGTTACCGGGTCCATACTACCTTTTATTCAGCAGGAGCACATAAGGACTGAGAGCGCTGCCGTGACCATAGACCAGACTTGTACAGAAACAATTATTAGATCAATAATGAAGGAAAGCAATGAATGAATACTTTATTCCGGACTCAAAGTACCATATCAAAACGCAATGCAATACACCGAGTTGGCGTGTGTGCTCGTTTGCGTGAACCTTTGAAGAAACATAGCGTTTCAAACGCTGCGATGGACTGCAGCAGGTCAAGCGAAGCAGTCATTCATAGCTCTTATTTCTTTACAACAACATGATCAGGGGAGAGCGCGAACGCAGTCCCCCACTACCAGAAATTATGCAATCGAGATTCACACATTTGGGGAATTCGCACGGGTCAGCAACAGCCGCAGTGCAATGGCCGAGCCTCACCATGGGTGAACCACCTTCTTGATCATGGTATCTCCCTTGCCAGGTAAGTATGATTAGTACTCGTTCAGATGGGCTGAACGCTGCCCACGCGTGTTCCCTTGGAGAACGGTTGCAAAGAATTCGGAGATGTCTAGACTTTAAAGTCCGTGTTGCAGGGTTTATTTTCCAACAAGTGTGTGCAATTTGCTTGTTCTTAATACAGATTTAAACTGTTATCCATTTTATTTCATGTTGTTAGGTATCACAAAACGGAATGTAATACGACAAAGTAGGTACTATTTTAGCGGTTTGCAATTGATTCTCTTTTCCCCCAGGATAATTAAATATGTTCTATTATTTGCCATGCGGAACCAGCCAGTCCTGTGCACGTATGCAAATTAGCCATGTGCACCTAACAGAAGAATGACGTAATGTTGAGAACGAGTCATACTAAAAAGGGAGAGCAATCGACAGCTAAACCAGACTGTATCAATCACACACTTTGGGTCCATTCTAACTTATGATAAGAGGCTAGTCTTTAAATCTTTGCAGTGACTGAATGTTTATGATAAAACGGATTGTTTTGCATTCGATGAGTGTGTGCGACTGTGCGTTTGTCATTTCCGGCTTCGGCATACCGCATGGTAATGAAGGCCTCGTGGTGAGTTGCTTTCTTAGTGAAGCAGCCTCGCCTTGGAGTTGGATGAGTTGGAGTGATATAAGTTGTCAGTGTCTGTATGTTGCTTAAATTCTCCCAAACAGTGGGCGCTAAGGATCAGGGCACGGCAGACCATTGCAGCCATTGATCTCGAGCAGAAAAATAAAAATGCTTACAGCACCTGGTATTCCCAGGCGGTCACCCATCCAAGTACTAACCAGGCCCGACCCTGCTTAGCTTCCGAGATCAGACGAGATCGGGCGTGATCAGGGTGGTATGGCCGTACGCAAATGTTACCGGGTCCATACTACCTTTTATTCAGCAGGAGCACAAAAGGACTGAGAGCGCTGCCGTGGCCAGAGACGGGACTTGTACAGAAACAATGATTAGATCCATAATGAAGGAAAGCAATGCATAAAGACTTTATTCCATACTCAAAGTACCATATGAAAACGCAATGCAATACACTGCGTGTGCGGTTGAGTGATCTTTTGAAGAAATGTAGCGTTGCAACACCAGGGATAGACTGCAATGTATCTCTGTCGTTGCAGCCCTCTGATGCTCCCTGCTGCCGGCGTCACAACAGTGTCTGCATTTTTCACAAATAGAGTTTGGAGAGACGTTGTCAGTGTCTGTATGTTGCTTAAATTCTCCCAAACAGTGGGCGCTAAAGATCAGGGCACGGCAGACCATTGCAGCCATTGATCTCGAGCAGAAAAATAAATATGCTTACAGCACCTGGTATTCCCAGGCGGTCACCCATCCAAGTACTAACCAGGCCCGACCCTGCTTAGCTTCCGAGATCAGACGAGATCGGGCGTGATCAGGGTGGTATGGCCGTACGCAAATGTTACCGGGTCCATACTACCTTTTATTCAGCAGGAGCACAAAAGGACTGAGAGCGCTGCCGTGGCCAGAGACGGGACTTGTACAGAAACAATGATTAGATCCATAATGAAGGAAAGCAATGCATAAAGACTTTATTCCATACTCAAAGTACCATATCAAAACGCAATGCAATACACTGCGTGTGCGGTTGAGTGATCTTTTGAAGAAATGTAGCGTTGCAACACCAGGGATAGACTGCAATGTATCTCTGTCGTTGCAGCCCTCTGATGCTCCCTGCTGCCGGCGTCACAACAGTGTCTGCATTTTTCACAAATAGAGTTTGGAGAGACGTTGTCAGTGTCTGTATGTTGCTTAAATTCTCCCAAACAGTGGGCGCTAAAGATCAGGGCACGGCAGACCATTGCAGCCATTGATCTCGAGCAGAAAAATAAATATGCTTACAGCACCTGGTATTCCCAGGCGGTCACCCATCCAAGTACTAACCAGGCCCGACCCTGCTTAGCTTCCGAGATCAGACGAGATCGGGCGTGATCAGGGTGGTATGGCCGTACGCAAATGTTACCGGGTCCATACTACCTTTTATTCAGCAGGAGCACAAAAGGACTGAGAGCGCTGCCGTGGCCAGAGACGGGACTTGTACAGAAACAATGATTAGATCCATAATGAAGGAAAGCAATGCATAAAGACTTTATTCCATACTCAAAGTACCATATGAAAACGCAATGCAATACACTGCGTGTGCGGTTGAGTGATCTTTTGAAGAAATGTAGCGTTGCAACACCAGGGATAGACTGCAATGTATCTCTGTCGTTGCAGCCCTCTGATGCTCCCTGCTGCCGGCGTCACAACAGTGTCTGCATTTTTCACAAATAGAGTTTGGAGAGACGTTGTCAGTGTCTGTATGTTGCTTAAATTCTCCCAAACAGTGGGCGCTAAAGATCAGGGCACGGCAGACCATTGCAGCCATTGATCTCGAGCAGAAAAATAAATATGCTTACAGCACCTGGTATTCCCAGGCGGTCACCCATCCAAGTACTAACCAGGCCCGACCCTGCTTAGCTTCCGAGATCAGACGAGATCGGGCGTGATCAGGGTGGTATGGCCGTACGCAAATGTTACCGGGTCCATACTACCTTTTATTCAGCAGGAGCACAAAAGGACTGAGAGCGCTGCCGTGGCCAGAGACGGGACTTGTACAGAAACAATGATTAGATCCATAATGAAGGAAAGCAATGCATAAAGACTTTATTCCATACTCAAAGTACCATATGAAAACGCAATGCAATACACTGCGTGTGCGGTTGAGTGATCTTTTGAAGAAATGTAGCGTTGCAACACCAGGGATAGACTGCAATGTATCTCTGTCGTTGCAGCCCTCTGATGCTCCCTGCTGCCGGCGTCACAACAGTGTCTGCATTTTTCACAAATAGAGTTTGGAGAGACGTTGTCAGTGTCTGTATGTTGCTTAAATTCTCCCAAACAGTGGGCGCTAAAGATCAGGGCACGGCAGACCATTGCAGCCATTGATCTCGAGCAGAAAAATAAATATGCTTACAGCACCTGGTATTCCCAGGCGGTCACCCATCCAAGTACTAACCAGGCCCGACCCTGCTTAGCTTCCGAGATCAGACGAGATCGGGCGTGATCAGGGTGGTATGGCCGTACGCAAATATTACCGGGTCCATACTACCTTTTATTCAGCAGGAGCACAAAAGGACTGAGAGCGCTGCCGTGGCCAGAGACGGGACTTGTACAGAAACAATGATTAGATCCATAATGAAGGAAAGCAATGCATAAAGACTTTATTCCATACTCAAAGTACCATATGAAAACGCAATGCAATACACTGCGTGTGCGGTTGAGTGATCTTTTGAAGAAATGTAGCGTTGCAACACCAGGGATAGACTGCAATGTATCTCTGTCGTTGCAGCCCTCTGATGCTCCCTGCTGCCGGCGTCACAACAGTGTCTGCATTTTTCACAAATAGAGTTTGGAGAGACGTTGTCAGTGTCTGTATGTTGCTTAAATTCTCCCAAACAGTGGGCGCTAAAGATCAGGGCACGGCAGACCATTGCAGCCATTGATCTCGAGCAGAAAAATAAATATGCTTACAGCACCTGGTATTCCCAGGCGGTCACCCATCCAAGTACTAACCAGGCCCGACCCTGCTTAGCTTCCGAGATCAGACGAGATCGGGCGTGATCAGGGTGGTATGGCCGTACGCAAATGTTACCGGGTCCATACTACCTTTTATTCAGCAGGAGCACAAAAGGACTGAGAGCGCTGCCGTGGCCAGAGACGGGACTTGTACAGAAACAATGATTAGATCCATAATGAAGGAAAGCAATGCATAAAGACTTTATTCCATACTCAAAGTACCATATCAAAACGCAATGCAATACACTGCGTGTGCGGTTGAGTGATCTTTTGAAGAAATGTAGCGTTGCAACACCAGGGATAGACTGCAATGTATCTCTGTCGTTGCAGCCCTCTGATGCTCCCTGCTGCCGGCGTCACAACAGTGTCTGCATTTTTCACAAATAGAGTTTGGAGAGACGTTGTCAGTGTCTGTATGTTGCTTAAATTCTCCCAAACAGTGGGCGCTAAAGATCAGGGCACGGCAGACCATTGCAGCCATTGATCTCGAGCAGAAAAAAAAATATGCTTACAGCACCTGGTATTCCCAGGCGGTCACCCATCCAAGTACTAACCAGGCCCGACCCTGCTTAGCTTCCGAGATCAGACGAGATCGGGCGTGATCAGGGTGGTATGGCCGTACGCAAATGTTACCGGGTCCATACTACCTTTTATTCAGCAGGAGCACAAAAGGACTGAGAGCGCTGCCGTGGCCAGAGACGGGACTTGTACAGAAACAATGATTAGATCCATAATGAAGGAAAGCAATGCATAAAGACTTTATTCCATACTCAAAGTACCATATCAAAACGCAATGCAATACACTGCGTGTGCGGTTGAGTGATCTTTTGAAGAAATGTAGCGTTGCAACACCAGGGATAGACTGCAATGTATCTCTGTCGTTGCAGCCCTCTGATGCTCCCTGCTGCCGGCGTCACAACAGTGTCTGCATTTTTCACAAATAGAGTTTGGAGAGACGTTGTCAGTGTCTGTATGTTGCTTAAATTCTCCCAAACAGTGGGCGCTAAAGATCAGGGCACGGCAGACCATTGCAGCCATTGATCTCGAGCAGAAAAATAAATATGCTTACAGCACCTGGTATTCCCAGGCGGTCACCCATCCAAGTACTAACCAGGCCCGACCCTGCTTAGCTTCCGAGATCAGACGAGATCGGGCGTGATCAGGGTGGTATGGCCGTACGCAAATTTTACCGGGTCCATACTACCTTTTATTCAGCAGGAGCACAAAAGGAGTGAGAGCGCTGCCGTGGCCAGAGACGGGACTTGTACAGAAACAATGATTAGATCCATAATGAAGGAAAGCAAAGCATAAAGACTTTATTCCATACTCAAAGTACCATATCAAAACGCAATGCAATACACTGCGTGTGCGGTTGAGTGATCTTTTGAAGAAATGTAGCGTTGCAACACCAGGGATAGACTGCAATGTATCTCTGTCGTTGCAGCCCTCTGATGCTCCCTGCTGCCGGCGTCACAACAGTGTCTGCATTTTTCACAAATAGAGTTTGGAGAGACGTTGTCAGTGTCTGTATGTTGCTTAAATTCTCCCAAACAGTGGGCGCTAAAGATCAGGGCACGGCAGACCATTGCAGCCATTGATCTCGAGCAGAAAAAAAAAAAGCTTACAGCACCTGGTATTCCCAGGCGGTCTCCCATCCAAGTACTAACCAGGCCCGACCCTGCTTAGCTTCCGAGATCAGACGAGATCGGGCGTGTTCAGGGTGGTATGGCCGTAAGCGAGTATAGCCGCATCCAAAGTAGCTTTTAAACAGCAGGAGCACATAAGGACTGAGAGCGCTGCCGTGACCATAGACCAGACTTGTACAGAAACAATTATTAGATCAATAATGAAGGAAAGCAATGAATGAATACTTTATTCCGGACTCAAAGTACCATATCAAAACGCAATGCAATACACTGCGTGTGCGGTTGAGTGATCTTTTGAAGAAATGTAGCGTTGCAACACCAGGGATAGACTGCAATGTATCTCTGTCGTTGCAGCCCTCTGATGCTCCCTGCTGCCGGCGTCACAACAGTGTCTGCATTTTTCACAAATAGAGTTTGGAGAGACGTTGTCAGTGTCTGTATGTTGCTTAAATTCTCCCAAACAGTGGGCGCTAAAGATCAGGGCACGGCAGACCATTGCAGCCATTGATCTCGAGCAGAAAAATAAATATGCTTACAGCACCTGGTATTCCCAGGCGGTCACCCATCCAAGTACTAACCAGGCCCGACCCTGCTTAGCTTCCGAGATCAGACGAGATCGGGCGTGATCAGGGTGGTATGGCCGTACGCAAATGTTACCGGGTCCATACTACCTTTTATTCAGCAGGAGCACAAAAGGACTGAGAGCGCTGCCGTGGCCAGAGACGGGACTTGTACAGAAACAATGATTAGATCCATAATGAAGGAAAGCAATGCATAAAGACTTTATTCCATACTCAAAGTACCATATCAAAACGCAATGCAATACACTGCGTGTGCGGTTGAGTGATCTTTTGAAGAAATGTAGCGTTGCAACACCAGGGATAGACTGCAATGTATCTCTGTCGTTGCAGCCCTCTGATGCTCCCTGCTGCCGGCGTCACAACAGTGTCTGCATTTTTCACAAATAGAGTTTGGAGAGACGTTGTCAGTGTCTGTATGTTGCTTAAATTCTCCCAAACAGTGGGCGCTAAAGATCAGGGCACGGCAGACCATTGCAGCCATTGATCTCGAGCAGAAAAAAAAATATGCTTACAGCACCTGGTATTCCCAGGCGGTCACCCATCCAAGTACTAACCAGGCCCGACCCTGCTTAGCTTCCGAGATCAGACGAGATCGGGCGTGATCAGGGTGGTATGGCCGTACGCAAATGTTACCGGGTCCATACTACCTTTTATTCAGCAGGAGCACAAAAGGACTGAGAGCGCTGCCGTGGCCAGAGACGGGACTTGTACAGAAACAATGATTAGATCCATAATGAAGGAAAGCAATGCATAAAGACTTTATTCCATACTCAAAGTACCATATCAAAACGCAATGCAATACACTGCGTGTGCGGTTGAGTGATCTTTTGAAGAAATGTAGCGTTGCAACACCAGGGATAGACTGCAATGTATCTCTGTCGTTGCAGCCCTCTGATGCTCCCTGCTGCCGGCGTCACAACAGTGTCTGCATTTTTCACAAATAGAGTTTGGAGAGACGTTGTCAGTGTCTGTATGTTGCTTAAATTCTCCCAAACAGTGGGCGCTAAAGATCAGGGCACGGCAGACCATTGCAGCCATTGATCTCGAGCAGAAAAATAAATATGCTTACAGCACCTGGTATTCCCAGGCGGTCACCCATCCAAGTACTAACCAGGCCCGACCCTGCTTAGCTTCCGAGATCAGACGAGATCGGGCGTGTTCAGGGTGGTATGGCCGTAAGCGAGTATAGCCGCATCCAAAGTAGCTTTTAAACAGCAGGAGCACATAAGGACTGAGAGCGCTGCCGTGACCATAGACCAGACTTGTACAGAAACAATTATTAGATCAATAATGAAGGAAAGCAATGAATGAATACTTTATTCCGGACTCAAAGTACCATATCAAAACGCAATGCAATACACTGCGTGTGCGGTTGAGTGATCTTTTGAAGAAATGTAGCGTTGCAACACCAGGGATAGACTGCAATGTATCTCTGTCGTTGCAGCCCTCTGATGCTCCCTGCTGCCGGCGTCACAACAGTGTCTGCATTTTTCACAAATAGAGTTTGGAGAGACGTTGTCAGTGTCTGTATGTTGCTTAAATTCTCCCAAACAGTGGGCGCTAAAGATCAGGGCACGGCAGACCATTGCAGCCATTGATCTCGAGCAGAAAAATAAATATGCTTACAGCACCTGGTATACCCAGGCGGTCACCCATCCAAGTACTAACCAGGCCCGACCCTGCTTAGCTTCCGAGATCAGACGAGATCGGGCGTGATCAGGGTGGTATGGCCGTACGCAAATGTTACCGGGTCCATACTACCTTTTATTCAGCAGGAGCACAAAAGGACTGAGAGCGCTGCCGTGGCCAGAGACGGGACTTGTACAGAAACAATGATTAGATCCATAATGAAGGAAAGCAATGCATAAAGACTTTATTCCATACTCAAAGTACCATATCAAAACGCAATGCAATACACTGCGTGTGCGGTTGAGTGATCTTTTGAAGAAATGTAGCGTTGCAACACCAGGGATAGACTGCAATGTATCTCTGTCGTTGCAGCCCTCTGATGCTCCCTGCTGCCGGCGTCACAACAGTGTCTGCATTTTTCACAAATAGAGTTTGGAGAGACGTTGTCAGTGTCTGTATGTTGCTTAAATTCTCCCAAACAGTGGGCGCTAAAGATCAGGGCACGGCAGACCATTGCAGCCATTGATCTCGAGCAGAAAAAAAAATATGCTTACAGCACCTGGTATTCCCAGGCGGTCACCCATCCAAGTACTAACCAGGCCCGACCCTGCTTAGCTTCCGAGATCAGACGAGATCGGGCGTGATCAGGGTGGTATGGCCGTACGCAAATGTTACCGGGTCCATACTACCTTTTATTCAGCAGGAGCACAAAAGGACTGAGAGCGCTGCCGTGGCCAGAGACGGGACTTGTACAGAAACAATGATTAGATCCATAATGAAGGAAAGCAATGCATAAAGACTTTATTCCATACTCAAAGTACCATATCAAAACGCAATGCAATACACTGCGTGTGCGGTTGAGTGATCTTTTGAAGAAATGTAGCGTTGCAACACCAGGGATAGACTGCAATGTATCTCTGTCGTTGCAGCCCTCTGATGCTCCCTGCTGCCGGCGTCACAACAGTGTCTGCATTTTTCACAAATAGAGTTTGGAGAGACGTTGTCAGTGTCTGTATGTTGCTTAAATTCTCCCAAACAGTGGGCGCTAAAGATCAGGGCACGGCAGACCATTGCAGCCATTGATCTCGAGCAGAAAAATAAATATGCTTACAGCACCTGGTATTCCCAGGCGGTCACCCATCCAAGTACTAACCAGGCCCGACCCTGCTTAGCTTCCGAGATCAGACGAGATCGGGCGTGATCAGGGTGGTATGGCCGTACGCAAATTTTACCGGGTCCATACTACCTTTTATTCAGCAGGAGCACAAAAGGAGTGAGAGCGCTGCCGTGGCCAGAGACGGGACTTGTACAGAAACAATGATTAGATCCATAATGAAGGAAAGCAATGCATAAAGACTTTATTCCATACTCAAAGTACCATATCAAAACGCAATGCAATACACTGCGTGTGCGGTTGAGTGATCTTTTGAAGAAATGTAGCGTTGCAACACCAGGGATAGACTGCAATGTATCTCTGTCGTTGCAGCCCTCTGATGCTCCCTGCTGCCGGCGTCACAACAGTGTCTGCATTTTTCACAAATAGAGTTTGGAGAGACGTTGTCAGTGTCTGTATGTTGCTTAAATTCTCCCAAACAGTGGGCGCTAAAGATCAGGGCACGGCAGACCATTGCAGCCATTGATCTCGAGCAGAAAAAAAAAAAGCTTACAGCACCTGGTATTCCCAGGCGGTCTCCCATCCAAGTACTAACCAGGCCCGACCCTGCTTAGCTTCCGAGATCAGACGAGATCGGGCGTGTTCAGGGTGGTATGGCCGTAAGCGAGTATAGCCGCATCCAAAGTAGCTTTTAAACAGCAGGAGCACATAAGGACTGAGAGCGCTGCCGTGGCCAGAGACGGGACTTGTACAGAAACAATTATTAGATCAATAATGAAGGAAAGCAATGCATAAAGACTTTATTCCATACTCAAAGTACCATATGAAAACGCAATGCAATACACTGCGTGTGCGGTTGAGTGATCTTTTGAAGAAATGTAGCGTTGCAACACCAGGGATAGACTGCAATGTATCTCTGTCGTTGCAGCCCTCTGATGCTCCCTGCTGCCGGCGTCACAACAGTGTCTGCATTTTTCACAAATAGAGTTTGGAGAGACGTTGTCAGTGTCTGTATGTTGCTTAAATTCTCCCAAACAGTGGGCGCTAAAGATCAGGGCACGGCAGACCATTGCAGCCATTGATCTCGAGCAGAAAAATAAATATGCTTACAGCACCTGGTATTCCCAGGCGGTCACCCATCCAAGTACTAACCAGGCCCGACCCTGCTTAGCTTCCGAGATCAGACGAGATCGGGCGTGTTCAGGGTGGTATGGCCGTAAGCGAGTATAGCCGCATCCAAAGTAGCTTTTAAACAGCAGGAGCACATAAGGACTGAGAGCGCTGCCGTGACCATAGACCAGACTTGTACAGAAACAATTATTAGATCAATAATGAAGGAAAGCAATGAATGAATACTTTATTCCGGACTCAAAGTACCATATCAAAACGCAATGCAATACACTGCGTGTGCGGTTGAGTGATCTTTTGAAGAAATGTAGCGTTGCAACACCAGGGATAGACTGCAATGTATCTCTGTCGTTGCAGCCCTCTGATGCTCCCTGCTGCCGGCGTCACAACAGTGTCTGCATTTTTCACAAATAGAGTTTGGAGAGACGTTGTCAGTGTCTGTATGTTGCTTAAATTCTCCCAAACAGTGGGCGCTAAAGATCAGGGCACGGCAGACCATTGCAGCCATTGATCTCGAGCAGAAAAATAAATATGCTTACAGCACCTGGTATTCCCAGGCGGTCACCCATCCAAGTACTAACCAGGCCCGACCCTGCTTAGCTTCCGAGATCAGACGAGATCGGGCGTGATCAGGGTGGTATGGCCGTACGCAAATGTTACCGGGTCCATACTACCTTTTATTCAGCAGGAGCACAAAAGGACTGAGAGCGCTGCCGTGGCCAGAGACGGGACTTGTACAGAAACAATGATTAGATCCATAATGAAGGAAAGCAATGCATAAAGACTTTATTCCATACTCAAAGTACCATATCAAAACGCAATGCAATACACTGCGTGTGCGGTTGAGTGATCTTTTGAAGAAATGTAGCGTTGCAACACCAGGGATAGACTGCAATGTATCTCTGTCGTTGCAGCCCTCTGATGCTCCCTGCTGCCGGCGTCACAACAGTGTCTGCATTTTTCACAAATAGAGTTTGGAGAGACGTTGTCAGTGTCTGTATGTTGCTTAAATTCTCCCAAACAGTGGGCGCTAAAGATCAGGGCACGGCAGACCATTGCAGCCATTGATCTCGAGCAGAAAAAAAAATATGCTTACAGCACCTGGTATTCCCAGGCGGTCACCCATCCAAGTACTAACCAGGCCCGACCCTGCTTAGCTTCCGAGATCAGACGAGATCGGGCGTGATCAGGGTGGTATGGCCGTACGCAAATGTTACCGGGTCCATACTACCTTTTATTCAGCAGGAGCACAAAAGGACTGAGAGCGCTGCCGTGGCCAGAGACGGGACTTGTACAGAAACAATGATTAGATCCATAATGAAGGAAAGCAATGCATAAAGACTTTATTCCATACTCAAAGTACCATATCAAAACGCAATGCAATACACTGCGTGTGCGGTTGAGTGATCTTTTGAAGAAATGTAGCGTTGCAACACCAGGGATAGACTGCAATGTATCTCTGTCGTTGCAGCCCTCTGATGCTCCCTGCTGCCGGCGTCACAACAGTGTCTGCATTTTTCACAAATAGAGTTTGGAGAGACGTTGTCAGTGTCTGTATGTTGCTTAAATTCTCCCAAACAGTGGGCGCTAAAGATCAGGGCACGGCAGACCATTGCAGCCATTGATCTCGAGCAGAAAAATAAATATGCTTACAGCACCTGGTATTCCCAGGCGGTCACCCATCCAAGTACTAACCAGGCCCGACCCTGCTTAGCTTCCGAGATCAGACGAGATCGGGCGTGATCAGGGTGGTATGGCCGTACGCAAATTTTACCGGGTCCATACTACCTTTTATTCAGCAGGAGCACAAAAGGAGTGAGAGCGCTGCCGTGGCCAGAGACGGGACTTGTACAGAAACAATGATTAGATCCATAATGAAGGAAAGCAATGCATAAAGACTTTATTCCATACTCAAAGTACCATATCAAAACGCAATGCAATACACTGCGTGTGCGGTTGAGTGATCTTTTGAAGAAATGTAGCGTTGCAACACCAGGGATAGACTGCAATGTATCTCTGTCGTTGCAGCCCTCTGATGCTCCCTGCTGCCGGCGTCACAACAGTGTCTGCATTTTTCACAAATAGAGTTTGGAGAGACGTTGTCAGTGTCTGTATGTTGCTTAAATTCTCCCAAACAGTGGGCGCTAAAGATCAGGGCACGGCAGACCATTGCAGCCATTGATCTCGAGCAGAAAAAAAAAAAGCTTACAGCACCTGGTATTCCCAGGCGGTCTCCCATCCAAGTACTAACCAGGCCCGACCCTGCTTAGCTTCCGAGATCAGACGAGATCGGGCGTGTTCAGGGTGGTATGGCCGTAAGCGAGTATAGCCGCATCCAAAGTAGCTTTTAAACAGCAGGAGCACATAAGGACTGAGAGCGCTGCCGTGACCATAGACCAGACTTGTACAGAAACAATTATTAGATCAATAATGAAGGAAAGCAATGAATGAATACTTTATTCCGGACTCAAAGTACCATATCAAAACGCAATGCAATTCACCGAGTTGGCGTGTGTGCTCGTTTGCGTGAACCTTTGAAGAAACATAGCGTTTCAAACGCTGCGATGGACTGCAGCAGGTCAAGCGAAGCAGTCATTCATAGCTCTTATTTCTTTACAACAACATGATCAGGGGAGAGCGCGAACGCAGTCCCCCACTACCAGAAATTATGCAATCGAGATTCCCACATTTGGGGAATTCGCACGGGTCAGCAACAGCCGCAGTGCAATGGCCGAGCCTCACCATGGGTGAACCACCTTCTTGATCATGGTATCTCCCTTGCCAGGTAAGTATGATTAGTACTCGTTCAGATGGGCTGAACGCTGCCCACGCGTGTTCCCTTGGAGAACGGTTGCAAAGAATTCGGAGATGTCTAGACTTTAAAGTCCGTGTTGCAGGGTTTATTTTCCAACAAGTGTGTGCAATTTGCTTGTTCTTAATACAGATTTAAACTGTTATCCATTTTATTTCATGTTGTTAGGTATCACAAAACGGAATGTAATACGACAAAGTAGGTACTATTTTAGCGGTTTGCAATTGATTCTCTTTTCCCCCAGGATAATTAAATATGTTCTATTATTTGCCATGCGGAACCAGCCAGTCCTGTGCACGTATGCAAATTAGCCATGTGCACCTAACAGAAGAATGACGTAATGTTGAGAACGAGTCATACTAAAAAGGGAGAGCAATCGACAGCTAAACCAGACTGTATCAATCACACACTTTGGGTCCATTCTAACTTATGATAAGAGGCTAGTCTTTAAATCTTTGCAGTGACTGAATGTTTATGATAAAACGGATTGTTTTGCATTCGATGAGTGTGTGCGACTGTGCGTTTGTCATTTCCGGCTTCGGCATACCGCATGGTAATGAAGGCCTCGTGGTGAGTTGCTTTCTTAGTGAAGCAGCCTCGCCTTGGAGTTGGATGAGTTGGAGTGATATAAGTTGTCAGTGTCTGTATGTTGCTTAAATTCTCCCAAACAGTGGGCGCTAAGGATCAGGGCACGGCAGACCATTGCAGCCATTGATCTCGAGCAGAAAAATAAAAATGCTTACAGCACCTGGTATTCCCAGGCGGTCACCCATCCAAGTACTAACCAGGCCCGACCCTGCTTAGCTTCCGAGATCAGACGAGATCGGGCGTGATCAGGGTGGTATGGCCGTACGCAAATGTTACCGGGTCCATACTACCTTTTATTCAGCAGGAGCACAAAAGGACTGAGAGCGCTGCCGTGGCCAGAGACGGGACTTGTACAGAAACAATGATTAGATCCATAATGAAGGAAAGCAATGCATAAAGACTTTATTCCATACTCAAAGTACCATATGAAAACGCAATGCAATACACTGCGTGTGCGGTTGAGTGATCTTTTGAAGAAATGTAGCGTTGCAACACCAGGGATAGACTGCAATGTATCTCTGTCGTTGCAGCCCTCTGATGCTCCCTGCTGCCGGCGTCACAACAGTGTCTGCATTTTTCACAAATAGAGTTTGGAGAGACGTTGTCAGTGTCTGTATGTTGCTTAAATTCTCCCAAACAGTGGGCGCTAAAGATCAGGGCACGGCAGACCATTGCAGCCATTGATCTCGAGCAGAAAAATAAATATGCTTACAGCACCTGGTATTCCCAGGCGGTCACCCATCCAAGTACTAACCAGGCCCGACCCTGCTTAGCTTCCGAGATCAGACGAGATCGGGCGTGATCAGGGTGGTATGGCCGTACGCAAATATTACCGGGTCCATACTACCTTTTATTCAGCAGGAGCACAAAAGGACTGAGAGCGCTGCCGTGGCCAGAGACGGGACTTGTACAGAAACAATGATTAGATCCATAATGAAGGAAAGCAATGCATAAAGACTTTATTCCATACTCAAAGTACCATATCAAAACGCAATGCAATACACTGCGTGTGCGGTTGAGTGATCTTTTGAAGAAATGTAGCGTTGCAACACCAGGGATAGACTGCAATGTATCTCTGTCGTTGCAGCCCTCTGATGCTCCCTGCTGCCGGCGTCACAACAGTGTCTGCATTTTTCACAAATAGAGTTTGGAGAGACGTTGTCAGTGTCTGTATGTTGCTTAAATTCTCCCAAACAGTGGGCGCTAAAGATCAGGGCACGGCAGACCATTGCAGCCATTGATCTCGAGCAGAAAAAAAAATATGCTTACAGCACCTGGTATTCCCAGGTGGTCACCCATCCAAGTACTAACCAGGCCCGACCCTGCTTAGCTTCCGAGATCAGACGAGATCGGGCGTGATCAGGGTGGTATGGCCGTACGCAAATGTTACCGGGTCCATACTACCTTTTATTCAGCAGGAGCACAAAAGGACTGAGAGCGCTGCCGTGGCCAGAGACGGGACTTGTACAGAAACAATGATTAGATCCATAATGAAGGAAAGCAATGCATAAAGACTTTATTCCATACTCAAAGTACCATATCAAAACGCAATGCAATACACTGCGTGTGCGGTTGAGTGATCTTTTGAAGAAATGTAGCGTTGCAACACCAGGGATAGACTGCAATGTATCTCTGTCGTTGCAGCCCTCTGATGCTCCCTGCTGCCGGCGTCACAACAGTGTCTGCATTTTTCACAAATAGAGTTTGGAGAGACGTTGTCAGTGTCTGTATGTTGCTTAAATTCTCCCAAACAGTGGGCGCTAAAGATCAGGGCACGGCAGACCATTGCAGCCATTGATCTCGAGCAGAAAAATAAATATGCTTACAGCACCTGGTATTCCCAGGCGGTCACCCATCCAAGTACTAACCAGGCCCGACCCTGCTTAGCTTCCGAGATCAGACGAGATCGGGCGTGATCAGGGTGGTATGGCCGTACGCAAATTTTACCGGGTCCATACTACCTTTTATTCAGCAGGAGCACAAAAGGAGTGAGAGCGCTGCCGTGGCCAGAGACGGGACTTGTACAGAAACAATGATTAGATCCATAATGAAGGAAAGCAATGCATAAAGACTTTATTCCATACTCAAAGTACCATATCAAAACGCAATGCAATACACTGCGTGTGCGGTTGAGTGATCTTTTGAAGAAATGTAGCGTTGCAACACCAGGGATAGACTGCAATGTATCTCTGTCGTTGCAGCCCTCTGATGCTCCCTGCTGCCGGCGTCACAACAGTGTCTGCATTTTTCACAAATAGAGTTTGGAGAGACGTTGTCAGTGTCTGTATGTTGCTTAAATTCTCCCAAACAGTGGGCGCTAAAGATCAGGGCACGGCAGACCATTGCAGCCATTGATCTCGAGCAGAAAAAAAAAAAGCTTACAGCACCTGGTATTCCCAGGCGGTCTCCCATCCAAGTACTAACCAGGCCCGACCCTGCTTAGCTTCCGAGATCAGACGAGATCGGGCGTGTTCAGGGTGGTATGGCCGTAAGCGAGTATAGCCGCATCCAAAGTAGCTTTTAAACAGCAGGAGCACATAAGGACTGAGAGCGCTGCCGTGACCATAGACCAGACTTGTACAGAAACAATTATTAGATCAATAATGAAGGAAAGCAATGAATGAATACTTTATTCCGGACTCAAAGTACCATATCAAAACGCAATGCAATTCACCGAGTTGGCGTGTGTGCTCGTTTGCGTGAACCTTTGAAGAAACATAGCGTTTCAAACGCTGCGATGGACTGCAGCAGGTCAAGCGAAGCAGTCATTCATAGCTCTTATTTCTTTACAACAACATGATCAGGGGAGAGCGCGAACGCAGTCCCCCACTACCAGAAATTATGCAATCGAGATTCACACATTTGGGGAATTCGCACGGGTCAGCAACAGCCGCAGTGCAATGGCCGAGCCTCACCATGGGTGAACCACCTTCTTGATCATGGTATCTCCCTTGCCAGGTAAGTATGATTAGTACTCGTTCAGATGGGCTGAACGCTGCCCACGCGTGTTCCCTTGGAGAACGGTTGCAAAGAATTCGGAGATGTCTAGACTTTAAAGTCCGTGTTGCAGGGTTTATTTTCCAACAAGTGTGTGCAATTTGCTTGTTCTTAATACAGATTTAAACTGTTATCCATTTTATTTCATGTTGTTAGGTATCACAAAACGGAATGTAATACGACAAAGTAGGTACTATTTTAGCGGTTTGCAATTGATTCTCTTTTCCCCCAGGATAATTAAATATGTTCTATTATTTGCCATGCGGAGCCAGCCAGTCCTGTGCACGTATGCAAATTAGCCATGTGCACCTAACAGAAGAATGACGTAATGTTGAGAACGAGTCATACTAAAAAGGGAGAGCAATCGACAGCTAAACCAGACTGTATCAATCACACACTTTGGGTCCATTCTAACTTATGATAAGAGGCTAGTCTTTAAATCTTTGCAGTGACTGAATGTTTATGATAAAACGGATTGTTTTGCATTCGATGAGTGTGTGCGACTGTGCGTTTGTCATTTCCGGCTTCGGCATACCGCATGGTAATGAAGGCCTCGTGGTGAGTTGCTTTCTTAGTGAAGCAGCCTCGCCTTGGAGTTGGATGAGTTGGAGTGATATAAGTTGTCAGTGTCTGTATGTTGCTTAAATTCTCCCAAACAGTGGGCGCTAAGGATCAGGGCACGGCAGACCATTGCAGCCATTGATCTCGAGCAGAAAAATAAAAATGCTTACAGCACCTGGTATTCCCAGGCGGTCACCCATCCAAGTACTAACCAGGCCCGACCCTGCTTAGCTTCCGAGATCAGACGAGATCGGGCGTGATCAGGGTGGTATGGCCGTACGCAAATGTTACCGGGTCCATACTACCTTTTATTCAGCAGGAGCACAAAAGGACTGAGAGCGCTGCCGTGGCCAGAGACGGGACTTGTACAGAAACAATGATTAGATCCATAATGAAGGAAAGCAATGCATAAAGACTTTATTCCATACTCAAAGTACCATATGAAAACGCAATGCAATACACTGCGTGTGCGGTTGAGTGATCTTTTGAAGAAATGTAGCGTTGCAACACCAGGGATAGACTGCAATGTATCTCTGTCGTTGCAGCCCTCTGATGCTCCCTGCTGCCGGCGTCACAACAGTGTCTGCATTTTTCACAAATAGAGTTTGGAGAGACGTTGTCAGTGTCTGTATGTTGCTTAAATTCTCCCAAACAGTGGGCGCTAAAGATCAGGGCACGGCAGACCATTGCAGCCATTGATCTCGAGCAGAAAAATAAATATGCTTACAGCACCTGGTATTCCCAGGCGGTCACCCATCCAAGTACTAACCAGGCCCGACCCTGCTTAGCTTCCGAGATCAGACGAGATCGGGCGTGATCAGGGTGGTATGGCCGTACGCAAATATTACCGGGTCCATACTACCTTTTATTCAGCAGGAGCACAAAAGGACTGAGAGCGCTGCCGTGGCCAGAGACGGGACTTGTACAGAAACAATGATTAGATCCATAATGAAGGAAAGCAATGCATAAAGACTTTATTCCATACTCAAAGTACCATATCAAAACGCAATGCAATACACTGCGTGTGCGGTTGAGTGATCTTTTGAAGAAATGTAGCGTTGCAACACCAGGGATAGACTGCAATGTATCTCTGTCGTTGCAGCCCTCTGATGCTCCCTGCTGCCGGCGTCACAACAGTGTCTGCATTTTTCACAAATAGAGTTTGGAGAGACGTTGTCAGTGTCTGTATGTTGCTTAAATTCTCCCAAACAGTGGGCGCTAAAGATCAGGGCACGGCAGACCATTGCAGCCATTGATCTCGAGCAGAAAAAAAAATATGCTTACAGCACCTGGTATTCCCAGGTGGTCACCCATCCAAGTACTAACCAGGCCCGACCCTGCTTAGCTTCCGAGATCAGACGAGATCGGGCGTGATCAGGGTGGTATGGCCGTACGCAAATTTTACCGGGTCCATACTACCTTTTATTCAGCAGGAGCACAAAAGGAGTGAGAGCGCTGCCGTGGCCAGAGACGGGACTTGTACAGAAACAATGATTAGATCCATAATGAAGGAAAGCAATGCATAAAGACTTTATTCCATACTCAAAGTACCATATCAAAACGCAATGCAATACACTGCGTGTGCGGTTGAGTGATCTTTTGAAGAAATGTAGCGTTGCAACACCAGGGATAGACTGCAATGTATCTCTGTCGTTGCAGCCCTCTGATGCTCCCTGCTGCCGGCGTCACAACAGTGTCTGCATTTTTCACAAATAGAGTTTGGAGAGACGTTGTCAGTGTCTGTATGTTGCTTAAATTCTCCCAAACAGTGGGCGCTAAAGATCAGGGCACGGCAGACCATTGCAGCCATTGATCTCGAGCAGAAAAAAAAAAAGCTTACAGCACCTGGTATTCCCAGGCGGTCTCCCATCCAAGTACTAACCAGGCCCGACCCTGCTTAGCTTCCGAGATCAGACGAGATCGGGCGTGTTCAGGGTGGTATGGCCGTAAGCGAGTATAGCCGCATCCAAAGTAGCTTTTAAACAGCAGGAGCACATAAGGACTGAGAGCGCTGCCGTGACCATAGACCAGACTTGTACAGAAACAATTATTAGATCAATAATGAAGGAAAGCAATGAATGAATACTTTATTCCGGACTCAAAGTACCATATCAAAACGCAATGCAATTCACCGAGTTGGCGTGTGTGCTCGTTTGCGTGAACCTTTGAAGAAACATAGCGTTTCAAACGCTGCGATGGACTGCAGCAGGTCAAGCGAAGCAGTCATTCATAGCTCTTATTTCTTTACAACAACATGATCAGGGGAGAGCGCGAACGCAGTCCCCCACTACCAGAAATTATGCAATCGAGATTCCCACATTTGGGGAATTCGCACGGGTCAGCAACAGCCGCAGTGCAATGGCCGAGCCTCACCATGGGTGAACCACCTTCTTGATCATGGTATCTCCCTTGCCAGGTAAGTATGATTAGTACTCGTTCAGATGGGCTGAACGCTGCCCACGCGTGTTCCCTTGGAGAACGGTTGCAAAGAATTCGGAGATGTCTAGACTTTAAAGTCCGTGTTGCAGGGTTTATTTTCCAACAAGTGTGTGCAATTTGCTTGTTCTTAATACAGATTTAAACTGTTATCCATTTTATTTCATGTTGTTAGGTATCACAAAACGGAATGTAATACGACAAAGTAGGTACTATTTTAGCGGTTTGCAATTGATTCTCTTTTCCCCCAGGATAATTAAATATGTTCTATTATTTGCCATGCGGAGCCAGCCAGTCCTGTGCACGTATGCAAATTAGCCATGTGCACCTAACAGAAGAATGACGTAATGTTGAGAACGAGTCATACTAAAAAGGGAGAGCAATCGACAGCTAAACCAGACTGTATCAATCACACACTTTGGGTCCATTCTAACTTATGATAAGAGGCTAGTCTTTAAATCTTTGCAGTGACTGAATGTTTATGATAAAACGGATTGTTTTGCATTCGATGAGTGTGTGCGACTGTGCATTTGTCATTTCCGGCTTCGGCATACCGCATGGTAATGAAGGCCTCGTGGTGAGTTGCTTTCTTAGTGAAGCAGCCTCGCCTTGGAGTTGGATGAGTTGGAGTGATATAAGTTGTCAGTGTCTGTATGTTGCTTAAATTCTCCCAAACAGTGGGCGCTAAGGATCAGGGCACGGCAGACCATTGCAGCCATTGATCTCGAGCAGAAAAATAAAAATGCTTACAGCACCTGGTATTCCCAGGCGGTCACCCATCTAAGTACTAACCAGGCCCGACCCTGCTTAGCTTCCGAGATCAGACGAGATCGGGCGTGATCAGGGTGGTATGGCCGTACGCAAATGTTACCGGGTCCATACTACCTTTTATTCAGCAGGAGCACAAAAGGACTGAGAGCGCTGCCGTGGCCAGAGACGGGACTTGTACAGAAACAATGATTAGATCCATAATGAAGGAAAGCAATGCATAAAGACTTTATTCCATACTCAAAGTACCATATGAAAACGCAATGCAATACACTGCGTGTGCGGTTGAGTGATCTTTTGAAGAAATGTAGCGTTGCAACACCAGGGATAGACTGCAATGTATCTCTGTCGTTGCAGCCCTCTGATGCTCCCTGCTGCCGGCGTCACAACAGTGTCTGCATGTTTCACAAATAGAGTTTGGAGAGACGTTGTCAGTGTCTGTATGTTGCTTAAATTCTCCCAAACAGTGGGCGCTAAGGATCAGGGCACGGCAGACCATTGCAGCCATTGATCTCGAGCAGAAAAATAAAAATGCTTACAGCACCTGGTATTCCCAGGCGGTCACCCATCCAAGTACTAACCAGGCCCGATCCTGCTTAGCTTCCGAGATCAGACGAGATCGGGCGTGATCAGGATGGTATGGCCGTACGCAAATGTTACCGGGTCCATACTACCTTTTATTCAGCAGGAGCACAAAAGGACTGAGAGCGCTGCCGTGGCCAGAGACGGGACTTGTACAGAAACAATGATTAGATCCATAATGAAGGAAAGCAATGCATAAAGACTTTATTCCATACTCAAAGTACCATATCAAAACGCAATGCAATACACTGCGTGTGCGGTTGAGTGATCTTTTGAAGAAATGTAGCGTTGCAACACCAGGGATAGACTGCAATGTATCTCTGTCGTTGCAGCCCTCTGATGCTCCCTGCTGCCGGCGTCACAACAGTGTCTGCATGTTTCACAAATAGAGTTTGGAGAGACGTTGTCAGTGTCTGTATGTTGCTTAAATTCTCCCAAACAGTGGGCGCTAAAGATCAGGGCACGGCAGACCATTGCAGCCATTGATCTCGAGCAGAAAAATAAATATGCTTACAGCACCTGGTATTCCCAGGCGGTCACCCATCCAAGTACTAACCAGGCCCGACCCTGCTTAGCTTCCGAGATCAGACGAGATCGGGCGTGATCAGGGTGGTATGGCCGTACGCAAATGTTACCGGGTCCATACTACCTTTTATTCAGCAGGAGCACAAAAGGACTGAGAGCGCTGCCGTGGCCAGAGACGGGACTTGTACAGAAACAATGATTAGATCCATAATGAAGGAAAGCAATGCATAAAGACTTTATTCCATACTCAAAGTACCATATGAAAACGCAATGCAATACACTGCGTGTGCGGTTGAGTGATCTTTTGAAGAAATGTAGCGTTGCAACACCAGGGATAGACTGCAATGTATCTCTGTCGTTGCAGCCCTCTGATGCTCCCTGCTGCCGGCGTCACAACAGTGTCTGCATTTTTCACAAATAGAGTTTGGAGAGACGTTGTCAGTGTCTGTATGTTGCTTAAATTCTCCCAAACAGTGGGCGCTAAAGATCAGGGCACGGCAGACCATTGCAGCCATTGATCTCGAGCAGAAAAAAAAGAAGCTTACAGCACCTGGTATTCCCAGGCGGTCTCCCATCCAAGTACTAACCAGGCCCGACCCTGCTTAGCTTCCGAGATCAGACGAGATCGGGCGTGTTCAGGGTGGTATGGCCGTAAGCGAGTATAGCCGCATCCAAAGTAGCTTTTAAACAGCAGGAGCACATAAGGACTGAGAGCGCTGCCGTGACCATAGACCAGACTTGTACAGAAACAATTATTAGATCAATAATGAAGGAAAGCAATGAATGAATACTTTATTCCGGACTCAAAGTACCATATCAAAACGCAATGCAATACACCGAGTTGGCGTGTGTGCTCGTTTGCGTGAACCTTTGAAGAAACATAGCGTTTCAAACGCTGCGATGGACTGCAGCAGGTCAAGCGAAGCAGTCATTCATAGCTCTTATTTCTTTACAACAACATGATCAGGGGAGAGCGCGAACGCAGTCCCCCACTACCAGAAATTATGCAATCGAGATTCACACATTTGGGGAATTCGCACGGGTCAGCAACAGCCGCAGTGCAATGGCCGAGCCTCACCATGGGTGAACCACCTTCTTGATCATGGTATCTCCCTTGCCAGGTAAGTATGATTAGTACTCGTTCAGATGGGCTGAACGCTGCCCACGCGTGTTCCCTTGGAGAACGGTTGCAAAGAATTCGGAGATGTCTAGACTTTAAAGTCCGTGTTGCAGGGTTTATTTTCCAACAAGTGTGTGCAATTTGCTTGTTCTTAATACAGATTTAAACTGTTATCCATTTTATTTCATGTTGTTAGGTATCACAAAACGGAATGTAATACGACAAAGTAGGTACTATTTTAGCGGTTTGCAATTGATTCTCTTTTCCCCCAGGATAATTAAATATGTTCTATTATTTGCCATGCGGAACCAGCCAGTCCTGTGCACGTATGCAAATTAGCCATGTGCACCTAACAGAAGAATGACGTAATGTTGAGAACGAGTCATACTAAAAAGGGAGAGCAATCGACAGCTAAACCAGACTGTATCAATCACACACTTTGGGTCCATTCTAACTTATGATAAGAGGCTAGTCTTTAAATCTTTGCAGTGACTGAATGTTTATGATAAAACGGATTGTTTTGCATTCGATGAGTGTGTGCGACTGTGCGTTTGTCATTTCCGGCTTCGGCATACCGCATGGTAATGAAGGCCTCGTGGTGAGTTGCTTTCTTAGTGAAGCAGCCTCGCCTTGGAGTTGGATGAGTTGGAGTGATATAAGTTGTCAGTGTCTGTATGTTGCTTAAATTCTCCCAAACAGTGGGCGCTAAGGATCAGGGCACGGCAGACCATTGCAGCCATTGATCTCGAGCAGAAAAATAAAAATGCTTACAGCACCTGGTATTCCCAGGCGGTCACCCATCCAAGTACTAACCAGGCCCGACCCTGCTTAGCTTCCGAGATCAGACGAGATCGGGCGTGATCAGGGTGGTATGGCCGTACGCAAATGTTACCGGGTCCATACTACCTTTTATTCAGCAGGAGCACAAAAGGACTGAGAGCGCTGCCGTGGCCAGAGACGGGACTTGTACAGAAACAATGATTAGATCCATAATGAAGGAAAGCAATGCATAAAGACTTTATTCCATACTCAAAGTACCATATGAAAACGCAATGCAATACACTGCGTGTGCGGTTGAGTGATCTTTTGAAGAAATGTAGCGTTGCAACACCAGGGATAGACTGCAATGTATCTCTGTCGTTGCAGCCCTCTGATGCTCCCTGCTGCCGGCGTCACAACAGTGTCTGCATTTTTCACAAATAGAGTTTGGAGAGACGTTGTCAGTGTCTGTATGTTGCTTAAATTCTCCCAAACAGTGGGCGCTAAAGATCAGGGCACGGCAGACCATTGCAGCCATTGATCTCGAGCAGAAAAATAAATATGCTTACAGCACCTGGTATTCCCAGGCGGTCACCCATCCAAGTACTAACCAGGCCCGACCCTGCTTAGCTTCCGAGATCAGACGAGATCGGGCGTGATCAGGGTGGTATGGCCGTACGCAAATTTTACCGGGTCCATACTACCTTTTATTCAGCAGGAGCACAAAAGGAGTGAGAGCGCTGCCGTGGCCAGAGACGGGACTTGTACAGAAACAATGATTAGATCCATAATGAAGGAAAGCAATGCATAAAGACTTTATTCCATACTCAAAGTACCATATCAAAACGCAATGCAATACACTGCGTGTGCGGTTGAGTGATCTTTTGAAGAAATGTAGCGTTGCAACACCAGGGATAGACTGCAATGTATCTCTGTCGTTGCAGCCCTCTGATGCTCCCTGCTGCCGGCGTCACAACAGTGTCTGCATTTTTCACAAATAGAGTTTGGAGAGACGTTGTCAGTGTCTGTATGTTGCTTAAATTCTCCCAAACAGTGGGCGCTAAAGATCAGGGCACGGCAGACCATTGCAGCCATTGATCTCGAGCACAAAAAAAAAAAGCTTACAGCACCTGGTATTCCCAGGCGGTCTCCCATCCAAGTACTAACCAGGCCCGACCCTGCTTAGCTTCCGAGATCAGACGAGATCGGGCGTGTTCAGGGTGGTATGGCCGTAAGCGAGTATAGCCGCATCCAAAGTAGCTTTTAAACAGCAGGAGCACATAAGGACTGAGAGCGCTGCCGTGACCATAGACCAGACTTGTACAGAAACAATTATTAGATCAATAATGAAGGAAAGCAATGAATGAATACTTTATTCCGGACTCAAAGTACCATATCAAAACGCAATGCAATTCACCGAGTTGGCGTGTGTGCTCGTTTGCGTGAACCTTTGAAGAAACATAGCGTTTCAAACGCTGCGATGGACTGCAGCAGGTCAAGCGAAGCAGTCATTCATAGCTCTTATTTCTTTACAACAACATGATCAGGGGAGAGCGCGAACGCAGTCCCCCACTACCAGAAATTATGCAATCGAGATTCACACATTTGGGGAATTCGCACGGGTCAGCAACAGCCGCAGTGCAATGGCCGAGCCTCACCATGGGTGAACCACCTTCTTGATCATGGTATCTCCCTTGCCAGGTAAGTATGATTAGTACTCGTTCAGATGGGCTGAACGCTGCCCACGCGTGTTCCCTTGGAGAACGGTTGCAAAGAATTCGGAGATGTCTAGACTTTAAAGTCCGTGTTGCAGGGTTTATTTTCCAACAAGTGTGTGCAATTTGCTTGTTCTTAATACAGATTTAAACTGTTATCCATTTTATTTCATGTTGTTAGGTATCACAAAACGGAATGTAATACGACAAAGTAGGTACTATTTTAGCGGTTTGCAATTGATTCTCTTTTCCCCCAGGATAATTAAATATGTTCTATTATTTGCCATGCGGAGCCAGCCAGTCCTGTGCACGTATGCAAATTAGCCATGTGCACCTAACAGAAGAATGACGTAATGTTGAGAACGAGTCATACTAAAAAGGGAGAGCAATCGACAGCTAAACCAGACTGTATCAATCACACACTTTGGGTCCATTCTAACTTATGATAAGAGGCTAGTCTTTAAATCTTTGCAGTGACTGAATGTTTATGATAAAACGGATTGTTTTGCATTCGATGAGTGTGTGCGACTGTGCGTTTGTCATTTCCGGCTTCGGCATACCGCATGGTAATGAAGGCCTCGTGGTGAGTTGCTTTCTTAGTGAAGCAGCCTCGCCTTGGAGTTGGATGAGTTGGAGTGATATAAGTTGTCAGTGTCTGTATGTTGCTTAAATTCTCCCAAACAGTGGGCGCTAAGGATCAGGGCACGGCAGACCATTGCAGCCATTGATCTCGAGCAGAAAAATAAAAATGCTTACAGCACCTGGTATTCCCAGGCGGTCACCCATCCAAGTACTAACCAGGCCCGACCCTGCTTAGCTTCCGAGATCAGACGAGATCGGGCGTGATCAGGGTGGTATGGCCGTACGCAAATGTTACCGGGTCCATACTACCTTTTATTCAGCAGGAGCACAAAAGGACTGAGAGCGCTGCCGTGGCCAGAGACGGGACTTGTACAGAAACAATGATTAGATCCATAATGAAGGAAAGCAATGCATAAAGACTTTATTCCATACTCAAAGTACCATATGAAAACGCAATGCAATACACTGCGTGTGCGGTTGAGTGATCTTTTGAAGAAATGTAGCGTTGCAACACCAGGGATAGACTGCAATGTATCTCTGTCGTTGCAGCCCTCTGATGCTCCCTGCTGCCGGCGTCACAACAGTGTCTGCATTTTTCACAAATAGAGTTTGGAGAGACGTTGTCAGTGTCTGTATGTTGCTTAAATTCTCCCAAACAGTGGGCGCTAAAGATCAGGGCACGGCAGACCATTGCAGCCATTGATCTCGAGCAGAAAAATAAATATGCTTACAGCACCTGGTATTCCCAGGCGGTCACCCATCCAAGTACTAACCAGGCCCGACCCTGCTTAGCTTCCGAGATCAGACGAGATCGGGCGTGATCAGGGTGGTATGGCCGTACGCAAATATTACCGGGTCCATACTACCTTTTATTCAGCAGGAGCACAAAAGGACTGAGAGCGCTGCCGTGGCCAGAGACGGGACTTGTACAGAAACAATGATTAGATCCATAATGAAGGAAAGCAATGCATAAAGACTTTATTCCATACTCAAAGTACCATATCAAAACGCAATGCAATACACTGCGTGTGCGGTTGAGTGATCTTTTGAAGAAATGTAGCGTTGCAACACCAGGGATAGACTGCAATGTATCTCTGTCGTTGCAGCCCTCTGATGCTCCCTGCTGCCGGCGTCACAACAGTGTCTGCATTTTTCACAAATAGAGTTTGGAGAGACGTTGTCAGTGTCTGTATGTTGCTTAAATTCTCCCAAACAGTGGGCGCTAAAGATCAGGGCACGGCAGACCATTGCAGCCATTGATCTCGAGCAGAAAAAAAAATATGCTTACAGCACCTGGTATTCCCAGGTGGTCACCCATCCAAGTACTAACCAGGCCCGACCCTGCTTAGCTTCCGAGATCAGACGAGATCGGGCGTGATCAGGGTGGTATGGCCGTACGCAAATTTTACCGGGTCCATACTACCTTTTATTCAGCAGGAGCACAAAAGGAGTGAGAGCGCTGCCGTGGCCAGAGACGGGACTTGTACAGAAACAATGATTAGATCCATAATGAAGGAAAGCAATGCATAAAGACTTTATTCCATACTCAAAGTACCATATCAAAACGCAATGCAATACACTGCGTGTGCGGTTGAGTGATCTTTTGAAGAAATGTAGCGTTGCAACACCAGGGATAGACTGCAATGTATCTCTGTCGTTGCAGCCCTCTGATGCTCCCTGCTGCCGGCGTCACAACAGTGTCTGCATTTTTCACAAATAGAGTTTGGAGAGACGTTGTCAGTGTCTGTATGTTGCTTAAATTCTCCCAAACAGTGGGCGCTAAAGATCAGGGCACGGCAGACCATTGCAGCCATTGATCTCGAGCAGAAAAAAAAAAAGCTTACAGCACCTGGTATTCCCAGGCGGTCTCCCATCCAAGTACTAACCAGGCCCGACCCTGCTTAGCTTCCGAGATCAGACGAGATCGGGCGTGTTCAGGGTGGTATGGCCGTAAGCGAGTATAGCCGCATCCAAAGTAGCTTTTAAACAGCAGGAGCACATAAGGACTGAGAGCGCTGCCGTGACCATAGACCAGACTTGTACAGAAACAATTATTAGATCAATAATGAAGGAAAGCAATGAATGAATACTTTATTCCGGACTCAAAGTACCATATCAAAACGCAATGCAATTCACCGAGTTGGCGTGTGTGCTCGTTTGCGTGAACCTTTGAAGAAACATAGCGTTTCAAACGCTGCGATGGACTGCAGCAGGTCAAGCGAAGCAGTCATTCATAGCTCTTATTTCTTTACAACAACATGATCAGGGGAGAGCGCGAACGCAGTCCCCCACTACCAGAAATTATGCAATCGAGATTCCCACATTTGGGGAATTCGCACGGGTCAGCAACAGCCGCAGTGCAATGGCCGAGCCTCACCATGGGTGAACCACCTTCTTGATCATGGTATCTCCCTTGCCAGGTAAGTATGATTAGTACTCGTTCAGATGGGCTGAACGCTGCCCACGCGTGTTCCCTTGGAGAACGGTTGCAAAGAATTCGGAGATGTCTAGACTTTAAAGTCCGTGTTGCAGGGTTTATTTTCCAACAAGTGTGTGCAATTTGCTTGTTCTTAATACAGATTTAAACTGTTATCCATTTTATTTCATGTTGTTAGGTATCACAAAACGGAATGTAATACGACAAAGTAGGTACTATTTTAGCGGTTTGCAATTGATTCTCTTTTCCCCCAGGATAATTAAATATGTTCTATTATTTGCCATGCGGAGCCAGCCAGTCCTGTGCACGTATGCAAATTAGCCATGTGCACCTAACAGAAGAATGACGTAATGTTGAGAACGAGTCATACTAAAAAGGGAGAGCAATCGACAGCTAAACCAGACTGTATCAATCACACACTTTGGGTCCATTCTAACTTATGATAAGAGGCTAGTCTTTAAATCTTTGCAGTGACTGAATGTTTATGATAAAACGGATTGTTTTGCATTCGATGAGTGTGTGCGACTGTGCATTTGTCATTTCCGGCTTCGGCATACCGCATGGTAATGAAGGCCTCGTGGTGAGTTGCTTTCTTAGTGAAGCAGCCTCGCCTTGGAGTTGGATGAGTTGGAGTGATATAAGTTGTCAGTGTCTGTATGTTGCTTAAATTCTCCCAAACAGTGGGCGCTAAGGATCAGGGCACGGCAGACCATTGCAGCCATTGATCTCGAGCAGAAAAATAAAAATGCTTACAGCACCTGGTATTCCCAGGCGGTCACCCATCTAAGTACTAACCAGGCCCGACCCTGCTTAGCTTCCGAGATCAGACGAGATCGGGCGTGATCAGGGTGGTATGGCCGTACGCAAATGTTACCGGGTCCATACTACCTTTTATTCAGCAGGAGCACAAAAGGACTGAGAGCGCTGCCGTGGCCAGAGACGGGACTTGTACAGAAACAATGATTAGATCCATAATGAAGGAAAGCAATGCATAAAGACTTTATTCCATACTCAAAGTACCATATGAAAACGCAATGCAATACACTGCGTGTGCGGTTGAGTGATCTTTTGAAGAAATGTAGCGTTGCAACACCAGGGATAGACTGCAATGTATCTCTGTCGTTGCAGCCCTCTGATGCTCCCTGCTGCCGGCGTCACAACAGTGTCTGCATGTTTCACAAATAGAGTTTGGAGAGACGTTGTCAGTGTCTGTATGTTGCTTAAATTCTCCCAAACAGTGGGCGCTAAGGATCAGGGCACGGCAGACCATTGCAGCCATTGATCTCGAGCAGAAAAATAAAAATGCTTACAGCACCTGGTATTCCCAGGCGGTCACCCATCCAAGTACTAACCAGGCCCGATCCTGCTTAGCTTCCGAGATCAGACGAGATCGGGCGTGATCAGGATGGTATGGCCGTACGCAAATGTTACCGGGTCCATACTACCTTTTATTCAGCAGGAGCACAAAAGGACTGAGAGCGCTGCCGTGGCCAGAGACGGGACTTGTACAGAAACAATGATTAGATCCATAATGAAGGAAAGCAATGCATAAAGACTTTATTCCATACTCAAAGTACCATATCAAAACGCAATGCAATACACTGCGTGTGCGGTTGAGTGATCTTTTGAAGAAATGTAGCGTTGCAACACCAGGGATAGACTGCAATGTATCTCTGTCGTTGCAGCCCTCTGATGCTCCCTGCTGCCGGCGTCACAACAGTGTCTGCATGTTTCACAAATAGAGTTTGGAGAGACGTTGTCAGTGTCTGTATGTTGCTTAAATTCTCCCAAACAGTGGGCGCTAAAGATCAGGGCACGGCAGACCATTGCAGCCATTGATCTCGAGCAGAAAAATAAATATGCTTACAGCACCTGGTATTCCCAGGCGGTCACCCATCCAAGTACTAACCAGGCCCGACCCTGCTTAGCTTCCGAGATCAGACGAGATCGGGCGTGATCAGGGTGGTATGGCCGTACGCAAATGTTACCGGGTCCATACTACCTTTTATTCAGCAGGAGCACAAAAGGACTGAGAGCGCTGCCGTGGCCAGAGACGGGACTTGTACAGAAACAATGATTAGATCCATAATGAAGGAAAGCAATGCATAAAGACTTTATTCCATACTCAAAGTACCATATGAAAACGCAATGCAATACACTGCGTGTGCGGTTGAGTGATCTTTTGAAGAAATGTAGCGTTGCAACACCAGGGATAGACTGCAATGTATCTCTGTCGTTGCAGCCCTCTGATGCTCCCTGCTGCCGGCGTCACAACAGTGTCTGCATTTTTCACAAATAGAGTTTGGAGAGACGTTGTCAGTGTCTGTATGTTGCTTAAATTCTCCCAAACAGTGGGCGCTAAAGATCAGGGCACGGCAGACCATTGCAGCCATTGATCTCGAGCAGAAAAAAAAGAAGCTTACAGCACCTGGTATTCCCAGGCGGTCTCCCATCCAAGTACTAACCAGGCCCGACCCTGCTTAGCTTCCGAGATCAGACGAGATCGGGCGTGTTCAGGGTGGTATGGCCGTAAGCGAGTATAGCCGCATCCAAAGTAGCTTTTAAACAGCAGGAGCACATAAGGACTGAGAGCGCTGCCGTGACCATAGACCAGACTTGTACAGAAACAATTATTAGATCAATAATGAAGGAAAGCAATGAATGAATACTTTATTCCGGACTCAAAGTACCATATCAAAACGCAATGCAATACACCGAGTTGGCGTGTGTGCTCGTTTGCGTGAACCTTTGAAGAAACATAGCGTTTCAAACGCTGCGATGGACTGCAGCAGGTCAAGCGAAGCAGTCATTCATAGCTCTTATTTCTTTACAACAACATGATCAGGGGAGAGCGCGAACGCAGTCCCCCACTACCAGAAATTATGCAATCGAGATTCACACATTTGGGGAATTCGCACGGGTCAGCAACAGCCGCAGTGCAATGGCCGAGCCTCACCATGGGTGAACCACCTTCTTGATCATGGTATCTCCCTTGCCAGGTAAGTATGATTAGTACTCGTTCAGATGGGCTGAACGCTGCCCACGCGTGTTCCCTTGGAGAACGGTTGCAAAGAATTCGGAGATGTCTAGACTTTAAAGTCCGTGTTGCAGGGTTTATTTTCCAACAAGTGTGTGCAATTTGCTTGTTCTTAATACAGATTTAAACTGTTATCCATTTTATTTCATGTTGTTAGGTATCACAAAACGGAATGTAATACGACAAAGTAGGTACTATTTTAGCGGTTTGCAATTGATTCTCTTTTCCCCCAGGATAATTAAATATGTTCTATTATTTGCCATGCGGAACCAGCCAGTCCTGTGCACGTATGCAAATTAGCCATGTGCACCTAACAGAAGAATGACGTAATGTTGAGAACGAGTCATACTAAAAAGGGAGAGCAATCGACAGCTAAACCAGACTGTATCAATCACACACTTTGGGTCCATTCTAACTTATGATAAGAGGCTAGTCTTTAAATCTTTGCAGTGACTGAATGTTTATGATAAAACGGATTGTTTTGCATTCGATGAGTGTGTGCGACTGTGCGTTTGTCATTTCCGGCTTCGGCATACCGCATGGTAATGAAGGCCTCGTGGTGAGTTGCTTTCTTAGTGAAGCAGCCTCGCCTTGGAGTTGGATGAGTTGGAGTGATATAAGTTGTCAGTGTCTGTATGTTGCTTAAATTCTCCCAAACAGTGGGCGCTAAGGATCAGGGCACGGCAGACCATTGCAGCCATTGATCTCGAGCAGAAAAATAAAAATGCTTACAGCACCTGGTATTCCCAGGCGGTCACCCATCCAAGTACTAACCAGGCCCGACCCTGCTTAGCTTCCGAGATCAGACGAGATCGGGCGTGATCAGGGTGGTATGGCCGTACGCAAATGTTACCGGGTCCATACTACCTTTTATTCAGCAGGAGCACAAAAGGACTGAGAGCGCTGCCGTGGCCAGAGACGGGACTTGTACAGAAACAATGATTAGATCCATAATGAAGGAAAGCAATGCATAAAGACTTTATTCCATACTCAAAGTACCATATGAAAACGCAATGCAATACACTGCGTGTGCGGTTGAGTGATCTTTTGAAGAAATGTAGCGTTGCAACACCAGGGATAGACTGCAATGTATCTCTGTCGTTGCAGCCCTCTGATGCTCCCTGCTGCCGGCGTCACAACAGTGTCTGCATTTTTCACAAATAGAGTTTGGAGAGACGTTGTCAGTGTCTGTATGTTGCTTAAATTCTCCCAAACAGTGGGCGCTAAAGATCAGGGCACGGCAGACCATTGCAGCCATTGATCTCGAGCAGAAAAATAAATATGCTTACAGCACCTGGTATTCCCAGGCGGTCACCCATCCAAGTACTAACCAGGCCCGACCCTGCTTAGCTTCCGAGATCAGACGAGATCGGGCGTGATCAGGGTGGTATGGCCGTACGCAAATGTTACCGGGTCCATACTACCTTTTATTCAGCAGGAGCACAAAAGGACTGAGAGCGCTGCCGTGGCCAGAGACGGGACTTGTACAGAAACAATGATTAGATCCATAATGAAGGAAAGCAATGCATAAAGACTTTATTCCATACTCAAAGTACCATATCAAAACGCAATGCAATACACTGCGTGTGCGGTTGAGTGATCTTTTGAAGAAATGTAGCGTTGCAACACCAGGGATAGACTGCAATGTATCTCTGTCGTTGCAGCCCTCTGATGCTCCCTGCTGCCGGCGTCACAACAGTGTCTGCATTTTTCACAAATAGAGTTTGGAGAGACGTTGTCAGTGTCTGTATGTTGCTTAAATTCTCCCAAACAGTGGGCGCTAAAGATCAGGGCACGGCAGACCATTGCAGCCATTGATCTCGAGCAGAAAAATAAATATGCTTACAGCACCTGGTGTTCCCAGGCGGTCACCCATCCAAGTACTAACCAGGCCCGACCCTGCTTAGCTTCCGAGATCAGACGAGATCGGGCGTGATCAGGGTGGTATGGCCGTACGCAAATGTTACCGGGTCCATACTACCTTTTATTCAGCAGGAGCACAAAAGGACTGAGAGCGCTGCCGTGGCCAGAGACGGGACTTGTACAGAAACAATGATTAGATCCATAATGAAGGAAAGCAATGCATAAAGACTTTATTCCATACTCAAAGTACCATATGAAAACGCAATGCAATACACTGCGTGTGCGGTTGAGTGATCTTTTGAAGAAATGTAGCGTTGCAACACCAGGGATAGACTGCAATGTATCTCTGTCGTTGCAGCCCTCTGATGCTCCCTGCTGCCGGCGTCACAACAGTGTCTGCATTTTTCACAAATAGAGTTTGGAGAGACGTTGTCAGTGTCTGTATGTTGCTTAAATTCTCCCAAACAGTGGGCGCTAAAGATCAGGGCACGGCAGACCATTGCAGCCATTGATCTCGAGCAGAAAAATAAATATGCTTACAGCACCTGGTATTCCCAGGCGGTCACCCATCCAAGTACTAACCAGGCCCGACCCTGCTTAGCTTCCGAGATCAGACGAGATCGGGCGTGATCAGGGTGGTATGGCCGTACGCAAATGTTACCGGGTCCATACTACCTTTTATTCAGCAGGAGCACAAAAGGACTGAGAGCGCTGCCGTGGCCAGAGACGGGACTTGTACAGAAACAATGATTAGATCCATAATGAAGGAAAGCAATGCATAAAGACTTTATTCCATACTCAAAGTACCATATCAAAACGCAATGCAATACACTGCGTGTGCGGTTGAGTGATCTTTTGAAGAAATGTAGCGTTGCAACACCAGGGATAGACTGCAATGTATCTCTGTCGTTGCAGCCCTCTGATGCTCCCTGCTGCCGGCGTCACAACAGTGTCTGCATTTTTCACAAATAGAGTTTGGAGAGACGTTGTCAGTGTCTGTATGTTGCTTAAATTCTCCCAAACAGTGGGCGCTAAAGATCAGGGCACGGCAGACCATTGCAGCCATTGATCTCGAGCAGAAAAATAAATATGCTTACAGCACCTGGTATTCCCAGGCGGTCACCCATCCAAGTACTAACCAGGCCCGACCCTGCTTAGCTTCCGAGATCAGACGAGATCGGGCGTGATCAGGGTGGTATGGCCGTACGCAAATGTTACCGGGTCCATACTACCTTTTATTCAGCAGGAGCACAAAAGGACTGAGAGCGCTGCCGTGGCCAGAGACGGGACTTGTACAGAAACAATGATTAGATCCATAATGAAGGAAAGCAATGCATAAAGACTTTATTCCATACTCAAAGTACCATATGAAAACGCAATGCAATACACTGCGTGTGCGGTTGAGTGATCTTTTGAAGAAATGTAGCGTTGCAACACCAGGGATAGACTGCAATGTATCTCTGTCGTTGCAGCCCTCTGATGCTCCCTGCTGCCGGCGTCACAACAGTGTCTGCATTTTTCACAAATAGAGTTTGGAGAGACGTTGTCAGTGTCTGTATGTTGCTTAAATTCTCCCAAACAGTGGGCGCTAAAGATCAGGGCACGGCAGACCATTGCAGCCATTGATCTCGAGCAGAAAAAAAAGAAGCTTACAGCACCTGGTATTCCCAGGCGGTCTCCCATCCAAGTACTAACCAGGCCCGACCCTGCTTAGCTTCCGAGATCAGACGAGATCGGGCGTGTTCAGGGTGGTATGGCCGTAAGCGAGTATAGCCGCATCCAAAGTAGCTTTTAAACAGCAGGAGCACATAAGGACTGAGAGCGCTGCCGTGACCATAGACCAGACTTGTACAGAAACAATTATTAGATCAATAATGAAGGAAAGCAATGAATGAATACTTTATTCCGGACTCAAAGTACCATATCAAAACGCAATGCAATACACCGAGTTGGCGTGTGTGCTCGTTTGCGTGAACCTTTGAAGAAACATAGCGTTTCAAACGCTGCGATGGACTGCAGCAGGTCAAGCGAAGCAGTCATTCATAGCTCTTATTTCTTTACAACAACATGATCAGGGGAGAGCGCGAACGCAGTCCCCCACTACCAGAAATTATGCAATCGAGATTCACACATTTGGGGAATTCGCACGGGTCAGCAACAGCCGCAGTGCAATGGCCGAGCCTCACCATGGGTGAACCACCTTCTTGATCATGGTATCTCCCTTGCCAGGTAAGTATGATTAGTACTCGTTCAGATGGGCTGAACGCTGCCCACGCGTGTTCCCTTGGAGAACGGTTGCAAAGAATTCGGAGATGTCTAGACTTTAAAGTCCGTGTTGCAGGGTTTATTTTCCAACAAGTGTGTGCAATTTGCTTGTTCTTAATACAGATTTAAACTGTTATCCATTTTATTTCATGTTGTTAGGTATCACAAAACGGAATGTAATACGACAAAGTAGGTACTATTTTAGCGGTTTGCAATTGATTCTCTTTTCCCCCAGGATAATTAAATATGTTCTATTATTTGCCATGCGGAGCCAGCCAGTCCTGTGCACGTATGCAAATTAGCCATGTGCACCTAACAGAAGAATGACGTAATGTTGAGAACGAGTCATACTAAAAAGGGAGAGCAATCGACAGCTAAACCAGACTGTATCAATCACACACTTTGGGTCCATTCTAACTTATGATAAGAGGCTAGTCTTTAAATCTTTGCAGTGACTGAATGTTTATGATAAAACGGATTGTTTTGCATTCGATGAGTGTGTGCGACTGTGCGTTTGTCATTTCCGGCTTCGGCATACCGCATGGTAATGAAGGCCTCGTGGTGAGTTGCTTTCTTAGTGAAGCAGCCTCGCCTTGGAGTTGGATGAGTTGGAGTGATATAAGTTGTCAGTGTCTGTATGTTGCTTAAATTCTCCCAAACAGTGGGCGCTAAGGATCAGGGCACGGCAGACCATTGCAGCCATTGATCTCGAGCAGAAAAATAAAAATGCTTACAGCACCTGGTATTCCCAGGCGGTCACCCATCCAAGTACTAACCAGGCCCGACCCTGCTTAGCTTCCGAGATCAGACGAGATCGGGCGTGATCAGGGTGGTATGGCCGTACGCAAATGTTACCGGGTCCATACTACCTTTTATTCAGCAGGAGCACAAAAGGACTGAGAGCGCTGCCGTGGCCAGAGACGGGACTTGTACAGAAACAATGATTAGATCCATAATGAAGGAAAGCAATGCATAAAGACTTTATTCCATACTCAAAGTACCATATGAAAACGCAATGCAATACACTGCGTGTGCGGTTGAGTGATCTTTTGAAGAAATGTAGCGTTGCAACACCAGGGATAGACTGCAATGTATCTCTGTCGTTGCAGCCCTCTGATGCTCCCTGCTGCCGGCGTCACAACAGTGTCTGCATTTTTCACAAATAGAGTTTGGAGAGACGTTGTCAGTGTCTGTATGTTGCTTAAATTCTCCCAAACAGTGGGCGCTAAAGATCAGGGCACGGCAGACCATTGCAGCCATTGATCTCGAGCAGAAAAATAAATATGCTTACAGCACCTGGTATTCCCAGGCGGTCACCCATCCAAGTACTAACCAGGCCCGACCCTGCTTAGCTTCCGAGATCAGACGAGATCGGGCGTGATCAGGGTGGTATGGCCGTACGCAAATGTTACCGGGTCCATACTACCTTTTATTCAGCAGGAGCACAAAAGGACTGAGAGCGCTGCCGTGGCCAGAGACGGGACTTGTACAGAAACAATGATTAGATCCATAATGAAGGAAAGCAATGCATAAAGACTTTATTCCATACTCAAAGTACCATATCAAAACGCAATGCAATACACTGCGTGTGCGGTTGAGTGATCTTTTGAAGAAATGTAGCGTTGCAACACCAGGGATAGACTGCAATGTATCTCTGTCGTTGCAGCCCTCTGATGCTCCCTGCTGCCGGCGTCACAACAGTGTCTGCATTTTTCACAAATAGAGTTTGGAGAGACGTTGTCAGTGTCTGTATGTTGCTTAAATTCTCCCAAACAGTGGGCGCTAAAGATCAGGGCACGGCAGACCATTGCAGCCATTGATCTCGAGCAGAAAAATAAATATGCTTACAGCACCTGGTATTCCCAGGCGGTCACCCATCCAAGTACTAACCAGGCCCGACCCTGCTTAGCTTCCGAGATCAGACGAGATCGGGCGTGATCAGGGTGGTATGGCCGTACGCAAATGTTACCGGGTCCATACTACCTTTTATTCAGCAGGAGCACAAAAGGACTGAGAGCGCTGCCGTGGCCAGAGACGGGACTTGTACAGAAACAATGATTAGATCCATAATGAAGGAAAGCAATGCATAAAGACTTTATTCCATACTCAAAGTACCATATCAAAACGCAATGCAATACACTGCGTGTGCGGTTGAGTGATCTTTTGAAGAAATGTAGCGTTGCAACACCAGGGATAGACTGCAATGTATCTCTGTCGTTGCAGCCCTCTGATGCTCCCTGCTGCCGGCGTCACAACAGTGTCTGCATTTTTCACAAATAGAGTTTGGAGAGACGTTGTCAGTGTCTGTATGTTGCTTAAATTCTCCCAAACAGTGGGCGCTAAAGATCAGGGCACGGCAGACCATTGCAGCCATTGATCTCGAGCAGAAAAATAAATATGCTTACAGCACCTGGTATTCCCAGGCGGTCACCCATCCAAGTACTAACCAGGCCCGACCCTGCTTAGCTTCCGAGATCAGACGAGATCGGGCGTGATCAGGGTGGTATGGCCGTACGCAAATGTTACCGGGTCCATACTACCTTTTATTCAGCAGGAGCACAAAAGGACTGAGAGCGCTGCCGTGGCCAGAGACGGGACTTGTACAGAAACAATGATTAGATCCATAATGAAGGAAAGCAATGCATAAAGACTTTATTCCATACTCAAAGTACCATATCAAAACGCAATGCAATACACTGCGTGTGCGGTTGAGTGATCTTTTGAAGAAATGTAGCGTTGCAACACCAGGGATAGACTGCAATGTATCTATGTCGTTGCAGCCCTCTGATGCTCCCTGCTGCCGGCGTCACAACAGTGTCTGCATTTTTCACAAATAGAGTTTGGAGAGACGTTGTCAGTGTCTGTATGTTGCTTAAATTCTCCCAAACAGTGGGCGCTAAAGATCAGGGCACGGCAGACCATTGCAGCCATTGATCTCGAGCAGAAAAAAAAATATGCTTACAGCACCTGGTATTCCCAGGCGGTCACCCATCCAAGTACTAACCAGGCCCGACCCTGCTTAGCTTCCGAGATCAGACGAGATCGGGCGTGATCAGGGTGGTATGGCCGTACGCAAATGTTACCGGGTCCATACTACCTTTTATTCAGCAGGAGCACAAAAGGACTGAGAGCGCTGCCGTGGCCAGAGACGGGACTTGTACAGAAACAATGATTAGATCCATAATGAAGGAAAGCAATGCATAAAGACTTTATTCCATACTCAAAGTACCATATGAAAACGCAATGCAATACACTGCGTGTGCGGTTGAGTGATCTTTTGAAGAAATGTAGCGTTGCAACACCAGGGATAGACTGCAATGTATCTCTGTCGTTGCAGCCCTCTGATGCTCCCTGCTGCCGGCGTCACAACAGTGTCTGCATTTTTCACAAATAGAGTTTGGAGAGACGTTGTCAGTGTCTGTATGTTGCTTAAATTCTCCCAAACAGTGGGCGCTAAAGATCAGGGCACGGCAGACCATTGCAGCCATTGATCTCGAGCAGAAAAAAAAGAAGCTTACAGCACCTGGTATTCCCAGGCGGTCTCCCATCCAAGTACTAACCAGGCCCGACCCTGCTTAGCTTCCGAGATCAGACGAGATCGGGCGTGTTCAGGGTGGTATGGCCGTAAGCGAGTATAGCCGCATCCAAAGTAGCTTTTAAACAGCAGGAGCACATAAGGACTGAGAGCGCTGCCGTGACCATAGACCAGACTTGTACAGAAACAATTATTAGATCAATAATGAAGGAAAGCAATGAATGAATACTTTATTCCGGACTCAAAGTACCATATCAAAACGCAATGCAATACACCGAGTTGGCGTGTGTGCTCGTTTGCGTGAACCTTTGAAGAAACATAGCGTTTCAAACGCTGCGATGGACTGCAGCAGGTCAAGCGAAGCAGTCATTCATAGCTCTTATTTCTTTACAACAACATGATCAGGGGAGAGCGCGAACGCAGTCCCCCACTACCAGAAATTATGCAATCGAGATTCACACATTTGGGGAATTCGCACGGGTCAGCAACAGCCGCAGTGCAATGGCCGAGCCTCACCATGGGTGAACCACCTTCTTGATCATGGTATCTCCCTTGCCAGGTAAGTATGATTAGTACTCGTTCAGATGGGCTGAACGCTGCCCACGCGTGTTCCCTTGGAGAACGGTTGCAAAGAATTCGGAGATGTCTAGACTTTAAAGTCCGTGTTGCAGGGTTTATTTTCCAACAAGTGTGTGCAATTTGCTTGTTCTTAATACAGATTTAAACTGTTATCCATTTTATTTCATGTTGTTAGGTATCACAAAACGGAATGTAATACGACAAAGTAGGTACTATTTTAGCGGTTTGCAATTGATTCTCTTTTCCCCCAGGATAATTAAATATGTTCTATTATTTGCCATGCGGAACCAGCCAGTCCTGTGCACGTATGCAAATTAGCCATGTGCACCTAACAGAAGAATGACGTAATGTTGAGAACGAGTCATACTAAAAAGGGAGAGCAATCGACAGCTAAACCAGACTGTATCAATCACACACTTTGGGTCCATTCTAACTTATGATAAGAGGCTAGTCTTTAAATCTTTGCAGTGACTGAATGTTTATGATAAAACGGATTGTTTTGCATTCGATGAGTGTGTGCGACTGTGCGTTTGTCATTTCCGGCTTCGGCATACCGCATGGTAATGAAGGCCTCGTGGTGAGTTGCTTTCTTAGTGAAGCAGCCTCGCCTTGGAGTTGGATGAGTTGGAGTGATATAAGTTGTCAGTGTCTGTATGTTGCTTAAATTCTCCCAAACAGTGGGCGCTAAGGATCAGGGCACGGCAGACCATTGCAGCCATTGATCTCGAGCAGAAAAATAAAAATGCTTACAGCACCTGGTATTCCCAGGCGGTCACCCATCCAAGTACTAACCAGGCCCGACCCTGCTTAGCTTCCGAGATCAGACGAGATCGGGCGTGATCAGGGTGGTATGGCCGTACGCAAATGTTACCGGGTCCATACTACCTTTTATTCAGCAGGAGCACAAAAGGACTGAGAGCGCTGCCGTGGCCAGAGACGGGACTTGTACAGAAACAATGATTAGATCCATAATGAAGGAAAGCAATGCATAAAGACTTTATTCCATACTCAAAGTACCATATGAAAACGCAATGCAATACACTGCGTGTGCGGTTGAGTGATCTTTTGAAGAAATGTAGCGTTGCAACACCAGGGATAGACTGCAATGTATCTCTGTCGTTGCAGCCCTCTGATGCTCCCTGCTGCCGGCGTCACAACAGTGTCTGCATTTTTCACAAATAGAGTTTGGAGAGACGTTGTCAGTGTCTGTATGTTGCTTAAATTCTCCCAAACAGTGGGCGCTAAAGATCAGGGCACGGCAGACCATTGCAGCCATTGATCTCGAGCAGAAAAATAAATATGCTTACAGCACCTGGTATTCCCAGGCGGTCACCCATCCAAGTACTAACCAGGCCCGACCCTGCTTAGCTTCCGAGATCAGACGAGATCGGGCGTGATCAGGGTGGTATGGCCGTACGCAAATGTTACCGGGTCCATACTACCTTTTATTCAGCAGGAGCACAAAAGGACTGAGAGCGCTGCCGTGGCCAGAGACGGGACTTGTACAGAAACAATGATTAGATCCATAATGAAGGAAAGCAATGCATAAAGACTTTATTCCATACTCAAAGTACCATATCAAAACGCAATGCAATACACTGCGTGTGCGGTTGAGTGATCTTTTGAAGAAATGTAGCGTTGCAACACCAGGGATAGACTGCAATGTATCTCTGTCGTTGCAGCCCTCTGATGCTCCCTGCTGCCGGCGTCACAACAGTGTCTGCATTTTTCACAAATAGAGTTTGGAGAGACGTTGTCAGTGTCTGTATGTTGCTTAAATTCTCCCAAACAGTGGGCGCTAAAGATCAGGGCACGGCAGACCATTGCAGCCATTGATCTCGAGCAGAAAAATAAATATGCTTACAGCACCTGGTATTCCCAGGCGGTCACCCATCCAAGTACTAACCAGGCCCGACCCTGCTTAGCTTCCGAGATCAGACGAGATCGGGCGTGATCAGGGTGGTATGGCCGTACGCAAATGTTACCGGGTCCATACTACCTTTTATTCAGCAGGAGCACAAAAGGACTGAGAGCGCTGCCGTGGCCAGAGACGGGACTTGTACAGAAACAATGATTAGATCCATAATGAAGGAAAGCAATGCATAAAGACTTTATTCCATACTCAAAGTACCATATCAAAACGCAATGCAATACACTGCGTGTGCGGTTGAGTGATCTTTTGAAGAAATGTAGCGTTGCAACACCAGGGATAGACTGCAATGTATCTCTGTCGTTGCAGCCCTCTGATGCTCCCTGCTGCCGGCGTCACAACAGTGTCTGCATTTTTCACAAATAGAGTTTGGAGAGACGTTGTCAGTGTCTGTATGTTGCTTAAATTCTCCCAAACAGTGGGCGCTAAAGATCAGGGCACGGCAGACCATTGCAGCCATTGATCTCGAGCAGAAAAATAAATATGCTTACAGCACCTGGTATTCCCAGGCGGTCACCCATCCAAGTACTAACCAGGCCCGACCCTGCTTAGCTTCCGAGATCAGACGAGATCGGGCGTGATCAGGGTGGTATGGCCGTACGCAAATGTTACCGGGTCCATACTACCTTTTATTCAGCAGGAGCACAAAAGGACTGAGAGCGCTGCCGTGGCCAGAGACGGGACTTGTACAGAAACAATGATTAGATCCATAATGAAGGAAAGCAATGCATAAAGACTTTATTCCATACTCAAAGTACCATATCAAAACGCAATGCAATACACTGCGTGTGCGGTTGAGTGATCTTTTGAAGAAATGTAGCGTTGCAACACCAGGGATAGACTGCAATGTATCTCTGTCGTTGCAGCCCTCTGATGCTCCCTGCTGCCGGCGTCACAACAGTGTCTGCATTTTTCACAAATAGAGTTTGGAGAGACGTTGTCAGTGTCTGTATGTTGCTTAAATTCTCCCAAACAGTGGGCGCTAAAGATCTCTGCCCGTATGCAAATTAGCCATGTGCGCCTAACAGAAGAATGACGTAATGTTGAGAACGAGTCATACTAAAAACCGAGAGCAAGCGAAAGCTAAACCAGACTGTATCAATCACACACTTTGGGTCCATTCTAACTTTTGATAAGAGGCTAGTCTTTAAATCTTTGCAGTGACTGAATGTTGATGATAAAACGGATTGTTTTGCATAAGATGAGTGTGTGCGACTGTGTGTTTGTCATTTCCGGCTTCGGCATACCGCATGGTCATGAAGGCCTCGTGGTGAGTTACTTTCTTAGTGAAGCAGCTTAGCCTTACAGTTGGATAAGTTGGAGTGATTGGAGTTTATTTTTCACAGTGAGAGAGGGGTGCACCGGTCCTGGAGGTACTGCAATACCAGGTCGATGCGTGGAGTGGACGGAGCAAGCCCCTATTCCATCTCCCAGTTCCAAAAAACAATTTAATATATGGTCCCCGGGTAGGGGACGTATCAGATATTAAACTGATAAGAACAGATACTACACTTGATCTTAGCCAAAAGGCCGAGAAGCGATGCCCACACATGCTCAGACCAAGAGTCCAGCTTCCCAAACACGTCGCTCCACTTAGCGGTTTGACAGACGACGACAAAACAAATAGAAGACCAGTCACCCTGTGTGCGTGTTTGTGAAAGCTGAAGAAAAATGCCGAGGTCGCTGCATCTCTCTGCTGGTCCCTGCTGCCAGCGTCACCAGTGTGTCTGCATGTTTCTCAAATAGAGTTTGGAGAGACGTTGTCAGTGTCTGTATGTTGCTTAAATTCTCCCAAACAGTGGGCGCTATAGATCACGGCACGGCAGGCCATTGCAGCCAATGAGCTCGAGTTGAAAAATAAACGTGCTTACAGCACCAGGTGGTCCCCCATCGATGTAGTAACCAGGCCCGACCCTGCTTAGCTTCCGAGATCAGACGTGATCGGGCATGATCAGGCTGTTATGGCCGTAAACTAACATTTCCGGGTCCATACTAGGTTTTATACAGCTGGAGCACATAAGGACTGAGGGTGCTGCCGTGGCCAGAGACGGGACTTGTACAGAAACAATGATTAGATCCATAATGAAGGAAAGCAATGCATAAAGACTTTATTCCATACTCAAAGTACCATATGAAAACGCAATGCAATACACTGCGTGTGCGGTTGAGTGATCTTTTGAAGAAATGTAGCGTTGCAACACCAGGGATAGACTGCAATGTATCTCTGTCGTTGCAGCCCTCTGATGCTTCCTGCTGCCGGCGTCACAACAGTGTCTGCATGTTTCACAAATAGAGTTTGGAGAGACGTTGTCAGTGTCTGTATGTTGCTTAAATTCTCCCAAACAGTGGGCGCTAAGGATCAGGGCACGGCAGACCATTGCAGCCATTGATCTCGAGCAGAAAAATAAAAATGCTTACAGCACCTGGTATTCCCAGGAGGTCACCCATCCAAGTACTAACCAGGCCCGACCCTGCTTAGCTTCCGAGATCAGACGAGATCGGGCGTGATCAGGGTGGTATGGCCGTACGCAAATGTTACCGGGTCCATACTACCTTTTATTCAGCAGGAGCACAAAAGGACTGAGTGCGCTGCCGTGGCCAGAGACGGGACTTGTACAGAAACAATGATTAGATCCATAATGAAGGAAAGCAATGCATAAAGACTTTATTCCATACTCAAAGTACCATATGAAAACGCAATGCAATACACTGCGTGTGCGGTTGAGTGATCTTTTGAAGAAATGTAGCGTTGCAACACCAGGGATAGACTGCAATGTATCTCTGTCGTTGCAGCCCTCTGATGCTCCCTGCTGCCGGCGTCACAACAGTGTCTGCATGTTTCACAAATAGAGTTTGGAGAGACGTTGTCGGTGTCTGTATGTTGCTTATATTCTCCCAAACAGTGGGCGCTAAGGATCAGGGCACGGCAGACCATTGCAGCCATTGATCTCGAGCAGAAAAATAAAAATGCTTACAGCACCTGGTATTCCCAGGCGGTCACCCATCCAAGTACTAACCAGGCCCGACCCTGCTTAGCTTCCGAGATCAGACGAGATCGGGCGTGATCAGGGTGGTATGGCCGTACGCAAATGTTACCGGGTCCATACAACCTTTTATTCAGCAGGAGCACAAAAGGACTGAGAGCGCTGCCGTGGCCAGAGACGGGACTTGTACAGAAACAATGATTAGATCCATAATGAAGGAAAGCAATGCATAAAGACTTTATTCCATACTCAAAGTACCATATGAAAACGCAATGCAATACACTGCGTGTGCGGTTGAGTGATCTTTTGAAGAAATGTAGCGTTGCAACACCAGGGATAGACTGCAATGTATCTCTGTCGTTGCAGCCCTCTGATGCTCCCTGCTGCCGGCGTCACAACAGTGTCTGCATTTTTCACAAATAGAGTTTGGAGAGACGTTGTCAGTGTCTGTATGTTGCTTAAATTCTCCCAAACAGTGGGCGCTAAAGATCAGGGCACGGCAGACCATTGCAGCCATTGATCTCGAGCAGAAAAATAAATATGCTTACAGCACCTGGTATTCCCAGGCGGTCACCCATCCAAGTACTAACCAGGCCCGACCCTGCTTAGCTTCCGAGATCAGACGAGATCGGGCGTGATCAGGGTGGTATGGCCGTACGCAAATGTTACCGGGTCCATACTACCTTTTATTCAGCAGGAGCACAAAAGGACTGAGAGCGCTGCCGTGGCCAGAGACGGGACTTGTACAGAAACAATGATTAGATCCATAATGAAGGAAAGCAATGCATAAAGACTTTATTCCATACTCAAAGTACCATATCAAAACGCAATGCAATACACTGCGTGTGCGGTTGAGTGATCTTTTGAAGAAATGTAGCGTTGCAACACCAGGGATAGACTGCAATGTATCTCTGTCGTTGCAGCCCTCTGATGCTCCCTGCTGCCGGCGTCACAACAGTGTCTGCATTTTTCACAAATAGAGTTTGGAGAGACGTTGTCAGTGTCTGTATGTTGCTTAAATTCTCCCAAACAGTGGGCGCTAAAGATCAGGGCACGGCAGACCATTGCAGCCATTGATCTCGAGCAGAAAAATAAATATGCTTACAGCACCTGGTATTCCCAGGCGGTCACCCATCCAAGTACTAACCAGGCCCGACCCTGCTTAGCTTCCGAGATCAGACGAGATCGGGCGTGATCAGGGTGGTATGGCCGTACGCAAATGTTACCGGGTCCATACTACCTTTTATTCAGCAGGAGCACAAAAGGACTGAGAGCGCTGCCGTGGCCAGAGACGGGACTTGTACAGAAACAATGATTAGATCCATAATGAAGGAAAGCAATGCATAAAGACTTTATTCCATACTCAAAGTACCATATCAAAACGCAATGCAATACACTGCGTGTGCGGTTGAGTGATCTTTTGAAGAAATGTAGCGTTGCAACACCAGGGATAGACTGCAATGTATCTCTGTCGTTGCAGCCCTCTGATGCTCCCTGCTGCCGGCGTCACAACAGTGTCTGCATTTTTCACAAATAGAGTTTGGAGAGACGTTGTCAGTGTCTGTATGTTGCTTAAATTCTCCCAAACAGTGGGCGCTAAAGATCAGGGCACGGCAGACCATTGCAGCCATTGATCTCGAGCAGAAAAATAAATATGCTTACAGCACCTGGTATTCCCAGGCGGTCACCCATCCAAGTACTAACCAGGCCCGACCCTGCTTAGCTTCCGAGATCAGACGAGATCGGGCGTGATCAGGGTGGTATGGCCGTACGCAAATGTTACCGGGTCCATACTACCTTTTATTCAGCAGGAGCACAAAAGGACTGAGAGCGCTGCCGTGGCCAGAGACGGGACTTGTACAGAAACAATGATTAGATCCATAATGAAGGAAAGCAATGCATAAAGACTTTATTCCATACTCAAAGTACCATATCAAAACGCAATGCAATACACTGCGTGTGCGGTTGAGTGATCTTTTGAAGAAATGTAGCGTTGCAACACCAGGGATAGACTGCAATGTATCTCTGTCGTTGCAGCCCTCTGATGCTCCCTGCTGCCGGCGTCACAACAGTGTCTGCATTTTTCACAAATAGAGTTTGGAGAGACGTTGTCAGTGTCTGTATGTTGCTTAAATTCTCCCAAACAGTGGGCGCTAAAGATCAGGGCACGGCAGACCATTGCAGCCATTGATCTCGAGCAGAAAAAAAAATATGCTTACAGCACCTGGTATTCCCAGGCGGTCACCCATCCAAGTACTAACCAGGCCCGACCCTGCTTAGCTTCCGAGATCAGACGAGATCGGGCGTGATCAGGGTGGTATGGCCGTACGCAAATGTTACCGGGTCCATACTACCTTTTATTCAGCAGGAGCACAAAAGGACTGAGAGCGCTGCCGTGGCCAGAGACGGGACTTGTACAGAAACAATGATTAGATCCATAATGAAGGAAAGCAATGCATAAAGACTTTATTCCATACTCAAAGTACCATATGAAAACGCAATGCAATACACTGCGTGTGCGGTTGAGTGATCTTTTGAAGAAATGTAGCGTTGCAACACCAGGGATAGACTGCAATGTATCTCTGTCGTTGCAGCCCTCTGATGCTCCCTGCTGCCGGCGTCACAACAGTGTCTGCATTTTTCACAAATAGAGTTTGGAGAGACGTTGTCAGTGTCTGTATGTTGCTTAAATTCTCCCAAACAGTGGGCGCTAAAGATCAGGGCACGGCAGACCATTGCAGCCATTGATCTCGAGCAGAAAAAAAAGAAGCTTACAGCACCTGGTATTCCCAGGCGGTCTCCCATCCAAGTACTAACCAGGCCCGACCCTGCTTAGCTTCCGAGATCAGACGAGATCGGGCGTGTTCAGGGTGGTATGGCCGTAAGCGAGTATAGCCGCATCCAAAGTAGCTTTTAAACAGCAGGAGCACATAAGGACTGAGAGCGCTGCCGTGACCATAGACCAGACTTGTACAGAAACAATTATTAGATCAATAATGAAGGAAAGCAATGAATGAATACTTTATTCCGGACTCAAAGTACCATATCAAAACGCAATGCAATACACCGAGTTGGCGTGTGTGCTCGTTTGCGTGAACCTTTGAAGAAACATAGCGTTTCAAACGCTGCGATGGACTGCAGCAGGTCAAGCGAAGCAGTCATTCATAGCTCTTATTTCTTTACAACAACATGATCAGGGGAGAGCGCGAACGCAGTCCCCCACTACCAGAAATTATGCAATCGAGATTCACACATTTGGGGAATTCGCACGGGTCAGCAACAGCCGCAGTGCAATGGCCGAGCCTCACCATGGGTGAACCACCTTCTTGATCATGGTATCTCCCTTGCCAGGTAAGTATGATTAGTACTCGTTCAGATGGGCTGAACGCTGCCCACGCGTGTTCCCTTGGAGAACGGTTGCAAAGAATTCGGAGATGTCTAGACTTTAAAGTCCGTGTTGCAGGGTTTATTTTCCAACAAGTGTGTGCAATTTGCTTGTTCTTAATACAGATTTAAACTGTTATCCATTTTATTTCATGTTGTTAGGTATCACAAAACGGAATGTAATACGACAAAGTAGGTACTATTTTAGCGGTTTGCAATTGATTCTCTTTTCCCCCAGGATAATTAAATATGTTCTATTATTTGCCATGCGGAACCAGCCAGTCCTGTGCACGTATGCAAATTAGCCATGTGCACCTAACAGAAGAATGACGTAATGTTGAGAACGAGTCATACTAAAAAGGGAGAGCAATCGACAGCTAAACCAGACTGTATCAATCACACACTTTGGGTCCATTCTAACTTATGATAAGAGGCTAGTCTTTAAATCTTTGCAGTGACTGAATGTTTATGATAAAACGGATTGTTTTGCATTCGATGAGTGTGTGCGACTGTGCGTTTGTCATTTCCGGCTTCGGCATACCGCATGGTAATGAAGGCCTCGTGGTGAGTTGCTTTCTTAGTGAAGCAGCCTCGCCTTGGAGTTGGATGAGTTGGAGTGATATAAGTTGTCAGTGTCTGTATGTTGCTTAAATTCTCCCAAACAGTGGGCGCTAAGGATCAGGGCACGGCAGACCATTGCAGCCATTGATCTCGAGCAGAAAAATAAAAATGCTTACAGCACCTGGTATTCCCAGGCGGTCACCCATCCAAGTACTAACCAGGCCCGACCCTGCTTAGCTTCCGAGATCAGACGAGATCGGGCGTGATCAGGGTGGTATGGCCGTACGCAAATGTTACCGGGTCCATACTACCTTTTATTCAGCAGGAGCACAAAAGGACTGAGTGCGCTGCCGTGGCCAGAGACGGGACTTGTACAGAAACAATGATTAGATCCATAATGAAGGAAAGCAATGCATAAAGACTTTATTCCATACTCAAAGTACCATATGAAAACGCAATGCAATACACTGCGTGTGCGGTTGAGTGATCTTTTGAAGAAATGTAGCGTTGCAACACCAGGGATAGACTGCAATGTATCTCTGTCGTTGCAGCCCTCTGATGCTCCCTGCTGCCGGCGTCACAACAGTGTCTGCATGTTTCACAAATAGAGTTTGGAGAGACGTTGTCGGTGTCTGTATGTTGCTTATATTCTCCCAAACAGTGGGCGCTAAGGATCAGGGCACGGCAGACCATTGCAGCCATTGATCTCGAGCAGAAAAATAAAAATGCTTACAGCACCTGGTATTCCCAGGCGGTCACCCATCCAAGTACTAACCAGGCCCGACCCTGCTTAGCTTCCGAGATCAGACGAGATCGGGCGTGATCAGGGTGGTATGGCCGTACGCAAATGTTACCGGGTCCATACTACCTTTTATTCAGCAGGAGCACAAAAGGACTGAGAGCGCTGCCGTGGCCAGAGACGGGACTTGTACAGAAACAATGATTAGATCCATAATGAAGGAAAGCAATGCATAAAGACTTTATTCCATACTCAAAGTACCACATCAAAACGCAATGCAATACACTGCGTGTGCGGTTGAGTGATCTTTTGAAGAAATGTAGCGTTGCAACACCAGGGATAGACTGCAATGTATCTCTGTCGTTGCAGCCCTCTGATGCTCCCTGCTGCCGGCGTCACAACAGTGTCTGCATTTTTCACAAATAGAGTTTGGAGAGACGTTGTCAGTGTCTGTATGTTGCTTAAATTCTCCCAAACAGTGGGCGCTAAAGATCAGGGCACGGCAGACCATTGCAGCCATTGATCTCGAGCAGAAAAATAAATATGCTTACAGCACCTGGTATTCCCAGGCGGTCACCCATCCAAGTACTAACCAGGCCCGACCCTGCTTAGCTTCCGAGATCAGACGAGATCGGGCGTGATCAGGGTGGTATGGCCGTACGCAAATGTTACCGGGTCCATACTACCTTTTATTCAGCAGGAGCACAAAAGGACTGAGAGCGCTGCCGTGGCCAGAGACGGGACTTGTACAGAAACAATGATTAGATCCATAATGAAGGAAAGCAATGCATAAAGACTTTATTCCATACTCAAAGTACCATATCAAAACGCAATGCAATACACTGCGTGTGCGGTTGAGTGATCTTTTGAAGAAATGTAGCGTTGCAACACCAGGGATAGACTGCAATGTATCTCTGTCGTTGCAGCCCTCTGATGCTCCCTGCTGCCGGCGTCACAACAGTGTCTGCATTTTTCACAAATAGAGTTTGGAGAGACGTTGTCAGTGTCTGTATGTTGCTTAAATTCTCCCAAACAGTGGGCGCTAAAGATCAGGGCACGGCAGACCATTGCAGCCATTGATCTCGAGCAGAAAAATAAATATGCTTACAGCACCTGGTATTCCCAGGCGGTCACCCATCCAAGTACTAACCAGGCCCGACCCTGCTTAGCTTCCGAGATCAGACGAGATCGGGCGTGATCAGGGTGGTATGGCCGTACGCAAATGTTACCGGGTCCATACTACCTTTTATTCAGCAGGAGCACAAAAGGACTGAGAGCGCTGCCGTGGCCAGAGACGGGACTTGTACAGAAACAATGATTAGATCCATAATGAAGGAAAGCAATGCATAAAGACTTTATTCCATACTCAAAGTACCATATCAAAACGCAATGCAATACACTGCGTGTGCGGTTGAGTGATCTTTTGAAGAAATGTAGCGTTGCAACACCAGGGATAGACTGCAATGTATCTCTGTCGTTGCAGCCCTCTGATGCTCCCTGCTGCCGGCGTCACAACAGTGTCTGCATTTTTCACAAATAGAGTTTGGAGAGACGTTGTCAGTGTCTGTATGTTGCTTAAATTCTCCCAAACAGTGGGCGCTAAAGATCAGGGCACGGCAGACCATTGCAGCCATTGATCTCGAGCAGAAAAATAAATATGCTTACAGCACCTGGTATTCCCAGGCGGTCACCCATCCAAGTACTAACCAGGCCCGACCCTGCTTAGCTTCCGAGATCAGACGAGATCGGGCGTGATCAGGGTGGTATGGCCGTACGCAAATGTTACCGGGTCCATACTACCTTTTATTCAGCAGGAGCACAAAAGGACTGAGAGCGCTGCCGTGGCCAGAGACGGGACTTGTACAGAAACAATGATTAGATCCATAATGAAGGAAAGCAATGCATAAAGACTTTATTCCATACTCAAAGTACCATATCAAAACGCAATGCAATACACTGCGTGTGCGGTTGAGTGATCTTTTGAAGAAATGTAGCGTTGCAACACCAGGGATAGACTGCAATGTATCTCTGTCGTTGCAGCCCTCTGATGCTCCCTGCTGCCGGCGTCACAACAGTGTCTGCATTTTTCACAAATAGAGTTTGGAGAGACGTTGTCAGTGTCTGTATGTTGCTTAAATTCTCCCAAACAGTGGGCGCTAAAGATCAGGGCACGGCAGACCATTGCAGCCATTGATCTCGAGCAGAAAAATAAATATGCTTACAGCACCTGGTATTCCCAGGCGGTCACCCATCCAAGTACTAACCAGGCCCGACCCTGCTTAGCTTCCGAGATCAGACGAGATCGGGCGTGATCAGGGTGGTATGGCCGTACGCAAATGTTACCGGGTCCATACTACCTTTTATTCAGCAGGAGCACAAAAGGACTGAGAGCGCTGCCGTGGCCAGAGACGGGACTTGTACAGAAACAATGATTAGATCCATAATGAAGGAAAGCAATGCATAAAGACTTTATTCCATACTCAAAGTACCATATCAAAACGCAATGCAATACACTGCGTGTGCGGTTGAGTGATCTTTTGAAGAAATGTAGCGTTGCAACACCAGGGATAGACTGCAATGTATCTCTGTCGTTGCAGCCCTCTGATGCTCCCTGCTGCCGGCGTCACAACAGTGTCTGCATTTTTCACAAATAGAGTTTGGAGAGACGTTGTCAGTGTCTGTATGTTGCTTAAATTCTCCCAAACAGTGGGCGCTAAAGATCTCTGCCCGTATGCAAATTAGCCATGTGCGCCTAACAGAAGAATGACGTAATGTTGAGAACGAGTCATACTAAAAACCGAGAGCAAGCGAAAGCTAAACCAGACTGTATCAATCACACACTTTGGGTCCATTCTAACTTTTGATAAGAGGCTAGTCTTTAAATCTTTGCAGTGACTGAATGTTGATGATAAAACGGATTGTTTTGCATAAGATGAGTGTGTGCGACTGTGTGTTTGTCATTTCCGGCTTCGGCATACCGCATGGTCATGAAGGCCTCGTGGTGAGTTACTTTCTTAGTGAAGCAGCTTAGCCTTACAGTTGGATAAGTTGGAGTGATTGGAGTTTATTTTTCACAGTGAGAGAGGGGTGCACCGGTCCTGGAGGTACTGCAATACCAGGTCGATGCGTGGAGTGGACGGAGCAAGCCCCTATTCCATCTCCCAGTTCCAAAAAACAATTTAATATATGGTCCCCGGGTAGGGGACGTATCAGATATTAAACTGATAAGAACAGATACTACACTTGATCTTAGCCAAAAGGCCGAGAAGCGATGCCCACACATGCTCAGACCAAGAGTCCAGCTTCCCAAACACGTCGCTCCACTTAGCGGTTTGACAGACGACGACAAAACAAATAGAAGACCAGTCACCCTGTGTGCGTGTTTGTGAAAGCTGAAGAAAAATGCCGAGGTCGCTGCATCTCTCTGCTGGTCCCTGCTGCCAGCGTCACCAGTGTGTCTGCATGTTTCTCAAATAGAGTTTGGAGAGACGTTGTCAGTGTCTGTATGTTGCTTAAATTCTCCCAAACAGTGGGCGCTATAGATCACGGCACGGCAGGCCATTGCAGCCAATGAGCTCGAGTTGAAAAATAAACGTGCTTACAGCACCAGGTGGTCCCCCATCGATGTAGTAACCAGGCCCGACCCTGCTTAGCTTCCGAGATCAGACGTGATCGGGCATGATCAGGCTGTTATGGCCGTAAACTAACATTTCCGGGTCCATACTAGGTTTTATACAGCTGGAGCACATAAGGACTGAGGGTGCTGCCGTGGCCAGAGACGGGACTTGTACAGAAACAATGATTAGATCCATAATGAAGGAAAGCAATGCATAAAGACTTTATTCCATACTCAAAGTACCATATGAAAACGCAATGCAATACACTGCGTGTGCGGTTGAGTGATCTTTTGAAGAAATGTAGCGTTGCAACACCAGGGATAGACTGCAATGTATCTCTGTCGTTGCAGCCCTCTGATGCTTCCTGCTGCCGGCGTCACAACAGTGTCTGCATGTTTCACAAATAGAGTTTGGAGAGACGTTGTCAGTGTCTGTATGTTGCTTAAATTCTCCCAAACAGTGGGCGCTAAGGATCAGGGCACGGCAGACCATTGCAGCCATTGATCTCGAGCAGAAAAATAAAAATGCTTACAGCACCTGGTATTCCCAGGAGGTCACCCATCCAAGTACTAACCAGGCCCGACCCTGCTTAGCTTCCGAGATCAGACGAGATCGGGCGTGATCAGGGTGGTATGGCCGTACGCAAATGTTACCGGGTCCATACTACCTTTTATTCAGCAGGAGCACAAAAGGACTGAGTGCGCTGCCGTGGCCAGAGACGGGACTTGTACAGAAACAATGATTAGATCCATAATGAAGGAAAGCAATGCATAAAGACTTTATTCCATACTCAAAGTACCATATGAAAACGCAATGCAATACACTGCGTGTGCGGTTGAGTGATCTTTTGAAGAAATGTAGCGTTGCAACACCAGGGATAGACTGCAATGTATCTCTGTCGTTGCAGCCCTCTGATGCTCCCTGCTGCCGGCGTCACAACAGTGTCTGCATGTTTCACAAATAGAGTTTGGAGAGACGTTGTCGGTGTCTGTATGTTGCTTATATTCTCCCAAACAGTGGGCGCTAAGGATCAGGGCACGGCAGACCATTGCAGCCATTGATCTCGAGCAGAAAAATAAAAATGCTTACAGCACCTGGTATTCCCAGGCGGTCACCCATCCAAGTACTAACCAGGCCCGACCCTGCTTAGCTTCCGAGATCAGACGAGATCGGGCGTGATCAGGGTGGTATGGCCGTACGCAAATGTTACCGGGTCCATACTACCTTTTATTCAGCAGGAGCACAAAAGGACTGAGAGCGCTGCCGTGGCCAGAGACGGGACTTGTACAGAAACAATGATTAGATCCATAATGAAGGAAAGCAATGCATAAAGACTTTATTCCATACTCAAAGTACCACATCAAAACGCAATGCAATACACTGCGTGTGCGGTTGAGTGATCTTTTGAAGAAATGTAGCGTTGCAACACCAGGGATAGACTGCAATGTATCTCTGTCGTTGCAGCCCTCTGATGCTCCCTGCTGCCGGCGTCACAACAGTGTCTGCATTTTTCACAAATAGAGTTTGGAGAGACGTTGTCAGTGTCTGTATGTTGCTTAAATTCTCCCAAACAGTGGGCGCTAAAGATCAGGGCACGGCAGACCATTGCAGCCATTGATCTCGAGCAGAAAAATAAATATGCTTACAGCACCTGGTATTCCCAGGCGGTCACCCATCCAAGTACTAACCAGGCCCGACCCTGCTTAGCTTCCGAGATCAGACGAGATCGGGCGTGATCAGGGTGGTATGGCCGTACGCAAATGTTACCGGGTCCATACTACCTTTTATTCAGCAGGAGCACAAAAGGACTGAGAGCGCTGCCGTGGCCAGAGACGGGACTTGTACAGAAACAATGATTAGATCCATAATGAAGGAAAGCAATGCATAAAGACTTTATTCCATACTCAAAGTACCATATCAAAACGCAATGCAATACACTGCGTGTGCGGTTGAGTGATCTTTTGAAGAAATGTAGCGTTGCAACACCAGGGATAGACTGCAATGTATCTCTGTCGTTGCAGCCCTCTGATGCTCCCTGCTGCCGGCGTCACAACAGTGTCTGCATTTTTCACAAATAGAGTTTGGAGAGACGTTGTCAGTGTCTGTATGTTGCTTAAATTCTCCCAAACAGTGGGCGCTAAAGATCAGGGCACGGCAGACCATTGCAGCCATTGATCTCGAGCAGAAAAATAAATATGCTTACAGCACCTGGTATTCCCAGGCGGTCACCCATCCAAGTACTAACCAGGCCCGACCCTGCTTAGCTTCCGAGATCAGACGAGATCGGGCGTGATCAGGGTGGTATGGCCGTACGCAAATGTTACCGGGTCCATACTACCTTTTATTCAGCAGGAGCACAAAAGGACTGAGAGCGCTGCCGTGGCCAGAGACGGGACTTGTACAGAAACAATGATTAGATCCATAATGAAGGAAAGCAATGCATAAAGACTTTATTCCATACTCAAAGTACCATATCAAAACGCAATGCAATACACTGCGTGTGCGGTTGAGTGATCTTTTGAAGAAATGTAGCGTTGCAACACCAGGGATAGACTGCAATGTATCTCTGTCGTTGCAGCCCTCTGATGCTCCCTGCTGCCGGCGTCACAACAGTGTCTGCATTTTTCACAAATAGAGTTTGGAGAGACGTTGTCAGTGTCTGTATGTTGCTTAAATTCTCCCAAACAGTGGGCGCTAAAGATCAGGGCACGGCAGACCATTGCAGCCATTGATCTCGAGCAGAAAAATAAATATGCTTACAGCACCTGGTATTCCCAGGCGGTCACCCATCCAAGTACTAACCAGGCCCGACCCTGCTTAGCTTCCGAGATCAGACGAGATCGGGCGTGATCAGGGTGGTATGGCCGTACGCAAATGTTACCGGGTCCATACTACCTTTTATTCAGCAGGAGCACAAAAGGACTGAGAGCGCTGCCGTGGCCAGAGACGGGACTTGTACAGAAACAATGATTAGATCCATAATGAAGGAAAGCAATGCATAAAGACTTTATTCCATACTCAAAGTACCATATCAAAACGCAATGCAATACACTGCGTGTGCGGTTGAGTGATCTTTTGAAGAAATGTAGCGTTGCAACACCAGGGATAGACTGCAATGTATCTCTGTCGTTGCAGCCCTCTGATGCTCCCTGCTGCCGGCGTCACAACAGTGTCTGCATTTTTCACAAATAGAGTTTGGAGAGACGTTGTCAGTGTCTGTATGTTGCTTAAATTCTCCCAAACAGTGGGCGCTAAAGATCAGGGCACGGCAGACCATTGCAGCCATTGATCTCGAGCAGAAAAATAAATATGCTTACAGCACCTGGTATTCCCAGGCGGTCACCCATCCAAGTACTAACCAGGCCCGACCCTGCTTAGCTTCCGAGATCAGACGAGATCGGGCGTGATCAGGGTGGTATGGCCGTACGCAAATATTACCGGGTCCATACTACCTTTTATTCAGCAGGAGCACAAAAGGACTGAGAGCGCTGCCGTGGCCAGAGACGGGACTTGTACAGAAACAATGATTAGATCCATAATGAAGGAAAGCAATGCATAAAGACTTTATTCCATACTCAAAGTACCATATCAAAACGCAATGCAATACACTGCGTGTGCGGTTGAGTGATCTTTTGAAGAAATGTAGCGTTGCAACACCAGGGATAGACTGCAATGTATCTCTGTCGTTGCAGCCCTCTGATGCTCCCTGCTGCCGGCGTCACAACAGTGTCTGCATTTTTCACAAATAGAGTTTGGAGAGACGTTGTCAGTGTCTGTATGTTGCTTAAATTCTCCCAAACAGTGGGCGCTAAAGATCAGGGCACGGCAGACCATTGCAGCCATTGATCTCGAGCAGAAAAAAAAATATGCTTACAGCACCTGGTATTCCCAGGCGGTCACCCATCCAAGTACTAACCAGGCCCGACCCTGCTTAGCTTCCGAGATCAGACGAGATCGGGCGTGATCAGGGTGGTATGGCCGTACGCAAATGTTACCGGGTCCATACTACCTTTTATTCAGCAGGAGCACAAAAGGACTGAGAGCGCTGCCGTGGCCAGAGACGGGACTTGTACAGAAACAATGATTAGATCCATAATGAAGGAAAGCAATGCATAAAGACTTTATTCCATACTCAAAGTACCATATCAAAACGCAATGCAATACACTGCGTGTGCGGTTGAGTGATCTTTTGAAGAAATGTAGCGTTGCAACACCAGGGATAGACTGCAATGTATCTCTGTCGTTGCAGCCCTCTGATGCTCCCTGCTGCCGGCGTCACAACAGTGTCTGCATTTTTCACAAATAGAGTTTGGAGAGACGTTGTCAGTGTCTGTATGTTGCTTAAATTCTCCCAAACAGTGGGCGCTAAAGATCAGGGCACGGCAGACCATTGCAGCCATTGATCTCGAGCAGAAAAAAAAAAAGCTTACAGCACCTGGTATTCCCAGGCGGTCTCCCATCCAAGTACTAACCAGGCCCGACCCTGCCTAGCTTCCGAGATCAGACGAGATCGGGCGTGTTCAGGGTGGTATGGCCGTAAGCGAGTATAGCCGCATCCAAAGTAGCTTTTAAACAGCAGGAGCACATAAGGACTGAGAGCGCTGCCGTGACCATAGACCAGACTTGTACAGAAACAATTATTAGATCAATAATGAAGGAAAGCAATGAATGAATACTTTATTCCGGACTCAAAGTACCATATCAAAACGCAATGCAATACACCGAGTTGGCGTGTGTGCTCGTTTGCGTGAACCTTTGAAGAAACATAGCGTTTCAAACGCTGCGATGGACTGCAGCAGGTCAAGCGAAGCATTCATTCATAGCTCTTATTTCTTTACAACAACATGATCAGGGGAGAGCGCGAACGCAGTCCCCCACTACCAGAAATTATGCAATCGAGATGCCCACATTTGGGGAATTCGCACGGGTCAGCAACAGCCGCAGTGCAATGGCCGAGCCTCACCATGGGTGAACCACCTTCTTGATCATGGTATCTCCCTTGCCAGGTAAGTATGATTAGTACTCGTTCAGATGGGCTGAACGCTGCCCACGCGTGTTCCCTTGGAGAACGGTTGCAAAGAATTCGGAGATGTCTAGACTTTAAAGTCCGTGTTGCAGGGTTTATTTTCCAACAAGTGTGTGCAATTTGCTTGTTCTTAATACAGATTTAAACTGTTATCCATTTTATTTCATGTTGTTAGGTATCACAAAACGGAATGTAATACGACAAAGTAGGTACTATTTTAGCGGTTTGCAATTGATTCTCTTTTCCCCCAGGATAATTAAATATGTTCTATTATTTGCCATGCGGAGCCAGCCAGTCCTGTGCACGTATGCAAATTAGCCATGTGCACCTAACAGAAGAATGACGTAATGTTGAGAACGAGTCATACTAAAAAGGGAGAGCAATCGACAGCTAAACCAGACTGTATCAATCACACACTTTGGGTCCATTCTAACTTATGATAAGAGGCTAGTCTTTAAATCTTTGCAGTGACTGAATGTTTATGATAAAACGGATTGTTTTGCATTCGATGAGTGTGTGCGACTGTGCGTTTGTCATTTCCGGCTTCGGCATACCGCATGGTAATGAAGGCCTCGTGGTGAGTTGCTTTCTTAGTGAAGCAGCCTCGCCTTGGAGTTGGATGAGTTGGAGTGATATAAGTTGTCAGTGTCTGTATGTTGCTTAAATTCTCCCAAACAGTGGGCGCTAAGGATCAGGGCACGGCAGACCATTGCAGCCATTGATCTCGAGCAGAAAAATAAAAATGCTTACAGCACCTGGTATTCCCAGGCGGTCACCCATCCAAGTACTAACCAGGCCCGACCCTGCTTAGCTTCCGAGATCAGACGAGATCGGGCGTGATCAGGGTGGTATGGCCGTACGCAAATGTTACCGGGTCCATACTACCTTTTATTCAGCAGGAGCACAAAAGGACTGAGAGCGCTGCCGTGGCCAGAGACGGGACTTGTACAGAAACAATGATTAGATCCATAATGAAGGAAAGCAATGCATAAAGACTTTATTCCATACTCAAAGTACCATATGAAAACGCAATGCAATACACTGCGTGTGCGGTTGAGTGATCTTTTGAAGAAATGTAACGTTGCAACACCAGGGATGGACTGCAATGTATCTCTGTCGTTGCAGCCCTCTGATGCTCCCTGCTGCCGGCGTCACAACAGTGTCTGCATGTTTCACAAATAGAGTTTGGAGAGACGTTGTCGGTGTCTGTATGTTGCTTATATTCTCCCAAACAGTGGGCGCTAAGGATCAGGGCACGGCAGACCATTGCAGCCATTGATCTCGAGCAGAAAAATAAAAATGCTTACAGCACCTGGTATTCCCAGGCGGTCACCCATCCAAGTACTAACCAGCCCCGACCCTGCTTAGCTTCCGAGATCAGACGAGATCGGGCGTGATCAGGGTGGTATGGCCGTACGCAAATGTTACCGGGTCCATACTACCTTTTATTCAGCAGGAGCACAAAAGGACTGAGAGCGCTGCCGTGGCCAGAGACGGGACTTGTACAGAAACAATGATTAGATCCATAATGAAGGAAAGCAATGCATAAAGACTTTATTCCATACTCAAAGTACCATATCAAAACGCAATGCAATACACTGCGTGTGCGGTTGAGTGATCTTTTGAAGAAATGTAGCGTTGCAACACCAGGGATAGACTGCAATGTATCTCTGTCGTTGCAGCCCTCTGATGCTCCCTGCTGCTGGCGTCACAACAGTGTCTGCATTTTTCACAAATAGAGTTTGGAGAGACGTTGTCAGTGTCTGTATGTTGCTTAAATTCTCCCAAACAGTGGGCGCTAAAGATCAGGGCACGGCAGACCATTGCAGCCATTGATCTCGAGCAGAAAAATAAATATGCTTACAGCACCTGGTATTCCCAGGCGGTCACCCATCCAAGTACTAACCAGGCCCGACCCTGCTTAGCTTCCGAGATCAGACGAGATCGGGCGTGATCAGGGTGGTATGGCCGTACGCAAATGTTACCGGGTCCATACTACCTTTTATTCAGCAGGAGCACAAAAGGACTGAGAGCGCTGCCGTGGCCAGAGACGGGACTTGTACAGAAACAATGATTAGATCCATAATGAAGGAAAGCAATGCATAAAGACTTTATTCCATACTCAAAGTACCATATCAAAACGCAATGCAATACACTGCGTGTGCGGTTGAGTGATCTTTTGAAGAAATGTAGCGTTGCAACACCAGGGATAGACTGCAATGTATCTCTGTCGTTGCAGCCCTCTGATGCTCCCTGCTGCCGGCGTCACAACAGTGTCTGCATTTTTCACAAATAGAGTTTGGAGAGACGTTGTCAGTGTCTGTATGTTGCTTAAATTCTCCCAAACAGTGGGCGCTAAAGATCAGGGCACGGCAGACCATTGCAGCCATTGATCTCGAGCAGAAAAAAAAAAAGCTTACAGCACCTGGTATTCCCAGGCGGTCTCCCATCCAAGTACTAACCAGGCCCGACCCTGCCTAGCTTCCGAGATCAGACGAGATCGGGCGTGTTCAGGGTGGTATGGCCGTAAGCGAGTATAGCCGCATCCAAAGTAGCTTTTAAACAGCAGGAGCACATAAGGACTGAGAGCGCTGCCGTGACCATAGACCAGACTTGTACAGAAACAATTATTAGATCAATAATGAAGGAAAGCAATGAATGAATACTTTATTCCGGACTCAAAGTACCATATCAAAACGCAATGCAATACACCGAGTTGGCGTGTGTGCTCGTTTGCGTGAACCTTTGAAGAAACATAGCGTTTCAAACGCTGCGATGGACTGCAGCAGGTCAAGCGAAGCATTCATTCATAGCTCTTATTTCTTTACAACAACATGATCAGGGGAGAGCGCGAACGCAGTCCCCCACTACCAGAAATTATGCAATCGAGATGCCCACATTTGGGGAATTCGCACGGGTCAGCAACAGCCGCAGTGCAATGGCCGAGCCTCACCATGGGTGAACCACCTTCTTGATCATGGTATCTCCCTTGCCAGGTAAGTATGATTAGTACTCGTTCAGATGGGCTGAACGCTGCCCACGCGTGTTCCCTTGGAGAACGGTTGCAAAGAATTCGGAGATGTCTAGACTTTAAAGTCCGTGTTGCAGGGTTTATTTTCCAACAAGTGTGTGCAATTTGCTTGTTCTTAATACAGATTTAAACTGTTATCCATTTTATTTCATGTTGTTAGGTATCACAAAACGGAATGTAATACGACAAAGTAGGTACTATTTTAGCGGTTTGCAATTGATTCTCTTTTCCCCCAGGATAATTAAATATGTTCTATTATTTGCCATGCGGAGCCAGCCAGTCCTGTGCACGTATGCAAATTAGCCATGTGCACCTAACAGAAGAATGACGTAATGTTGAGAACGAGTCATACTAAAAAGGGAGAGCAATCGACAGCTAAACCAGACTGTATCAATCACACACTTTGGGTCCATTCTAACTTATGATAAGAGGCTAGTCTTTAAATCTTTGCAGTGACTGAATGTTTATGATAAAACGGATTGTTTTGCATTCGATGAGTGTGTGCGACTGTGCGTTTGTCATTTCCGGCTTCGGCATACCGCATGGTAATGAAGGCCTCGTGGTGAGTTGCTTTCTTAGTGAAGCAGCCTCGCCTTGGAGTTGGATGAGTTGGAGTGATATAAGTTGTCAGTGTCTGTATGTTGCTTAAATTCTCCCAAACAGTGGGCGCTAAGGATCAGGGCACGGCAGACCATTGCAGCCATTGATCTCGAGCAGAAAAATAAAAATGCTTACAGCACCTGGTATTCCCAGGCGGTCACCCATCCAAGTACTAACCAGGCCCGACCCTGCTTAGCTTCCGAGATCAGACGAGATCGGGCGTGATCAGGGTGGTATGGCCGTACGCAAATGTTACCGGGTCCATACTACCTTTTATTCAGCAGGAGCACAAAAGGACTGAGAGCGCTGCCGTGGCCAGAGACGGGACTTGTACAGAAACAATGATTAGATCCATAATGAAGGAAAGCAATGCATAAAGACTTTATTCCATACTCAAAGTACCATATGAAAACGCAATGCAATACACTGCGTGTGCGGTTGAGTGATCTTTTGAAGAAATGTAACGTTGCAACACCAGGGATGGACTGCAATGTATCTCTGTCGTTGCAGCCCTCTGATGCTCCCTGCTGCCGGCGTCACAACAGTGTCTGCATGTTTCACAAATAGAGTTTGGAGAGACGTTGTCGGTGTCTGTATGTTGCTTATATTCTCCCAAACAGTGGGCGCTAAGGATCAGGGCACGGCAGACCATTGCAGCCATTGATCTCGAGCAGAAAAATAAAAATGCTTACAGCACCTGGTATTCCCAGGCGGTCACCCATCCAAGTACTAACCAGCCCCGACCCTGCTTAGCTTCCGAGATCAGACGAGATCGGGCGTGATCAGGGTGGTATGGCCGTACGCAAATGTTACCGGGTCCATACTACCTTTTATTCAGCAGGAGCACAAAAGGACTGAGAGCGCTGCCGTGGCCAGAGACGGGACTTGTACAGAAACAATGATTAGATCCATAATGAAGGAAAGCAATGCATAAAGACTTTATTCCATACTCAAAGTACCATATCAAAACGCAATGCAATACACTGCGTGTGCGGTTGAGTGATCTTTTGAAGAAATGTAGCGTTGCAACACCAGGGATAGACTGCAATGTATCTCTGTCGTTGCAGCCCTCTGATGCTCCCTGCTGCCGGCGTCACAACAGTGTCTGCATTTTTCACAAATAGAGTTTGGAGAGACGTTGTCAGTGTCTGTATGTTGCTTAAATTCTCCCAAACAGTGGGCGCTAAAGATCAGGGCACGGCAGACCATTGCAGCCATTGATCTCGAGCAGAAAAAAAAAAAGCTTACAGCACCTGGTATTCCCAGGCGGTCTCCCATCCAAGTACTAACCAGGCCCGACCCTGCTTAGCTTCCGAGATCAGACGAGATCGGGCGTGTTCAGGGTGGTATGGCCGTAAGCGAGTATCGCCGCATCCAAAGTAGCTTTTAAACAGCAGGAGCACATAAGGACTGAGAGCGCTGCCGTGACCATAGACCAGACTTGTACAGAAACAATTATTAGATCAATAATGAAGGAAAGCAATGAATGAATACTTTATTCCGGACTCAAAGTACCATATCAAAACGCAATGCAATACACCGAGTTGGCGTGTGTGCTCGTTTGCGTGAACCTTTGAAGAAACATAGCGTTTCAAACGCTGCGATGGACTAAAGCAGGTCAAGCGAAGCAGTCATTCATAGCTCTTATTTCTTTACAACAACATGATCAGGGGAGAGCGCGAACGCAGTCCCCCACTATCAGAAATTATGCAATCGAGATTCCCACATTTGGGGAATTCGCACGGGTCAGCAACAGCCGCAGTGCAATGGCCGAGCCTCACCATGGGTGAACCACCTTCTTGATCATGGTATCTCCCTTGCCAGGTAAGTATGATTAGTACTCGTTCAGATGGGCTGAACGCTGCCAACGCGTGTTCCCTTGGAGAACGGTTGCAAAGAATTCGGAGATGTCTAGACTTTAAAGTCCGTGTTGCAGGGTTTATTTTCCAACAAGTGTGTGCAATTTGCTTGTTCTTAATACAGATTTAAACTGTTATCCATTTTATTTCATGTTGTTAGGTATCACAAAACGGAATGTAATACGACAAAGTAGGTACTATTTTAGCGGTTTGCAATTGATTCTCTTTTCCCCCAGGATAATTAAATATGTTCTATTATTTGCCATGCGGAGCCAGCCAGTCCTGTGCACGTATGCAAATTAGCCATGTGCACCTAACAGAAGAATGACGTAATGTTGAGAACGAGTCATACTAAAAAGGGAGAGCAATCGACAGCTAAACCAGACTGTATCAATCACACACTTTGGGTCCATTCTAACTTATGATAAGAGGCTAGTCTTTAAATCTTTGCAGTGACTGAATGTTTATGATAAAACGGATTGTTTTGCATTCGATTAGTGTGTGCGACTGTGCGTTTGTCATTTCCGGCTTCGGCATACCGCATGGTAATGAAGGCCTCGTGGTGAGTTGCTTTCTTAGTGAAGCAGCCTCGCCTTGGAGTTGGATGAGTTGGAGTGATATAAGTTGTCAGTGTCTGTATGTTGCTTAAATTCTCCCAAACAGTGGGCGCTAAGGATCAGGGCACGGCAGACCATTGCAGCCATTGATCTCGAGCAGAAAAAAAAAAAGCTTACAGCACCTGGTATTCCCAGGCGGTCTCCCATCCAAGTACTAACCAGCCCCGACCCTGCTTAGCTTCCGAGATCAGACGATATCGGGCTTGATCAGGGTGGTATGTCCGTATCCAAATGTTACCGGGTCCATACTAGCTTTCACACAGCAGGAGCACATAAGGACTGAGAGCGCTGCCGTGGCCAGAGACGGGACTTGTACAGAAACAATGATTAGATCCATAATGAAGGAAAGCAATGCATAAAGACTTTATTCCAGACTCAAAGTATCATATCAAAACGCAATGCAATACACTGCGTGTGCGGTTGAGTGATCTTTTGAAGAAATGTAGCGTTGCAACACCAGGGATAGACTGCAATGTATCTCTGTCGTTGCAGCCCTCTGATGCTCCCTGCTGCCGGCGTCACAACAGTGTCTGCATTTTTCACAAATAGAGTTTGGAGAGACGTTGTCAGTGTCTGTATGTTGCTTAAATTCTCCCAAACAGTGGGCGCTAAGGATCAGGGCACGGCAGACCATTGCAGCCATTGATCTCGAGCAGAAAAATAAATATGCTTACAGCACCTGGTATTCCCAGGCGGTCACCCATCCAAGTACTAACCAGGCCCGACCCTGCTTAGCTTCCGAGATCAGACGAGATCGGGCGTGATCAGGGTGGTTTGGCCGTACGCAAATGTTACCGGGTCCATACTACCTTTTATTCAGCAGGAGCACAAAAGGACTGAGCGCGCTGCCGTGGCCAGAGACGGGACTTGTACAGAAACAATGATTAGATCCATAATGAAGGAAAGCAATGCATAAAGACTTTATTCCATACTCAAAGTACCATATCAAAACGCAATGCAATACACTGCGTGTGCGGTTGAGTGATCTTTTGAAGAAATGTAGCGTTGCAACACCAGGGATAGACTGCAATGTATCTCTGTCGTTGCAGCCCTCTGATGCTCCCTGCTGCCGGCGTCACAACAGTGTCTGCATTTTTCACAAATAGAGTTTGGAGAGACGTTGTCAGTGTCTGTATGTTGCTTAAATTCTCCCAAACAGTGGGTGCTAAAGATCAGGGCACGGCAGACCATTGCAGCCATTGATCTCGAGCAGAAAAAAAAAAAGCTTACAGCACCTGGTATTCCCAGGCGGTCTCCCATCCAAGTACTAACCAGGCCCGACCCTGCTTAGCTTCCGAGATCAGACGAGATCGGTCTTGATCAGGGTGGTATGGCCGTATTCAAATGTTACCGGGTCCATACTAGCTTTCACACAGCAGGAGCACATAAGGACTGAGAGCGCTGCCGTGGCCAGAGACGGGACTTGTACAGAAACAATGATTAGATCCATAATGAAGGAAAGCAATGCATAAAGACTTTATTCCATACTCAAAGTACCATATCAAAACGCAATGCAATACACTGCGTGTGCGGTTGAGTGATCTTTTGAAGAAATGTAGCGTTGCAACACCAGGGATAGACTGCAATGTATCTCTGTCGTTGCAGCCCTCTGATGCTCCCTGCTGCCGGCGTCACAACAGTGTCTGCATTTTTCACAAATAGAGTTTGGAGAGACGTTGTCAGTGTCTGTATGTTGCTTAAATTCTCCCAAACAGTGGGCGCTAAAGATCAGGGCACGGCAGACCATTGCAGCCATTGATCTCGAGCAGAAAAATAAATATGCTTACAGCACCTGGTATTCCCAGGCGGTCACCCATCCAAGTACTAACCAGGCCCGACCCTGCTTAGCTTCCGAGATCAGACGAGATCGGGCGTGATCAGGGTGGTATGGCCGTACGCAAATGTTACCGGGTCCATACTACCTTTTATTCAGCAGGAGCACAAAAGGACTGAGAGCGCTGCCGTGGCCAGAGACGGGACTTGTACAGAAACAATGATTAGATCCATAATGAAGGAAAGCAATGCATAAAGACTTTATTCCATACTCAAAGTACCATATCAAAACGCAATGCAATACACTGCGTGTGCGGTTGAGTGATCTTTTGAAGAAATGTAGCGTTGCAACACCAGGGATAGACTGCAATGTATCTCTGTCGTTGCAGCCCTCTGATGCTCCCTGCTGCCGGCGTCACAACAGTGTCTGCATTTTTCACAAATAGAGTTTGGAGAGACGTTGTCAGTGTCTGTATGTTGCTTAAATTCTCCCAAACAGTGGGCGCTAAAGATCTCTGCCCGTATGCAAATTAGCCATGTGCGCCTAACAGAAGAATGACGTAATGTTGAGAACGAGTCATACTAAAAACCGAGAGCAAGCGAAAGCTAAACCAGACTGTATCAATCACACACTTTGGGTCCATTCTAACTTTTGATAAGAGGCTAGTCTTTAAATCTTTGCAGTGACTGAATGTTGATGATAAAACGGATTGTTTTGCATAAGATGAGTGTGTGCGACTGTGTGTTTGTCATTTCCGGCTTCGGCATACCGCATGGTCATGAAGGCCTCGTGGTGAGTTACTTTCTTAGTGAAGCAGCTTAGCCTTACAGTTGGATAAGTTGGAGTGATTGGAGTTTATTTTTCACAGTGAGAGAGGGGTGCACCGGTCCTGGAGGTACTGCAATACCAGGTCGATGCGTGGAGTGGACGGAGCAAGCCCCTATTCCATCTCCCAGTTCCAAAAAACAATTTAATATATGGTCCCCGGGTAGGGGACGTATCAGATATTAAACTGATAAGAACAGATACTACACTTGATCTTAGCCAAAAGGCCGAGAAGCGATGCCCACACATGCTCAGACCAAGAGTCCAGCTTCCCAAACACGTCGCTCCACTTAGCGGTTTGACAGACGACGACAAAACAAATAGAAGACCAGTCACCCTGTGTGCGTGTTTGTGAAAGCTGAAGAAAAATGCCGAGGTCGCTGCATCTCTCTGCTGGTCCCTGCTGCCAGCGTCACCAGTGTGTCTGCATGTTTCTCAAATAGAGTTTGGAGAGACGTTGTCAGTGTCTGTATGTTGCTTAAATTCTCCCAAACAGTGGGCGCTATAGATCACGGCACGGCAGGCCATTGCAGCCAATGAGCTCGAGTTGAAAAATAAACGTGCTTACAGCACCAGGTGGTCCCCCATCGATGTAGTAACCAGGCCCGACCCTGCTTAGCTTCCGAGATCAGACGTGATCGGGCATGATCAGGCTGTTATGGCCGTAAACTAACATTTCCGGGTCCATACTAGGTTTTATACAGCTGGAGCACATAAGGACTGAGGGTGCTGCCGTGGCCAGAGACGGGACTTGTACAGAAACAATGATTAGATCCATAATGAAGGAAAGCAATGCATAAAGACTTTATTCCATACTCAAAGTACCATATGAAAACGCAATGCAATACACTGCGTGTGCGGTTGAGTGATCTTTTGAAGAAATGTAGCGTTGCAACACCAGGGATAGACTGCAATGTATCTCTGTCGTTGCAGCCCTCTGATGCTTCCTGCTGCCGGCGTCACAACAGTGTCTGCATGTTTCACAAATAGAGTTTGGAGAGACGTTGTCAGTGTCTGTATGTTGCTTAAATTCTCCCAAACAGTGGGCGCTAAGGATCAGGGCACGGCAGACCATTGCAGCCATTGATCTCGAGCAGAAAAATAAAAATGCTTACAGCACCTGGTATTCCCAGGAGGTCACCCATCCAAGTACTAACCAGCCCCGACCCTGCTTAGCTTCCGAGATCAGACGAGATCGGGCGTGATCAGGGTGGTATGGCCGTACGCAAATGTTACCGGGTCCATACTACCTTTTATTCAGCAGGAGCACAAAAGGACTGAGTGCGCTGCCGTGGCCAGAGACGGGACTTGTACAGAAACAATGATTAGATCCATAATGAAGGAAAGCAATGCATAAAGACTTTATTCCATACTCAAAGTACCATATGAAAACGCAATGCAATACACTGCGTGTGCGGTTGAGTGATCTTTTGAAGAAATGTAGCGTTGCAACACCAGGGATAGACTGCAATGTATCTCTGTCGTTGCAGCCCTCTGATGCTCCCTGCTGCCGGCGTCACAACAGTGTCTGCATGTTTCACAAATAGAGTTTGGAGAGACGTTGTCGGTGTCTGTATGTTGCTTATATTCTCCCAAACAGTGGGCGCTAAGGATCAGGGCACGGCAGACCATTGCAGCCATTGATCTCGAGCAGAAAAATAAAAATGCTTACAGCACCTGGTATTCCCAGGCGGTCACCCATCCAAGTACTAACCAGGCCCGACCCTGCTTAGCTTCCGAGATCAGACGAGATCGGGCGTGATCAGGGTGGTATGGCCGTACGCAAATGTTACCGGGTCCATACTACCTTTTATTCAGCAGGAGCACAAAAGGACTGAGAGCGCTGCCGTGGCCAGAGACGGGACTTGTACAGAAACAATGATTAGATCCATAATGAAGGAAAGCAATGCATAAAGACTTTATTCCATACTCAAAGTACCATATCAAAACGCAATGCAATACACTGCGTGTGCGGTTGAGTGATCTTTTGAAGAAATGTAGCGTTGCAACACCAGGGATAGACTGCAATGTATCTCTGTCGTTGCAGCCCTCTGATGCTCCCTGCTGCCGGCGTCACAACAGTGTCTGCATTTTTCACAAATAGAGTTTGGAGAGACGTTGTCAGTGTCTGTATGTTGCTTAAATTCTCCCAAACAGTGGGCGCTAAAGATCAGGGCACGGCAGACCATTGCAGCCATTGATCTCGAGCAGAAAAAAAAAAAGCTTACAGCACCTGGTATTCCCAGGCGGTCTCCCATCCAAGTACTAACCAGGCCCGACCCTGCTTAGCTTCCGAGATCAGACGAGATCGGGCGTGTTCAGGGTGGTATGGCCGTAAGCGAGTATCGCCGCATCCAAAGTAGCTTTTAAACAGCAGGAGCACATAAGGACTGAGAGCGCTGCCGTGACCATAGACCAGACTTGTACAGAAACAATTATTAGATCAATAATGAAGGAAAGCAATGAATGAATACTTTATTCCGGACTCAAAGTACCATATCAAAACGCAATGCAATACACCGAGTTGGCGTGTGTGCTCGTTTGCGTGAACCTTTGAAGAAACATAGCGTTTCAAACGCTGCGATGGACTAAAGCAGGTCAAGCGAAGCAGTCATTCATAGCTCTTATTTCTTTACAACAACATGATCAGGGGAGAGCGCGAACGCAGTCCCCCACTATCAGAAATTATGCAATCGAGATTCCCACATTTGGGGAATTCGCACGGGTCAGCAACAGCCGCAGTGCAATGGCCGAGCCTCACCATGGGTGAACCACCTTCTTGATCATGGTATCTCCCTTGCCAGGTAAGTATGATTAGTACTCGTTCAGATGGGCTGAACGCTGCCAACGCGTGTTCCCTTGGAGAACGGTTGCAAAGAATTCGGAGATGTCTAGACTTTAAAGTCCGTGTTGCAGGGTTTATTTTCCAACAAGTGTGTGCAATTTGCTTGTTCTTAATACAGATTTAAACTGTTATCCATTTTATTTCATGTTGTTAGGTATCACAAAACGGAATGTAATACGACAAAGTAGGTACTATTTTAGCGGTTTGCAATTGATTCTCTTTTCCCCCAGGATAATTAAATATGTTCTATTATTTGCCATGCGGAGCCAGCCAGTCCTGTGCACGTATGCAAATTAGCCATGTGCACCTAACAGAAGAATGACGTAATGTTGAGAACGAGTCATACTAAAAAGGGAGAGCAATCGACAGCTAAACCAGACTGTATCAATCACACACTTTGGGTCCATTCTAACTTATGATAAGAGGCTAGTCTTTAAATCTTTGCAGTGACTGAATGTTTATGATAAAACGGATTGTTTTGCATTCGATTAGTGTGTGCGACTGTGCGTTTGTCATTTCCGGCTTCGGCATACCGCATGGTAATGAAGGCCTCGTGGTGAGTTGCTTTCTTAGTGAAGCAGCCTCGCCTTGGAGTTGGATGAGTTGGAGTGATATAAGTTGTCAGTGTCTGTATGTTGCTTAAATTCTCCCAAACAGTGGGCGCTAAGGATCAGGGCACGGCAGACCATTGCAGCCATTGATCTCGAGCAGAAAAAAAAAAAGCTTACAGCACCTGGTATTCCCAGGCGGTCTCCCATCCAAGTACTAACCAGCCCCGACCCTGCTTAGCTTCCGAGATCAGACGATATCGGGCTTGATCAGGGTGGTATGTCCGTATCCAAATGTTACCGGGTCCATACTAGCTTTCACACAGCAGGAGCACATAAGGACTGAGAGCGCTGCCGTGGCCAGAGACGGGACTTGTACAGAAACAATGATTAGATCCATAATGAAGGAAAGCAATGCATAAAGACTTTATTCCAGACTCAAAGTATCATATCAAAACGCAATGCAATACACTGCGTGTGCGGTTGAGTGATCTTTTGAAGAAATGTAGCGTTGCAACACCAGGGATAGACTGCAATGTATCTCTGTCGTTGCAGCCCTCTGATGCTCCCTGCTGCCGGCGTCACAACAGTGTCTGCATTTTTCACAAATAGAGTTTGGAGAGACGTTGTCAGTGTCTGTATGTTGCTTAAATTCTCCCAAACAGTGGGCGCTAAGGATCAGGGCACGGCAGACCATTGCAGCCATTGATCTCGAGCAGAAAAATAAATATGCTTACAGCACCTGGTATTCCCAGGCGGTCACCCATCCAAGTACTAACCAGGCCCGACCCTGCTTAGCTTCCGAGATCAGACGAGATCGGGCGTGATCAGGGTGGTTTGGCCGTACGCAAATGTTACCGGGTCCATACTACCTTTTATTCAGCAGGAGCACAAAAGGACTGAGCGCGCTGCCGTGGCCAGAGACGGGACTTGTACAGAAACAATGATTAGATCCATAATGAAGGAAAGCAATGCATAAAGACTTTATTCCATACTCAAAGTACCATATCAAAACGCAATGCAATACACTGCGTGTGCGGTTGAGTGATCTTTTGAAGAAATGTAGCGTTGCAACACCAGGGATAGACTGCAATGTATCTCTGTCGTTGCAGCCCTCTGATGCTCCCTGCTGCCGGCGTCACAACAGTGTCTGCATTTTTCACAAATAGAGTTTGGAGAGACGTTGTCAGTGTCTGTATGTTGCTTAAATTCTCCCAAACAGTGGGTGCTAAAGATCAGGGCACGGCAGACCATTGCAGCCATTGATCTCGAGCAGAAAAAAAAAAAGCTTACAGCACCTGGTATTCCCAGGCGGTCTCCCATCCAAGTACTAACCAGGCCCGACCCTGCTTAGCTTCCGAGATCAGACGAGATCGGTCTTGATCAGGGTGGTATGGCCGTATTCAAATGTTACCGGGTCCATACTAGCTTTCACACAGCAGGAGCACATAAGGACTGAGAGCGCTGCCGTGGCCAGAGACGGGACTTGTACAGAAACAATGATTAGATCCATAATGAAGGAAAGCAATGCATAAAGACTTTATTCCATACTCAAAGTACCATATCAAAACGCAATGCAATACACTGCGTGTGCGGTTGAGTGATCTTTTGAAGAAATGTAGCGTTGCAACACCAGGGATAGACTGCAATGTATCTCTGTCGTTGCAGCCCTCTGATGCTCCCTGCTGCCGGCGTCACAACAGTGTCTGCATTTTTCACAAATAGAGTTTGGAGAGACGTTGTCAGTGTCTGTATGTTGCTTAAATTCTCCCAAACAGTGGGCGCTAAAGATCAGGGCACGGCAGACCATTGCAGCCATTGATCTCGAGCAGAAAAATAAATATGCTTACAGCACCTGGTATTCCCAGGCGGTCACCCATCCAAGTACTAACCAGGCCCGACCCTGCTTAGCTTCCGAGATCAGACGAGATCGGGCGTGATCAGGGTGGTATGGCCGTACGCAAATGTTACCGGGTCCATACTACCTTTTATTCAGCAGGAGCACAAAAGGACTGAGAGCGCTGCCGTGGCCAGAGACGGGACTTGTACAGAAACAATGATTAGATCCATAATGAAGGAAAGCAATGCATAAAGACTTTATTCCATACTCAAAGTACCATATCAAAACGCAATGCAATACACTGCGTGTGCGGTTGAGTGATCTTTTGAAGAAATGTAGCGTTGCAACACCAGGGATAGACTGCAATGTATCTCTGTCGTTGCAGCCCTCTGATGCTCCCTGCTGCCGGCGTCACAACAGTGTCTGCATTTTTCACAAATAGAGTTTGGAGAGACGTTGTCAGTGTCTGTATGTTGCTTAAATTCTCCCAAACAGTGGGCGCTAAAGATCTCTGCCCGTATGCAAATTAGCCATGTGCGCCTAACAGAAGAATGACGTAATGTTGAGAACGAGTCATACTAAAAACCGAGAGCAAGCGAAAGCTAAACCAGACTGTATCAATCACACACTTTGGGTCCATTCTAACTTTTGATAAGAGGCTAGTCTTTAAATCTTTGCAGTGACTGAATGTTGATGATAAAACGGATTGTTTTGCATAAGATGAGTGTGTGCGACTGTGTGTTTGTCATTTCCGGCTTCGGCATACCGCATGGTCATGAAGGCCTCGTGGTGAGTTACTTTCTTAGTGAAGCAGCTTAGCCTTACAGTTGGATAAGTTGGAGTGATTGGAGTTTATTTTTCACAGTGAGAGAGGGGTGCACCGGTCCTGGAGGTACTGCAATACCAGGTCGATGCGTGGAGTGGACGGAGCAAGCCCCTATTCCATCTCCCAGTTCCAAAAAACAATTTAATATATGGTCCCCGGGTAGGGGACGTATCAGATATTAAACTGATAAGAACAGATACTACACTTGATCTTAGCCAAAAGGCCGAGAAGCGATGCCCACACATGCTCAGACCAAGAGTCCAGCTTCCCAAACACGTCGCTCCACTTAGCGGTTTGACAGACGACGACAAAACAAATAGAAGACCAGTCACCCTGTGTGCGTGTTTGTGAAAGCTGAAGAAAAATGCCGAGGTCGCTGCATCTCTCTGCTGGTCCCTGCTGCCAGCGTCACCAGTGTGTCTGCATGTTTCTCAAATAGAGTTTGGAGAGACGTTGTCAGTGTCTGTATGTTGCTTAAATTCTCCCAAACAGTGGGCGCTATAGATCACGGCACGGCAGGCCATTGCAGCCAATGAGCTCGAGTTGAAAAATAAACGTGCTTACAGCACCAGGTGGTCCCCCATCGATGTAGTAACCAGGCCCGACCCTGCTTAGCTTCCGAGATCAGACGTGATCGGGCATGATCAGGCTGTTATGGCCGTAAACTAACATTTCCGGGTCCATACTAGGTTTTATACAGCTGGAGCACATAAGGACTGAGGGTGCTGCCGTGGCCAGAGACGGGACTTGTACAGAAACAATGATTAGATCCATAATGAAGGAAAGCAATGCATAAAGACTTTATTCCATACTCAAAGTACCATATGAAAACGCAATGCAATACACTGCGTGTGCGGTTGAGTGATCTTTTGAAGAAATGTAGCGTTGCAACACCAGGGATAGACTGCAATGTATCTCTGTCGTTGCAGCCCTCTGATGCTTCCTGCTGCCGGCGTCACAACAGTGTCTGCATGTTTCACAAATAGAGTTTGGAGAGACGTTGTCAGTGTCTGTATGTTGCTTAAATTCTCCCAAACAGTGGGCGCTAAGGATCAGGGCACGGCAGACCATTGCAGCCATTGATCTCGAGCAGAAAAATAAAAATGCTTACAGCACCTGGTATTCCCAGGAGGTCACCCATCCAAGTACTAACCAGGCCCGACCCTGCTTAGCTTCCGAGATCAGACGAGATCGGGCGTGATCAGGGTGGTATGGCCGTACGCAAATGTTACCGGGTCCATACTACCTTTTATTCAGCAGGAGCACAAAAGGACTGAGTGCGCTGCCGTGGCCAGAGACGGGACTTGTACAGAAACAATGATTAGATCCATAATGAAGGAAAGCAATGCATAAAGACTTTATTCCATACTCAAAGTACCATATGAAAACGCAATGCAATACACTGCGTGTGCGGTTGAGTGATCTTTTGAAGAAATGTAGCGTTGCAACACCAGGGATAGACTGCAATGTATCTCTGTCGTTGCAGCCCTCTGATGCTCCCTGCTGCCGGCGTCACAACAGTGTCTGCATGTTTCACAAATAGAGTTTGGAGAGACGTTGTCGGTGTCTGTATGTTGCTTATATTCTCCCAAACAGTGGGCGCTAAGGATCAGGGCACGGCAGACCATTGCAGCCATTGATCTCGAGCAGAAAAATAAAAATGCTTACAGCACCTGGTATTCCCAGGCGGTCACCCATCCAAGTACTAACCAGGCCCGACCCTGCTTAGCTTCCGAGATCAGACGAGATCGGGCGTGATCAGGGTGGTATGGCCGTACGCAAATGTTACCGGGTCCATACTACCTTTTATTCAGCAGGAGCACAAAAGGACTGAGAGCGCTGCCGTGGCCAGAGACGGGACTTGTACAGAAACAATGATTAGATCCATAATGAAGGAAAGCAATGCATAAAGACTTTATTCCATACTCAAAGTACCACATCAAAACGCAATGCAATACACTGCGTGTGCGGTTGAGTGATCTTTTGAAGAAATGTAGCGTTGCAACACCAGGGATAGACTGCAATGTATCTCTGTCGTTGCAGCCCTCTGATGCTCCCTGCTGCCGGCGTCACAACAGTGTCTGCATTTTTCACAAATAGAGTTTGGAGAGACGTTGTCAGTGTCTGTATGTTGCTTAAATTCTCCCAAACAGTGGGCGCTAAAGATCAGGGCACGGCAGACCATTGCAGCCATTGATCTCGAGCAGAAAAATAAATATGCTTACAGCACCTGGTATTCCCAGGCGGTCACCCATCCAAGTACTAACCAGGCCCGACCCTGCTTAGCTTCCGAGATCAGACGAGATCGGGCGTGATCAGGGTGGTATGGCCGTACGCAAATGTTACCGGGTCCATACTACCTTTTATTCAGCAGGAGCACAAAAGGACTGAGAGCGCTGCCGTGGCCAGAGACGGGACTTGTACAGAAACAATGATTAGATCCATAATGAAGGAAAGCAATGCATAAAGACTTTATTCCATACTCAAAGTACCATATCAAAACGCAATGCAATACACTGCGTGTGCGGTTGAGTGATCTTTTGAAGAAATGTAGCGTTGCAACACCAGGGATAGACTGCAATGTATCTCTGTCGTTGCAGCCCTCTGATGCTCCCTGCTGCCGGCGTCACAACAGTGTCTGCATTTTTCACAAATAGAGTTTGGAGAGACGTTGTCAGTGTCTGTATGTTGCTTAAATTCTCCCAAACAGTGGGCGCTAAAGATCTCTGCCCGTATGCAAATTAGCCATGTGCGCCTAACAGAAGAATGACGTAATGTTGAGAACGAGTCATACTAAAAACCGAGAGCAAGCGAAAGCTAAACCAGACTGTATCAATCACACACTTTGGGTCCATTCTAACTTTTGATAAGAGGCTAGTCTTTAAATCTTTGCAGTGACTGAATGTTGATGATAAAACGGATTGTTTTGCATAAGATGAGTGTGTGCGACTGTGTGTTTGTCATTTCCGGCTTCGGCATACCGCATGGTCATGAAGGCCTCGTGGTGAGTTACTTTCTTAGTGAAGCAGCTTAGCCTTACAGTTGGATAAGTTGGAGTGATTGGAGTTTATTTTTCACAGTGAGAGAGGGGTGCACCGGTCCTGGAGGTACTGCAATACCAGGTCGATGCGTGGAGTGGACGGAGCAAGCCCCTATTCCATCTCCCAGTTCCAAAAAACAATTTAATATATGGTCCCCGGGTAGGGGACGTATCAGATATTAAACTGATAAGAACAGATACTACACTTGATCTTAGCCAAAAGGCCGAGAAGCGATGCCCACACATGCTCAGACCAAGAGTCCAGCTTCCCAAACACGTCGCTCCACTTAGCGGTTTGACAGACGACGACAAAACAAATAGAAGACCAGTCACCCTGTGTGCGTGTTTGTGAAAGCTGAAGAAAAATGCCGAGGTCGCTGCATCTCTCTGCTGGTCCCTGCTGCCAGCGTCACCAGTGTGTCTGCATGTTTCTCAAATAGAGTTTGGAGAGACGTTGTCAGTGTCTGTATGTTGCTTAAATTCTCCCAAACAGTGGGCGCTATAGATCACGGCACGGCAGGCCATTGCAGCCAATGAGCTCGAGTTGAAAAATAAACGTGCTTACAGCACCAGGTGGTCCCCCATCGATGTAGTAACCAGGCCCGACCCTGCTTAGCTTCCGAGATCAGACGTGATCGGGCATGATCAGGCTGTTATGGCCGTAAACTAACATTTCCGGGTCCATACTAGGTTTTATACAGCTGGAGCACATAAGGACTGAGGGTGCTGCCGTGGCCAGAGACGGGACTTGTACAGAAACAATGATTAGATCCATAATGAAGGAAAGCAATGCATAAAGACTTTATTCCATACTCAAAGTACCATATGAAAACGCAATGCAATACACTGCGTGTGCGGTTGAGTGATCTTTTGAAGAAATGTAGCGTTGCAACACCAGGGATAGACTGCAATGTATCTCTGTCGTTGCAGCCCTCTGATGCTTCCTGCTGCCGGCGTCACAACAGTGTCTGCATGTTTCACAAATAGAGTTTGGAGAGACGTTGTCAGTGTCTGTATGTTGCTTAAATTCTCCCAAACAGTGGGCGCTAAGGATCAGGGCACGGCAGACCATTGCAGCCATTGATCTCGAGCAGAAAAATAAAAATGCTTACAGCACCTGGTATTCCCAGGCGGTCACCCATCCAAGTACTAACCAGGCCCGACCCTGCTTAGCTTCCGAGATCAGACGAGATCGGGCGTGATCAGGGTGGTATGGCCGTACGCAAATGTTACCGGGTCCATACTACCTTTTATTCAGCAGGAGCACAAAAGGACTGAGTGCGCTGCCGTGGCCAGAGACGGGACTTGTACAGAAACAATGATTAGATCCATAATGAAGGAAAGCAATGCATAAAGACTTTATTCCATACTCAAAGTACCATATGAAAACGCAATGCAATACACTGCGTGTGCGGTTGAGTGATCTTTTGAAGAAATGTAGCGTTGCAACACCAGGGATAGACTGCAATGTATCTCTGTCGTTGCAGCCCTCTGATGCTCCCTGCTGCCGGCGTCACAACAGTGTCTGCATGTTTCACAAATAGAGTTTGGAGAGACGTTGTCGGTGTCTGTATGTTGCTTATATTCTCCCAAACAGTGGGCGCTAAGGATCAGGGCACGGCAGACCATTGCAGCCATTGATCTCGAGCAGAAAAATAAAAATGCTTACAGCACCTGGTATTCCCAGGCGGTCACCCATCCAAGTACTAACCAGGCCCGACCCTGCTTAGCTTCCGAGATCAGACGAGATCGGGCGTGATCAGGGTGGTATGGCCGTACGCAAATGTTACCGGGTCCATACTACCTTTTATTCAGCAGGAGCACAAAAGGACTGAGAGCGCTGCCGTGGCCAGAGACGGGACTTGTACAGAAACAATGATTAGATCCATAATGAAGGAAAGCAATGCATAAAGACTTTATTCCATACTCAAAGTACCACATCAAAACGCAATGCAATACACTGCGTGTGCGGTTGAGTGATCTTTTGAAGAAATGTAGCGTTGCAACACCAGGGATAGACTGCAATGTATCTCTGTCGTTGCAGCCCTCTGATGCTCCCTGCTGCCGGCGTCACAACAGTGTCTGCATTTTTCACAAATAGAGTTTGGAGAGACGTTGTCAGTGTCTGTATGTTGCTTAAATTCTCCCAAACAGTGGGCGCTAAAGATCAGGGCACGGCAGACCATTGCAGCCATTGATCTCGAGCAGAAAAATAAATATGCTTACAGCACCTGGTATTCCCAGGCGGTCACCCATCCAAGTACTAACCAGGCCCGACCCTGCTTAGCTTCCGAGATCAGACGAGATCGGGCGTGATCAGGGTGGTATGGCCGTACGCAAATGTTACCGGGTCCATACTACCTTTTATTCAGCAGGAGCACAAAAGGACTGAGAGCGCTGCCGTGGCCAGAGACGGGACTTGTACAGAAACAATGATTAGATCCATAATGAAGGAAAGCAATGCATAAAGACTTTATTCCATACTCAAAGTACCATATCAAAACGCAATGCAATACACTGCGTGTGCGGTTGAGTGATCTTTTGAAGAAATGTAGCGTTGCAACACCAGGGATAGACTGCAATGTATCTCTGTCGTTGCAGCCCTCTGATGCTCCCTGCTGCCGGCGTCACAACAGTGTCTGCATTTTTCACAAATAGAGTTTGGAGAGACGTTGTCAGTGTCTGTATGTTGCTTAAATTCTCCCAAACAGTGGGCGCTAAAGATCTCTGCCCGTATGCAAATTAGCCATGTGCGCCTAACAGAAGAATGACGTAATGTTGAGAACGAGTCATACTAAAAACCGAGAGCAAGCGAAAGCTAAACCAGACTGTATCAATCACACACTTTGGGTCCATTCTAACTTTTGATAAGAGGCTAGTCTTTAAATCTTTGCAGTGACTGAATGTTGATGATAAAACGGATTGTTTTGCATAAGATGAGTGTGTGCGACTGTGTGTTTGTCATTTCCGGCTTCGGCATACCGCATGGTCATGAAGGCCTCGTGGTGAGTTACTTTCTTAGTGAAGCAGCTTAGCCTTACAGTTGGATAAGTTGGAGTGATTGGAGTTTATTTTTCACAGTGAGAGAGGGGTGCACCGGTCCTGGAGGTACTGCAATACCAGGTCGATGCGTGGAGTGGACGGAGCAAGCCCCTATTCCATCTCCCAGTTCCAAAAAACAATTTAATATATGGTCCCCGGGTAGGGGACGTATCAGATATTAAACTGATAAGAACAGATACTACACTTGATCTTAGCCAAAAGGCCGAGAAGCGATGCCCACACATGCTCAGACCAAGAGTCCAGCTTCCCAAACACGTCGCTCCACTTAGCGGTTTGACAGACGACGACAAAACAAATAGAAGACCAGTCACCCTGTGTGCGTGTTTGTGAAAGCTGAAGAAAAATGCCGAGGTCGCTGCATCTCTCTGCTGGTCCCTGCTGCCAGCGTCACCAGTGTGTCTGCATGTTTCTCAAATAGAGTTTGGAGAGACGTTGTCAGTGTCTGTATGTTGCTTAAATTCTCCCAAACAGTGGGCGCTATAGATCACGGCACGGCAGGCCATTGCAGCCAATGAGCTCGAGTTGAAAAATAAACGTGCTTACAGCACCAGGTGGTCCCCCATCGATGTAGTAACCAGGCCCGACCCTGCTTAGCTTCCGAGATCAGACGTGATCGGGCATGATCAGGCTGTTATGGCCGTAAACTAACATTTCCGGGTCCATACTAGGTTTTATACAGCTGGAGCACATAAGGACTGAGGGTGCTGCCGTGGCCAGAGACGGGACTTGTACAGAAACAATGATTAGATCCATAATGAAGGAAAGCAATGCATAAAGACTTTATTCCATACTCAAAGTACCATATGAAAACGCAATGCAATACACTGCGTGTGCGGTTGAGTGATCTTTTGAAGAAATGTAGCGTTGCAACACCAGGGATAGACTGCAATGTATCTCTGTCGTTGCAGCCCTCTGATGCTTCCTGCTGCCGGCGTCACAACAGTGTCTGCATGTTTCACAAATAGAGTTTGGAGAGACGTTGTCAGTGTCTGTATGTTGCTTAAATTCTCCCAAACAGTGGGCGCTAAGGATCAGGGCACGGCAGACCATTGCAGCCATTGATCTCGAGCAGAAAAATAAAAATGCTTACAGCACCTGGTATTCCCAGGCGGTCACCCATCCAAGTACTAACCAGGCCCGACCCTGCTTAGCTTCCGAGATCAGACGAGATCGGGCGTGATCAGGGTGGTATGGCCGTACGCAAATGTTACCGGGTCCATACTACCTTTTATTCAGCAGGAGCACAAAAGGACTGAGTGCGCTGCCGTGGCCAGAGACGGGACTTGTACAGAAACAATGATTAGATCCATAATGAAGGAAAGCAATGCATAAAGACTTTATTCCATACTCAAAGTACCATATGAAAACGCAATGCAATACACTGCGTGTGCGGTTGAGTGATCTTTTGAAGAAATGTAGCGTTGCAACACCAGGGATAGACTGCAATGTATCTCTGTCGTTGCAGCCCTCTGATGCTCCCTGCTGCCGGCGTCACAACAGTGTCTGCATGTTTCACAAATAGAGTTTGGAGAGACGTTGTCGGTGTCTGTATGTTGCTTATATTCTCCCAAACAGTGGGCGCTAAGGATCAGGGCACGGCAGACCATTGCAGCCATTGATCTCGAGCAGAAAAATAAAAATGCTTACAGCACCTAGTATTCCCAGGCGGTCACCCATCCAAGTACTAACCAGGCCAGACCCTGCTTAGCTTCCGAGATCAGACGAGATCGGGCGTGATCAGGGTGGTATGGCCGTACGCAAATGTTACCGGGTCCATACTACCTTTTATTCAGCAGGAGCACAAAAGGACTGAGAGCGCTGCCGTGGCCAGAGACGGGACTTGTACAGAAACAATGATTAGATCCATAATGAAGGAAAGCAATGCATAAAGACTTTATTCCATACTCAAAGTACCATATCAAAACGCAATGCAATACACTGCGTGTGCGGTTGAGTGATCTTTTGAAGAAATGTAGCGTTGCAACACCAGGGATAGACTGCAATGTATCTCTGTCGTTGCAGCCCTCTGATGCTCCCTGCTGCCGGCGTCACAACAGTGTCTGCATTTTTCACAAATAGAGTTTGGAGAGACGTTGTCAGTGTCTGTATGTTGCTTAAATTCTCCCAAACAGTGGGCGCTAAAGATCAGGGCACGGCAGACCATTGCAGCCATTGATCTCGAGCAGAAAAAAAAAAAGCTTACAGCACCTGGTATTCCCAGGCGGTCTCCCATCCAAGTACTAACCAGGCCCGACCCTGCTTAGCTTCCGAGATCAGACGAGATCGGGCTTGATCAGGGTGGTATGGCCGTATGCAAATGTTACCGGGTCCATACTACCTTTTATTCAGCAGGAGCACAAAAGGACTGAGAGCGCTGCCGTGGCCAGAGACGGGACTTGTACAGAAACAATGATTAGATCCATAATGAAGGAAAGCAATGCATAAAGACTTTATTCCATACTCAAAGTACCATATCAAAACGCAATGCAATACACTGCGTGTGCGGTTGAGTGATCTTTTGAAGAAATGTAGCGTTGCAACACCAGGGATAGACTGCAATGTATCTCTGTCGTTGCAGCCCTCTGATGCTCCCTGCTGCCGGCGTCACAACAGTGTCTGCATTTTTCACAAATAGAGTTTGGAGAGACGTTGTCAGTGTCTGTATGTTGCTTAAATTCTCCCAAACAGTGGGCGCTAAAGATCAGGGCACGGCAGACCATTGCAGCCATTGATCTCGAGCAGAAAAATAAATATGCTTACAGCACCTGGTATTCCCAGGCGGTCACCCATCCAAGTACTAACCAGGCCCGACCCTGCTTAGCTTCCGAGATCAGACGAGATCGGGCGTGATCAGGGTGGTATGGCCGTACGCAAATGTTACCGGGTCCATACTACCTTTTATTCAGCAGGAGCACAAAAGGACTGAGAGCGCTGCCGTGGCCAGAGACGGGACTTGTACAGAAACAATGATTAGATCCATAATGAAGGAAAGCAATGCATAAAGACTTTATTCCATACTCAAAGTACCATATCAAAACGCAATGCAATACACTGCGTGTGCGGTTGAGTGATCTTTTGAAGAAATGTAGCGTTGCAACACCAGGGATAGACTGCAATGTATCTCTGTCGTTGCAGCCCTCTGATGCTCCCTGCTGCCGGCGTCACAACAGTGTCTGCATTTTTCACAAATAGAGTTTGGAGAGACGTTGTCAGTGTCTGTATGTTGCTTAAATTCTCCCAAACAGTGGGCGCTAAAGATCAGGGCACGGCAGACCATTGCAGCCATTGATCTCGAGCAGAAAAAAAAAAAGCTTACAGCACCTGGTATTCCCAGGCGGTCTCCCATCCAAGTACTAACCAGGCCCGACCCTGCTTAGCTTCCGAGATCAGACGAGATCGGGCGTGTTCAGGGTGGTATGGCCGTAAGCGAGTATCGCCGCATCCAAAGTAGCTTTTAAACAGCAGGAGCACATAAGGACTGAGAGCGCTGCCGTGACCATAGACCAGACTTGTACAGAAACAATTATTAGATCAATAATGAAGGAAAGCAATGAATGAATACTTTATTCCGGACTCAAAGTACCATATCAAAACGCAATGCAATACACCGAGTTGGCGTGTGTGCTCGTTTGCGTGAACCTTTGAAGAAACATAGCGTTTCAAACGCTGCGATGGACTAAAGCAGGTCAAGCGAAGCAGTCATTCATAGCTCTTATTTCTTTACAACAACATGATCAGGGGAGAGCGCGAACGCAGTCCCCCACTATCAGAAATTATGCAATCGAGATTCCCACATTTGGGGAATTCGCACGGGTCAGCAACAGCCGCAGTGCAATGGCCGAGCCTCACCATGGGTGAACCACCTTCTTGATCATGGTATCTCCCTTGCCAGGTAAGTATGATTAGTACTCGTTCAGATGGGCTGAACGCTGCCAACGCGTGTTCCCTTGGAGAACGGTTGCAAAGAATTCGGAGATGTCTAGACTTTAAAGTCCGTGTTGCAGGGTTTATTTTCCAACAAGTGTGTGCAATTTGCTTGTTCTTAATACAGATTTAAACTGTTATCCATTTTATTTCATGTTGTTAGGTATCACAAAACGGAATGTAATACGACAAAGTAGGTACTATTTTAGCGGTTTGCAATTGATTCTCTTTTCCCCCAGGATAATTAAATATGTTCTATTATTTGCCATGCGGAGCCAGCCAGTCCTGTGCACGTATGCAAATTAGCCATGTGCACCTAACAGAAGAATGACGTAATGTTGAGAACGAGTCATACTAAAAAGGGAGAGCAATCGACAGCTAAACCAGACTGTATCAATCACACACTTTGGGTCCATTCTAACTTATGATAAGAGGCTAGTCTTTAAATCTTTGCAGTGACTGAATGTTTATGATAAAACGGATTGTTTTGCATTCGATTAGTGTGTGCGACTGTGCGTTTGTCATTTCCGGCTTCGGCATACCGCATGGTAATGAAGGCCTCGTGGTGAGTTGCTTTCTTAGTGAAGCAGCCTCGCCTTGGAGTTGGATGAGTTGGAGTGATATAAGTTGTCAGTGTCTGTATGTTGCTTAAATTCTCCCAAACAGTGGGCGCTAAGGATCAGGGCACGGCAGACCATTGCAGCCATTGATCTCGAGCAGAAAAAAAAAAAGCTTACAGCACCTGGTATTCCCAGGCGGTCTCCCATCCAAGTACTAACCAGCCCCGACCCTGCTTAGCTTCCGAGATCAGACGATATCGGGCTTGATCAGGGTGGTATGTCCGTATCCAAATGTTACCGGGTCCATACTAGCTTTCACACAGCAGGAGCACATAAGGACTGAGAGCGCTGCCGTGGCCAGAGACGGGACTTGTACAGAAACAATGATTAGATCCATAATGAAGGAAAGCAATGCATAAAGACTTTATTCCAGACTCAAAGTATCATATCAAAACGCAATGCAATACACTGCGTGTGCGGTTGAGTGATCTTTTGAAGAAATGTAGCGTTGCAACACCAGGGATAGACTGCAATGTATCTCTGTCGTTGCAGCCCTCTGATGCTCCCTGCTGCCGGCGTCACAACAGTGTCTGCATTTTTCACAAATAGAGTTTGGAGAGACGTTGTCAGTGTCTGTATGTTGCTTAAATTCTCCCAAACAGTGGGCGCTAAGGATCAGGGCACGGCAGACCATTGCAGCCATTGATCTCGAGCAGAAAAATAAATATGCTTACAGCACCTGGTATTCCCAGGCGGTCACCCATCCAAGTACTAACCAGGCCCGACCCTGCTTAGCTTCCGAGATCAGACGAGATCGGGCGTGATCAGGGTGGTTTGGCCGTACGCAAATGTTACCGGGTCCATACTACCTTTTATTCAGCAGGAGCACAAAAGGACTGAGAGCGCTGCCGTGGCCAGAGACGGGACTTGTACAGAAACAATGATTAGATCCATAATGAAGGAAAGCAATGCATAAAGACTTTATTCCATACTCAAAGTACCATATCAAAACGCAATGCAATACACTGCGTGTGCGGTTGAGTGATCTTTTGAAGAAATGTAGCGTTGCAACACCAGGGATAGACTGCAATGTATCTCTGTCGTTGCAGCCCTCTGATGCTCCCTGCTGCCGGCGTCACAACAGTGTCTGCATGTTTAACAAATAGAGTTTGGAGAGACGTTGTCAGTGTCTGTATGTTGCTTAAATTCTCCCAAACAGTGGGCGCTAAAGATCAGGGCACGGCAGACCATTGCAGCCATTGATCTCGAGCAGAAAAATAAATATGCTTACAGCACCTGGTATTCCCAGGCGGTCACCCATCCAAGTACTAACCAGGCCCGACCCTGCTTTGCTTCCGAGATCAGACGAGATCGGGCGTGATCAGGGTGGTATGGCCGTACGCAAATGTTACCGGGTCCATACTACCTTTTATTCAGCAGGAGCACAAAAGGACTGAGCGCGCTGCCGTGGCCAGAGACGGGACTTGTACAGAAACAATGATTAGATCCATAATGAAGGAAAGCAATGCATAAAGACTTTATTCCATACTCAAAGTACCATATCAAAACGCAATGCAATACACTGCGTGTGCGGTTGAGTGATCTTTTGAAGAAATGTAGCGTTGCAACACCAGGGATAGACTGCAATGTATCTCTGTCGTTGCAGCCCTCTGATGCTCCCTGCTGCCGGCGTCACAACAGTGTCTGCATTTTTCACAAATAGAGTTTGGAGAGACGTTGTCAGTGTCTGTATGTTGCTTAAATTCTCCCAAACAGTGGGTGCTAAAGATCAGGGCACGGCAGACCATTGCAGCCATTGATCTCGAGCAGAAAAAAAAAAAGCTTACAGCACCTGGTATTCCCAGGCGGTCTCCCATCCAAGTACTAACCAGGCCCGACCCTGCTTAGCTTCCGAGATCAGACGAGATCGGTCTTGATCAGGGTGGTATGGCCGTATTCAAATGTTACCGGGTCCATACTAGCTTTCACACAGCAGGAGCACATAAGGACTGAGAGCGCTGCCGTGGCCAGAGACGGGACTTGTACAGAAACAATGATTAGATCCATAATGAAGGAAAGCAATGCATAAAGACTTTATTCCATACTCAAAGTACCATATCAAAACGCAATGCAATACACTGCGTGTGCGGTTGAGTGATCTTTTGAAGAAATGTAGCGTTGCAACACCAGGGATAGACTGCAATGTATCTCTGTCGTTGCAGCCCTCTGATGCTCCCTGCTGCCGGCGTCACAACAGTGTCTGCATTTTTCACAAATAGAGTTTGGAGAGACGTTGTCAGTGTCTGTATGTTGCTTAAATTCTCCCAAACAGTGGGCGCTAAAGATCAGGGCACGGCAGACCATTGCAGCCATTGATCTCGAGCAGAAAAATAAATATGCTTACAGCACCTGGTATTCCCAGGCGGTCACCCATCCAAGTACTAACCAGGCCCGACCCTGCTTAGCTTCCGAGATCAGACGAGATCGGGCGTGATCAGGGTGGTATGGCCGTACGCAAATGTTACCGGGTCCATACTACCTTTTATTCAGCAGGAGCACAAAAGGACTGAGAGCGCTGCCGTGGCCAGAGACGGGACTTGTACAGAAACAATGATTAGATCCATAATGAAGGAAAGCAATGCATAAAGACTTTATTCCATACTCAAAGTACCATATCAAAACGCAATGCAATACACTGCGTGTGCGGTTGAGTGATCTTTTGAAGAAATGTAGCGTTGCAACACCAGGGATAGACTGCAATGTATCTCTGTCGTTGCAGCCCTCTGATGCTCCCTGCTGCCGGCGTCACAACAGTGTCTGCATTTTTCACAAATAGAGTTTGGAGAGACGTTGTCAGTGTCTGTATGTTGCTTAAATTCTCCCAAACAGTGGGCGCTAAAGATCTCTGCCCGTATGCAAATTAGCCATGTGCGCCTAACAGAAGAATGACGTAATGTTGAGAACGAGTCATACTAAAAACCGAGAGCAAGCGAAAGCTAAACCAGACTGTATCAATCACACACTTTGGGTCCATTCTAACTTTTGATAAGAGGCTAGTCTTTAAATCTTTGCAGTGACTGAATGTTGATGATAAAACGGATTGTTTTGCATAAGATGAGTGTGTGCGACTGTGTGTTTGTCATTTCCGGCTTCGGCATACCGCATGGTCATGAAGGCCTCGTGGTGAGTTACTTTCTTAGTGAAGCAGCTTAGCCTTACAGTTGGATAAGTTGGAGTGATTGGAGTTTATTTTTCACAGTGAGAGAGGGGTGCACCGGTCCTGGAGGTACTGCAATACCAGGTCGATGCGTGGAGTGGACGGAGCAAGCCCCTATTCCATCTCCCAGTTCCAAAAAACAATTTAATATATGGTCCCCGGGTAGGGGACGTATCAGATATTAAACTGATAAGAACAGATACTACACTTGATCTTAGCCAAAAGGCCGAGAAGCGATGCCCACACATGCTCAGACCAAGAGTCCAGCTTCCCAAACACGTCGCTCCACTTAGCGGTTTGACAGACGACGACAAAACAAATAGAAGACCAGTCACCCTGTGTGCGTGTTTGTGAAAGCTGAAGAAAAATGCCGAGGTCGCTGCATCTCTCTGCTGGTCCCTGCTGCCAGCGTCACCAGTGTGTCTGCATGTTTCTCAAATAGAGTTTGGAGAGACGTTGTCAGTGTCTGTATGTTGCTTAAATTCTCCCAAACAGTGGGCGCTATAGATCACGGCACGGCAGGCCATTGCAGCCAATGAGCTCGAGTTGAAAAATAAACGTGCTTACAGCACCAGGTGGTCCCCCATCGATGTAGTAACCAGGCCCGACCCTGCTTAGCTTCCGAGATCAGACGTGATCGGGCATGATCAGGCTGTTATGGCCGTAAACTAACATTTCCGGGTCCATACTAGGTTTTATACAGCTGGAGCACATAAGGACTGAGGGTGCTGCCGTGGCCAGAGACGGGACTTGTACAGAAACAATGATTAGATCCATAATGAAGGAAAGCAATGCATAAAGACTTTATTCCATACTCAAAGTACCATATGAAAACGCAATGCAATACACTGCGTGTGCGGTTGAGTGATCTTTTGAAGAAATGTAGCGTTGCAACACCAGGGATAGACTGCAATGTATCTCTGTCGTTGCAGCCCTCTGATGCTTCCTGCTGCCGGCGTCACAACAGTGTCTGCATGTTTCACAAATAGAGTTTGGAGAGACGTTGTCAGTGTCTGTATGTTGCTTAAATTCTCCCAAACAGTGGGCGCTAAGGATCAGGGCACGGCAGACCATTGCAGCCATTGATCTCGAGCAGAAAAATAAAAATGCTTACAGCACCTGGTATTCCCAGGAGGTCACCCATCCAAGTACTAACCAGGCCCGACCCTGCTTAGCTTCCGAGATCAGACGAGATCGGGCGTGATCAGGGTGGTATGGCCGTACGCAAATGTTACCGGGTCCATACTACCTTTTATTCAGCAGGAGCACAAAAGGACTGAGTGCGCTGCCGTGGCCAGAGACGGGACTTGTACAGAAACAATGATTAGATCCATAATGAAGGAAAGCAATGCATAAAGACTTTATTCCATACTCAAAGTACCATATGAAAACGCAATGCAATACACTGCGTGTGCGGTTGAGTGATCTTTTGAAGAAATGTAGCGTTGCAACACCAGGGATAGACTGCAATGTATCTCTGTCGTTGCAGCCCTCTGATGCTCCCTGCTGCCGGCGTCACAACAGTGTCTGCATGTTTCACAAATAGAGTTTGGAGAGACGTTGTCGGTGTCTGTATGTTGCTTATATTCTCCCAAACAGTGGGCGCTAAGGATCAGGGCACGGCAGACCATTGCAGCCATTGATCTCGAGCAGAAAAATAAAAATGCTTACAGCACCTGGTATTCCCAGGCGGTCACCCATCCAAGTACTAACCAGGCCCGACCCTGCTTAGCTTCCGAGATCAGACGAGATCGGGCGTGATCAGGGTGGTATGGCCGTACGCAAATGTTACCGGGTCCATACTACCTTTTATTCAGCAGGAGCACAAAAGGACTGAGAGCGCTGCCGTGGCCAGAGACGGGACTTGTACAGAAACAATGATTAGATCCATAATGAAGGAAAGCAATGCATAAAGACTTTATTCCATACTCAAAGTACCACATCAAAACGCAATGCAATACACTGCGTGTGCGGTTGAGTGATCTTTTGAAGAAATGTAGCGTTGCAACACCAGGGATAGACTGCAATGTATCTCTGTCGTTGCAGCCCTCTGATGCTCCCTGCTGCCGGCGTCACAACAGTGTCTGCATTTTTCACAAATAGAGTTTGGAGAGACGTTGTCAGTGTCTGTATGTTGCTTAAATTCTCCCAAACAGTGGGCGCTAAAGATCTCTGCCCGTATGCAAATTAGCCATGTGCGCCTAACAGAAGAATGACGTAATGTTGAGAACGAGTCATACTAAAAACCGAGAGCAAGCGAAAGCTAAACCAGACTGTATCAATCACACACTTTGGGTCCATTCTAACTTTTGATAAGAGGCTAGTCTTTAAATCTTTGCAGTGACTGAATGTTGATGATAAAACGGATTGTTTTGCATAAGATGAGTGTGTGCGACTGTGTGTTTGTCATTTCCGGCTTCGGCATACCGCATGGTCATGAAGGCCTCGTGGTGAGTTACTTTCTTAGTGAAGCAGCTTAGCCTTACAGTTGGATAAGTTGGAGTGATTGGAGTTTATTTTTCACAGTGAGAGAGGGGTGCACCGGTCCTGGAGGTACTGCAATACCAGGTCGATGCGTGGAGTGGACGGAGCAAGCCCCTATTCCATCTCCCAGTTCCAAAAAACAATTTAATATATGGTCCCCGGGTAGGGGACGTATCAGATATTAAACTGATAAGAACAGATACTACACTTGATCTTAGCCAAAAGGCCGAGAAGCGATGCCCACACATGCTCAGACCAAGAGTCCAGCTTCCCAAACACGTCGCTCCACTTAGCGGTTTGACAGACGACGACAAAACAAATAGAAGACCAGTCACCCTGTGTGCGTGTTTGTGAAAGCTGAAGAAAAATGCCGAGGTCGCTGCATCTCTCTGCTGGTCCCTGCTGCCAGCGTCACCAGTGTGTCTGCATGTTTCTCAAATAGAGTTTGGAGAGACGTTGTCAGTGTCTGTATGTTGCTTAAATTCTCCCAAACAGTGGGCGCTATAGATCACGGCACGGCAGGCCATTGCAGCCAATGAGCTCGAGTTGAAAAATAAACGTGCTTACAGCACCAGGTGGTCCCCCATCGATGTAGTAACCAGGCCCGACCCTGCTTAGCTTCCGAGATCAGACGTGATCGGGCATGATCAGGCTGTTATGGCCGTAAACTAACATTTCCGGGTCCATACTAGGTTTTATACAGCTGGAGCACATAAGGACTGAGGGTGCTGCCGTGGCCAGAGACGGGACTTGTACAGAAACAATGATTAGATCCATAATGAAGGAAAGCAATGCATAAAGACTTTATTCCATACTCAAAGTACCATATGAAAACGCAATGCAATACACTGCGTGTGCGGTTGAGTGATCTTTTGAAGAAATGTAGCGTTGCAACACCAGGGATAGACTGCAATGTATCTCTGTCGTTGCAGCCCTCTGATGCTTCCTGCTGCCGGCGTCACAACAGTGTCTGCATGTTTCACAAATAGAGTTTGGAGAGACGTTGTCAGTGTCTGTATGTTGCTTAAATTCTCCCAAACAGTGGGCGCTAAGGATCAGGGCACGGCAGACCATTGCAGCCATTGATCTCGAGCAGAAAAATAAAAATGCTTACAGCACCTGGTATTCCCAGGCGGTCACCCATCCAAGTACTAACCAGGCCCGACCCTGCTTAGCTTCCGAGATCAGACGAGATCGGGCGTGATCAGGGTGGTATGGCCGTACGCAAATGTTACCGGGTCCATACTACCTTTTATTCAGCAGGAGCACAAAAGGACTGAGTGCGCTGCCGTGGCCAGAGACGGGACTTGTACAGAAACAATGATTAGATCCATAATGAAGGAAAGCAATGCATAAAGACTTTATTCCATACTCAAAGTACCATATGAAAACGCAATGCAATACACTGCGTGTGCGGTTGAGTGATCTTTTGAAGAAATGTAGCGTTGCAACACCAGGGATAGACTGCAATGTATCTCTGTCGTTGCAGCCCTCTGATGCTCCCTGCTGCCGGCGTCACAACAGTGTCTGCATGTTTCACAAATAGAGTTTGGAGAGACGTTGTCGGTGTCTGTATGTTGCTTATATTCTCCCAAACAGTGGGCGCTAAGGATCAGGGCACGGCAGACCATTGCAGCCATTGATCTCGAGCAGAAAAATAAAAATGCTTACAGCACCTGGTATTCCCAGGCGGTCACCCATCCAAGTACTAACCAGGCCCGACCCTGCTTAGCTTCCGAGATCAGACGAGATCGGGCGTGATCAGGGTGGTATGGCCGTACGCAAATGTTACCGGGTCCATACTACCTTTTATTCAGCAGGAGCACAAAAGGACTGAGAGCGCTGCCGTGGCCAGAGACGGGACTTGTACAGAAACAATGATTAGATCCATAATGAAGGAAAGCAATGCATAAAGACTTTATTCCATACTCAAAGTACCACATCAAAACGCAATGCAATACACTGCGTGTGCGGTTGAGTGATCTTTTGAAGAAATGTAGCGTTGCAACACCAGGGATAGACTGCAATGTATCTCTGTCGTTGCAGCCCTCTGATGCTCCCTGCTGCCGGCGTCACAACAGTGTCTGCATTTTTCACAAATAGAGTTTGGAGAGACGTTGTCAGTGTCTGTATGTTGCTTAAATTCTCCCAAACAGTGGGCGCTAAAGATCAGGGCACGGCAGACCATTGCAGCCATTGATCTCGAGCAGAAAAATAAATATGCTTACAGCACCTGGTATTCCCAGGCGGTCACCCATCCAAGTACTAACCAGGCCCGACCCTGCTTAGCTTCCGAGATCAGACGAGATCGGGCGTGATCAGGGTGGTATGGCCGTACGCAAATGTTACCGGGTCCATACTACCTTTTATTCAGCAGGAGCACAAAAGGACTGAGAGCGCTGCCGTGGCCAGAGACGGGACTTGTACAGAAACAATGATTAGATCCATAATGAAGGAAAGCAATGCATAAAGACTTTATTCCATACTCAAAGTACCATATCAAAACGCAATGCAATACACTGCGTGTGCGGTTGAGTGATCTTTTGAAGAAATGTAGCGTTGCAACACCAGGGATAGACTGCAATGTATCTCTGTCGTTGCAGCCCTCTGATGCTCCCTGCTGCCGGCGTCACAACAGTGTCTGCATTTTTCACAAATAGAGTTTGGAGAGACGTTGTCAGTGTCTGTATGTTGCTTAAATTCTCCCAAACAGTGGGCGCTAAAGATCTCTGCCCGTATGCAAATTAGCCATGTGCGCCTAACAGAAGAATGACGTAATGTTGAGAACGAGTCATACTAAAAACCGAGAGCAAGCGAAAGCTAAACCAGACTGTATCAATCACACACTTTGGGTCCATTCTAACTTTTGATAAGAGGCTAGTCTTTAAATCTTTGCAGTGACTGAATGTTGATGATAAAACGGATTGTTTTGCATAAGATGAGTGTGTGCGACTGTGTGTTTGTCATTTCCGGCTTCGGCATACCGCATGGTCATGAAGGCCTCGTGGTGAGTTACTTTCTTAGTGAAGCAGCTTAGCCTTACAGTTGGATAAGTTGGAGTGATTGGAGTTTATTTTTCACAGTGAGAGAGGGGTGCACCGGTCCTGGAGGTACTGCAATACCAGGTCGATGCGTGGAGTGGACGGAGCAAGCCCCTATTCCATCTCCCAGTTCCAAAAAACAATTTAATATATGGTCCCCGGGTAGGGGACGTATCAGATATTAAACTGATAAGAACAGATACTACACTTGATCTTAGCCAAAAGGCCGAGAAGCGATGCCCACACATGCTCAGACCAAGAGTCCAGCTTCCCAAACACGTCGCTCCACTTAGCGGTTTGACAGACGACGACAAAACAAATAGAAGACCAGTCACCCTGTGTGCGTGTTTGTGAAAGCTGAAGAAAAATGCCGAGGTCGCTGCATCTCTCTGCTGGTCCCTGCTGCCAGCGTCACCAGTGTGTCTGCATGTTTCTCAAATAGAGTTTGGAGAGACGTTGTCAGTGTCTGTATGTTGCTTAAATTCTCCCAAACAGTGGGCGCTATAGATCACGGCACGGCAGGCCATTGCAGCCAATGAGCTCGAGTTGAAAAATAAACGTGCTTACAGCACCAGGTGGTCCCCCATCGATGTAGTAACCAGGCCCGACCCTGCTTAGCTTCCGAGATCAGACGTGATCGGGCATGATCAGGCTGTTATGGCCGTAAACTAACATTTCCGGGTCCATACTAGGTTTTATACAGCTGGAGCACATAAGGACTGAGGGTGCTGCCGTGGCCAGAGACGGGACTTGTACAGAAACAATGATTAGATCCATAATGAAGGAAAGCAATGCATAAAGACTTTATTCCATACTCAAAGTACCATATGAAAACGCAATGCAATACACTGCGTGTGCGGTTGAGTGATCTTTTGAAGAAATGTAGCGTTGCAACACCAGGGATAGACTGCAATGTATCTCTGTCGTTGCAGCCCTCTGATGCTTCCTGCTGCCGGCGTCACAACAGTGTCTGCATGTTTCACAAATAGAGTTTGGAGAGACGTTGTCAGTGTCTGTATGTTGCTTAAATTCTCCCAAACAGTGGGCGCTAAGGATCAGGGCACGGCAGACCATTGCAGCCATTGATCTCGAGCAGAAAAATAAAAATGCTTACAGCACCTGGTATTCCCAGGCGGTCACCCATCCAAGTACTAACCAGGCCCGACCCTGCTTAGCTTCCGAGATCAGACGAGATCGGGCGTGATCAGGGTGGTATGGCCGTACGCAAATGTTACCGGGTCCATACTACCTTTTATTCAGCAGGAGCACAAAAGGACTGAGTGCGCTGCCGTGGCCAGAGACGGGACTTGTACAGAAACAATGATTAGATCCATAATGAAGGAAAGCAATGCATAAAGACTTTATTCCATACTCAAAGTACCATATGAAAACGCAATGCAATACACTGCGTGTGCGGTTGAGTGATCTTTTGAAGAAATGTAGCGTTGCAACACCAGGGATAGACTGCAATGTATCTCTGTCGTTGCAGCCCTCTGATGCTCCCTGCTGCCGGCGTCACAACAGTGTCTGCATGTTTCACAAATAGAGTTTGGAGAGACGTTGTCGGTGTCTGTATGTTGCTTATATTCTCCCAAACAGTGGGCGCTAAGGATCAGGGCACGGCAGACCATTGCAGCCATTGATCTCGAGCAGAAAAATAAAAATGCTTACAGCACCTAGTATTCCCAGGCGGTCACCCATCCAAGTACTAACCAGGCCAGACCCTGCTTAGCTTCCGAGATCAGACGAGATCGGGCGTGATCAGGGTGGTATGGCCGTACGCAAATGTTACCGGGTCCATACTACCTTTTATTCAGCAGGAGCACAAAAGGACTGAGAGCGCTGCCGTGGCCAGAGACGGGACTTGTACAGAAACAATGATTAGATCCATAATGAAGGAAAGCAATGCATAAAGACTTTATTCCATACTCAAAGTACCATATCAAAACGCAATGCAATACACTGCGTGTGCGGTTGAGTGATCTTTTGAAGAAATGTAGCGTTGCAACACCAGGGATAGACTGCAATGTATCTCTGTCGTTGCAGCCCTCTGATGCTCCCTGCTGCCGGCGTCACAACAGTGTCTGCATTTTTCACAAATAGAGTTTGGAGAGACGTTGTCAGTGTCTGTATGTTGCTTAAATTCTCCCAAACAGTGGGCGCTAAAGATCAGGGCACGGCAGACCATTGCAGCCATTGATCTCGAGCAGAAAAAAAAAAAGCTTACAGCACCTGGTATTCCCAGGCGGTCTCCCATCCAAGTACTAACCAGGCCCGACCCTGCTTAGCTTCCGAGATCAGACGAGATCGGGCTTGATCAGGGTGGTATGGCCGTATGCAAATGTTACCGGGTCCATACTACCTTTTATTCAGCAGGAGCACAAAAGGACTGAGAGCGCTGCCGTGGCCAGAGACGGGACTTGTACAGAAACAATGATTAGATCCATAATGAAGGAAAGCAATGCATAAAGACTTTATTCCATACTCAAAGTACCATATCAAAACGCAATGCAATACACTGCGTGTGCGGTTGAGTGATCTTTTGAAGAAATGTAGCGTTGCAACACCAGGGATAGACTGCAATGTATCTCTGTCGTTGCAGCCCTCTGATGCTCCCTGCTGCCGGCGTCACAACAGTGTCTGCATTTTTCACAAATAGAGTTTGGAGAGACGTTGTCAGTGTCTGTATGTTGCTTAAATTCTCCCAAACAGTGGGCGCTAAAGATCTCTGCCCGTATGCAAATTAGCCATGTGCGCCTAACAGAAGAATGACGTAATGTTGAGAACGAGTCATACTAAAAACCGAGAGCAAGCGAAAGCTAAACCAGACTGTATCAATCACACACTTTGGGTCCATTCTAACTTTTGATAAGAGGCTAGTCTTTAAATCTTTGCAGTGACTGAATGTTGATGATAAAACGGATTGTTTTGCATAAGATGAGTGTGTGCGACTGTGTGTTTGTCATTTCCGGCTTCGGCATACCGCATGGTCATGAAGGCCTCGTGGTGAGTTACTTTCTTAGTGAAGCAGCTTAGCCTTACAGTTGGATAAGTTGGAGTGATTGGAGTTTATTTTTCACAGTGAGAGAGGGGTGCACCGGTCCTGGAGGTACTGCAATACCAGGTCGATGCGTGGAGTGGACGGAGCAAGCCCCTATTCCATCTCCCAGTTCCAAAAAACAATTTAATATATGGTCCCCGGGTAGGGGACGTATCAGATATTAAACTGATAAGAACAGATACTACACTTGATCTTAGCCAAAAGGCCGAGAAGCGATGCCCACACATGCTCAGACCAAGAGTCCAGCTTCCCAAACACGTCGCTCCACTTAGCGGTTTGACAGACGACGACAAAACAAATAGAAGACCAGTCACCCTGTGTGCGTGTTTGTGAAAGCTGAAGAAAAATGCCGAGGTCGCTGCATCTCTCTGCTGGTCCCTGCTGCCAGCGTCACCAGTGTGTCTGCATGTTTCTCAAATAGAGTTTGGAGAGACGTTGTCAGTGTCTGTATGTTGCTTAAATTCTCCCAAACAGTGGGCGCTATAGATCACGGCACGGCAGGCCATTGCAGCCAATGAGCTCGAGTTGAAAAATAAACGTGCTTACAGCACCAGGTGGTCCCCCATCGATGTAGTAACCAGGCCCGACCCTGCTTAGCTTCCGAGATCAGACGTGATCGGGCATGATCAGGCTGTTATGGCCGTAAACTAACATTTCCGGGTCCATACTAGGTTTTATACAGCTGGAGCACATAAGGACTGAGGGTGCTGCCGTGGCCAGAGACGGGACTTGTACAGAAACAATGATTAGATCCATAATGAAGGAAAGCAATGCATAAAGACTTTATTCCATACTCAAAGTACCATATGAAAACGCAATGCAATACACTGCGTGTGCGGTTGAGTGATCTTTTGAAGAAATGTAGCGTTGCAACACCAGGGATAGACTGCAATGTATCTCTGTCGTTGCAGCCCTCTGATGCTTCCTGCTGCCGGCGTCACAACAGTGTCTGCATGTTTCACAAATAGAGTTTGGAGAGACGTTGTCAGTGTCTGTATGTTGCTTAAATTCTCCCAAACAGTGGGCGCTAAAGATCAGGGCACGGCAGACCATTGCAGCCATTGATCTCGAGCAGAAAAAAAAAAAGCTTACAGCACCTGGTATTCCCAGGCGGTCTCCCATCCAAGTACTAACCAGGCCCGACCCTGCTTAGCTTCCGAGATCAGACGAGATCGGGCTTGATCAGGGTGGTATGGCCGTATGCAAATGTTACCGGGTCCATACTACCTTTTATTCAGCAGGAGCACAAAAGGACTGAGAGCGCTGCCGTGGCCAGAGACGGGACTTGTACAGAAACAATGATTAGATCCATAATGAAGGAAAGCAATGCATAAAGACTTTATTCCATACTCAAAGTACCATATCAAAACGCAATGCAATACACTGCGTGTGCGGTTGAGTGATCTTTTGAAGAAATGTAGCGTTGCAACACCAGGGATAGACTGCAATGTATCTCTGTCGTTGCAGCCCTCTGATGCTCCCTGCTGCCGGCGTCACAACAGTGTCTGCATTTTTCACAAATAGAGTTTGGAGAGACGTTGTCAGTGTCTGTATGTTGCTTAAATTCTCCCAAACAGTGGGCGCTAAAGATCTCTGCCCGTATGCAAATTAGCCATGTGCGCCTAACAGAAGAATGACGTAATGTTGAGAACGAGTCATACTAAAAACCGAGAGCAAGCGAAAGCTAAACCAGACTGTATCAATCACACACTTTGGGTCCATTCTAACTTTTGATAAGAGGCTAGTCTTTAAATCTTTGCAGTGACTGAATGTTGATGATAAAACGGATTGTTTTGCATAAGATGAGTGTGTGCGACTGTGTGTTTGTCATTTCCGGCTTCGGCATACCGCATGGTCATGAAGGCCTCGTGGTGAGTTACTTTCTTAGTGAAGCAGCTTAGCCTTACAGTTGGATAAGTTGGAGTGATTGGAGTTTATTTTTCACAGTGAGAGAGGGGTGCACCGGTCCTGGAGGTACTGCAATACCAGGTCGATGCGTGGAGTGGACGGAGCAAGCCCCTATTCCATCTCCCAGTTCCAAAAAACAATTTAATATATGGTCCCCGGGTAGGGGACGTATCAGATATTAAACTGATAAGAACAGATACTACACTTGATCTTAGCCAAAAGGCCGAGAAGCGATGCCCACACATGCTCAGACCAAGAGTCCAGCTTCCCAAACACGTCGCTCCACTTAGCGGTTTGACAGACGACGACAAAACAAATAGAAGACCAGTCACCCTGTGTGCGTGTTTGTGAAAGCTGAAGAAAAATGCCGAGGTCGCTGCATCTCTCTGCTGGTCCCTGCTGCCAGCGTCACCAGTGTGTCTGCATGTTTCTCAAATAGAGTTTGGAGAGACGTTGTCAGTGTCTGTATGTTGCTTAAATTCTCCCAAACAGTGGGCGCTATAGATCACGGCACGGCAGGCCATTGCAGCCAATGAGCTCGAGTTGAAAAATAAACGTGCTTACAGCACCAGGTGGTCCCCCATCGATGTAGTAACCAGGCCCGACCCTGCTTAGCTTCCGAGATCAGACGTGATCGGGCATGATCAGGCTGTTATGGCCGTAAACTAACATTTCCGGGTCCATACTAGGTTTTATACAGCTGGAGCACATAAGGACTGAGGGTGCTGCCGTGGCCAGAGACGGGACTTGTACAGAAACAATGATTAGATCCATAATGAAGGAAAGCAATGCATAAAGACTTTATTCCATACTCAAAGTACCATATGAAAACGCAATGCAATACACTGCGTGTGCGGTTGAGTGATCTTTTGAAGAAATGTAGCGTTGCAACACCAGGGATAGACTGCAATGTATCTCTGTCGTTGCAGCCCTCTGATGCTTCCTGCTGCCGGCGTCACAACAGTGTCTGCATGTTTCACAAATAGAGTTTGGAGAGACGTTGTCAGTGTCTGTATGTTGCTTAAATTCTCCCAAACAGTGGGCGCTAAGGATCAGGGCACGGCAGACCATTGCAGCCATTGATCTCGAGCAGAAAAATAAAAATGCTTACAGCACCTGGTATTCCCAGGAGGTCACCCATCCAAGTACTAACCAGGCCCGACCCTGCTTAGCTTCCGAGATCAGACGAGATCGGGCGTGATCAGGGTGGTATGGCCGTACGCAAATGTTACCGGGTCCATACTACCTTTTATTCAGCAGGAGCACAAAAGGACTGAGTGCGCTGCCGTGGCCAGAGACGGGACTTGTACAGAAACAATGATTAGATCCATAATGAAGGAAAGCAATGCATAAAGACTTTATTCCATACTCAAAGTACCATATGAAAACGCAATGCAATACACTGCGTGTGCGGTTGAGTGATCTTTTGAAGAAATGTAGCGTTGCAACACCAGGGATAGACTGCAATGTATCTCTGTCGTTGCAGCCCTCTGATGCTCCCTGCTGCCGGCGTCACAACAGTGTCTGCATGTTTCACAAATAGAGTTTGGAGAGACGTTGTCGGTGTCTGTATGTTGCTTATATTCTCCCAAACAGTGGGCGCTAAGGATCAGGGCACGGCAGACCATTGCAGCCATTGATCTCGAGCAGAAAAATAAAAATGCTTACAGCACCTGGTATTCCCAGGCGGTCACCCATCCAAGTACTAACCAGGCCCGACCCTGCTTAGCTTCCGAGATCAGACGAGATCGGGCGTGATCAGGGTGGTATGGCCGTACGCAAATGTTACCGGGTCCATACTACCTTTTATTCAGCAGGAGCACAAAAGGACTGAGAGCGCTGCCGTGGCCAGAGACGGGACTTGTACAGAAACAATGATTAGATCCATAATGAAGGAAAGCAATGCATAAAGACTTTATTCCATACTCAAAGTACCACATCAAAACGCAATGCAATACACTGCGTGTGCGGTTGAGTGATCTTTTGAAGAAATGTAGCGTTGCAACACCAGGGATAGACTGCAATGTATCTCTGTCGTTGCAGCCCTCTGATGCTCCCTGCTGCCGGCGTCACAACAGTGTCTGCATTTTTCACAAATAGAGTTTGGAGAGACGTTGTCAGTGTCTGTATGTTGCTTAAATTCTCCCAAACAGTGGGCGCTAAAGATCAGGGCACGGCAGACCATTGCAGCCATTGATCTCGAGCAGAAAAATAAATATGCTTACAGCACCTGGTATTCCCAGGCGGTCACCCATCCAAGTACTAACCAGGCCCGACCCTGCTTAGCTTCCGAGATCAGACGAGATCGGGCGTGATCAGGGTGGTATGGCCGTACGCAAATGTTACCGGGTCCATACTACCTTTTATTCAGCAGGAGCACAAAAGGACTGAGAGCGCTGCCGTGGCCAGAGACGGGACTTGTACAGAAACAATGATTAGATCCATAATGAAGGAAAGCAATGCATAAAGACTTTATTCCATACTCAAAGTACCATATCAAAACGCAATGCAATACACTGCGTGTGCGGTTGAGTGATCTTTTGAAGAAATGTAGCGTTGCAACACCAGGGATAGACTGCAATGTATCTCTGTCGTTGCAGCCCTCTGATGCTCCCTGCTGCCGGCGTCACAACAGTGTCTGCATTTTTCACAAATAGAGTTTGGAGAGACGTTGTCAGTGTCTGTATGTTGCTTAAATTCTCCCAAACAGTGGGCGCTAAAGATCTCTGCCCGTATGCAAATTAGCCATGTGCGCCTAACAGAAGAATGACGTAATGTTGAGAACGAGTCATACTAAAAACCGAGAGCAAGCGAAAGCTAAACCAGACTGTATCAATCACACACTTTGGGTCCATTCTAACTTTTGATAAGAGGCTAGTCTTTAAATCTTTGCAGTGACTGAATGTTGATGATAAAACGGATTGTTTTGCATAAGATGAGTGTGTGCGACTGTGTGTTTGTCATTTCCGGCTTCGGCATACCGCATGGTCATGAAGGCCTCGTGGTGAGTTACTTTCTTAGTGAAGCAGCTTAGCCTTACAGTTGGATAAGTTGGAGTGATTGGAGTTTATTTTTCACAGTGAGAGAGGGGTGCACCGGTCCTGGAGGTACTGCAATACCAGGTCGATGCGTGGAGTGGACGGAGCAAGCCCCTATTCCATCTCCCAGTTCCAAAAAACAATTTAATATATGGTCCCCGGGTAGGGGACGTATCAGATATTAAACTGATAAGAACAGATACTACACTTGATCTTAGCCAAAAGGCCGAGAAGCGATGCCCACACATGCTCAGACCAAGAGTCCAGCTTCCCAAACACGTCGCTCCACTTAGCGGTTTGACAGACGACGACAAAACAAATAGAAGACCAGTCACCCTGTGTGCGTGTTTGTGAAAGCTGAAGAAAAATGCCGAGGTCGCTGCATCTCTCTGCTGGTCCCTGCTGCCAGCGTCACCAGTGTGTCTGCATGTTTCTCAAATAGAGTTTGGAGAGACGTTGTCAGTGTCTGTATGTTGCTTAAATTCTCCCAAACAGTGGGCGCTATAGATCACGGCACGGCAGGCCATTGCAGCCAATGAGCTCGAGTTGAAAAATAAACGTGCTTACAGCACCAGGTGGTCCCCCATCGATGTAGTAACCAGGCCCGACCCTGCTTAGCTTCCGAGATCAGACGTGATCGGGCATGATCAGGCTGTTATGGCCGTAAACTAACATTTCCGGGTCCATACTAGGTTTTATACAGCTGGAGCACATAAGGACTGAGGGTGCTGCCGTGGCCAGAGACGGGACTTGTACAGAAACAATGATTAGATCCATAATGAAGGAAAGCAATGCATAAAGACTTTATTCCATACTCAAAGTACCATATGAAAACGCAATGCAATACACTGCGTGTGCGGTTGAGTGATCTTTTGAAGAAATGTAGCGTTGCAACACCAGGGATAGACTGCAATGTATCTCTGTCGTTGCAGCCCTCTGATGCTTCCTGCTGCCGGCGTCACAACAGTGTCTGCATGTTTCACAAATAGAGTTTGGAGAGACGTTGTCAGTGTCTGTATGTTGCTTAAATTCTCCCAAACAGTGGGCGCTAAGGATCAGGGCACGGCAGACCATTGCAGCCATTGATCTCGAGCAGAAAAATAAAAATGCTTACAGCACCTGGTATTCCCAGGCGGTCACCCATCCAAGTACTAACCAGGCCCGACCCTGCTTAGCTTCCGAGATCAGACGAGATCGGGCGTGATCAGGGTGGTATGGCCGTACGCAAATGTTACCGGGTCCATACTACCTTTTATTCAGCAGGAGCACAAAAGGACTGAGTGCGCTGCCGTGGCCAGAGACGGGACTTGTACAGAAACAATGATTAGATCCATAATGAAGGAAAGCAATGCATAAAGACTTTATTCCATACTCAAAGTACCATATGAAAACGCAATGCAATACACTGCGTGTGCGGTTGAGTGATCTTTTGAAGAAATGTAGCGTTGCAACACCAGGGATAGACTGCAATGTATCTCTGTCGTTGCAGCCCTCTGATGCTCCCTGCTGCCGGCGTCACAACAGTGTCTGCATGTTTCACAAATAGAGTTTGGAGAGACGTTGTCGGTGTCTGTATGTTGCTTATATTCTCCCAAACAGTGGGCGCTAAGGATCAGGGCACGGCAGACCATTGCAGCCATTGATCTCGAGCAGAAAAATAAAAATGCTTACAGCACCTGGTATTCCCAGGCGGTCACCCATCCAAGTACTAACCAGGCCCGACCCTGCTTAGCTTCCGAGATCAGACGAGATCGGGCGTGATCAGGGTGGTATGGCCGTACGCAAATGTTACCGGGTCCATACTACCTTTTATTCAGCAGGAGCACAAAAGGACTGAGAGCGCTGCCGTGGCCAGAGACGGGACTTGTACAGAAACAATGATTAGATCCATAATGAAGGAAAGCAATGCATAAAGACTTTATTCCATACTCAAAGTACCACATCAAAACGCAATGCAATACACTGCGTGTGCGGTTGAGTGATCTTTTGAAGAAATGTAGCGTTGCAACACCAGGGATAGACTGCAATGTATCTCTGTCGTTGCAGCCCTCTGATGCTCCCTGCTGCCGGCGTCACAACAGTGTCTGCATTTTTCACAAATAGAGTTTGGAGAGACGTTGTCAGTGTCTGTATGTTGCTTAAATTCTCCCAAACAGTGGGCGCTAAAGATCAGGGCACGGCAGACCATTGCAGCCATTGATCTCGAGCAGAAAAATAAATATGCTTACAGCACCTGGTATTCCCAGGCGGTCACCCATCCAAGTACTAACCAGGCCCGACCCTGCTTAGCTTCCGAGATCAGACGAGATCGGGCGTGATCAGGGTGGTATGGCCGTACGCAAATGTTACCGGGTCCATACTACCTTTTATTCAGCAGGAGCACAAAAGGACTGAGAGCGCTGCCGTGGCCAGAGACGGGACTTGTACAGAAACAATGATTAGATCCATAATGAAGGAAAGCAATGCATAAAGACTTTATTCCATACTCAAAGTACCATATCAAAACGCAATGCAATACACTGCGTGTGCGGTTGAGTGATCTTTTGAAGAAATGTAGCGTTGCAACACCAGGGATAGACTGCAATGTATCTCTGTCGTTGCAGCCCTCTGATGCTCCCTGCTGCCGGCGTCACAACAGTGTCTGCATTTTTCACAAATAGAGTTTGGAGAGACGTTGTCAGTGTCTGTATGTTGCTTAAATTCTCCCAAACAGTGGGCGCTAAAGATCTCTGCCCGTATGCAAATTAGCCATGTGCGCCTAACAGAAGAATGACGTAATGTTGAGAACGAGTCATACTAAAAACCGAGAGCAAGCGAAAGCTAAACCAGACTGTATCAATCACACACTTTGGGTCCATTCTAACTTTTGATAAGAGGCTAGTCTTTAAATCTTTGCAGTGACTGAATGTTGATGATAAAACGGATTGTTTTGCATAAGATGAGTGTGTGCGACTGTGTGTTTGTCATTTCCGGCTTCGGCATACCGCATGGTCATGAAGGCCTCGTGGTGAGTTACTTTCTTAGTGAAGCAGCTTAGCCTTACAGTTGGATAAGTTGGAGTGATTGGAGTTTATTTTTCACAGTGAGAGAGGGGTGCACCGGTCCTGGAGGTACTGCAATACCAGGTCGATGCGTGGAGTGGACGGAGCAAGCCCCTATTCCATCTCCCAGTTCCAAAAAACAATTTAATATATGGTCCCCGGGTAGGGGACGTATCAGATATTAAACTGATAAGAACAGATACTACACTTGATCTTAGCCAAAAGGCCGAGAAGCGATGCCCACACATGCTCAGACCAAGAGTCCAGCTTCCCAAACACGTCGCTCCACTTAGCGGTTTGACAGACGACGACAAAACAAATAGAAGACCAGTCACCCTGTGTGCGTGTTTGTGAAAGCTGAAGAAAAATGCCGAGGTCGCTGCATCTCTCTGCTGGTCCCTGCTGCCAGCGTCACCAGTGTGTCTGCATGTTTCTCAAATAGAGTTTGGAGAGACGTTGTCAGTGTCTGTATGTTGCTTAAATTCTCCCAAACAGTGGGCGCTATAGATCACGGCACGGCAGGCCATTGCAGCCAATGAGCTCGAGTTGAAAAATAAACGTGCTTACAGCACCAGGTGGTCCCCCATCGATGTAGTAACCAGGCCCGACCCTGCTTAGCTTCCGAGATCAGACGTGATCGGGCATGATCAGGCTGTTATGGCCGTAAACTAACATTTCCGGGTCCATACTAGGTTTTATACAGCTGGAGCACATAAGGACTGAGGGTGCTGCCGTGGCCAGAGACGGGACTTGTACAGAAACAATGATTAGATCCATAATGAAGGAAAGCAATGCATAAAGACTTTATTCCATACTCAAAGTACCATATGAAAACGCAATGCAATACACTGCGTGTGCGGTTGAGTGATCTTTTGAAGAAATGTAGCGTTGCAACACCAGGGATAGACTGCAATGTATCTCTGTCGTTGCAGCCCTCTGATGCTTCCTGCTGCCGGCGTCACAACAGTGTCTGCATGTTTCACAAATAGAGTTTGGAGAGACGTTGTCAGTGTCTGTATGTTGCTTAAATTCTCCCAAACAGTGGGCGCTAAGGATCAGGGCACGGCAGACCATTGCAGCCATTGATCTCGAGCAGAAAAATAAAAATGCTTACAGCACCTGGTATTCCCAGGCGGTCACCCATCCAAGTACTAACCAGGCCCGACCCTGCTTAGCTTCCGAGATCAGACGAGATCGGGCGTGATCAGGGTGGTATGGCCGTACGCAAATGTTACCGGGTCCATACTACCTTTTATTCAGCAGGAGCACAAAAGGACTGAGTGCGCTGCCGTGGCCAGAGACGGGACTTGTACAGAAACAATGATTAGATCCATAATGAAGGAAAGCAATGCATAAAGACTTTATTCCATACTCAAAGTACCATATGAAAACGCAATGCAATACACTGCGTGTGCGGTTGAGTGATCTTTTGAAGAAATGTAGCGTTGCAACACCAGGGATAGACTGCAATGTATCTCTGTCGTTGCAGCCCTCTGATGCTCCCTGCTGCCGGCGTCACAACAGTGTCTGCATGTTTCACAAATAGAGTTTGGAGAGACGTTGTCGGTGTCTGTATGTTGCTTATATTCTCCCAAACAGTGGGCGCTAAGGATCAGGGCACGGCAGACCATTGCAGCCATTGATCTCGAGCAGAAAAATAAAAATGCTTACAGCACCTAGTATTCCCAGGCGGTCACCCATCCAAGTACTAACCAGGCCAGACCCTGCTTAGCTTCCGAGATCAGACGAGATCGGGCGTGATCAGGGTGGTATGGCCGTACGCAAATGTTACCGGGTCCATACTACCTTTTATTCAGCAGGAGCACAAAAGGACTGAGAGCGCTGCCGTGGCCAGAGACGGGACTTGTACAGAAACAATGATTAGATCCATAATGAAGGAAAGCAATGCATAAAGACTTTATTCCATACTCAAAGTACCATATCAAAACGCAATGCAATACACTGCGTGTGCGGTTGAGTGATCTTTTGAAGAAATGTAGCGTTGCAACACCAGGGATAGACTGCAATGTATCTCTGTCGTTGCAGCCCTCTGATGCTCCCTGCTGCCGGCGTCACAACAGTGTCTGCATTTTTCACAAATAGAGTTTGGAGAGACGTTGTCAGTGTCTGTATGTTGCTTAAATTCTCCCAAACAGTGGGCGCTAAAGATCAGGGCACGGCAGACCATTGCAGCCATTGATCTCGAGCAGAAAAAAAAAAAGCTTACAGCACCTGGTATTCCCAGGCGGTCTCCCATCCAAGTACTAACCAGGCCCGACCCTGCTTAGCTTCCGAGATCAGACGAGATCGGGCTTGATCAGGGTGGTATGGCCGTATGCAAATGTTACCGGGTCCATACTACCTTTTATTCAGCAGGAGCACAAAAGGACTGAGAGCGCTGCCGTGGCCAGAGACGGGACTTGTACAGAAACAATGATTAGATCCATAATGAAGGAAAGCAATGCATAAAGACTTTATTCCATACTCAAAGTACCATATCAAAACGCAATGCAATACACTGCGTGTGCGGTTGAGTGATCTTTTGAAGAAATGTAGCGTTGCAACACCAGGGATAGACTGCAATGTATCTCTGTCGTTGCAGCCCTCTGATGCTCCCTGCTGCCGGCGTCACAACAGTGTCTGCATTTTTCACAAATAGAGTTTGGAGAGACGTTGTCAGTGTCTGTATGTTGCTTAAATTCTCCCAAACAGTGGGCGCTAAAGATCAGGGCACGGCAGACCATTGCAGCCATTGATCTCGAGCAGAAAAAAAAAAAGCTTACAGCACCTGGTATTCCCAGGCGGTCTCCCATCCAAGTACTAACCAGGCCCGACCCTGCCTAGCTTCCGAGATCAGACGAGATCGGGCGTGTTCAGGGTGGTATGGCCGTAAGCGAGTATAGCCGCATCCAAAGTAGCTTTTAAACAGCAGGAGCACATAAGGACTGAGAGCGCTGCCGTGACCATAGACCAGACTTGTACAGAAACAATTATTAGATCAATAATGAAGGAAAGCAATGAATGAATACTTTATTCCGGACTCAAAGTACCATATCAAAACGCAATGCAATACACCGAGTTGGCGTGTGTGCTCGTTTGCGTGAACCTTTGAAGAAACATAGCGTTTCAAACGCTGCGATGGACTGCAGCAGGTCAAGCGAAGCAGTCATTCATAGCTCTTATTTCTTTACAACAACATGATCAGGGGAGAGCGCGAACGCAGTCCCCCACTACCAGAAATTATGCAATCGAGATGCCCACATTTGGGGAATTCGCACGGGTCAGCAACAGCCGCAGTGCAATGGCCGAGCCTCACCATGGGTGAACCACCTTCTTGATCATGGTATCTCCCTTGCCAGGTAAGTATGATTAGTACTCGTTCAGATGGGCTGAACGCTGCCCACGCGTGTTCCCTTGGAGAACGGTTGCAAAGAATTCGGAGATGTCTAGACTTTAAAGTCCGTGTTGCAGGGTTTATTTTCCAACAAGTGTGTGCAATTTGCTTGTTCTTAATACAGATTTAAACTGTTATCCATTTTATTTCATGTTGTTAGGTATCACAAAACGGAATGTAATACGACAAAGTAGGTACTATTTTAGCGGTTTGCAATTGATTCTCTTTTCCCCCAGGATAATTAAATATGTTCTATTATTTGCCATGCGGAGCCAGCCAGTCCTGTGCACGTATGCAAATTAGCCATGTGCACCTAACAGAAGAATGACGTAATGTTGAGAACGAGTCATACTAAAAAGGGAGAGCAATCGACAGCTAAACCAGACTGTATCAATCACACACTTTGGGTCCATTCTAACTTATGATAAGAGGCTAGTCTTTAAATCTTTGCAGTGACTGAATGTTTATGATAAAACGGATTGTTTTGCATTCGATGAGTGTGTGCGACTGTGCGTTTGTCATTTCCGGCTTCGGCATACCGCATGGTAATGAAGGCCTCGTGGTGAGTTGCTTTCTTAGTGAAGCAGCCTCGCCTTGGAGTTGGATGAGTTGGAGTGATATAAGTTGTCAGTGTCTGTATGTTGCTTAAATTCTCCCAAACAGTGGGCGCTAAGGATCAGGGCACGGCAGACCATTGCAGCCATTGATCTCGAGCAGAAAAATAAAAATGCTTACAGCACCTGGTATTCCCAGGCGGTCACCCATCCAAGTACTAACCAGGCCCGACCCTGCTTAGCTTCCGAGATCAGACGAGATCGGGCGTGATCAGGGTGGTATGGCCGTACGCAAATGTTACCGGGTCCATACTACCTTTTATTCAGCAGGAGCACAAAAGGACTGAGAGCGCTGCCGTGGCCAGAGACGGGACTTGTACAGAAACAATGATTAGATCCATAATGAAGGAAAGCAATGCATAAAGACTTTATTCCATACTCAAAGTACCATATGAAAACGCAATGCAATACACTGCGTGTGCGGTTGAGTGATCTTTTGAAGAAATGTAACGTTGCAACACCAGGGATGGACTGCAATGTATCTCTGTCGTTGCAGCCCTCTGATGCTCCCTGCTGCCGGCGTCACAACAGTGTCTGCATGTTTCACAAATAGAGTTTGGAGAGACGTTGTCGGTGTCTGTATGTTGCTTATATTCTCCCAAACAGTGGGCGCTAAGGATCAGGGCACGGCAGACCATTGCAGCCATTGATCTCGAGCAGAAAAATAAAAATGCTTACAGCACCTGGTATTCTCAGGCGGTCACCCATCCAAGTACTAACCAGCCCCGACCCTGCTTAGCTTCCGAGATCAGACGAGATCGGGCGTGATCAGGGTGGTATGGCCGTACGCAAATGTTACCGGGTCCATACTACCTTTTATTCAGCAGGAGCACAAAAGGACTGAGAGCGCTGCCGTGGCCAGAGACGGGACTTGTACAGAAACAATGATTAGATCCATAATGAAGGAAAGCAATGCATAAAGACTTTATTCCATACTCAAAGTACCATATCAAAACGCAATGCAATACACTGCGTGTGCGGTTGAGTGATCTTTTGAAGAAATGTAGCGTTGCAACACCAGGGATAGACTGCAATGTATCTCTGTCGTTGCAGCCCTCTGATGCTCCCTGCTGCCGGCGTCACAACAGTGTCTGCATTTTTCACAAATAGAGTTTGGAGAGACGTTGTCAGTGTCTGTATGTTGCTTAAATTCTCCCAAACAGTGGGCGCTAAAGATCTCTGCCCGTATGCAAATTAGCCATGTGCGCCTAACAGAAGAATGACGTAATGTTGAGAACGAGTCATACTAAAAACCGAGAGCAAGCGAAAGCTAAACCAGACTGTATCAATCACACACTTTGGGTCCATTCTAACTTTTGATAAGAGGCTAGTCTTTAAATCTTTGCAGTGACTGAATGTTGATGATAAAACGGATTGTTTTGCATAAGATGAGTGTGTGCGACTGTGTGTTTGTCATTTCCGGCTTCGGCATACCGCATGGTCATGAAGGCCTCGTGGTGAGTTACTTTCTTAGTGAAGCAGCTTAGCCTTACAGTTGGATAAGTTGGAGTGATTGGAGTTTATTTTTCACAGTGAGAGAGGGGTGCACCGGTCCTGGAGGTACTGCAATACCAGGTCGATGCGTGGAGTGGACGGAGCAAGCCCCTATTCCATCTCCCAGTTCCAAAAAACAATTTAATATATGGTCCCCGGGTAGGGGACGTATCAGATATTAAACTGATAAGAACAGATTTTTTTTTTCATTCGAAAATTTTATTGACACACGTTGCTATACCTTATCTTTCACATCACATGTTTCCAGTTTCGTTCAATTATTATTATTATTTTTTTTTAAATCATACACAATGTTTTGTTTCTTTTTTTTTTTTTTTAACAACAAGGAATTAAAAAAAATATAACCATCCATAAAACCAAGAATAAAACCGATGTTTTAAAAGGAAAATAAAAACCAACACTAAAAGATGCTGCTGTGCAGGAGCGGGAACACACTTAGTTAAAAGAAATTTAAAAGAAAGTGTACCCCGTCCTGCCCTCCCAACAGCGTCGGTCTCTCGGGACCTGTCGCTCAGAGGATCTCCTCCCCTCTCTGCTCCTTCCCACCTGCCTCTCCCGGAGAGCCAGGCCGCCGCTGCCTCGACCTTTCTGTGTGTGGCTCCGGCTCCCTTCTCCGAATGGGCACAGAGGCGATGTCTTCATTTTGGCTGTGTCCTAGGCCTGCCGCCTGCAGCAACGGCTACTTTTACCGTTGCTGCGGCCATCCGGATCACAGCCAAGGGGGGGATCAGCTTGTGCTTGCTTACCAGCAGGTTTCTGGAGGTCCAAAAGGCGTCTTTAATGGCGGCTAGGGTGAGCCACTGCCTGGGGAAGTTAACTGCAGTATTTTGGCTCACCCCATACAGCACCAATTGGGCTGTCAGGACCTCCCCTGCTGGCAAGTACGGGAATAGTAGGGAGCCGGCCGTTGCCCACTGGTCTCCAGCAGCGCTGCACTCCCAGAGCAGATGCCTCACCGACTCAGGCGCGCCACAACCTGGTCGGGGGCATGTTGCGGATGCGGCCATGCCCCGGGAGTGCATGACGGCTCTGACTGGGAGGATCTCGTGAGCTACCATCCATGACAGGTCCCGGAGTCTGTTGGGGAGGACAGGATGGTTAACGTTTCGCCAAACAGTTGCGGGGTCGCCGAGTGCTAGCCCGCGCACTGGACTTACTGGTTCCCGCTCCTGCACCAGCGCAATCATTAAACGATGGCTTTTTAAGACTTCTAAGTCCTCGTTTTCTAGGTTATATTTTTTTAAAAACTTCTTGATAAAAACATAGGACTGGGGTAGGTTAAAAGATACTGGCGTCCTATGGTCAGAAACATAAAAACTGAACTTTTTCAGATAGGAACCCATCCAGAACCGGGTCATTGCTGTGCTTTTTTTTTGGCTGGGTACCGACATTGCATTTTGTATGTGTAGAGCTGCATATCGACTTCCTAGATATAAATTGAGGTCTGGGACTCCTTTTCCCCCTTTTTCTTTAGTTTTCTTCATTTCGTTTCTCTTTAGTCTCTCCCACTTAGACCCCCACAGGAAGTAAAAAATGGCACGTTCTAGATCTAAAAGAACTCTGCGGGGTGGAATAAAAACAGAGCATACCAATAAAAGCAAAGGTAAAATCACTGACTTAATGATTAAAACCTTTCCTTCCATTGTAAGTCCTCTAAGTCCCCAGTATCCCAGGTCTCCTCCTCACTTTCCCTACCATGTCCGGCCAATTTTTGGTACCCTCCCCCTCCCTGTCAAATTTGACCCCGAGTATTTTCAAGTCGGTCTGTTTCACGGTCAGGGGGAGTCCAGTCGTCTCGGTCACCGTCCATGGTCCATAAAAAAGGGCTTGGGTCTTCTCTCTGTTGAGTTTGGACCCAGAGGCCAGTCCGTAGGAGTCTGTCAAGTCGAGTGCCTTCTGTAATGAACCGATGTCTGTACATAAAATGTTGACGTCGTCCATATATAAAACACATTTGCTAAAAAGTCCCCCACTTCCCGGTATGCCCACCCCTTTAATCCATTTGTCCCTTCTCAATACCTGTGCCAGTGGTTCTATGCAAGCCACGTAGAGGAGAGCAGATAAAGGACAACCCTGACGGACCCCGCAGTGCAAGTCTACTGCTTTTGTAAGTTGCCCGTTAACAAAGAATTTGCTGGTGATGTCCCGATACAGCAATCCCACCCACTCTACATACCTTTGTGGGAAACCCATTTTAGGCAGTACCTGAAATAGGTACTGGTGCGAGACCCGATCGAAAGCTTTTTCAAAGTCTAAATTTAGGACTACTAGTCTAATGTTTCTGTCTCTCGCATAACAGATGGTGTCTCTAATCAGTACGAGGCTGTCAGTGATCTTTCTCCCCGGTATGCCACAGGTTTGATCCGGGTGGATTACCTCCCCTAAAACAACAGACATTCTGTTGGCTAAAAGTTTGCTAAAAAGTTTACAGTCCACGTTTAAAAGGGTAATAGGTCTCCAGTTCTTCAGGTCAGTCTTGTCGTCTTTCTTGTGTAATAGTTTCACTATCCCTGATCTAAAACTGTCTGGTAGTCGGCCTAGTCCTTGGAATTCTGTAAAAACAGTCAACAAGTCGGTTGCTAAAATGTCCCAGAAGGTCTGATAAAATTCAAGTGAAAGCCCATCTTCCCCCGGTGATTTTCCCCCTCTAAAACTCGACAAACAATTGGAAAGTTCTAAAAGGTTAAAATCATGGGTTAAAAATGCACTCTCACTGATCTTCTTTTTCAAGGCATTCAATATATTGTCTTTTGGTTCTTCTTCAATGCATTTTTTTTTATACAGCTCTCCATAGAAACACTCTATTTCTTCCATCGTTTCTTCTTGTGTTTTTGTGTATTCTCCATTTCTCTTTTTTAATTTAGAAATACCCTCCCCGCTGTTTATAATTTTCTTGAAAAAATATCGTGTGCATTTTTCCCCTTCTTCTATGTCTCTTTCTTTACTTCTAATAATTATTCCTTTGCTTTTGATTTCTGCTAGAGCCGACATTTGTTCTTTTACCTCTCTTATTTCCTGATTGTAATCAAACCCTTGTTGTCTTAATTTAAAATAACGTTGCAGTCTTTTCTGCAGCCCCATCATGCATTTGTTTTCTATTTTCTTTTGTTTCATCCCTGCCTTTCTAAAAAAAGTCTTTGTCCGTTCCTTCACCATTTCCCACCAGTGTGCACGTGTTTTGTGTAAGTCTTGGAGGGTCTGCCATTGACTGAATTGCTCCCTGTACTGGCTGGCTAAATCTTTATCTTTTATCAGGGAGCAATTCAGTTTCCACAGACCACCACCTTTTGTCACACCTGAGGGGAGTGAAAGGGTGCAGGAGAGCATAGCGTGATCGGAGAAGAAAACGGGGGTTAATCTAGCATCGGTTGGCGGGCAGTGTCTGGTAAAAATATAGTCTATTCGAGAGGCTCTGGCACCGTCACTACTGAACCAGGTGAAGCCCTCCTCTCTTGGATGCACGGTTTTAAAACAGTCTTTCAGTTTAAAATCCCTGCACTGTGCCTGCAATAAAACCGACGTCTTGTCTACTTTAAAATCTTCCCCCGCACTTCTCCTATCGCTCCTAGTTAAAATACAATTAAAATCTCCCGCTAAAACTAAAGGCGCTCTGCCTAGCATGTGGGGCTGCAATTCTTTTAAAAGGTCATGTCTGTCATTTTTGTCGTTAAAACCATAAATGTTTAAGAGATTAAAATCCCTTCCCATAAAAGTCAAGTGTGCTAAAAGCGCTCTTCCGTCTCTCACCACCGTGCTGCCCTTCACCAAGATTGAGGGATTTTTGATTAAAATGGCCACCCCGTCATTTTTGCTTTCATTTGAACCACTCCATAAGGATTTATGTGGCCACTTTTCCTCCCATTCCCTGTATTGGTTTAAAAATGGTAGTGCACATTCTTGTAGTAAAAACACATCTGACTTAAAATTGTTAAGAAAGGATAAAATCGTTTGTGCTCTAACTTTTGATTTCACACTTCTTACATTTAGTGTCGAAATGGTGAGCACCATGATTATGGTGTTAAAAAGACAAACAATCATTAAAAGACTAAAAAAACAACTATGGGTTAAAACCATCTAAAAAAGTCATCCAATGCTTTGTGACAGAAGCTCTTCCTTTATCTCAATAGGAGATGAGTAAAGGTTGTCTGCTTCATTTCCCTCCCAGACTCTACTTTGGTCGAAAATTGAGTCTTTTGGGGTTGATTGCAGTGCAATATTTAAAAAAGAGAGAGTGTTGGGAGGGTTGTTTGGGAAGACTCTGGCATCCTCCAAAGATGGATTGTCTGAGGAGCCAGGTCTTCCCCTTTTCTCAGAGGCTCCTTGAGTCTCAGAGGACAACTCTGACACTGCTCTCTTACCAGGCTGGGCTCCTGGGAGGGAGGCTTCACTGGACTCCACTTCAGACTCTTCTCCCTGGCTGTCTGTTTCTAGACTCACGGATTCCTCAGAGTCTGAAGTGGAGTCCATCTCAGCTCCACCGGCTGCCTGGGCCCCACCACCCTCTTTCACCTCACCACTAGGTGGGGCAACCTCAGGCCCCGCCCCCTCTCCCCCAATCAGAGTCAATACTTCCAGCCTGGTGTCTTCAATTGTTTGTGCACCCCCGTCTGCCAATTTCCTTGCATTTTGTTTTACTTTGTTAGCAAAGGATTTCGGGCAGTCTCTGAAGAGATGGTTTGAGTCTCCACAGAGGTTGCACTTCCTGCCATTGGTACATTCTTCAAAAGAGTGTCCAATTTCTCTACATTTGCCGCAAACAACCTTGGTACACGCTTCCGCCAGGTGCCCTTGCTCACCACACTTGCGGCAGAGCTTGGGCTGTCCCTGGTAGTGAATGTAGCCCCTGTTCTCTCCAAGAACCATCATGGATGGGAGATGTTTCAGGCCCTGGAAGCCATGTGGGTCCCGCCATTGTTGTATGGGGACCCTCCATGAACAATTCCAGATGCCGTCCTCATCTCTCACCTTGGTGGCCTGGGCCCTCACAGTGCAGTATCTTGCCAGCCATATACAAATATCATCAGCATTTACCGTTTCATTGAACATCCTGACGATTACGGTTTTAATGGAATCGTCATTTAGTCTCTCCACTTCAAATGCTGAAAACTGGTCTTTTACCGTGTCGTAGCGTTTCCAAAATTCTTTGAGGGTTGTTGCTGCTGCGAAGCTTACATCGAATCCTTTGTTAAAGGGCAGAGTAAGAATACAATTCAAATCGTTTGCAGAAAACTTCAGGATTCCTTGGATGTGCTTCCTTGAAAAATCAAGACGGGAGATCTGAATTACCGTTCCATTTACTGACTTCAGTTTAAAACGTACGCTGTGGTGCCTCCTCATGCCGGTAGGGTTAACCGACATGGTGGAGACACCACGCTCTTAAAAAACAAGGACGTTAAAAGCAATAAAACACTGGATATACTAAAAATACAGAAATAAATAAACAATTAAAATACAGGCAACAATAAAATCCACTTACCTTACCTGGACAATGGACTTCTTGGTAGAGGGTATCAGCAACTGATATTTGATCCCAACTTACCAAGAAGATGGTGCAATATCCTCCGAACCTGCTATATAATTGCCACAAAATGCAATATATAGACAGCCAAGGGAGGTGATCACTGTCTTAGCCAAAAGGCCGAGAAGCGATGCCCACACATGCTCAGACCAAGAGTCCAGCTTCCCAAACACGTCGCTCCACTTAGCGGTTTGACAGACGACGACAAAACAAATAGAAGACCAGTCACCCTGTGTGCGTGTTTGTGAAAGCTGAAGAAAAATGCCGAGGTCGCTGCATCTCTCTGCTGGTCCCTGCTGCCAGCGTCACCAGTGTGTCTGCATGTTTCTCAAATAGAGTTTGGAGAGACGTTGTCAGTGTCTGTATGTTGCTTAAATTCTCCCAAACAGTGGGCGCTATAGATCACGGCACGGCAGGCCATTGCAGCCAATGAGCTCGAGTTGAAAAATAAATGTGCTTACAGCACCAGGTGGTCCCCCATCGATGTAGTAACCAGGCCCGACCCTGCTTAGCTTCCGAGATCAGACGAGATCGGGCATGATCAGGCTGTTATGGCCGTAAACTAACATTTCCGGGTCCATACTAGGTTTTATACAGCAGGAGCACATAAGGACTGAGGGTGCTGCCTTGGCCAGAGACGGGACTTGTACAGAAACAATGATTAGATCCATAATGAAGGAAAGCAATGCATAAAGACTTTATTCCATACTCAAAGTACCATATGAAAACGCAATGCAATACACTGCGTGTGCGGTTGAGTGATCTTTTGAAGAAATGTAGCGTTGCAACACCAGGGATAGACTGCAATGTATCTCTGTCGTTGCAGCCCTCTGATGCTTCCTGCTGCCGGCGTCACAACAGTGTCTGCATGTTTCACAAATAGAGTTTGGAGAGACGTTGTCAGTGTCTGTATGTTGCTTAAATTCTCCCAAACAGTGGGCGCTAAGGATCAGGGCACGGCAGACCATTGCAGCCATTGATCTCGAGCAGAAAAATAAAAATGCTTACAGCACCTGGTATTCCCAGGCGGTCACCCATCCAAGTACTAACCAGGCCCGACCCTGCTTAGCTTCCGAGATCAGACGAGATCGGGCGTGATCAGGGTGGTATGGCCGTACGCAAATGTTACCGGGTCCATACTACCTTTTATTCAGCAGGAGCACAAAAGGACTGAGAGCGCTGCCGTGGCCAGAGACGGGACTTGTACAGAAACAATGATTAGATCCATAATGAAGGAAAGCAATGCATAAAGACTTTATTCCATACTCAAAGTACCATATCAAAACGCAATGCAATACACTGCGTGTGCGGTTGAGTGATCTTTTGAAGAAATGTAGCGTTGCAACACCAGGGATAGACTGCAATGTATCTCTGTCGTTGCAGCCCTCTGATGCTCCCTGCTGCCGGCGTCACAACAGTGTCTGCATTTTTCACAAATAGAGTTTGGAGAGACGTTGTCAGTGTCTGTATGTTGCTTAAATTCTCCCAAACAGTGGGTGCTAAACATCAGGGCACGGCAGACCATTGCAGCCATTGATCTCGAGCAGAAAAAAAAAAAGCTTACAGCACCTGGTATTCCCAGGCGGTCTCCCATCCAAGTACTAACCAGGCCCGACCCTGCTTAGCTTCCGAGATCAGACGAGATCGGGCTTGATCAGGGTGGTATGGCCGTATGCAAATGTTACCGGGTCCATACTAGCTTTCACACAGCAGGAGCACATAAGGACTGAGAGCGCTGCCGTGGCCAGAGACGGGACTTGTACAGAAACAATGATTAGATCCATAATGAAGGAAAGCAATGCATAAAGACTTTATTCCATACTCAAAGTACCATATGAAAACGCAATGCAATACACTGCGTGTGCGGTTGAGTGATCTTTTGAAGAAATGTAGCGTTGCAACACCAGGGATAGACTGCAATGTATCTCTGTCGTTGCAGCCCTCTGATGCTCCCTGCTGCCGGCGTCACAACAGTGTCTGCATGTTTCACAAATAGAGTTTGGAGAGACGTTGTCGGTGTCTGTATGTTGCTTATATTCTCCCAAACAGTGGGCGCTAAGGATCAGGGCACGGCAGACCATTGCAGCCATTGATCTCGAGCAGAAAAATAAAAATGCTTACAGCACCTGGTATTCCCAGGCGGTCACCCATCCAAGTACTAACCATGCCCGACCCTGCTTAGCTTCCGAGATCAGACGAGATCGGGCGTGATCAGGGTGGTATGGCCGTACGCAAATGTTACCGGGTCCATACTACCTTTTATTCAGCAGGAGCACAAAAGGACTGAGAGCGCTGCCGTGGCCAGAGACGGGACTTGTACAGAAACAATGATTAGATCCATAATGAAGGAAAGCAATGCATAAAGACTTTATTCCATACTCAAAGTACCACATCAAAACGCAATGCAATACACTGCGTGTGCGGTTGAGTGATCTTTTGAAGAAATGTAGCGTTGCAACACCAGGGATAGACTGCAATGTATCTCTGTCGTTGCAGCCCTCTGATGCTCCCTGCTGCCGGCGTCACAACAGTGTCTGCATTTTTCACAAATAGAGTTTGGAGAGACGTTGTCAGTGTCTGTATGTTGCTTAAATTCTCCCAAACAGTGGGCGCTAAAGATCAGGGCACGGCAGACCATTGCAGCCATTGATCTCGAGCAGAAAAATAAATATGCTTACAGCACCTGGTATTCCCAGGCGGTCACCCATCCAAGTACTAACCAGGCCCGACCCTGCTTAGCTTCCGAGATCAGACGAGATCGGGCGTGATCAGGGTGGTATGGCCGTACGCAAATGTTACCGGGTCCATACTACCTTTTATTCAGCAGGAGCACAAAAGGACTGAGAGCGCTGCCGTGGCCAGAGACGGGACTTGTACAGAAACAATGATTAGATCCATAATGAAGGAAAGCAATGCATAAAGACTTTATTCCATACTCAAAGTACCATATCAAAACGCAATGCAATACACTGCGTGTGCGGTTGAGTGATCTTTTGAAGAAATGTAGCGTTGCAACACCAGGGATAGACTGCAATGTATCTCTGTCGTTGCAGCCCTCTGATGCTCCCTGCTGCCGGCGTCACAACAGTGTCTGCATTTTTCACAAATAGAGTTTGGAGAGACGTTGTCAGTGTCTGTATGTTGCTTAAATTCTCCCAAACAGTGGGCGCTAAAGATCTCTGCCCGTATGCAAATTAGCCATGTGCGCCTAACAGAAGAATGACGTAATGTTGAGAACGAGTCATACTAAAAACCGAGAGCAAGCGAAAGCTAAACCAGACTGTATCAATCACACACTTTGGGTCCATTCTAACTTTTGATAAGAGGCTAGTCTTTAAATCTTTGCAGTGACTGAATGTTGATGATAAAACGGATTGTTTTGCATAAGATGAGTGTGTGCGACTGTGTGTTTGTCATTTCCGGCTTCGGCATACCGCATGGTCATGAAGGCCTCGTGGTGAGTTACTTTCTTAGTGAAGCAGCTTAGCCTTACAGTTGGATAAGTTGGAGTGATTGGAGTTTATTTTTCACAGTGAGAGAGGGGTGCACCGGTCCTGGAGGTACTGCAATACCAGGTCGATGCGTGGAGTGGACGGAGCAAGCCCCTATTCCATCTCCCAGTTCCAAAAAACAATTTAATATATGGTCCCCGGGTAGGGGACGTATCAGATATTAAACTGATAAGAACAGATACTACACTTGATCTTAGCCAAAAGGCCGAGAAGCGATGCCCACACATGCTCAGACCAAGAGTCCAGCTTCCCAAACACGTCGCTCCACTTAGCGGTTTGACAGACGACGACAAAACAAATAGAAGACCAGTCACCCTGTGTGCGTGTTTGTGAAAGCTGAAGAAAAATGCCGAGGTCGCTGCATCTCTCTGCTGGTCCCTGCTGCCAGCGTCACCAGTGTGTCTGCATGTTTCTCAAATAGAGTTTGGAGAGACGTTGTCAGTGTCTGTATGTTGCTTAAATTCTCCCAAACAGTGGGCGCTATAGATCACGGCACGGCAGGCCATTGCAGCCAATGAGCTCGAGTTGAAAAATAAACGTGCTTACAGCACCAGGTGGTCCCCCATCGATGTAGTAACCAGGCCCGACCCTGCTTAGCTTCCGAGATCAGACGTGATCGGGCATGATCAGGCTGTTATGGCCGTAAACTAACATTTCCGGGTCCATACTAGGTTTTATACAGCTGGAGCACATAAGGACTGAGGGTGCTGCCGTGGCCAGAGACGGGACTTGTACAGAAACAATGATTAGATCCATAATGAAGGAAAGCAATGCATAAAGACTTTATTCCATACTCAAAGTACCATATGAAAACGCAATGCAATACACTGCGTGTGCGGTTGAGTGATCTTTTGAAGAAATGTAGCGTTGCAACACCAGGGATAGACTGCAATGTATCTCTGTCGTTGCAGCCCTCTGATGCTTCCTGCTGCCGGCGTCACAACAGTGTCTGCATGTTTCACAAATAGAGTTTGGAGAGACGTTGTCAGTGTCTGTATGTTGCTTAAATTCTCCCAAACAGTGGGCGCTAAGGATCAGGGCACGGCAGACCATTGCAGCCATTGATCTCGAGCAGAAAAATAAAAATGCTTACAGCACCTGGTATTCCCAGGCGGTCACCCATCCAAGTACTAACCAGGCCCGACCCTGCTTAGCTTCCGAGATCAGACGAGATCGGGCGTGATCAGGGTGGTATGGCCGAACGCAAATGTTACCGGGTCCATACTACCTTTTATTCAGCAGGAGCACAAAAGGACTGAGTGCGCTGCCGTGGCCAGAGACGGGACTTGTACAGAAACAATGATTAGATCCATAATGAAGGAAAGCAATGCATAAAGACTTTATTCCATACTCAAAGTACCATATGAAAACGCAATGCAATACACTGCGTGTGCGGTTGAGTGATCTTTTGAAGAAATGTAGCGTTGCAACACCAGGGATAGACTGCAATGTATCTCTGTCGTTGCAGCCCTCTGATGCTCCCTGCTGCCGGCGTCACAACAGTGTCTGCATGTTTCACAAATAGAGTTTGGAGAGACGTTGTCGGTGTCTGTATGTTGCTTATATTCTCCCAAACAGTGGGCGCTAAGGATCAGGGCACGGCAGACCATTGCAGCCATTGATCTCGAGCAGAAAAATAAAAATGCTTACAGCACCTGGTATTCCCAGGCGGTCACCCATCCAAGTACTAACCAGGCCAGACCCTGCTTAGCTTCCGAGATCAGACGAGATCGGGCGTGATCAGGGTGGTATGGCCGTACGCAAATGTTACCGGGTCCATACTACCTTTTATTCAGCAGGAGCACAAAAGGACTGAGAGCGCTGCCGTGGCCAGAGACGGGACTTGTACAGAAACAATGATTAGATCCATAATGAAGGAAAGCAATGCATAAAGACTTTATTCCATACTCAAAGTACCATATCAAAACGCAATGCAATACACTGCGTGTGCGGTTGAGTGATCTTTTGAAGAAATGTAGCGTTGCAACACCAGGGATAGACTGCAATGTATCTCTGTCGTTGCAGCCCTCTGATGCTCCCTGCTGCCGGCGTCACAACAGTGTCTGCATTTTTCACAAATAGAGTTTGGAGAGACGTTGTCAGTGTCTGTATGTTGCTTAAATTCTCCCAAACAGTGGGCGCTAAAGATCAGGGCACGGCAGACCATTGCAGCCATTGATCTCGAGCAGAAAAAAAAAAAGCTTACAGCACCTGGTATTCCCAGGCGGTCTCCCATCCAAGTACTAACCAGGCCCGACCCTGCCTAGCTTCCGAGATCAGACGAGATCGGGCGTGTTCAGGGTGGTATGGCCGTAAGCGAGTATAGCCGCATCCAAAGTAGCTTTTAAACAGCAGGAGCACATAAGGACTGAGAGCGCTGCCGTGACCATAGACCAGACTTGTACAGAAACAATTATTAGATCAATAATGAAGGAAAGCAATGAATGAATACTTTATTCCGGACTCAAAGTACCATATCAAAACGCAATGCAATACACCGAGTTGGCGTGTGTGCTCGTTTGCGTGAACCTTTGAAGAAACATAGCGTTTCAAACGCTGCGATGGACTGCAGCAGGTCAAGCGAAGCAGTCATTCATAGCTCTTATTTCTTTACAACAACATGATCAGGGGAGAGCGCGAACGCAGTCCCCCACTACCAGAAATTATGCAATCGAGATTCCCACATTTGGGGAATTCGCACGGGTCAGCAACAGCCGCAGTGCAATGGCCGAGCCTCACCATGGGTGAACCACCTTCTTGATCATGGTATCTCCCTTGCCAGGTAAGTATGATTAGTACTCGTTCAGATGGGCTGAACGCTGCCCACGCGTGTTCCCTTGGAGAACGGTTGCAAAGAATTCGGAGATGTCTAGACTTTAAAGTCCGTGTTGCAGGGTTTATTTTCCAACAAGTGTGTGCAATTTGCTTGTTCTTAATACAGATTTAAACTGTTATCCATTTTATTTCATGTTGTTAGGTATCACAAAACGGAATGTAATACGACAAAGTAGGTACTATTTTAGCGGTTTGCAATTGATTCTCTTTTCCCCCAGGATAATTAAATATGTTCTATTATTTGCCATGCGGAGCCAGCCAGTCCTGTGCACGTATGCAAATTAGCCATGTGCACCTAACAGAAGAATGACGTAATGTTGAGAACGAGTCATACTAAAAAGGGAGAGCAATCGACAGCTAAACCAGACTGTATCAATCACACACTTTGGGTCCATTCTAACTTATGATAAGAGGCTAGTCTTTAAATCTTTGCAGTGACTGAATGTTTATGATAAAACGGATTGTTTTGCATTCGATGAGTGTGTGCGACTGTGCGTTTGTCTTTTCCGGCTTCGGTATACCGCATGGTAATGAAGGCCTCGTGGTGAGTTGCTTTCTTAGTGAAGCAGCCTCGCCTTGGAGTTGGATGAGTTGGAGTGATATAAGTTGTCAGTGTCTGTATGTTGCTTAAATTCTCCCAAACAGTGGGCGCTAAGGATCAGGGCACGGCAGACCATTGCAGCCATTGATCTCGAGCAGAAAAATAAAAATGCTTACAGCACCTGGTATTCCCAGGCGGTCACCCATCCAAGTACTAACCAGGCCCGACCCTGCTTAGCTTCCGAGATCAGACGAGATCGGGCGTGATCAGGGTGGTATGGCCGTACGCAAATGTTACCGGGTCCATACTACCTTTTATTCAGCAGGAGCACAAAAGGACTGAGTGCGCTGCCGTGGCCAGAGACGGGACTTGTACAGAAACAATGATTAGATCCATAATGAAGGAAAGCAATGCATAAAGACTTTATTCCATACTCAAAGTACCATATGAAAACGCAATGCAATACACTGCGTGTGCGGTTGAGTGATCTTTTGAAGAAATGTAGCGTTGCAACACCAGGGATAGAAAGCAATGTATCTCTGTCGTTGCAGCCCTCTGATGCTCCCTGCTGCCGGCGTCACAACAGTGTCTGCATGTTTCACAAATAGAGTTTGGAGAGACGTTGTCGGTGTCTGTATGTTGCTTATATTCTCCCAAACAGTGGGCGCTAAGGATCAGGGCACGGCAGACCATTGCAGCCATTGATCTCGAGCAGAAAAATAAAAATGCTTACAGCACCTGGTATTCCCAGGCGGTCACCCATCCAAGTACTAACCAGGCCCGACCCTGCTTAGCTTCCGAGATCAGACGAGATCGGGCGTGATCAGGGTGGTATGGCCGTACGCAAATGTTACCGGGTCCATACTACCTTTTATTCAGCAGGAGCACAAAAGGACTGAGAGCGCTGCCGTGGCCAGAGACGGGACTTGTACAGAAACAATGATTAGATCCATAATGAAGGAAAGCAATGCATAAAGACTTTATTCCATACTCAAAGTACCACATCAAAACGCAATGCAATACACTGCGTGTGCGGTTGAGTGATCTTTTGAAGAAATGTAGCGTTGCAACACCAGGGATAGACTGCAATGTATCTCTGTCGTTGCAGCCCTCTGATGCTCCCTGCTGCCGGCGTCACAACAGTGTCTGCATTTTTCACAAATAGAGTTTGGAGAGACGTTGTCAGTGTCTGTATGTTGCTTAAATTCTCCCAAACAGTGGGCGCTAAAGATCAGGGCACGGCAGACCATTGCAGCCATTGATCTCGAGCAGAAAAATAAATATGCTTACAGCACCTGGTATTCCCAGGCGGTCACCCATCCAAGTACTAACCAGGCCCGACCCTGCTTAGCTTCCGAGATCAGACGAGATCGGGCGTGATCAGGGTGGTATGGCCGTACGCAAATGTTACCGGGTCCATACTACCTTTTATTCAGCAGGAGCACAAAAGGACTGAGAGCGCTGCCGTGGCCAGAGACGGGACTTGTACAGAAACAATGATTAGATCCATAATGAAGGAAAGCAATGCATAAAGACTTTATTCCATACTCAAAGTACCATATCAAAACGCAATGCAATACACTGCGTGTGCGGTTGAGTGATCTTTTGAAGAAATGTAGCGTTGCAACACCAGGGATAGACTGCAATGTATCTCTGTCGTTGCAGCCCTCTGATGCTCCCTGCTGCCGGCGTCACAACAGTGTCTGCATTTTTCACAAATAGAGTTTGGAGAGACGTTGTCAGTGTCTGTATGTTGCTTAAATTCTCCCAAACAGTGGGCGCTAAAGATCTCTGCCCGTATGCAAATTAGCCATGTGCGCCTAACAGAAGAATGACGTAATGTTGAGAACGAGTCATACTAAAAACCGAGAGCAAGCGAAAGCTAAACCAGACTGTATCAATCACACACTTTGGGTCCATTCTAACTTTTGATAAGAGGCTAGTCTTTAAATCTTTGCAGTGACTGAATGTTGATGATAAAACGGATTGTTTTGCATAAGATGAGTGTGTGCGACTGTGTGTTTGTCATTTCCGGCTTCGGCATACCGCATGGTCATGAAGGCCTCGTGGTGAGTTACTTTCTTAGTGAAGCAGCTTAGCCTTACAGTTGGATAAGTTGGAGTGATTGGAGTTTATTTTTCACAGTGAGAGAGGGGTGCACCGGTCCTGGAGGTACTGCAATACCAGGTCGATGCGTGGAGTGGACGGAGCAAGCCCCTATTCCATCTCCCAGTTCCAAAAAACAATTTAATATATGGTCCCCGGGTAAGGGACGTATCAGATATTAAACTGATAAGAACAGATTTTTTCATTCGAAAATTTTATTGACACACGTTGCTATACCTTATCTTTCACATCACATGTTTCCAGTTTCGTTCAATTATTATTATTATTTTTTTTTAAATCATACACAATGTTTTGTTTCTTTTTTTTTTTTTTTTAACAACAAGGAATTAAAAAAAATATAACCATCCATAAAACCAAGAATAAAACCGATGTTTTAAAAGGAAAATAAAAACCAACACTAAAAGATGCTGCTGTGCAGGAGCGGGAACACACTTAGTTAAAAGAAATTTAAAAGAAATTGTACCCCGTCCTGCCCTCCCAACAGCGTCGGTCTCTCGGGACCTGTCGCTCAGAGGATCTCCTCCCCTCTCTGCTCCTTCCCACCTGCCTCTCCCGGAGAGCCAGGCCGCCGCTGCCTCGACCTTTCTGTGTGTGGCTCCGGCTCCCTTCTCCGAATGGGCACAGAGGCGATGTCTTCATTTTGGCTGTGTCCTAGGCCTGCCGCCTGCAGCAACGGCTACTTTTACCGTTGCTGCGGCCATCCGGATCACAGCCAAGGGGGGGATCAGCTTGTGCTTGCTTACCAGCAGGTTTCTGGAGGTCCAAAAGGCGTCTTTAATGGCGGCTAGGGTGAGCCACTGCCTGGGGAAGTTAACTGCAGTATTTTGGCTCACCCCATACAGCACCAATTGGGCTGTCAGGACCTCCCCTGCTGGCAAGTACGGGAATAGTAGGGAGCCGGCCGTTGCCCACTGGTCTCCAGCAGCGCTGCACTCCCAGAGCAGATGCCTCACCGACTCAGGCGCGCCACAACCTGGTCGGGGGCATGTTGCGGATGCGGCCATGCCCCGGGAGTGCATGACGGCTCTGACTGGGAGGATCTCGTGAGCTACCATCCATGACAGGTCCCGGAGTCTGTTGGGGAGGACAGGATGGTTAACATTTCGCCAAACAGTTGCGGGGTCGCCGAGTGCTAGCCCGCGCACTGGACTTACTGGTTCCCGCTCCTGCACCAGCGCAATCATTAAACGATGGCTTTTTAAGACTTCTAAGTCCTCGTTTTCTAGGTTATATTTTTTTAAAAACTTCTTGATAAAAACATAGGACTGGGGTAGGTTAAAAGATACTGGCGTCCTATGGTCAGAAACATAAAAACTGAACTTTTTCAGATAGGAACCCATCCAGAACCGGGTCATTGCTGTGCTTTTTTTTTGGCTGGGTACCGACATTGCATTTTGTATGTGTAGAGCTGCATATCGACTTCCTAGATATAAATTGAGGTCTGGGACTCCTTTTCCCCCTTTTTCTTTAGTTTTCTTCATTTCGTTTCTCTTTAGTCTCTCCCACTTAGACCCCCACAGGAAGTAAAAAATGGCACGTTCTAGATCTAAAAGAACTCTGCGGGGTGGAATAAAAACAGAGCATACCAATAAAAGCAAAGGTAAAATCACTGACTTAATGATTAAAACCTTTCCTTCCATTGTAAGTCCTCTAAGTCCCCAGTATCCCAGTCTCCTCCTCACTTTCCCTACCATGTCCGGCCAATTCCGTACCCTCCCCCTCCCTGTCAAATTTGACCCCGAGTATTTTCAAGTCGGTCTGTTTCACGGTCAGGGGGAGTCCAGTCGTCTCGGTCACCGTCCATGGTCCATAAAAAAGGGCTTGGGTCTTCTCTCTGTTGAGTTTGGACCCAGAGGCCAGTCCGTAGGAGTCTGTCAAGTCGAGTGCCTTCTGTAATGAACCGATGTCTGTACATAAAATGTTGACGTCGTCCATATATAAAACACATTTGCTAAAAAGTCCCCCACTTCCCGGTATGCCCACCCCTTTAATCCATTTGTCCCTTCTCAATACCTGTGCCAGTGGTTCTATGCAAGCCACGTAGAGGAGAGCAGATAAAGGACAACCCTGACGGACCCCGCAGTGCAAGTCTACTGCTTTTGTAAGTTGCCCGTTAACAAAGAATTTGCTGGTGATGTCCCGATACAGCAATCCCACCCACTCTACATACCTTTGTGGGAAACCCATTTTAGGCAGTACCTGAAATAGGTACTGGTGCGAGACCCGATCGAAAGCTTTTTCAAAGTCTAAATTTAGGACTACTAGTCTAATGTTTCTGTCTCTCGCATAACAGATGGTGTCTCTAATCAGTACGAGGCTGTCAGTGATCTTTCTCCCCGGTATGCCACAGGTTTGATCCGGGTGGATTACCTCCCCTAAAACAACAGACATTCTGTTGGCTAAAAGTTTGCTAAAAAGTTTACAGTCCACGTTTAAAAGGGTAATAGGTCTCCAGTTCTTCAGGTCAGTCTTGTCGTCTTTCTTGTGTAATAGTTTCACTATCCCTGATCTAAAACTGTCTGGTAGTCGGCCTAGTCCTTGGAATTCTGTAAAAACAGTCAACAAGTCGGTTGCTAAAATGTCCCAGAAGGTCTGATAAAATTCAAGTGAAAGCCCATCTTCCCCCGGTGATTTTCCCCCTCTAAAACTCGACAAACAATTGGAAAGTTCTAAAAGGTTAAAATCATGGGTTAAAAATGCACTCTCACTGATCTTCTTTTTCAAGGCATTCAATATATTGTCTTTTGGTTCTTCTTCAATGCATTTTTTTTTATACAGCTCTCCATAGAAACACTCTATTTCTTCCATCGTTTCTTCTTGTGTTTTTGTGTATTCTCCATTTCTCTTTTTTAATTTAGAAATACCCTCCCCGCTGTTTATAATTTTCTTGAAAAAATATTGTGTGCATTTTTCCCCTTCTTCTATGTCTCTTTCTTTACTTCTAATAATTATTCCTTTGCTTTTGATTTCTGCTAGAGCCGACATTTGTTCTTTTACCTCTCTTATTTCCTGATTGTAATCAAACCCTTGTTGTCTTAATTTAAAATAACGTTGCAGTCTTTTCTGCAGCCCCATCATGCATTTGTTTTCTATTTTCTTTTGTTTCATCCCTGCCTTTCTAAAAAAAGTCTTTGTCCGTTCCTTCACCATTTCCCACCAGTGTGCACGTGTTTTGTGTAAGTCTTGGAGGGTCTGCCATTGACTGAATTGCTCCCTGTACTGGCTGGCTAAATCTTTATCTTTTATCAGGGAGCAATTCAGTTTCCACAGACCACCACCTTTTGTCACACCTGAGGGGAGTGAAAGGGTGCAGGAGAGCATAGCGTGATCGGAGAAGAAAACGGGGGTTAATCTAGCATCGGTTGGCGGGCAGTCTCTGGTAAAAATATAGTCTATTCGAGAGGCTCTGGCACCGTCACTACTGAACCAGGTGAAGCCCTCCTCTCTTGGATGCACGGTTTTAAAACAGTCTTTCAGTTTAAAATCCCTGCACTGTGCCTGCAATAAAACCGACGTCTTGTCTACTTTAAAATCTTCCCCCGCACTTCTCCTATCGCTCCTAGTTAAAATACAATTAAAATCTCCCGCTAAAACTAAAGGCGCTCTGCCTAGCATGTGGGGCTGCAATTCTTTTAAAAGGTCATGTCTGTCATTTTTGTCGTTAAAACCATAAATGTTTAAGAGATTAAAATCCCTTCCCATAAAAGTCAAGTGTGCTAAAAGCGCCCTTCCGTCTCTCACCACCGTGCTGCCCTTCACCAAGATTGAGGGATTTTTGATTAAAATGGCCACCCCGTCATTTTTGTTTTCATTTGAACCACTCCATAAGGATTTATGTGGCCACTTTTCCTCCCATTCCCTGTAATGGTTTAAAAATGGTAGTGCACATTCTTGTAGTAAAAACACATCTGACTTAAAATTGTTAAGAAAGGATAAAATCGTTTGTGCTCTAACTTTTGATTTCACACTTCTCACATTTAGTGTCGAAATAGTGAGCACCATGATTATGGTGTTAAAAGGACAAACAATCATTAAAAGACTAAAAAACAACTATGGGTTAAAACCATCTAAAAAAGTCATCCAATGCTTTGTGACAGAAGCTCTTCCTTTATCTCAATAGGAGATGAGTAAAGGTTGTCTGCTTCATTTCCCTCCCAGACTCTACTTTGGTCGAAAATTTAGTCTTTTGGGGTTGATTGCAGTGCAATATTTAAAAAAGAGAGAGTGTTGGGAGGGTTGTTTGGGAAGACTCTGGCATCCTCCAAAGATGGATTGTCTGAGGAGCCAGGTCTTCCCCTTTTCTCTGAGGCTCCTTGAGTCTCAGAGGACAACTCTGACACTGCTCTCTTACCAGGCTGGGCTCCTGGGAGGGAGGCTTCACTGGACTCCACTTCAGACTCTTCTCCCTGGCTGTCTGTTTCTAGACTCACGGATTCCTCAGAGTCTGAAGTGGAGTCCATCTCAGCTCCACCGGCTGCCTGGGCCCCACCAGCCTCTTTCACCTCACCACTAGGTGGGGCAACCTCAGGCCCCGCCCCCTCTCCCCCAATCAGAGTTATTACTTCCAGCCTGGTGTCTTCAATTGTTTGTGCACCCCCGTCTGACAATTTCCTTGCATTTTGTTTTACTTTGTTAGCAAAGGATTTCGGGCAGTCTCTGAAGAGATGGTTTGAGTCTCCACAGAGGTTGCACTTCCTGCCATTGGTACATTCTTCAAAAGAGTGTCCAATTTCTCTACATTTGCCGCAAACAACCTTGGTACACGCTTCCGCCAGGTGCCCTTGCTCACCACACTTGCGGCAGAGCTTGGGCTGTCCCTGGTAGTGAATGTAGCCCCTGTTCTCTCCAAGAACCATCATGGATGGGAGATGTTTCAGGCCCTGGAAGCCATGTGGGTCCCGCCATTGTTGTATGGGGACCCTCCATGAACAATTCCAGATGCCGTCCTCATCTCTCACCTTGGTGGCCTGGGCCCTCACAGTGCAGTATCTTGCCAGCCATATACAAATATCATCAGCATTTACCGTTTCATTGAACATCCTGACGATTACGGTTTTAATGGAATCGTCATTTAGTCTCTCCACTTCAAATGCTGAAAACTGGTCTTTTACCGTGTCGTAGCGTGTCCAAAATTCTTTGAGGGTTGTTGCTGCTGCGAAGCTTACATCGAATCCTTTGTTAAAGGGCAGAGTAAGAATACAATTCAAATCGTTTGCAGAAAACTTCAGGATTCCTTGGATGTGCTTCCTTGAAAAATCAAGACGGGAGATCTGAATTACCGTTCCATTTACTGACTTCAGTTTAAAACGTACGCTGTGGTGCCTCCTCATGCCGGTAGGGTTAACCGACATGGTGGAGACACCACGCTCTTAAAAAACAAGGAGGTTAAAAGCAATAAAACACTGGATATACTAAAAATACAGAAATAATAAATAAACAAATAAATACAGGCAACAATAAAATCCACTTACCTTACCTGGACAATGGACTTCTTGGTAGAGGGTATCAGCAACTGATATTTGATCCCAACTTACCAAGAAGATGGTGCAATATCCTCCGAACCTGCTATATAATTGCCACAAAATGCAATATATAGACAGCCAAGGGAGGTGATCACTGTCTTAGCCAAAAGGCCGAGAAGCGATGCCCACACATGCTCAGACCAAGAGTCCAGCTTCCCAAACACGTCGCTCCACTTAGCGGTTTGACAGACGACGACAAAACAAATAGAAGACCAGTCACCCTGTGTGCGTGTTTGTGAAAGCTGAAGAAAAATGCCGAGGTCGCTGCATCTCTCTGCTGGTCCCTGCTGCCAGCGTCACTAGTGTGTCTGCATGTTTCTCAAATAGAGTTTGGAGAGACGTTGTCAGTGTCTGTATGTTGCTTAAATTCTCCCAAACAGTGGGCGCTAAAGATCACGGCACGGCAGGCCATTGCAGCCAATGAGCTCGAGTTGAAAAATAAATGTGCTTACAGCACCAGGTGGTCCCCCATCGATGTAGTAACCAGGCCCGACCATGCTTAGCTTCCGAGATCAGACGAGATCGGGCATGATCAGGCTGTTATGGCCGTAAACTAACATTTCCGGGTCCATACTAGGTTTTATACAGCAGGAGCACATAAGGACTGAGGGTGCTGCCATGGCCAGAGACGGGACTTGTACAGAAACAATGATTAGATCCATAATGAAGGAAAGCAATGCATAAAGACTTTATTCCATACTCAAAGTACCATATGAAAACGCAATGCAATACACTGCGTGTGCGGTTGAGTGATCTTTTGAAGAAATGTAGCGTTGCAACACCAGGGATAGACTGCAATGTATCTCTGTCGTTGCAGCCCTCTGATGCTCCCTGCTGCCGTCGTCACAACAGTGTCTGCATGTTTCACAAATAGAGTTTGGAGAGACGTTGTCAGTGTCTGTATGTTGCTTATATTCTCCCAAACAGTGGGCGCTAAGGATCAGGGCACGGCAGACCATTGCAGCCATTGATCTCGAGCAGAAAAATAAAAATGCTTACAGCACCTGGTATTCCCAGGCGGTCACCCATCCAAGTACTAACCAGGCCCGACCCTGCTTAGCTTCCGAGATCAGACGAGATCGGGCGTGATCAGGGTGGTATGGCCGTACGCAAATGTTACCGGGTCCATACTACCTTTTATTCAGCAGGAGCACAAAAGGACTGAGAGCGCTGCCGTGGCCAGAGACGGGACTTGTACAGAAACAATGATTAGATCCATAATGAAGGAAAGCAATGCATAAAGACTTTATTCCATACTCAAAGTACCATATGAAAACGCAATGCAATACACTGCGTGTGCGGTTGAGTGATCTTTTGAAGAAATGTAGCGTTGCAACACCAGGGATAGACTGCAATGTATCTCTGTCGTTGCAGCCCTCTGATGCTCCCTGCTGCCGGCGTCACAACAGTGTCTGCATTTTTCACAAATAGAGTTTGGAGAGACGTTGTCAGTGTCTGTATGTTGCTTAAATTCTCCCAAACAGTGGGCGCTAAAGATCAGGGCACGGCAGACCATTGCAGCCATTGATCTCGAGCAGAAAAATAAATATGCTTACAGCACCTGGTATTCCCAGGCGGTCACCCATCCAAGTACTAACCAGGCCCGACCCTGCTTAGCATCCGAGATCAGACGAGATCGGGCGTGATCAGGGTGGTATAGCCGTACGCAAATGTTACCGGGTCCATACTACCTTTTATTCAGCAGGAGCACAAAAGGACTGAGAGCGCTGCTGTGGCCAGAGACGGGACTTGTACAGAAACAATGATAAGATCCATAATGAAGGAAAGCAATGCATAAAGACTTTATTCCATACTCAAAGTACCATATCAAAACGCAATGCAATACACTGCGTGTGCGGTTGAGTGATCTTTTGAAGAAATGTAGCGTTGCAACACCAGGGATAGACTGCAATGTATCTCTGTCGTTGCAGCCCTCTGATGCTCCCTGCTGCCGGCGTCACAACAGTGTCTGCATGTTTCACAAATAGAGTTTGGAGAGACGTTGTCAGTGTCTGTATGTTGCTTAAATTCTCCCAAACAGTGGGCGCTAAGGATCAGGGCACGGCAGACCATTGCAGCCATTGATCTCGAGCAGAAAAATAAAAATGCTTACAGCACCTGGTATTCCCAGGCGGTCACCCATCCAAGTACTAACCAGGCCCGACCCTGCTTAGCTTCCGAGATCAGACGAGATCGGGCGTGATTTTTTTTTTTTTTTTTTTTTGTTGTTTTTTTTTCTTTTATTATCAACATTAGTTCAATTTTATATACAAAACATTCAGATTAATTGCACAGAGAAAAATAAACAGCTGAGGTAGCCTTTCTTCACTGCAAATAAACCAACAAGAGAACAAAATGCAATTCAAAAATTGAACATAAGTTTCCCATCATTCATCACAGAAATGAACTTGCATCCCTTAATAAAGGTTTGAAATTCCATCTTTTCGCATTTATATATCCAGAAGATATCTTTCTTCAACTCAGCTTCAAAATAAGGCCATACATCTCTGTGTTTTCCCTCAAAATGTGCTAGGTTTCTTCTCAGCCATATAGCGTATCTTGCATGACTTACAACGTAATTTAACATATTCACGTTAACTCCTTCTTTCTTTTCCCACACCCCAAATAGAAATATCTTTTTCCACTCCATTCCCTCAATATACTCCCTCCCCCAGTGCTCATGCAGGAATCTTTTCAATTTCAAAAAAAACATCTTCAACTTGTCACACTCATAATACAGGTGCATTAATGTCTCTGGATCAATTGCACATACATCACATTCCCTCTTTACATTTCTATTTATTTGGTGTATCACCACATTTGTGAACATCCTATTATGTCTAAATTTAAAATCATGATTCTGGCATTCTATACTATTTTTCTTTACAATCCAATTTTTCCATATTTCCTTTCCCTTCATACCTGGAAACACCTTTTCCCAAACCTTTTCGGAAGCAGGTTCTTTAAGCTCTTCCTTAATCAGCATGTTGTAACAGTCCTTTACTTTTAGATTGCGTAGTACTATTTTTTTCCCATTATTTTCTGTATATAACTCTGGAAACGTTATTTTTCTGTCTGTTACCACGTTATTTTCTATTTGTCTGACCCATTCCGTCGGTATGCTTTCTTTTATTTTATCATACGTATTGACAATACTACTTTCACTTGTGTCTTCATCGTACTCCTGTACTGTATCTATAATCGCCTGGTCTCTAAGGAATCCAGGTATGAATTCGTATATGTAATCCTTAATTTGCCTTAATCCTGCATAGAAGAATTTTTTCTCCCATAGCATGTTATTGTTCTTTGTTATTGTTGGATTACACCATACCGGTTGATTAATTATTTGACTAAGTTTGTTACATTCATACTTAATGTTGACTCTGTATTTGCCCCATGCTTCAAACACTTCTTTATAAAATGGAGGTACTTTTTCATACATAGTATTTTTCATTATCATAATTAATCCATTTTCTTCACACCTTCCGTTTTTATGCAAATATTCCTTGAAAACATTTTTCCATCCGTAATCCACCCTGTCATGCATATACTTTTTGACAGTCTTGATTCTTATTGCTTTTTTCTTTATATTTAAATCCACCAGTTTCAGTCCTCCTTCTTCATATTTCCCTATCAGGGTTTTATGTGCTATTCTAGCTGGTTTCCCCTCCCATATGTAGTTATTAATTATACTGTTTAGTTCTTTGTGCACCCACTCTGGCATGTCTATCACGGTCATTGCATATACAACCTTGGATAATATCAGAGCATTTATCACCACAACCTTCCCCTTCAATTTCAATCTCCTTGGCCTCCACGCATTTAATGTGTTTTTCACTTTGTTTATAACCCCGTTCCACGTCTCGTCTCTAGCCTCCTTTTCTTTCACTCCAATATGTATCCCCAATATTTTTATATAATCATTTGCAATTCTAAAAGGCATGCTACAACCAATCTGGTTTACATTCCCAACGTACATTATTTCAGTTTTATCTATATTTACCTTCGCCCCTGATGCTTTTCCATATATTTCTATTTTTTCCATTATCCTTTTCACGCCATTCATATTTTTCACCGTACATGTGGTATCATCAGCATATTGTTGAATTTTGCTTTCTCCCCCATTTGGCAATTGGATCCCCTCAATTTCTTTATCCTTTTTTATCATTTCAGCCAGACTTTCCGCAGTTAAGCTGTATAATACAGCAGATAGTGGACACCCTTGCCTTACAGATCTCTCAAGCGGAAAAGGATCCGTTATAGCGCCATTTATTTTAACGCTGCTTGTTGCATTCCTATATAACAGTTTTATCCAATTTATCATTCTCTCTCCGAACCCAAACTTCTCCAATGTGCAAAAAAGGAAACTGTGCTCAACCCTGTCAAAGGCTTTATTCAAGTCCACACTTAAAATAATTCCCCCGGCTTTGCCCATGTACTCTACCGTGTCCCTTATTGTGCTAATGATGTCTGATATGTCCCTCCCTGGTATCCCGTACGCCTGTGTTGATGATATGACTGTTGGTGCCGCCGTTTTTATTCTGTTTGCTAATACCTTTGCTAAAATTTTGTAATCTGTGTTTAGTAAGCTTAGTGGTCTGTAGTTCTCTAGTTTTCTTCTGCCTCCCTTGTTTTTATATAGTACCGTTATTAATCCTGTTGCAAGTGACTCTGGTATCTCCTGTTCCTTTTCCATCTCTGCATAGATCCTATTTAATATAGGGATCAGAATTTCTATAAACGTTTTGTAAAACTCACTCGTAAGGCCATCTGTCCCTGGACTTTTATTGGTTTTTAAGGACATTATTGCTTCTTTTATTTCTATGTCTTTTATATTATCATCACACATGCATTTCTCGTCTTCTGTGATTGTTTTGTTAATATCACTTAATACTATGTCTATATCTTCCTTATTTGCATTCCCTTTTTTGAACAGATTTTTATAAAATGTCCCAACCGTATCAATAATGTCTACAAAATCATTTATTGTCTCTCCATCTTCATTTTCCAACTCTTCGATATATACCCTTTCTTGTTTTCTTTTTTCCAGCCCCAAAAAATAACCTGTGCATTTCTCTCCCCTCATTGCATATTTTGCCTTACTCCTTGTTATTGCCCCCTCACATTGATTCCGCTCATAAGAGTCCAATTTCGATTTTATCTTTAAATATTTCTCTATACTATGATTTGGATCCTTATCCACTCTCTCAGCCTCTTCTGCCAGCGCATCCGTCAAGCCTTTTACTTTTTCTCTTTCTTTAAAGTTCCGGAACTTCGCATATCGAATGCTTATTGTTTTTATCTTTTGCTTTAGTCTTTCCCACCATGATCCCTTATTTCTGCACACTTCCATGTTATTTTTTTCTTGTTCTATACAGGCCACTACTTTGTTTCTATACCTCTCTTCCGCAAGCAGACTGCTGTTGAGGCACCATACTCCTCCTCCCCTTCTTTCCAACCCACTACCAACCTCTAACGACAGAATGGCATGGTCACTAAACGATGTGAAGTTATACTTCATTTTTTTTAGATATTTTACAATGCTCTGTTTTGCAACACAGAGATCAATTCGACTCTGCTTTAATTCCCCCATTACCATTTGTCTCCTCGAGTATTCCCGCTTGTTTGGGTTTTCATTCCTCCATATATCAATTAACTGTCTTTCCTCCATCATTTTTAGAAAAACCTTTCTTGACGTGTCGCTCTTAAATTCTTTCCCTCTCGCTAAATCCAGCCTTGTACTTTTTAAATTAAAATCTCCCACTATAATACAGTTTCCCACACACCATTTCCCCAAACCCAAGAAAAACACCTTCCTATCCGTTTCTATATTTGGCGCATATACATTAATCAGTCGATACACTATATTTTTGTATTTGAATTCTATTATTATTATTCTTCCCGTTTTATCGCTGTAGAGTTCTTTTATGTTTTGTACAATATCATTTTTTATCAAAATTGCTACACCACAAGATCTCTCTGTACCATTATTTACATATACCGTGTCTTTCCATTTTATTTTTATATCCTTCATGATATTGTCTGTCCAGTTGGTTTCTTGCAGACATAATATATCATTATTCTTACATTTGACTAATAGTTTTTCCAATTTGCTTTGATTTCGTAAACCATTTGTGTTAAATGAGATTAAGCTAAACATTAGACATAAGGTGATTATTGTTTCATTTCTAACCTTCATTTTTTTTCGTACCTTTCTTTTTTGCTGCTACCATTCTTTCCTTCTTGGCTTTCCTTTTCTTCACCAGCTCTGCCTTTCTGTCCTTTCCGTCCATGGGTTCGTCAGTCTCGGACACCGACCCAACGTCCATTTCCTCCATCCAGCTCTTCCTTATTTGGTCCCGCTCCTCCTCTGGGGTTTCCTCGATCTCCCCCTCCGACAACATGCCTTCCGCGTTGTCCTCTCCAACTCCTCTTGGACTTCCTCTACCAACCAGGGTGCGTTCATGGGCAATTTTCGACACCAGGTCCCCAGGGGTACCTTCACCTACTCCTAGCCCAATCGCTCCCCCGGTTGGTGGATCCTCTGGCTGGACGACGTCGTCCAGAGTGCTGCAGAGTGGCTCCGTTTCTGCTGCTGCCGGCGCCACCGCCGCCGTATCTGCTTCCACCACCGCTGCTGACACCTCCGCAGCCTCCTCCGCCAGCACCACTGCTGCCGCCGTCGCTTCACCGTCCCGCTGCCCTTCCTGGTTCTCATCTGCTCGGTCTCCTCCTCTCCCGTTACGCGTCGGGCAGTCCCGCGCGTAGTGCCCCTGCATCTGGCATCTGTGACACGTGAAATGTGGGCAGTCCCTCAAGATGTGTCCTGGTTGTATGCACATCCGGCATACTCTGACTTGTCGGTCATGAATTACTCTGAAGAATTCTGTGCCTTCCAGTGTATCAAATTTCGTTGAGTACGGCAGTGATTTCACCGTCTCTGTGAATTGTACTCTCAGAAATCTTGTCCCGTCTGCTATGTCAGTCCCAGGCCACATCCTTCTCTTTATCGGGGAGACAGCTTTCACTCCCCACTCGTACAGTTTCGCCAGGATCACCTCATCAGGCACATATGTCGGAAGGTTTAAAAAGGAGACAACCAGCTCATTGTTTGCCATCTCCTTGACAAACACTAAACTGTCTTTTATTTTTAACCCATCACACAATTTCTCCTTTCCATCTTCATTCTCCATCGTTATTTCATATTTTTTCGGTGCTTTAAATCGGCAGCCGACTACCACCCCACATACCTTCTTGATTTCTTTCAGTAATTCCATCATTGACACGTCTTCTTCCCCAACAATCTCCACAGCAACTGTCAGCCTCTTCTCAAAAGTTTGTGTCTTACTTTTGTCCGAAGCATTCCTGCCATTGTCCGTGATCCTTCTCGTAACCGTTTCCCTTCCAATGTCGGCATTCGTTGTCGGTTGCTGCTTCTTGCTGCTGTCCATGATCCTGCTCGTAGTCGTGGTCTTTCCATGGTCTGTGTTCTTGGGCGATATCTGCTCCATGCCTTTGTCCATATTCTGTGTCGTTGTGTGTACCGGTCCGCTTTCAGTTGCCGTGTGATCCGTCCTACTCCTCTCTACTCGCTCTCTCCTATCCATTTCGTCGCTCATTCAACACACACACAAACAAAAAGGACGTTCCCCCGAACAGCAAGCTGCTGGGGGAGTAAAGCTAAAACAAAAAGTAAACTAAACTCACTCACTGTCAATCTAACACAAATAAGATAAATTTCACCTTCTCTCTCCACTTGCTCTCTCTGCTCATTCACTATCTGGCTTCGCACCTGAACGGTATCAAACGTGATCAGGGTGGTATGGCCGTACGCAAATATTACCGGGTCCATACTACCTTTTATTCAGCAGGAGCACAAAAGGACTGAGAGCGCTGCCGTGGCCAGAGACGGGACTTGTACAGAAACAATGATTAGATCCATAATGAAGGAAAGCAATGCATAAAGACTTTATTCCATACTCAAAGTACCATATGAAAACGCAATGCAATACACTGCGTGTGCGGTTGAGTGATCTTTTGAAGAAATGTAGCGTTGCAACACCAGGGATAGACTGCAATGTATCTCTGTCGTTGCAGCCCTCTGATGCTCCCTGCTGCCGGCGTCACAACAGTGTCTGCATTTTTCACAAATAGAGTTTGGAGAGACGTTGTCAGTGTCTGTATGTTGCTTAAATTCTCCCAAACAGTGGGCGCTAAAGATCAGGGCACGGCAGACCATTGCAGCCATTGATCTCGAGCAGAAAAAAAAAAAGCTTACAGCACCTGGTATTCCCAGGCGGTCTCCCATCCAAGTACTAACCAGGCCCGACCCTGCTTAGCTTCCGAGATCAGACGAGATCGGGCGTGTTCAGGGTGGTATGGCCGTAAGCGAGTATAACCGCATCCAAAGTAGCTTTTAAACAGCAGGAGCACATAAGGACTGAGAGCGCTGCCGTGACCATAGACCAGACTTGTACAGAAACAATTATTAGATCAATAATGAAGGAAAGCAATGAATGAATACTTTATTCCGGACTCAAAGTACCATATCAAAACGCAATGCAATACACCGAGTTGGCGTGTGTGCTCGTTTGCGTGAACCTTTGAAGAAACATAGCGTTTCAAACGCTGCGATGGACTGCAGCAGGTCAAGCGAAGCAGTCATTCATAGCTCTTATTTCTTTACAACAACATGATCAGGGGAGAGCGCGAACGCAGTCCCCCACTACCAGAAATTATGCAATCGAGATTCCCACATTTGGGGAATTCGCACGGGTCAGCAACAGCCGCAGTGCAATGGCCGAGCCTCACCATGGGTGAACCACCTTCTTGATCATGGTATCTCCCTTGCCAGGTAAGTATGATTAGTACTCGTTCAGATGGGCTGAACGCTGCCCACGCGTGTTCCCTTGGAGAACGGTTGCAAAGAATTCGGAGATGTCTAGACTTTAAAGTCCGTGTTGCAGGGTTTATTTTCCAACAAGTGTGTGCAATTTGCTTGTTCTTAATACAGATTTAAACTGTTATCCATTTTATTTCATGTTGTTAGGTATCACAAAACGGAATGTAATACGACAAAGTAGGTACTATTTTAGCGGTTTGCAATTGATTCTCTTTTCCCCCAGGATAATTAAATATGTTCTATTATTTGCCATGCGGAGCCAGCCAGTCCTGTGCACGTATGCAAATTAGCCATGTGCACCTAACAGAAGAATGACGTAATGTTGAGAACGAGTCATACTAAAAAGGGAGAGCAATCGACAGCTAAACCAGACTGTATCAATCACACACTTTGGGTCCATTCTAACTTATGATAAGAGGCTAGTCTTTAAATCTTTGCAGTGACTGAATGTTTATGATAAAACGGATTGTTTTGCATTCGATGAGTGTGTGCGACTGTGCGTTTGTCATTTCCGGCTTCGGCATACCGCATGGTAATGAAGGCCTCGTGGTGAGTTGCTTTCTTAGTGAAGCAGCCTCGCCATGGAGTTGGATGAGTTGGAGTGATATAAGTTGTCAGTGTCTGTATGTTGCTTAAATTCTCCCAAACAGTGGGCGCTAAGGATCAGGGCACGGCAGACCATTGCAGCCATTGATCTCGAGCAGAAAAATAAAAATGCTTACAGCACCTGGTATTCCCAGGCGGTCACCCATCCAAGTACTAACCAGGCCCGACCCTGCTTAGCTTCCGAGATCAGACGAGATCGGGCGTGATCAGGGTGGTATGGCCGTACGCAAATGTTACCGGGTCCATACTACCTTTTATTCAGCAGGAGCACAAAAGGACTGAGAGCGCTGCCGTGGCCAGAGACGGGACTTGTACAGAAACAATGATTAGATCCATAATGAAGGAAAGCAATGCATAAAGACTTTATTCCATACTCAAAGTACCATATCAAAACGCAATGCAATACACTGCGTGTGCGGTTGAGTGATCTTTTGAAGAAATGTAGCGTTGCAACACCAGGGATAGACTGCAATGTATCTCTGTCGTTGCAGCCCTCTGATGCTCCCTGCTGCCGGCGTCACAACAGTGTCTGCATTTTTCACAAATAGAGTTTGGAGAGACGTTGTCAGTGTCTGTATGTTGCTTAAATTCTCCCAAACAGTGGGCGCTAAAGATCAGGGCACGGCAGACCATTGCAGCCATTGATCTCGAGCAGAAAAATAAATATGCTTACAGCACCTGGTATTCCCAGGCGGTCACCCATCCAAGTACTAACCAGGCCCGACCCTGCTTAGCTTCCGAGATCAGACGAGATCGGGCGTGATCAGGGTGGTATGGCCGTACGCAAATTTTACCGGGTCCATACTACCTTTTATTCAGCAGGAGCACAAAAGGACTGAGCGCGCTGCCGTGGCCAGAGACGGGACTTGTACAGAAACAATGATTAGATCCATAATGAAGGAAAGCAATGCATAAAGACTTTATTCCATACTCAAAGTACCATATCAAAACGCAATGCAATACACTGCGTGTGCGGTTGAGTGATCTTTTGAAGAAATGTAGCGTTGCAACACCAGGGATAGACTGCAATGTATCTCTGTCGTTGCAGCCCTCTGATGCTCCCTGCTGCCGGCGTCACAACAGTGTCTGCATTTTTCACAAATAGAGTTTGGAGAGACGTTGTCAGTGTCTGTATGTTGCTTAAATTCTCCCAAACAGTGGGCGCTAAAGATCTCTGCCCGTATGCAAATTAGCCATGTTCGCCTAACAGAAGAATGACGTAATGTTGAGAACGAGTCATACTAAAAACCGAGAGCAAGCGAAAGCTAAATCAGACTGTATCAATCACACACTTTGGGTCCATTCTAACTTTTGATAAGAGGCTAGTCTTTAAATCTTTGCAGTGACTGAATGTTGATGATAAAACGGATTGTTTTGCATAAGATGAGTGTGTGCGACTGTGTGTTTGTCATTTCCGGCTTCGGCATACCGCATGGTCATGAAGGCCTCGTGGTGAGTTACTTTCTTAGTGAAGCAGCTTAGCCTTACAGTTGGATAAGTTGGAGTGATTGGAGTTTATTTTTCACAGTGAGAGAGGGGTGCACCGGTCCTGGAGGTACTGCAATACCAGGTCGATGCGTGGAGTGGACGGAGCAAGCCCCTATTCCATCTCCCAGTTCCAAAAAACAATTTAATATATGGTCCCCGGGTAGGGGACGTATCAGATATTAAACTGATAAGAACAGATTTTTTTCATTCGAAAATTTTATTGACACACGTTGCAATACCTTATCTTTCACATCACATGTTTCCAGTTTCGTTCAATTTTTTTTTTTTTTTTTTTCTTTTTTTAAATCATACATAATGTTTTGTTTCTTTTTTTTTTTTTTAACAACAAGGAATTTGAAAAAATATAACCATCCATAAAACCAAGAATAAAACCTATGTTTTAAAAAGAAAATAAAAACCAACACTAAAAGATGCTGCTGTGCAGGAGCGGGAACAAACTTAGTTAAAATAAATTTAAAAGAAAGTGTACCCCGTCCTGCCCTCCCAACAGCGTCGGTCTCTCGGGACCTGTCGCTCAGAGGATCTCCTCCCCTCTCTGCTCCTTCCCACCTGCCTCTCCCGGAGAGCCAGGCCGCCGCTGCCTCGACCTTTCTGTGTGTGGCTCCGGCTCCCTTCTCCGAATGGGCACAGAGGCGATGTCTTCATTTTGGCTGTGTCCTAGGCCTGCCGCCTGCAGCAACGGCTACTTTTACCGTTGCTGCGGCCATCCGGATCACAGCCAAGGGGGGGATCAGCTTGTGCTTCCTTACCAGCAGGTTTCTGGAGGTCCAAAAGGCGTCTTTAATGGCGGCTAGGGTGAGCCACTGCCTGGGGAAGTTAACTGCAGTATTTTGGCTCACCCCATACAGCACCAATTGGGCTGTCAGGACCTCCCCTGCTGGCAAGTACGGGAATAGTAGGGAGCCGGCCGTTGCCCACTGGTCTCCAGCAGCGCTGCACTCCCAGAGCAGATGCCTCACCGACTCAGGCGCGCCACAACCTGGTCGGGGGCATGTTGCGGATGCGGCCATGCCCCGGGAGTGCATGACGGCTCTGACTGGGAGGATCTCGTGAGCTACCATCCATGACAGGTCCCGGAGTCTGTTGGGGAGGACAGGATGGTTAACATTTCGCCAAACAGTTGCGGGGTCGCCGAGTGCTAGCCCGCGCACTGGACTTACTGGTTCCCGCTCCTGCACCAGCGCAATCATTAAACGATGGCTTTTTAAGACTTCTAAGTCCTCGTTTTCTAGGTTATATTTTTTTAAAAACTTCTTGATAAAAACATAGGACTGGGGCAGGTTAAAAGATACTGGCGTCCTATGGTCAGAAACATAAAAACTGAACTTTTTCAGATAGGAACCCATCCAGAACCGGGTCATTGCTGTGCTTTTTTTTTGGCAGGGTACCGACATTGCATTTTGTATGTGTAGAGCTGTATATCGGCTTCCTAAATATAAATTGAGGTCTGGGACTCCTTTTCCCCCTTTTTCTTTAGTTTTTTTCATTTCGTTTCTCTTGAGTCTCTCCCACTTAGACCCCCACAGGAAGTAAAAAATGGCACGTTCTAGATCTAAAAGAACTCTGCGGGGTGGAATAAAAACAGAGCATACCAATAAAAGCAAAGGTAAAATCACTGACTTAATGATTAAAACCTTTCCTTCCATTGTAAGTCCTCTAAGTCCCCAGTATCCCAGTCTCCGCCTCACTTTTCCTACCATGTCCGGCCAATTTTTGGTACCCTCCCCCTCCCTGTCAAATTTGACCCCGAGTATTTTCAAGTCGGTCTGTTTCACGGTCAGGGGGAGTCCAGTCGTCTCGGTCACCGTCCATGGTCCATAAAAAAGGGCTTGGGTCTTCTCTCTGTTGAGTTTGGACCCAGAGGCCAGTCCGTAGGAGTCTGTCAAGTCCAGTGCCTTCTGTAATGAACCGATGTCTGTACATAAAATGTTGACGTCGTCCATATATAAAACACATTTGCTAAAAAGTCCCCCACTTCCTGGTATGCCCACCCCTTTAATCCATTTGTCCCTTCTCAATACCTGTGCCAGTGGTTCTATGCAAGCCACGTAGAGGAGAGCAGATAAAGGACAACCCTGACGGACCCCGCAGTGCAAGTCTACTGCTTTTGTAAGTTGCCCGTTAACAAAGAATTTGCTGGTGATGTCCCGATACAGCAATCCCACCCACTCTACATACCTTTGTGGGAAACCCATTTTAGGCAGTACCTGAAATAGGTACTGGTGCGAGACCCGATCGAAAGCTTTTTCAAAGTCTAAATTTAGGACTACTAGTCTAATGTTTCTGTCTCTCGCATAACAGATGGTGTCTCTAATCAGTACGAGGCTGTCAGTGATCTTTCTCCCCGGTATGCCACAGGTTTGATCCGGGTGGATTACCTCCCCTAAAACAACAGACATTCTGTTGGCTAAAAGTTTGCTAAAAAGTTTACAGTCCACGTTTAAAAGGGTAATAGGTCTCCAGTTCTTCAGGTCAGTCTTGTCGTCTTTCTTGTGTAATAGTTTCACTATCCCTGATCTAAAACTGTCTGGTAGTCGGCCTAGTCCTTGGAATTCTGTAAAAACAGTCAACAAGTCGGTTGCTAAAATGTCCCAGAAGGTCTGATAAAATTCAAGTGAAAGCCCATCTTCCCCCGGTGATTTTCCCCCTCTAAAACTCGACAAACAATTGGAAAGTTCTAAAAGGTTAAAATCATGGGTTAAAAATGCGCTCTCACTGATCTTCTTTTTCAAGGCATTCAATATATTGTCTTTTGGTTCTTCTTCAATGCATTTTTTTTAATACAGCTCTCCATAGAAACACTCTATTTCGTCCATCGTTTCTTCTTGTGTTTTTGTGTATTCTCCATTTCTCTTTTTTAATTTATAAATACCCTCCCCGCTGTTTATGATTTTCTTGAAGAAATATCGTGTGCATTTTTCCCCTTCTTCTATGTCTCTTTCTTTACTTCTAATAATTATTCCTTTGCTTTTGATTTCTGCTAGAGCCGACATTTGTTCTTTTACCTCTCTTATTTCCTGATTGTAATCAAACCCTTGTTGTCTTAATTTAAAATAACGTTGCAGTCTTTTCTGCAGCCCCATCATGCATTTGTTTTCTATTTTCTTTTGTTTCATCCCTGCCTTTCTAAAAAAAGTCTTTGTCCGTTCCTTCACCATTTCCCACCAGTGTGCACGTGTTTTGTGTAAGTCTTGGAGGGTCTGCCATTGACTGAATTGCTCCCTGTACTGGCTGGCTAAATCTTTATCTTTTATCAGGGAGCAATTCAGTTTCCACAGACCACCACCTTTTGTCACACCTGAGGGGAGTGAAAGGGTGCAGGAGAGCATAGCGTGATCGGAGAAGAAAACGGGGGTTAATCTAGCATCGGTTGGCGGGCAGTCTCTGGTAAAAATATAGTCTATTCGAGAGGCTCTGGCACCGTCACTACTGAACCAGGTGAAGCCCTCCTCTCTTGGATGCACGGTTTTAAAACAGTCTTTCAGTTTAAAATCCCTGCACTGTGCCTGCAATAAAACCGACGTCTTGTCTACTTTAAAATCTTCCCCCGCACTTTTCCTATCGCTCCTAGTTAAAATACAATTAAAATCTCCCGCTAAAACTAAAGGCGCTCTGCCTAGCATGTGGGGCTGCAATTCTTTTAAAAGGTCATGTCTGTCATTTTTGTCGTTAAAACCATAAATGTTTAAGAGATTAAAATCCCTTCCCATAAAAGTCAAGTGTGCTAAAAGCGCCCTTCCGTCTCTCACCACCGTGCTGCCCTTCACCAAGATTGAGGGATTTTTAATTAAAATGGCCACCCCGTCATTTTTGCTTTCATTTGAACCACTCCATAAGGATTTATGTGGCCACTTTTCCTCCCATTCCCTGTATTGGTTTAAAAATGGTAGTGCACATTCTTGTAGTAAAAACACATCTGACTTAAAATTGTTAAGAAAGGATAAAATCGTTTGTGCTCTAACTTTTGATTTCACACTTCTTACATTTAGTGTCGAAATGGTGAGCACCATGATTATGGTGTTAAAAGGACAAACAATCATTAAAAGACTAAAAAACAACTATGGGTTAAAACCATCTAAAAAAGTCATCCAATGCTTTGTGACAGAAGCTCTTCCTTTATCTCAATAGGAGATGAGTAAAGGTTGTCTGCTTCATTCCCCTCCCAGACTCTACTTTGGTCGAAAATTGAGTCTTTTGGGGTTGATTGCAGTGCAATATTTAAAAAAGAGAGAGTGTTGGGAGGGTTGTTTGGGAAGACTCTGGCATCCTCCAAAGATGGATTGTCTGAGGAGCCAGGTCTTCCCCTTTTCTCTGAGGCTCCTTGAGTCTCAGAGGACAACTCTGACACTGCTCTCTTACCAGGCTGGGCTCCTGGGAGGGAGGCTTCACTGGACTCCACTTCAGACTCTTCTCCCTGGCTGTCTGTTTCTAGACTCACGGATTCCTCAGAGTCTGAAGTGGAGTCCATCTCAGCTCCACCGGCTGCCTGGGCCCCACCAGCCTCTTTCACCTCACCACTAGGTGGGGCAACCTCAGGCCCCGCCCCCTCTCCCCCAATCAGAGTTATTACTTCCAGCCTGGTGTCTTCAATTGTTTGTGCACCCCCGTCTGCCAATTTCCTTGCATTTTGTTTTACTTTGTTAGCAAAGGATTTCGGGCAGTCTCTGAAGAGATGGTTTGAGTCTCCACAGAGGTTGCACTTCCTGCCATTGGTACATTCTTCAAAAGAGTGTCCAATTTCTCTACATTTGCCGCAAACAACCTTGGTACACGCTTCCGCCAGGTGCCCTTGCTCACCACACTTGCAGCAGAGCTTGGGCTGTCCCTGGTAGTGAATGTAGCCCCTGTTCTCTCCAAGAACCATCATGGATGGGAGATGTTTCAGGCCCTGGAAGCCATGTGGGTCCCGCCATTGTTGTATGGGGACCCTCCATGAACAATTCCAGATGCCGTCCTCATCTCTCACCTTGGTGGCCTGGGCCCTCACAGTGCAGTATCTTGCCAGCCATATACAAATATCATCAGCATTTACCGTTTCATTGAACATCCTGACGATTACGGTTTTAATGGAATCGTCATTTAGTCTCTCCACTTCAAATGCTGAAAACTGGTCTTTTACCGTGTCGTAGCGTGTCCAAAATTCTTTCAGGGTTGTTGCCGCTGCGAAGCTTACATCGAATCCTTTGTTAAAGGGCAGAGTAAGAATACAATTCAAGTCATTCGCAGAAAACTTCAGGATTCCTTGGATGTGCTTCCTTGAAAAGTCGAGTCGGGAGATCTGAATTACGGTTCCATTTAATGACTTCAATTTAAAACGTACGCTGTGGTGCCTCCTCATGCCGGTTTGGTTAACCGACATGGTGGAGACACCACGCTCTTAAAATAGAAGGAGGTTAAAAGCAATAAAACACTGAATATACTAAAAAAACAGAATAAATAAACAAATAAATACAGGCAACAATAAAATCCACTTACCTTACCTGGACAATGGACTTCTTGGTAGAGGGTATCAGCAACTGATATTTGATCCCAACTAACCAAGAAGATGGTGCAATATCCTCCAAACCTGCTATATAATTGCCACAAAATAGGCAGTATACAGACAGCCAAGGGAGGTGATCACTGTCTTAGCCAAAAGGCCGAGAAGCGATGCCCACACATGCTCAGACCAAGAGTCCAGCTTCCCAAACACGTCGCTCCACTTAGCGGTTTGACAGACGACGACAAAACAAATAGAAGACCAGTCACCCTGTGTGCGTGTTTGTGAAAGCTGAAGAAAAATGCCGAGGTCGCTGCATCTCTCTGCTGGTCCCTGCTGCCAGCGTCACTAGTGTGTCTGCATGTTTCTCAAATAGAGTTTGGAGAGACGTTGTCAGTGTCTGTATGTTGCTTAAATTCTCCCAAACAGTGGGCGCTAAAGATCACGGCACGGCAGGCCATTGCAGCCAATGAGCTCGAGTTGAAAAATAAATGTGCTTACAGCACCAGGTGGTCCCCCATCGATGTAGTAACCAGGCCCGACCCTGCTTAGCTTCCGAGATCAGACGAGATCGGGCATGATCAGGCTGTTATGGCCGTAAACTAAAATTTCCGGGTCCATACTAGGTTTTATACAGCAGGAGCACATAAGGACTGAGGGTGCTGCCGTGGCCAGAGACGGGACTTGTACAGAAACAATGATTAGATCCATAATGAAGGAAAGCAATGCATAAAGACTTTATTCCATACTCAAAGTACCATATCAAAACGCAATGCAATACACTGCGTGTGCGGTTGAGTGATCTTTTGAAGAAATGTAGCGTTGCAACACCAGGGATAGACTGCAATGTATCTCTGTCGTTGCAGCCCTCTGATGCTCCCTGCTGCCGGCGTCACAACAGTGTCTGCATTTTTCACAAATAGAGTTTGGAGAGACGTTGTCAGTGTCTGTATGTTGCTTAAATTCTCCCAAACAGTGGGCGCTAAGGATCAGGGCACGGCAGACCATTGCAGCCATTGATCTCGAGCAGAAAAATAAAAATGCTTACAGCACCTGGTATTCCCAGGCGGTCACCCATCCAAGTACTAACCAGGCCCGACCCTGCTTAGCTTCCGAGATCAGACGAGATCGGGCGTGATCAGGGTGGTATGGCCGTACGCAAATGTTACCAGGTCCATACTACCTTTTATTCAGCAGGAGCACAAAAGGACTGAGAGCGCTGCCGTGGCCAGAGACGGGACTTGTACAGAAACAATGATAAGATCCATAATGAAGGAAAGCAATGCATAAAGACTTTATTCCATACTCAAAGTACCATATGAAAACGCAATGCAATACACTGCGTGTGCGGTTGAGTGATCTTTTGAAGAAATGTAGCGTTGCAACACCAGGGATAGACTGCAATGTATCTCTGTCGTTGCAGCCCTCTGATGCTCCCTGCTGCCGGCGTCACAACAGTGTCTGCATTTTTCACAAATAGAGTTTGGAGAGACGTTGTCAGTGTCTGTATGTTGCTTAAATTCTCCCAAACAGTGGGCGCTAAGGATCAGGGCACGGCAGACCATTGCAGCCATTGATCTCGAGCAGAAAAATAAAAATGCTTACAGCACCTGGTATTCCCAGGCGGTCACCCATCCAAGTACTAACCAGGCCCGACCCTGCTTAGCTTCCGAGATCAGACGAGATCGGGCGTGATCAGGGTGGTATGGCCGTACGCAAATGTTACCGGGTCCATACTACGTTTTATTCAGCAGGAGCACAAAAGGACTGAGAGCGCTGCCGTGGCCAGAGACGGGACTTGTACAGAAACAATGATAAGATCCATAATGAAGGAAAGCAATGCATAAAGACTTTATTCCATACTCAAAGTACCATATCAAAACGCAATGCAATACACTGCGTGTGCGGTTGAGTGATCTTTTGAAGAAATGTAGCGTTGCAACACCAGGGATAGACTGCAATGTATCTCTGTCGTTGCAGCCCTCTGATGCTCCCTGCTGCCGGCGTCACAACAGTGTCTGCATTTTTCACAAATAGAGTTTGGAGAGACGTTGTCAGTGTCTGTATGTTGCTTAAATTCTCCCAAACAGTGGGCGCTAAAGATCAGGGCACGGCAGACCATTGCAGCCATTGATCTCGAGCAGAAAAATAAATATGCTTACAGCACCTGGTATTCCCAGGCGGTCACCCATCCAAGTACTAACCAGGCCCGACCCTGCTTAGCTTCCGAGATCAGACGAGATCGGGCGTGATCAGGGTGGTATGGCCGTACGCAAATGTTACCGGGTCCATACTACCTTTTATTCAGCAGGAGCACAAAAGGACTGAGAGCGCTGCCGTGGCCAGAGACGGGACTTGTACAGAAACAATGATTAGATCCATAATGAAGGAAAGCAATGCATAAAGACTTTATTCCATACTCAAAGTACCATATGAAAACGCAATGCAATACACTGCGTGTGCGGTTGAGTGATCTTTTGAAGAAATGTAGCGTTGCAACACCAGGGATAGACTGCAATGTATCTCTGTCGTTGCAGCCCTCTGATGCTCCCTGCTGCCGGCGTCACAACAGTGTCTGCATTTTTCACATATAGAGTTTGGAGAGACGTTGTCAGTGTCTGTATGTTGCTTAAATTCTCCCAAACAGTGGGCGCTAAAGATCAGGGCACGGCAGACCATTGCAGCCATTGATCTCGAGCAGAAAAATAAATATGCTTACAGCACCTGGTTTTCCCAGGCGGTCACCCATCCAAGTACTAACCAGGCCCGACCCTGCTTAGCTTCCGAGATCAGACGAGATCGGGCGTGATCAGGGTGGTATGGCCGTACGCAAATGTTACCGGGTCCATACTACCTTTTATTCAGCAGGAGCACAAAAGGACTGAGAGCGCTGCCGTGGCCAGAGACGGGACTTGTACAGAAACAATGATTAGATCCATAATGAAGGAAAGCAATGCATAAAGACTTTATTCCATACTCAAAGTACCATATCAAAACGCAATGCAATACACTGCGTGTGCGGTTGAGTGATCTTTTGAAGAAATGTAGCGTTGCAACACCAGGGATAGACTGCAATGTATCTCTGTCGTTGCAGCCGTCTGATGCTCCCTGCTGCCGGCGTCACAACAGTGTCTGCATGTTTCCAAATAGAGTTTGGAGAGACGTTGTCAGTGTCTGTATGTTGCTTAAATTCTCCCAAACAGTGGGCGCTAAAGATCAGGGCACGGCAGACCATTGCAGCCATTGATCTCGAGCAGAAAAATAAATATGCTTACAGCACCTGGTATTCCCAGGCGGTCACCCATCCAAGTACTAACCAGGCCCGACCCTGCTTAGCTTCCGAGATCAGACGAGATCGGGCGTGATCAGGGTGGTATGGCCGTACGCAAATGTTACCGGGTCCATACTACCTTTTATTCAGCAGGAGCACAAAAGGACTGAGAGCGCTGCCGTGGCCAGAGACGGGACTTGTACAGAAACAATGATTAGATCCATAATGAAGGAAAGCAATGCATAAAGACTTTATTCCATACTCAAAGTACCATATCAAAACGCAATGCAATACACTGCGTGTGCGGTTGAGTGATCTTTCAAAGAAATGTAGCGTTGCAACACCAGGGACAGACTGCAATGTATCTCTGTCGTTGCAGCCCTCTGATGCTCCATGCTGCCGGCGTCACAACAGTGTCTGCATTTTTCACAAATAGAGTTTGGAGAGATGTTGTCAGTGTCTGTATGTTGCTTAAATTCTCCCAAACAGTGGGCGCTAAGGATCAGGGCACGGCAGACCATTGCAGCCATTGATCTCGAGCAGAAAAATAAAAATGCTTACAGCACCTGGTATTCCCAGGCGGTCACCCATCCAAGTACTAACCAGGCCCGACCCTGCTTAGCTTCCGAGATCAGACGAGATCGGGCGTGATCAGGGTGGTATGGCCGTACGCAAATATTATCGGGTCCATACTACCTTTTATTCAGCAGGAGCACAAAAGGACTGAGAGCGCTGCCGTGGCCAGAGACGGGACTTGTACAGAAACAATGATTAGATCCATAATGAAGGAAAGCAATGCATAAAGACTTTATTCCATACTCAAAGTACCATATCAAAACGCAATGCAATACACTGCGTGTGCGGTTGAGTGATCTTTTGAAGAAATGTAGCGTTGCAACACCAGGGATAGACTGCAATGTATCTCTGTCGTTGCAGCCCTCTGATGCTCCCTGCTGCCGGCGTCACAACAGTGTCTGCATTTTTCACAAATAGAGTTTGGAGAGACGTTGTCAGTGTCTGTATGTTGCTTAAATTCTCCCAAACAGTGGGCGCTAAAGATCAGGGCACGGCAGACCATTGCAGCCATTGATCTCGAGCAGAAAAATAAATATGCTTACAGCACCTGGTATTCCCAGGCGGTCAACCATCCAAGTACTAACCAGGCCCGACCCTGCTTAGCTTCCGAGATCAGACGAGATCGGGCGTGATCAGGGTGGTATGGCCGTACGCAAATGTTACCGGGTCCATACTACCTTTTATTCAGCAGGAGCACAAAAGGACTGAGAGCGCTGCCGTGGCCAGAGACGGGACTTGTACAGAAACAATGATTAGATCCATAATGAAGGAAAGCAATGCATAAAGACTTTATTCCATACTCAAAGTACCATATCAAAACGCAATGCAGTACACTGCGTGTGCGGTTGAGTGATCTTTTGAAGAAATGTAGCGTTGCAACACCAGGGATAGACTGCAATGTATCTCTGTCGTTGCAGCCCTCTGATGCTCCCTGCTGCCGGCGTCACAACAGTGTCTGCATTTTTCACAAATAGAGTTTGGAGAGACGTTGTCAGTGTCTGTATGTTGCTTAAATTCTCCCAAACAGTGGGCGCTAAAGATCAGGGCACGGCAGACCATTGCAGCCATTGATCTCGAGCAGAAAAAAAAAAAGCTTACAGCACCTGGTATTCCCAGGCGGTCTCCCATCCAAGTACTAACCAGGCCCGACCCTGCTTAGCTTCCGAGATCAGACGAGATCGGGCGTGTTCAGGGTGGTATGGCCGTAAGCGAGTATAGCCGCATCCAAAGTAGCTTTTAAACAGCAGGAGCACATAAGGACTGAGAGCGCTGCCGTGACCATAGACCAGACTTGTACAGAAACAATTATTAGATCAATAATGAAGGAAAGCAATGAATGAATACTTTATTCCGGACTCAAAGTACCATATCAAAACGCAATGCAATACACCGAGTTGGCGTGTGTGCTCGTTTGCGTGAACCTTTGAAGAAACATAGCGTTTCAAACGCTGCGATGGACTGCAGCAGGTCAAGCGAAGCAGTCATTCATAGCTCTTTTTTCTTTACAACAACATGATCAGGGGAGAGCGCGAACGCAGTCCCCCACTACCAGAAATTATGCAATCGAGATTCCCACATTTGGGGAATTCGCACGGGTCAGCAACAGCCGCAGTGCAATGGCCGAGCCTCACCATGGGTGAACCACCTTCTTGATCATGGTATCTCCCTTGCCAGGTAAGTATGATTAGTACTCGTTCAGATGGGCTGAACGCTGCCCACGCGTGTTCCCTTGGAGAACGGTTGCAAAGAATTCGGAGATGTCTAGACTTTAAAGTCCGTGTTGCAGGGTTTATTTTCCAACAAGTGTGTGCAATTTGCTTGTTCTTAATACAGATTTAAACTGTTATCCATTTTATTTCATGTTGTTAGGTATCACAAAACGGAATGTAATACGACAAAGTAGGTACTATTTTAGCGGTTTGCATTTGATTCTCTTTTCCCCCAGGATAATTAAATATGTTCTATTATTTGCCATGCGGAGCCAGCCAGTCCTGTGCACGTATGCAAATTAGCCATGTGCACCTAACAGAAGAATGACGTAATGTTGAGAACGAGTCATACTAAAAAGGGAGAGCAATCGACAGCTAAACCAGACTGTATCAATCACACACTTTGGGTCCATTCTAACTTATGATAAGAGGCTAGTCTTTAAATCTTTGCAGTGACTGAATGTTTATGATAAAACGGATTGTTTTGCATTCGATGAGTGTGTGCGACTGTGCGTTTGTCATTTCCGGCTTCGGCATACCGCATGGTAATGAAGGCCTCGTGGTGAGTTGCTTTCTTAGTGAAGCAGCCTCGCCTTGGAGTTGGATGAGTTGGAGTGATATAAGTTGTCAGTGTCTGTATGTTGCTTAAATTCTCCCAAACAGTGGGCGCTAAGGATCAGGGCACGGCAGACCATTGCAGCCATTGATCTCGAGCAGAAAAAAAAAAATGCTTACAGCACCTGGTATTCCCAGGCGGTCACCCATCTAAGTACTAACCAGGCCCGACCCTGCTTAGCTTCCGAGATCAGACGAGATCGGGCGTGATCAGGGTGGTATGGCCGTACGCAAATGTTACCGGGTCCATACTACCTTTTATTCAGCAGGAGCACAAAAGGACTGAGAGCGCTGCCGTGGCCAGAGACGGGACTTGTACAGAAACAATGATTAGATCCATAATGAAGGAAAGCAATGCATAAAGACTTTATTCCATACTCAAAGTACCATATGAAAACGCAATGCAATACACTGCGTGTGCGGTTGAGTGATCTTTTGAAGAAATGTAACGTTGCAACACCAGGGATAGACTGCAATGTATCTCTGTCGTTGCAGCCCTCTGATGCTCCCTGCTGCCGGCGTCACAACAGTGTCTGCATTTTTCACAAATAGAGTTTGGAGAGACGTTGTCAGTGTCTGTATGTTGCTTAAATTCTCCCAAACAGTGGGCGCTAAGGATCAGGGCACGGCAGACCATTGCAGCCATTGATCTCGAGCAGAAAAATAAAAATGCTTACAGCACCTGGTATTCCCAGGCGGTCACCCATCCAAGTACTAACCAGGCCCGACCCTGCTTAGCTTCCGAGATCAGACGAGATCGGGCGTGATCAGGGTGGTATGGCCGTACGCAAATGTTACCGGGTCCATACTACCTTTTATTCAGCAGGAGCACAAAAGGACTGAGAGCGCTGCCGTGGCCAGAGACGGGACTTGTACAGAAACAATGATTAGATCCATAATGAAGGAAAGCAATGCATAAAGACTTTATTCCATACTCAAAGTACCATATCAAAACGCAATGCAATACACTGCGTGTGCGGTTGAGTGATCTTTTGAAGAAATGTAGCGTTGCAACACCAGGGATAGACTGCAATGTATCTCTGTCGTTGCAGCCCTCTGATGCTCCCTGCTGCCGGCGTCACAACAGTGTCTGCATTTTTCACAAATAGAGTTTGGAGAGACGTTGTCAGTGTCTGTATGTTGCTTAAATTCTCCCAAACAGTGGGCGCTAAAGATCAGGGCACGGCAGACCATTGCAGCCATTGATCTCGAGCAGAAAAATAAATATGCTTACAGCACCTGGTATTCCCAGGCGGTCACCCATCCAAGTACTAACCAGGCCCGACCCTGCTTAGCTTCCGAGATCAGACGAGATCGGGCGTGATCAGGGTGGTATGGCCGTACGCAAATGTTACCGGGTCCATACTACCTTTTATTCAGCAGGAGCACAAAAGGACTGAGAGCGCTGCCGTGGCCAGAGACGGGACTTGTACAGAAACAATGATTAGATCCATAATGAAGGAAAGCAATGCATAAAGACTTTATTCCATACTCAAAGTACCATATGAAAACGCAATGCAATACACTGCGTGTGCGGTTGAGTGATCTTTTGAAGAAATGTAGCGTTGCAACACCAGGGATAGACTGCAATGTATCTCTGTCGTTGCAGCCCTCTGATGCTCCCTGCTGCCGGCGTCACAACAGTGTCTGCATTTTTCACATATAGAGTTTGGAGAGACGTTGTCAGTGTCTGTATGTTGCTTAAATTCTCCCAAACAGTGGGCGCTAAAGATCAGGGCACGGCAGACCATTGCAGCCATTGATCTCGAGCAGAAAAATAAATATGCTTACAGCACCTGGTTTTCCCAGGCGGTCACCCATCCAAGTACTAACCAGGCCCGACCCTGCTTAGCTTCCGAGATCAGACGAGATCGGGCGTGATCAGGGTGGTATGGCCGTACGCAAATGTTACCGGGTCCATACTACCTTTTATTCAGCAGGAGCACAAAAGGACTGAGAGCGCTGCCGTGGCCAGAGACGGGACTTGTACAGAAACAATGATTAGATCCATAATGAAGGAAAGCAATGCATAAAGACTTTATTCCATACTCAAAGTACCATATCAAAACGCAATGCAATACACTGCGTGTGCGGTTGAGTGATCTTTTGAAGAAATGTAGCGTTGCAACACCAGGGATAGACTGCAATGTATCTCTGTCGTTGCAGCCCTCTGATGCTCCCTGCTGCCGGCGTCACAACAGTGTCTGCATTTTTCACAAATAGAGTTTGGAGAGACGTTGTCAGTGTCTGTATGTTGCTTAAATTCTCCCAAACAGTGGGCGCTAAAGATCAGGGCACGGCAGACCATTGCAGCCATTGATCTCGAGCAGAAAAAAAAAAAGCTTACAGCACCTGGTATTCCCAGGCGGTCTCCCATCCAAGTACTAACCAGGCCCGACCCTGCTTAGCTTCCGAGATCAGACGAGATCGGGCGTGTTTTTTTTTTTTTTTTCTTTTATTATCAACATTAGTCCAATTTTATATACAAAACATTCATATTAATTGCACAGAGAAAAATAAACAGCTGAGGAAGCCTTTCTTCACTGCAAATAAACCAACGACAACAAAATGCAATTCAAAAATTGAACATAAGTTTCCCGTCATTCATCACAGAAATGAACTTGCATCCCTTAATAAAGGTTTGAAATTCCATCTTTTCGCATTTATATATCCAGAAGATATCTTTCTTCAACTCAGCTTCAAAATAAGGCCATACATCTCTGTGTTTTCCCTCAAAATGTGCTAGGTTTCTTCTCAGCCATATAGCGTATCTTGCATGACTTACAACGTAATTTAACATATTCACGTTAACTCCTTCTTTCTTTTCCCACACCCCAAATAGAAATATCTTTTTCCACTCCATTCCCTCAATATACTCCCTCCCCCAGTGCTCATGCAGGAATCTTTTCAATTTCAAAAAAAACATCTTCAACTTGTCACACTCATAATACAGGTGCATTAATGTCTCTGGATCAATTGCACACACATCACATTCCCTCTTTACATTTCTATTTATTTGGTGTATCACCACATTTGTGAACATCCTATTATGTCTAAATTTAAAATCATGATTCTGGCATTCTATACTATTGTTCTTTACAATCCAATTTTTCCATATTTCCTTTCCCTTCATACCTGGAAACACCTTTTCCCAAACCTTTTCGGAAGCAGGTTCTTTAAGCTCTTCCTTAATCAGCATGTTGTAACAGTCCTTTACTTTTAGATTGCGTAGTACTATTTTTTTCCCATTCTTTTCTGTATATAACTCTGGAAACGTTATTTTTCTGTCTGTTACCACGTTATTTTCTATTTGTCTGACCCATTCCGTCGGTATGCTTTCTTTTATTTTATCATACGTATTGACAATACTACTTTCACTCGTGTCTTCATCGTACTCCTGTACTGTATCTATAATCGCCTGGTCTCTAAGGAATCCAGGTATGAATTCGTATATGTAATCCTTAATTTGCCTTAATCCTGCATAGAAGAATTTTTTCTCCCATAGCATGTTATTGTTCTTTGTTATTATTGGATTACACCATACCGGTTGATTTATTATTTGACTAAGTTTGTTACATTCATACTTAATGTTGACTCTGTATTTGCCCCATGCTTCAAACACTTCTTTATAAAATGGAGGTACTTTTTCATACATAGTATTTTTCATTATCATAATTAATCCATTTTCTTCACACCTTCCGTTTTTATGCAAATATTCCTTGAAAACATTTTTCCATCCGTAATCCACCCTGTCATGCATATACTTTTTGACAGTCTTGATTCTTATTGCTTTTTTCTTTATATTTAAATCCACCAGTTTCAGTCCTCCTTCCTCATATTTCCCTATCAGGGTTTTATGTGCTATTCTAGCTGGTTTCCCCTCCCATATGTAGTTATTAATTATACTGTTAAGTTCTTTGTGCACCCACTCTGGCATGTCTATCACGGTCATTGCATATACAACCTTGGATAATATCAGAGCATTTATCACCACAACCTTCCCCTTCAATTTCAATCTCCTTGGCCTCCACGCATTTAATGTGTTTTTCACTTTGTTTATAACCCCGTTCCACGTCTCGTCTCTAGCCTCCTTTTCTTTCACTCCAATATGTATCCCCAATATTTTTATATAATCATTTGCAATTCTAAAAGGCATGCTACAACCAATCTGGTTTACATTCCCAACGTACATTATTTCAGTTTTATCTATATTTACCTTAGCCCCTGATGCTTTTCCATATATTTCTATTTTTTCCATTATCCTTTTCACGCCATTCATATTTTTCACCGTACATGTGGTATCATCAGCATATTGTTGAATTTTGCTTTCTCCCCCATTTGGCAGTTGGATCCCCTCAATTTCTTTATCCTTTTTTATCATTTCAGCCAGACTTTCCGCAGTTAAGCTGTATAATACAGCAGATAGTGGACACCCTTGCCTTACAGATCTCTCAAGCGGAAAAGGATCCGTTATAGCGCCATTTATTTTAACGCTGCTTGTTGCATTCCTATATAACAGTTTTATCCAATTTATCATTCTCTCTCCGAACCCAAACTTCTCCAATGTGCAAAAAAGGAAACTGTGCTCAACCCTGTCAAAGGCTTTATTCAAGTCCACACTTAAAATAATTCCCCCGGCTTTGCCCATGTACTCTACCGTGTCCCTTATTGTGCTAATGATGTCTGATATGTCCCTCCCTGGTATCCCGTACGCCTGTGTTGATGATATGACTGTTGGTGCCGCCGTTTTTATTCTGTTTGCTAATACCTTTGCTAAAATTTTGTAATCTGTGTTTAGTAAGCTTAGTGGTCTGTAGTTCTCTAGTTTTCTTCTGCCTCCCTTGTTTTTATATAGTACCGTTATTAATCCTGTTGCAAGTGACTCTGGTATCTGCTGTTCCTTTTCCATCTCTGCATAGATCCTTTTTAATATAGGGAACAGAATTTCTATAAACGTTTTGTAAAACTCACTCGTAAGGCCATCTGTCCCTGGACTTTTATTGGTTTTTAAGGACATTATTGCTTCTTTTATTTCTATGTCTTTTATATTATCATCACACATGCATTTCTCGTCTTCTGTGATTGTTTTGTTAATATCACTTAATACTATGTCTATATCTTCCTTATTTGCATTCCCTTTTTTGAACAGATTTTTATAAAATGTCCCAACTGTATCAATAATGTCTACAAAATCATTTATTGTCTCTCCATCTTCATTTTCCAACTCTTCGATATATACCCTTTCTTGTTTTCTTTTTTCCAGCCCCAAAAAATAACCTGCGCATTTCTCTCCCCTCATTGCATATTTTGCCTTACTCCTTGTTATTGCCCCCTCACATTGATTCCGCTCATAAGAGTCCAATTTCGATTTTATCTTTAAATATTTCTCTATACTATGATTTGGATCCTTATCCACTCTCTCAGCCTCTTCTGCCAGCGCATCCGTCAAGCCTTTTATTTTTTCTCTTTCTTTAAAGTTCCGGAACTTCGCATATCGAATGCTTATTGTTTTTATCTTTTGCTTTAGTCTTTCCCACCATGATCCCTTATTTCTGCACACTTCCATGTTATTTTTTTCTTGTTCTATACAGGCCACTACTTTGTTTCTATACCTCTCTTCCGCAAGCAGACTGCTGTTGAGGCACCATACTCCTCCTCCCCTTCTTTCCAACCCACTACCAACCTCTAACGACAGAATGGCATGGTCACTAAACGATGTGAAGTTATACTTCATTTTTTTTAGATATTTTACAATGCTCTGTTTTGCAACACAGAGATCAATTCGACTCTGCTTTAATTCCCCCATTACCATTTGTCTCCTCGAGTATTCCCGCTTGTTTGGGTTTTCATTCCTCCATATATCAATTAACTGTCTTTCCTCCATCATTTTTAGAAAAACCTTTCTTGACGTGTCGCTCTTAAATTCTTTCCCTCTCGCTAAATCCAGCCTTGTACTTTTTAAATTAAAGTCTCCCACTATAATACAGTTACCCACACACCATTTCCCCAAACCCAAGAAAAACACCTTCCTATCCGTTTCTATATTTGGCGCATATACATTAATCAGTCGATACACTATATTTTTGTATTTGAATTCTATTATTATTATTCTTCCCGTTTTATCGCTGTAGAGTTCTTTTATGTTTTGTACAATATCATTTTTTATCAAAATTGCTACACCACAAGATCTCTCTGTACCATTATTTACATATACCGTGTCTTTCCATTTTATTTTTACATCCTTCATGATATTGTCTGTCCAGTTGGTTTCTTGCAGACATAATATATCATTATTCTTACATTTGACTAATAGTTTTTCCAATTTGCTTGGATTTCGTAAACCATTTGTGTTAAATGAGATTAAGCTAAACATTAGACATAAGGTGATTATTGTTTCATTTCTAACCTTCATTTTTTTTCGTACCTTTCTTTTTTGCTGCTACCATTCTTTCCTTCTTGGCTTTCCTTTTCTTCACCAGCTCTGCCTTTCTGTCCTTTCCGTCCATGGGTTCGTCAGTCTCGGACACCGACCCAACGTCCATTTCCTCCATCCAGCTCTTCCTTATTTGGTCCCGCTCCTCCTCTGGGGTTTCCTCGATCTCCCCCTCCGACAACATGCCTTCCGCGTTGTCCTCTCCAACTCCTCTTGGACTTCCTCTACCAACCAGGGTGCGTTCATGGGTAATTTTCGACACCAGGTCCCCAGGGGTACCTTCACCTACTCCTAGCCCAATCGCTCCCCCGGTTGGTGGATCCTCTGGCTGGACGACGTCGTCCAGAGTGCTGCAGAGTGGCTCCATTTCTGCTGCTGCCGGCGCCACCGCCGCCGTATCCGCTTCCACCACCGCTGCTGACACCTCCGCAGCCTCCTCCGCCAGCACCACTGCTGCCGCCGTCGCTTCACCGTCCCGCTGCCCTTCCTGGTTCTCATTTGCTCGGTCTCCTCCTCTCCCGTTACGCGTCGGGCAGTCCCGCGCGTAGTGCCCCTGCATCTGGCATTTGTGACACGTGAAATGTGGGCAGTCCCTCAAGATGTGTCCTGGTTGTATGCACATCCGGCATACTCTGACTTGTCGGTCATGAATTACTCTGAAGAATTCTGTGCCTTCCAGTGTATCAAATTTCGTTGAGTACGGCAGTGATTTCACCGTCTCTGTGAATTGTACTCTCAGAAATCTTGTCCCGTCTGCTATGTCAGTCCCAGGCCACATCCTTCTCTTTATCGGGGAGACAGCTTTCACTCCCCACTCGTACAGTTTCGCCAGGATCACCTCATCAGGCACATATGTCGGAAGGTTTAAAAAGGAGACAACCAGCTCATTGTTTGCCATCTCCTTGACAAACACTAAACTGTCTTTTATTTTTAACCCATCACACAATTTCTCCTTTCCATCTTCATTCTCCATCGTTATTTCATATTTTTTCGGTGCTTTAAATCGGCAGCCGACTACCACCCCACATACCTTCTTGATTTCTTTCAGTAATTCCATCATTGACACGTCTTCTTCCCCAACAATCTCCACAGCAACTGTCAGCCTCTTCTCAAAAGTTTGTGTCTTACTTTTGTCCGAAGCATTCCTGCCATTGTCCGTGATCCTTCTCGTAACCGTTTCCCTTCCAATGTCGGCATTCGTTGTCGGTTGCTGCTTCTTGCTGCTGTCCATGATCCTGCTCGTAGTCGTGGTCTTTCCATGGTCTGTGTTCTTGGGCGATATCTGCTCCATGCCTTTGTCCATATTCTGTGTCGTTGTGTGTACCGGTCCGCTTTCAGTTGCCATGTGATCCGTCCTACTCCTCTCTACTCGCTCTCTCCTATCCATTTCGTCGCTCATTCAACACACACACAAACAAAAAGGACGTTCCCCCGAACAGCAAGCTGCTGGGGGAGTAAAGCTAAAACAAAAAGTAAACTAAACTCACTCACTGTCAATCTAACACAAATAAGATAAATTTCACCTTCTCTCTCCACTTGCTCTCTCTGCTCATTCACTATCTGGCTTCGCACCTGAACGGTATCAAACGTGTTCAGGGTGGTATGGCCGTAAGCGAGTATAACCGCATCCAAAGTAGCTTTTAAACAGCAGGAGCACATAAGGACTGAGAGCGCTGCCGTGACCATAGACCAGACTTGTACAGAAACAATTATTAGATCAATAATGAAGGAAAGCAATGAATGAATACTTTATTCCGGACTCAAAGTACCATATCAAAACGCTATGCAATACACCGAGTTGGCGTGTGTGCTCGTTTGCGTGAACCTTTGAAGAAACATAGCGTTTCAAACGCTGCGATGGACTGCAGCAGGTCAAGCGAAGCAGTCATTCATAGCTCTTATTTCTTTACAACAACATGATCAGGGGAGAGCGCGAACGCAGTCCCCCACTACCAGAAATTATGCAATCGAGATTCCCACATTTGGGGAATTCGCACGGGTCAGCAACAGCCGCAGTGCAATGGCCGAGCCTCACCATGGGTGAACCACCTTCTTGATCATGGTATCTCCCTTGCCAGGTAAGTATGATTAGTACTCGTTCAGATGGGCTGAACGCTGCCCACGCGTGTTCCCTTGGAGAACGGTTGCAAAGAATTCGGAGATGTCTAGACTTTAAAGTCCGTGTTGCAGGGTTTATTTTCCAACAAGTGTGTGCAATTTGCTTGTTCTTAATACAGATTTAAACTGTTATCCATTTTATTTCATGTTGTTAGGTATCACAAAACGGAATGTAATACGACAAAGTAGGTACTATTTTAGCGGATTGCAATTGATTCTCTTTTCCCCCAGGATAATTAAATATGTTCTATTATTTGCCATGCGGAGCCAGCCAGTCCTGTGCACGTATGCAAATTAGCCATGTGCACCTAACAGAAGAATGACGTAATGATGAGAACGAGTCATACTAAAAAGGGAGAGCAATCGACAGCTAAACCAGACTGTATCAATCACACACTTTGGGTCCATTCTAACTTATGATAAGAGGCTAGTCTTTAAATCTTTGCAGTGACTGAATGTTTATGATAAAACGGATTGTTTTGCATTCGATGAGTGTGTGCGACTGTGCGTTTGTCATTTCCGGCTTCGGCATACCGCATGGAAATGAAGGCCTCGTGGTGAGTTGCTTTCTTAGTGAAGCAGCCTCGCCTTGGAGTTGGATGAGTTGGAGTGATATAAGTTGTCAGTGTCTGTATGTTGCTTAAATTCTCCCAAACAGTGGGCGCTAAGGATCAGGGCACGGCAGACCATTGCAGCCATTGATCTCGAGCAGAAAAATAAAAATGCTTACAGCACCTGGTATTCCCAGGCGGTCACCCATCTAAGTACTAACCAGGCCCGACCCTGCTTAGCTTCCGAGATCAGACGAGATCGGGCGTGATCAGGGTGGTATGGCCGTACGCAAATGTTACCGGGTCCATACTACCTTTTATTCAGCAGGAGCACAAAAGGACTGAGAGCGCTGCCGTGGCCAGAGACGGGACTTGTACAGAAACAATGATTAGATCCATAATTAAGGAAAGCAATGCATAAAGACTTTATTCCATACTCAAAGTACCATATGAAAACGCAATGCAATACACTGCGTGTGCGGTTGAGTGATCTTTTGAAGAAATGTAACGTTGCAACACCAGGGATAGACTGCAATGTATCTCTGTCGTTGCAGCCCTCTGATGCTCCCTGTTGCCGGCGTCACAACAGTGTCTGCATGTTTCACAAATAGAGTTTGGAGAGACGTTGTCGGTGTCTGTATGTTGCTTATATTCTCCCAAACAGTGGGCGCTAAGGATCAGGGCACGGCAGACCATTGCAGCCATTGATCTCGAGCAGAAAAATAAAAATGCTTACAGCACCTGGTATTCCCAGGCGGTCACCCATCCAAGTACTAACCAGGCCCGACCCTGCTTAGCTTCCGAGTTCAGACGAGATCGGGCGTGATCAGGGTGGTATGGCCGTACGCAAATGTTACCGGGTCCATACTACCTTTTATTCAGCAGGAGCACAAAAGGACTGAGAGCGCTGCCGTGGCCAGAGACGGGACTTGTACAGAAACAATGATTAGATCCATAATGAAGGAAAGCAATGCATAAAGACTTTATTCCATACTCAAAGTACCATATCAAAACGCAATGCAATACACTGCGTGTGCGGTTGAGTGATCTTTTGAAGAAATGTAGCGTTGCAACACCAGGGATAGACTGCAATGTATCTCTGTCGTTGCAGCCCTCTGATGCTCCCTGCTGCCGGCGTCACAACAGTGTCTGCATGTTTCACAAATAGAGTTTGGAGAGACGTTGTCAGTGTCTGTATGTTGCTTAAATTCTCCCAAACAGTGGGCGCTAAGGATCAGGGCACGGCAGACCATTGCAGCCATTGATCTCGAGCAGAAAAATAAAAATGCTTACAGCACCTGGTATTCCCAGGCGGTCACCCATCCAAGTACTAACCAGGCCCGACCCTGCTTAGCTTCCGAGATCAGACGAGATCGGGCGTGATCAGGGTGGTATGGCCGTACGCAAATGTTCCCGGGTCCATACTACGTTTTATTCAGCAGGAGCACAAAAGGACTGAGAGCGCTGCCGTGGCCAGAGACGGGACTTGTACAGAAACAATGATTAGATCCATAATGAAGGAAAGCAATGCATAAAGACTTTATTCCATACTCAAAGTACCATATCAAAACGCAATGCAATACAATGCGTGTGCGGTTGAGTGATCTTTTGAAGAAATGTAGCATTGCAACACCAGGGATAGACTGCAATGTATCTCTGTCGTTGCAGCCCTCTGATGCTCCCTGCTGCCGGCGTCACAACAGTGTCTGCATTTTTCACAAATAGAGTTTGGAGAGACGTTGTCAGTGTCTGTATGTTGCTTAAATTCTCCCAAACAGTGGGCGCTAAAGATCAGGGCACGGCAGACCATTGCAGCCATTGATCTCGAGCAGAAAAATAAATATGCTTACAGCACCTGGTATTCCCAGGCGGTCACCCATCCAAGTACTAACCAGGCCCGACCCTGCTTAGCTTCCGAGATCAGACGAGATCGGGCGTGATCAGGTTGGTATGGCCGTACGCAAATGTTACCGGGTCCATACTACCTTTTATTCAGCAGGAGCACAAAAGGACTGAGAGCGCTGCCGTGGCCAGAGACGGGACTTGTACAGAAACAATGATTAGATCCATAATGAAGGAAAGCAATGCATAAAGACTTTATTCCATACTCAAAGTACCATATGAAAACGCAATGCAATACACTGCGTGTGCGGTTGAGTGATCTTTTGAAGAAATGTAGCGTTGCAACACCAGGGATAGACTGCAATGTATCTCTGTCGTTGCAGCCCTCTGATGCTCCCTGCTGCCGGCGTCACAACAGTGTCTGCATTTTTCACAAATAGAGTTTGGAGAGACGTTGTCAGTGTCTGTATGTTGCTTAAATTCTCCCAAACAGTGGGCGCTAAAGATCAGGGCACGGCAGACCATTGCAGCCATTGATCTCGAGCAGAAAAATAAATATGCTTACAGCACCTGGTATTCCCAGGCGGTCAACCATCCAAGTACTAACCAGGCCCGACCCTGCTTAGCTTCCGAGATCAGACGAGATCGGGCGTGATCAGGGTGGTATGGCCGTACGCAAATGTTACCGGGTCCATACTACCATTTATTCAGCAGGAGCACAAAAGGACTGAGAGCGCTGCCGTGGCCAGAGACGGGACTTGTACAGAAACAATGATTAGATCCATAATGAAGGAAAGCAATGCATAAAGACTTTATTCCATACTCAAAGTACCATATCAAAACGCAATGCAGTACACTGCGTGTGCGGTTGAGTGATCTTTTGAAGAAATGTAGCGTTGCAACACCAGGGATAGACTGCAATGTATCTCTGTCGTTGCAGCCCTCTGATGCTCCCTGCTGCTGGCGTCACAACAGTGTCTGCATTTTTCACAAATAGAGTTTGGAGAGACGTTGTCAGTGTCTGTATGTTGCTTAAATTCTCCCAAACAGTGGGCGCTAAAGATCAGGGCACGGCAGACCATTGCAGCCATTGATCTCGAGCAGAAAAAAAAAAGCTTACAGCAACTGGTATTCCCAGGCGGTCTCCCATCCAAGTACTAACCAGGCCCGACCCTGCTTAGCTTCCGAGATCAGACGAGATCGGGCTTGATCAGGGTTGTATGGCCGTATGCAAATGTTACCGGGTCCATACTAGCTTTCACACAGCAGGAGCACATAAGGACTGAGAGCGCTGCCGTGGCCAGAGACGGGACTTGTACAGAAACAATGATTAGATCCATAATGAAGGAAAGCAATGCATAAAGACTTTATTCCAGACTCAAAGTATCATATCAAAACGCAATGCAATACACTGCGTGTGCGGTTGAGTGATCTTTTGAAGAAATGTAGCGTTGCAACACCAGGGATAGACTGCAATGTATCTCTGTCGTTGCAGCCCTCTGATGCTCCCTGCTGCCGGCGTCACAATAGTGTCTGCATTTTTCACAAATAGAGTTTGGAGAGACGTTGTCAGTGTCTGTATGTTGCTTAAATTCTCCCAAACAGTGGGCGCTAAAGATCAGGGCACGGCAGACCATTGCAGCCATTGATCTCGAGCAGAAAAATAAATATGCTTACAGCACCTGGTTTTCCCAGGCGGTCACCCATCCAAGTACTAACCAGGCCCGACCCTGCTTAGCTTCCGAGATCAGACGAGATCGGGCGTGATCAGGGTGGTATGGCCGTACGCAAATATGACCGTGTCCATACTACCTTTTATTCAGCAGGAGCACAAAAGGACTGAGAGCGCTGCCGTGGCCAGAGACGGGACTTGTACAGAAACAATGATTAGATCCATAATGAAGGAAAGCAATGCATAAAGACTTTATTCCATACTCAAAGTACCATATGAAAACGCAATGCAATACACTGCGTGTGCGGTTGAGTGATCTTTTGAAGAAATGTAGCGTTGCAACACCAGGGATAGACTGCAATGTATCTCTGTCGTTGCAGCCCTCTGATGCTCCCTGCTGCCGGCGTCACAACAGTGTCTGCATGTTTCACAAATAGAGTTTGGAGAGACGTTGTCAGTGTCTGTATGTTGCTTAAATTCTCCCAAACAATGGGCGCTAAGGATCAGGGCACGGCAAACCATTGCAGCCATTGATCTCGAGCAGAAAAATAAAAATGCTTACAGCACCTGGTATTCCCAGGCGGTCACCCATCCAAGTACTAACCAGGCCCGACCCTGCTTAGCTTCCGAGATCAGACGAGATCGGGCGTGATTTTTTTTTTTTTTTTTTCTTTTATTATCAACATTAGTCCAATTTTATATACAAAACATTCATATTAATTGCACAGAGAAAAATAAACAGCTGAGGAAGCCTTTCTTCACTGCAAATAAACCAACGACAACAAAATGCAATTCAAAAATTGAACATAAGTTTCCCGTCATTCATCACAGAAATGAACTTGCATCCCTTAATAAAGCTTTGAAATTCCATCTTTTCGCATTTATATATCCAGAAGATATCTTTCTTCAACTCAGCTTCAAAATAAGGCCATACATCTCTGTGTTTTCCCTCAAAATGTGCTAGGTTTCTTCTCAGCCATATAGCGTATCTTGCATGACTTACAACGTAATTTAACATATTCACGTTAACTCCTTCTTTCTTTTCCCACACCCCATATAGAAATATCTTTTTCCACTCCATTCCCTCAATATACTCCCTCCCCCAGTGCTCATGCAGGAATCTTTTCAATTTCAAAAAAAACATCTTCAACTTGTCACACTCATAATACAGGTGCATTAATGTCTCTGGATCAATTGCACACACATCACATTCCCTCTTTACATTTCTATTTATTTGGTGTATCACCACATTTGTGAACATCCTATTATGTCTAAATTTAAAATCATGATTCTGGCATTCTATACTATTTTTCTTTACAATCCAATTTTTCCATATTTCCTTTCCCTTCATACCTGGAAACACCTTTTCCCAAACCTTTTCGGAAGCAGGTTCTTTAAGCTCTTCCTTAATCAGCATGTTGTAACAGTCCTTTACTTTTAGATTGCGTAGTACTATTTTTTTCCCATTCTTTTCTGTATATAACTCTGGAAACGTTATTTTTCTGTCTGTTACCACGTTATTTTCTATTTGTCTGACCCATTCCGTCGGTATGCTTTCTTTTATTTTATCATACGTATTGACAATACTACTTTCACTTGTGTCTTCATCGTACTCCTGTACTGTATCTATAATCGCCTGGTCTCTAAGGAATCCAGGTATGAATTCGTATATGTAATCCTTAATTTGCCTTAATCCTGCATAGAAGAATTTTTTCTCCCATAGCATGTTATTATTCTTTGTTATTATTGGATTACACCATACCGGTTGATTAATTATTTGACTAAGTTTGTTACATTCATACTTAATGTTGACTCTGTATTTGCCCCATGCTTCAAACACTTCTTTATAAAATGGAGGTACTTTTTCATACATAGTATTTTTCATTATCATAATTAATCCATTTTCTTCACACCTTCCGTTTTTATGCAAATATTCCTTGAAAACATTTTTCCATCCGTAATCCACCCTGTCATGCATATACTTTTTGACAGTCTTGATTCTTATTGCTTTTTTCTTTATATTTAAATCCACCAGTTTCAGTCCTCCTTCTTCATATTTCCCTATCAGGGTTTTATGTGCTATTCTAGCTGGTTTCCCCTCCCATATGTAGTTATTAATTATACTGTTTAGTTCTTTGTGCACCCACTCTGGCATGTCTATCACGGTCATTGCATATACAACCTTGGATAATATCAGAGCATTTATCACCGCAACCTTCCCCTTCAATTTCAATCTCCTTGGCCTCCACGCATTTAATGTGTTTTTCACTTTGTTTATAACCCCGTTCCACGTCTCGTCTCTAGCCTCCTTTTCTTTCACTCCAATATGTATCCCCAATATTTTTATATAATCATTTGCAATTCTAAAAGGCATGCTACAACCAATCTGGTTTACATTCCCAACGTACATTATTTCAGTTTTATCTATATTTACCTTCGCCCCTGATGCTTTTCCATATATTTCTATTTTTTCCATTATCCTTTTCACGCCATTCATGTTTTTCACCGTACATGTGGTATCATCAGCATATTGTTGAATTTTGCTTTCTCCCCCATTTGGCAATTGGATCCCCTCAATTTCTTTATCCTTTTTTATCATTTCAGCCAGACTTTCCGCAGTTAAGCTGTATAATACAGCAGATAGTGGACACCCTTGCCTTACAGATCTCTCAAGCGGAAAAGGATCCGTTATAGCGCCATTTATTTTAACGCTGCTTGTTGCATTCCTATATAACAGTTTTATCCAATTTATCATTCTCTCTCCGAACCCAAACTTCTCCAATGTGCAAAAAAGGAAACTGTGCTCAACCCTGTCAAAGGCTTTATTCAAGTCCACACTTAAAATAATTCCCCCGGCTTTGCCCATGTACTCTACCGTGTCCCTTATTGTGCTAATGATGTCTGATTTGTCCCTCCCTGGTATCCCGTACGCCTGTGTTGATGATATGACTGTTGGTGCCGCCGTTTTTATTCTGTTTGCTAATACCTTTGCTAAAATTTTGTAATCTGTGTTTAGTAAGCTTAGTGGTCTGTAGTTCTCTAGTTTTCTTCTGCCTCCCTTGTTTTTATATAGTACCGTTATTAATCCTGTTGCAAGTGACTCTGGTATCTCCTGTTCCTTTTCCATCTCTGCATAGATCCTATTTAATATAGGGATCAGAATTTCTATAAACGTTTTGTAAAACTCACTCGTAAGGCCATCTGTCCCTGGACTTTTATTGGTTTTTAAGGACATTATTGCTTCTTTTATTTCTATGTCTTTTATATTATCATCACACATGCATTTCTCGTCTTCTGTGATTGTTTTGTTAATATCACTTAATACTATGTCTATATCTTCCTTATTTGCATTCCCTTTTTTGAACAGATTTTTATAAAATGTCCCAACCGTATCAATAATGTCTACAAAATCATTTATTGTCTCTCCATCTTCATTTTCCAACTCTTCGATATATACCCTTTCTTGTTTTCTTTTTTCCAGCCCCAAAAAATAACCTGTGCATTTCTCTCCCCTCATTGCATATTTTGCCTTACTCCTTGTTATTGCCCCCTCACATTGATTCCGCTCATAAGAGTCCAATTTCGATTTTATCTTTAAATATTTCTCTATACTATGATTTGGATCCTTATCCACCCTCTCAGCCTCTTCTGCCAGCGCATCCGTCAAGCCTTTTACTTTTTCTCTTTCTTTAAAGTTCCGGAACTTCGCATATCGAATGCTTATTGTTTTTATCTTTTGCTTTAGTCTTTCCCACCATGATCCCTTATTTCTGCACACTTCCATGTTATTTTTTTCTTGTTCTATACAGGCCACTACTTTGTTTCTATACCTCTCTTCCGCAAGCAGACTGCTGTTGAGGCACCATACTCCTCCTCCCCTTCTTTCCAACCCACTACCAACCTCTAACGACAGAATGGCATGGTCACTAAACGATGTGAAGTTATACTTCATTTTTTTTAGATATTTTACAATGCTCTGTTTTGCAACACAGAGATCAATTCGACTCTGCTTTAATTCCCCCATTACCATTTGTCTCCTCGAGTATTCCCGCTTGTTTGGGTTTTCATTCCTCCATATATCAATTAACTGTCTTTCCTCCATCATTTTCAGAAAAACCTTTCTTGACGAGTCGCTCTTAAATTCTTTCCCTCTCGCTAAGTCCAGCCTTGTACTTTTTAAATTAAAATCTCCCACTATAATACAGTTTCCCACACACCATTTCCCCAAACCCAAGAAAAACACCTTCCTATCCGTTTCTATATTTGGCGCATATACATTAATCAGTCGATACACTATATTTTTGTATTTGAATTCTATTATTATTATTCTTCCCGTTTTATCGCTGTAGAGTTCTTTTATGTTCTGTACAATATCATTTTTTATCAAAATTGCTACACCACAAGATCTCTCTGTACCATTATTTACATATACCGTGTCTTTCCATTTTATTTTTATATCCTTCATGATATTGTCTGTCCAGTTGGTTTCTTGCAGACATAATATATCATTATTCTTACATTTGACTAATAGTTTTTCCAATTTGCTTTGATTTCGTAAACCATTTGTGTTAAATGAGATTAAGCTAAACATTAGACATGAGGTGATTATTGTTTCCTTTCTAACCTTCATTTTTTTTCGTACCTTTCTTTTTTGCTGCTACCATTCTTTCCTTCTTGGCTTTCCTTTTCTTCACCAGCTCTGCCTTTCTGTCCTTTCCGTCCATGGGTTCGTCAGTCTCGGACACCGTCCCAACGTCCATTTCCTCCATCCAGCTCTTCCTTATTTGGTCCCGCTCCTCCTCTGGGGTTTCCTCGATCTCCCCCTCCGACAACATGCCTTCCGCGTTGTCCTCTCCAACTCCTCTCTGACTTCCTCTACCAACCAGGGTGCGTTCATGGGCAATTTTCGACACCAGGTCCCCAGGGGTACCTTCACCTACTCCTAGCCCAATCGCTCCCCCGGTTGGTGGATCCTCTGGCTGGACGACGTCGTCCAGAGTGCTGCAGAGTGGCTCCATTTCTGCTGCTGCCGGCGCCACCGCCGCCGTATCCGCTTCCACCACCGCTGCTGACACCTCCGCAGCCTCCTCCGCCAGCACCACTGCTGCCGCCGTCGCTTCACCGTCCCGCTGCCCTTCCTGGTTCTCATTTGCTCGGTCTCCTCCTCTCCCGTTACGCGTCGGGCAGTCCCGCGCGTAGTGCCCCTGCATCTGGCATTTGTGACACGTGAAAAGTGGGCAGTCCCTCAAGATGTGTCCTGGTTGTATGCACATCCGGCATACTCTGACTTGTCGGTCATGAATTACTCTGAAGAATTCTGTGCCTTCCAGTGTGTCAAATTTCGTTGAGTACGGCAGTGATTTCACCGTCTCTGTGAATTGTACTTTCAGAAATCTTGTCCCGTCTGCTATGTCCGTCCCAGGCCACATCCTTCTCTTTATCGGGGAGGCAGCTTTCACTCCCCACTCGTACAGTTTCGCCAGGATCACCTCATCAGGCACATATGTCGGAAGGTTTAAAAAGGAGACAACCAGCTCATTGTTTGCCATCTCCTTGACAAACACTAAACTGTCTTTTATTTTTAACCCATCACACAATTTCTCCTTTCCATCTTCATTCTCCATCGTTATTTCATATTTTTTCTGTGCTTTAAATCGACAGCCAACTACCATCCAACATATCTTCTTGTTTTCTTTTAGCAGTTCTGTGGAGTGCGGTAAATTATGAGACAAGAGACGGAGATGGGTCGAGTCAGCTTTACTCTCCACTTCAAATTCAAAACAAGTTACTCCAGCATGAGTTCAAAACTTAACTGCCGTAAACCAGAACACCCGTAAACCCGAACTGTCGTCAACCGGAACTGTTATCTCAAAACCCTTTTCCTTAAAGGAACAGTCCCTTGGTGAATGTCTTTACTATTGTTGTGGGTCACCACACAGGCCTCCCCAGAATTCACCCAAACCAACAGGTCCAGACCAGACAGGGAACCTACAGAAAACATCGGACACCCACTAGTGTTAAACAGAAAATACTAGCATGTAACAGTCCCCAGAAAAATCAACGCCTAGGGGGGCGGACTAGGCGGCCTGAACAGCTGCACCTAACAGGAGAAGGGCAAAAGGCAGGAGCAGGTGCCGAGGCCGCCGCAGGGCCAGGTGTCGAGGGTGCCGCAGGCGGGCGCCCCCGCCGCGGGGGCTGAGCCAGCTGGAGCGGTTTGCCAATATCCACATGAGCAGGCTTGAGCCGGTCTATAGCCACCTGCTCAGGCCTGCCCCCCATATCCACAACAAAGTTCTTAGGCCCACCCTCCAAGACGCGGAAGGGGCCATCGTAGGGGGGCCGCAGCGGGGTACGGTGGCCATCGTGGCGGACGAAAAGGTACTTGGCGGATGGTAATTCTCTGGGAACGTAGGACCGGGGGAGACCATGGTGAGACGTTGGAATGGGAACGAAAGCGTCCGCAATGTCCCGGGACGCAGCACGATGGGAGGCAGCTGACCACGGGGCCGTAGCGTCCGGAAGAAACTCCCCAGGGACGCGCAGGGGCTGGCCGTACACCAGCTCTGCCGACGAGGCCTGAAGATCGTCCTTGGGGGCGGAGCGAAGGCCCAGCATAACCCATGGGAGGCAGTCAGCCCAGTCGCTGCCCGTAAGGCTGGCCCTGAGTGCGGCCATCATGTCCCGATGAAACCGCTCGCAAAGCCCATTGCTCCGTGGGTTATAGGCTGTGGTACGGTGGACCTTCACCCCCAGGACCTTGGCGACCGCAGTCCAAAGCTCCGACGTGAACTGGGGCCCCCGGTCCGAGGAAAGGTCGGACGGTGTGCCGAAATGGGCCACCCAAGCCATAACGAACGCCCAGGCCACCTCAGCTGCTGTAGTGGAAGACAGGGGAACCACTTCTGGCCACCTGGTCCTATCCACCATGGTGAGGAGGTAGGTGTAACCACGGGAGGGTGAAAGCGGGCCCACCAGGTCCATATTCACATGGTCGAAACGCCTCTCCGGCACTTTGAAGAGAGCCAAGGGGGCTTTGGTATGCCGAGTCACCTTTGCACGCTGGCACGAACTTGGCCCCCACCAGCTTGGCAGAGGCCTTCACCCCCGGGTGGGAAAGGCCATGGATCACTTCAAAGACCTTACGCCGCCAGCCAGCAGGCACCATGGGGCGCGGTTGGCCAGTGGAGACGTCGCATCGGAGCGTAGTGTTGGCTGTGTCAAATACCACATCCTCCATGAGGAGCGCCATGGGCGCCGCCCTGTAGGGCTGTACCTCAGAGTCCGTAGCCTGATCCCCAGCCATAGCTGCGTAGTCGAGGCCCAAGTGGACGGAACCAATAACCACCCGAGAGAGGCAGTCGACTACAAAATTGTCCTTGCCGGCCACATGTTGAATGTCCGTGGTGTACTCAGAGATGGCGGAGAGCTGACGCTGCTGCCGACCAGACCATGGCTCCGAAGACTTGGCCATGGCAAACGTCAGCGGCTTGTGGTCAATGAAAGCCGTGAACCAACGTCCCTCCAACAGGAATCGGAAATGACGGGTGGCGAGGAAAAGAGCCAAAGGCTCCCTGTCAAAGGCGCTGTATTTCCTCTCGGTGTCACGGAGCTTCCTGCTGAAAAAGGCCAGCGGCTGCCAGGCTCCGCCCACCCACTGCTCACACACAGCCCCTACGGCGTAAGGGCGTCCGTAGTAAGAGCAACAGGGGCGGTCGGAGACGGGTGAGCCAGCAGAGCAGCGTTGGCCAACGCGGTCTTGGCAGCATCGAAAGCAGTCGTCATCTCCGTGGACCAATCCAACACGTCTGCCGGCCTCCTGCCCCGCAAGGCGTTGTACAAGGGTCGCATGAGCAGGGCCGCATGGGGGACGAAACGGTTGTAGAAGTTCACCATGCCCAGGAACTCCTGCAGGGACTTCACAGTGCGCGGGCGTGGGAAACTGGCGATGGCGTTCACCTTGGCCGGGAGAGGAACCGCCCCCTGCGGGGTGACTTGGTGGCCGAGGAAAGTGATGGATGACCGGCCAAACTCGCACTTGGCCGGGTTGACAATGAGACCATGCTCACTGAGCCGACTGAACAGCTGCCGTAGATGTGTCAGGTGGTCGTCTGCAGACGCACTGGCAACGAGAATGTCGTCCAAGTAGACAAACAGGAACGGCATGTCCCGCAGCACAGAGTCCATGAGGTGCTGAAACGTCTGTGCTGCGCCCTTGAGGGCGAAAGGCATCCTCAGAAACTCAAAAAGTCCAAAGGGCGTGATGACCGCCGTCTTGGGGACATCCTGCGGGCGGACGGGCACCTGATGGTAACCGCGTACCAGGTCCACCTTTGAAAAGATGGTGGCGCCGGCCAGGTGGGCGGAGAAGTCCTGAATGTGCGGTACCGGGTACCGGTCGGGGGTGGTGGCGTTGTTCAGGCGACGGAAATCACCACAGGGCCGCCAACCGCCATCAGCCTTGGTCACTATGTGCAGGGGGGAGGCCCACGGACTGTTAGTGCTCCACACCATGCTTAGCCACAGCCGATGAAAACGTGGGCGTGGTGATGTCGGGAAACTCAGCCAGCAGGCGTTGATACAGGTCCTCGGTGGCGAACATGTTCGCAAGACAAAGCCCCCCCACCCCCCCCCAGCGTGCAGGGGTACAAAGCAAAAGAGAGGGCGTCGATCAGGCGGCAGTTCGTTACATCCACCAGCAGCCTGTAGGCGCAGAGGAAATCCGCCCCCAGGAGTGGCGTAGACACGGCAGCCATGACGAAATCCCAGCCGAAACGCCGGCCGCCGAAACACACCTCCACATACCTCGTGCCATAGGTATGAATGGGTGTGCCGTTGGCGGCATCCATCGGGGGGCCATGGCCGCCAGCCACAGTGTCTACAGGTGTCGCCAGCAGGATGCTGCGCTAAGCCCCAGAATCGACCAGCAGCCGCCGGCCGGACAAGGCGTCAGTGACGAACAACAGCTTGCAGTCCCAACCAGCGCTCACAGCTGTTAACGAGCGCTGGCCCGGGCTTTTCCTGGGGCCCCGAAGCTGCAAGGCTGGCGACACTGCTTGGCCTTGGCCCCAAACCTGGCATGGTAGTAACAACACCCGTCGTCACTCTGTTGGCGGGCTGTCACAGCGGCTGCGGTGTCCGGGTCGTACCCCGGGGGCGGAAGCGGGGCCGACGTGTGCTGGGGGGGCAGCAGCGCATGGACAAACTGCTGCCTGCTGGCGAGGAAAATCCTGTCGGCCTCCACAGCCACCGCCCGGTAGTCCTTGGAGGCAAAGAGGGGGGAGCTGGCCAGTGCGGTGCGCACGGGTGCTGGAAGCTGCCGCAAGAAGATGTGGGCGAAAAGGAAGGAGGGATCCGCCGAGCCCAGCACGGCCAGCATCCTCTCCATCAACTCAGATGGCTTGCCGTCACCCAGATCGTTCAGGGAAAGCAGGCCGTCCGCTTTCAGCTCCGACAGTTCAAAAACGCCCACGAGGAACGTCTTGAGTGCGTCGTACTTGCCGACAGCTGGAGGAGCCTCCAACCACGCCATAGACCTGGCCGTCGTCGCGGCATCTAAGGCTGCTACCACGTGTAAATATTTCGTGACGTCCTGCGTTATTCCTCTCAGCTGGAACTGGGCTTCGATGTGGTGGAACCACGACCGTGGGCTGTGCTGCCAAAAGTCCGGTAACTTGACGGTGGCAGCATAGATAGTGCCAACGTTAGCCGCGTCGTTAGCCGCGCCACCAGCGGCGGCCGGCGCCACAGCGGGCGCGTTGTTATCACCGCCGATGTGCAACATAATCCAGCCGTATCCAACTCGCGTCGGGGGTCACCAATTGTGGAGTGCCGTAAATGACGAGACAAGAGACGGAGATTGGTCGAGTCAGCTTTACTCTCCACTTCAAATTCGAAACAAGTTACTCCAGCATGAGTTGAAAACGTAACTGCCGTAAACCAGAACACCCGTAAACCCGAACTGTCGTCAACCGGAACTGTTATCCCAAAACCCTTTTGCTTAAAAGAACAGTCCCTTGGTGAATGTCTTTATTATTGTTGTGGGTCACCACAGTTCCATCGTTGATACGTTTTCTTCCCCAATAATCTCCACAGCAACTGTCAGCTTCTTCTCAAAAGTTTGTGTCTTACTTTTGTCCAAAGCATTCCTGCCATTGTCTGTGATCCTTCTTGTAGTCGTTTCCCTTCCAATGTCTGCGTTCGTTGTCGGTTGCTGCGTCTTGCTGCTGTCCTGATCCTGCTCGTAGTCGTGGTCTTTCCATGGTCTGTGTTCTTGGGCGATATCTGCTCCATGCAATTGTACATATTCTGTGTCGTTGTGTGTACCGGTCCGCTTTCAGTTGCCGTGTGATCCGTCCTACTCCTCTCTACTCGCTCTCTCCTATCCATTTCGTCGCCCATTCAACACACACACAAACGAAAAAGACCTTCCCCCGAACAGCTAGCTGCTGGGGGGATAAAACGAACACAAAAAGTAAAACACACTCACTCACTATCAATCTAACACAAAGAAAAAAAGTCCACCTTCTCTCTCCACCTGCTCTCTCTGCTCATTCACCTAACCCTAACCCTAACCCTGAACGGAATCAGACGAGATCGGGCGTGTTCAGGGTGGTATGGCCGTAATCAAGTATTGCCGGGTCCATACTAGCTTATATACAGCAGGAGCACAAAAGGACTGAGAGTGCTGCCATGGCTAGAGACGGGACTTGAACAGAAACAATGATTAGATCCATAATGAATGAAAGAAATGAATGAATACTTTATTCCGGACTCAAAGTACCTTATCAAAACGCAATGCAATAAACTGCGTGTGCGGTTTAGTGAACTTTTGAAGAAATGTAGCGTTGCAACACCTGGGATGGACTGCAATTGATCGCTGTCGTTCCAGCTTTCTGCTGCTCCCTGGTTATGACGTTCGCCTAACACGTGAAAGGTCCCCGGTTAAAAACCGGGCAGAAACATCTTGACTTTAATACATCATTATTATCATGATTTTGACTTTGTAGTTTCCGTAGTGTAGTGTTTATCACGTTTGTCTAACACGGGTAAGGTCCATGGCCAGAAGTAGGAAAGAAACATTTATGTGAAGTAGACACAATGCGGGTGTATTTCAGTACATTCAGAAATGACGACAATGTGTTTGGGTTGCAGAAACCCGTAAACATAGTTTCTGTAGTGTAGTCGTTATAAAGTTTGACTCAAATGCGAATGGTCACCGGTTCGGAAACGGGTCGAAACATCTGGATTGGGATACATTTGCATGAAAGATGCCAGTCATCGTTGAATGAATACATCAGTTTTTATATTGAATGGAAAGCAAGCTAGATATTATTTCAAGCAGTCAACCAAATTACCAACTGATAATCGTAAGAAAAACATTTTTCACAAGTTGTAAGTATATAAAATTATATTTTCTGTAGTGTAGTGGTCATCACGCTCGCCTCACACGCGAAAAGTCTCCGGTTTGAAACCGGGTGGAAACATCTTGACTTTAATTCATTATTGAACAATACAATGGGAGGTAGCTGCCACCAGTAAACATCTACAACCATTGGTAGATGGAATGCCAAACCATCTGCATTGGTGATCAAGGAATCAGAGATTGTGTCTGCAGATGTTCATAAAAAACACAATTTCGACGAATTGCATGAGTTTGACTTAGTAGTTTCCGTAGTGTAGTGGTTATCACGTTTGCCTGACATGGGAAAGGTCCACGGCCAGAAATAGGATAGAAACATGTGTGTGAAGTAGACACAATGCGGGTGTGTTTAAGTTCATTCAGAAATGACGACAATGTGTTTGGGTTGCAGAAAGCCATAAAAATTGTTTCTGTAGTGTACTGGTTATAAAGTTTGCCTCAAATGCGAATGGTCACCGCTTCGGAACTGGGAGGAGACGTCTGAATTTGGATGCATTTACAGGAAGGATACCTGTCATCGTTAAATGAATACATCGAATTTTACATTGAATTGAAAGCAAGCTAGATATTTTTTCAAGCACTCAAACAAATTACCAACTGATAATCATAAGAAAAACATTTTTACAAGTTGCAAGTAAATAAAATTGTTGTTTTTGTAGTGTAGTGGTTAACACGTTTGCCAAAAACGCGAAAAGTCCCCGGTTCGAAACCGGGTGGAAACATCTTGACTTTAATTCATTATTGAACAATACAATGGGAGCTAGCTGCCACCAGTAAACATCTACAACCATTGGTAGATGGAATGCCAAACCATCTGCATTGGTGATCAAGCAATCAGACATTGTGTCTGCAGATGTTCATAAAAACACAATATCGACAAATTGCATGATTTTGACTTTGTAGTTTCCGTAGTGTAGTGGTTATCACGTTTGCCTGACACGGGAAAGGTCCAGGGCCAGAAACAGGATAGAAACATGTGTGTGAAGTAGACACAATGTGGGTGTATTTAAGTACATTCAGAAATTACGACAATTTGTTTGGGTTGCAGAAAGCCATACATATAGTTGCTGTAGTGAAGTGGTTATAAAGTTTGCCTCAATTGTGAATTGTCACCGGTTCGGAACTGGGTGGAAACATCTGGATGTGAGAACATTTACATTAAAGATACCTGTCATCGTTGAATGAATACATCAATTTTTACATTGAATGGAAAGCAAGCTAGATATTATTTCAAGCAGTCAACCAAATTACCAACTGATAATCATAAGAAACAAATATTTCACAAGTTGTAAGTATATAAAATTGTAGTTTCTGTAGTGTAGTGGTTATCACGTTCGCCTTACACGCGAAATGTCTCCGGTTTGAAACCGGGCAGAAACATGGCTATCTGCCACCAGTAAACACCTACAACCATTGGTAGATGGAATCACATGGTAAGGATAAAAACATGCAACATATTCAAACGCACAGTGGACCCGACGCCATGCAGGGAACCCCCAAGGAGGAGTCCCAGGACCCCCCAGCGCCCCCAGCAGCGTCCCAGCGCGGCCCCTACTCCCTGATGTTCAGGTCCAAGGGGGGAAGGGTCCTAAGCTTGGCTATCCACCTATGCTCCGCCGCCTTCCTCTGTCTGTCCCACCAGCACGCCTTCATCTCCAGCCCGGTGATGAATAGTGAGGTAATGGGGTGTGTTTGTAAATGTTGGACTATTTGAGTGTTGAGTATGCCTATGTGTATAGTATATAAGTGCTGTTTAAGTCGGGTCAGTATGGTGTGGTTTGTTTCGCCGACATAAATGATGTGGCATTCGGAGCATGTGATGGCGTAGATGATGTTTTTGTCCTGTAAGGTGAGTTTTTGTGTAACAGGGCTGGAGGTGGAGGCGTGCTGGTTCCTGAAGACCGCCAGCTGCTGAAAGTGGCCTCGGTGTTGAGAGGGGGCTCGCACCAGGACATCTTGTATGTTCCGTTTCTTTCTGTAGGCCGATATTATTTTATGGTTTTGGAGTTTGGGGTTGTTGTGTTGAGCGCGTGTGAATGCGTGTTTCAGTGTGGAGTGTGTGTGATGTGTTGTGTCAATGTGCTGATGAGGGGTATGATGTGTGTGTGTGTGGCTGCCCCCCCCGATCGTCTCCGCTCCTGATGTCAGGGGTCCCCTCAGGGAACCTGTTGGGGAAGACCACCTGACTCAGGGATCCAGGCCCTCCTAGTGGGGGCCCCCCTCAGCTGGCCTGTGGACGGGGGCGGACCCTAAGTCGGCACCTCCAGTGTGGGAGGGGAGCCGGTTAAGGTGAGGCGTAGAGGAGGGAAGCTGGTTAGGGTTAGGGAGGTGGTGGGGGTCCGCAGTGGAGGCCACAGGCGGGTTAAGGTGAGACGGAGTGGGTGACGAGGGGTTAAGGTGAGACGGAGTGGGTGACGAGGGGTTAAGGTGAGACGGAGTGGGTGACGAGGGGTTAAGGTGAGACGTTAAGGTGAGACGGAGTGGGTGACCAGGGGTTAAGGTGAGACGGAGTGGGTGACGAGGGGTTAAGGTGAGACGGAGTGGGTGACGAGGGGTTAAGGTGAGACGGAGTGGGTGACGAGGGGTTAAGGTGAGACGGAGTGGGTGACCAGGGGTTAAGGTGAGACGGAGTGGGTGACGAGGGGTTAAGGTGAGACGGAGTGGGTGACGAGGGGTTAAGGTGAGACGGAGTGGGTGACGAGGGGTTAAGGTGAGACGGAGTGGGTGACGAGGGGTTAAGGTGAGACGGAGTGGGTGACGAGGGGTTAAGGTGAGACGGAGTGGGTGACGAGGGGTTAAGGTGAGACGGAGTGGGTGACGAGGGGTTAAGGTGAGACGGAGTGGGTGACGAGGGGTTAAGGTGAGACGGAGTGGGTGACGAGGGGTTAAGGTGAGACGGAGTGGGTGACGAGGGGTTAAGGTGAGACGGAGTGGGTGACGAGGGGTTAAGGTGAGACGGAGTGGGTGACGAGGGGTTAAGGTGAGACGGAGTGGGTGACGAGGGGTTAAGGTGAGACCTGGTGAGGGAGAGCTGGCGAGGAGGGAACGTTGTGGAAAAATGGCTAGGGTGAGACGGGGTGGGATTGGGGGGGGGGGGAGGAGGAGGAGATGAGGAGGAGACGCATGGAGGGACGGTTGGTTAAGGTTAGGGCAGGGGGAGGAGGGGTTAAGGTTAGGGCAGGGGGGGGGGAAGTCCCACACGCTGGCAGAGCCCACGGACGAAGACCCAGACGGGGAGGCCCGCCGGCCGAGCTCCGCCAACGCGCCGGACAAGATGGAGCGCAGGAACCCCTGGTGTACCCCCCGCCCCTCAGGACCCTGAAGAGGGTCCCGGTCGCCCTCCGCTTGTCCGTCTCGTCCGGGCAAATGTTGCCCCCTTGACCTAGGGGTAGCCAAGAGGGTATGTTGGCACAAATCCTGTGGTCTATTGTTTAACAAAAAAGAGACACAAAACAAAGCTTCCATTAGTCTTGCTCGCAGGATTTATTCTGCGGTAACGTGTCCCTGTGGTGTTAATGATCCCCTGGGTGTCGTGCGCCATCTAGTGGCTCGGTGAGTCATTCTAGCGAAAGCCGACATTATAAAATTTGATTATTAGATTATTATAGTCAAAAACCAAAAAATAAAAGGGTGTCTACTTTTATATTTTTACTAATGCCCCAAATGTATTTATATTTTTAACCCTTTACACACAATAAGGAACTATTTTTCTAACCCATTACACAAAGTCTGTGAAACCGGATGATTTGTGATTTAATAATACCCACGAATGTGTGCTTGGGGTGTGGCTACTTTTATGGAGGAGTGCGTGTGTGTCGGTGGGTTTGAAATAAACTTTTGTGTGGAGGACTGTGTGTTTGTGTCTGGGAAAAAAAACTGTTGTGATTAGAAAATCTATATGTTGCATGTTGTGTATGTAACCCCTCTTTGCCTTATGAGGTTACAGGTAATTTTGGGTTTGGGTTTCAATTCGAAGTTGGACCAGTTACCAGGATACTAGGTTAACGCTCATGGAGCCCAGGATGGAACATCAACACTGACCACACTCACACAAAACGTAGTTTCAGAACTGTATTGTTAACAACAATTTTCAACATGGAAGATAATAAAACATGGAACAACATGGAAAATAATAACACATGGAACAACATGGAAAATAATAAAATGCGCGCAAAATACAATAGAAATATAAAGAAATGTCTTTATGGTCTTCTCTTCCTTGATATGAGCTCAGTTTATATCGTTGGGGCCCTTTGATCTTTGTGTTTCCTACCACACCGCAGGTTTGGGAGGTAGGTCAGTTGACTCTGTTCCTTGGTTCCGGCTCGCCATCTGGTTATCTCCAGCGGATGTCTGGAAGCCGCCTGGTGGCTATCCAGTGCTGGTCTTCTATCTATCGTTGACTACCGGTGATGTCCCCTCGACATCGAGCGTCACCAATTCAAATCGTTCACAAAAACCTGACCGCCGAGCGGGCAACATCAACTGTGGACTGTTGAGTCAGCTCACGGTGTTTTCCAACTACTTCTAGATATTTTTCAATTGTGCAACCGAACGGTGCGTTCCCTCCTTTCCCACTACTTATCAAGCAGTTATGCGCACTTGCAACGCCGCTTCACCGTGACGTCATGACGCACGTCTCTCTGCTCTGTCCGACGCAGTTAACCCCATAAATGCCAGCTATCGCTCTCTCACACATTCATACAAAATAATAGCGGACTTTTACTCTTTCTTCTTTTAACTTTTTCACAGCTTATGAAGCCTGGGCTACATGTATATTTAACCTTAATAGTAGGGTGATGTGTATGAATTGTAGAAAGTGATCTAAACTATGTGGCCGGAGCCAGAAGATGTCGTCCAGGAACCGACAGTTCACCTGTGGCAGCAACGGGCAGGAATGCAGAGCAGAATGTTGGAACCCAGCCATGTAGATGTTCTCATAGCTGGGGGGGAACCCAGCTATGCCAGCTATGCCAACTTGCCCACTGCCGTCCCGTGTGTCTGGAGGTAATGCTTGTTGTTATAAACAAAGTCCTTCCTGCAGGTTGATGGTCAGTGACTCCAACAGGTGACTGGGGGGGCTGTCGGGGGTCTGGGTACCGGAGGAGTGCAGAGCGGACAGCCCGCAGGCCAGAATCCATGTCCATGTTGGTGTAGAATGAATCTAGATCAACTGTAAATAAAAAGGCTTGTGTGTAAACCGGTGTGTTATTCAGTGTTTGGATGAGGTGGTAGGTATCTTTGATAGCTGGGGTGTTTCCGGGAGATGGGCTTGAGGTGGTACTCTATAAACTCAGCTGCTGCAGAGGACTCGTTCCCACAGTGGGAGATGATTGGTCGCCCCGGCGGCACTAAGAAAGGGCTCCGTCCGGCGGCACCGTCCAGGACTTGAGCGCCTTGTGGGTCTTTGGCAGAAGATAAAAGAGGCGTTCACGAGGAGTGTCTGGACCGTCTAAGTATATTTTCTGTCTATGTGTGATGTATTTACGTTGATGGAGGTCAGTAAATATATTGCGAATTTGATGTTGTGTGGCCAATTGGAGTGAATCCTGTATGGGTCTGTAATGTAATGGATTCCCTAACTGTGTGTGTGCTTCTAAGAGGTATTGTTGTGTATCTAAGATGACTATTTTGGAGCCTTTGTCTGCAGGTTTAATGACTATGTGTTTGTAATTAGGCAGGTGTCCAGTGCTGTATATTCTTGTTCAGTAGTGTTGGGTATTTCTAAAGTGTTGTTAAGTGGTTATGTATGGCTGTGTGTTTATTGGTACGGAGGAGTGTGGTGAGGTTCTCCGGCAAGGCGCCCGGCGGTGGTTCCCAGCTGGACGGCCCCTGAAACAGTGGAATGGGCCCACCGGGACGGCCATGGAAGGGTTCTAATCATTTAAGTGACCGGTTGTAATGGTGGACGGGGGGTGGGGATGAAACTAAGGCCCCTCTGCAGCAGCTGAGTCTCCGTTTCTGACAGATGGAAGACGGTGGATAGGTTCAGAATGTTAGATTCCTGGGGACGGGGGGGTCCCTGTTGGGACGTAGCCCCCGCCCGAAGTTTAACTGAGTCAAGCGATGTTGTAGTATGTGTGATGTGGTGTCTACTGTCCAATGTATGTGGTCGTGAGTTGTGTGAAATTCAGATTGGTGTATTTCAAAAGGTGAGTTGTATTATGTAGTGATGAATGCATTAAGTCTTGTTAATAGGGTCTGATGTGGTGCAGCTAAACGATGTGAGAAATGAATGATGGGGACATAGAGGGTGGCCTGCGGGTTTGTCCGTCGTCGACTCCAACAGGTTGTCCCTATGGTTGATGCCCAGAGCGACCACCACAATCTTGGTGTGTGAATTGGGAGGATTTTCATCTAAGATCTGTGTGATGTGTCGGTATTTGGCTCCGGGATTACTGTCAATGTTGACGTCTGTGTGTGTGTGGGGAGGCATCCGACTCAAGTTTGAGTCACCGATGATCACTACGGGCTTGATGGATCAAATAGTCCAATCCCTAACTTTATGCCCCGTAGGATCGTGTCTGGTCATTTTGAATATCGTCTTGTTCGGTCGAGGCTTCGGATCGGTGGTTGCACTCGGCCGTCGGCGCTCGGGAGTGATGGTGAGGGGACTTAACGTGGCCGAATTAAGGGCGTGGTGGAGTCTAAGCTGCACAGTGCGCTGTGAGGGTGTGCTCGTGGACTGGACGGACAGCGGAGGAGACTTGGTGTTGTTAGAGGTGGCTTCAGATTGGGATTGCTTTGTGGGACATTTCCCTTTGCTTTGACCCATCATCATGGTGTTCTGTTCAGCCACCTCGTTGAGTCTCTCCGCTGTACCTGTACCAGTCCGGGTCTGTGGTGGGGGCCGCTGCTTGGTGGAATCTACAGGAGGGGGAGGAACAGAGTGAGTGGGGGGTGGACTGAGATCTAATTCTATTGAGGGGGAGACCAGGGTAACTATGTGGCTGAGCCGATGTGTGTTAATGTGTGTGAGTGTGGAGGTGTATATATTAATTAATATATTGTGGCTGAGCCGATGTGTGTTAATGTGTGTGTGTGGAGGTGTATGTATTAATTAATATATTGTGGCTGAGCCGATGTGTGTTAATGTGTGTGTGGAGGTGTATATATTAATTAATATATTGTGGCTGAGCCGGTGTGTGTTAATGTGTGTGTGGAGGTGTATGTATTAATTAATAGAATATTTCATATAAATTACATATAAATATATTATATTACATATAAATATAATTACTAATAGAACCATGTGCAAGTATAACAATCGCTAGGCTAACCAATTCCCCGTGTAAAGCAGCAATAGCAGCTACTGTAGATGCTACACAATTAAGTACCTTGAATAAGTGCAATGTACAAGTGCCAGGACGTACAAAATTCAATGGTGGCTGTGCATTGGTTTCTATGCAGAGTCGAGATGAACTCTGAACAGGTGAGTTTTGAGTCTTTTGCGGAAGCTGGTGAGCGACTCTGCGGTCCTTTACACGGGGAATGGGTTAGCCTAGCGATTGCAATACTTGCACTTGGTTCTATCAACATCTTTACTGTACCGACAGCGATATATTGTTTCACTTCTTATGACAAATGTACTTATTGTAACAAATGCACTTATTGTAAGTCGCTTTGGATAAAAGCGTCTGCTAAATGCCCTAAATGTAAATGTAAATTGATAGAGGATCAGTCCCTTGACGCCATCTGGTGGTGCAAGGGAAGATAGACACGGGCATAAGCAACTAAAGATGGACCTGTAACTTTTGCAACCTTAAAACAAAAAAACTATAATCAAAAGAAATACATGTGATATTTAATGCAAATGTAAATAAAATAAAGACGATAAGGGGAAACCTTTTTTGCATCTAAAACAGTGATTGGAGGGGGTGGGTGAGGATGAGAATGAATTTGGGCAGTAAAGGTGAACAGTTTTGGTTGTTCATTATTTAAATCAGTGCTAATATCACTCTGCTTGTTGTTTTCAGGAGCAGGTTCTGCTAGTCGGGAGAGTGGTGGAGAAACCAAAGGTACAGGCGCCCTCTGGTGGACGACGGGGGGGCTGGCGCTGTCCCAGTGAGAGGCCATTAGGCCCAGTGACCAAAGGGGGGGCGTGGTCGAGGGCGGACATCCTGATATGGGTGAGTTACTAGTAATTGCTGTTGTATAAATGGGTTGGTGAGGACTGAGGTCCACTATGGTGGTTGGTGTTGGTGGAGGACCAGCAGTGGGTGTAATCTAGTGGATCTCTAGCGGTCTAGTGGACACTCTTAACGCATTCATCAATTCGCGTGCGACACGCTCCCAACTGATTCTAAACTGGAGTTGGGAGAAAGTGAAAGAAAAGTCTGACTGGAGCTAGATGACGTAAGGGCACGGACCCGTGAAAACAAGGCGCGTAAAACGCCTCAAAACGCACCTGGGCCGACGGACGCGTTCCGCGCGCAGCACATGACGGGATGAAGAAGACTCGGAGAACGCGGTAAAAGCAGCGACCTCGTCAGAAAAGACTCACGTCCAGGCCCAGCGGGAGGGCCAGCTCCGGAGTCCTGGTCCCCAAGGTGTAGTGGCTGGGTCGGCGAGGCTCCGGGCCCCCCACCGGGGGGCCATAGGGGCTGGAGTCAGGTCTATAGCAGGGCCGGCGGTAGCCAGGGGCAAGGGTGGCCTCAGCCCACCCAAATGTGCGCCCTGGTACACACACACACACACACACACACACACACACACACACACACACACACACAATGCATTGACCAGTGGCGTCACTATGCTGTTTTATTCGGATATTATTTAATAGCCCAATATATTATTTTTGGTTCAAAATAAATAAATATATATAGATACAAATATATATATATATATATATATATATATATATATATATATATATATATGTTGTGTGTATAGATATTGTGTGTATCTGTGGTGTGTGCGTGCATATGGTGTGAATCTATATGGTGTATTGGTGTATGTCTGTATGGTGTGTGTCTGTATGGTGTGTGTGTGTGTGTGTGTGTGTGTGTGTGTGTTAACGTGTGTGGTGGTGTGCGATGACTCCAGTTTAACCAGTGAATGAGTCTCTCTGGTCTCTTTGATGAAGGCTTCCTTCCCACTCCTCAAAGGGCCGTTCAGGATGCTGCCAAGTTACGGTTGCTATGGAGACGGTATCTCGTAGACAGGGTCGTGGGAAGTGGGGGTGCTTAGGGTGCTGCAGCCCCCCCCCCCCCCCTGGCGGCCCCTGGCTGTAACTGCAAGTGAGAAAGCTTTCTGAACAAATCAACACTTTTCATTAAATTATTGACATCCACCCTTTTTATGATATTTATCATGTTATCATTTCATTTTATTTAGAACATTGTCTGTGTAGGCTGATGTAGGCTATGACGCACAACGCAGAACAATGCTATGCGCGGTGGGAAAATTCAAAATGTCAAGCTTGTTACAAGTGCAACATGTTGCAGAAAAGATGTATATCATATTTTTTTGGCCCGAAGAAAGCAAAACTTCATCAAAACACCAGCCGGTCGTCCGATTCCCTGTCAGCAGCCCGCTGTCTCCCCAGCACCCCTGAGGAAGAGAGTTCATGTTCACAGACGCTATTGCTGCAAGACGGCGCCGGCAACAATGGGGCTATTGCTAGCCCCCGCCCTCCGGTCGAGCCTAACATCGACTGCGCCGGCCACAATGACGCTAACCCCCCTCCGGTCGATCCTAATATCTTGGCTTTGGCTAACGTGCAACTGCCGGCAGTCGCAACAACTAGTTATTCTGTTGGTGAAGAGCCCTGCCAGCCAAAGGAGTTTCACTTCCCAGTCAGGCGATCGGCAAGTGAGAACTTTAGCCGGTCATTTAAGGTTGGTTGGTTTGGCCAGTGGACGTGGCTACACTACGTGAGGGAAACCGACACGCGTTATGCTTCGTGTGCTGCTCTGCAATAGAGAAAAAGCTCGTCAGGGCAGACGGGATAATTAATGCTGGCAACTTCATTAAATGAGGGTTTGGCAAAAGGCAGGTGAAAAGTTTCGGGAGCATGAAAAATCTCGTTTCCATACAGAAGCCATAAGCAAGCTGGCGGCATTGAAAAGGACCCCAATTAATGCGCTTATGTCACAAGCAGTAGGTAAGGAGCATATGACTGCGCTGACTGTTTTGGACAGACTGGTTGGCAAAAAAAGAGCAATGACGGACGGTTCACTTGACGGAGAAACCGTCACTTTCCTCATATCAGACAACTCGTAACTCTGGATGAAAATGAAGGCTTTCTTATATTGTCACTTTCCTTTGTAAACCTTTAGAAATAACCTCCTGAATCCTTGTTATAACGCTGTGTATAATCCCGGACCGCAACAGTTTATCGGCATGTTGTTAGTGTGTGAAATTCAGCACAGTATCAGCCGAGTTGACTCTAATTTCCACATTGTTTACTTGCTAACGTTTGTGAATAACAGTGGCTAATTGGCAGAGTTAGTCTTTACACACCAGTAATGGATGTTGCGCAGCATTTATTATGACGTCATTTTATAGACTCTCTCTCAGCACTCCCCCCTCGGACTGACTTCCCGCGTCCCTGCTCCCAGAGCTTGCAGAGAGCAGATGTTCTCGTGTGGAAACATCGCCCTCTGCTGTCCACATTTGCTCACTACACACACAGGGACTTAAGATCACACGTGACTTCCTTTTCACCAACTTAACATCAAACAGTAGTAACACACACACACACACACACGCACACACACACACAGTAAGGTGAATTGAATGAAGACTTTCTTCGTTTTGAAGTATGAATCTAAATCAGTCATATCAGACTCATGCCTTTAATTAAAATGAGGGAGGTCATTTAAGATCGAATACAGAGCTGGAATAGACTCTCACTGTTACCAAGGTGTCCAGAGGGCGCCAAACCTGCGTTGAGTTTTACTAATTAGCTCACCTGCCGCGGCTCACGCGGTAAGTGGTTTTCTGAATTCGTTAATTGGTTGCATCTGGTGCGTTTCACTTAAAAGGGATCATCAGGGGTCATCTCTTCCTGTTTCACAGGTTAAACACTTTTTGAAGTAAAGAGGAGCATCTCATCTGGACCTGATGTGAGTAGAAATGTGTAGCAAAGCACAACTGCGTTGTTGTATGTTGAATATAACTCACTGATAATGTGTGAAGGAAATCGGGGATTGTGGTGGTTTAACTCTCATTTCAAATTTAAATAATGATTCTACCTGAAAGTAACATTTTAGAGACTATACATTCAAACTTGTTAAAGTAAGAGGAAAATCACTCTTGACTAATGACAGTCAAATAATTTGTATAACTTATATTAAAAAGATGGATTATTTAATTATCTTAATCATTATTTAAATGTTGGATTATCCCAAAAGCCCTGACTTTATACTGTCATTAATTTATCTGATTTAATGGAGATGGTAGATGTTGAACTGTGGGACAGTGGCCAAGTTTGGGGACAATAATGAGTAAACTGTTCGTTCCTTCAAAGGTCTATCATGGATATTTACCTGCAGTTCTGTGAGTATCCCAACTTAAACATGAGGATGGACTGCGAACTGTAAGTCATTAGTATCTTATTACTCTTGGGCACATTGATGTATTTTGGCATCCTGGTGAGTTAACCCTTTAGCTGAAGGTTGATCTGAGAGTAAGGATGTTTATTTGGATCATGGGTTACTTAGGCGTTTGATTTATGTTGGTTGTAATGGTTTGTTAAAATGGTTACAGGTACTAAGTTATTGTTGTAAGCCGAGGTAATGGCTTGGGTTCTGATGTCTTCAGTCTTCTTTCCAGCTACTCTCCTGAGCTCTGCATCTTCATCACATGAGTGTTGGTTTACTGATGAGGGTGTGGTCTGAGAGAGCAGAGGTGCATACTGGGATACAGAGCTGTCTGAAGTCTACAGGTCTGTAGACACGCCTCCTCAGGGGAAACCGAGTGTTTGAGAAACTGTCGTGGCGTCAGTTCCATGAACTAGAATGTTCTTTAAGATGGTGACAGGGATTCAGAATGAGAAACACCAGGGGGAGATGAGGGGGCTCCTCATCACAGCGACTAAAACACAACTTCAGTCTGACACAGAGAACCATGGAACACATTCAACAGTCCCCTCCAGGCATCGTGACTCCTCAGGAACAGTTTCATTTCCAAGAAGGATCCTGGTCCTCAAGAGCCACCCCCCTCCACTGGGTGGTATTCTGAACAGATGACCTCCTTCCTGTCCTCAGGCTGACTGAAGCTGCACGGTTTGCATCTGTGAAGGCCCCTCATTCAGGAAACCACTGGACTACAAAGACATGACTTCAGAGACGTTGAATCAACCTGGGACACATTTTGGAGACACCAAGCATAATCCATCACCAATGTGGGACGCCACTGAAGAATATTGTACATTATTTACGTCTCTGGAGACAATGATTGTTCTGTTCTGGGTGTCCTGGCAGGAGAGCTGGGGTGGATGATGGAATGTTATTCGGCATGAGGTTTTTACCCTGCATGAGTGTTTGGCCTTTTATGGCTCAGTGGTGTGTGTGGGTTTGACATGAGATGGATGATATTTGAGCATCACTAGGGTGTGTGTGTGTGTGTGTGTGTGTGTGTGTGTGTGTGTGTGTGTGTGTGTGTGTGTGTGTGTGTGTGTGTGTGTGTGTGTGTGTCCCTCCCACTCACACCTGGCATGCGGTTCTATGTGTGTCCTGGGTTCTACTCGTGTGTCTCCATGCGGTTCTATGTGTGTGTCCTGGGTTCTACTCGTGTGTCTCCATGCGGTTCTATGTGTGTGTCCTGGGTTCTACTCGTGTGTCTCCATGCGGTTCTATGTGTGTGTCCTGGGTTCTACTCGTGTGTCTCCATGCGGTTCTATGTGTGTGTCCTGGGTTCTACTCGTGTGTCTCCATGCGGTTCTATGTGTGTGTCCTGGGTTCTACTTGTGTGTCTCCTGCTTGCTTTGACAGTGATAATGTTCTTACGGGGGTCTATGTGGTTGTCTTGGGATATTGGAATGGTCAACTAAATCATACCTGATGGACGGCCACATGTTTGCTTGAGGCCTCCATTAGACATGAAGAGCGATATCCAACACACTGGGCAGGAAGGAGAGGATCCAAATCAAGTGTAAAAGGATGTGAGCGGCGTGTTCAGATCAGTGACTTCAAACTAGGACTACACCAATCAGGATCAATGGAGGATGGACACCTAAAGGCATTCCACAAGGAGAGTCTGAAGTTGGAAAGGGACCTCAATGGATATTCAAGATGACCTTCAGACCTGTAGTGAGGCGGCTCTTCCTACCTGGCTGGATTGATGGAGAGCCCTGTGGATCTTGTCTGGCTCTCAGTTGCACGTCTTCTCAGGCTGAACTGTATTTGTTTTGTACAGGACTAGCTGAACGATTGGTTCCCTTAAATCAGAACCAATCTGGGAACTCCAAGTAGTGCACTCTTCAAGCTGAAGTTGTACTCTTCAGCTGAGGAGGTAAGGAAACCTTCACTGGGGCTTCACGGTGTATAGAAGAGAATGTTTCAAAGTGTTCCATGGTACTCTGATGAAGACCGTTGTGTTCCACTGGCTGAGAGGAAGAACCCTCATATCTTTCTCTTGGTCTTTCTCCTCTGCGAATCCTGGCGGCATATTGAAGGATATTCCAGCTCATGTAACTGATGTCACGACAGATTCTCATACACTTGGTTTCTCCTGAGAGGCGTGTCTATAGAACTGAAGACTTCAGACAGCACTGTATCCCACCATGCATCTCTGCTCACTCAGACCACACCCTCATGAGTAGGATGCAACACTAACGATGGAGATGTAGAGTTTTATAAGTAACGAGGGAGCAGACAAAGGTTATTAGAACACAATGGCATGTCAATCTGTAAATCTTTAAACCATGAAGATGGTTGGATAGTTCAGGAATTGGGCTTCATTTTATTATGGGCAGTCCTTTCGCTCAAATGCCCACTTCTCACTGGACCTGTACATGTGTTGGCTGGCTGGCATGATTTGCTGTTGGTGATGAGGCGGTCAGGGTGACGTTGCAGGGCTATGGTCGGCTCTCTGTTAGCTCACTGTTTAGGTTTACTCTGTATGGTTTGTACCCTGAATAATCTAGATAATTGTTGATTGTAAAATGTAGACACAGTTTTGCATTGAATGATTCCATTGTTTTTAGGCAAGGATTTGAGGTTTAAAGTTGTTGTGGGTAGTACATGCTAGTTCTTCGTACGGTTTTGAGTGATATAACTTGTACACACTGGGTGCATAATAATGTCAAGGTACACTGAATAGTAGTAATGACCAACAGCAACAAACAGATCACATCAAGGTAAGTCTGTTGGCTGTGTTTTAATGAAGACCATCGCTGGACTTCAGGATCTTCCTCCGTTCAGCTCAAGGTGAGGCGCTGGTTCTGTTTTTTCTTTGGTTGGTTCCGGCCGGAATGTTTGGATTCCAGTCGGACGGTTTGTGCTTCCCGCCGTGGAAGGTTCTGAGTGCAGCCACTTGATTTAGCCTCAATGGTTAGCATAGAACGTTGTAGTCTTGACAACCATAAGAACCCACCTGGCAGTTAGTTGGACGTGAATCCCCTGAGGGTATCTGGCGGAACGTTATGGATTTTATTTGCGTAACCTCGAGCCGTTGCCAATGGAAACTATTTTTCAATCCAGTTTCCATTGGGAATTGTTGCCCCTTATCTCAAACAACTTAAGTTTGATATTAAATACATACTGACACGTACATCGTACAATATGTTGATAATTTCCGACGGTTGCGCCATACTTTTAACCACGTTGACGGGACTCTCGCTGCATACAAAACAGCGTTCTACTTGCGGTCCCATTTCTGACCATCAGTGAAGGCTGAAAATCATTTCAAGGTGGTAGACGATTTGGCATTTCTTCAACGGAACCCAGCACCTGAATATGGCTGAGTATATTTGATTTAATATCGATACTGCTTAGTGTTCTTTGTTACTTCAGCTTTTGTACGTTTTGGTGTCATTAATTGCCACAGAAGTTAAACCCTACCCAATGGAATGACTTTAAACAACGACTTTGGTGCTGAGTTACCATCTGGATAATATCAAAGCTAAAATAATGGCCGTCTTTCCCACATGTTACAGTAGAAGAAACTCTAGAACTGTACATGGTCAAAAAGGTAATGTGTAGTTTGTCCCAAGGTGTCTGCCTCCTAACCCAGAGCAAGACCTCCACCTCCTCACCCAGAGCCAGACCTCCACCTCCTCACCCAGAGCCAGACCTCCACCTCCTCACCCAGAGCCAGACCTCCACCTCCTGTCAGAAGTCCTCCAGAACAGGTCAGTGCTCTGGTGTGTGAGTAGAGTCTTCTCAGGTCAGTTTCAATGCATGGGCTGAACCCCTTCTTTAAACTTGTGGACTGCTCTGTCTTCATTCCCAAAATGGGATGCTCATGTCCGGTCTAGCCTTGAGTTATAAAATAATAGTTAACTTAATTGTGTAACTCGGTTTCGGATGAGTCAAATAAGTTTATTGTTGGGCAAATGCTGATATAAACCTGCTGCTGTAGCTGAAAGGCGAGGCTGAGAGGCTGGGGACCGGAGGCTTGTGGTGCCAGGATGGACCGGAGACTGAGGCTGGAGACCAGGGGCCTGCAGCACCGGACCAGAGGGTAACCATCACCAAGCTCATCTGAAACTCTAAAGTCCTTGGTAGTTTAGGTCTGGTTTTCATCATCGTATGACTTTAAATCTGTGCCAAGCTGTGATTTGAGTTAATTCATACCGAGGTTATGTAAGAGTCATATGAGCCATTATTGTTACTATTGCTGCTACGACCGTAGTGGATGAATTGCTGAACGCGTCAATCTGCAGACGTTGTCTAATTTAAGTGTTTAAATGTTTAAATTCATCCATTTTACAAGTGAAGCTCAGATGCAGGAGGTGGGGTGTGTTGAGTCCCCAGGTGATTTACGGCGGAGACCAACTGGGTTTGTAACCAGACCAGGAATCCATGGCTGAAGGAGCTGATGGAGGAGCCGTGCTGAAGGCCCTCCCTGGTGGGGGAGCTGATGGAGGCTATGATGGAGGCTGGTGGAGGAGCTGATGATGTCTGTCTTGGGGTAGATGGAGCCTGACTCTGAAGTGATCATCACGCTCACTGCCACTTCTCATAGAATACTGCTACCACAAACTACCGGTGTTGGTTAATATACCAGACAACTACATCTGTTTAACCACATGTTGAAGCAAGACTTCCGCTGTTTGTTCCAGACCAGGACTCTGTCTGAGGAGAGCTGGTGGAGGAGCTGAGATGCTGGAGGACGACTAGGAATCAACCAACAAGGATTCATCGTAAGTTTGTATTTACTTAACATGGTTTACTTAAAGGGCAAAATACTGCTGTTACTTTGACATGTGTTAACACACTACCGCTGCGTTTACTTACTAGAACGTGTTTCTGGAGCGGAAGCGAGCTGGTAGGGGAGGAGTGAATCTGAAGTATGACCATCACTCTACCAACAAGGATTGTAAGTTTGTATTAACCTAACAAAGTGGAAATAAAGGGCTTAAAAATAAGAAATGGAGTGGAAATAAGAGTGGACTTCATGTAACGCAGGATTAGTTTGTCCAGTACAAGTTAAGGCATACTACTGTGGTTGGTTACCAGACAAACTACAGCTGCTACTTTGTTACGCGCCATTAGAGCCCAACTACTGCTGTGTTTGTGACATTAGATTAGAGCCAAATTACCACTGTTTGTTACCTTACAGTAGAGACAAATTTCGTTTGTAACCAGACCAGGAATCTGGAGGACTGACGGAGAAGCCATACATCTGGAAGGCAATTCCTGAGGATGACCAGGACTCTACCATCAAGGATTCCTCGCAACTTTGCATTATCTGGACATAGTGGACTGGGTTGGGGGTTCAACTCTCAGACAAATGGTGTCGGGTTAAAGTCCTCAGAATACAGTGATGCGACCTTGAGTAAGGTGCCCTTAAGCCTGCCTGCTCCTTAATGACGTCTCTTTGGTTCAGATAATGTTGCATCTTTTGAATATTGAACCTAATCCATGTCCTTGTTTGGTCCGTGCAGAGACACCTGAGCTGAACCTCACCTGATCCTGTTTGGTCGGGGGCAGACTCACCTGAGCTGAACCTCACCTGATCCTGTTTGGTCGGGGGCAGACACACCAGAGCTGAACCCCACCTGATCCTGACATCCTGCTGATCCCGTCTCCTCAGTTCATCTGAGCCTGGTCCTCCAGAAGACCTGCTGAGCTCAGTGGTCTGAGGCTGATGGATCAATGACCTCCAGTGGGATTGATCTTCTTGACCCCACATGTACCCGTGTGCTTCCACACGCCTTACCCTCACGTCTGTCACTAACCTCACTACTTCACTACTCTCTACTCCTTCCCCTTCTTCTTCCTTCTCCGTGGTTCAAACCTTTACTCTGAAGGAGTGTCTTCTTGAACCTTTACACTGAAGGAGCGTCTTCCTGCCCTCAGAGGGTTCAGCGTTAGGGTTGAGAGTCAGGGTTTAGAGTCAGGGACAGAGCTGGTCAGGGAGGACTGGTTTTACACAAACCTCTTCACTTGCTTTCTGAATGGTGGCGACATTTGGAAATGATTGATTTGGGAAAATGTTTTCCTCTGCTTTCCTTTACAAAAGTATGTATTAAACTTCTGTCAAGTGTTTATACTGTATATTAAAATCCTACATTGACTTCTGTATGTTTGGTGCAGTTCGTTAATTGTCCTTTAACTTGGTTAATGTCAAGCTAAACTCCTGCAATACATTTAATATACATCATGATTGTTATTCAGCAATGTTTACATAATCCATTTTGTAAAAATATAAATCATCCATGTTTCTACTAAATTCAAGCCTATTCATGTATTTAACAATGTACATACTGCCCCCGCAGGCCATTCTCTGCTACTACAACACATTCAAACCGCCAACCCGGTCTCACATCAATGTACAGTGTTGGGGAGTAACGGAATACATGTACCGGCGTTACGTATTCAGAATACCAATCATAGCTAACTGTATTCCGTTAGTTACAATTTAAATAGTTGCTATTTAGAATAAAGTTACATTGTTGAAATCAATGGATTACATGACGATACTTCTGTTTCAGCGGTTTATTCGTGCTTTCACACCAACAGCATTTAGTGCGCACTAAACGAGTTTGGTCCCTTGGTTCGGTGCGTTGGTGTGAATGCAACCACCTCACTTCGATGTGAACCAAATCAGCCAACCGAGACCTCCCTGAACAGCTGGTCTCGGTTTGCCTCCAAACGAACCCTGGTACGGTTCGCTTGAGATGTGAAAGGGAACGCACCTCGGTCCGCTCCAGTTCTACAAAGTATATGCCTCTTTGGACGTAACAAGTAACTCCAAGACTAGCAGCAAATTATCGGACCGTCTGGGAATTTGGACAGACACCCACATAAAACGTATGCTGGAAAAATCACATAAAAATGTGAAGGAGTTCGACCGGTCCACTACCGCCCCAGACCTTTTTGTCCAATGATTGAACGATCTTTTCTCTCTCTCTCTCTCTCTCTCTCTCTCTCTCTCTCTCTCTCTCTCTCTCTCTCTCTATTTTAAGGCGATTTTATAGGCAACACCTATGCACTTAGTTCAGTGAAAAATGTTAGATGTAATAGCAAATATCTTTTGCATGAACATACCCTTATAGTCTTTGTTCCACTACAGAAAATTATATAACATAGTGCACTTTCAGGGAGACTTGGGCCTAACACATTCAGCCAGTTTGAACGGAAGAACACACCAGAATAGGCCTGTTTAGTAAGCAGGATTCGATGCCGCATTCCTACCATTATACAATGCAATTCAATGTGGAAGTAATCCAAGTATTCAGAATACAAGACTCAGATTGAGTGATGATAAGGAATACGTTACATATTATATTTTTGGGCATGTATTCTGTATTCTGTAACTGGATACATTTTAAAAGTATCCTTCTCAACACTGTCAATGTACTATAGCTACGTTGGTTCAAACGGAAAATGTAGTTTGGTGTGAGACTTGTCCAAACTGTCCAGCAGAGAGAGCTGTCATACACCTCAATTAATTGTACAGGAATGTGTGTGTGTATTTACATTTTAAAATGTTCATGTGCTGGTCTAGTTTCTGCAAATAACTCTGCCTCCAGCAACCGGATTGGTCAAAACGTGTGTAGTGAAATAAATCAAAGCCCAATTCACCAGATCTGAGGTCAGCTGCCGTCAGATTTTGGATCATGAATGTATTGAGCGAACGAGGTCAGAGCTAAATATGAACCACCTGGAACTTGGTGCGTTTCCTGGAGCTCAGAGGATGGCAGGACGCGTGTTTACCTGGTTGATAAGGCCCTGAACCCAGAACCTATACCCAGACATCCTAAACACAGACCCAGAACCCAGGGGCGTCACCATGCTCTTTTATTCGGGGCTAAAGCCCCGGATATTATTTAATTATCCCTGAATATAATTTTTGGGTAAAATAAATTAAATTAAAGTAAAAATATTCATAAATATTTATAAGTAGCCTAGTCTAGATAGTCCTTCTGGCAAGAGAATAAAGAGTTTAAAAACATAACCTGTTCGCCACCTCAAGTGAATTAACCTCTCCTATCCCCAGTCAGATCTGTGTGTGTGTGTGTGTGTGTGTGTGTGTGTAGGTGTGTGTGTGTATGTGTGTGTGAGCTTGGCTGACAATCCCTTTCTCCTCCATGTCGCGGTTCATGGACTTCAGAGAGTCAACGCCAAAGTTCCTTTCCCCCAATTCTTCTCAACCATGGCCGAGATAACCCCCACTACGAGTCTTTACTTGTTGTGGAGACGTCAGACGCAGTCTTTATGATTCATAATATCATCTGAGGTGCACATAGCTTTTGGCCTTGATATTAGATTTAATATTATATAAATACCCATGTATACTATTATTATTATAATATTAAATTATATAGATATAGAGCTCCAGGAGTCCGCAAACGTCAACAATCCCTTCTCCTCCATGCTGTGGTTCAGTCTGACAGCTCATTGGTCAATGGGCAGCAGCTCATTTGCATTAAAGCTACAGACACCAGAAACAGTGCATTCTGAAGGGACTGAAACAGAGGGGAATACTAGTAGGAGAATTATTTTTCCCTAAATGCTATTTCAGGCAAACAGCTTCAAAAACATGTTTTCTGGAAGTCAAATACTTTGTTTACTTTTGGGAAAACATCATAATATGTCTCGTTTAACATCAAGAAAACAGAGATATAATATTTCTGCAGATCAAATAATAGAATGTATGAATCCTTCAGTTTCCCACCCAGCTAGCGTGTAGAACCAAGATGGCTGCTGGCCCAGGACTGATCTGACTGGTTTGGAGACAGTCTGCCTGGGTGACCTGATTGGCTGCCTGGGTCACATGGTGTGCTGAGTGTTGGCTGTGGAAAGCCCCAGTAGCTGCAGCCTGGGTTCCCGCCAGAGACCAGGAGCACCACAACACCAACTGTACAAACTGCCACAACACCGGCCTCCATTTTGTCTCCTGATGCCAAAAGAGTGTACTAAAGTGAGATCATCATTGTGTTGTGTACTAAAGTGAGATCATCATTGTGTTGTATTGTGTACTAAAGTGAGATCATCATTGTGTTGTGTACTAAAGTGAGATCATCATTGTATTGTGTACTAAAGTGAGATCATCATTGTGTTATATTGTGTACTAAAGTGAGATCATCATTGTGTTGTGTACTAAAGTGAGATCATCGTTGTGTTGTATTGTGTACTAAAGTGAGATCATCATTGTGTTGTGTACTAAAGTGAGATCATCATTGTGTTGTGTACTAAAGTGAGATCATCGTTGTATTGTGTACTAAAGTGAGATCATTGTTGTGTTGTATTGTGTACTAAAGTGAGATCATCGTTGTGTTGTATTGTGCACTAAAGTGAGATCATCATTGTGTTGTGTACTAAAGTGAGATCATCGTTGTATTGTGTACTAAAGTGAGATCATCGTTGTGTTGTGTACTAAAGTGAGATCATCGCTGTGTTGTATTGTGAACTAAAGTGAGATCATCGTTGTGTTGTATTGTGTACTAAAGTGAGGTTATCATTGTGTTGTGTTCCCTAGGTGGAGCAGGGTGAAGAGACAACACCGTCACCAGCCTCATGACACCTAAACTGCCAATACATAAAATGGCGTCCAGTGTAGTAAGACCTGTAATGGTGTCGGGAGATTCCAGAGATACGAGAGCCTCACCGCCCACGGTGGCGTCCGTGTGTGTCTGTGTGTGTGTTCACTCTGAGTACTCTGTGTACTCTGAGTACTGTGTACGCTGAGTATTCTGTCCACTCTGAGTATTCTGTACTCAGAGTGGACAGAGCTCAGAGCTGTCCATACTTCATTAAGCTGATAATTAATTATCACTGAGTGAGGTCATGGATCAGCCGCCTATTCGGGGTTAGTCTGGGAGGAGTTTGAACTGGGAGGGGAACTGGTCCATCAGGAAGAAGACAAAGATACTGTAGTCCACTATTTTCCGTGATAGATCATAAATATGAATAACTTTGAATCCTATCAGTAGGTTGATCATTTTTAAGATTCCTGCTCTATAAGAGGCAGCTATGGAGTCAGCTGTCAGGTTAAAGTTAAGAATTACTTTTTCTTCTTGTGCCTTCTTGCGGCCTTGGGTGACTTTAAAGGTACTTGGGACAGAATGAACTGTTGTTATATTTGCCGTCCGGTATTATGATTACATTATTCAGACAGGAATCTTGGTTAGTGGAGACATTTAAACGTCATCTTGTACTGGGTCTTGTACTCTGTTTGCCCGCATCACAGATCTGGTTGTGATGTCATACCACACAAGGAAGTCCATATATGGTCCTGCCCTCCTTGAGAATGAGAGTGTCTATGAATCTGCGTCTAGGAAAGACCACCCTGCCCCTTGTCCAAAGTTAACAGAGACAACAGCCGCCTGTGAGCGGAAAAACACAGCTCATATAAAAGCAGAGTCTGGGAGGATTATGAACTGGGAGGGGAACTGGTCCAACTGGTTGGACATCATTTCCTTGATATGAGTCAGACGGTTTGTTGTGGCTCACTTTATCACAGCAGGAAGACGACTAAGGTACTGTAGTCCACTCTGATCCATGATAGATCAAATTATATGAATAACTTTTAGTCTTATCAATAGGTTGATAGTGAGTTTCCTGTAAAACCACATGGTTAAAAACACTAGTCAATGTATGGATGCATTGCTATTTTTCAAAATTACTATTGAATATTTTTGAAGATTCCTGCTCTGTAAAATGCTACATGTTAGACTGTGGGCTTTGGGGATCGAACCCAGAAACTTTCAGCCTTGAGTCAAGCGTCAGGTTTACATTTACATTTTACATTTAGGGCATTTAGCAGACGCTTTTATCCAAAGCGACTTACAATAAGTGTATTTGTTTGCTCCTCCTAGCTTAGTGTTGATGTGTACCTGAGCAAGACACTTAACCCTAACTGCTCCTGACGAGCTGGCTGTCGCCTTGCATGGTTGACTCTGCTGTCGGTGTGTCAATGTGTGTATTAACCGATGTAAGTCGCTTTGGATAAAAGCGTCTGCCAAATGCCCTAATTGTAATTGACTCTCTGTTACAATAGGATGAAATGAAATGTTAGAATAAGTACATTTGTCATAAGAAGTGAAACAATATATCGCTGTCGGTACAGTAAAGACGTTCATAGAACCAAGTGCAAGTATTACAATCGCTAGGCTAACCCATTCCCCGTGTAAAGCAGCGATAGCAGCTACTGTAGATGCTACACAATTAAGTCCCTTGAATAAGTGCAATGTACAAGTGCCAGGACGTACAACATTCAATGGTGGCTGTGCATTGGTTTCTATGCAGAGTCGAGATGAACTCTGAACAGGTGAGTTTTGAGTCTTTTGCGGAAGCTGGTGAGCGACTCTGCGGTCCTGACATCGGTAGGGAGCTCGTCCCACCACTGAGGTCCCAAAACAGAGAAAAGTTGTGACTTTGCTGATCGACCTTTGCTTGCTCTTAGCGATGGCGGTACCAGACGTCCAGCTGAGGTAGTTGAGCGGAGGGATCGAGCTGGGGTGTGTGGCTTTACTAATGCTTGGAGGTAGGCAGGGGCAGTTCCATCGACTGCCTTGTATGCCAGTACCATCATCTTGAATCTGATGCGAGCTATTACAGGGAGCCAGTGGAGGTCTCGGAAGAGGGGGGTTACATGTGAGAACTTTGGTAGGTTGAACACAAGGCGCGCTGCCGCATTCTGGATGCGCTGCAAGGGTTTAATCGCAGAGGCAGGGAGTCCAGCCAGGAGCGAGTTGCAGTAGTCGAGGCAGGAGATGACCAGTGATTGGACTAGAAGCTGAGCTGCTTCCCTTGTGAGGAAGGGCCGGATCCTGCGGACGTTGTAAAGTGCAAATCTGCAGGATCGGGCCACCGCAGTGATGTTTGCGGTGCAGCATAACTGATTGTCCAACACTAAACCAAGGTTTTTGGCAGTTGGAGAAGGATACAGTGATGTTCTCAACAGTGACCAGTAAGTCCATGTGTGGGCAATCTTTCCCTGGTATTAGGAGGAGCTCAGTTTTGTTGAGGTTAAGCCTCAGGTGATGGGCAGTTGTCCAGGTGCTGACTTCTGCCAGACATTCAGATATGCGTGTTGCAATCAGGGCTTTGTCAGATGAGGGAAAGGAGAGAAATAGCTGAGTGTCGTCAGCATAGCAGTGATAGGTATGAGGTTAATAATGACTGTTTCGTCAGATTCAGTATTGGTTCTTAATCAAAAGTCCTGTGGTACCGAGGATAGAATGGACAGTTGTTAGGGTAGTGCAGTATTATTACATTATTTCAACAGGAAGATAGCCATCTTGGTTAGTGAAGGTGTTTAAACGTCATCTTGTACTGGGTGTTGTTCTCTGTGGGCCTGCATCATTCTGCAGTAGTGTAGGCCTACTCTATATCTGAGAGCATCACTCGTATGAGAGGGACATGACCTTCAAGGTGAATTAACACTGCCGTGGCCGCCTCAACACAGAAGTCACAGGTGACGACTGGTTTGTGTTCTTCAGCTCAGCCAATCCCACTGACATCCTCTCACCAGCAGGTGGTGCTGCTGTGCACCTTTTCAAGGGTTTCAAAACGGACCTAGCAAAATGATCCACTTTACTACCTCTGGTGTTGAATGAATCACAGACTGCAGAAGAGTAGACCGTTCGTGACTTTTTTTCTTCAGTGTGTGTGTGTGTGTGAACTCTGAGTACTCTGTGCACTCTGAGTACTCTGTGCACTCTGAGTACTCTGTCCACTGAGTTTTCTGTACTCAGATTGGACAGAGCTCAGAGCTCTCTGTCCAATCTTCATATTTAAAACAGTGATTACTATTCATCTCTGAATGAGGTCATGGATCAGCCGCCTATAAGAGGTTAGTCTGGGAGGAGTATGAACTGGGAGGGGAACTGGTCCAACTGGTTGGTTCACCATTTCCTTGTTATGAGTCAGATGGTTTGGTGTGGCTCACTTTATCACTGTAGGAAGAAGATTACGACACTGTAGTCCACTCGTATCTGTGATAGATCATTAATATGAATAACTTTGAATCTTATCAGTAACATTTTTAAGATTTCTGATCTGTAGAATGATACATGTTAGACTGTTGGCTTTGGGGATCGAACCCAGAACCTTCCAGCATGGAGTCACGAGGCGGAGCCAGACATTGTGTACATCCGGGGCTTAGCCCAGAGGGGGTCTGGGGGTCCTCCGCCAGAAAATTTTGAATTTCTAAAATGCGATTTCCTGCATTCAAGTCCATTTTAGGGTGACTGTCATGGGTAGATGTGTTGGAGCGACATGAACGAGATGGAAAAACACTCAGGAGCAGATGAGGAGTGATGGATAGGATGGGATCTTTTATTTATCCCAATTTAAGGCCCTTAAGGCGATAAAAAAATAGAACAAAAATTAACAAAAAAACAAAAACAAAAAAAAAATCTATATATATACATAAGGTTGACTCAGCATACCAAATAGGCTTGAGAGTCACCAAAAAAAAACATAAGTCAAAACTTCAAGAAACCGGACCTTTAAACAAGTCAAATACAGGAGAGCAATATTCAGGCATAAGTCCTTTCTCCATCTGCTCCCCCGAACCACTGTTGAACGTCGGCCTAAGTAGGCCTAACCCCCACTGCTAATTGGTGCATACCAACTTTCCCGTTGCGTCAGGGGTGTTTACCAGAGCAGTTACACAACAGCTTTAAAACAGCATCCGTTCTATCCTCAATTAGCGAGAAACAATTAACCTTATAAACTGTGCACCATTGCTATAATTTGGCATAGCCAAAATGTATAAAGACAGCAATAAAATAAAAATAAATAAATATAACAACTCGGGGTCACTTCCGGTTTACCCGGAAGATTTGACGTAGATATAAACCCTGGTGACGCGGTGCTCCAACCCTCATATAAACATAAGACGAGTGGTTATTGCGACAAAACAGGTGACGTTAATGGTAAATGGAATCAAACAGAAAGTTGTAATGATGGTACTTGCAAGATTGTAGTAAACTGTCGTAGTGCGTATGATAAATGACAAGGTAGATGAAGGATTTTAAAACAGTATGAAGATAACGGAATACATAAACAAACAAGACAACCCCACAGGCAATATTCACTCTCCTGTGTGTAGCGTATCGCTACCGTGACGGTAGCTATGCGCCCCGTCACACACCCCCCCCCCCCTTAAGAAGGAGCGTCCGTCTCACGACGCGACAGCAAGTCTGCAATCACATTGTCTTTACCAGCCCTGTACTTCACCGTGAATTTGTAGGGCTGCAAAGACAGGTGCCAGAGAGTAATCCTGGAGTTAGAGTCCCGCATGCGATGCAGCCACTGCAAGGGCCTGTGGTCTGTCTCTAGGACAAACTCTTTCCCCACTAAATAGTACTTAAGAGTATCAAGGCCCCATTTAATGGCGAGACCCTCCTTCTCGATGGTGGAGTATCGAGTCTCGCGAGGGAAAAGCTTGCAGCTCACATACTGTACGGGCATCTTGTTCTCCCCGTCACCTTGCAGCAACACAGCCCCCAGGCCTAGGCCTGAAGCGTCCGTCTGCACTGTGAAGGGCAAGGAAAAGTCAGGGCTCTGCAGCACCGGCTCAGAGCACATGCGCTCCTGCAGGTCCCGGAAAGCGACCTCACACTCTGGAGTCCAGACCACCTTGTTGGGACTGGTTTTCCGAGTGAGGTCAGTCAAACACGCAGCTCGGCTGGAGAAGTTGGGGATGAAACGCCTATACCAGCCAACCAGCCCCAAGAAGGATCTCACCCCCTTTTTGGTTGTAGGCGGCTGGCAACCGTGGATGGCCTCCACCTTGCTGACCTGAGGACGGATGGTGCCACCACCCAGGACATAGCCCAGGTAGCACACTTCAGATCGGGCAAGCTGGCATTTTCTGGCGTTGACTACCAGCCCAGCCCAATGGATCCGCTGAAAGATGTCGCTCAGGTGTTGAAGGTGGGCCTCCCAGGAACTGCTGTTGATGACCACGTTGTCGATGTACGCCGCAGCGTATTCTTCAGCGCCGTTAAGCACCTCGTCCATCATGCGCTGGAAGCTTGCTGCTGCGCCGTGTAGGCCAAAAGGCATGACCCGGAACTGGAATAGGCCGGATGGAGCTCTGAAGGCTGTCAGCTCCTGTGCTTGGGGGGAGAGTGGTACCTGCCAGTACCCCTTACACAGGTCGAGGGTGCTGAGGAACTCAGCCTTCCCCAGACGCTCCACCAGCTCGTCCACACGGGGCATGGGATACAGGTCAAATGCAGAGATGCTATTCAGCTTAGAGTAGTCGACACAGAAGCGGAGCTCCCCGTCCTTTTTGGGCACAAGGACCATGGGACTGCACCATTCGCTGTGTGACGGCTCGATCACCCCCATTTCCAGCATCGCCTTTACTTCCTGTTTTAGCGCGGGGATCAGTCGCGCCGGAACCCTGGTGTTGGTCTGCCGGATGGGACCTGGAGCTGTCAGGCGGATGTCATGGGTAATGACATCGGTTCGTCCTGGCAGGGCTCTGAACAGGCCTCGGGGAATGATGTTCATCAGGTCCTCCTGCTGATCAGGTGTCAGATGGGTGACGGAGGGGTAGGTCGATTCACTGCCTGCAGTAGGAAAGTACTGCTCTGACGGCTCCTCTTCCTCTTCCACGGTCCGCGCCCACAATTGGTCCTGGATGTCAGACGATGGTCGGTCTCTCCATTCTTTCAGCAGATTGACATGGAAAGTCTGTTTCGAGCGGCGTCTGCCTGGCCTGGCAATTTCATAGGTCACCTCACCAACTCGGCGAAGCACCTCGAACGGACCTTGCCACTTCACCAGCAGACTGCTCTCGGTTGACGGCAACAACAGCAACACCTTCTGTCCGGAAATGAAGGTGCGGCTACGTGCTGTCCGGTCGTACCATGTCTTCTGCCGCGTCTGGGCCTTGGCCAGTTGTTCGTGTGCCATGGAGCTCAGCTGGTCCAGCTTCTCCCGCATCTTGATGACATAGCCCGCCAGGTTGGTTGGCTGATGAGAGGCGTCCCCCTCCCAGCTCTCACGGAAAATGTCAAGCGGGCCTCTCACCTCCCGTCCATACAGGAGCTCGAAGGGGGAGAACCCAGTGGATGCCTGCGGTACTTCTCTGTAGGAGAATAGCAGATATGGGAGCCACTGATCCCAGTCAGTTCCTGACTCAGACACAAACTTCCGCAGCATCGACTTCAAGGTCTGGTTAAACCTCTCGACCAAGCCGTCAGTCTGCGGGTGATAGGGTGTGGTTTTGATGCCCCGAATTTCTAACAGGGAGTATACCTGTCTCAGTGACTTACTGGTAAAGTTACTACCCTGATCTGTTAGGATCTCTTTCGGGACCCCCACCCGGGAGAAAAGCTGGATTAAACAGTTGGCAACTTGTCTAGCTTTGGTGTTTCTGAGGGGGAATGCCTCTGGGTACCGTGTTGCATAGTCGCAGATGACTAGAATGTAGCAGTGACCTGCCCTACTTCTCTCCAGGGGACCTACCACATCCATGGCAATGCGACTGAATGGAATGTCAATAATGGGAAGGCTAATCAGGGGAACTTTTAACCCTCTCCTGGAGCGAGCTGACAGTTGGCATTCTGGACAAGACCTGCAGTATTCAGCAATATCCTTATGGAACCCTGGCCAGTAAAATCGGTTCAGGATCCTGTTCTCTGTCTTTTCCATACCTAGATGGCCTGCCCAAGGAATACTATGACCCAGATGTAGAACTTTGGCCCGGAGAACTTCCGGAACTACCAACTGCTCGGTGTCTACAGCCACTCTGTAAAGCTTCTCATTATTCTTGACAAAACATGTATTACCCTCTTCCAATGCTTCCCTAGCCTCATCTGGGTTTTTGACAGTGGAGAAACAGGAACTAAGTGTAGGATCCTCTAGTTGCAGCTTTGCAAAGTCTTCTACCAACACTTTATTGTGCTCTAGTGGTGGGGAGGGCATACTTTCCTGCACTGAGGTACCTGTCACTTTTTCTCTGCGTCTCTCTGCCTTGGACATCTTAACTTTGCCACCAGGGCAACAGTCATATGGTAACTCAGACCACAAATCATTTGCTTTCTCTCTAGTCTGAGCTCTAGTTGTCACATATGCCTTCACTGTGTTAACAGTCTGCAAAAGGTCCACCAGCACTGGCACATCCTGGCCTAGGATCACGGGATATGGACCTTTATCTAGAACCCCCATGGTTAACAGATACTTTTGGCCTCTAATCTCACAGAGAACCTAGCTGGTCTGGTGCTCAGACTCGTCGCCATGGATGCAGCAGACTTTAATTTTGCCCCGGGGTTGGAAATCAGACTCTAAACAAGACTTGAGGATAAAAGATTGACTGCTTCCTGAATCAACTAAAGCTTGAAGGGTCTTTCCCTTCACTTTCACTGGGACAATCACGTCAGCGGAGGTCCTATGCGTGTGCTTGCTAGGACCAGGTAGGTAACACAGTCTAGAATCAGACATTTTCTTTGCCGTACAATTGGGCCTAATGTGACCTTGTTGACCACAACCATGACAAATAATGCCTCTAGGTGTTCTAGCTGGAGTGGAGCTAACACTGGGGCTATTGGGGCTGTAGGAGAGCTTAACCACACGACCACTATCACCCGCAGGCTTACGAGTAGATGTCTTTTCCGGCTCTTGCTGGGCGGCTTGGTATTGTCTTCTCCAGTCATGTTGTGGTGGGCCCAGGAAGTACTTCCTTCTGGAAGGCCTGGCAGTCACAAAGGTTTCCACCAGGTCTGCTGCTTCAGCTGATGAGCGAGGGGTGTGTTCTCTCACCCACACCTGTAGGTCGGTGTTCAGCATGCCCAGGAACTGTTCCAGCACCATCTGGTCGCAAATCTGGTCCTTAGTCAGTGTCTCAGGCGCAATCCATTTTCCGAACAAGTCCTTCAGCCGAGCCTGCAACTCCTTCGCCGTCTCATCCTCCAGAATGGTCTTCGAACGGAAACGTTGGCGGTAAGTCTCTGCTTTAATGTTGAACTTATCCAAAATGGCCTGCTTTACTTTTACATAATCCTGGCTGTCATCAAAAGTCATTGCCACATAGGCAGTTCTGGCTTTACCTTTCAACAAGGGCACGAGGCACAATACCCAAGTCTCCAGGGGCCACTGACACGCCGTTGCGAGTCTTTCAAAGGTGGTCAGGTAATGTTCAATATCTTCATGCTCTTCAAAAGGAGCCATCTTAGGGGGTCTCCAGCCCCTATGGAGGTTTGGAGAGGTGGCAAGGCCAAGAGAAGTGGAGTTGAGTGAACTGTGTATCCCGGGCGTTGGTTGTTGCCCTGGACGTGGGAGAGGAGTTGGTATGTCCAGAAAAGGCATGTTGGAGAGTAGATCCTAGGCTGTAGAAGGGCGGGAGCTGGGCAGGTGCACGTGCTGCGGATCGGCAAGTGACTGCCCTGATGCCTGCGTCGTCGCCGGCTATCTCGCCAACCTCTGAAGCAGCTGGAACTGATGCTCCATGGCTTTCCACCTCTGTTCCTGACGAAAGGACTCCTCCTCCGCCTGGTCATGTTGCCGCCTCTGATACTCCACCATCGACTTCACGATCCTCTCAAGGCGATCCGTCCGGTCTTCTACCACTGGAGTGGGAGGCTTGGACGTTGCTGCTTTTGGCCTGGTCCCCGTCGCTGCCTTTATCTGCTTCACTATGTTCCCTGTAACCTCTCTTGAAACACTTGTGATCACCTCATTTTGGGAAAATGAGAAAGATAGGTGGCAGCTAAACTGAGTGTAATTTTGTAAAAAAAGATTGAATTCGTAAAGGAACTTGAAGCATTCCAAGAAGTTTCCTTGATTAAGGCTAGACTCTTGCTCATCATGGCCTCTAAATGGAATTCCTTGTTTGCCAAGGAAGGTGGTGATGGCTGCAATTCGCCAAAGGTATTCTCTTCTTTCTAAAATTTCAGCTGCATTTGCAGCATGAAGCTGGGTTATCACATCTCCTTTGCTCTTTGTGGTTTTGAAGCCATGCCAGCAGGACATGGTTGAGACATGGAAGGTACTCTTTTCATGCTCCCGGAATGTATCCAAAGCCCTTTTCCAGTTGGCAAAAACAGATCCACTAAGTGAATCTTTATTAATGCGTGCATTCTGCTTTCCGAATACACGGCAGGAAAAGCAGAATGCAGAATTGCCCTCTGCAATATACTCAAGCCATTTGAATTGCTCAAACCAATTTTTGTTGAAAGCTCTTTTCTAAGATCCAAACTGGCTGAAGGGATATTGTGACAGGCGCACCTGCTTCGGACCACTTTCTGGAGATCCTAGGTCACACCCTGCCATTCCACCTGCTGCCCCTAGCTCGGCCTGTTCTTCCACTGCCCTGTTTTGGTCTCTTTCTGGGATCAAACACCTAGCAATTCCACTGGCTGTCCCTTGCTGTGACATCTCTTCTGCATCGTCCCTGATTTCACCTGACTCATCTGTGTAACAAAGTAGACTCATGAAAATTTGGACTATATAATATGATATGATATAATACAATCTAATTTAAATTTATAATATAATATCAGATAATATAATTAATACAACTAGGGCTAAAAGTAGATCAAAATAAATATTATTTTTTAAAATTGAATCCATCTAGATTAACAACATCATTAGGCCTACTAACTGACTGAAATATCAGTGCATTATCATTATCAATTTTATTTGATTTTAATTTAAAATGATAATGATAATGCACTGAAGCAAGGGCGTAGGAACGGGGGGGGACGGAGGGGACGTGTCCCCTCCAATATCGGAGACAGGCGCATTTGTCCCACCTAAAAATTATACCGGATCTGTCAGGTTTCCGATATGTGTCCCCCCCAATGTTAAACTCATTCCTACGCCCCTGCACTGAAGTATTATACATATGCACACAAATAAGTACTACATTGTTTTAGGGGTTTGTCCACATCTATCACTCTGGTAGAACTCATTTAAAAAGGGGTCAAAGTTCAATGAACGTGGATATGGACGCAAGCTGAAAGTCAACAAGACGGTCTAGCACCAGCCACGCATCGGTAACATCGGTAACATGTTGGCTGCTGGTCAAACAGCGAATGCAGCAACGCGATATCTGTACATTTCTTATCTAAATCGCTAAGAAAGTTTGAGTTTAAAATAACCGATATGTCAGACATATTTTTTACCTCTTCATGATATTCAGTGGACCTCAACATTTAATTTAAGGTAACATTTGGTAACACACAACACTGTACAATATTGGCTGAGACAGAATCGCAATCAGAAAAACGGATTTCTGACATTTTAAACAACGCTGGTAATCTATTTTGTGTGAAAGGAGTAATTATCATAGCAGCCTAGCTAGCCGAGGCAGGCTAGTTAGCACTAGCACCAGCACATCAAGGTGATCTCACTGAGCTGAAACATTTGACAGGTCATTGGCAGGGGCTGCTGCTGCTACGGTATCACTGGACGTTGGTTTAGAACAATAATTTGTAATGTCCATGGTAATGTTTGTTCCACACCCTGAGGCTACTTTAACAAGTCTGCTGAGAGACGTGAATGTTTAGAAAACGTCACGTTGTCCTGGCAGCCGTTCTAAACAACCAAACGAGAGATAGCATTTTCCATTGCTTCCATGTGTTGTTTCTTTCAAAATTAAAATAAATCAAATTCAAGAGGTGAAAATCACTACCAGTTGAAACATGAGGGAACATGTCAGGGTTGTCATACCTTCAAAAGCTTAAAAAAGATCCGGGGCTTTTGACGTGAGATTCGGGGCTTCAGTCCCGAAAGCCACCCCTTAGCTCCGCGCATGATGGAGTCAGGTGTCAGGTTGACGTTAATAATGACTTTTTCTTCTTGTGTCTCCTTGTGTCCTTGGGTGACTTTAAAGGTACTTAGGACAGAATGTACAGCTGTTATATTTGTGGTGCAGTATTATGATATCTTCTTGACATCTTGCTTTGTGAAGGTGTTTAAACGTCCTCTCTTACCGGGTCTTGTTCTCTGTGGGCCTGCCTCCCAGATCTGGTTGTGATGTCACCACATGAGGAAGTCCATGTATGGTCCTGCCTTCAGAGCGGTTTAACCAGCACAGGGATCAGTTGGTATGATATCCGCATGGTGAACTTGATCTTATCAGACACATTTTGTAGCCTTTAGAGACCTTCTTTGTTGAATGATGATACTTTTTTAAAGAGTATATGAGAAATGTCTGGGATTGAGAAGGTCTATGAATCGGCGTCTATGAATCTGCGTCTGTGTCTGCGTCTTGTCCAAAGTTAACAGAGACAACGGCCCCCTGTGAGCAGAATACACAGCTCATATAAAAGCAGAGAGTAAACCAACGCTGAGTGGCAGTAGAAACAATATGGAGTTGTGTTTGTGTCCAGGTCTCCAGTCTACTATGGATGAGGAGAGAGAGGAGGGGGGTCCTGCCTCTAAGACCACTCTGTCTGGGGAACATGGCCGCCGGAGCAAAGCTAAGAGGTAAGGAGAGGATCTCTCTGTCTGTGACTGTTGTCCATCTCAGAGCTCAGCAGTCATACATCATGACATCATTAGCCTGAGTAAAAGCTGTGTGTGTGTGCGTGTGTGTGTGTGTGTGTGTGTGTGTGTGTGTGTGTGTTGAAGCCAAGAGCAGCAGCAGAGAGCAGACTCCCCTGGACCCAGCTGTGTCTCCATGAAGAGTGACCACTCTATAGGTATACCATTGAACTTTAAAGATGGACGCCCCTCCAGAGAGGAGAGGTAGGGGTTTCAAACAGACGATGAAAACAGACCAGTCTGTTGTTATCAGACTCTACTGATACTGATATCTACAAGTCTGGGGAAACATAATTGTGTGTGTGTGTGTGTGTGTGTGTGTGTGTGTGTGTGTGTGTGTGTGTGTGTGTGTGTGTGTGTGGGGGGGTGTTGAAGCCCAGAGAAGCAGCAGAGAGCAGACTCCCCTGGATCCAGCTCCAGCTGTGACTCCTTTGAGAGTGCCCCCCCTATGGAACATTGTGATAACTTTAAAGATGGAAACCAGTCTATTGAGAGGAGGTGAGGATTTATCAGAGATCATAAAGATACAACTTCTACCAAAAGTCCATAAATCCTGGTTTTTGTTTTTGTAGAAGAGCCAAGAAGGAGAGAGCAGACTCCCCTGGACCCAGCTGTGTCTCCATGAAGAGTGACCACTCTATGGGTATACCATTGCACTTTAAAGATGGACGCCCCTCCAGAGAGGAGAGGTAGGACATTCAAACAGACGAGGAAACCGGACCAGTTGGTTGTTATCAGACTCTACTGATACTGATGTCTACAAGTCTGGCGAAATATAATTGTGTGTGTGTGTGTGTGTGTGTGTGTGTGTGTGTGTGTGTGCGTGTGTGCACGTGATCCCCCACAGACACCAGAAGAGGTCAAAGGTTACCAGCGCTCAGTCTCTACAGCAGCATCAAACAGAGCTGATCAAGGTGTGTAAATGTCCACCAAGACGTTTGACTTCAGCTCTCCATGGACATTAGAAAGCATCTCTTGTCCAGCGGGACATGGATCCAGGACAGATGCTTCTGATGTCTCAGTTAGTTCAGAGTAAAGTTCTCCTTGATGGTTGTTCTGTTCCAGAGGGCTGAGGAGAACGCACACGCTTTTCTAGACAAGGAGCTGAAGAAGCTCTGGAGGGATCTCTTCTCAGATTACCCACAATGCTCTGAGGGTCAGAGAGTGGAGGAGGAGGAGGTGGATGGTAAGAATGAGGAGCAGAGGAGGCGCGCCATAGAGGGAGTGGTGGACATCACAAAGCTCTGCCTGATGGAGATGAACCAGGAGGAACTGGCCGACACACTGGGGGGCGGTAAGAGACTCTTATCTTGAAAACAGAGAAGAAATACACATTTTGATGAGCAGTAGGATATTATTATTTGTTCTCTTCAGACTAAATGACATAATGTGAGACTTTTACATTTCACACTTCCATGTGGAGACAATCTTTCCTCTTTGGGGTTAAATGGTTTGATCCAGTATGTGGGGTTTTTGTGGGGTATCAGGTTAAATGGTTTGATCCAGATATAAAGGGTAATAGTGGGGGTCTCAGCTTAAAGAATGCTAAACATCATCATTAGCAGCACCAATTCCCCCGACCACATCACCCCCATTCTCGTCCAACTACACTGGCTCCCTGTCCAACACCGGATTGACATTAAAACCTTTCTGCTCACCGACAAAGCCCTCCACAACGTGGCCCCCACTTATCTCCCCGACCTCCTCCAGGAGGACAGGCCCTGCCGCTCCCTTTGTCATCCTCAGCTGGTCTTCACCGTCCCGACCTCCCGCCTCAGCACCGTGGGTGCTAAGGCTCGTAGCACCGTGGGTGCTAGGGCTTGGTTCTATGAACGTCTTTACTGTACCGACAGCGATATATTTTTTCTCTTCTTATGACAAATGTACTTATTGTAACAAATGCACTTATTGTAAGTCGCTTTGGATAAAAGCGTCTGCTAAATGCCCTAAATGTAAATGTAAATGTAGGGCTCTCAGCACCGTGGGTGCTAGGGCTCTGAGCTGAACTGAAAGAGACACCCTGACAACATTGAAATCACTCCTCAAAACACATGTGATTCCACTGGCCTGCTCGCTGTTATGACCCCCTACCGTGGGTTCCCCTCGTATCCCCGTTGTGCTGCTGTTCTTACCCCCTCCTACCTGGGTCTCCTCACTGTTCTTACCCCCTCCTACCTGGGTCTCCTCAGTGTTCTTACCCCCTCCTACTGGGTCTTCTCACTGCTGTTCTTACCCCCTCCTACCTGGGTCTCCTCACTATTCTTACCCCCTCCTACCTGGGTCTCCTCACTGTTCTTACCCCCTCCTACCTGGGTCTCCTCACTGTTCTTACCCCCTCCTACCTGGGTCTCCTCCATGTTCTTGCCCCCTCCTACCTGGGTCTCCTCACTGTTCCTACCCCCTCCTACTTGGGTCTTATGTCTTGTTTTGATCATGCTGTTGGCGATGCAGCTCTTGATGTTTTTGACCCTAGATTGTCTAATGAAATGTAAGGTGACCTTGGGAGTCATGAAAGGTGCCTTGAAATAAAATGTTATTCAATGTAATTATTATTATTATTATTATTAATAATATTAAACATAAACTGCAGATCAACAGCAGAATAACTCTTTGGAAGAGATGCAACACTATCTCGTTATATCAGCATGTCATTTTACACCAATTCACTATCACTATTATTATCATTAGACCAATCATATTGCTGTGGAAAAAAAAAAGTCCTGAACATTTTGAATCTGTAACATGCAGTCTTTGTCACGACCAGCTTCTCCGACCACAAGTTATGAAGCCACATTAACATTAAACATTATACTGGTGATCAACAGCAGAACAACTCTGTCTGAAACCCTGTCTTGTTGTATCAGCATAGCAAATCACTTTACACTGATTCACTATCATTATTACTACCATTAGACCAATCATATTGCTGTTGAAATAATAGTCCTTACCATTTTGTATCTGTAACATGCAGTCCTTCACAACCAGCTTTTCCGAACACAAGTAATGAAGCCACTAAATATCATGAAGTTGATAATTTAACAGGAAATATTGACCTGGCCCCACTGATCACCATCCACTAACTGATGTCATCTGATGTTTTTCTAATTTAGGATCTGATGCTGTCAATTGCCAAAATAAAATCAAGGCTCATTTGAAGAAGAAGTTCAGGTGTGTGTTTGAGGGAATCGGTAAAGCAGGAAAGCAAACAGATCTGAACGACTTCTACACAGAGATCTTCATCACAGAGAGAGGCAGTGGGATCAACAAGGAACATGAGGTCAGACTGATTGAAACAGCTTCCAGGAAACCATCCAAGGAAGAAACACCAATCAGATGTGAAGACATATTTAAACCCTTACCTGGACACGATCAACCAATAAGAACAATGATGACAACTGGAGTGGCCGGCATTGGTAAAACCGTCTTAACACACAAGTTCACTCTGGACTGGGCTGAAGGCAAAACCAACCAGGACATACACTATACATTTCTCCTCACTTTCAGAGAGCTGAATTTACTGAAAGGGAAAGAGTTTAGCTTGGTGGAACTTCTTCATCACCTCTTTATTGAGACCAAAGAAGCTGGAATCTGCAGATTCGACAGGCTCCAAGTTGTCTTCATCTTGGATGGTCTGGATGAGTGTCGATATCCTCTGGGCTTCCAGAACAACCCGATATGGAATGATGCCAATAAGTCCACCTCGGTGGACGTGCTGCTGACAAACCTCATCAGGGGCGACCTGCTTCCCTCCGCTCGCATCTGGATAACCACACGCCCTGCGGCAGCCAATCAGATCCCTGCTGAGTGTGTTGACATGGTGACAGAGGTGAGGGGGTTCACCGACCAACAGAAGGAGGAGTACTTCAGGAAGAGATTCAGAGAGGAGACGCTGGCCAGCACAATCATCTCCCACGTCAAGAAATCACGAAGCCTCCACATCATGTGTCACATCCCAGTCTTCTGTTGGATCACTGCTTCAGTTCTGGAAGACATCTTCAAAAAATCCGAGATCGAAGAGATGCCCAAGACCGTGACTCAGATGTACAGCCACTTCCTGAGGGTTCAGTCCATACAGGGGGACAGGAAGTACCATGGGAGGGCTGAAACAGATCCAGACTGGAGTTCAGAGAGCAAGGAGATCATTGTTTCTCTTGGAAAACTTGCTTTTAACCAGCTGGAGAAAGGGAACCTGATCTTCTACGAGGCAGATATGGCAGAGTGTGACATCGATATCAGAGCAGCCTCAGTGTACTCAGGAGTGTTCACCCAGATCTTTAAAGAGGAGTGTGGGCTGTACCAGGACAAGGTGTTCTGCTTTGTCCATCTGAGCATCCAGGAGTTTCTGGCTGCCCTTTATGTCTTTTTGTCCTTCATCGATACTGGTGTAAATCTGCTCTCAAACTCCAGGAAAGATGAACTCCTCCTCTACCAGAGTGCTGTGGACAAGGCCTTACAGAGTGAGAACGGACACCTGGACTTGTTCCTCCGCTTCCTCCTGGGCCTCTCTCTGGAGACCAATCAGATTGTCCTACGAGGTCTGCTGGGACAGAAAAAAAGATTACTGACCACTCCGATTAAAACAGGTCTGCTGCGACTGACAGGAAGTAGGTCAAAGACCAATAAGGGAACAGTGCCTTACATCAAGGAGAAGATAAAAGGAGACCTATCTCCAGAGAGAAGCATCAATCTGTTCCACTGTCTGAATGAGCTGAACGACTGTTCTCTAGTGAAGGAGATCCAACAGTACCTGACATCAGGAAGTCTCTCCGGAGAATCTCTCTCCCCTGCTCAGTGGTCAGCTCTGGTCTTCATCTTACTGACATCAGAAGAGGAGATGGACGTGTTTGACCTGAAAAAATATTCTGCTTCAGAAGATGGTCTTCTCAGGCTGCTGCCAGTGGTCAAAGCCTCCAAAACATCTCTGTAGGTTCACTAATAACATGTATTACAATACACACTGCACAATATAAATACAACTGGAATATAAGGTTAAAATAATATGAAAAAGATTTCTGTAGGTTCAGTACAACATCTATTACTATTCTGCTCATAACAGAATAAACATACTAGTTATAATAATATACAAAACATCTCTGTAGGTATCCTATTAACGTGTAATGTATTATAGTACACATCAGAGAATATTCAGAACAATAGAATATAGAAGGAGTATTCATTTATACATCTAATTATTTAGGTTTTTTGTTAAACTAATAACATTCCTTCATTATTGAATAACTTAAAGATGTATTTTATTTTAATCACAGTTCCTGACATGTTCTCTTTATTTTGTGTGAAGGCTGAAGGGCTGTGATCTATCGGAGAGATGCTGTGAAGCTCTGGCCTCAGTTCTCAGCTCCAACTCCTCTAGTCTGAGAGAGTTGGACCTGAGTACCAATGATCTGCAGGATTCAGGAGTGAAGCTGCTCTCTGCTGGACTGGGGAGTCCACACTGTACACTGGAAACTCTCAGGTCAGTTTCACCCAATGGTCAAACAGTTACACCACAAGGTGCAATATCAGAAGACATTCAACAGATTTACATCCATCAAAGTGTGCACGTAAAGTAAAGCAGCACGAAACTGACACCCCCAAGCACACAAATGCTGTCTAAAGGTACGGCAACACTGAACATCCTCGTTAAAGGCATTGAAAATCCGCAATTTTGAATTGGGAACCATTGGTTTTTGGGGCGTACATGTGTTACATGCACTAAAGTAGCACTTTAGGAACGTTAGACGCGTTTTATGCACCTATATAACGCGCCCAACGCACCTACGTGCCAAACGCACCTATGCGCGGAGTTCAAATAATTGAACTTTTTAGGCTCCTACGCGTGACGCTTAGCCGCGATAGCCAATCAGCGTTGAGCTTGACCCGACGTCACCGGCAGAGAGACGGAGGACAGGCGCTCCGCAGCTGATATGGAGCGCCTGTAGTTGGTGTCCTGACGGGAGATCCTGACACCAACCCGGGCTAGCAGGTCATCGAACATGGCCCCAGTCAACCGAAAATACTGCTGGAACCGGCCGTCATCCAGGCGGAGTTCCTGGAGGAGGTGGTGAAACTCACCCAGCTATGAGCACCTACGGAGGATGTCATGCACCCAAACACGATGGCATTTGGGTTTCATACTCTCCTCAAACTCCCACAACATATACAGAGCAGCGATGGTGGTGATCTCAGCCATGTTTGTGGAGCAAATGAAAAGTAGCGGGGGAAAATAAGTTTTGGGCGGGCTCATCTAGCTCCGTAGGTGCGTTGAACCATTTTTGTGACACACAATGATGAAACGGCAGGTTAGGCCTAATCCTACGCACGTAACGCGTTCAGTGTGGCTGTACCTTTAGTTCTTCCGTGCTCGCCAAGTGTTTTCCTGATCGCTGTGATGTTTATTCTCCTCACAACACAGTATACATAATGATGGAATAAATCTTCTAATTATATACTCTGGTTGTTAACATAATTCACCCACGGAGCTATGGGTGGGGGGCGTGTTTAGCAGAATCTTTTAGCAGACGGAACGACCGTCTGCTAAAAGTTCAGTCCTGTTGGTTTTTGGAATGTACTGGTTTTCAAGTTGTTAATTAAAACTCAGTGCTGGATACTCCGCCTCCGACTCCCGTCTCTCGGCACTACACTGGTGACGTAGGTCTCGCTGAAGCTTCAGGGACCAAAACGAACATGGCAAAAAACGCTTTTATCAAGTTGCCGGAGTTCTGGGAGTTTTCACCGACGGCGTGGTTCGCGCAGACGGAGGCGCAGTTCGCCATCCGTGACGTCACGGACGACACCGCACGCTATTACCACGTCGTATCGGCGCTGGGGAGATCAACTGCGACCCGGGCAGCGAATTTCATTGCGAATCCCCCGAACCAGGGCAAGTACAGAGACCTCAAAGCCTTCCTCTTGAAGACTTTTGAGCTCTCGCAGACAGAGCAGGCCCAACGGTTGTTGGCTATTCGGGGCCTCGGGGACAGCAAACACTCTGAGCATATGAAGATGCACCAGTTAGGCTCTTCCGCACCCAGCAGGTGCGGAAGAGCCTAACTTCCTCTTCATAGAACTGTTCCTCCAACACATGCCACCGCAGGTCCGGACGGCACTCACGGGCACGAGGATTACTGAGCCACGCGCGTTGGCAGAAGAAGCCGACCGGTTTTTCCAGGCTGCTCGGAGTTTCGTACCCGAGGTGCTAGCCCCAACACGCAGTGTCTATCCCCCAGACAATGACGGACTAGCTAACAGAGCCCCAGTGGCCGCCAAGGGCCGCGCCAGCACAGGTGTGTGCTATTTTCACGCGCGTTTCGGCGCTAAGGCAAAGAGGTGCCAGTCCCCGTGCAATTTCAAACCGACGGGTAACGCCAAGGCTTGCGCTCATTAGTGGCTGTGAGTGCAGGCACGTCAACCCGGCTATTCTTCATCAGGGACACTCTCTCCGGCCGCGAGTTTCTTTGCGAGGACCCGCACTCAGAGAAGCGTCCTGCAGGCTACGGTGGAGGACACCGCGCCTGGTGTCCACGGCCCACAGTTGAGGTCCGCTAACGACACACCCATCCGCACGTATGGTACAAAGACTGCGGACCTGTGCTTTGGAGGCCAGCAATTCAGGTGGGATTTCGTCACGGCCGACATCTCCTTTCCCCTCCTCGGCGCGGATTTCCTTTGTGTGCACAATCTACTAGTAGACGTCAAAAACAACCGCCTGGTGGACGCACGGACGTTCTCCTCATTTGCATGTGCCCGCGGTCAAGCAGCTTAGGGCGGGTATTCCAGCTCCCTCTCAGAAGGAGACGAATATCAACGCCTGCTCAGGGAGTTCCCCGGTATAACCCGACATACCTTTTCCATGGTCACGGCGAAACATGGCGTACAGCATCATTTAGACACCAAAGGCCCACCCGTCTATGCTAGGGCCCGACGACTTAACCCCGACAGCCTGAAGGTCGCTAGGTCAGAGTTCGCCAACATGGAGCGCCTGGGCATCATCCGCCGCTCAGACAGCCCCTGGGCCTCACCCCTTAACATCGTTCCCAAGCCAGACGGTGGGTGGCGACCTTGTGGGGATTACCGCCGCCTGAACGATGCTACCACGCCCGACCGCTATCCAATCCCGCACATCCAGGACTTCTCAGCACACCTGGCGGGCAAGCGGGTCTTCTCGAAGTTGGACCTGGTGCGCAGTTACCACCAGGTGCCAGTGCATCCTTCGGACATCGCCAAGACGGCGGTAGTGACACCTTTCGGGTTATTTGAGTTCCTGCGTATGCCGTTCGAACTCAAAAACGCCGCTCAGACCTCCCAGCGGTTAATGGACTCGGCGCTCAGGGGGATGCCTTTCGTCTTCGTATATTTGGATGACATCCTGGTCGCCAGCTCCTCTGAAAAGGAGCACCAGGGTCACCTACGCGACCTCTTCATGAGGCTCGACCAGCACGGACTGATCATCAACCCGGCGAAGTGCCTGTTCGGGTTGTCCTCCATCCACTTCCTGGGGCATCTCATCAACAAAGATGGGGCCGCCCCTCTTCCGTTGAAAGTGGAGGCGATTTCTGCTTTCCCCCGCCCACACATAGCTCGGGCGCTCCGGGAATTCCTGGGGATGGTGACGTTTTACCACCGGTTCATCCGCCAGGCGGCTCATGTCATGCGCCCGCTGTACGGGGCTCTCAAGGACAAGTCCCCTGGCCAGGCTGTCGACTGGATGGCGGAGAGGGAGAAGGCATTCGATGCCATGAAGGCCGCCTTGGGCCAAGCCGCCATGTTGGCCCATCCGTCACATAATGCCCCCATCGCCATCACCACCGACACATCTGACTACGCCGTTGGCGCGATGCACGAACAATGGGTCGCAGCCGCTCGCCTTTTTCAGTCGCCAGTTGACCCCCAGGGAGCACAAATACAGCGCATTCGACAGGGAACTCCTTGGACTCTGGCTGGCGATCCGCCACTTCCGGTTCCTCCTGGAAGACCGAGAGTTTGCGGCTTTCATGGACCACAAGCCACTAACATTCTGCATGTCCAAGGTGGCAGAACCGTGGTCTGCCCGCCAGCAGCGCCAGCTTTTGTACATCTCCAAGTACACCACGGACATCCAACACATTGCTGGCAAGTCCAACGTGGTCGCAGACTGCCTCTCAAGAACAGTCATCGGAGCCGTCCAACTGGGCCTGGATTATGTCCGTATGAGCGCAAGCCAGGCCTCCGACCATGGGGTCCAGACCCTGAGGAATTTGGATACGGGTTTGCGCCTGGAGGAGGTTGCGGTTGGCAGCTCAGATGTGAGGCTATGGTGCGACGTCTCCACGGGCCAGCCTCGACCGCTGGTCTCGGTGACCTGGCGCCGGCCCGTTTTTGAGGCGTTGGATGGCCTTTCCCACCCCGGCAGGAAGCCGTCGGTGAAATTGGTTTCCCAGAGGTTTGTGTGGCAGGGGCTTAGAAAGGACGTTAGTTTTTGGGTCAGCTCATGCGTTGACTGTCAACGGCCCAAGGTGCACCGCCATATTAAGGACCCCTTTGGAGAGTTTACTGTTCCCAAGAGGAGGTTTGACCAGGTCAACGTCGACCTGGTTGGACCGCTTCCCTAATCTCAGGGGTTTACTTACCTCTTCACCATGGTGGACAGGATGACCCGCTGGCCTGAAGCTGTTCCCCTCTCCTCGACGTCGGTTTCTGACGTGGCGCGGGTGTTTATCGGCACATGGGTCACGCGCTTTGGGAATCCTTCAGACCTCTCCTCGGACCGGGGCTCGCAGTTCACCTCGGAACTTTGGAATGCGGTGGCTGAGGGGTATGGGGTCAAGCTGCACCACACTACCGCCTATCACCCCCAGGCCAACGGCTTGTGCGAACGTTTCCACCGTTCCATGAAGGCAGCCCTATGGGCCAGCTTGAAGAATGGCGACTGGGTGGATAGGCTGCCATGGGTTATGCTCGGCCTCAGGTGCGCCCCTAAGGAGGACCTGCAGTCCTCATCGGCAGAGCTGGTCTATGGGCAGGCCGTATGGGTGACAGGGGGTTTTATTCCTGACGCCTCGGTATCATGGTCGGCAGCCAAGCACCGTTCCCACGTCGCAACACGGCACACCCACTTTCCGCATGCCCCCCGATCTGCGCGCGGTGGACTAGGTCTTTATTCGCCACGACGCCCACCGTGGTCCCCTACGTCCTCCTTACTATGGCCCGTTCAGGGTTTTACGCCACTGCGACAAGTGCCTGGTGGCAGACGTCGGGGGTAGGCCTGAGACTGTTTCCTGGGATAGGATTAAGCCAGCTAACGTGGACGTTTCCAGACAGGTGGAGGTGGCGCAACACCCACGCCGGGGACGTCCGCCTGCGCCGCCCCCCACACTGACCGCTGAGACTCCCTTGACCTCGTTGACCCCCGGGAGCTCCGAGTTGGTGGACGGCACCGACGTGCCTGCTGCTTACTCTGCCTCGGCCCTTGTCATCCGCTCGCGACGGGGTCGTGTCGTCGCCCCTTTCCGTCACAAGGACTTTGACTATGGTTGAATTCTGGGGGCCTTGTGTGGTGGTTAACATAATTCACCCACGGAACTATGGGTGGGGGGCGTGTTTAGCATGGACTCTTTTAGCAGACGGAACGACCGTCTCAGTTCAGTTCTGTTGGTTTTTGGAATGTACTGGTTTTCAAGTTGTTAATTAAAACTCAGTGCTGGATACTCCGCCTCCGAATCCCGTCTCTCGGCACTACAATACAAAGCATCGCTTTAGATTAACTGATAACATTACAATACATAATATACATAATACAACAACAAAAAGTAATATTAATATACAAAATTAATTTTCAAACGCTGCAAAACAACTATCTTGTATTTTTCTACATTTTACACCCAATTTGAATAACCACAATTTCTTCATTATGTAATAAGTTGAAGATGTAAGTTATTTTAATCACAGTTCCTAACCTGTTCTCTTTATTTTGTGTGAAGGCTGAAGGGCTGTGATCTGTCAGAGAGATGCTGTGAAGCTCTGACATCAGTTCTCAGCTCCAATTCCTCTAGTCTGAGAGAGCTGGACCTGAGTACCAATCGGCTGAAGGATTCAGGAGTGAAGCTGCTCTCTGCTGGACTGGGGAGTCCACACTGTACACTGGAAACTCTCAGGTCCATTTTACCCAATGGTCAAACAGTTACACCACAAGGTTCAATATCAGAAGACATTTACATTTACATTTAGCAGGGCATTTAGCAGACGCTTTTATCCAAAGCGACTTACAATAAGTGCATTTGTTACAATAAGTACATTTGTCATAAGAAGTGAAACAATATATCGCTGTCGATACAGTAACGATGTTCATAGAACCAAGTGCAAGTATTACAATCGCTAGGCTAACCCATTCCCCGTGTAAAGCAATGATAGCAGCTACTGTAGATGCTGCACAATTAAGTACCTTGAATAAGTGCAATGTACAAGTGCCAGGACGTACAACGTTCGATGGTGGCTGTGCATTGGTTTCTATGCAGAGTCGAGGTGAACTCTGAACAGGTGAGTTTTGAGTCTTTTGCGGAAGCTGGTGAGCGACTCTGCGATCCTGACATCGGTAGGGAGCTCGTTCCACCAATGAGGTCCCAAAAGAGAGAAAAGCTGTGACTTCGCTGATCGACCTTTGCTTGCTCTTAGTGATGGCGGTACCAGACGTCCAGTTGAGGTAGTTGAGCGGAGGGATCGAGCTGGGATGTGTGGCTTTACTAATGCTTGGAGGTAGGCAGGGGCAGTTCCATCGAATGCCTTGCATGCCAGTACCATCATCTTGAATCTGATGCGAGCTATTACAGGGAGCCAGTGGAGGTCTCGGAAGAGGGGGGTTACACATGTGAGAACTTTGGTAGGTTGAACACGTGGCACGCTGCCGCATTCTGGATGCGCTGCAAGGGTTTAAATCACAGAGGCAGGGAGTCCAGCCAAGAGCGAGTTGCAGTAGTCGAGGTTGGAGGTGACCAGTGATTGGACTAGAAGCTGAGCTGCTTCCCTTTTGAGGAAGGGCCGGATCCTGCGGATGTTGTAAAGTGCAAATCTGCAGGATCGGGCCACCGTAGTGATGTTTGCGGTGCAGCATAACTGATTGTCCAACACTACACCAAGGTTTTTGGCAGTTGGAGAAGGAGATCCAATGATGTTCTCAACAGTGACCAGTAAGTCCATGTGTGGGCAATCTTTCCCTGGTATTAGGAGGAGCCCAGTCTTGTTGAGGTTAAGCCTCAGGTGATGGGCAATTGTCCAGGTGCTGACTTCTGCCAGATATTCAGATATGCGTGTTGCAATCAGGGCTTTGTCAGATGAGGGAAAAGAGAAAAATAGCTGAGTGTCGTCAGCATAGCAGTGATAGGAAAAGCCGTGAGATGTAATTACAGAGCCCAGAGATCTGGTATAGAGGGAGAACAGAAGTGGCCCCAGTACAGAGCCTTGAGGGACACCAGTATCAAGCGTGCAAGGTTTGGACAAGGAGTCATTCCATGTTACCTGATAAGTGCGATTCATCAGGTAGGATGTGAACCTGGAAATGGCAGATTCAGCTATGCCAAGTTCGGCGAGAGTGGCGAGGAGGATCTGGTGGTTCACAGTGTCAAATGCTGCAGACAGGTCAAGGAGAATGAGAACCGATGAGAGGGACGAGGCTCTGGCCGTACGGAGGGACTCAGTCACCACGAGGAGACTGAGTCAGTCTCAGTGGAGCGTGCTTTTTTGAAGCCTGACTGGTGAGGGTCAAGCAGGTTGTTAGATGAGAGATAGGAGGACAGTTGGTTAGCGACGGCACGTTCCAATGTTTTAGAGAGGAATGAAAGAAGAGATACCGGACTGTAATTCTGGATGTCAGTGGTATCAAGGGTTGGTTTTTTGAGGAGAGGATTTATTCTGGCAGTCTTGAAAGACGTTGGAACAATGCCAGAAGCGAGGGAGGAGTTAATAGGTGCGGTGAGAAATGCAGGATGTCGTTTGACACAGCCTGGAGGAGGGAGGAAGGTATAGTGTCAAGGGGGCAGGTGGTGGCATGGTTAGATGTTATAATTCCGTTGACCTCGTCTGAGGTGAGAGGGATAAATTGGGTAAAGACAGAGGTGGGGGTGGAGGGAGGGAGGATGGTGGCAGTAATAAAAAAGGAGCTAATGTCCTTTACTTTCTGGGTAAAGTAGGTAACAAAGTCATCAGCAGTGAGGCAGGAAGGAGGAGGAGGGGAGGGAGGGTTGAGGAGGGAAGAGAAAAAGGAACATTTAACAGATTAACATCCATAAAACTGCGCACATGAAGTGAAGCAGCACGCAACTGACACCCCCAAGCGCACAAATAATGTTTTAGTTCTCGTGCTCCCAAAGTGTTTTCCTTATCGCTAAGATGTTTATTCTCCTCACAACACAATTTACATAATATTGGAATAAAACTTCCAACTACATACAAAAAATCGCTTTAGATTAACTGATAACATGAATTACAATACAATGCATAATATACATAATATTGCAACTAAAAGCAATATTAATATAAAAAACGACTTTTCAAACACTGCAAAACAACTATCTTATTGTTATACATTTTACACCTAATTTGAATAACCACAATTTCTTCGTTATGTAATAAATTGAAGATATAAGTTATTTTAATCGCAGTTCCTAACCTGTTATCTTTATTTTATGTGAAGGCTGAAGGGCTGTGATCTGTCAGAGAGATGCTGTGAAGCTCTGGCCTCAGTTGTCAGCTCCAACTCCTCTAGTCTGAGAGAGCTGGACCTGAGTACCAATGATCTGCAGGATTCAGGAGTGAAGCTGCTCTCTGCTGGACTGGGGAGTCCACACTGTCCACTGGAAACTCTCAGGTCAGTTTTCAGCCTCTTCAAACTGGGTCTTGGGGTTGTTTAATATGTAAGGGATGGTCAACGACTAGTTGGACCGTAATCAAAAAATGAACTTACAAAACGGTATGCATGTAATATGTTATGTAACTCTGCCCCGCTGATGTGAGGGTTAGGGTGTGGTAGGAAATAACGAGTTCTATCACTTCAACTAACTAAGACTTACTCACAAACAAAGCTGTTTCCCATATGAGATGTCCGCCCACGGCCGGTCAGTCATAAATTCCTTTGAGCATGTGGTCAACAACAACTAATCTAAAACACGAGGTTGAGGTCAGCACGCCTTGACCCCAGACTCTCTGGCACTGTGTCAAGCCATGGAGGTGTTTTAGATGTTTTCTACTATTAGATATATAGGCCTATTAATAATCATAGTTTGCCATAAAAATGTAATTGTTAATTTCTTCCATAAGGGGTTAACTACTAGTATGTTATGTTTGTTATATGTTATATAGCTCTGGCCAGCTGATGTGAGGGTTAGGGTTTGACCTGTTAACTACTAGTATGTTATGTATGTTATGTGTTATGTAGCTCTGGCCAGCTGATGTGAGGGTTAGGGGTTGACCTGTTAACTACTAGTATGTTATATTTGTTATATGTTATGTAACTCTGGTCAGCAGATGTGAGCTGAGGAGTTGTCATTAGTGTAGACATGGGGATGAGGCTTTAGCTGTGCTGTGATCTGAATATAATGTACACCTCTCCATAGAACATCACTGGCCGTGGTAAAGTGAATCATATTGAACATTAAAGATGGACCTTATTCACATCACATTAGTTTTGTGTAGTGCTGCTCATGTCCGATGCCTTTCTGCTGCTCTTTTGCCTGCTGAAAAAACTCTCCCTTGTTCTACACAATGTTAGAACCTGTGAAGAAACGGTCTCAGTGTACCAAACACAGTGGACTTCTCCTGACGCAAACCAAACAATATCTCATTGAGTTGTAGCTATTGAGAAAGGAGCATTTGTTAAAGATCCTGTTTCACATCCAAGTGAAGGAAGTTCTGATGTCTGTGATGATGTCATCTCTCCACTTCCTCTTCCTGTTCTCCTTGTCCTCCAAATGGAATGAATACACTTTATAAATGTGGTTACTTTAGTATGAACTGCTCTCAACAAGAATAAATATAATAAAGTGTGTGTGTGTGTGTGTGTGTGTGTGTGTGTGTGTGTGTGTGTGTGTGTGTGTGTGTGTGTGTGTGTGTGTGTGTAGCTTGTCTTTCTGCCTGATCACACAGGAAGGCTGTGCTTCTCTGGCCTCAGCTCTGAGCTCCAACCCCTCCCATCTGAGAGAGCTGGACCTGAGCTACAATCACCCAGGAGACTCTGGAGCTGCGCTGCTCTCTGCTGGACTGGAGGATCAACGCTGGAGACTGGACACTCTCAGGTCCGTTTTACCCAATGGTCAAACAGTTACACCACAAGGTTCAATATCAGAAGACATTTAACAGATTAACATCCATAAAAATGCACACATAAAGTGAAGCAGCACGCAACTGACACCCCCAAGCGCACAAATAATGTCTTAGTTCTCGTGCTCCCAAAGTGTTTTCCTGATCGCTATGATGTTTATTCTCCTCACAACACAATATGCATAATATTGGAATAAAACTTCCAACTACACACAAAATATCGCTTTAGATTAACTGATAACATGTATTACAATACAATGCATAATATACATAATATTGCAACTAAAAGTAATATTAATATACAAAACGACTTTTCAAACACTGCAAAACAACTATCTTATTGTTATACATTTTACACCTAATTTGAATAACCACAATTTCTTCATTATGTAATAAGTTGAGGATGTAAGTTATTTTAATCAAAGTTCCTAACCTGTCCTCTTTATTTTGTGTAAAGGCTGAAGGGCTGTAATCTGTCAGAGAGATGCTGTGATGCTCTGGCCTCAGTTCTCAGCTCCAACTCCTCTAGTCTGAAAGAGCTGGACCTGAGTACCAATGATCTGCAGGATTCAGGAGTGAAGCTGCTCTCTGCTGGACTGGGGAGTCCACACTGTACACTGGAAACTCTCAGGTCAGTTTTCAGCCTCTTCAAACTGGGTCTTGGGGTTGTTTAATATGTAAGGGATGGTCCACGACTAGTTGGACCATTATCAAAAAACGAACTTACAAAACGGTATGCATGTTATATGTTATGTAACTCTGCCCCGCTGATGTGAGGGTTAGGGTTTGGTAGGAAATAACGAGTTCTATCACTTCAACTAACTAAGACTTACTCACAAACGAAGCTGTTTCCCATATGAGATGTCCGCCCACGGCCGGTCAGTCATAAATTCCTTTAAGCATGTGGTCAACAACAACTAATCTAAAACACAAGGTTGAGGTCAGCACGCCTTGACCCCAGACTCTCTGGCACTGTGTCAAGCCTTGGAGGTGTTTTAGATGCTTTCTACTATTAGATATATAGGCCTAATAATAATCATAGTTTGCCATAAAAATGTAATTGTTCATTTCTTCCATAAAGGTATAACTAGTATGTTATGTTTGTTATATGTTACGTAGCTCTGGCCAGCTGATGTGAGGGTTAGGGGTTGACCTGTTAACTGCTAGTATGTTATGTTTGTTATATGTTATGTAGCTCTGGCCCGCTGATGTGAGGGTTAGGGGTTGACCAGTTAACTACTAGTATGTTATGTTTGTTATATGTTACGTAGCTCTGGCCAGCTGATGTGAGGGTTAGGGGTTGACCTGTTAACTACTAGTATGTTATGTTTGTTATATGTTATGTAACTCTGGTCAGCATATGTGAGCTGAGGAGTTGTCATTAGCGTAGACATGGGGATGAGGCTTTAGCTGTGCTGTGATCTGAATATAATGTACACCTCACCATAGAACATCACTGGCCGTGGTAAAGTGAATCATATTGAACATTAATGATGGACTTTATTAACTTCACATTAGTTTGGTGTAGTGCTGCTCTTGTCCGATGCATTTCTGTTGCTCTTTTGCCTGCTGACAAAACTCTCCCTTGTTCTACACAATGTTAGAACCTGTGAAGAAATGGTCTCAGCGTACCAAACAGAGCGGATTTCTCCTGACTCTATCCAAACAATATCTCATTGAGTTGTAGCTATTGAGAAAGGAACATTTGTTTAAGATCCTGTTTCACATCCAAGTGAAGGAAGTTCTGATGTCTGTGATGATGTCATCTCCCCACTTCCTCTTCCTGTTCTCCTTGTCCTCCAAATGGAATGAATACACTTTATAAATGTGGTTACTTTAGTATGAACTGCTCTCAACCAGAATAAATATAATAAAGTGTGTGTGTGTGTGTGTGTGTGTGTGTGTGTGTGTGTGTGTGTGTGTGTGTGTGTAGCTTGTCTGGCTGCCTGGTCACACAGGAAGGCTGTTCTTCTCTGGCCTCAGCTCTGAGCTTCAACCCCTCCCATCTGAGAGAGCTGGACCTGAGCTACAATCACCCAGGAGACTCTGGAGCTGCGCTGCTCTCTGCTGGACTGGAGGATCCACGCTGGAGACTGGACACTCTCAGGTATGGAGAAGACAGCTCACCACTCAGGGACAAAGTCTCCTACGAGGATTCAAGCCGCTGCTAGATGAAGTGGTTTGAAGAGGCAGCTGTCACTCATGTTGTGTAGAACGTGATGAGACGGCAGATGATGAAGGAAAATGTTTCAACATGCTGCTCTCACTTTGTTTACCCCCAGTGTGGAGCACGGTGGAGTGTGGAGGCTGCAACCAGTTCCACAGAGATGTAAGTGTCGCTTTAGTTTATGTATATATATTTATATATACATACATATATATACATACATTCATACATGCATACATACATACATACATACATACATACATACATACATACATACATGCACAAGGATCGATACTTGGCCCGCTTTTGTTTAGTCTGTATATTAATGATCTGCCGTTGGTTTGCCCTGATATCAAAATACAAATGTATGCAGACGACACTGTAGTATATGTGCATGCCAAAACAAAAGATCTGGCTGCTGCTAAACTCACCACAGCTATGGACCAGATCACTAATTGGCTAAACCATTGCTGCCTCCAACTTAATGTTAATAAAACCGTAGGAATGTTTTTTACCAAAAGACAATGTAACACCATGTCAAACATAAAAATATCAGGTCAAAACATAAGTATTATGCCACAATTTAAGTATCTGGGCATTATCATTGATTCTGCTCTTTCTTTTAAAGCACACATTAAGAAAGTTTGCAACAGGGTCAAGTTTAGCCTAGCCAATTTTAAATATATTAGAAATTCCCTAACTTTTAATGTTGCCAAACTTTACATGGATGCCATGATTATGTCACATCTTACATACTGTATGACAAGCTGGGGGCAAACTAACAGTTTGTCATTGAAGCCATTAGCAACTCTTTATAAGAGAACACTCAAAGTGTTGGACCAGAAGCCTGACAGTTCACATCATTGTAATATATTAAATAACCGTAAACTGCTGAGCTGGGAAGATGTAATCAAATATAAAAACATCTGCCTGGTTTTCAAAATTCTGCATAACACCGCTCCTCCTCCTTTAAAGTCATTCATAATCCAACGTAACAGCAGCAATCAGATCACCAGAAGCGCCACACGGGGTGACCTTCTAATCCCATTTAGAAAAAGCACATTTGGACAACAATCATTTTCTGTTAGAGCAATGCAAAATTGGAATTCACTGCCTACCACTATCAATGATATACATACATATTCCACCTTTACAGCACACCTTAAAACATGGCTGTCCGACAACTATAATTGCACACATCAACTTCTGTCAGACGTGATGTGTGCGTTTGATGTAACATAGTCTTAGTCATTGTTGCTGCCGCTCCATCTCTGCTACCTGCCTGCATGTTCTGCCCTATGTGCTTTCAATGTGATCTTTGTGGCCTATTTTCCCTTGTCTCCTGTGTGTTTGTGTTGTTGTTGCATGAACTGCCTTGATATCTTTGCCATCATCTGTGCTTGCCTGTTTGTTCTTGTTCCAACTGTGTGCAATATGTTTGTTTGTCTTTTTCCCCTTTTTGCTCAGGCCTGCTGTAATTATATATGTAATGTATTTTTTTTTTTTACTGTTATGTATTGAAGGTTGCCTACTGAGAACTGGCTGGGGACTACAGCTGGAAATTAGCCAAATAGGCTAAAGCTGCTCCTTCTCAAAGGGGACTGTCCACAAAACTATAAACAAATAAACTAAACTAAACTAAACTACATACATACATACATACATACATACATACATACATACATACATACATACATACATACATACATACCCACCCACCCACCCACCCACCCACCTACCTACCTACCTACCTACCTACCTACCTACCTACCTACATACATACATAGAAACATACCGCTGTGTTTTTTTTGGAAATAGTTTGCCAAGTAAGGATCGCTTTTAGCTAACTGTATTTGGTAAAGGTTTGAACTAGTCTCTATAAAGCAAAAGGAGGGGAATTGTATAGGCACGCGTGGAGATGCACTAAGTAGGGCATCTGAAGGATGCGTCACCTGGAGCTCCTATGTATGATATGTTAATGTGAAGTAAATATTGAGGGAGTAAATGCACTCTACAAATTTCTCCTCATTTCAATGTTTTGATTGGGACAGCCACTCACTCGCACATGGGATTTCCAATCAACTTTAACTTTAATTATCTTAAACACAATGTGTCCTATTGCTTGGAAAATATACAGCACTTGATTCCAATATAGTACCTATCATATGATTTTTTTTGTCTTTCTATGTTAATGTTTGAAGAAGAGAGCGATCACAAAAAAAGTCTGAAAGAGAATAAAGAGAAGAAGAGCACAGGAGAACAGTACAAGTGATGATGATGATGATGATGATGAGTATGAAGAGCGGTTCAGCAGCTCATCATGTCTGGTTCTCCCTCAGATGCCTGTGAACTCACACTGGATCCCAACACGGCCCACAGACTCCTCTCTCTGTCTGAGGACAACAGGAAGGTGACGCTGTTTGGAGAGGACCAGTCGTATCCGGATCGACCACAGAGATTTGATTCCCGGCTCCAGGTGTTGGGTAGAGAGGCTCTGACTGGCCGCTGTTACTGGGAGGTAGAGAGGGAAGGACCTGTTGAGATAGGAGTGACATACAGAGGAATCACAAGGAGAGGACGGGGTGATGACAGCAGGCTTGGACTGAACAACAAGTCCTGGTGTCTTTATTGTTATGATGATGGTTACTCTGCCCAGCACAACGGTACAGTAACAGTCCTCCCTCTCCCCCCCGCTGGCTCCACCAGAGTAGGAGTGTATCTGGACCGGCCTGCTGGCTCTCTGTCCTTCTACAGAGTGTCCCCAGGTGGAGGAGGGTCCTCAGACACACTGACACACCTCCACACCTTCTGGTCCTCCTTCACCCAGGAGGACCTCCTCCCTGGGTTGGGGGTATGGGGGTGGGCCTCAGCGTCTGTGTTGGTTGTAGAAAAAAAATCGTACGGAAGCTGTGGACCAGCATCTCTGTGATCTCTCAGCGGGGGGATTAGGGTGGGGGCCCTCAGTGGGGGCCTCAGCGTCTGCGTTGGTTGTAGAAAAAAAAAATGTGCCCCCGTACCTATACACACCAACACACACACCTACACACACACAGACACATACACAAACACACACACAGACACACATAGACACATACACATACACACAAACACACACACTAGTAAGAGGATGAGAGGCTCTCTCTCTATCTCTCTCTCTCTCTCTCTCTCTCTCTCTCTTTTCTTTCTCTCTCACTGTGTGTCTGTGTCTGTGTCTGTGTGTGTGTCTCTCTCTCTCTCTCTCTCTCTCTCTCGCTCTCTCTCTCTCTCTCTCTTTTTCTTTCCCTCTCTCCCTCTTCTAGACAGTATAGTATGATAAACCATGAAAAGACTTTTAAGATCTTCCATAGTTAGAGAAGCACATTTATTATTTGAAATGTATATAAAATACCTATTGATGGTAAATGTTTGTATATTTTCAGACATCACCAGTTTTGGTCTTAAGGGCTCTGATATCATCATTTTTGTCATAATCCTGATTTGCAACCTGATTTAAAGCAGATTTTATATTTTATTAATAATAAGCAAGAGGTCTGTGGGATAATGTTGCACGTTGTAAATTACTTAAGACTAAATCTTGATTTTTTAGATTTTTCGTGTTCTGTTGAGAACCAAGCGGCCGCAGAACATGCTCAGTTATTAAAGATATGTCCAAACCTGTTGATGATTTGTAAAGTCTGCTGCTTCTATTGTTTTACTAACCATAGACTGTAACATCTTTTTCCATGTCAGGTGACGAACATGTGACTTTATTTCGTAGACTTATATTACGCCACATGAAAGTCAGCTTCACGCGCTATGAATCTAAAAAAATAACAATTAACTTCTCCCTCGAAAAGGTGCCCATCACGGGTCACTGTCTGAACAGTGTCTCATCCCTCCACCACTAAAGCAACTCTCAGTTTCCTTGTCAGACTCTTTGAGTAAGTCCTTTTTTTAAGGGACTATTTTTCTGTAAAGGGACATTAGCACCCCCTATCGCCTATTGACAGTACTTCAGGTAGGACGTCCCTCCCTCAGCCTCCATTGACTCCCATTCATTTCCCCGAAAGTCACATAATCCTGATGTACGACCTGATTTAATGCAGATTTTATATTTTATTCATAATAACCAAGAGGTTAATGGGATAATGTTGTATGTTGTAAATTACTTTAAACTGAATCTTGATTTTTTTGTGTTCTGATGGTAAAAAAACGGCCGCAGAACATGTTGTTGTTTTAGTCCTTGTGTTTATTCTGTACATGAAAGGGACTATTTTTCTGTTGTATTTATTAATGAAACATAATTGCAATAAACAACTCGGTGGATCCAACTGAATGTTCTTGTGTGTTCAGCTGATGATTTCTCGTTTTTTTAGTGAATAATGCTTCCATAAGTGCCTTAAGAAAAATAATATATTAATTATGGCTGTCAAATTAACGCAGATTAATCACGCTTCTATAGTGCCCTTTGACCCGGTGCGTCATTTGCGTTGAAACAAAATGGAGACAGACGAGAAGACGCTGCTCGGTCCGTGCACGGAAAAGTTAAAGTTTAAACTCCCAGACGGAACTGTAGATAGGAACACCGTTATCTGCAATCTCTGTAGTAAGGAATTTTCCTATCACCGAGTTCATCAACCCTTAAATATCACCTCAACGCAAAACGTTTGGTAGCAAGCTGGCAGGTACGAGCTGCCACCGCCCCTGAAGCTGGCGCTAGCAGCCAGCCTCGTCAAGCCACACTCGACTGAGATGCATTGAATCCTGAGTGAGATGGAAATGTTATTCATTTGATCTTAACATGCACCGTATGTTAATGAAAGACACTCATCTGCCATAATTTACTTGAATTAAATTATTTTTGAAATACCTTCTCGGAAAAATGAAAGTATGAGATTAATTTAGATTAATTAATCACAGATGCTGTAATTAATTAGATTATGTTTTTTAATCGCTTGACAGACCTAATATTAATCAGAAATTATAAATAAAACCACAAATGTTTTTCCTCCCTGGGTTTTGGTTGGGGGGGTTCTCAGTGTCTCTGTGTCGGTTGTCGAAAGAAACCACAGACAGACGGCCGGACACCCTCTGTCTCTCTCCCCGTCTCCCTCTCCCCCCCCGTCTCCCTCTCCCTCTCCCTCTCCCCCCTCCAGTCTCCCTCTCCCCCCCCCCCGTCTTTATTTATTACCCATAACTACTTTCCGTCACACGGATCACACGTCCTGGTCCCTTGGCAGAAGAACAGCCCCAAAGCATGATATTTCCACCCCCATGCTTCACTGTAGGTATGGTGTTGTTTGGATGCAACTCAGCATTCTTTCTCCTCCAAACACGACGAGTTGAGTTTTTACCAAAAAGTTCAATTTTGGTTTCATCTGACCATATGACATTCTCCCAATCCTGTTCTGGATCATCCAAATGCTCTCTAGCAAACTTCAAACGGGCCCGGACATGCACTGGCTTTAGCAGGGTGACACGTCTGGCACTGCAGGATTTGAGTCCCTGGCGGCGTAGTGTGTTAGTGATGGAAGCCTTTGTTACTTTGGTCCCAGCTCTCTGGAGGTCATTCACTAGGTCCTACCGTGTGGTTCTGGGATTTTTGTTCACTGTTCTTGTGATCATTTTGACCCCACAGGGTGAGATCTTGCGTGGAGCCCCAGATCGAGGGAGATTATCAGTGGTCTTGTATGTATTCCATTTCCTAATAATTGCTTCCACAGTTGACACCAAGCTGCTTACCTATTGCAGATTCAGACTTCCCAGCCTGGTGCAGGTCTACAATTGTGTTTCTGGTGTCCTTTGACAGCTCTTTGGTCTTGGCCATAGTGGAGTTTGGAGTGTGACTGTTTGAGGTTGTGGACAGGTGTCTTTTATACTGATAAGCAGGGCTCTAAATTAACACCCGCCAACCCGCCAAATGCGGGTGAAAATTCATTTTAGCGTGTATTAAAAAAAACTCACTAGCCGGCTTGGCCGGTGATAAATGAGTTACTTTACCATCTATTTCGCGGGACGCGTGAGCACGGTTTTTATGGGAACGCGTCCGTCGAGGCTGCCGTACTAGGGGAGGGGGCGTAGGTCACTCTTGGGTTGGAAAAAACGATAGACGCCGGTACAAATACAAATACAGACACAAACACAAACAAGATGTGGCGATGGTTGGGACAGCCGGCCATCAAGAGAAAGGATATTCCTACCAAAGAGGAAGGGGAGGAGGAGGATATTGGACCTCGCGAAAAAAAAAGAAGGAAATTTAACTGTAAATGGCTAACTGGTCGTGAGTGGCTCGTGTATGATCACGAAAACAGCGTAATGTTCTGTCAGGATTGCCGAATGTATGCTAAAGAAAAACACAAAACGAATAATTTCGTGGTAGCAACCAATAATTTCAAAGTAGAAGCAGTAAAGGATCATGAGAGTGCCCGAAGTCATCAGGAGAGCCTGAGGACGAAAACCGCCAAGACGTGTCGTATCGAAGAGAGTGAAGCTGGAAGGAGCCTTGCCTTAATGAAGACGTCCGAGTTCGAGAAGATGGAGCTACTTTTTCGCAATGCCCACGCCATCGGGAAAAAAGGCAGGCCTTTCACCGAGTTCACATGGATGTGTCAGTAAGTGGATTAACTTTATTATTTACATGTTTCATTTTATACGGTATATTGACAGTACTATTTTAGTAACTATTTTAAAGTTCAGCCTCATACTTTATCAGTCACATAACATGCAAAGGTTTAACATGAATATATCATGTGGCCACCACGATTGCCCTCATACAAGCATTTTTAAGTATGTGTTTTTGGTTATTATTTATTTCAGGGTTGATAGAAAGAAAGGCTTGAAGATAGGAGAGATATACACAAATGACTATCAGGCAAAAGAGTTCATTCACTACATAGCGAAGGATGTGAGGAGAAAGATGAGGGCAAGATTGTCAGATGTCAATTTCATCTCTGTCATGTCAGACGGATCCCTGGAAAGTGCAGTGATTGAAGAAGAGATGGTCTATGCCAGGAGTGCCAGTAAAGGAAGATCAAAGTTGATTTTGTCGGGATAAAAGCTGTTTCAAAGCCAGATGCTACAAGCATAGCTGAAGCTGTGTGTAATGTAATGGAGAGTGAAGTCAGCACTGATTGGAAGAGCAAGCTGGAGGCCATCACCACAGATGGAGCAGCTGTAATGACAGGAGTCAACAATGGTGTAGTTACCAAGCTGCGTGCAGACCGATCGTATGTGCTGGGGATCCATTGCATGGCCCATAGACTTGAGCTCGCCTTTTCAGATGCACCTATTGAGTGGACTCTACACCTTGTATCACAAGAGTGGAGTAAACAGGGCCAGCCTAAAGCAACACTTCGGGGAGCTCCGCATGAAGGCTTTGATGCCAACCAGAGTAGGTGGAACCAGGTGGCTGCCACATCTCCTCAAAGCACTAGACCATTTCCTCAGGGGCTATGCTGCTGTTGTACGCCACTTACAGGAAAAGGTATGATAATTTATAGCCTACTAAAACCAACAGTGTAGGTGGATAATTTAATATTTGTGCCTTGCTTAATACATTTACATGTCAAACACATGTCTGTCAGTGATATAAACAGGTAGGAGACACAATACAAGCCAAGAATTGCATTGGAAAAACAAAATAAATATGAGACTAAAATCATATTTGCATAATAATTTGGAATTCAGTGTAAATGTTGTCTGTGATTTAATGCTGTTGTTTTGTTTGTAGGCCCAGGAGGAGACCACTGTCAGTGTTCAGAGGGCAAAGGCCAAGGGCTTCCTTAACATAGCAAAGGATGGCGGAGTCCTACGGTTTTGCTGTCTTCTCCATGACATCATCTTTCAATTGAGCAACCTTTCCAAGTCACTGCAGAAGTCAGCAGTAACCCTGGCTGAGGCTCATAGCTGCCTGTCCTCCACTCAGGCTGTCATAGAAAAGTACAAGTCAAGGTATAGAATAGAATACTTTTTTTCATTCTGCCCATGAGACATGAAAAGAACAAAATGCAGAACTCAGGTCTCGGTATAATGATAAATAAAAACAATAAATACTAATTAAAATCACCATCTAAAATATGGTGAGTATGTATTATGTATATGTATGTATAAGATATGTATCATATGTCATAGAATTCATTATTTGATTTTAGGTTGTGTTAGTGTGTTTTCACACTTTTTTCACAATATGTATGTAAAGATAGATAATTAATCAAATCCATCCATTCATCTCTGCACAACTGTAGACCCGGGCCTAAGCTGAGAGCAGCACAGGAGACGGACATCTATGAGGGAGTCCTTCTGAAACCGACAAAGCCTGACCAGCATGACAAGTCCAAGAATGATCTCATAGATGCCATGTGCCAGTGCATCGCTTCTAGGTTTGCCGATGTAAACAGTGGTGTCCTGAAGGCAATGCGACTGATAAATTTCCAGTGCTGGCCAGAGACAGACACAAGTGCAGGTCAGTAATAATTAAAATGTAATGAACAAATATATTCCCATTTTATGTTTTAAGACAACTCCTTAAAGCTGCAGTCTGTAGTTAAAGTGGACTTAGCCAGAAAATTTGAATGAGTACAACCTCCAGGTCCCTCCTCCTTCCTCTCTGCTGTGCTGCAGCTCTGCTTTCTAAGACCCTCTCCACAGATATAAATATAACAAATATAACACAAAAATAGTTATAGGCTGCAGCTTTAACTTTGTATCAATGTTTTTCCCCTTTGTTCTCAGATTTTGGTGATGATGATGTAGACCAGGTTATTAGTCACTTCCGACCTCTTCTACTGACAGCTGGAGTGGATATTGACTTGATTCCAGATCAATGGACCATTCTGAAAACACAACTTTACACTGCAGGTTTCAGCCAAGGTACTGTTGAATGAAGTTTAAGAAAATGAAGTCTGATGTGACTCTTTAAAAATAGTCTTGAGTAGGTCATTTGTTAAAGGTACAATCCAAATGTGATGCCATCTTTTACTAACTAAATTTGCATTTGTTTTCCATGTGCTTGAAAGTCACTGAAAGTGCATACCGTAACATCTCATTTTGTATTGTCTGTCTGACCCTGCAACAGGGACCATTGAGAAGACATGAACTGCAGTAAACAGAATGCTGCGCCATGAGTGTCCTGATGTCCTACACCTGTTTGATGCCCTGCTCACCAAGTACAGCTGACTGTGAGAGGGGGTTTAGTGTCATGAAGCAGGTTAAGAGTGACTGGCGCTCAAGCCTGAAAGGGGAGACATTAGCTGACCTTTTGAAAACACAGTTGTGCTCACCGGACATCAAAGACTTCGACCCACGCAAAGCCATAGAAATCTGGCATGGTGACAGTGTGCGTACACACCGGCCACACTTTGTGAGGAAGAAAAATGGAACTGATGTAGATGGGGGCTCTGAGTCAGAGTCCTCAGAGAGCTCTGCCTCTGATGATGTTTAACCTGTCTCTTTGTACATAATACATTTTTGTAATTTTGTACATTATCTGCACTAAAATATGTTTAGAGCTGTTTAAAGTTTTAAGTTTAAAAACGCTGGCCCCAGCCCCACCTTCTGGCGGTTAGGATTTAATTTTAATTGGATATACATTCCCAACTTCACTGTAAGATGAATTTAAAGCTTTAGTTAATAAAATGATCAAATGAATTCAGTGGCTCTCATAATCTGTCTTTTTTGCACGGGAAAAAATGTGGCTAGTGGAAATTCTGATTGGCTGGTAACTTCAGAAACTTACCAGCCACATTGGCTGGTGATCAAAAAAGTTAATTTAGAGCCCTGGTTATAAACGTGACGTTTTGGGGTAGCCTGTAACTTTGTTTCTGACGCGGGTCTGGCGATAAATAAAAGTACCCTTGACATGATTCCCCTTGGTCAAGTGAAAAATGGTCGATGAAATGTGCAGTTAATGAGCTCTTAGTGAATACAATAGCGTGAGTTTTATTGTGGTATGATTCTGAAAGCCATAACTTCACTCAGTCCATATCCATAGCCTATCCAATTAAAGTTGTAAATAATCCTTTTGGTTTATCCGTAATAAATGGGCTTGTCATCCCGACGTCATGTGTTTGGGAGCTGCACAAGGGAATTCTGTGGTTGTGTTTCGGCGTTTGACAATTTTGGGAACAAAAAAAAAAACCTTAGATTTTTAAACTTGTAGTCTTTGGGATAGAGTTAGCCAAGTTGATCAGTCTATTCTTTTCTGTGTTAAATCGTCAAATTAAGGGGTTTTCAATTTGTTATTTTTTAAATGGTTCATTTTGACCCCTGTTAATTTAGATATAGCCCTTTTTATCAAAATATGTTCACCTTTATAGGAGAGGCTAGAGAGGATGAGAGAGAAGAAGAACAGGCTACCAAACAGGATGAGATAGAGGAAGAACAGGCTACCAGTGAGAGAGAAGGGGAGGAGAGTGAAGGGAGAGAGAGAGAAAGACACAGTGATTCAGGAGGAGTGGATCCATCCCCCAGAGTAGAGGAAGAGTCAGAGGTTACCAGTCAGAGACAAAGTCACAGCGAAGGAGGAGGGGCTCATTCCCCTGATTACCATGACCCTGCATTATGGCCAGCAAAAATGGAAGATGCTGACAGAGTAACCGTTGTGCGTGCAATGGCGAAAAGAATCCCATTTTCAGAGATGGCAAAAGAGTTGCCAGCAGATGCAGAAGGCAGGGCATTTCCCCACTATTTAACATATTTTTCCTCTCACAATGGACGGGAAAAAAACGATAGGGACTGGATTCTCTGTAGCAGGACGAAGAAAGCCTTATTTTGCCTTCCATGTTTACTTTTCTCTCATGAAGTAGAGAAAAGGTCAACAAGTGCACTAAATTCTACAAATGGAATGCAGATTTCCAAAGTCAAATACAAAAAATTATATGAAAGATTCCCAGAACATGAAAGAAATGTGGCACACAAACATTGCTATTGGAAATGGAAAAACCTGCAACATTCTGTCTTGCATACAGCTGGAATTGATAGTGAACAACGGATATTGCTGGACACAGAAATTGAAAAAAACAAAGCACTACTGAAGCGACTGCTGGATGTGACCCTGTACTTGGCCTTCAGAAATATGCCATTCAGGGGCAGCTCAAACAAAATTGATGAACCAGATAATGGTAATTTCATGGGCTTAATTGAGCTATTATCGTGGTATGACGCTGTCCTAAAGGATCATGTGGAAAACATCAGACAGCAGCGGCTACAGGGCAAAAGGCTGCAAGCACATTACCTCTCACCTGACAGCCAAAACGAGTTCATTGAACTTTGTGCACAACGTGTCCTGAAGGCTATTTTGAAGGAAAGGCAAGAGACCTCATTTTATTCAATTATGTGTGATGCAACCCCAGACATCTCTAATGTGGAGCAAAATGTATTGTTACTGAGGTATGTCAGTCAAACCTCCACTGAAAATTAATGAGCGTTTCCTTCAGTTCAAAGATTTTTCCAAAAAAAACAGGAGAGGAAATAGCCAACATGATGGAGGAAGCACTTGACCAGCATGGAATAGACCTAGCTGATTGTAGGGGTCAGTGCTATGACAATGGTGCAAACATGGCTTGAAAGGTAAAAGGGGTGCAAGCGCGCATACTAGATAAGAACCCCTTGGCCAGAATCTCCCCATGTGCATCTCACACCTTAAACTTGGTTGGTGTCCATGCTGCCAGAGCTTGCCCAGAAGTTGATCTTTTCTTTGGCTTTGTAAATCAGCTGTACAAACTGTTCAGTGGAAGTCCTCAACGGTGGGGAATCCTCAAAAAAGTTTTGGGATGTTGTCTTCACCTCTTATCAGACACGCGATGGAGTGCTCGGATTGAAGCTGTGCGCCCAGTGGCAAAACATTTGCCAAGCGTGATACAGGCACTTGACACACTCATTTCAACAGGAAACCTGAGCAATGACATTTTGGACGAAGGTGCTACAATGTATCGAGGACAGGAACATTATAAGTCAGTCCTCAACAATCTCATTGGATGTCCAAGCAGCTAATATTAAAGAGTTGGAGGGGGAGATTGCATTATTGCGTTCCTCTTGGAACAATTTTTTGAAAGAGGCAACTACTAGATCTGCAGTGAGTTCTGTGTCCTCTGGAAGTTCAGGGAGATGCCGGAGGACAGCATCAAGGAAGCCTGCAAAAATCTCACTGAAAAGTACAAGAGTGACCTGACGGAGTCCATTCAAGACCAAATCCTGCACATTAAAAAAATATACAGTGCAACAGTCAAAGAAAATCTTGGATCCCTGGATCTTTTGAATGCCATATACGAAATGGGGCTTCAGAGCATTTATGGGGACCTCTGCATTTTGCTCAGGATCTTCCTGTCCATGCCTGTGACTGTGGCTGGAGGTGAGCGAGCCTTCAGCAAATTGAAGCTAATAAAAAACTACTTGCGCTCAAAGATGTCACATGAGAGGCTCAACGGGCTGGCAATGCTTTCCATAGAGCACAAGCTTGCAAAGAAGCTGGACTTCAATGACCTCATTGATGACTTTGCCACCACAAAAGTCCGGCGCATGGCATTTCGCACCTAAATAGTTGCACACAAAGTTAATGTTAAAATGTTCAAATAAATTGTTTGTTGAGTAATGAGTATTTTTTTGAATTTCCGTCATTTAAGGGTAGGGTAGGGACTGAGAAAGTAGAGGTGTGTGTGGTTTTTCTTTTGGGGGGGGGGGGGGGGGGGGGGGGGGGGGGCCCATTGAGAGAATTTTGTCCCGGGCCAAGCCAAACCTGTCAGCGGCCCTGCTTATAATCACAGGTGAATGTGTGTGTCCTGTCCTTGTGTATGTTTGTATGCGGGCGTGAAAGACAGATGTTTGTTATTGAGGAATCTTGAGGAGTTATATAATGGTTACAAAATATTAAAATAAAAATGTTCAAGTCCCTCTTACCCCCCACCCTCCCCCAAACATTTAAATATACATTGTATAAAAGCTCACTATCACATTCTTAGATTTGATCATGGTCATTATTAAAAGTATACTTTAACTATCCGTTATGTGTATTATTTGCTTGGTTCCTTTGCTAATTGTGTATATGTATAGAACAACAAGCAGATATATCATCAGTGTCATCGACATCCTTGGTATTTTGTAGTCTCTGTAGGACGTGACAAGTGACATACATGAAGTTTCCCACAGGATTTTGGTCAGATTTCTTCATGAAATAACTTTTAACCATATGATAGTTGAATCCTTTATTAATGGTATGAATCATACAAGTGAAAATTCATCACATTAACAAGAATATTAAAGAGTCATTTATTGGGGTGTTGTTACTGTTGCCTGAAGCACCCCTGAACCTGTGCAGAATTAGTAAAAGAACATAAAGGGCTACAGTTTGTGTCCGAATTGCCACAATAGGCTTTAACTGAAAATGACAGTCAATTATCTATCTTATTGCACTGAATGAATCATGTCAAAGCAAACTGGACATAGGAAATCTATACCTGACTTTAACATCTTATTGGTCAATTACATGGCGAACTATCACATCATAAGTAATGGTATGGCCGTTTAAATGCCTATAGGCCATCTTTCAATGTAGACACATAATATATAATCTTGTCAGTTTTAACCTTCAAGTCAACTTTTCAATCTGTATACAATTAATGACCTAAATAAGTCAAATCTATGTCCTTTCAAACATCGCCTGTTTCAATCTGAGACACGTGTGCATACGCGTGCTACTGCAGCCTCCTGCTATTATTGAAACGAGTCCAGCGTTATGCAGAGAGAGCTGTGGGGTAATGATAATGACTACCATTGATCAAACATCCTTTAAATAACCCAATATCCATTTTATGAGGTAGAAGCCTTGTTTAACATCGTGACACACATTGTGTCTTCCCCATTGCTCTATTCATGCTATATTTAATACCATTTGGTTTACCCGTCGCGATCTTTGATCGGTCACCCACCCCGGGCTGCCATCTTGGTCTTGTGACGCGGCACTACTATTTACGATGTTTTAAAATTTAATTCTATTGCCTGATATGACGCCCCATTGACCCCCCTGTCCCCTTACCAGTAGTATTATTATGCTGATGTGTATTTTTTATTTTTTAATACGTTGCTCCAAGGTTTAAAACATAATTGTTTATTCCACCGTCCCACGGCCCCGCCCCCGTGGGGGGCCCTGATTGGCTCAGGGTCACGCGGAGCTCTCGGATATACTTCTTTTCGTGTTTCCTGTTGTCACTACTGTTCTGTCTCTGCGTGCGTCTACCTGTGTCCTGTCACCGCGGCTCGGTTTTTTGAAAAGTGCTCGGACTATTTCACGGTTTGAATTGTAACCCTGTACCTGATGAAGTCACCCATTGTGACGAAACGTTGTACTACAACAACGATATCTATCCGTTTGTAATAAACCACAGAATTTATCGGACCACTTTGCATTTTCTTGCTTTGAACCTTCCATCATCGATTTATTTTATTTTATTTTTTACATTCTTACCGTAGAGGATGCCTGCCCCGAACCGTTATGACGAATGGACACTGGTGCAGCGCGGACGACGCCAGAACTGACCCCAGAACATTCCACCACTGGTTAGTCAATCATTTAGACGAGAACCTACCATGAGGCGTTCATACGCAGCAGTCGCGGACCCTTACGGTCGCGACTGGGACCCCCGTGACTCTTCTCCACGGGCGTGGGATAACTATACACGTCCCGCTAGGGGTCGGTCCCCTCACGGGCCAACCCGTTACCCTCCTCCTCTCATGTCTCATACCTACCGGCCCGCGCCTTCAACGCGTCGCGATGAACGCCACACAGGCCTAGTTGACGAGCACGAGGCCTTCCGCCAGAACTCATATGACCGAGACTTCCCTAACTACGCTTCACGGCCCCAACGCCGGGCGCCTCCCCGTCCTGATCCCAGACCCCGGACCCGACCCCGTCCCCCCAGACGTCCCGGACCGCATGAGGCAACGAACGCACGTGCTAGGCCTTCGCGCCTGCCACCCACACACGCTGCGCCTCGTACTCCTGACGTTTCGCGATCAGACGACCCAGACTTCTCACTTAAAAATAGACTGGTCTTTGCGGTTATCAAGTCGTCCCACCATCTCGCCAACGCCACCGGTCCTGAGCCCCTCCCGATCATCGCCAGGCTCACCGAGGTCTTGAGGACGTCTATCCGCCCTGCGGTTCCCAATGCTGAGGCCCTGGCGTGGATAGACGCCAACGCACGGAACTGGGGACACACCACGACCATGGTGCTGCGGGACCACTACCAGGCCACGATCATGAACAGGGTGAGTGCTCTCGCCGAACTCACAGACCCGTCGTGGCATCGGAACTTTGAGGTGGCGTCCTCCTGGGCCACCCGCCAGTACGGGCGCCACCTCCGTCCTGAGACCCTGGAGGACGTCCGCTCGATGCTCCGACGGGAGCTTGACGCCCCGGTTCCTTCCGGGCTCTCCATGGACGGCTCCCTGCCTGCCTTCGGCCAGCCGCCTCTCTCCCCGTCTCCACCGGTCGGATCAGACCCCGGACCCCTGGACAGCGATGGATGTTTCGAGCGCTCCCCGTCCCGAGCCCGCTCCGTTTCTCTCTTCACCTCCTCCCTGTCTATTCCCTTCTGCCCCACGCGCAGGCTCCCTACCTCCCTTCCCCTCCTCCCCTTCCCTCTGACCCTGCCCTCCCCCCCTCCTCCATCTCCTCGACCTTCCACTGCAGGTTCGAGACCCCGTCCGGCCGCACCGCTGGCGCAGAGGATGAAGGCGCGAGCCTCCACCCGGTTTCAGCGCCGGACCCTCGCCGCTCTCCTCCGGACCTCTCTTCAGTCTCCCAGCACGACACCCGGCTTTGGGTTTGCCCAGACTGCTCCTCGTCGTGGCGTCTCCGCTCTCCTCTGGACGTCTCCTCGGTCTCCCGGCACGACACCCGGCTTTCGGTTTGCCCAGACTACTCCTCATCGTGACGTCTCCGCTGCCCCCCCCGCCGTCGCCACCACCACCCCCCTTGGCTCGGCCTACGCCAGACTCGCGCCCGAGATTCCTGCCGACGGCGTCACCCCGGACACGCCCATCCGGAGGCCCACGCGTCACGTCAACACCGCACACAAGGACATAGAGTGGTCCCTCCGAGCTAGGGAGCGACACATCATCATCGGTGACTCTAACCTTTCCAGGTTCCCCCCGTTCCAACACCCCAATCTACAGGTAGATAGCTTCCCCGGTGCCACCTTCGCCCACGCCGCTTCCATTCTGGCCAAGACTACCATCACCTCTAACGTGCTTAAAGTCGTTTTAGCCTTCGGCCTCAACGACAGGTCTCATCTGGCCGCTCAGACAGGCATTCGTAATTAAGTTAATGCTCTTAAAAAGGCATGTGCGCCCTTCCCCCGGGCCAGCATCCTGGTACCGGTTGTTAATTTCTCTTGCTCCCTCCCACACAGGGAGCAAGAGAATCTCCGCCGACTCAATGATTATATCGAGTCCCGGTGCGAATCAGTCCCCGCCCTGGCTAGGAACTCCTTTGTTGTTGACCGGGACGGGTTCCACTGGTCTCTGCATACGGCTAGCCTCATCCTGGACCACTGGGTTGAGGCTTTAAACTGACCGCTCCCGCGTCTGATAACACGCAACGAGGGAGTACGTCCGTCATCAAACTCTCTTCAGAAGTCTTCCTGACCAGATTCACACAACATAGATGCATAGATGTAAGAAGCAAGAAGGCTACTCACCTCCCTTTGGTGAACCACTTCGTGCTACATGGCTGGCCTGCCCTTATGGCTACTGTTCTCGAGGCCAACCCCGTCTGGTCCGTCGCCAAGCGCCGCAGAGTGGAGGCGATTTGGATCGCCAGACTGGGCTCCCTGCAACCTGTGGGATTGAATGTGGGTGTGGGTCGGGGATCTCGGGGTTTAGTCTGATGATGGCCCGTGCACCCGCCGTCGCCGGCTTTAATTTTGACCTAACCCAAACCTCTAACCCTAACCCTAACCCCTCCCCTTCTCCTAACCGTAACCTCTCCCCCTTCCCCACACCAAACCCTAACCCTTCCCCTTCTCCTAACCCTAACCTCTCCCCCTTCCCCACACCTACCCCTAACCCCTCCCCTAACCTTAACCCTAACTCTAACCCTAACCCACCTAAATGAATTCCCGACGATATGTGTACTTTGGTATTGATAAAGACTTGACTAGGCTATCTATCTATCTAGGCTATTAATTAACAATTATTTGCCGAAGGCGAAGTGAATAGTGGGGAATAGCCCCCAAGACCGAAGGTTGAGGGGGCTATTCCCCACTATTCACGGAGCCTGAGGCTAGTTAGCTGCGCTAGGCTACGGTTCTGCGTTACGATGTTGACAGCTTTTGCGAAGTAAGGATCAGGTCGAACTTAGCATCAGTCCGATGACGGTGAGGGGGTCCCTTGTCGGCATCAATTCAGTGAGGTTTCAATACGCTTTAATGCCCGCACTGTCAAAATCCAGCTCCGGTGGCACTTTGCCCTTGAAATGTTAAGGCTAAATGTTAAGAAATGTTAAGGCTCCGGGAAAAATAAAATGAGTGGCATGTTTTCTCTCATCCGTGGATAGTTTGTCCAAAAAGAAATTGGCCAAGTGACAAAGTCAGAGTAACTCTTTAACCTTCATGTCTTCTCTTGTCTCAACCGCTTCACAAGATTATTGGTACGCACATGCAACCCTTTGAGCCAGCCACACTTCACAAATCGTAAGACAACCCCGCAACCGAGTGTACAGATATCAGAAATTGTTTGTCGTACATGACTACAAACTGGCCAGAATCATAAGACATTTCTGAATAAGTGTAAGCACACACACGCACAAACACAAAATCAGCAGCATGATAAGAGATTTTCAAGAGACGTGCAAATAACTTACTTATAATTATTTTTTTTGCAGATCAAGGCGCAAATGGCTAATTTGCACACTCGCACAGGACTGGCTGGCTCCGCTTTCCAAAAAACTAGAACATAGCCTATTTGTGAATGTAAATAGTTTGATAATTTGCAAATGAAGAAATATCTAATTTCGATACGTTTTACAATTTATGCTCACCATGTCCAGTATTCAGAATTCAAAACATTCATTCACAAATAGGCTATGTTCTATTTTTAACTGACCCCGCCACTCTCTGCCTCCAAATGGTCTCTGAGACAGCTTTCCCAGGTCTGAGGAAAGTAGCCCTGTACACATTGACCATGTGTGAAGATGTGAATGGCATCTTCACTGTGTTAAACCATGTTTTAAAAGATGCACATGTTCCTGTCCGGCTGTTAGCCGTAATAGTCTGCAGCTGTGGCTCATAGGTTAATTGAGCCACACCCATTCTGGTGCTCCTTAAGAGGGCCAGAGATCTAGATTGGGGGAGGCTTGAGTTGTGCAAGTGAATCGACTGTTGTGCTATTGTTTGTTTTTAAGTTAAAAATGTGCTTTTTACCAACAACATTGTGCGTCAAAGAAACTGTTTCTCACATTTGGTGGCAGCGGTGGGATGAGTCCTCTAGCCGAGTGGAGGGGACCCACATTTCGATAAACATTGTGGTTAGGGTTAGGGTTAGGGTGGACCGCAGTGAAAGGTGAGCAGGTAGACAAAGAGACCTGCTAGGAGAAGAGATCACTGGTGGAGTTGAACTGCTATCCTATGGGGTTGGCCAGAGCCTGAAGGAGGAATAGCTTGGGAACCCCTTGTTGCTGACGTGAGCCTTGTGGGGAGCTATCGCCAAGCCTTGACAGAACAGCAGTGGCGGAGGACAGCAACGGCTGAGGACTTCCTGATGAGATCCAGTGGTGGACCAGTCTGCGGCCCAGGGAAAGGGCCGGTGCTCAGAGGCCAAGTTATCTGCTGGTACTGCAGAGGCCTGAGCGGATTTTGCAGGTGGTCTGGAGGTCTGGATGGAGGAAGTCTCAGAGCTGGGCTGTTTACTGTGAAGAGTGCAGTGTTTGGCCAAAAAGGAGTGCTCTTGGAATGAAGATTGGAGGTCACCTGAGAGTCTTTTTGAACTGTTTATTTAGCACAAATGACTTACCACACAATATTTTACCTTTTTTATCTACTGCGCTTGAAACTGTGTTTGCAAGCTTAAAAGAGGGGGAAGGTAATGTGAAGATGTGAATGGCATCTTCACTGTGTTAAACCAGGTTTTAAAAGATGTACATGACCCTGTCCGGCTGTTAGCCGTAATAGTCTGCAGCTGTGGCTCATAGGTTAATTGAGCCACACCCATTCTGGTGCTCCTTAAGAGGGCCAGAGTTCTAGATTGGGGGAGGCTCGAGTTGTGCAAGTGAATCGACCGTTGTGCTATTGTTTGTTTTTTTAAGTAAAAAATGTGCTTTTTTCCAACAACATTGTGCGTGAAGGAAACTCTTTCTCACACCATGTTTGGCTCCACATACAGCTGCGAGGCAGCTTTCTCTGCAATGAACATAATTAAAAGTAAATTTCGATGCAGGCTCACCAATGAGCACCTGCACATGTGCATGAGAATGGCCCTGACATCATTCCAGCCTAGCTTGAAACTCCTGGCAGGACAAGCTAGAGCTCAGTTCTGTCACTGAACAACAGAAAGTGGGGGGCGGGGGGTGCATAAAAGATGGAAAGAAAGAGAAGCTAAAACTGTTCAATTGTGTTGAGATATCTGTTTTTGAAATTGGTTGAGACTGTTAAAACGTTCAAAAAGAAAAAGGGGACACTCAAGCTGCTGCTTTACTTTATTTAATTTAAAAAAAAATAATAATATATTTTATCTTTATTTTAAGATTATTATTAAATTTACGTTCACCATTTTGATTTTAAATGCAGCCCTTTTACTTGAAGAGATTAGTTTCAGTTGAGTCAGTTGAACCTCCTTAAATAAAACATATCTTCAGTATTATCTGTATAATTGTATAAAAGTGACAATAAATATTGTCGAAAGGTTTTTGAATTGTTCTTCCTATATTGATCTGTCAATTGTTGATTACATGCAGACGTTGATACAACTACTAGGCTACTTCAATATATATCACACTGAATCATAACGCAAGTTAGAAATAATGATCCGGACCTTTGCTTGAGGACATTATCTCTAACTGGACCTATTTGAAATTTAGTTGAATACCCCTGCTTTAGAGTATGAAGTAAGACGCAGGGCGAACTCCCATCTGAGGCCTCAGATTATTGTAGTGTATGCCTGTTATGTTGTTTGTTGATGCATGTTGTGCATCAACAAACATCAGCTCATTCAGTGCAATGATATCCTGGTTCTCTATGCAATACATGATTCATTCACACAAATACAACCACGTTAACATCCCAGGTGAGCACTGTGTTTCGATGTTTCATTGCTGTAATCCCGAAGCAGGCAGGCTGGTTAGGCTGGCATAAATGGCAGCATCGCATCATCCGAGTCCAGCATGCACACCCCACTTCCGCGTTGCACGCTTGTTTTCATTTCTTCGCTTGGGGTCAATGCTTGCGGCAGACATCGTTCGTCGATCGAAAGGTGAACAAGAACGGATGCTTTGCAAGACGTATTTCCTCCAAAACCACGTTTATCGTCCAGTCCCTGCGTTTGTCTGCTAACAGTTGGAGAGTTAGCTGCACTAGCTGGCTGGCTAGTTAGCTGCGCTAGGCTACGGTTCTGTGTTATGATGTTGACAGCTTTTGCGAAGTAAGGATCAGGTCGAACTTAGCATCAGTCCGATGACAGTGAGGGGGTCCCTTGTCGGCATCAATTCAGTGAGGTTTCAATACGCTTTAAAGCCTGCACCGTCAAAATCCAGCTCCGGTGGCACTTTGCCCTTGACATATTAAGGCTAAATGTTAAATGTTAAGGCTCCGGGAAAAATGAAATGAGTTGCATGTTTTCTCTCCTCCGTGGATAGTTTGTCCAAAAATAAATTGGCCAAGTGACAAAGTCAGAGTAACTCTTTAACCTTCATGTCTTCTCATGTCTCAACCGCTTCACAAGATTATTGGTACGCACGTGCAACCCTTTGAGCCAGCCACACTTCACAAGTCGTAAGAAAATCCCGCAACCGAGTGTACAGATATCAGAAATTGTTTGTCGTACATGATTACAAACTGGCCAGAATCATAGACATTTCTGAATAAGTGTAAGCACACACACGCACAAACACAAAATCAGCAGCATGATGATAAGAGATTTTCAAGAGACGTGCAGATAACTGTTACTTAAAATAATTTTTATTGCAGATCAAGGCGCACATGGCTAATTTGCACACTCGCACAGGACAGGCTGGCTCTGCTTGAAAAAAAACTAGAACATAGCCTATTTGTGAATCTAAATAGTTTGATAATTTGCAAATGAAAAAAAATCTAATTTTGATTTGTTTTACAATTTAAGCTCACCATGTCCAGTATTCAGAATTCAAAACATTTATTCACAAATAGGCTATGCTCTATTTTTTTGGCAGGCGGAGCCAGCCAGTCCTGTGCGCCAAACAAAAGAAAGGCGCAATGTATAGAACTGATTGTTGTGCATATTATGCACAACAATGTGTGTAAAGGGTTAAAAATATAAATACATTTGGGGCATAAGTAAAAATATAAAAGTAGACACTTTATTTTTTTGTTTTCGACTATAATAATCGAATAATCAAATTTTATAATGTCGCGTTCGCTAGAATGACTCTCCAAGCCACTAGATGGCGCACGGCGCCCAGGGGATCATTAACACAACAGGACACGTTACCGCCGAATAATTCCTGCAAGCAAGACTAGTGGAAGCTTTGGTTCGTGTCTGTTTGTTAAACAATAAGTGGGTTAAAACTCCTTAAATGCAACACAATATACTTTGTAGAGTAGGCATGTTAGTAGGGTCATGAGGGTAATAGTTTTGGTCAGAAGAAGAGAAATGGGCTTTGTGAATGTTGTGTCGAGGACAATCGAGGTACTCTGGGATCCCCAAGAGAGGGGTCCACTGCGGCATTGTCAACGACCAACAGCATACGGACCTCACCGCATGGCCGCCATCGACTGCACTCAATTTAAACGGATTGTTTTGCATTCGATGAGTGTGTGCGACTGTTCGTTTGTCATTTCCGGGTTCGGCATACCGCATGGTCATGAAGGCCTCGTGGTGAGTTGCTTTCTTAGTGAAGCAGCCTAGCCTTCGAGTTGGATAAGTTGGAGTGATATAAGTTGTCAGTGTCTGTATGTTGCTTAAATTCTCCCAAACAGTGGGCGCTAAAGATCTCTGCCCGTATGCAAATTAGCCATGTGCGCCTAACAGAAGAAAGACGTAATGTTGAGAACGAGTCATACTAAAAATGGAGAGCAAGCGAAAGCTAAACCAGACTGTATCAATCACACACTTTGGGTCCATTCTAACTTTTGATAAGAGGCTAGTCTTTAAATCTTTGCAGTGACTGAATGTTGATGATAAAACGGATTGTTTTGCATAAGATGAGTGTCTGTGTGACTAGGCGTTTGTCATTTCCGGCTTCGGCATACCGCATGGTCATGAAGGCCTCGTGGTGAGTTGCTTTCTTAGTGAAGCAGCCTAGCCTTAGAGTTGGATAAGTTGGAGTGATTGGAGTTTATTTTTCTTTTTCACAGTGAGAGAGGGGTGCACCGGTCCTGGAGGTACTGCAATACCAAGTCGATGCGTGGAGTGGATGGAGCAAGCCCCTATTCCATCTCCCAGTTCCAAAAAACAATTTAACATATGGTCCCCGGGTAGGGGACGTATCAGATATTAAACTGATAAGAACAGATTTTTTTTCTTTGGAAACATTTATTGATACAAATTTCTATGTCTTATCTGTCACATCACATATGCTTGCGGTTTCGTTCAATTTTTTAAAACATACACTGTTTTGTTTCGTTTTTTTTTTTTTACAACAAGGAATTGAAAATATAACCAACTATAAAACCAAGAATAAAACTTATGTTTTAAATAAATAAAATAATATACATGACTTTGTGGTTTCGTAAAAACATTGTGCTGCTTAAAACCACCACTAAAAAATGCTGCTGTGCAGGGGCGGGAACACACTTAGTTAAAATAAATTTAAAAACAAAGTGTACCCCGTCCTGCCCTTCCAACAGCGTCGGTCTCTCGGGACCTGTCGCTCAGAGGATCTCCTCGCCTCTCCCGGAGAGCCAGGCCGCCGCTGCCTCGACCTTTATGTGTGTGGCTCCGGCTCCCTTCTCCGAATGGGCACAGAGGCGATGTCTTCATTTTGGCTGTGTCCTAGGCCTGCCGCCTGCAGCAACGGCTACTTTTACCGTTGCTGCGGCCATCCGGATCACAGCCAAGGGGGGGATCAGCTTGTGCTTGCCTACCAGCAGGTTTCTGGAGGTCCAAAAGGCGTCTTTTATGGCGGCTAGGGTAAGCCACTGCCTGGGGAAGTTAACTGCAGTATTGTGGCTCACCCCATACAGCACCAGAAGTGCTGCCAGGACCTCCCCTGCTGGCAAGTACGGGAATAGTAGGGAGCCGGCCGTTGCCCACTGGTCTCCAGCAGCGCTGCACTCCCAGAGCCGATGCCTCACCGACTCAGGCGCGCAACAACCTGGTCGGGGGCATGTTGCGGATGCGGCCATGCCCCGGGAGTGCATGACGGCTCTGACTGGGAGGATCTCGTGAGCTACCATCCATGACAGGTCCCGGAGTCTTTTGGGAAGGACAGGATGGTTAACGTTTCGCCAAACAGTTGCGGGGTCGCCGAGTGCTAGCCCGCGCACTGGACATACTGGTTCCCGCTCCTGCACCAGCGCAATCATAAAACGATGGCTTTCTAGGACTTGTAAGTCCTCGTTTTCTAGGTTATATATTTTTAAAAACTTCTTGATAAAAACATAGGACTGGGGCAGGTTAAAAGATACTGGCGTCCTATGGTCAGATACATAAAAATTGAACTTTTTCAGATAGGAACCCATCCAGAACCGGGTCATTGCTGTGCTTTTTTTTTGGCTTGATAACGACATTGCATTTTTTATGTGTAGAGCTGCATATCGGCTTCCTAAATATAAATTAAGGTCTGGGACTCCTTTTCCCCCTTTTTCTTTAGTTTTCTTCATTTCGTTTCTTTTGAGTCTCTCCCACTTAGACCCCCACAGGAAGTAAAAAATGGTATGTTCTAGATCTAAAAGAACTCTGCGGGGTGGAATAAAAACAGAGCATACCAATAAAAGCAAAGGTAAAATCACTGACTTAATGATTAAAACCTTTCCTTCCATTGTATGTCCTCTAAGTCCCCAGTATCCCAATCTTCGCCTCACTTTCCCTACCATGTCCGGCCAATTTTTGGTACCCTCCCCCTCCCTGTCAAATTTGACCCCGAGTATTTTCAAGTCGGTCTGTTTCACGGTCAGGGGGAGTCCAGTCGTCTCGGTCACCGTCCATGGTCCATAAAAAAGGGCTTGGGTCTTTTCTCTATTGAGTTTGGACACAGAGGCCAGTCCGTAGGAGTCTGTCAAGTCCAGTGCCTTCTGTAATGAACAGATGTCGGTACATAAAATGTTGACGTCGTCCATATATAAAACAAATTTGCTAAAAAGTCCCCCACTTCCCGGTATGCCCACCCCTTTAATCCATTTGTCCTTTCTCAATACCTGTGCCAGTGGTTCTATGCAAGCCACGTAGAGGACAGCAGATAAAGGACAACCCTGACGGACACCGCAGTGTAAGTCTACTGCTTTTGTAAGTTGCCCGTTAACAAGAAATCTGCTGGTGATGTCCCGATACAGCAATCTCACCCACTCTACATACCTTTGTGGAAAACCCATTTTGGGCAGTACCTGAAATAGGTACTGGTGCGAGACCCGATTGAAAGCTTTTTCAAAATCTAAATTTAGGACTACTAGTCTAATTTTTCTGTCTCTCGCATAACAGATGGTGTCTCTAATCAGTACGAGGCTGTCGGTGATCTTTCTCCCCAGTATGCCACAGGTTTGATCCGGGTGGATTACCTCCCCTAAAACAACAGACATTCTGTTGCTAAAAGTTTGCTAAAAAGTTTACAATCCACGTTTAAAAGGGTAATAGGTCTCCAGTTCTTCAGGTCAGTCTTGTCGTCTTTCTTGTGTAGTAGTTTCACTATCCCTGATCTAAAACTGTCTGGTAGTCGGCCTAGTCCTTGGAATTCTGCAAAAACAGTCAACAAGTCGGTTGCTAGAATGTCTGATAAAATTCAAGTGAAAGCCCATCTTCCCCCGGTGATTTTCCCCCTCTAAAACTCGACAAACAATTGGAAAGTTCTAAAAGGTTAAAATCATGGGTTAAAAATGCACTCTCACTGATCTTCTTTTGCAAGGCATTCAATATCTTCTCTTTTGGTTCTTCTTCAATACATTTTTTGCTATACAGCTCTCCATAGAAACACTCTATTTCATCCATCGTTTCTTCTTGTGTTTTTGTGCATTCTCCATTTCTCTTTTTTAATTTAGAAATACCCTCCCCGCTGTTTATAATTTTCTTGAAGAAATATCGGGTACATTTTTCCCCTTCTTCTATGTCTCTTTCTTTACTTCTAATAATAATTCCTTTGCTCTTGATTTCTGCTAGAGCCGACATTTGTTCTTTTACCTCTTATTTCCTGTGTGTAATCAAACCCTTGTTGTCTTAATTTAAAATAACGTTGCAGTCTTTTATGCAGCCCCATCATGCATTTGTTTTCCTTTTTTTTTGTTTCATCCCTGCCTTTCTAAAATAAGTCTTTGTCCTTTCCTTCACCATTTCCCACCAGTGTGCGCGTGTTTTGTGTAAGTCTTGGAGGGTCTGCCATTGACTGAATTGCTCCCTGTACTGGCTGGCTAAATCTTTATCTTTTATCAGGGAGCAATTCAGTTTCCACAGACCACAATCTTTTGTCACACCTGACGGGAGTGAAAGGGTGCAGGAGAGCATAGCGTGATCGGAGAAGAAAATGGGGGTTAATCTAGCATCGGTTGGCGGGCAGTCTCTGGTAAAAATATAGTCTATTCGAGAGGCTCTGGCACCGTCACTACTGAACCAGGTGAAGCCCTCCTCTCTTTGATGCACGGTTTTAAAACAGTCTTTCAGTTTAAAATCCCTGCACTGTGCCTGCAATAAAACCGACGTCTTGTCTACTTTAAAATCTTCCCCCGCCCTTCTCCTATCGCTCCTAGTTAAAATACAATTAAAATCTCCCGCTAAAACTAAAGGCGCTCTGCCTAGCATGTGGGGCTGCAATTCTTGTAAAAGGTCATGTCTGTCATTTTTGTTGTTAAAACCATAAATGTTTAAGAGATTAAAATCCCTTCCCATAAAAGTCAAGTGTGCTAAAAGCGCTCTTCCGTCTCTCACCACCGTGCTGCCCTTCACCAAGATTGAGGGATTTTTGATTAAAATGGCCACCCCGTCATTTTTGTTTTCGTTTGAACCACTCCATAAGGATTTATGCGGCCACTTTTCCTCCCATTCCCTGTAATGGTTTAAAAATGGTAGTGCACATTCTTGAAGTAAAAACACATCTGACTTAAAATTGTTAAGAAAGGATAAAATCGTTTGTGCTCTAACTTTTGATTTCACACTTCTTACATTTAGTGTCGAAATGGTGAGCACCATGATTATGGTATTAAAAAGACAAACAATCATTAAAAGACTAAAAAACAACTGTGTTAAAACCATCTAAAAAAGTCATCCAATGCTTTGTGACTGAAGCTCTTCCTTTATCTCAATAGGAGATGAGTAAAGGTTGTCTGCTTCATTTCCCTCCCAGACTCTACTTTGGTCAAAAATTGAGTCTTTTGGGGTTGATTGCAGTGCAATATTAAAAAAAGAGAGAGTGTTGGGAGGGTTGTTTGGGAAGACTGGCATCCTCCTGTAGCCCTGTACAAAAACCATAAGTTATAGAGCATAAAAAATAAACAGTATAATAAAATGCTGTGTTTAAATGTTCATAAATAAATAGAGTTCATAATAATAAAATGGGTTAAAATGTGTGCGGGTTAAAAGTATAAATATAATACGTTTAATAAAACTATTTACAGTTAAAAGATAAATTAATATAAAGGTCTTTAAGTTATCAAGTCAAATATCAAATATTTGTGAATTCAGGATATAAAAGAGGAAGAAGCCGTGTTAATGTTTAACTTAACCTGTTTGCCTGTCACACATAAATCATTTAATTTCTGTTTTGTCTTTGGTTGTATTAAAACCTCACAAGCCAATCCGAATAAAGTCTCACCGTGTAACGGGCAGGACTAGTGCAGCAGGTTAATGTGGGGAGTAGTGAGCACATGTAGAGAAAGAAACCTGACCTGACCTGAGAGCTAAGAGGAGGCATCGTAGTGTGGGAAGCAGTTACGTTTTATCGTGAGGTCGACTACTCGTGGTCCTGATTTAAACTTCTTTGTGACCTGCAAAAGGTGAATACGATGTGTATGCCTCCATTGTGCTATATCTAACTCTTATGGTAACGAAGAGTACTGGATGTGTAACGCGGTTAGCGACGTGCTAGTTAGAGGTAGCATTCTGTGCTAATGTGCCCGCATATCGTAGTTTTGTATTGTAACTTAAGTTAACGCAAAGCTAATGCTTGTTCGATATGAAATAGTGTTTGATATTGTGGCTCATCGGATAATATGCTTAAAGGAGCTGGACGTTGGAGAGAGAGGGGTTTCCAGCAGATGGCCCTGCTGTTTCTGTGTTTTCTTCCTTGTGACTTCGCCACCGCCATTTGCCCGCGTGTGTGTTTGGATTGCCACCGCCATTGCCATTATCTTCGTGAGAATGTCATCCCCCAATCCCTTTCTGCCCCTACTAATTACACCCTGGATTTCGTGAGTACTGACCTACACATGCACGTGCTTTTATTTTGAGCTCAACGCTGAGTGAAGCGGCCAGTACAGTTTTTAGGCCCCACCGCACACAAGCTTCAAATAAAAGGCCTGCAACGGGTTATCCTCATTTAAAGTGTGTTGTTAATTTGATTGTGTGTGGTACATTGAGTTTGCATTGTTGTAAATTGGAGAATCCCGTGCATCTGATTTTATTTGTTTCTTTTCCTAAAATACATTCAACTAGTATTTCATTTTTGTGAATAAATATGTGAATGAATACTTTTACATTTAAAATACAGTTGTGGTGGTCATTTATTAAAATTATCTAACAGTAACATATGAATCAAAAGTTGTAGTTTCCTACAACGAGCCCAGGCCCAGTCTTATTGTATTAACCACTCTAGATTTATTATTTAACTACATGGGACAAGGGTTACACTCGAAAGATGGATTGTCTGAGGAGCCAGGTCTTCCCCTTTTCTCTGAGGCTCCTTGAGTCTCAGAGGACAACTCTGACACTGCTCTCTTACCAGGCTGGGCTCCTGGGAGGGAGGCTTCACTGGACTCCACTTCAGACTCTTCTCCCTGGCTGTCTGTTTCTAGACTCACGGATTCCTCAGAGTCTGAAGTGGAGTCCATCTCAGCTCCACCGGCTGCCTGGGCCCCACCAGCCTCTTTCACCTCACCACTAGGTGGGGCAACCTCAGGCCCCGCCCCCTCTCCCCCAATCAGAGTTATTACTTCCAGCCTGGTGTCTTCAATTGTTTGTGCACCCCCGTCTGCCAATTTCCTTGCATTTTGCTTTACTTTGTTAGCAAAAGATTTCGGGCAATCTCTGAAGAGATGGTTTGAGTCTCCACAGAGGTTGCACTTCCTGCCATTGGTACATTCTTCAAAAGAGTGTCCAATTTCTCTACATTTGCCGCAAACAACCTTGGTACACGCTTCCGCCAGGTGCCCTTGCTCACCACACTTGCGGCAGAGCTTGGGCTGTCCATGGTAGTGAATGTAGCCCCTGTTCTTTCCAAGAACCATCATGGATGGGAGATGTTTCAGGCCCTGGAAGCCATGTGGGTCCCGCCATTGTTGTATGGGGACCCTCCATGAACAATTCCAGATGCCGTCCTCATCTCTCACCTTGGTGGCCTGGGCCCTCACAGTGCAGTATCTTGCCAGCCATATACAAATATCATCAGCATTTACCGTTTCATTGAACATCCTGACGATTACGGTTTTAATGGAATCGTCATTTAGTCTCTCCACTTCAAATGCTGAAAACTGGTCTTTTACCGTGTCGTAGCGTGTCCAAAATTCTTTGAGGGATGTTGCCGCTGCGAAGCTTACATCGAATCCTTTGTTAAAGGGCAGAGTAAGAATACAATTCAAGTCATTTGCAGAAAACTTCAGGATTCCTTGGATGTGCTTCCTTGAAAAATCGAGCCGGGAGATCTGAATAACGGTTCCATTTACTGACTTCAGTTTAAAACGTACGCTGTGGTGCCTCCTCATGCCGGTAGGGTTAACCGACATGGTGGAGACACCACGCTCTTAAAATACAAGGAGGTTAAAAGCAATAAAACACTGAATATACTAGAAATAATAAATAAACAAAAAATACAGGCAACAATAAAATCCACTTACCTTACCTGGACAATGGACTTCTTGGTAGAGGGTATCAGCATCTGATATTTGACCCCAACTTACCAAGAAGATGGTGCTATATCCTCCGAACCTGCTATATAATTGCCACAAAAAGGCAGTATATAGACAGCCAAGGGAGGTGATCACTGTCTTAGCCAAAAGGCCGAGAAGCGATCCCCACACACGCTCAGACCAAGAGTCCAGCTTCCCAAA